>NC_081411.1:542618803-543940678 GCF_030272615.1 Cryptomeria japonica | reverse complement strand
AAGAAGGGGTAGCTTAACAGGGTGGCAGATGCATTGAGCAGGAAATTGTTGACAATTCAAGAGTTATAGTTGTAGAGAATAGGCATAGAAGGTTTCAAAGACCTCTATGAAGGAGATGAAGACTTCTCAATAGCTTACAAGGTTTGCAAAGAGTTTGAGAACCATTTCCATGGTGAGTATGCAAATTACACTCTCCAAAATGGTCTCTTGTTCAAAGGTAACCAATTGTGTGTACCTAGAGGATCTATGAGGGAGAACCTCATCCAATAAAAGCATAATGGAAGTTTGAGTGGACACTTTGGGATTAATAAGACCCTAGAATTAGTACGGAGGTACTACTATTGGCCAAAGTTTCCAAGGGATGTGAAAAGATATGTAGAACAGTGTGGTGTATGCCAAAGAGCCAAAGGTGGATCAAGCAATGTCGGTTTATATCAACCATTACCAGTCCCTAACAAACCTTGGGAATGTATAAGCATGGACTTTGTAGTAGGACTTCCCAAGACAAAAATAGGTATGGACAACATCTATGTGGTAGTAGATAGATTTTCCAAGATGAGTCATTTCATTCCATGTAAGACTACACATGATGCTAGCTATGTTGCACATCTCTTCTTCAAATAGATTGTTAGAATTCATGGACTCCCTTTAAGCATTGTTTCAAACAGGGATAGCAAGTTCATGGGTCATTTTTGGTAGACATTATGGAGGATACTAGGAACTAACCTATCATTTAGCTCAGCTTGCCATCCACAAACAGATGGTCAAACTGAAGTCATCAATAGGGTGTTAGGTAACTTGTTGAGGTGTTTAACTAAGGAATATAGTCAGACATGGGACCTTATCATCCCTCAAGAAAAGTATGCATATAATGATAGTGTGAATAGGACCACTGGTAGAAGCCCTTTTGAGGTTGTGTATGGCAGACATCCAAGGGGAGTATGTGAGTTGTGAGATCTTAGTAGTTTGGAAATGAAGAGTGGGCAAGAAGAAGACTTCACTCAAACCATCAAGGAAGTTCAAGAGCAAGTTAAGAAGGCCATCCTTGAATCCCCTCAAAAACTAAAAGCTAAAGTGGATGAGAAAAGGAGAGAAGTTCAATTCAAGGTGGGTGACTATGTGATGGTCCATTTGAGAAAAGCTAGGATGCAAAGTGGTAAGCCTACCAAACAACAGATGGAGAGGGTAGGACCTTGTTAGATTCTGGAAAAATATGGTGAGAATGCCTATAAGGTGGATTTACCTTTAGACTTAGCCATTTCACTAGTCTTTAATGTTGTTGATCTGGTAATGTACAAGGGAGAAATAGCAGAGTAGATTGAGAACCAAGCCAAGGTGTTACAAGACTTGGATATAAACACCTTACCTCAAGTGAAGACGCATAAAGCAGAGGAGATCTTGGAATCAAGGGTGAAGAAGTCTACTAGACACCAGGTCTACATGGAGCACTTAGTGAAATGGGCAGATCAACCAGTATCTGAAGCTACATGGGTGGAGGAGAGTAGGTTCAAGACACTTGGAATAGACCCGACTCTCATCTCTTCTTCTTTTCCTTAGTTGTGTGCAGAGGGGGAGTATGGTGCAAGAGTACCCTTCCAGAATATTTCTCTTTCTTTGTCTTATTGGTGTTATGCTTCTTTAGAATCCATTGTACATAAAATAATGAGCCATGTGCTCATAGGTCCTAGGTAGGGTCCTAGAGGAGATCTTAGGGGTCATAAGTCAAGATTGTGATTTTCTTGAAAATGGAGGGTATGTGTGTCCTGGAGTTGTTTAGGGGTCCTCCATATCATGGTGGTGTCCTTAGGTTAGCCCATTGTGGGTCTAGGAGTCATGAAGAGCAACATTGGGAAAGTTGCTCATAAGTTGCATGACAACTTTTAAAAGTTGTCAAACAACTTTTCCACCATGTTGTCAAAAACCTTTGGTTGGCATGGAGAACCCTAAATGTGGCACACTAACTAAGGTATGAGTAGTATAAGATGTTACAAACCATAAGTTGAAGGGTTGGATGTCATAGATTGTACGACTCATGCAAACTGAATTGATTGTGACTATTTTTTGGGTTACCAGTCAGTTTGAATGCAGTTACCAAGTAAACTAATAGATTGATTTGCAAGAAAACCTATGTGTAATGTCTTCTTTGGTGTATATATCTTCATTGTGAGTGATTATATTAGCTTTTTGTTTATCGGTTCAGTGTGTTTGTAAATAGTTTGTAAATTGCAATCTTACTATCCAGTTTTGGACCGGTTTGAGTAAATGAAGTCTTAACTCCATTCTCCATTATGGAACCACCATGAAACCATGGGGAATGGATGTGAATAACCTATACTATAGTCCCAAGAAATTAGGGCCCTTGGAAATGCAAGGAGGCCAAGCAAAGACCCATTCTTAGGTGAGACTGGATAGTGCCCAGGTAGGAATGGTTGTTGGTGCAAAGGTCTTGGAGAGAAAGGTTGAATAGTGGATAGTGCATCCTTTGGAGGAAGTGTAGAGGAGTGAGTGAAGCATCCCTAGTGTGAAGGAGGAGCCTCCACCAATCCAAACAAGGTGGCTAGAATACAAAACCTTCACTGTGACCCAAGCAGACCCTAAAAACCCTCACAAAAACCCTTGAAAACCTTAAAATCCACCAAGGACAGTGTACGGACACTTGGAGGCCTAAAACCTAGAAAATCCTTGAGTCCTTGCCAAATGAATGGTAGTTCTTTTTGGGAGACTGGGTTTTTTGTGCATCGTTTGTGAGAGGGAGCCCTAGAAGACCAGTTAGGAGGCCTAATTAGTCCTAATCTTTGTAGCCCTATTTGAAGGCAAAAACGCAAATTTGTGAAATCAGTAAGGGGTTAGAATCTTGAAACCTCTTGGGGGCACATGAGTGGGTAGAAATACCATGAAATGGACCTAATACAACCTTGCTAAGACCTTGGAAGGTGTGGAACAATATTATCCATTATTAGCCATAGTAAGGGGTTTGTGTCTCATGAGTAGGTGAGACCTTAGGAGCAGCATTGCAACTCATTGGTGGGTGGATTGGGCATGGTCAGGGGATTCCTCAAGCAAAGTGAAGTCCTAGAGACCCTAGGGTGTGTAGTGAACACTAGGCGATCCAAGGAAAGGATCCAAGAGCATAGACTAGGCTAGTCTATCCCAAAGCCCATCCCATCACTTATCAAATGTAGAACTAGCTAGCTTGAAGACAGTGTCCTTTAAAATTCTTCTCAGCATAGGAATTTCACTAGTTGAGCAATAACCTGTTACAACCCTAATAGCCTCCTTAGTTATCATATGCATTCTTTCTAAATACATGTTCTCTATATGGACTTGACTCAGGATGATTCTTACATGTTCGTCCTCAAAGTTCAAGAAAATATGTGGCATTATGAAACCCTTTTTCAAAAACCCTAGCATATTTTGCTTCATTTTTTCCATTCTTATCACAAAGTGATTTCAGCTGAGTATAGATGTGTAGAGTTCCTAAATATTCTATTTTACAATCTATATAGTCGGACAAGTCACATTTAACCACAACACCACTCGGGACTTGCGATAATGCATTATAAGACATAATTTCATCTGCCTTTAGAGCTTCCTTAGGCTCAACAGTGATCATCAACCTCTATACAGATTTAGAAGTAGATCCCATTCTAGATAAACAAATTTCAAAGTGGTATACAAAGAAATAACTTGTATATTTCACGTCGCTCTGTTTACCAATTAAAATGTTCAAATGCACACCCGTTCACCTCTCTGCAACTTTTGATTTGGCTTGATTTCTCTAATCACAAAGTAATTCACCAATTTACACCAAGACAACCTTGTTCTACTTTGCAATCACTTCAAATTTATTTTTTGAAAGAGTTAGGGTAAAAATGATAGACTAAAACTCATTTTTATCCACTTTACAAACCGCAATAAATTCTCACACTTTTAGGTTACAAAACCTAATTTTATATTTACGTCTTAAGTGAAGTACCAGTTGATAACATGTCAGCAAAAAGTCACCAAAATTAAAAATTAAAAAAAATCTTTCCCGCTTATTTCTCAAAGGGCTCCGGAAATGTTTTACCGTTACGCTCCCCTTAGCCGTGTTAGATAGGCTTAAGTCACAATTGTTGGATTCTCTTCACTGGGTGAAGGAATGGTTTCCTCTATAGGCAATTCTTTGCTTTTCTTCTTCCAAGTCTGGTTCATATCCTCTCTGGTTTCCTCAAACTCAACTTTTTGCTTGCCTTTCTGATCCTTGAAAGAGTTGACCGGTTTACTATTCCTTGATCTGCAAAAATTTTCCAAGTACCTTGGTTTGTTGCAGTGGTAGCAGACCATACCAGATGATCTCCAAGGTCCTGCATTTCCTCTTCCTATTCTTTTTCTGCAGCTCATAGCCACATGACCAAAGTTATTACAAAAGGTGCAAACAACATTTGTTTCCTTTTCCATTTTGAATGGACTATACCGGTTGCCATAGGATCTTTGCTAGTTCTAGTTTACCTAGTAATCAAAATCCCTTATCCAGTCACCATTTGGTCTAGGATGCATGTGTGGTACAGGATTGTTTGATCCATATCTGCACTCAAAATTTCTATGCCCATACATTCCACATGTGTAGCAATGACCTTCAAACTTTCTAGACACATACCTAGCATTAGTATTGTAACTTGCATTTCTGTTAGGTTTGTTCCTACAAACATTTGTAGCATGACCAGGCTTGTGAAAAACAAAGCAAACAAGTTTAAAAACCTTCTTACCAGAAATCTTATTGACTTTAGAAGCAATTTTGTTCTTTGTACCGGAGGATTCACCTTTTTCAGTTGTATGAAAACCAAGTCCAAAGATATTACCCTTCATTCTCTATGATTGAATTTGTTCTTCCAGCATGGTAGAACTTTTGACAAACTTCTCCAATTTCTCATTGGCTTTAGTAAGCTTTTTGACAAGATCTTCATTATGCTTAGACAGGTTCTCTTTTAGAGAAGATGCCAACTCAAGATCCAGCTTTAGGTTTTTCTTTTTTTCTATTTCAGCAATCAAGTCCTCATGTATAGTATCTTTTTCCTGTTTGATCTTTATGATCTCCGGATCTCTTACTTTGATAAGATCTTCAACAGCTCTTCTGCCTTCTAGTTCCTGACTCATGCAGATAGTGAGACCTTCTAGTTCTCTCCTTAGATTCAATTTTTCACCATTCACCTTTTCAACTTCATCAGCTAAAGCTTCAATATTGGCTTCATATGAAGAACTATTATTAGATATTTCTAGTAGTTTTCAGATAACTCTCTCCTTTTGTCTTGAGAGACTTTCAGTTTTCCCCTAAGGGATTCAATCTCATTCCTGCTAGCTTCTAACTCTCTAACCATCTTGAAGTAGCTTATGTCCCCCATGGTAGTTTCAAGATTCCCTTCTAAGAGGTTAGGATTCAAATAAGTTAGGCTCTAATACCAATTGATGGTCTTGAAAAGAATTAAGAGGGGGGGTGAATCAGTGACACCAAACAAGCACAACTTTAAACACTAACCGGTATATGAACTTAACTAAGAATTTGAATGTAATACATGCTATCCAAAATGAAATAACAACATCCACATAAAGTAGAACATCCACCATAACACAAGTGTTTATACGCGGAAAACCCAAATAGGTAAAAACCATGGTGAGATGGAACTCACAAGTTAACTATCTGCAGTAATAGAAAACTATCTAGTTAAGGTCTTACAAAGTGCTCTGCTAGGAGCAAATCTTTTTATAGATCCCAAGCTTGATTAGAAGCTTATACCCTATTAAGAGTACTACCTTATTAGAAGTAACCTTGCTAGAGGATTTTAGAATCCAAACTAATGGATCACCTTGCTAGAGGATTTGTACAATGAAGCTTGTTAGAGCTTAGCTGGTTAGGGGATTTGACTCTATTATAAATGATTAGAAAAGAACAAGAAAGATTTGATATGTTTTGAGTAGCACAAGACTTGCTTGATCAGATCATTCTAAGTACATTCAACACTACTCTTATTCTAAACACTTATTGCTCTTCAACAAAATATTTCACTCTTCATATATATCAGTATTCTCATAAAAACTCCTCTTCTATATCAGTTCTTTTTTTTAATATGATTCACTAAGATGTCTTTAAATAGACATACAAATCTTATGTCAGTCATAGGAACACAATTTCCTAGGTGTAGTGTATCTAGACATAAAACATAACTCATCACAAAAATGACCGCCAAACAAACGATGCTGGTAACTCATCACAAAAATGGATACCAGTTAAAATAGTCAATATCAGTTGGACCACAATAAGTGAACCATTGTCCAGAAATCTTCCACTTGATCTTCATCTTCAACTTTATCTTCATTTTGATGTTGACTTAATGTAACCACAGGTTATCTCTTAGGCACATATCGGTTGACATAGAGCACTTGTTAGAGATAGACCTTAAACATACCGGTTAATAGTGTAAATCAATGAAGTTACACCGGTAGTCAATGTAATCATATGTGTCTGTGAGAGTTTTGTATCAATGACAACAAGTGATGAATACATGATAATCATTATCAAGCCAACATTTTGACTTATATGAACCATCCCCGAGCCTGGTGCAGATAGATTTAAATGAGAAAAAGGTAGAGTATTACAAGATGAGGGAACTCATTAGAAAGAGTTTCCTTCCAATGCATTTAGCAAGATCAGGGAATACAACATACCATATCAGCTCTAGATTAGTGGAGTCATTCCCAATCAATGTTTTTGCTCCCTATTTTCAGGCTACTTTCTTCTGTTTGTGTCAAATATTGGGTTTTAATCCCATTACAGCAATGTTGCTTGAATTTTTGTACATGGCTATGCAAATATAGTATCCAGACTTTACTATAGTCTTTAACTTTGGCCCCTACCTTGAGGAAAAGATTCATGAGGGGTTACTAGACATTAAGAATCAAGTTACTGGTGCTAAATTCTCCTAGTATTTTGTACTTATGTATATGTTCCTTTCTAGGAATGCAGATTACTTTGAGGGTACCATGAACCTCAAAAGGACAATTGATAACCAAGAGATTCCAATACAGCTTTGGAGAACATATATGTCCTGGGATAGACAATAAGCTAGCTTTATAAGGTTTGATAACAATTTTGCTTCTAGGTTGAGGCAAAGTTGACAATAAATACACCAAGGATTCCTAAGGAACTGCATGATTTTATGAGACCCAAGGAGAGTGTGCCTCTTTCTAGGATTGAACATAATTGGGGGAATTTTATCCCTTACTCTATAACTACTTTTATTAGGATCTATGGTTTCTCTGGACATCCACATGTATGGCCCTTCAACATTCCTCTGAGAATGGGTTTTGCTGAGGTGATGTGGCAAATAGAATGCATTCAGGATAAGGATTTAAAGGGAAAGAGAAAAGGAACAATTTTCCTGGATTAATTTATTATCCCTTACTTAGTAATTCTAATGGGAGGATATGAGAACTTTGAAATTTTTTTGCTCCATATCATTAAAGGGCGAGTATAGCCAAAAACAATGATATTGAGGGTTTTTACAAAAAAATTACAACAAGAATAAAAGGAACTCTGTTACCCCATGTGAATAATTTTCTTGAGGACTTAATCAGGAATAAATTTGACCTCATGAATCATGAATGGAGAAAAGAGAAGTGGATAATCTTTAGAAAATTATGGGCTGCTATCCAAAAAATGGATCCAAAATATGACCTATTAAAGGATATTTCCCCATTCTGTACCAAGATTGATTTTGTTATGAAAAATTTCAATGAGTTGAAGAATATTTTTAAGTAGAAGATATCTAGACTTGAAGAAGTTCATGGATGGCAAAAATCAAGCTCACAACCTCCTCTATCTCAGAGAGCAGGTGTTGTGGTAGCAGGGAGGCCTAATCAAGAATCTTTTCACAAAAGAGCAAGAGAGGAAACAAGTGATGAAGAGAATAGTAGCAATGATAGTGGAAGATTGATCAGGAGAAAGAATAAGAATATGACGAGTTCAGAGCCTTTTTGAAAGATACAAAATAAGCCTCTTCAAAGAGTGAGGATCATTGATCTTTAAGATTCTGAAAGACATCCATCGCCATCAGCTATATCTTTTTTGGCAGTAAGGCAAGGTGAGGAACAAATGGAGGAAGACAGGTTTATTGCAACAAGTGCAGAAATACAATTTGGTATTCCTGCATTGCCTCCTAATTTGGAGTTGGATCTTAATCCCTTGGATATCCAAGGTAAAGCCTTCAAAGATGCAAGAAAGGAGGCATGTGATAAATTCCTTGAGGATGATGCTTTTGTAAGGAGCCCAACCTTTTTTTAGTTAGTATGGAAGACAAAGGTTGAGGAATACAAAAGAAGAATTACTGAGAAGAAGGCCCAAAGGCTAGACAGATCAGATCAAGAAAACCAAGAGGAAGTAAAGGTTGAAATGAAGGAAGAGTTTAAGGAAATCACTACTGATGAGGGCAGGAAAACTGTAAGTCATGATGGAGTCTTTATCTTGCCAGAATGGGACATAGTAGATGTAGTGGCATTTGATACAACTAGTAAATCAAAGGGTCAACTTGTTATTCATCAAAATTTATTAACCCAAGTACACCTGCAATTGATCTATGAAGTAGCCAATTCAATCTATGAAGAACCTCAGGGCTTGGACAACATGACAAGGATATGAATCCTCCTACTCTTCAGGCTCTGCAAAACCTAGGTGGGTGTACCTCTGATGCTTAAAATTAAACCCATTACATGCCTATGACATCATCAATAGAAGCAGATCAATCTCACAAAAGGTTCAAACACAAGGAGGGTATTGCAGATAGGCTAAATCTGCATTGACAACTCAATAGGTTTGAACATGGAATAAGTGGAACACTTCCACACAACATAAAACATAAAAAGATATTCTAATTTGATTTTTTTTTATGGTGTTCTAACAATCCTTTGATGTTATAAAAGACCAATGCCTTATCTAGGCCACAGAGTCATGCATAAAACTGAAAGAGAGATCTCAATTACAAGTTATTTTCCATATTAAATTCTCATGTATTAATGCCTTACATTAACACAATCGTCTACTCTATCACAAAAGTATACTCATATATATCCAATATACACACTCAAAATCTCTAATGCTAGATTTCAGGATTTAAATCCTTCCTTGAAGAATACCCAAAAGATAGACATTATACTCTCAGAGAAGACTAAAAGAAACAAATCCAAATTATCCTTGATAAAATAAAATTGTATAAATTTGAATGGTATTTTGGAGACAATTTTGTGGAAACTCACACATGCCTTGCACGTGTGTAAACCTGCAAACTAAAACAAAACTTATAGTAAAGACAACACTAAAAATCCAGAAGAAAACACACTGTTATTTGCAAAACTGAGAAAATGCCAGAATTGGAAACCAAGAAAATCTGGAGCCTTTCTCTCAGAATAATGGAACCCTTACAATTGAGAAGAATTAGGAATAAGAATAGGAGGGAAAAATATCAGATCTCATCAAAATTTGCCATGTGTCTTCTTTTTCCTTAAATGCAAAAATATCTCCTTCCTTCCCGTGGAAACTGCTCTCAAAATATCTCATATTTGTTAAAACTAACTTCATGATTTGATTCCTTATTTTGAGGGATTTCCAATGGTATATAATACTTTCCATTTCGGGCAAAAATAACCCTCTGAGCAAATTAATTCTTCATGTGCACCATCATTTACATTTTTTGAATTTCTTATATAGTTTCAACTATATATTTAATTTGATTTTAACTTTGTTTTTTCTCTGATTTTTGGCCTGATGCCTTGCCACGTGGCAACCTCTGATTGGCTGATGGGGTCCACTGGGTGCACCTCAGATGACACCTCATCAATCCACCACATGTCTACCTCGTCACTACCACTGGGCTGCTTCTTGTACGCCACCTCATTGCCACCTCAATTCCACATCATTGCCATGTTAGCGGGACCCGCGAGCTAGACCTCCACCTAGACACCTCATCATATTTTTCTGCTTCGCAATGGGTATTGTGTGTGCATGTTTCCTTCACGAATCCATGCACACCATTAGATCTCATTGAACATGCTCGATCTTTAACCTTCATTTTTCTGCCTGAGATTTTTGCCATTTTGTGAAGCTTAACTTCTGATCATCTTTCCTTTGCAAATCAACATGCGCTGTTGATCTTCTCTGAACTTGCATGATCTTTAACCTGTTCATTCTCTGCAAAAATTGCCTCAAGATTCATGCCTATGTGGGGTCCACCCGGTCGCCACTCAGCCTACTTGGTTGCCTCAGGAAGCGCATCCACATGCGTGGGGTCTGCTTGGGCCCAACCAACACCATCCGTCAAAAGCCTTTAAGCTTTGACATTATAGATGTGTGGAGCTTTGGTTATAAATATCAAAATGTCCCATTCCCTAGCCAATGTGGGATAATACATTTGAGCCTGGCAATGCAATTTTGAAGATTTCTGCAAAGTGTTTTAATGGCACCTTTGGATTTTGTTTAGGTTTTTGAAACCCTCATCTGCCTCCATCTCACACTTCACGTAGAGAGGAAGAAATGACCATTTACATACCCAAATGCATTTGTTTGAAAGGTTTCTATGTTGCCCAAAAACCACATACAACAAGCAAGGAAGAGGATTTGGCTTTGAACCAGCCATTTACATTTGCTCCATGTTTTAATCGCTGCCCTCCAAATACCCATCATGTAGAAGATGATACTACTAATTGCATTAATTTGAGAGTTTCATTGTCTTTTACCTTAGGCTCACACAAGGAGGAGGATTAGTCTTGGCAATACAATCTGCCACTAGCATTCATTTGCCAAAAAGTTTCTAAATGTTGCTCTTTGGCCATCCATGTAGAGGTGAATTTGCTAAGTTTCATGGGTTTCAACTTTACACCACACAATACACCTTGCATCTTCCTTCTAATTGCCCTCCACCAATGCCATGCACAAAGAGAAAGATTTACACCTGCACAAGGGAATTTGGCTTGTTTCATTTGCCGAGTGCATTGGCTGAAAGTTTCTGTTGTTCCTCATAAACCACGTAGAGCTAGGCTGCCATTTATTGTATTTTCTTAAGCTATAAAACCCATTCAACTTCCTTCTATTTGCATTTGCCATTGGAGTTTCATATAACTTCTTCAATGCAATGTTCTTCTTTCTAGTTTGTTTGCCACATGAGGAATGATGGTTTGCAGCTGCTAACACATTTGCATTGGCTTTTAATTGCCTTCACTACATTTGTTGCTCTGATTTTATCCACAAATGGTGAAAAGAAAGTTCCAAATGCATTACTGGTGCAATGCTCCAACCCGGTATTCCTCATAAGATATATTTAATAGCTCTGGCCTCAAGTGCATTCTCATTCTTGCATTACTCTCTCTTGGAAAACTTGCAAGTACTCTACTCCAACTATGGATGTCAATATCATTTTGGAATTGCTTAAAGGGCCAAGTCGCTGGTAAAATTAATGCACAGGCATTTATCCAGGTCGAGCCCCAAAATGGGTTCGACTAAAAAAAAATCATTTTCATGCAACTGACATTCAAAAAACCTCAGGAACCTTAAATTACCTCCGGAATCGATCGACACCACTTTCGGATCATCAAACCGAGTTTTGCAACTTTCAGGCACTTGCGCCACATTTTCACATTTAATCGCGAAGACATAATTTTCAAACCGATCAAAACACCTTTCTGGACCTCTCCATCTGACAAGTGTGTAGTCTGATATACAAGAATGAACTCTACCAAATGGTTTTTCAAGATGAATCCCGAGTGAAGAGATATTAATTATCAAAAATGACCAACTGGCTTTGTCAACATTGTAGACTTGATGAAGTCAATGCGCAAGCAACTCATGATGCCTTTCTTAAAAATATTAAACAATCTCCGGAGACCCTCAAATATGAGACATAGGTACCTTGAAGTACATATCAAATCTTTGAATGCTCAGTTCGACCAAAAGGATGACTGTGTGCAAATGGTGCACTCATGAAAAATAGCTACATTAACTGATATAACAATGAAAGTACAGATCACTGAAACAGATGGCTCAATAAACCCTTTTGAAAACCGATCAAATGGATTCGTAGGAGATTGAAACTAGAAACATAGCTTGTCATTTGCACCAAAAATAGCTCGGAACAAACATTCTGACATGAAATCCACCGAGGCAACTTTTATAGTTATGCAAAATAGGGCTCCGACTAGCAGCTAAAACAAGGACTTGTCAAACAACACCAACTGCAAATGGATTGAGCTTTGAAAACTAAGCAAATGGACTCATAAAGACTTGAAAATTTTCATGCTGACTTAGATTTATGCATATAATTGAATCCATTTTGAAATCCTTCATGAAAATCAAAAAGGCAAAAGATATAAGCACTGAAAGTATGCTACTTGGTAAAATCTGCATATGTGCCTAAAATGCACTTTCAGCTCACCCCTTGAAATGGGTACCTGATAAAATGATCCAAACTAAAAAATGAAAGTTGCACAACACTTCATTAGCTAAATGAAAGGTGTAGGACATGCTTCCCAAGCCTTACCCTTTGAAAATTAACTGGCTCCATTTTACCCTCTCTAATTAGGCCATTCAAACTGACTCATTTTATGATCATTTGGAAATGCAGAGCAAAATTTTGAAATAGGCCTCTCAAATTCACTCAAATTTAATGAGTCCCAACACAGCCTTCCAATCTAGAAGATTATGCAACTTTGGCAATATGGAAACTAGAGGAAGGATCTAGGAAGCTTAACATCAATGATTTAAACCCCAACTTAAGGGGAAGCTTAATTATAAAAAGAGAATCTGACACATCAAGTGTAGAGGCTATAAATTTAAATGTTGATGTTGCTAAGATGGCACATGAGAGTGCAAAAAAGGAAGCTTCAGAGAAGGATGAGCTGATAAGAAAGTTTGACAAGCTTTTTAATGATTATAATGCATCTTACAAAATGTGTGTGGAGTTGCAAACGAGAGTGAAACTCCTTGACCAAGGACAAATAAAGGTTTCCTATCCTGCACTTACAGGGCCATCGACATCCAAGTCACCACCTATGGTCTAGGGAGGAGAAGCAGTTCAACTAAATACAATTACTGATGTCCCTAGTATGGCATTGGTGCCCTATGATGATGATGATGATCTTGATACTACAAGATCAACTAAACCAAACGAGTTTCAGCTTTTAGAGAAGATTATTGAATTAGAAAATAAACTGAAAGAATTAGAAAAACAATTAGCCGGGCAACAAAAGGATATAGTTAGTTCAGTGCTAACTTATTTGAATGAGAAAGTTGATAGTAGGTTATATAGTATCCATGCCTTATATTCTTTACTCTTTAATGCTATTCAAAATTTTATTGATGATAAATAAGTGGCAATTCCCCTGTTTAAAAAATGGTTGCAAAGAGGAAATGAGCTCAGGATGATGTTCATGGCCTCTAAATTTCATGTCAAGAGACCACATGCACTCCAACCAACATATTTGTTGGTAAAATCAATGTAGGAAGCCCAAATTTTGCCAGAGAATATAGAAATAAAGGTAAGGGAACTGATGAAGAGTTTTAGTGAATTAGTACAAACTCTTTTGCCAGATATTGAAGATAGAGAAGGGGTAGTCAAGCCTTTACAATTTTGGAAGGAAGAGGCAAAAATAGTCATTAATACCCAGGTAGAAATAATTTGTGAAGGGCTAAATATGGATATGCTAGAGGATAGCATCAATAAAGTAATTGCTACAGGATTTTTTTTTGAAACTTTTGAAAGAGAGGCAAACCAAGTAGCTGTTAAGTATATTCCATATAGGGAAAAAGTTGATGAAGTCATGAATTTCAATTGTCCATCCGATGAAGACTATAGTGCGTGGAGTAGAATGTATTTGAAGGATGAATAAAAGTCGTAAACAGTTTGTATAAGTGTTTTTGTCTTTTCGTGGTAGATATTTTTTAACCTATGTAACAAGATGATGGTATTTTTCATCATGAGTTTTGAAGAAGGCGGTTGTGTACTTTGATCTTGCGTAAGCAAGTTCGAGGATGAATGTTTGTATAATAGAATGTAGTTATGTGTAGTCATTCTAACATGATAGGTGTCTCCTCTACCCTGAAGTTTGTTTGCTCCCTTGTTTTTTATGAAAGGGAATTTAGGGCTATGAGATGGGGTTCGGATTTTTGGTCCCTTGAGTGTTCTAAATTTTTGTTTCCAAATAGAAAAGTCTAGTTGAAACAAATGGTTGTAAAATGTTATTTTATAGAGAAAAATAGAAAGAGTCTCGTGTCTGTAATTTTTTTAGGTTCTTGAAGGACTTATGTATGGATTGTATTCTTACAAAGACAACAGAATTATTAAATAAATATATAATTTGAACCCACTTCTCTCTAGTGTATTGTTCTAGCATATTTTGAATGCATATTATCAAGGATTTTATCATTCGTTGCCCTATTGTGGTGTAGGCATTTTTATACATGCTTTGGTCTAAGGGGTCAATTAAATGCTTGAATAAAATTGCAGAGTGATAGGGATCTTTGCAAAGATGTTGATAAGTAGTTCTCGATAGGGATTACAAATATGATGTATTGCAAGACAATATTATCTTAGGTTATGTGTTGTTAGATAAATTCTGTTGGAAGTACAGTTTAATATAGTATGAATTCATGTACCCAATGGAATAAGGCACTGATCATAGTTAAGTGAATGCCTTGGTATTTTATTTACTATTTGGAATCACCACTGGCTTGCTACAACTTCTTGAATATCAGAATACTTTCATTTTACATTAATGTTGTCATGTGTTTTAAACATCTCATGCTCCAAACTGGTTGAGGATCACTGAGGAATTTGCCATTCCTGAGCATTCTCCCTTATTGTTGAGTTTTTATATGAGATTGTATGCTTTTTTTCATGCATAATTTGTGAGTGTGGCATAAAATCACAAATAGGAATGGGGATCACCCTCCCTAGTTCTATAGAGTGTAAAGTGCAGAAGGATCTCACATCCTTATTATTGTTGGTCCAAGTCTGAAGAATATTAAATAGTTGGAAGTGGCTTTCCATCGATATTTTAGAAGAAAACAACCTGGTCTCTGCCTTGAGTCAGTATAAACATGTTTTTGGGCACCAACAAAAAATGGTGACTCTGTTGGGGAATTGAATGGTAAAGAGTCTCTAGTTAAAGAGGTTTTGTTTAAAATATAGTAGAAGTTTTCATTATATCTTTTTTATTTGACGATTGAGCCCGTAGTTGTGTATTTTTGGTTCATGTTTGCCTATGAAAAGGGTGTTCTACATTTTTGTGAAAATGATATTCCGGTTTGTAAACAAGGTTTATAGATTTCTTTCAAGAATTATCAAGTAGTATATTATTTGATATCCCAAAGTAATTTGGGTGGCGACTCTGAGGTTTTTACGCTAGTGTGCATATCATTGAATAATTATAACAAATCTTTGAAGGACTCTACTACTATGTGTAAAGCGAAGAACACCAATGGTTACATGAGGCTGCATCTTGAAGAAAAGTTGGAAAAGCTTCAGGGAGCTCCATGGAGACAAGGAACAAGAAGAAATGCAGATACAAGCACCGCTCCCTCATCATGGAAGCCCAAGAATAAGAATGCAAGTAAGTCACAGTTAAATCATATTCCTAAGGTTCGTGCATAATCTTCTAAAAGTTGTGAATCAGATTGTTTAATATTTTTGAATTCTTTATTTGATACACCTATACAGGAAGAAATGCAACCAGAAAGAAAATAAGGTACTCAAGTTTAATATTCAGAGAAGACAAGAGGTCAGAGTAGAAGTAGAAGTCATCAAAGTGAGAATGCTATTGGTGTACCTCCTCCTCTAGGTCTCACAACAAATTTTTCTCCTAGTTATGAATCAATACAAGAACAAAATAATGTGAACTTGATTGATTTAGATGACACTTCTGGATCTGAGATAATTTTGCCAGATCTAGAAGAAGTTTTTGGAGATATAGATACATTGAGAAGAAAACTCCAAGAACATATATATCTTAGAAGTAAGAGAGAAAAAGAAAAGGAATATGAATTTATTAGATATGTGATAGAGAGAGATGGTCTGATAAGATAGTTAGCAACACTCAACACCTTAGCTCAAGAAAATGATAAGCCTAATATTGAGGGCCCTATTTTAAGAGAATTGTTAGCTAAGAAATCTGAAAAATGTCATAAGGGAAAAGGTTAAGAGTAATATGGATAACTAGAGGTTAGTGGATCTTAGTTAGCCAAGTATTCAAGTTCCTAAATTACACTTGGATAAAGGAAAACAAAAAATATTTGGTGTTAAGATAAATGATAGAAAATCTTTGACTATCCCCGATTTAAGTTTAAAGTTATCCCAAATTGACATTGAGCTAGAAACGGCCAGGATAGAAAATGAAACTCTTGCAAAAGAGTTGAAGAGAGTTGAAATGGAAGCCTCAAATGCATAGATGAAAAGGAAAGTTGATTTCCTTAAGTTGTCAACATTGAATAGTGCTCCATTCATTGCTAACCCATCCAAAACTCAGGCTATTTCTGGTAGAATGCAAAATTTCATTATGATTGTTCCATCTCAAAATGTCCAAGATACTCAGAACACTGGAATTTCAGTTATTGGACAGAAAAGTCAAGTGACTACTCATAATAGTAGTCAGCCCCAATGTCCTAAAGATCTTAACACAGTTGCAGGGGTTAATACCAAAATAGATGCTATTGCAGCTAATACCACAACAAGTGTTGCAGGACAAGTTGGAGTAGGGCAATTTCAAAGAAGACCTATCCACCTAGAGAGGTATAGGAAATCACATTTTGATGGGATCCCAGGATATCCCAATGTTATCCCAAATGATTTAAGAGATAAATTTAGTAAATTCGTAGGTAATAATACTATAATTAGCGAAGAACACCTAAGGGCATTCACTGATAAGCTGAATGATTATGAGGTGGAGCATGAGGATATGGTTATAAAATTATTTGTACAATCTCTGAGAGAGGATGCCAGGGATTGGTATAGAGGATTGCCAACTGCAAGTATTAGTTCCTGGGAAGAATTTGAGATTTTTTTAAGGAGCAGTATGGTGACAAAATAAATCCTAGTTTCATGTTAAATGAGTTCAACAACATTAAGAATTCATTGAATGAGGATGTGTCTGATTTTAATATCAAATTTCAGAAAGCTATGCATAAGTTATTCCAAGTGTTAATATTGGATGAGAATGTTTGTCTGACTACATATATGAATGCTTTTGATGCAAAAATGACATATATCCTTAGAGACAAGGATCCTCAAACTCTGAGAGATGCATTTAGAATACCTATGAATATGGAAGGAAATAGAAAAGCTTCAGGTAAGCTCAGAAGGAGAGAGGATCCTACATTTTCTAAAAATGCCAAAGATAAAATTGAAAAGTCTTTAGGTACAAAACCTAAAGAAGAAGAAAGATGGGACAAGGTGCTTAATACCTTGAAGGACTTGAAATTGACTATGGCAAAAAATGTCAAGAGTTTTGTACCAAAAATGCCACAATTCAATAAATTTAAGAGACCACTAAGATTGCAAGATTATCCTTACAATACAAATTGGGAGGATGGAAAGTCTTTCCAGTAGCAAAAGGGTAAACAGGAACAACAAACTCCTGACCCATTACAGAAACATATAGTGAACATGGTGGATGATACTCCCTGGTGCGTTGCTTTTCAATCACCCCATTCACCTGAATATTGTGTCATGGCACAATTTATTTTTGCTAAGGATGAGACGCATGAAGAAGAGGAAGAAACCTTTGAAGGTGACAATGTTGACTGTCTTATGATTTCTTCTTGTCTTGGAGAAGTAGAATATGCTTTGATATTGAGACTTGGGACTTTGATATAGATAATCAAAGGCAAATGAATGAAACATATCATCAGCAGGTTTTTTTTGATAAGGAATTATCTGTTGATGACCGAATGTGTAATGTTTAACAAGGTGAGTGTTTTGTGTCCCTGAGAAGACCCTCAAATGAAGAGATTGCCAAAATAACAACTGCTATGGTATCTCAAGTAAAAAGAAACTATCAATTGAGAAATGAGATTGTGGGTGAAGACCAGGGCAAGCCTTTGGGTCTATTTGTCAAAAAAATGAAAAATAAAGGAAAAGAGGTCAAGGAGGATAAATCAAGGAAAGAGACAATCAAAATTAAGGAGGTAAAGAGAAAGGAGTGGGCTAAGAAAGTAGAGGTTGTGAAACCTATTGAAAAAACTTCTCCACTTAAGATGAAAGCAAAGATGGGTGAAAAGTCTGCTTCGCCCATTGAAGAAGACTTATAGAAGACAATAAACATTGAAGGCAACATACCAAAGAAATATGAAGAACAATCAAGTATGTCACTTGAACTACCAAATTACACACCTGTGGATATGCTTCAGTTGCTTTCTTAGATTATAGTTAAAGTTTCTTTGCAAGAGATGTTAAGAATTGAAGAGCATAGGGAGAAAGCCATGGCTTGGGTCAAGGGTATTTCCCATTCTATTTAAATTGAAAATAAGAATGTATCTCATAATATAAAGGAATGAATGATTAAAAATGAAACAAAGGATAAAGAGTTAGACGGAATGGTTTCTTAGATTCCCCAAATTTATCTTGAAGATATAGTAGGTGAGAGCCTTGACAATGTAGACCCTTTCTTCCTAAGTGTTATTATAAATGGAGGAGTCTTGAAGAATTGTATGATTGATTATGGGGCCTCAAATAATGTCATGCCAGTAAGGATAATGCAGTCCATGGGTTTGAAGGTAGATACTCCTCACGAAAGATGTTGTGCTATGAATTCAAGAGAAGTGCATGTGATAGGAACTATAAAGACACTACCTTATAAACTTATTGCTTTCCTTGAGAAAGAATTAATTATGAGTGTCCTAGTTGTAGATATTCGACCACATTATGGAATGCTATTATCAAGAAAATGGAGTGCCTCTATGGGTGGAAGTTTACAATGTGACTTGTCTTATGCTACCTTTTGCATAGATGGTAAAAATGTAAAGGATAAAAGAGAATCCAGGGTACCATATATGATGGTACATACAGTACAATCTAATGAAGCTATGACTTTTTTTGTAGACATAGGGATAAAAGCATTCATGGTTGAAGATTCTCCATAGAAGAAAAGGGAACAACCTACATTATTGGATGAAGAAGTAGAAAAATCATCAAGAGATGATAATTTGTGGACCATGTATTTTGATGGAGCCAGTTCTAAGGAGGGCTTAGGAGCAGGTGTGTTATTCATATCACCCCATGGAGAAACTTTTAAGTTTTCTTTTACTCTGGCCTTTGCATGTACAAATAATGTAGCAAAGTATGAAGCATTGTTTCTTGGTTTGAGATTATCTGAAAAGTATGGAATAAAGAATCTCAAGGTGGTTGGAGACTCTGAGTTGGGCATATCCCAAATTAGATCTAAATATGCATCAAAAAATAAAAGGCTGAAGCAGTATAGAAATGTTGTATGGGACCAAATTGAGAACTTTGATGCATTTGGTATTGAATGGAAAGAGAGAAGTCATAATAGAATGGCAGATCTCCTAGCAAGTATAGCTCTAAGGCTAAAGGACATCAATTTTGCTGAAATCTCAAAGATTGAGATCTAGACAAGGCCTTCAGTCCCTAATAACATTGAAAACTGGTAGGTTTTTAATGATGATGATGATATTTTAAGATTTCTACATTGTGTAGATGAATATGAAAATCAGGAGATTGATTTCAGTGCTTTTGTGCAAATGGAGGATGAAAAGGAAACAATATTTGGGAAGGAAGTGATTCAACTGAAGACAAATAAAATTCCCAGAGGTTTGGTTGTTTTAGAGAGGGTGTTTGATAGTCAAGATAAGGCTAAGGTTGTTACTACTACCCCACACCCTGAAGATTTAGAAGAAGATAACCTTGGGATAGAAGGAGCTCCAAGGAAGGTATATATTGGAAAGAAAATGTCACCTAGGGTTAGGAAAATGCTAATTGATTTATTGAGAAAATACAAGCATGTTTTTGCTTGGTCGTATGATGACTTGAAGGCTTACAAGGAAGATTTATTTCAATGTGAGATTCCTTTGAAATAAAATGCCAAGCCTTTTAGACAAAAATAAAGATCTATTAATCCAACATTAGCACCTAAAATGCAAGAGGAGATAGTCAAGCTAAGAGATGCTAGGATTATAAGACCTACCAAACATTCATCATGGGTGTCTAGCTTGGTACCTATGAGAAAAACGAATGGAGATATCAGACTATGTGTTGATTTTAGAAATCTTAATATATCTTCATTAAAAGACAATTATCCATTGCCAAATATGGAAGCAATGTTACAAAGGGTAACATGATGTGAGATTTTATCTATGATGGATGGATTTTTAGGTTATAACCAAGTGATGGTTAAAGAGTTAGAACAATACAAAACAACATTTACTACACCTTGGGGAACCTATGTTTATATAAGAATGCCTTTTGGTTTAACAAATGCAGGAGAAACATTTCAAAGACCTATGGATGTTGCATTTTCTGATATCATAAATGTATTCTTAGTAGTATATCAGCATGATCTAATAGCTTATTCCAAGAAGGAAAGTGATCACTATGGTCACCTTGAAATTTTTTTTGACAGAGCTGTTGAATATGGGATATCCCTAAACCCAAAAAAGTGTGCTTTTGGGGTGAGTGAAGGTAATTTTTTGGGTCACATCGTTTCAAATGATGGTGTGAGAATTGACCCAGAGAGGGTAATAACTATAGACAAAGTCCCTCAGCCCAGAACAGTGAAAGGTATCCAATCTTTCTTTGGGGAGATCAATTTCTTAAGAAGGTTTGTCACTAATTTTGCTGAAATTAGTAGACCTATATCCAAAATGTTAAAGAAAGGTGCAAAGATAGAATGGAACAAGGAGCCAGTCAAGGCATTCCAGGAGATCAAACAGGCTATTAAAAATGCACCTATTCTTAAAACACCTAATTATGGCAGACCAATGCAGATATTTTCATTTGCATCTTTTCATACTGTTGTTGTTGTATTGTTGCAAAATAATTTAGAAGGTTTTGAACAACCTATAACATTTTTTAGTAAGTCTTTGCAAGTTGCAGGACTGGAGTATGATTTAAATGAAAAGAAAGATTATGCACTAGTGAAGGTTGTTAAAGCTTTTAGGAGTTACTTGATGGGAGACACAATGGTTGCATATGTGCCCAGTGCTGCAATTAAAGATATTTTCACACAACTGGAAGTGTCTAGAAGAAGATGCCAATGGATAAATAGGATCTATGAGTTCAATATTGATATCCAAATCACTAAATTAGTGAGAGGATTAGGATTGGAAAAGTTCATGGCCCAGAGTAATTTGGATGCCAATCAAATAAATATTGTGGAAGAAGAGAACAGGTCTTGTATCTATGATATGGATGATGAAATAAATATGAAAATGCTGAAAACATCAAAGAATAACCATTTCACCTTGCTATTTTACCTTCTCCTTCGGATTGAGCTTGATGAAGTGAAGGCGCCCCTTGATGATGCTCCACTTGATATGCTCCTTGCTTGATTTTGGATGTGGAATGCTCTCCTTTGTGCTCAACAAGGTCGATTGAAGGATTTGGATTTGAGTGATGGATAAGAGGATTTGGATTAGAAGGTTAGAGAAAGAAGAGGAGAAAGGGGCATCATAACAATACATGAGAAGATTCATCTTTTGTGAGGCTGATTGGCTCCAATTTATAGATTGGAGAAGGCCAATGGAGGGCCAAGATTGATTTGATTATGAAGGGTTGAGATTGATTTTAGATAGAAGTCATGGATCAAGAGTGCCTTGGGAAAATAAACAGGAATATAAAATTCCTTTGGAAAAAGGGGGGAGAAATTTGAATTTCAAATTTAAGGAATTAAAAATTCCAAAATAAGGATGCATTGAGGGATTCAAAGAAATTTGAATTTCTTTGAGAGATTCAAAGTTTGATGTGACATGAGTGGGAATTAAAAATTGGAGAATAATGATAAGCATGATTATGAGAGATTCAAGAAGGATTAATTAGGCTGAGTGGGATTAGAAAAAAGTGATTTGTAGGAATCACATTACTAGGTTAATTAATTAAAATTAATTAACTGAGTGGGTTTAGAGGAAATAATTATTGAGATGACTTTAGAAGAATAGGGGAATAATTAATTTATTTGATAAATTAATTATTGGACTATAGTGACAGGATTAATTAAATTAGATTTAATTGATTCTGAAAGGAATAACACAATTAAACTAATTAATTATGTTGATAGGCTTAAATTAATTAAATATTAATTTTAGGTGTCTACATTTTGGCCCTCTTTGATATAGTGTCATGAAATGATGTTATATCAAAGAAGAATAAAACTTAGTGGAAGAAAAGGATAAGGACTAGTAGCATGATGCCCCAGTCATGAGATGAAGAAAATGATAAGGACTAGTAGCATGATGCCCTAGTCATGGGATGAGGAAGAATGATGAGGAGGAAGGATGACGAGGAAGTAGTGGTATGCCCCCTCGAGAGAACATGTGGCTTCAAAGAACACAAGTGTGCTCTCGAAAAGGAATTATAAGAATAAGTGATGAAAGGATGAAGATAATGAAGGAGGGGAGTAGGATGAGTTGGAGTGTTGCGAATGAAATGAGACAAAGAAATGATAAATGGATTGTATTTCTTATTGAGCAAGTATAGAGAGAAAACCTAGATTTGTTATTGCCATGGATAGTCTACACCACTGATTATAAGAACCAAGATGATATGAAGATCCGAGGCGTGGACTGATGCTCAGTCAAATAGGAATGCCTTGCACACAATCATGCAAGTGTTGATAAACACTAATGTAGGGTTATCGATTTGTACAAGGATGACCTTCAAACACACCATGCCATGAAAACTATGCCCCATTATACACTAGTCGAGACATACCAAGATATAGGATGATCAAGGCAGTCCTAAACAAGTATAGTCCTGGGACACAAGATGAAAACAAAGTGAAAAGATCAAGTGTGCAAACAAACTACACATGACCAACTGATATCTCTTGCCAAGAGTAGGACATGGATTTGGATAAGCTGCCAGACTAGGGAAGGATGCATCCCAATTGCCAGTGTGATGGATTGATTGATGGATGACAAAAGACATGTTGGATGGGCAAGATCTCCAAATGAGAGGATTTTCACTTGGATTTTATTAGCATAGTATGGATGGGTGCTTGGATTAGGCACACGTCAGTACGAGCTTGGGTAGATGGGGAAAGCTTAGTTTGATGGATTGGATAGGATTGGAAGAAAGATAAATGATTAGATAGGATGAGAAGGGGGATGGATGATTGAATAGGATTGGCTTGAGGATGGGATTAATGATTGAATTGGAATAGATGGATAATATGATTGGATAATATAGGATTGGATTTGAAATTGGATAGAATGGGGTGGGTTGGTGGATAGGATTTGATTGAATGGAACCAATGACAAGGGAGAACCAAGGATTGGTAAAAGGATGGATGGAAGGAGGGAGTTATTTTTTGGATAGGAGATATGTGGATGGAGTGGATGGATATGGATAAGATATGGAGGAATAAAGGATGGAGAGTAGGGTGATAGAGACCCAAGGACCATGCTGCAAAGGAGGGAAATGCCCCATACTAGAGGTAGTGGAATTAAGGATGCAAGGATGGTGGATAAATATGTATGAGGTGGGATGATAATGTATAATGGATATGGATGGTAGAGGATTAAGGCGATTAAGGCTTGAATGCTCCAAAGCATGCATGCATATACATTATTTTGCCTCTTATATGATCAAGATAAAAGATAAGAATGGATGATTTATTTTGATAGGATGAGGGATATGAGATGGAGGATATGGATAGGATAGTCAAGATCAAATATAGGAAAGGATAATGGACTTAGATATGATGTAGATGGATGGGAGGATTTGTGTGGATGAAGCTTGCCCCCAAGTGTAGAGTGAAAGGGGATGAGGGGATTACACATGATGCTTGTTTGCCAAGTTTTCATCATGGTACTTACCCAAGGCACCACAAGAAGTGGTTTTCACCATTGGATGAAATGATTTTTCTTTACCTTTTTCTGATTTTTTTTTTTTTTTTTGCATTTTTCTTGATTTTTTTGATTTTTTTTTATTTTTATTTTTTAATTTTTGGAATAGTTTGGATGGATAAGGATGAAGATGAGTGGATATGGAAGATAGTGTATGCGTGAAAGAGGAAGGGAGGACTCAAGCAACTAGTTCCATAGATGGTATCACTTACCATTGCTTTGAATTTGAGGTATGCTCATAGATGTTGGTAACAATAATTGGGGAGATGAAATGGATAGGGGATGAAAGATAAGGATTTGGAAAGGATTGGACTAGTGGAATGGGATTGTGAAAAGTGGATGGTGGATAATGGATGGAGTTTTGAATAATTTGTAGAAGATCAACATTGGCACACACCTTGAAGGGTGTTGGAGTAGTGGAGGAGAGGATTTTGGATTATATGTAGCTTTTGGGAAATGAGAACCCAAAATAGAGGGAGTGATGGAGTTGGGATGGTGGATTTTGGGACATAAGGACCCAAAATGGATTTTGAAGATGGAGGAGTGTTAGATGGAGGATTGGGAGACTTATGAATGGATGGTGCTTTTGGATTAACAAGTTTGGATGCAAATTTTGATTTTTCTTTGGGAATCCACATAGTTTTTGATTTTTTCTTTTGGGGCCTTTGTGGCCTTTTTTATTTTTCTTTCTTTCGGAGCACATTTTTCTTTTGAGCATGTCATTTTGAGGGGACATCTTGATCCTTTGATTTTTGTGGATTTTGAGCTTTATGCTTTTTAGATTGGGCATCCAAATTGCTTCCAATAGCAATGGTATGGGTGCATGAGGATGAATGACTTAAGCATTTTATGGATGGTGGGATGATGGAGGGAGCGTGTTGGGAGGCATCGAAGGATGTGTGCCTTTGTTGATCTTGCTTAGGGATTATTTGAGGTGATGGAGTGGTGGATGGAGGATTGAGCATTAGAACGTAGGGGCCCAAAATGGATGGAAGGAATGAAGGGTTTAACATTGGAACATAGGGTCCCAAAATGGATGTGGAAGATGAGGGATAATGGGATTTTGATTTGTATGGAAATTTGTACTTAGGAGGAAAAGAGGATGTACCAACATCTTGAGAATTATCTTGAGGGCCTTTATTATTTTGGAAACAAGATGCAAGTCCATTTTGAGGGGGATGAGATGTGGATGAAAGATTAGGATTTTTAGATGGATTGGGATCATGACATGGAGATGAAGGGGTACTTTGATCTTGAGTAGGGAGGGTATCATGAGATGGAGTGGGAGGGATGATTGGATCATGAGATGGAAGAGGATCATGTAATGATAGAGGAATCATATGATCATGAGAGGAAGTGGAGGGGATGGGATCATTAGATGGAGTGGGAGGGGTGATTGGATCATGAGATGGAAGAGGATCATGCAATGATAGAGGAATCATATGATCATGAGAGGAAGTGGAGGTGATGGGATCATTAAATGGAGGGGAGGGAGTTGCATCATGAGATGGAGAGTTTTTTATGATAGAATGCTTTGGAACAAGCTTTTGGCATGTTTGGAGCTATGGGGATTGTGTGATGGAGGAAGGTATGGAAGATTTGATGTGAGTAGATGGGGAAATGGGAGTATCATGATGTGTGGGGGATTGGGATTTGTTATTAGGTGGAGGTGATTGGGGTGGGTGGAGGACTTGAGGAGACTTGGCCACTTTGCTTTGAGGTGAGGATTTTGTCTCCTTTGCTAGCATGTCTTGGATAAGATTATGGATGATGGATTTGGAGGATGTGGAGAATATGGATTTTGGAGGATTGGAATTGGGTGGATGATTAGGATAATGGATTGGGGAATTAGGATTAATGATTGGAGGACTATGGAGTAAACGATTTGGATGGGGAGTAGAGGTAATAAATGCATTGTAGAAGGATGGGGATTGGGATGTAGATGGGGGGGGAGATGGAGGTATACATATTGGATTAGAGTATGTGGATGAGGGATAATATGGAGATATGAATGGGGAATAAGATGGGGATATGGATGGGGGATAAGATGGAGTTCCCTTGTCGAAGGTAGAGGAAGGGTAGGAGATATGGCATAGATTGGGATTAGGCGCAATGTGTTGAGATGGGATGGATGAAGGTATGATAGGTGAGTGGGAGATTATGGGATTAACTTGGTAGGCAGGTTTGTGAATTTTCCTTGAGCATCTTCTCATACCAAGCTTTGAAATTATGGGTAGTCATGTTGAGAGTGAAGGATTAGATCGGAATTGGATGAATATGTTTTGGAGGGGAAAGATTATGAAGATGATGTTAAATGAAGATGAGGATTAGGACTTGGCTTGGAATGATGATGATGGATTAGATTTGATTAGATTTGATTTGATTTGGATTTTTTATTTGGATTGGAATTGGATGAGTCCTTGGATTAGGACTTGATTGGATTTTGATTTGATTGGATTGGATGGATTGGATTGGATTGGATTGGATTGGAGTGGATTGGATTGAATGGATTGGATTAAATTGGATTGGATTGGATTGGATTGGATTAGGTTGGATTTGATTTGATTGGATTTGATTTGGATTGAATGGATTGGATTGGATTGAATTTGATTTGGATTGGATTGGATTATGACTTGTATTGGATTGGATTTGGATTTGGATTATGACTTGGATTGGAATTGATGGTGAATTGGATTTGATTGGATTAAAGGATTGTATGATTTCTTGATGGAGGATTGAATAACCAGATTAGAAAGATGGATGGATTTGATTGATTGGAATATTGGAGATTTGATTGGATTAGAAGAAGAATGAATATTAGTTGAGGAAGGATGATTGTTTGAATGGACGAAAGTGGATTGGGGATTGGATAATTTCTTTGATAGATAGAAATGGATTAAAGGTTTGATGATGGCAAGATGGAATTTGGAAAGAGAGATGATTGATTGGTTGGGGGGATGGACTTGGCAAGAGATGTCAAGTAAAGAAAACACAATGGTCAAAATAAGCTATACTCAAAAGACACTCATGCTCCTTAACAACATATCCTATAGCAAGAAAGACAATAGTCAATGGATCCCAATTGATTTCCCAACTACGCTTACCCAGAGCGAACACTTAGATGCTTGACCCCACTGGCTCCCCTCCATGGAACTCACTTCTTGAGGCAGCCAAGCATCAATTCCCATGAAAATTTCTCATGGCAAAATTTGTGTCTGTACTAAGGGCCATAAAAATATGGGTGGCTTCAGAGGTCCAACCTCCTACACCAATGACTAGAAGGTTTTTGGCACTATGCACAAGGTGTTTAGTATGGCTTCCCGTTAGGAGCTACCCTTCATAGTTGTGCAAGCGCAATTGAGGCCTATAGCCCAATGAAGCACCAAGAACCTAGTAGTCATGCAAGCATGATTGGGATCTCTAGGATCCTACTAAGCACCCAATGTGAGAGTGAACTCTCATATAGCTCCAACCATTAACCCTTTCGTAGTCAATGGCCTATTTATTATAGTGAGTTGGGAACCCCAGGTTTGGGTGTACTCACTTGGGTCATTCCCCTCTTACCTTCTCAAAGAGAAAGTTGGGAGGGTAGGTCCACTAAGGGTAAGCATGCAACAAGCAAGAAAAGGTTCGAGGGTCAAGATTTTTGATTGTCTATGTAGACAAGACAATACTCTCCTACCTCTACACTTTTCTCAAACACAAAAAGAAAGAGTTCTTTTACCCCTAATTAAGATCTAGGTGCCTAGAATAAAATGATTAAGAAAAACACAATGTTTGGTCATATTTTCTTAGGCAACCTGCAAAATAACTTGATTAGTAGTTTGCAAATGAAGTCTTCAACAAGCGTCTTGCAAAAGACAAAAGAAAGTCAAAAATATTTTTTATTTTTATTTTTTGGGAATGAGTAGAAAAACAAGAATAAAAACTTTTCTACTAATGACAAATGTGGATTTGGAGGAAACTTTGATGGGTAAATGGGGTTTAACTAGGTTTTTGCCACTTTCCAAGGGATAAGCAAGCATAAAATGGGGATTTTGGAGGAGAGGTGAAGGAATGGAAAAATTTGTCCAAGAGGGACAAAGAAGCAAAAGTTGGAGATAGACAATATGGGAAAATTTGGAGGTGATTGGATAAAAGTGGAAGGAGTTATTGCAAACCCTAAAAATAGAGGAATGTGGGATTTTGGGCTTCAAAAAGTGGATTTTGGGATAAGGTCCCCAAGGAAGGAAATGTGCAAAATAAAATTTTGGGGGATCTAGTGGAGTTTGGAAGAAAACAAAATTAAGATAAAGAAGATATGACTAAAAAATAGAATAAATTCACAAGTGAAATTTTTGGGTTTTTGATTAATTTTGTTGTCATGCTTATTTGCAGACAGTCATGCTGATGCGCTCGTGCTAAATAGATAGATTTATTAAAACTTAACAGACAGATAACAGGAAATGAAAAAATGCAGACGCGCTAATTAGCAGGCACTCGCATTGATAACCTAAAAATTTCAAATTTGAATTTTTACAAAAAATGCTTGTGCTAATCGTAGAGTGGTCGCATTGAAGCAGAAATAGAAAAGAAACAAAAATGAGGATAGAAGAAGATAGAAGAGAAAGAAAAATGAGGAGATAGAAGAATGCGCATTGCAGTCGTGCTGAAGCTGAGGTGGTTGCACTGAAACACAAAGCCGCCAATTTTTTTTTGAATTTTCTCTTCCGGTCGTGCCAAACCTGAGGCACTCGCGCTGATGCACGTGCGCTCGCACTGAAGTGTGATTCTTGCGAAAAAACTTCACAAAAAATACAAAAAATTGTTAAATTCGGGACGTGGGTCCCATAAGGCATGCCAAAATGAAGAGGGGAAAATGGATTAGAAGGGAAAATGATCAAAACATGATGAAATAAACATGAAAATGCTAAAAACATCAAAGAATAACCATTTCACCTTGCTATTTTACCTTCTCCTTCGGATTGAGCTTGATGAAGTGAAGGTGCCCCTTGATGATGCTCCACTTGATATGCTCCTTACTTGATCTGGATGTGAAATGCTCTCCTTTGTGCTCAACAAGGTGGATTGAAGGATTTGGATTTGAGTGATGGATAGGAGGATTTGGATTAGAAGATTAGAGAAAGAAGAGGAGAAAAGGGCATCATAACAATGCATGAGAAGATTCATCTTTTGTGAGGATAATTGGCTCCAATTTATAGATTGGAGAAGGCCAATGGAGGGCCAAGATTGATTTGAATATGAAGGGTTGAGATTGATTTTAGATAGAAGACATGGATCAAGGGTGCCTTGGGAAAATAAACAGGAATATAAAATTCCGTTGGAAAAAGGGGGGAGAAATTTGAATTTCAAATTTAAGGAATTAAAAATTCCAAAATAAGGATGCATTGAGGGATTCAAAGAAATTTGAATTTCTTTGAGAGATTCAAAGTTTGATGTGACATGAGTGGGAATAAAAAATTGGAGAATAATGATAAGCATGATTATGAGAGATTCAAGAAGGATTAATTAGGCTAAGTGGGATTAGGAAAAAGTGATTTGTAGGAATCGCATGACTAGGTTAATTAATTAAAATTAATTAACTGAGTGGGTTTAGATGAAATAATTGTTGAGATGACTTTAGAAGAATAGGATAATAATTAATTTATTTGATAAATTAATTATTGGACTATACTAACAGGATTAATTAAATTAGATTTAATTGATTATGAGAGGAATAACACAATTAAACTAATTAATTATGCTAATAGGCTTAAATTAATTAAATATTAATTTTAGGTGTCTACAAATTGATTTCCTTACAGACAATATATTGACCAGATTTGGATGTCCAAAGAGGATAGTCTCTAATAATGCAATGAATTTTAGGTCAGAAGAATATGAAGACTTCTACATCAAATATGGTATCCAGATTTCTTATTCATCACCTTACCACCCACAAGGAAATGGGCAAGATGAATCTAGCAAAAAAAGTTTGATGAAGATTACTAAACAAATCCTAGAAAAGAATAAAAAGGCTTGGGATTCAAAGCTGAGATTAGTTGTTTGGGCAAACAGGGTAACAATCAAGAAAGCAATTGGATGTGCACCTTTTTATTTGGTGTATGGTATGCATGCAAGGTTACCCCAAACTAATCTGATGGAGATGTATAAGTTTGTCCAAATTTATAACAATGATATAGATGATGATATGCAGTTGAGAATTGAGATTTAATGGAATTAGATGAAGCTAGAAGAGAAGCCAATACTAGAAATACAAAGTTACAAATGTAGGTTAAAAACCCATACGATAAAAGAGCAACTGCAAGGATTTTTCAAGTTGATGATTTGGTTCTGATGTGGAATGCCAGAATAGAGGACAAGGGAAAACATGGCAAGTTGATGCCATTTGGTTGGATCCATATCTGATTCAAAGCAAATGGGGAGAAGATTCTTATATTCTCTAGGATATACATGGCGATACTCTTGAATTGCCTGTTCATGGACAATTCTTGAAGCTCTACTTTTCTTGAAAGTAGTTATTTTCCATGAGCATTAGTTAGGTTTTGTATATATTAGTGTAGTTTCCTTTTAGTTGAAGTTACCTAGTCTAGGTAATTTCTTTTTGGTCTGCTCTATAATTGGTCTACTTCACCCCAAGATCCTAGTTTCTCATCTCATTCCTATGAAATGGACATACCCAACTAGAGCCACTAATAGGACCTAAAAATTATGTCTTACAAAATTTGGTCATTCTGGTTTTATTTTGCCCTCTGTCAAGTTATCAGGGTTTAGGGCTTTAGGGGTTGTGTCTTTTCTTGATTAAATCTTGCTTTGAAGGAAAGTCTTTGATCCTTTTTTTTAATATTTTGTCGTTATCTTTTTCTCACTTAAGGCCAAGGGTACCACTTTTGTTGGTAGGGCCATTTCATTTTCTAAGTATTAAGTGGTGGTTAACCAGTTTATAAAATATGATTTTCCTAAGTCATGCGCATAGAATTTCCCTATGACCAGTCTCCCTTTTAAAATTTTGTGTCCACGCTTATATTTTCCTAAGTCTGAAAGTCCTAAGTAGTTTGGCGGGTTGTTAAAGACAAATTGAATCCAACGGTTTGCGCTTCCCCGTGATCAAAGATGCGAGGATTATAAGGATTGTGACATTGCTAGATTATACCACGTGTTATCAGTGGAAACTGACAAGATTTGCAGTATAACCAGTTGAAGCATTGCTACTGGTTCTTAGATGGTAAAGGTCAGTTTACTAACAGTCTCATCAATTTGTACGTGTTCAAAATGAATGGAGATATTTTATCCTGAGGTAAAAGGTGCTCGATTTTTAATTCTGGAGGAGTTAATGGGCATTGTACTAGACAATAAAGTTTGAACAGATCTAACAGCTCCCGAAATCCCAAGATGGAATTTTCAAGGAGGTAACAAACCATGGCATCGCGAGATGATGCCACATGTCCCAGGCTGACCAGGAAGGCTTATAGTGGGGCCGCTAATGGAGTCTGGTTGAAGGATGATGTCATGCTGATTAGTCATGATTTTGTGGGTTTGTTGATGTAGATGAAAAGTCAAGTGTTGAGTTGATAAGAGATGATCATTGGATTTGCCAACTTGGAAGATGATTGATGACTAGGTTTCAAATTTTTTTTTAAATGCAAAGTTATGAGCCGTTGTTTCACTTGCGCGAGTATTGTTGGTGGATGAGACATTTGCATTCTTGTCTAGGTAATAATTAAATACTTAAAAGGTTTTTCTTCATTCGCAAAAGATTTCATAGCAATCTATAAGGTTTTCCTGCTACTGAAGAAGGTTGAAGTGACTCTCTATGACACATAATTGTCATCTCTGGCTAAAGTCAAAGTTGTAAGTTTATCTGAGCTTTCCATATGTTATTGAAACAAATTGATATTATAAGTTGTGCATGAAGTTGTAAGAAGAGAATTCAATTTGTTCTAGGGTTAGGTGCTAAATAGAAAGTAGTGAAATTTGTTTGAATTATTCTGGTAATTTAAAATCTTGTACTAGGCCTAGTTTTTCCTTCCCAAATTTGAAGTGCCCTAGTTGGAGAAGATGGCTCCCTCATGGAAAAATTAAGGACAAGTGGATTATATAAAAAGAAATCTATATGATGATTTCTTGGACCAATTGGAGCCTTCTACAAATGATAAACAACAGGGGCAGAGATTTATGGATGGAAAAACCCTAGGGGAAGCATTAACTAACAAAACATTCCACTTGGCGGATGCTAACATACCAATGACTAGGTTAGAAATGTTTAAGTTATGGTATGGACAAAGAAAATTGCATTCTCCATTATCCAGTCCTTGGCAGTATGATTTGGACAAGTTGGTAGTAACGGGTGTTTTGATGGATGTCAACTTACTCAAAGCTGTTCCAGATAGATATGACCCAGTTTCAAGGGTTATTAGGGGAAATGATAGAGAAATTCTATTAACCATCAGAAGGGAAGAGTTCCAAGATATTTTTGACTTATATGAACTATGCTCGAGCCTATTGCAGATAGATTTAAATGAGCAAAATCTAGAGTATTGCAAGATGAGGGAATTAATTAGAAAGAGTTTCATTCCAATGCATTTAGCCAGAGAAGGAATACAACATACCATATCGACCCTAGTTCAAAAGAGCCATTCCCAATTGGTGCTTTTGCTCCCTATTTTCAGGCTACTTTCTTCTCTCTATGTCAAATATTGGGTTTTAATCTCATTACAGTGATGCTAGCTGACTTTATGTACATGGCTATGCAGTTACAACATCCAGATTTTATAGTAGTCTTTTAGTTTTCCCCCTACCTTGAGAAAAAGATTCATGAGGGTTTACTAGACATTAAGAATCAAGTTATTGGTGCTAAATTCTCTTGGTATTCTTTAGTTATTTATATGTTCCTTTCTAGGAATGAAGATTACTTTAAGGGTACCATGAACCTCAATAGGATAATTGATGACTAGGAGATTCTAGTATAGCTCTGGAGCACAAATATGTCTTGGGATAGACAAGAGGCTAGCTTTATAAGGTTTGATAACAATTTTTCTTCTAGGTTGAGGAAAAAGTTGACAGTAAATCCACCAAGGATTCCTAAGGAACTGCATGATTTTGTGAGACCCAAGGAGAGGGTGCCTCTTGCTTGGATTGAACATAATTGAGGGGATTTTATCCCTTACTCTATAAGTATTGTTATTAGGATCTATGGTTTCTCCAAACACCCACCTGTACTACCCTTCAACATTCCTTTGAGAATGGGTTTTTCTGAGGTGATGCGGTGAATAGGATGCATTCAGGATAAGGATTTAAAGGGAAAGGGAAAAGGAACAATTTTCCCAAATTACACTATAATCCCTTACTTTGTAATTTTAAAGGGAGGATATGAGTACTTCGACAAATTCTTTGTTCCATATCATTTAGGGGTGAGTATAGTCAGAAATAGTGATCCTGAGGGTTTTTACAAAAAAATTAGAACAAGAATAAAAGGAACTTTGTTGCCCCATGTGCATAATATTTAGAAAATTATGTGTTGTTATCTAAAAGATGGATCCAAAATATGACCCATTAAAATATTTTTCCCCACTCTTTGCCAAGATTGATTTTGTTATGAAAAATTTCAATGAGTTGAAGAAGATTTTAAAGGGGGAGATATCCAAACTTGAAGAAGTTCATGGCCAGCAACAATCAAGCTCACAACCTCCTTTATCTAAGAGAGTAGGTGGTGTGGTAGCAAGGAGGCCTACTCAGGAATCTTCTCACAAAACATAAAGAGTAGAAACAAGTGATGAAGAGAATAGTAGAAATTATAGTGGAAGATTAATAAGGAGAAAGGGTAAGAAGATGATGAGTTCAGAGCCTTTCCCCAAGATACAAACTAAGCCTCTTCATGGAGTCAGGATCATTGATCTAGAAGATTCTAACAGAAGTCCTTCACCATCAGCTGTATCTTTTTTGCCATTAAGGTAGGGTGAGAAACAAATGGAGTAAGACAAGTTTATTGCAACAAGTACAAAAATGCAATTTGGCATTCCTATATTGCCTCCTACTTTGGAGATGGATCTTACTCCCTTGGATATCTAGGGTAAAGCCTTCAAAGATGCAAGAAATAAGGCATGTGATAAATTCCTTGAGGATAATTCTTTTGTAAGGAGCCTAGCCTTTTTATAGTTAGTATGGAAGACAAAGATTGAGGAATACAAAAGAAGAATTACTAAGAAGAAGGCCCGAAAGTCAAATAGATCAGATCAAGAAAACCAAGAGGAAGTAAAGAGTGAAATGAAGGAAGAGTTTAAGAAAATAACTCCTGATGAGGGTAGGAAAACTGTAAATCAAGCTGGAGTCTTGATCTTTCCAGAATGGGACATAGCAGATGCAGTAGTATTTGATACAATTAGGAAATCAAATGGTCAACCTTCCAATCCAAAAGAAGAAGCAAGGTTAGCATTAAGAGGATCAGATTTTGCAGATGATTATGCAACTTTGGCAATATGGGCACTAGAGGAAGGACCTAGGAAGCCTAACATCAATGATTTAAACCCCAACTTAAGGGGAACCTTAATTATAAAAAGAGCATCTAACACATCAAGTGTAGAGGCTACAAAGTTAAATGTTGATGTTGCTAAGATGGCACATGAGAGCACAAAAAAGGAAGCTTCAGAGAAGGCTAAGATGATAAGAAAGTTTGACAAGATTTTTAATGATTATAATACATCTCAGAAAATGTGTGTGGAGTTGCAAACGAGAGTGCGAATCCTTGAGAAAGGAAAAATAAAGGTTTCCTATCCTTCACTTACAGGCCCATCCTAGCCATCGACATATAGGTCACCACCTATGGTCCAGAGAGGAGAAGTAGTTCAACTAAGTACAAGTACTGATGTCCCTGGTATAGCATTGGTCCCCTATGATGATGATGATGATGATGATGATGAGATTGATACTACAAGATCAACTAAACCAAATGAGTCTCAGCTTTTAGACAAGATTGTTGAGTTAGAAAATAAACTGAAAGAATCAGAAAAACAATTAGTCGAGCAGCAAAAGGATATAGTTAGTTTAGTGCTAACTCATTTGAATGAGAAAGTTGATAGTAGGTTAAATAGTATCCATGGCTTATATTCTTTACTCTTTAATGCTATTCAAAAGTTTGATGATGATAAAGAAGTGGAAATTCCCCTGTTTACAAAATGGCTGCAAAGAGGAAATGAGCTCAAGATGATGTCCATGGCCTCTAAATTTCATGCCGAGAGACCACATGCACTCCAACCAACATATTTGTTGGTAAAATCAATGCAGGAAGCCCAAATTTTGCAAGAGAATATAGAAAGAAAAGTAAGGGAACGGATGAAGAGTTTTAGTGAATTAGAACAAACTATTTTGCCAGATATTGAAGATAGAGAAGGGGCAGTCAAGCCTTTACAATTTTGGAAGGAAGAGTCAGAAAGAGTCATCTATACCTAGGTAGAAATGACTTGTGAAGGGCTAAATATGGATATGCTGGAGGATAGCATGGATAAAATAATTGCTAAAAGATTATTTTTTGAAACTTTTGAAAGAGAGGAAAACCAAGTAGCCATTAAGTATATTCCATACAAGAGAAAAGTTGATGAAGTCGTGAATTTGAATTGGCCATCCGATGAAGACTATAGTGTGTGGAGTAGCATATATCTGAATGATGAATACAAATTGTAAACAATTTGTGTAACTATTTTTGTCTTTGGTGGCAGATATTTTTGAACTTGTATAACAAGATGATGGTATTTTTCATCATGAGTTTTGAAGAAGGTGGTTGCATACTTTGATTGTAATGCCCTACCAAGAACCCTAAAGGAAACAACACAACTAGGCAACTAAAGGGTGAAATAATTTTTTTTTTGTTAAAGACTAAGTGCACTAACTATAACCATTGCATGTTTATTAACACGACGGAAGTCTATCATAAGTTTTCCTAAGGGTAACCAACGAAGATTAATTTCATAGATTATATTAATACCATAGTTAATCTATTTAATTAGATAAATTGAATACTTACTTTTAAAACTACACATACAGCCAAATTTCATAATAAAGAAATAAAAGTATTCCAATGTATCCAATTTCCATAAACCATTTAAACATAAGATCAAACAATAACATTCATTTCACTGACATAATAATATTACAATATCCATAAATACATGGCTTCCAATAATACCACGGGTTACAAAGTTACAATATCAAGGTTACATAAAAGTCTGATACAATGACCACAAGGTCTCAACTGAACAATGATCTCGAACAAGAGCTGGTACATGAACCATGAACCAAGAAACACCAGCGAAGCCTTTCCTCGCCTGAAGATACAATCTAGAACATCCGATGGGAAGTGACACTACCACCTGACCATATGATCCCGAAATGGAACCACCCCACCGTGCTAGGAGATAGTAGAAAACCTTCAAGCAAGCAAAGTAAGACAAGTACAAAAAGGACTACAAGACTCTGCAACCATCCATGAAACACAACTCACAAAACACTAGTGACTCTAAGGAGAGAGTGTCATCGCATAGCTTGATGGTTACCATGGTACAGCCTCCATAGGTCCTGGCCCCCATACTTGGGTTTCTCCTGGTAACCTCTCCCAAGCCTCCAGTTCCAACTAAGTCTCATGCAGACCCTACCAATCCTTTCGTGAAGACACGGTGGTAAGTTTGCCATTCCAGGCCTTCTCGTAACATTATGAGCCCTATACAAGCACTCACCTATGCACGAGGTACACTTATCTTAATTAATATTTATCTCACTCCCTCCCAATATATTATTATGTTATCACTTTTTAACTAACTTTTGACAGGTTATTCTATCATCCACTTTGGGCACAGCCCCTGCTCGAAAGCCACTCTCTCTCATAGAACACTAACAGGAAATGTCTCTCTCTACGAGAACTCTATGGTGAAACAAACAACCATAAACAATCCTGACAAAGCACAGGTGAAGGATACATAATCACTAACCCAAGATTGACCATTTGGACAAACACACACAATGGCTCACATCAATAAGGTTATACAACAACACTTGACCAAGGAAATATAACAACATAGGACACAATGACAACTCAATCAGAATTGCAACGAAATTAAGCTTAACTGCAAACACCATTTACACAAGATCCTAATACATGCAATCTTTTCTTAAAATAGCCAAAAGCACAAATAACTTGCAATTAAAGATTTTCCAGACAATAATAAAATACAACTATATTAATACAAAGAAATCAATTTTGTCATTTATCCAATAAGGTTAAATCAATCACATAAAAATTAACCCCCTAATTATATGTTCATGATTAATTTACAAATAAACTCGATTAGATTTTATAAATAATCTAAATTAAATTCCAAATTAAAAATTATATATAATAATATAATATAATTACATAAATATATATATATATATATTCTATGAATATAATATTATATAATTTTATCACCTTAAAATATATAATAAAAAGAAGATTTAATTTTCAAATATCTTTCATTTCCAAAATAACATAATTAAAACCACAAAAAAAACTATATATATATATATATATATATATATTATTGTTATTATTATTTTTTAATTAAATTATTATTATTTTTTAATTAATTTTTTTTTTATTAATTGTTTTTTTTGTTTTTTTTAAATACAATAATCTAAAACAAGTAAATTCTCTTTTCACCCAAAATTTATTTCCAATCAAATTTATTTACAAGGAAATTAATTAATACATAATATCTCCAGAATAATATAATAAAATGATTTCCCTTAACTTTTAATAATACAATAAATTTAATTAGTAATTAAATTTATTTCTATAATAACTAATAATATCATAGAGTTCCATGCACAATAAAAATCTTGGCAAAATTCGTCAAAATAACTTTTCCCAATTTTCTCAAAATTTAATCTACAAACACCCAGGTAGTAACTTCTTTCCACAAACTAGAAATTAACTTCAGGAGTGGACTTTAGCCAAGAATAAGAAATGATCAGATAAGCTTTTACATTTGACAAACATCTTAACACAAAAGAAATAAAATATTTTCTTAAAACAACAATCAAAAGAAGCCACCCAACCTGGTATAGCTTTCCTGGAAGAAATCTGTAGAAGAGCCCTAATCTTTTCAACAAGCTTCCAATAAATTTCTTCACCTAAATTCTTGACTTGTTTCCCGTGTATCTAAAATAAAGACCTATTCCCCTATTTAAACTAAAATTTTAGGTTCAATAGCTTTTCTAAATTTAGAATAAAAGTAATTTTATTTTCTTTTCTAATTTTATAACAAAAGATAAGCTAACATGCAATAATTAAAAATCATTATTCTTTCTTTTCTTTTCTCATGCAATTAATTAATTTTCTAAATAAAGAATTAAAACAATACTCTAATTCCAATTAATTCTTTTTCTAAATAAAGAATTAAAACAATACTTTAATTCCAATTAATTCTTTTTCTAAATAAAGAATTAAAATAATACTTTAATTCCAATTAATTCTTTTTCTAAATAAAGAATTAAAACAATACTTTAATTCCAATTAATTCTTTTTCTAAATAAAGAATTGAAACAATATTTTAATTCCAATTAATTCTTTTTCTAAATAAAGAATTAAAACAATACTTTAATTCCAATTAATTATTTTATTCATTTATTTATTTATTCTTTTATTCTTTTATTTATTTATTCTTTTATTTATTTGTTTATTCTTTTCTTTTTTTAAAATTCTAGGAAACAATAAATATAATTAATCTAATTTATTTTTTCACTAAAATTTAAATAAAATATATTTATAATATCTTGCAGCTTAATTTAATAATTTCTTTAATTAAATAAATTTATAATCTCAATGCATAAACAATACAATAATGAGATAATTTCATAAACTTAATTAATTAAATCCACTAAAACACTCAAATTAAACAACTCTCAAGCAATTACTCATAAAAAGATCAAACGACAAAATACAAAGGCCAAACAAACTGACTAGACGACCAACTGACAACACTCACACGAGTGTAACTGAGTAAAATAGGGTCAACTACTATCTCCTCCACTTTCATCGGAAAATATAAGGCACACTCAGACTTGTGAAGCCAGGTGGAGACGATACCCTGTACCTATCCGGTACTTGTACCTGCAATATCTTGCATCACCGAACCACACATGCATATATATACAATATAGAAAACATGGCATACACACCGATGAAGGAGAGTCGCGACGTTCCCTGTCTCACCGAAATGAGTGAAGGAAAATCGTCCCCTTGCATCCAATACACTCGCAAACACACAACATATAATTACACATTGCATAGATAAAGTAAAATGTCAGTCCATAGCAATAATCCATAAAATGCCATAAATCACAAATACTAAAATACTACAAATAAATTATACATCTCATCTCCAGATAAAGCATAATGTCATAAAAATCTGAATAATATATCATGGTAATGTATCCACTGAAAACAACCAATAATAAAATATGAGTCTAATGAGTTCAAATGAGTAGGGGTACTACATTGATCCCGTGTAAGTGAGTTCGAGGATGAATGTTTGTATAACAAAATGCAGTTATGTGTATTCATTCTGAGATGATAGGTGTCTCCTCTAGCTTGAAGCTTGCTTGCTCCCTTTTTTTAATAAAAAGGAATTTAGGGCTATGAGACGGGGTTCGGATTTTTGGTCCCTTGAGTGTTCTGTATTTTTGCATCCAAATAGAAAAGTCTAGGGGAAACAAAAGTGTTATAAGAGGTTATTTTATAGAGCAAAATGGAAAGAGTCTCGTGTCCGTAATTTTTGTAGGTTCTTGAAGGATTTATGTATGGATTGTATTCTTATAGAGACATCTAAATTATTAAATAAATATATAATTCGAACCCACTTCTCTCCAGTGTATTGTTCTATCATGTTTTGAATGCATATTATCAAGGATTTTATCATGTTGTTCTCCATTTTGAAAACTTTTGTTCCTTATCTTGAAAAGTGAAAACTACTGCCTTTGTGCTGCAATGGAAGAGAACAAAAAAAGTTTGAAATAAAGACAACAATATGAGGTTCCAGACTTAGAAAACCTCGTACACTTTAAGCTTATAAAATCTTGGGCAGGTGAACCCTTTAAGACTATTTTCTCCTAAGAATATTAAATTTTTTGCAAGAAACCAACGTGAATTCCTGCAAATTTTCCTTACTGACCAGTACAACTAAAACATAAATGGAAAGTTGATTTTGTTTTTTGAACAGGATCACAAAATGCACCCAAAGACTCAATAGATAAACTAGTGCCTTATCTGGGCAACAAAGTCATCTATAACATACTGCAATTTGACAAGAGAAACTAATACACACATCCCAAATTATTGATCTATTAACCCCGAATATGCCTGACATATACAGAGTCCCAATCTGCACTAGACTTCATCATCCAATCCACACCAAAAGTACTGATATCAATGATTTTGTTTCAAGTATATTTATATTTTCCTCCTTGAGAAAATGACTAAAAACAACATCATTAGATGCCTAGCAAATCATTCAAATAAGTGATCCTTGACTAATTAAATGGAATAAACACCAATACAATGACACATAGACAATATAAGTTTGAGTTTAAATTCTCTGGACTATATATTTCATTCCTCTATCAGAAGGTTACAAGTACTTCATATTTGACTCAGAAATTGCTAACACAAAGGCCTGTGTTAATTTTGCCAGAGTTTAGCTACAAAATTGTGTCCCCTTTTCTAGGTAGCCTTGCTATCTTTTTATAGAAATCAGGATGCAACAAGCTTCAAACCACCTAGAAGAAAAATTGTACCCTAACAATCATTTAATGCAGAAGTTCCATTGCAGTTGAGGGAGAGATCTAACATTCCTTCTGGGATGTGTGCCTCATTAATTCATTGGGTATTCACTTGGAATATGGTCGAAAGGGCAGGCTCCTATTACCCAAAAATGATTGCAACAACTGATAGCTTCATAATGTTGGTGGATCATCTTATTCCAGAGCATTGATGCATTCTTATCTTAAGAAAACACATAGCCACACACCATTATGTTTTCTATACATTGCCTTGAGTACCTCTCACCAACCCACTTTCATCTTGAAGCAATATCTTATGGGAGCTGTACATCTCTGCCATCGTTTCTTTTGAATATTTAAATTTCTTTGGAACCAATGGATCAGGAGGCCTTCTCTCTAGGCACTTTTTCCTTTAGTCACCAAGTCATGACTATTAGCCACTGAGCAACCTTTTGTTGTGACCTGGTGATAGTTGTTGATCTCCTTTAGATCACTGTTGATCTGCTCGACTTGCTCGAACCTTATCTCGCCTCTATCACTTTCTTTTCTAACGGGCCCGACATGTGGCATCCTCTGATTGGCTCTGGGGTCCCAATCCTGCCACCTCAGTACAACCTGGACTCATGACTGAAATGAAACCATAACCATCTGATCAACTTTGATTTGCTCTCTTTGTGGGCCCCAGCACTTGGTTGCCAAGTCATGGCGAATAAACATTGCACGTCTTCTGATCATGGTATAGCAAGCACTATTCGATCAACTCGATTAACTATTGGATCTTTCTCAACTTGCTCGATCCTTATCTCTTTTGGAGTGGCTCTATTTTATGCCATGGTGTCACCATGTGGCACCCTTTGATTGGCTCTAGAGTTCACAATTGGGTGCCACCTATCACGAGGGTATTCATTTCAAGCTCTCCACTCCGACACCTTAACATGACCCCACTAATCGCCAGAATGAACTGCCTACCTTAACTACCTACATTAACTAGCTGGCCATGGTTTACCGTAGGAATGGAGCTCTTCTTTGTCATGAAGTCTCAAGGGATATGCCAACTAGCAGTTCTCATCGTGACCTAGTGACCACCATTGGATCATTTGTAGATCTTCTTACTTGCATGGTCTCGAGTCTTTTGGGTGCTAGCATTTTATGCTAGCGAGCTGGAGACTAGGTTTAAGTCATGTGGTCTTGAATTGGTCTTTGCCGCTCACCCTTTCTATGGGGCCCACCACATGTCAATCACTCATTTACCTTTGGATCCAACCAGACACCACTTGTCACCACGTCACTTTAGGTCAGACCCTCCACTGGACCTGGGCCCGACTTGTCACCTAGTCACGATGGATACTCTAATGAGCAACTTCCCTTTGTGACCACCGTTGGATCAGTTGCGATCACTGTTGGATCTACCTTGACTTGCTCGCTAGTTATTTTGGCTTTCTACTATAAAATTTGGTTGCCTCAGGATGCGTGCATGCACGTGGGGTCGATCAGGTCAGTGAGATAGCTCCTTGTTAAAAGCCCTTAAGCTTTGACACTATGAATGTGTGCGGATTTACATTTAAATGCTAAAACAGTCCTCCCCACCACCAATGTGGGATAAATGGTTTACACTTGACCCTTTTCTTGAAAACCCTCTGGGTCCTTTCCTCTATCACGTGACTCTTGCCATTTGCTTTCTCTTGAAGGTTTCTGATCCTCTTCAAGAACCACGTAGGGGCACTAGCAATACACCAACCAATTGCATTTACTTGGAATTTTAGCATGAGGGGAGGATGCAAATTGGGTTTTCTTTTGTCCTTTCTTGAAATGAATCCTTATTGATCTGACCCATTAGGTATTCCTTTGATAGAAGATGCAAAAATTAGAAATGGGCCTCCCAAATTCATCAAAATTTTATAGGTCCCAACAGTGGCTCTGACTGGGGATGGTTGGATGCAAGACCAACACAAGAATTTAGAAAAACTTTGGAATGCAGACCACTTAGGAACAAATGACTTCTCCTAAATTCCAAACAAGGGGCTCCTTATTGAAAAAACACACAATTGAAAGCAAATATATATAGCCTACAACTACTAGGAATGGACTGAAATAGATCAAGAGAAGTAATATTTTAGGAATTGTCCATGCACTGGAAATTCTTGTACTTCGCCATTCATTTTTTGCAATAAGTATGAATCATTTCCATTGATATCACAAACAATTAAAGGGCATGTCCACAATTATTCAAATTTCTTATGCTTGCCTTTACAATCTGAAACTTTCTTGCACTAGTCCTTTTATCAAAAAGGTACTTCGACTGTAATTGAAGTTTTATGTTCCTTTTATGGGCTGCAGTCCTCATTTCCTCCAGCTCTACCAACTAAATCATTCTTTCTTCCATGGGTTTAGACATTTCAAGTTCTTCAATCTGCAAAAATTGGTAAACTAGAAGCAAACTGTTCACAGGTAACCTAGCCTTCACTCCATAAACTAGCTCAAAAGGGGATGTACCAGTCGCCTTTTTATAGTCACCCTATTAGCCCATAAAGCTAATTTGAGTTTTTGATCCCAGGACCTTTTATTTTCCTCTAGGATCTTCTTGGTGATGTTGAGGAGGCTTTTATTGCTTGATTCTACCTAGCCATTTCCCTGTGGGTCGTAAGGTGAAGAGTATGACATAATAATTCCATAATTGGCATAAAATTCTGCAAACTCCTCAGATATAAAGCACATAGCATTGTCCATGACTATTTTAGCTAGCACACCAAACTTTGTCACTATATTATCCATCAGATCATTATTGACTACCTTACTGGTGGTCTATTTGGTAGGTATGGCTTCAATCCACTTGGTGAAATAGTCTATAGCCACCAAGATCCACCTGTGACCCCTGCTTGATTTTTCTATTATTTCTCCAATAAAATCAATGCCCCATTGAATAGAAGGGGCTTCAACTATAAAAAAATTCAAAGGAAAAGCACCAACATACCTTAGTCTAGAAGAAAACCTTTGACAAGGATCACATTTTTGAACATATTTATGAGCATCCTTGAACAAAATTGGTGAATAATACCTTGCTCAGATTATCCTACAAGTAGTAGTCTTAGCGGAATAGTGGCCTCCACACACCCCACTATGCATCTCTTTTAGAACCCTCTCAGCTTGGGATTCATCTAGGCAAAGTAGTAATATCCCATCACTATTCCTCCAATACAGGTGTTGTTAGTATTTTGAGTGTTGGGATTTTATCCTTTCAATCCGGTATAGTTTGCAAGGTTTCAGTGTTTCATTTGCCTCTGAGGGTTATTTTTCTAAGGGTTTAGGGTTTTGTAATTTCAATTTTTTATCTTGTAAGCCTTGCACTTATGTTTCCTCATTACCTTTTTTCCACTTAAGTGGAAGGGTCAGTCCATCATTAGAAAGGGGGTCCCTTTTTAAGGCCTTTGCTTAGGTGGGTTATAACATTTTATTTGTCTTATCCCCCTTTTCCTAAGCTTTATTTCACTTTTATTTGTCTATCAGGTTTCGTAACGATTGTGCAAGTTCTAGTTGATCCAATGATGCGCACTTCTTTGCAATGCAAAGAAGCATGACAATTATCTTTTGCTAAGCAGCGAAAAAGGAGGTGGGCCCAAGCAAGTCAGCGGCTCCCGAGGTAAAGGTCGAGCATCTTGCGGTTGATCCAATGATGCATGTTGTTTCACAATGCAAAGGTGCAAGATGGTTACCCTTCATAAAGCAGCAAAAAGGTACGTATGGGAAAGGCAAGCTAAAGACCGAGCATCTCCAAGATGATCGGACAATGCACATTGTTTCACAAAGTGAAGAAGCACGAGGGTTACCTTTCATGAAACAACAAAAAGGTGGTGGACCCGGTAGGTAAGCGGCTCCCAAGGTAAATATTGAGCATCTCCAAGATGATCTAACGACAGACGTTGTTTCACAATGTGAAGGTGCATTGTGGTTACCCTTCGCAAAACAGTGAAAAGGAGTTGGCTGTTACATGACAGAATAGGTGGTAGGATAGCTGGATTGTAGATGAAGCAGAGTGTGATCTATCAATAGGATGCGTGGCTCCAAATGGATTTTTAGTTGTTCCATTCAATAAAGTGGCAATGTTGATTGAATCCATGGTTTGGTAAGACATGTGGTGGTTAGAAGGTGGAGCTCAACAGATTTCTTGAGCTAATAAGTGATAGACACGTGGAGATATTTGCCGGAAGTTTGCAGATGAGTGAATTTGCACAAAGAGCCCACTTTGAAGGCTAAAGTAGCTAAAGACCGAGCATCTAGTTCTTGATCATACGTCATGTGTTGTTTCACAATGCGAAGGTGCCCGATGGTTACCCTTTGCAAAATAGTGAAAAACCACTAGCGGTGGAAGTTACACTCGGTTGTAAAGACAAACAATTATGGTGGATAATAAAGGTCAAGCAGTTAGTTGATGATCGGACACTGCGCATTGTTTCACAATGTGAAGGTGCACGATGGTTACCCTTCATGAAATAGCGAAAAGGTGGTGGGGCCCGTTTTAAGGGATGATGACTCAGGTAAGGTAAAGAACATGCAAGTTTTGCATGAATTGATGGTGCGCGTTGTTTCACAATTTGAAGGTGCCTGATGGTTACCCTTTGCGAAACAATGAAAAGGCATAACACTTAGAGAAATTTTGTTGTCCATTGAAGCCATTTATTTGAATTCGATTTATGAATTAATTGTTGAAGCATGTGGCTTAATTGGTTCTAATAAATACTCAATTTCCATAATAATTCTTACATGAGTTGAAGTTTTGGCTTGCATTCAAGGAATCTTGTAGAGGAACTAGTGGACAGAGTGAATTTTCTCAGGCAACAAGTAAGTTTTTGTAATTGTTGACAATTACAGTTTGGTTGGTATCATTAGGTGTTTGATTTCTCAAATAATCTATTTGAAATTGCATTAAAATGGGTATAATTATGAGATGGCACCATGAAAAGAATTCAAGGGGAAGGTTGATTATCAGGAGAGAGCTATTTGTGATGATTTTTTAGAGCAATTGACTAGGTCCAATAATACTTTAGCTAAAATAAAAGAATCAGTGACTAAATCTTCCCGCATGAGAATTGGTGATGGTTTATATGATAAAGGGAATTGGTTGAGGGATCCCTAGATAGGAATGGCAGGTTTGGGAATTTTCAAAGTGGGGTTTAGCCAGAGAAATTCCCTGCTCCAATGAATAGCATATGGGAATCAGATGTTGGGAAGCTTATAATCCTTGGGATTTTTATGGACATGGACATGTTAACCCAAATTGCAAATAATTATGATCCCGATAATAGTATTGTGAAGAATGTAAATGGTGGGTCTCTAATTGAAATAAATGATGATGAGTTCTGGAGAGTTTTCAGACTCATTGAGGCATCAAATTATTTGGAGCCAATTAATTTTGAAATGCTGGTGAAGGTCTACGAGGCACAAAGAGATCATCTTAGAAATGGACCCTTGAAAGAATTATTTGCTAAAATAGGAGGACTGATAGTAGTAGGCCTGAGCACCATGGAACCCTTCTCATTAAACCTATTTACTTTGAGGGCTAAAGGAATGTATTGGTCCTTATGTCAGATTCTTGGTGAAGATACATAAATTACTATGCCAACCCACTATATGCTCATGATAGCACAAATTTTGAACCCATCTCTGGCAGTGACTTTTGATTTTGCACCTTATCTCAATGATGCCATTCATGAGGGGCTGATAGGGATAAAGAATGCTGAGGTGGACAAACCTTTTGGATGGTATTCTCTCCTTATGCACATGTTTTTATTTAAAGGTGCTAAATATTTTGCTAATGAAATAGACCTGCTCAAGAAAAAGGATGGAGAGGAGATGCCTATTCAATTATGGAGCACAATTCTATCTTCGGATAGGGAAGATGCAAGTTACTGGAAGTTTGATAGATGTTTTGCATCTAGGCTTAAAATCCTCTTGTGCCCACATAACCCTAGGATTCCTAAAACTCTCCTTGAATTCCTTAGGCCTAAAGAATTTGTTGAAGGCATCAAAATTGTGCACAACTAGGGGGATATAAATTTATGCCCTATCTCTACTATATTCAGAGTTTATGGTTTTAGAGGAACTCCATATTTGCTCCCCTATCAAGTCCCATTGAAGATAGGGATTGCTAAGATCTTGAGGGAAATTAGTGGTTTGCAAGAAGCAGAATTGACAAATAGGGGGAAAGGAACAATTTTATGAACTATTATCATAGCACATCAGTTTGTAATCACCAAGGGTGGTTGGACACATTTTGATGATTTCTTTCAGCCATATAGGTTGTCTACTGTAGTGGCAAGGTTTGTTGATCTGGAGGGTTTCTTTAATGGTATGTTTAAGAAGAGGGCCATATGTAAAGGTAAAGCACACCGGCTTCACTTCCCTAAGGATTTAATAAGGAATGAGTTCAATTTAGCTGAGCAAGAAGCTAGGAAGGAAAAATGGATAGCCTTTAAGAAAACTTTGGATTTCATTCACTATTTTGACAACAATTATGATCCTTTGGTTAGTTTTCATCCTTTTTAGGAAAAGATTAAGTTTTTGGTAGATTATTTTGAGGATTTAATGCAAACTCTGAAGGAGAAGAAGGAGGCTGTGATGAAAGCCAATCCTGAAAAGGCCAAACTAGTTTTAGCCAACCCTTCCTATGCCAAGATGATATCTCTAGGAATATATACAGTGCAGAAAAGATCAAAGTACAGTGTACTAATGCCAATAAGGGAGGAGCCTTCTACTTCAAAAGGAAAAGGGGCATTAGAAGATGTGGATGAGATTCTAGATTCCCCTAAAAGGCAGAAAATAGGGGCAGAAGTGGAGACAGATGAGCCCTTGTATTCTCCTTCCCAATCCCCAACACATGTACGAGATGAACATGTAGCAGCAGAGCAACTATTGCAATTAGGAAGTCTTGAGGAAATTTATCTCACTTATGAGGAGTTGCAAGAAGGAATTCCTGAAGAACCAACAAGTTCCCAAATGGACTTAATTGTAGAGGAATTGATAGGTAAAGAACTGGACCCTGTCATTAAGTAGGCTAGTGAGGAGTTTCTGGTAGATGATCGTTTTCTCAAAACAAGGTCTTTTTTGCAGTTTGTTTGGAGAAAAAATATAGACCAGTTCAAGGTAAGATGTGAGAAAAAGAAAAATGAATGTCCTCACAAAGATACATCTGCAGTTGAAGCAGATGTAAAGCAAGAAATGTTGGCAAAATTTGGGACTATCACCCCAGAGCAAACAAGGAAGTTGGTTGCAGAAGCTGGAGTCTTGATTCTCCCCGAATGGGACATAGCAAATGCATTAGTACTTGAAGCAGTAAGGAAGGAAACAAAGACCCTGGAGGGAGTGACCTTTAGTAATGATCATGTTTCCTTAGTCATGTGGTCACTAAGAAGGGAGGAGAGCAAAAAGAGGAAAGATTCCTCAGAGTCCAGCTATCTTGGACACATGTGTTGGCAATATTGCATTATAATAGACACTGAAAGATTGTTGGTATTTCATAAGGATATTGAGAAGGTTGTTGATGATTATAGATATAACTGATTAAGGATGTTTACTATTTTGATATTATTATTGTCATTGATGTCAAGAAATTGATTTTCTAATTCAGTATGATGTTGCCATATCTTGAGAAGTATGATTTAAAAGAGTATAAAGATGTCAGTAAAAGACACAAGAAAGATTATGATGAATAAGGGGATGAATAAGGTATTCAATGGGCAACTATTACTGAGTTAGACAATGATGAGATCATGGTGTTTAGATTGTTTTAACATCATACATATGTTGTAAATTGTAAAGGTTAATACTATACTATGTTACCAAGCAAAAAACCTAGTCAGTAAACCCTAAGGTTATTGCTATCGGTTGATGAAGGCGGAATGTCTACTGAGTGAAGTTTAGTATTCACCAAGTTATAACCGAGTTGTAACTAAGGTATAACATAATGCATTAAATGTTTGCATACATTATTTAATGAAGGAAGCTGATGAGCTGGAACTGATTTAATGATTGGCAAGTCATGCATGAAGTTTGTTAACGAATCTAAGGCAATGGAAAGTCGACATGAAGATCTACAACACATATTGAACCACAATACCATGGCACAAGTTCCAAGAAATGTATGCAAGTTCCAAAGGAGGGTAAAACATTTTCAGTTTGAAAGATGCATTGAACCTAGACAAGATTGAAGATCTGATGGCTATGATTGATCATGTGAAATGTGATCAAGGAGATTAAGCGGTTACCTAATTGTTTATAAATAGGAAACTATTGATAAACAATGTATGTGGGCAAGTGTATGCATAGGGATGCTACATAGTGATTACCGAACACAGAAGCTTGAAGACCTGTTTGAATAATAGAGTATAGAAGCCTAGCAGATAGACAAAATTAGTTCTATGTCTAGATTGTATTGAACAAATAGGAATCTACTTTAGCATTTTAGATGTGAAGTTGCAAATAGATTTTTATTACTATTATTTTGAGAAAGTGACAGAAAATCTCTTAACCGAGTGGACTTAATAGTCTTATTTGTAAAACCCTCTAGCAAGGTGACATTCTGAATGAGTGTTTGAAATCCTTTAACAAGGTCACTTCTAACAAGGCGAAGATCCTAACAGATCTGAGGGAAATCCCTTAACTGGGTCACATCTAGCAATGCATTTGTAATCTTTAACAAGATTTGCTTTTAATCGTGCATACTCTAGAAGAGTATATTTCTTAGTGGGTCTGAAATTCCACAGTGGTTTTTCCCTATTTGGGTTTCCACGTTAAATCTGGTGTTATGAGGTTTATGATGTTTATATGCTTTTGAGTTTGCATGTTTAATAGTTTTGGTTATATTACTGATATATATGTTACCGAGGTTGAATTTGATGTTTTATGGATGATTAAGTTTGTATGATTCACCCCCCCTCTCATCTTGTTGGCTATTAGATCTATACTTATATTAAGTATCAGAACTATCAATTGTTATCAGAGCTTTGGACTCTGGAAGAAAAGTTTAAAGGCACTTGAGTTAAAGATCCAAAGATGTATTAGAGGGATGCACCGAAGCTGAACAAGTCAAGTTTCTTTACATGGTAGAAAAGGATGAAGCTGCATCTATCAGGACTTGGAGAATATGCTGTAAACTATCTAGAGAATGATTTTGTTACACCGGTCACCTATCCATTGACTATGGAAGAGATAAATGCAAAGCAAGAACATATTCAAGCAATGATTGAAATAACATTTGCATTGACTGACTCAAAGTTTAATGATCTAGAAGGCTGCAATGATGCAAAGGCAATGTGGGATAAGCTCATATCAGTATATGGAGGAGATGAACATGTTCAAAGAGCAAAAGTAGATAGTCTAAGAGGACAACTTGAATCTATGAGGATGAATGAAGGTGAGAACATAACTCAGTGCAATACAAGACTAAAGGAGATTGTCAATCAAATCAAAGGAGCAGGAGGAACTATTGAATAAAAGGATATAACAAGTAAGTTGTTGAGAACCCTTCTACCAGCTTATGCAATCTGATTCTCTACAATCAATGAATTCAGGTCTGTACCTAATATGCCAGTTTCTTTAGATGCTACTATTGGTAAGCTACATGCATTTAAGTTATTTTGATAACAGTGGATCTTCGGTAAATAAAGTTGAATCTGCATTTAGTTCTTTTCATCTTGATGAATCTAATGATTACAATGAAAGAAAGTATAAGTACTGTAAAGGAGATCACAGTGGAGCAAGTGAAAGATTTCATAAGAACATGGAAGAAGTACACAAACTGTATGAGGAAATCAGAAAGTAAGAAGAGTTTGAAGCACTACTAGCCAAAAGGTTACCGAGAGGCAAAGGTAAGTATAAAGGAAAACTACCTTTGAAATGTTTCAATTGTGATAAGATAGGACATATGGTTTCTAACTGTCCTGACAAAGATTTTACTGAAAAGAGAGATTACCGAGATGACAGATAGAAAGATAATCATTATAGAGGACACCTAGACTTCAGAAGAAGAGATAGAAAGACATGCTTAATAGCTAATGAGGAATCTAAAAATGATAAATTAGATGAGATTGATATAGAGGAAGTAGTTTATGTGGCTATCAAAAATGGATTAGATGAAGAAAGCTATGAAGAAAAAGCCCTAATATCTCACATAAACACTAATGATTCTTGGATTATAGATAGTGGATGCTCACATCATATGACAGGAGATAAACACAAGTTTGTTATATTAGAAGATTATGATGGAGGCTATGTTAGATTTGGTAATGATGCACCATGCCTAGTAAAAGGTAAAGGATCTATAACACTTCTTGACAATGCAAGATGCAATGATGTTTATTGGGTTGAAGGTTTGAAATACAATTTGTTGAGTGTGCCACAGCTAAACAACATAGGTTACCGAATAGGATTTCAGAAAGGAATTGTCAAAGTTCATGACAAGAATGGAAAGTTAGCTACTACTGGGACACAAACAAAAGGTAACACATTTCACCTTGACTCAACTCGTAACAAGTGTTTGTATGCAAAGATAGATGATACCTGGTTATGGCATAAAAGGTTTTGTCATGTCAATTTTGATAATCTGATCAAAATAAGTAAGAAGCACCGAGTAAGAGGTCTACCGAGTCTTGAAAAATCTAAGAATGCTATGTGCCGAGGATGCCAGATGGGTAAGATGACAAGATCAAGCTTTACAAGTAAGTCTTACACTTCTAAGGGAATTTTAGATCTAGTGCACACTGATCTTTGTGGTCCTATGAAAGTTCAAAGTTATTATGGTGATAAATATTTCATATTATTTGTGGATGACTATTCAAGCATGATGTTAGTAATGTTTTTAAAAGAAAAATCAGAAGCTTTTAAAATGTTTAAATGGTGCAAGGAAAGAGTTGAAAATGAAATAGGAAGACAACTGAAATGTCTTAGATCAGATAGAGAAGGAGAGTTCACATTTGATGAGTTCAACTTATTTTGCAATGATCATGGTATTAAAAGACAAGTCTCTGCACCAAGAACTCCATAGCAGAATGGAATAGCTGAGAGATGAAACAGATCTATTATGGATTCTGCTAGAAAACTGATGATTGAAAAGAAGCTGCCACAAACATTTTGGAGAGAAGCAATAAGCACAACAATTTATACCTTGAACCGAGTTCAATTGAAGAAAGGTACTTTGAAGACACCATATGAAATCTGGTATGATAAGAAACCTAATGTAAGTTATTTTAAAATCTTTGGAAGTAGATGCTATGTTCACAAAGATGATAGAAATGGCAAGTTTGATTAGAAGAGTGAAGAAGGAACATTTCTAGGTTATTCTTCTAGAAGCAAAACATTTAAATGTCTGATCAAATCATCTAACAAAATAGTAGAAAGTGCAAATGTGAAAATTGATGAATTTACAGATAGAAATGATGAAGGAAATTCCAACGAACCAGAGGACTATGATGAATTTGTCTATGGTCAACTGAGAAGTCTTACCGAGAAGACTGTTGAAGAAAATGAAGAGAATATCCAGTTACCGAGTGATGAAGAAGATCATACAGAGCCTACCGAGCCTGTATTAGCCAAGTATGTCAGAAGACATCATGCACCAAGTCAGATTATAGGAGATGAGGATGATCCAGTGATGACAAGGAACAAACTAAGACAGAACACATGTTTGATATCTGAATTTGAACCGAGAATAGTGAAAGAGGCATTTAATAGTGAAGATTGGATAAATGCTATGATAGAAGAGATTGATCAAATCAAGAAGAATGACACATGGACACTAATCACAAGACCAAAGGACAAGAATGTAATCGATACATAGTGGATTTTCAGAAACAAGCTAAATGAAAAAGGAGAGGTCATTTGAAACAAAGCAAGACTAGTTTGAGGTTATGCTCAAGAAGAAGGAATTGATTATGGTGAAAGTTTTGCACCTATTGCTAGACTTGAAGGAGTAAGAACATTGTTGGCATATGCTGCTTTCAAATATTTCAAGGTATATCAAATGGATGTCAAATCTACATTTCTGAATGGAATATTAGAAGAAGAAGTTTTTATTGAACAACCTTAAAGATTTGTTGAAGAGAATAATAAAGATTAGGTATGTAAATTGAACAAAGCTTTATATGGTTTGAAACAAGCACCTGGAGCATGGTATAAAAGATTGCACTCTTGTTTGATTAAGATTGGTTTTATAAGGACAAGTGAGAACACCAACATGTACATAAAGAATGATGAAAATGGAATACTGATCTCAACCATATTCGTTGATGATATTATATTTTGTGGAAATGACTCTTTATGCAATAACTCTGGAAATGAAATAAGCAAAGAATTTGAGATGTCATTAATTGGTGAGATAAAGTATTTTATAGGTTTATAGATACTGCAAATGAAAAATGAGATTTTCATTACTCCATCCAAGTACATAAAGGAAATCTTGAAGAAATTTGGAATGGAGGATTCAAAACTAGTAAGTACTCCTATGACTACCAACTGTAAATTATCAAAGAATGATGAATCTGCATCTGTTGATGAGACACTTTACCAATCCATGATTGGAAAGCTACAATATGTTGTTCACAGTAGACCAAACATAACACATGCAGTAGGTATAGTTGCAAGATTCTCTATAGATCCTAAGGAAACACACATGACAACAATCAAAAGAATTTTTAGATACTTGAAAGGCACTGAGGATTATGGCTTAGTATATCAGAAAGGAAATGATTTTGATTTAAAAGTTTATACTGACGCTGATTGGGTAGGCAACATTAATGACAGAAAAAGCACAAGTGGAGGAGCTTTCTTTTTAGGAGAAAGACTATTGAGTTGGCTTAGCAAGAAACAAGGATGTGTTTCACAGTCAACAGCAGAAGTTGAATACATTGTTGGAGTACTGAATTGTACCAACATTGCATGGATCAAACAACTATTGGAAGGTATAAATGAGAAAGTTATCGAGCCAGTAACTATATTCTGTGACAATACTAGTGCCATTAATATTTCAAAAAATCTTGTTATCCACTCTAAGACAAAGCACATCTCTATCAAATATCATTATCTTAGAGAAGAAGCTCAAGAGAAGAAAGTGGTGTTGGAGTATGTTAGTACAAAGGAACAAATAGTAGATATCTTCACCAAGCCACTACCAAGGGACACTTTTGAATATCTCATAAGTAAGTTAGGGGTCATACCCCTATCTTCTACTCACTGATTGAGTTCGGTGAAAGCATCAATCTGATGACTCTATTGAATATATTTTAGGAGTTGATCCTGCATTACACACTTTAGGATGTTTTCTAAAGGTGTACAGGAAATATTACAAGAAATTATACAGGGAATAGGAATTAAAGACAAAATGCTTTGACAAAGACTCAATTGATACACAACAACAGGGAATCACTTCATATAGAAAGAAATTATGTTTTAGTTCTTTACTTTTTGGCATTGTTGTCAAAAGAGGAAGAAGACTAATATCGGGGGAGAAAACTGAGCATACTACAGATTGGAAAGAAGACTAAAGAAAAGATGAGAAGTCTAATGTATGGGGGAGAGCATTTCAGCATTTCAAAATCACAGCAATCCAAATCTTTTTAAGGTCAAATCAATTGGTTTTGCCATCAATGCCAAAGGGGGAGATTGTTGGCAATATTGCATTATAACAGACATTGAAAGATTGTTGGCATTTCATAAGGATATTGAGAAGGTTGTTGATGATTATAGATATAACTGATTAAGGATGTTTACTGTCTTGATATTATTATTTTGTCATTGATGTCAAGAAATTGATTTTCTAATTCAGTATGATGTTGCCATATCTTGAGAAGTATGATTTAAAAGAGTATAAAGATGTCGGTAAAAGACATAGGAAAGAATATGATGAATAAAGGGATGAATAAGGTATTCAATGGGCAACTATTACCGAGTCAGACAATGATGAGATCATGATGTTTAGATTGTTTTAACATCATACATATGTTGTAAATTGTAAAGGTTAATACTATACTATGTTACCAAGCAAAGAACCTAGTCGATAAACCCTAAGGAACCTAGTCGGTAAACCCTAAGGTTATTGCTATCGGTTAATGAAGGAGGAATGTCTACCGAGTGAAGTTTAGTATTCACTAAGTTATAAACGAGTTGTAACCGAGCTATAACATAATGCATTAAATGTTTGCATGCATTATTTAATGAAGGAAACTGATGAGCTAGAACTGATTTAATGATTGGTAAGTCATGCATGAAGTTTGTTAATGAATCTAAGGCAATGGAAAGTCAGCATGAAGATCTATAGTGCAGATTGAACCGCAATACCTTAGCACAAGTTTCAAGAAATGTATGCAAGTTCCAAGGCAGGGTAAAATATTTTTCAGATCAAAAGATGCATTGAACCTGGACAAGATTGAAGATCTGATGGCTATGATTGATCATTGTAAATGTGATCAAGGAGATTAAGCGGTTACCTAATTGTTTATAAATAGGAAACTATTGATAAACAATGTATGTGGGCAAGTGTATGCACAGGGATGCTACATAGTGATTACCAAGCATAGAAGCTTGAAGACTTGTTTGAATAATAGAGTATAGAAGCCTAGTAGATAGACAAGATTAGTTCTATGTCTAGATTGTATTGAACAAATAGGAATCTGCTTTAGCATTTTAGATGTGAAGTTGCAGATAGATTTTTATTACTACTATTTTGAGAAAGTGATAGAAAATCTCTTAACCGAGTGGACTTAACAATCTTATTCGTAAAACCCTCTAGCAAGGTGACATTCTGAATGAGTGTTTGAAATCCTTTAACAAGGTCACTTCTAACAAGGTGAAGATCCTAATGGATCTGAGGGAAATCCCTTAACCGAGTCACATCTAGCAATGTGTTTGTAATCTTTAACAAGATTTGCTTTTAACCGAGCATACTCTAGAAGAGTATATTTCTTAGTGGGTCTGAAATCCCACAGTGGTTTTTCCCTATTCGGGTTTCCACATTAAATCTGGTGTTATGAGGTTTATGATGTTTATATGCTTTTGAGTTTGCATGTTTAACAGTTTTGGTTATATTATTGATATATATGTTATCGAGGTTGAATCTGATGTTTTATGGATGATTAAGTTTGTATGATTCTACCCCCCTCTCATCTTGTTGGCTATTGGATTTGTACTTATATTAAGTATCAAAACTATCAGCATGATTGTGAAAAGAGTGAAGGAAACAGGGGTGGTGGAGGCTGCTAGTACAATTGGGAATCTACAAAATTCAATATGGCTATAGATGAGAAAGAGGCCAAGGAAAAGGTTGACCTCCAGGTGAAGTTGGAGTTAATCTTATAAGCCTATAATGAAGCCAAAGTTGAAATAGCTCAAAAGGATAGTACAATTGTAAAATTGAAGAATCAAATAGTAGGGCAATATCAGAAAGGTGAATCTTCTACCATGATGATTGCCTCCTCTCCAGCCAAGCCTCCATCTACTATTCCAATCATTGAATTTCCCCTTTCCCCTATGACTACCAGTTTCCAATCTACTGAGACTATCCAGGATGAAATGGAAAAGTTGATGCAAGGTTAGGCTATGTTTGCAAGTAAATATGAGGAGAAGGTCAGGGGGACAATTTTAAAGTTTGCTGACACAATAGGGGCTTCTATTGTGTATATATATATGAAAAGAGTTTTGAGCATGTTGGCTGATTTAAAGGAAGACAAGGCTACTCTGGAGCCAATTTTAAATAAAATGGATGGCAAGGGAAGCGGACTTGGAACCTATGTTCTCATCCCATGAAGAGGCAGATGTCGATGCTACTATTAAATCCACTTGTGGGTTGGTTAAAGGTATGTCCAAGTTGGCAGAGGGAAGAGCTGGTCTGGAGAGAAAAGAAAACCTGTATAGGAAGGAATATGCTAACCAGAAGTTTGAATTATTTCCTGGAGGTTTTGTTAGTACAAGCAAGTTAAAAGATGAAGACATATGGCTTGGTGAGTTAGGTCACATCCTTATTCATTCAAACAATTGAAGAAATTGAAAAGATGAGGTCACATTATAGTTTTTTGGAGGCAAAAGTCAAGCAATTAAGAAACACTTGGAAAAGATTAAATAAGTTGAAGAAGAAAATTGTTACTTACTCTTGGCCTAGTGATGATGTGTTTCAAGAATGGAAAGACAAATATATGATGCAAGAAGTGGAGGCTCAAGAATAGTCAATTGATGTTGCAACATTGTAACAACCCTTAGGGAGTTAGGAATGAAAATGATTGTAACCTCTTTTGAGAGGGAATTATGGTTATAACAAACTATTTATAGGAAAGTCTAAAGCTTGTCACATCCATATCATTATAAATGGATACCATGACTATTGAAGAGGGGATCACAAGAATTTGTCAAGAAACTCTGGAAAAATATATTTAGGGTTTTGTGATATTTTGGAAACCATTCCGAGCTATGTAAGATTTTGATGAAGGACATTAATATACAAATCAGAACATTTTGAGCCCTGACTCATGTTTGTCTTCTTGTATGTGTGACTGATTTACTGGTTTGATTAGATAATTTAGGATTTTTTAATTGCATGAGTTGCAAGGCAATTTGTGAGAATGTTTTAGGGTGTTTCTCTCAAGGAGGGAAATTAAATACACTTAACTCTTCTCGTCGATAATCAATAATTCTACTTGAATTTGATGGCTGAGTCTAGTATAAGGTGAAAGTTTATATATGTAAGGCATGTATAGATTTTATGAAGTCAATGTAATGATCTGTTTGTGAGTTTCCTACTGAGAATTCTTATTTGGTTCTAGGTGACTCTGAAGCCCAGATAAGGCATTGATATAGCTTGTTGAGTTTTATGACCTTCTTGGAGATCAATTAAAATGAATATGAATCTTTTCCTTTATGTTCGGTTATGTATAAGGTAGGTTTGCAGAAGTTGGCACTGGTTTTCTATGAATTTTCTGTCATAATTGTGAAAAATATTCACAAAAAGTATACCCACCTAAGCTTGATATAAGCTTGAAGTGTAGAAGATTTTCTATATAAACCTTGTTATATGTTTTCTTAGACTTCTATTTTCTTGTTGTTCTCTCCATATGTGACAGAGGTTTGAAAATTCTTATAGAGAAGGTAAGGAAATCAAAATTGAGAACAACAAAAATGGCGACTTTGCTAGGGAGAAAATTCTTATAAATGTTTGATTGATAAGGTTAGAAGTTGAATTTATTCCTTGTCCTATCAATTTCATATCCAACCAATTTGTCCATTGTATATGCATAGAGTTGAAAGTGATTTTATGGTGAAGAGAGTGTTCCTTGTTCTGGATCTATAGAATGATATGTTATTTCATGTCATATTTTATGAAGGAGTAATAGTAGATTCATGTTGCTGAGTTGCAAGCAAGTCCTTGCAACTGCATACAAAATTTTCCCCAATTCCTTATTGGGTGGCAACTCCATGGTTCATACCAGTCTTGAATTTCTATGCAATTAGTATTGCATAAGGTTTTTATGGTTTGATATATAGTGTAGAGATATGGGTTATCACTACTAATGCAGATTTACACATAAACTCTTCATCATAGAAGTTTGATAAAAAAATGCAGTATAAAGATACATATAGATTTGGTGTTGATTTTCCTAGATCTATATGTTTGTGGCCTGGAACAGTGTTTATTGCAGCAGATTTGAAAAAGGGTAAGTGATGAATTGCAGGAGAACAACTCTTTGTTCTTCAAAATTGTTCCTCCATGTAAAAGGTGGTGATTCTGAGGTAAAAGACCATGCTGAAAGTTGAAGTCAATCTTCAGATCTACAAGAGTTTATGGCTGCAAATTATCCAGGCATAGTCAGATATTTCAATACATTAAATGTGTTTTGGGATATTTGAAAAGAGCAGAAATTGTGGAACTGAATTATTGTTTGGATATGTATGGTTCTATGAATGAATGTAGAATGTATTAATGTCAGGAATTATGTTGGCATTATAATAGACAAGGAGAGATTGTTGGCATTTAAATAAGGATATTGAGAAGGTTGTTGATAATTATGGATAAAATTGATTAAGGATGTTTATTGTCTTAATATTATTATTTTGTCATTGATGTCAAGAAATTGATTTTCTAATTCAGTATGATGTTGCCATATCTTAAGAAGTATGATTTGATGAGTATAAAGATATCAGTAAAAGACACAGAAAGAATGTGATGAATAAGGGGAGAAATAAGTTATTCAATGGGCAACTATTACCAAGTTAGACAATGATGAGATCATGATGTTTGGATTGTTTTGATATCATACATATGTTATTTATTGTAAAGTTAATACTATTCTATGTTACCAAGAAAAGAACTTAGTTGGTAAACCCTAAGGAACCTAATCGGTAAACCCTAAAGTTATCTTTATCGGTTAATGAAGGTGGTATGTCTATCGAGTGAAGTTTAGGATTTACCGAGTTGCAACCGAGTAATAACAGAATGCATTGAATGAATAAAAGCATTATTTAATGAAGGAAGTTGATGAGCTGGCCATGACTAAATGATTGGTATGCCGTGAATGAAGTTTGTTAAAGAATCTATGGCAAAGGAAAATCAGCAGGAAGATCTACAGCTCAGATTGAACCACAATACCCTAGCACAAGTTCCAATAAATGTATACAAGTTCCAAGGCAGGGTAAAACGTTTTCAGATTGAAGGATACATTGAACTTGGTCAAAGTTTGAAGATCTGATGGCTATGATTGATCATGGGAAATGTGATCAAGGAGATTAAGTAGTTGGCAAATTGTTTATAAATAAGGAACTGTTGATAAACAATGTATGCGGGCAAGTGTATGCACAGGGATGCTACATAGTGATTACCGAGCATTGAAGCTTGAAGACTTGTTTGAATAACAGAGTATAGAGCCCAATAGATGGACAAGATAAGTCATATATTGTATTGAGCAAATAAGAATCTACTTTAGCATTTTAGATGTGAAGTTGTAGATAGATTTTTATTACTGTTATTTTGTAAAGTGATAGAAAATCTCTTAACCGAGTGGACTTAATAGTCTTATTTGTAAAACCCTCTAGCAAGGCGACATTCTGATTGAGTGTTTGAAATCCTTTAACAAGGTCACTTCTAACAAGGTGAAGATCCTTACAGATCTAAGGGAAATCCCTTAATCGGGTCACATCTAGCAATGTGTTTGTAATCTTTAACAAGATTTGCTTTTAACCGAGCATACTCTAGAAGAGTATATTTCTTAGTGGGTTCGAAATCCCACAGTGGTTTTTCCCTATTTGGGTTTCCATGTTAAATCCGGTGTTATGAGTGTTATGATATTTATATGCTTTTGAGTTTGGATGTTTAGCAGTTTTGGTTATATTATTGAAGTATATGTTACCGAGGTTGAATCTGATGTTTTTATGCAAGATTAAGTTTGTATGATTCACCCCCCCCCCCTCTCATCTTATTAGCTTGGCATCTGTACTTAACATTAAGTATCAAAACTATCAATTGGTATCAAAGCTTTGGACTCCAGAAGAAAAAGTTTAAAGGTACTTGAGGAAAAGATCCAAAGATGTATAAGAGGGATGCACCAAAGCTGAACAAGTCAAGTTTCTCTAAATGGCAGAAAAGGATGAAGCTACACCTATCAGGAGTTGGAGAATATGTTGTATATTATCTAGAGAATGATTTTATTACATCGAGCACCTATCCATTGACAATGGAAGAGATAAAGGCAAAGTAAGAACATATCCAAGCAATGATTGAAATAACATCTGCATTGACCGATTCAGAGTTTAATGATCAAGAAGGCTACAATGATGCAAAGGCAATGTAAGACAAGCTCATATCTATGTATGGTGGTGATGAACATGTTCAAAGAGCAAAACTGGATAGTCTAAGAGGGAAACTTGAATCTATGGGGATGAATGAAGGTGAGAACATAACCCAGTACAATACAAGACTAAAGGAGATTGTCAATCAAATCAAAGGAGCAGGTGGAACTATTGAAGAAAATGATATAACAAGTAAGTTGTTGAGAACCTTTCTACCAACTTATGCAATTTGAGTCTCTGCAATCAATGAATTGAGGTCTGTACCCAATATGTCAGTTTCTTTAGATGCTACTATTGGTAAGCTACATGCATTTGAGTTAAGTAACTTTGATAACAGTGGGTCATTGGTAAATAAAGTTGAATCTGCATTTAGTTCTTTTCATATTGGTGAATCTGGTGATTACAATGATAGAATGAGTAAGTACACTAAAGGGGATCACAGTGGAGCAAGTGAAAGATTTCGTAAGAACATGGAGGAAGTACACAAACTGTATGAGGAAATCAGAAAGCAAGAAGAGTTTGAAGCACTATTAGTCAAAAGGTTACCAAGAGGCAAAGGTAAGTATAAAGGAAAACTACCTTTGAAATGTTTCAATTGTGATAAGATAGGACATATGGCTTCTAACTATCCTGACAAAGAATCTAAGGAAAAGAGAGATTGCTAAGATGATAGATAGAAAGATAATCATTAGAGAGGACACCGAGACTTCAGAAGAAGAGATAGAAAGTCATGCTTAATAGCTGATGAGGAATCCAATGATGATAAATCAGATGAAACTGATACAGAGGAAGTAGTTTATGTGGCTATCAAAGATGGATCAAATTAAGAAAGGTATGAAGAAAAAGCCCTAATATCTCAGATAAATACTAATGATTTTTGGATCATAGATAGTGGATGCTCACATCACATGACAGGTGATAAACACAAGTTTAATATGTTAGAAGACTATGATGGTGGCTATGTAAGATTTGGTAATGATGCACCATGTCTGGTAAAAGGTAAAGGATCCATAACACTTCTTGACAATGCAAAGTGCAATGATGTTTATTGGGTTGAAGGTTTGAAATACAATTTGTTGAGTGTAGCACAACTGAATAATACAGGATACCGAATAGAATTTCTGAAAGGAACTATCAAAGTTCATGACAAGAATGGAAAGTTAGCTACTACCAAGACACAAACAAAAGGTAACACATTTCACCTTGACTCAACTTGAAATAAGTGTCTATATGTAAAGATAGATGATACCTGGTTATGGCATAAAAGGTTTTGTCATGTAAATTTTGATAATCTGATCAAAATAAGTAAGAAGCATCGAGTAAGAGGTCTACTGAGTTTGGAAAAACCTGAGAATGTTGTGTGCCAAGGATGCTAGATGGGTAAAATGACAAGATCGAGCTTTACAAGTAAGTCCTACACCTCTAAGGGAATTTAAGATCTTATGCACACTGATCTTTGTGGTCTTATGAAAGTTCAAAGTTATTATGGTGATAAATATTTGATATTATTTGTGTATGATTATTCAAGAATGATGTCAGTAATGTTTATAAAAGAAAAATCAGAAGCTTTTCAAATGTTTAAATGGTACATGGCAAGAGTTGAAAATGAAACCGGAAGACAACTGAAATGTCTTAGACCAGATAGAGGAGGAGAGTTCACATCTGATGAGTTCAACTTATTATGCAATGATCATGGTATTAAAAGAAGAGTCTCTACACCGAGAACTCCACAACAAAATAGAATTGTTGAGAGAATAAACAGATCTATTGTGGATTGTGCTAGAACCCTGATGATTGAAAAGAAAGTGCCACAAACATTTTGGAGAGAAGCAATAAGCACATCAGTTTACACCCTGAACCGAGTTCAACTGAAGAAAGGAACTATGAAGACACCATATGAAATCTGGTATGACAAGAAACCTAATGTAAGTTATTTTAAAATCTTTGGAAGTAGATGTTATGTACACAAAGATGAAAGAAATGGCAAGTTTGATCAGAAAAGTGAAGAAGGAACATTTCTTGGTTATTCTTCTAGAAGTAAAGCATTTAAATGTCTGATCAAATCATCTAACAAAATAGTAGAAAGTGCAAGTGTCAAAATTGATGAATTTGCAAAAAGAAATGATGAAGGAAATTCAAAAGAACCAGAAGATTATGATGAATTTGTCTATGTTCAATCGACAAGTCCTACCGTGAAAACTGTAGAAGGAAATGAAGAGAATATTCAGTTACTGATTGATGAAGAAGATTATACAGAGCCTACCAAGCCTATATTAGCCAAGTATGTCAGAAGACATGATGCATCAAGTTAGATTATAGGAGATAAGGATGATCCAGTGATGACAAGGAACAAACTTAGACAGAACACATGTTTGATATCTAAATTTGAACCGAGAATAGTGAAAGAGGCATTTAACATTGAAGATTGGATAAATGCTATGATAGAAGAGATTGATCAAATCAAGAAGAATGACACATGGACACATGTCCCAAGACCAAAGGACAAAAATGTAATCGGTACAAAGTAGATTTTCAAAAACAAGCTGAAAGAAAAATGTGAGGTCATTCAAAATAAAGCTAGACTAGTTTGCAAAGGTTATGCTCAAGAAGAAGGAATTGATTATGGTGAAACTTTTGCACCTATGGCTAGACTTGGAGTAAGAACATTGTTGGCATATGCTGCTTACAAAAATTTCAAGGTATATCAAATGGATGTCAAATCTGAATTTTTGAATGGTATATTAGAAGAAGAATTTTTTATTGAAGAACCTGAAGGATTTGTTGAAGACAAGAATAAAGATTAGGTATGTAAATTGAACAAAGCTTTATATGGTTTGAAACAAGCACCTGGAGCATGGTATAAAAGATTGCACTCTTGTTTGATTAAGATTGGTTTTATAAGGACAAGTGAGAACACCAACATGTACATAAAGAATGATGAAAATGGAATACTGATCTCAACCATATTCGTTGATGATATTATATTTTGTGGAAATGACTCTTTATGCAATAACTCTGGAAATGAAATAAGCAAAGAATTTGAGATGTCATTAATTGGTGAGATAAAGTATTTTATAGGTTTACAGATACTGCAAATGAAAGATGAGATTTTCATTACTCAATCCAAGTACATAAAGGAAATCTTGAAGAAATTTGGAATGGAGGATTCAAAACCAGTAAGTACTCCTATGACTACCAACTATAAACAATCAAAGAATGATGAATCTGCATCTATTGATGAGACATTTTACTAATCAATGATTGGAAATTTACAATATGTTGTTCACAGCAGGCCGGACATAGCACATGCAGTAGGTATAGTTGCAAGATTCTCTGCAGATCCTAAAGAAAAACACATGACAACAATCAAAAGAATTTTTAGATACTTGAAAGGCACTGAGGATTATGGCTTAGTATATTAGAAAGGAAATAACTTTGATTTAAAAGTTTATACTGATGCTGATTGGGCAGGCAACATTGATGACAGGAAAAGCACAAGTGGAGGAGCTTTCTTTTTAGGAGAAAGACTAGTGAGTTGGCTTAGGAAGAAACAAGGATGTATTTCACAGTCAACAACAGAAGCTAAATATGTTGCTATTGCATTGAATTGGACCAACATAGCATGGATCAAACAACTGTTGAATGGTATAAATGAGAAAGTTATCGAGCTAGTAACTATATTCTGTGACAATACTAGTGCCATTAACATTTCAAAGAATCCTGTTATCCACTCTAAGACAAAGCACATCTCTATCAAATATCATTATCTTAGAGAAGAAGCTCAAGAAAAGAAAGTGGTGTTGGAGTATGTTAGCACAAAGGAACAAATAGCAGATATCTTCACCAAGCCACTACCAAGGGACACTTTTGAGTATCTCAGAAGTAAGTTAGGGGTCCTACCCCTATCTTCTACTCACTGACCGAGTTCAGTGAAAGCATCAATTCGATGACTCTAGAGAATATCTTTTAGGAGTTGATGCTGATTTACACACTTTAGGAGGTTTTCTAAAGGTGTGCAGAAAACAATATAGGGAATAGGAATTGAAGACATAAATGCTCTGATCGAGACTAAGTTGACACATAACAGTAGGAAATCACTTCATATAGGAAGGAATTATGTTTTAGCTCTTTACTTTTTGGAATTGTTTTCAAAGGGGGAGAAGACTGAAGAAAAGAGGAGAAGACTAATGTATGCAGGAGAATTTTGATGACAGGAGGAGACCATTTCAGCATATTAGAATCTCACAGCAATCCAAATAAATTAGGTCAAATCAATTGGTTTTGCCATCAATGCCAAAGGGGAAGATTGTTGGCATTATAACAGACAAGGAGAGATTGTTGGCATTTAAATAAGGATATTGAGAAGGTTGTTGATAATTATGGATAAAACTGATTAAGGATGTTTACTGTCTTAATATTATTATTTTCTCATTGATGTCAAGAAATTGATTTTCTAATTTAGTATGATGTTGCCATATCTTAAGAAGTGTGATTTGATGAGTATAAAGATGTCGGTAAAAGACATAGAAAGAATGTGATGAAGAAGGGAAGAAATAAGTTATTCAATGGGCAACTATTATTGAGTTAGACAATGATGAGATCATGATGTTTAGATTGTTTTGATATCATACATATGTTATTTATTGCAAAGTTAATACTATACTATGTTACCGAGCAAAGAACCTAGTCGCTAAACCCTAAGGTTATCACTATCGGTTAATGAAGGCGGTATGTCTATCGAGTGAAGTTTAGTATTTACTGAGTTGCAACTAAGTAATAACAAAATGCATTGAATGAATAAAATCATTATTTAATGAAATAAGCTGATGAGATGGCTATGATTAAATGATTGGTATGTCATGAATGAAGTTTGTTAAAGAATCTATGGCAAAGAAAAATTGGTAGGAAGATCTACAGCTCAGATTGAACCGCAATACCCTAGCACAAGTTCCAAGATTGAAGGATACATTGAACTTGGTCAAAGTTTGAAGATCTGATGGCTATGATTGATCATGGGAAATGTGATCAAGGAGATTAAGTAGTTGGAAAATTGTTTATAAATAAGGAACTATTGATAAACAATGTATGCGGGCAAGTGTATGCACAGGGATGCTACATAGTGATTACTGAGCACTGAAGCTTGAAGACCTGTTTGAATAATAGAGTATAGAGCCCAGTAGATGGACAAGATAAGTCCTACACTGTATTGAGAAAATAAGAATCTACTTTAGCATTTTAGATGTGAAGTTGCAGATAGATTTTTATTACTGTTATTTTGTAAAGTGACAGAAAATCTCTCTTAATCGAGTGGACTTAACAGTCTTATTTGTAAAAACCTCTAGCAAGGTGACATTATGATTGAGTGTTTGAAATCCTTGAACAAGGTCACTTCTAACAAGGTGAAGATCCTAATAGATCTGAGGGAAATCCATTAACAAGGTCACATCTAGCAATGTGTTTGTAATCTTTAACAGGATTTGCTTTTAACCGAGCATACTCTAGAAGAGTATATTTCCTAGTGGGTCCAAAATCCCACAGTGGTTTTTCCCTATTTGGGTTTCCATGTTAAATCTGGTGTTATGAGTGTTATGATGTTTATATGCTTTTGAGTTTGCATGTTTAGCAATTTTGGTTATATTATTGAAGTATATGTTACCGAGGTTGAATCTTATGTTTTTATGGAAGATTAAGTTTGTATGATTCACCCCTCCCCCCTCTCATCTTATTAGCTTGGCATCTGTACTTGATATTAAGTATCAGAACTATCACATTAATGTAGGGATATTTTGGTAAGCCATATTTGCAACTAGGTTCTCTTATAATGTTATGTATTTGAGTCCATGCCCAGGTTAAGGCACTGGTCCATTACAACTAGAGGTTACTTGCAACACTTTAAAAGTCAAGTCAGAATATCTTTTGTTTTTCTATTCTGTGGAAAGGTTCCACTTATCTCATGTTCAAACCTATTGAGTTGTAAGTGTAGATCTAGCCCATCTATAGTACCCTCCTTGTTTTTGAACCCTTTGAGATTCATTTGATTTTGTTGATGTCATCTTGTGTGTAATGGGTTTAATTTTAAGCATCAAAGGTATACCCACCTAGGTTTTGCAGAGCCTGAAGAGTAGAAGGATTCATATCCTTGTTATGTTCTCCAAGCCATGAAGTTTTCATAGATTGAAATTGGTTATTTCATAAATCAATTGCAGGTGTACTTGGGTTAACCAATTTTGGTGAACAACAACAAGTCTCCCTGAATAAGAACATTTTTCTGCAACTTTAACTTCAATGTTCTCATCTAGTTGTGTGTCATACCTTTTGGACATGAAGCATTCTTCAGGAAATATACCACATCTGAATACCATGGCTACCTCTCAATACTAGTGACTAGGACTTCCTCACCTTCAACATTATTAATATCAACAATAACTAGATTTGATTCATCCATCAATTTTGTAAGGCCTAATCCTCTTACCCATTTTTGTGATTTTGATCTCAAGATCAAATTCTTGTATCTTGATTATTTATTTGCATCTCTTTCTAGTTACTTCAGACAGGGACAAGATATCCTTGATAGCTGCATGTGATACATAGGCTACAATTTGGGCATTTACCATATAAGGGAGAAATACTTTAATAGCCTTGACTAGAGCATACTTCTACTTTTCCATGATTTCATACTTTAACTTAGTAGCCTATAAATAATTTTTATAGAAAGCAATTGGATGTTCATATCCTTCATCATCCTTTTGAAGCAGAACTGTTGCTACTATGTGATAAGAAGCAAAAGAAAATATTGAGAAAGGCTTACTGTAATCAGGGGATTTCAGCACTGGTGCTTCTTGAATAGCCTTTTTAATTTTGTCAAAAGCATGTGCAACTTCTTCATCCCAAGAAAAATTTACATCTTTTTTAAGTAATTTAATAATAGGCTTAATGATTTCAGCAAATTTAGCTATAAATCTTCTAACAAAATTCACCTTGCCCAAGAAAGACTAAATTCCTTTAACATTATTTGGCCGAGGTACATTATTTATAGTTTCAATCCTTTCAGGTTCTATTCTAACCCCTTCCTTGGAGACAATATGCCCTAATAATTTTCCTTCAGTCACTGCAAAATAACATTTTTTTGGGTTCAAGGATACACCAAACTCTAGAGCCTTGCAAAAAACCTTTTCCAGATGACCGCAGTGATCATCTGCCTTCTTTGAATAACATGTCAAATCATCTTGGTAAACTACCATTGTGATGTTGATAAACTCCTTAAAAACCACATCCATTTCTCTCTGAAAAGTAGCTCCAACATTCTTTAGACCAAATGGCATTCTCACATACACATAAGTCCCCCAAGGGGTAGTAAAAGCAGTCTTAAATTGCTCAGACTCTTTCACTAGTACCTGATTATAACCTGAGAACCCATCAATCATTGGCAATATATCACAAACTGTTACCCTTTGTAACATGGCTTCCATATTTGGGGAAGAATAATTGTCCTTTAAAGAGGCAACATTCAAATTTCTAAAATCTACACAAAGCCTTATATCCTCATTCTTTTTTCTGACAAGGACCAAGTTGGATACCCATGAAGAATGTCTTATAGGTTTTATAATCCCCCCTTCCCTTAACTTGGTTAACTCTTGTTGCATTTCGGTCTCCAAAAGGGGATTAATAGGTCTTTGCTTCTATTGAAAAAGGCTTAGCATCAACATGCAGAGGAATTTAATGTTGAAATAAATCTTGTCTATACGCCTTTAGGTCCTCATAGGACCAAGCAAAAACATGTTTATATCCTTTTAATAAGTTAATGAGGTTGGTCCTAACATGGGGAGATAGGTTTTTTCCAATATACACCAACTTAGGGGATGCTTCTATCCCTAAGTTCACCTCATCCAATTCCTCCAGTTTTGTAGATGATGCTTGGTGTAAGTGGCCATCACTGTAATTGAACATACCCTCAAGTTCAACTAGTCCCCTGGGTATCTCATTTGTCTCTAGCTGCACTATGTCACTTCCAAGAATGGTTTCCTGTCTATATACAACTTCCACCAATGCATTAGAATCAATCTTTTGACCCTCATAGTCATCTATGCATTATACAAATCTAAGGATGTCTTCATCATCCTCAAAAACTTGCCAATTGTACACATTATCTGGGATGGCTAGTCTAGCTTTTGTTTCAATTATTGAAACTCTAGTCAATGTTACTTCATCATTCTTTAATGCAACATTAGCTAAAAAGTCTGCCATAATGTTCTTAGACCTTTCAATCCAATGAATAGAAAATGCATTAAAAGTGTTCAATGACATCCCAAACAACATGCTTATATCTTTTTAACTTGTCATTTTTAGATGAATATCTTGACCTTATTTGAGACACTACAAGTTCAGAGTCTCCATAAACCCTTAACAGTTTGATCCCATGTCTTTTAGCAATTTCTAAGCCTAATAGTAAAGCTTCGTACTTAGTTGTGTTGTTTGTACATTGGAATGCTAACATAAAAGAATACTTGAAGGTAATACCTAATGCAGAAACAAATAGCACTCTCACTCTAGACCCTTTCTTAGAGAAAGCTCCATCAAAGTACATTTGCCATAGGCCTCCTTTTTGTGATTCCAGCTCATTGACAATAGGATCAATATTCTTTAACTGAGGTTGAATGGGTTCGATCCTGAAGTTATCAAGATCTACATCAGTCATGCAATTAAACATGTTTGGGTTAATTTTTTCAATAACCACTGGGGCACGTGGTTCTCTATATAATTTTATAGAATTCCCATTGACTAGGATAGTTTCATATGACAAATCCAACTAAAGATGTCCTCCAATAGCAGTAGCCCACTGTCTAGACAACAACATGCCATAATGTGGCTTGGTGTCTATAACAATTACATCCATTTTGTAAGTAGCTTCAAGGAAGGCTGCTATTTTTACTTCTACATCTCTCATAGTACCTACAATAGGCACTTCTCTATTATCCACAACATAACACCTCCCATATAAAGTGTGTACAGACAAACCTAGTTCTTTCATAACCCCATAAGGCATCACATTGGCAGCTGCACCAAAATCTATCATGCGATTTTTTATCAATCTATTATTAACTAACAGTGTGACATAAAAGGGATCTATTTGAGATGGTTCTTGATTGATAGTAGTGCCCACATAAACTTCTGGGACTCCTTGTTCTTGATCCTTCTCATCTTTTGTATTTCCCTTTTTAGAAAAATCATCCCTATCTGATATACTTGAAATCATAGAAAAGGCAGCTTCCCTATGTTCTTTTATTTTCAGCAGCTCTATTAAAGGTATTGAAACCTTCATCTATGTTAAAGCTTGAGTCATGTCAAAAATAGTGCTAACATTAGACTCAATATGAGCTTTAACCTTTTCTACCTTTTGGCGACATGTCCTCTTGTCACCAATGGTTTCTGCTTTACATCTAGTTGTATTAGCAATATCAAATTTCACTGAACTACTTGACTGATCACCTTTGGTCTGACTATCTTTGGTAGAACTTTCATTCTCTGTGGACCTCTTAGAAGAAGTTTCTTTAAAATATAGAGAACCAGGCATACCTTGACTCCTATCATATTTGTTGCTCCTCTGTTGTGATTATCCTTGGATTTAGCTATTGCTGCCTTAGTGAGATTCTTGACTTCCTCCTCACTAGGTCTCCTTAGATGAACCTCTTGGTCTTCTATTGTGACTACATTCAGAGTGGAACTCCAATCAATTGTTAATTGCTCTTGGAAATTTGCATTGCCTTTTGAGACATAATATTCACTTGCTTCATCCTCTGAAGACTCACAATCAGTTTCCACAGTATACTCAAACATATTAACTGCAGGTCGATCCTCACTTCTCATGGATTCTGTTATCACTATTTAAGAAATAGGTTTTCTTTTCCCATAATTGGCTAAGTTTTTGAAATTTTGAGTGAAGCACACTATTAACTGCTTCAAATCTATGTTAAGTCTTTAAGGGTTTAGGATTTTTGGTTTTAAATCACTCAAATGTCTGATTAAAACCCTCTGGTTTCTATTCCTGTGTTACTTTAATTCACTTAAGTAATGGGTCTTGGGGTCGTATGAAGTGTTCCCCCTTGTCATTTACCTAGGTGGTCATTAAATAATCATAAAAGATCATGCCTTATGTCTTTTTCCTTCTAATATTGTCAGGCTGAGTAAGTGTCATGCAACTCTTAGATGGATCTACAGCTTTCACCATTTCGTTAGGCGAAGTTGCGAGTGCTTTAAGACTTGAGAAATAGCGAAAGGAAAAGAATGTTCAATGGTGCGCATTTGGTCTAGTTTAACAAGATTCCATCTCACTCAAGATCTAATGGCTGGCATTGATTCGTAGTCGAAACTAGCAAGCAAATTACCTTTCGCAAAATGGCAAAAAGGTCTTGGCAAGACCCAATGGTGAAGACTTTTCAAATGGCTAAAAGGTGATTAAGTTCAAGAAAAATCGACGGTTCGCATTGTTTCATGGTTGATAGGTGCTCACATGTTATGCCTTGTGAAATAGTAAAAGGTTTTTGGCCCGGGCAAAAGAGGTTTATAAAGAGCATAACAGATGTGTAGGTTCCCAAAGATCTAACGGCTAGCATAGCTTCGTAGGGAAGAGATGCTCAAAAGATAGCTTTCGCGAAACAGCGAAATGACATGGTGTTCCAGGCAAGCAGTCCATTTGGTTGAGATGGTGAGTAAGAATATGACACGTGGCATAAAGTTAAAGTAGTTAGCATGTCAGATCTAAGGATTAAAAGGTGGGTCCAAGAGGATGAGTCATGTCGCGGGGTGTGAAATGACTTGGCAGATCCACGTGGCAAGGATGAAGTGGAATCCAGTGTTTTCTCTCAATGAATAAAAGGTTGACATGTCAGTTCAGGAATCATTAGACACCAGATGGATAGAGCTGAGTCAGAGGGTCCATGTCTACCAAACCTTAGTAGGTTGTTAAGCATCAAGAAAGTCATCTCTAATCTAGTGGTCTGCATGAGTTGGTGAAGGTAAAATGCTCATGCTCTAAAACTTGTGAAATAGCGAAAGGTTTTTGGGGCCCAAAGAATAAATAAAGCATGAAGGTAAAAGGGGATCAACTCCAAAAAGATCCAAGGGCTCGTGTTGTTTTGTAGCTACGAATTAACCAAGTGTTAAGGCCTTTGAAATGGCGAAAGAGAAAAGAAGGTTCTTCTTGGCATAAAGCTCAATGGTGACGTGTCGATTGAAACATGGTTTCAAAATGGATTGAGGGTGCCAAGGTGTAACCGGCAGTTATAAGGGAAATACGACACGTGGCTGACTCTGAAATAAACTCGAAGAGTTTTCCAAGGCTAATGGCTAAGTGCCACGTGGTATTTGGTAACCAGTGGAAGAGAGAGGTAGGCAATGCAAGCATAAAGGTCTCGCTTAAAGGATGGTCATCTACGGATTGATCCAACGCTTCGCGTTGTTTCATGGCCCAAAGTTGAAAGCAGGTTAAGCTATGCGAAATAGAAAAAAACCGTTAGCTATCAGATTGAGGCGTGGTTAGTGAAAAGGTTGACTGTCCAGGTAAGAGTTAAAGGCCGGGTGGTTAGAGTCCCATCTAATGCCTACCGTAGCTTTGCAAAAAAAAAGTGCTCGGGGGATAAAGCCCATGAAATGGCCAAAAGGAATTAGGGCCCGATGCCAAGGCAAAGGCATTAAGTCAATGTAAAGATCGATCAAGTTTCATTTGATCGGACGGCTGAAATGATTTCGTTAAGTGAAATTGCTAAGACATTATGCTCTACGAAATGGTGAAAGAGTGAAAAGGAAAATACATAGGCATGTTGTGACCCGTTGGAGCAAAAGTTTCGAATTCTTCTATAAATTCAATTCTGAAGGGACAGCCAAAGCATGCGGTATCAATGTCGCAGTTAAGAGCCTGACTACCGTATATGATCTTGTATCAATTGAATGAAGGTATCATTCTAAAGAATAGTTGTAGAGAAGCAGTTGTAGAGCTAGTTTCTTTAGTTGCAGAGCTAATTTCTTTAGTCATAGAGCAAGTTTCTTCAAGAAAAAAATAGGTTCTCTTATACTCTTGTTTGGCAATCACTTAATAGTGTGTTTAAATTAGGGTCTTGATTTGTCATAGAATAGTTGGGGGTAATAGTTAGATTTCTTGCATAATTTTTAAAGATCGCACCTAAGAGAAAATTCTTAGGAAAGGTTAATTACCAGGAGAGGGCTATCTATGATGACTTCCTTGAATAGTTCACATTGGCAACTAATGTGGCCACAAATGTAAAAAAACTTGTGCCAAGAGCTCCTTGCCTAAACATAGGAGAGGGATTATATGATAAGGGTAACTAGCTAAGAGACCCTCAAATTGGGTTGTCTAGGTTGGGATTATTTAAAGTTGGATTTGGCATGAGAAACTCCTCAGCCCCGCAGAACAGTATCTAGGAGCTGGATGTAGGAAAATTGGTAGTCCCTGGAGTATTCATGGATCTAGTTCTCCTGACCAAGATTGCATGCAACTATGACCCAATTACAAGAAGTGTCAAGGATATCAATGGAAAAATCCTCATTGAAATAAATAATGAGGAATTCAGAAATGCTTTTGGGCTTAGTGAATTTACTAATTTTCTAGAGCCTATTAATTTTAAATCACTAGCTCAAGTTTATAGTGTGCAGAGGAACCACCTTAGAAATGGGCTTCTCAAAGAATTCTTTGTGAAGATAGGTGGGATAATAGTTATGGGACCTAACACTGAGGAGCCTTTCTCTTTAAATTTGTTTACCCTTATGGCCAAAGGATTATATTGGTCACTTTGCCAAATTCTAGGAGAAGATGCTGAAGCAAATATGCCAACCCATTAAATGTTCATGCTTGCTCAAATTTTGAATCATTCTCTTGCAGTGACCTTTGATTATGCTTCCTTTATCACTGATGCTATCCATGAAGGATTGATAGGAATAAAGAATGGGAAAGTGGATAGGCCTTTTAGGTGGTACTCCCTCCTCATGCATTTGTTTTTATTCAAGGGTGGTGACTATTTTGCAAGTGGGATGGATATTGTGAAAGAGAAGAATGAAGAAAAGATGCCAGTGCAGTTATGGAGTACAGTGCTGTCATGGGATAGAGAAGATGCAAGCTTTCTAAAGTTTGATAAATGTTTTGCATCCAAGATTAGGACTCTTATCTATTCAGAGAATCCAAGAGTCCCTAAGGTTCTTTTGGAATTCATTACGCCAAAAGAGTTTGCTGAGAATGTTAAAATTGTCCACAATTGGGGTGATATTTACTTATACCCTGTCTCCATAGTTTTCAGAGTATATGGTTTCACAAGCACTGCATTTTTGTTACCCTATTAGGTCCCTCTTAAAAGTGGGAATTGCAGAGATCCTCAAGTAGATCGGTGGTGTGCAGGAGGCAAAGTTAACAGGTAGAGGTAAAGGGACTATTTTCCCTACAATTACCATAGCACACCAAATTGTGATAATTAAAGGAGGTTGGAAGTGTTTTGAAAATTTCCTTCAACCATATCATTTGTCAACTGCAATATCCCGGTGTGCTGACCTTGAAGAATTCTTCAATGACATATTTAGAAAGAGGGCAATATGCAGATGTAAACCCCACCAATTCTAGTTTCCTAAAGACCTCATTAGGAATGAGTTTGATTTAGATGAGCAAGAGCTGAGGAAGGAAAAGTGGGTGGCTTATAAAAAAGCCTTAGACTTTGTACACAAATTTGATACCAGCTATAACCCATTGTCTAGCTTCCACCCTTTTGAGGAGAAGATGAAGTTCCTAATTCTTTGTTTTGAGGATGTGATGCAGACTTTGAAAGAAAAGAGGGAGGTTGTAATTAAAATCAACCCTAAGAAAGAAAGACCGGTTCTAAGTATGTCCACATCCACTAGGGCAATCCCTCCTAGTGACTACATATTGCATAATAAGTCCAATTATAGTGTGTTGATGCCTACAACAGGGGAGCCCTCTACCTCAAAGGGGAAGAGGAAGATACAGGATGCCATTGACATTCAAGATAGCCCAAAGAAACAAAGAGTGGGAAAAGAAATACAATCTGATGAACCTTTGTACTCTCCATCTCAATCCCTTATTCATATAGGAGATGAATAGGCAGCAGCTGAGTAACTGTTATAGTTAGGTAGCCTTGGAGAGATAGCATATACATATGATGAAGTGGAAGAGGGAATGCCAAAAATGCCAGAAGAGCCCCTTACTGCTGGAATGAACATCACTGCTAATGAGTTTACAGGCCAGGAGTGGGATCTTGAGATCAAACAAGCCAGTGAATATTTCTTGGCTGACAATAACTTTGTCACATCAGGATCATTCATGCAATTTGTGTGGAAGCAGAACATTGAAAAATATAATGCAAGGTGTGAAAAGAGAAAAGGTGAGCAGCCCCACAAAGATCTAGCTATGGTTGAGGAGGAAATAAAGCGAGAAATGATTTATGAGTTTAATACCATCACTCCTAAGCAAGGACGAGACATGGTGGCATAGGCTAGGGTACTCATTCTCCCCGAGTGGGACATAGTAGATGCCTTGGTATTAGAGGCAGTAAGAAAAGAGACCAAACCTATGGAGGGAGTCACTTTCAACAAAGACAATGTTGCACTAGTCATGTGGTCTCTTAAAAGAGATGAAAATAAGAGAAATAAGAACACCCCAGGGTCAAGTTACCTTGGTGGAATGATAGTAAAAAGAGTTCAGAGCACTGGGGTAGTGGAAGCTGCTAGCACTATGCTAGAGACTGCAAAGTTTAGTGTTGCAGTGGCAGAAAGGGAGGCTAAGGAAAAGGCAGATCTCTAGCATAAGCTAGAGATAGTTTTAAAAGCCTATAATAGTGCCAAGGAAGAGGTAAGGGGTAAAGACAACATCATTGCCAAGCTACAAAGCCAGTTTGTAGGACAATACCATCAAGGTGAGTCTTCAACACTAATGATCTCCTCTTCTCCTGCAAGACCTCCACCTACCAGCCCCATTATTGAGTTCCCACCATGTCCAGCACCTTCTAGCTCTCAATTGGTTGAGATCACTCTTCATGAGTTGGAGGATTTAAATCAAGCTCAAGCCTCGTATGCAAAGAAATATGAAGAAAGAGTAAGGGCTACAATTTCAAGTTTTGTTGACACCATGGGGGCCTCATTACTGTATAACAACATGAGCAAGATTCTAGATATGTGGAATGAACTTAATGGAGATAAGGCCATTTTAATGCCTATTTTTGAGAAGTGGAAGCCTAGAGAGCAGGATTTGGAGCTTATTTGTGTATCCTATGATGAAGCAGGGGCTGATCCTATTATCAAATCCACCTGTGATACCACAAAGGACCTAGTAAAATTAGCAGAAGGAATAGATAATGTAGATAGGAAGATCAATTTGTACAAGAAAGAGTACACTGATCAAGTATTTGAATTAATTCCAAGGGGTTTTGCTAGCCCAGTTCAATTGAAGGACAAACAAATATGGCTTAAGGAATTAGAAGCCAAATTGTCAGTTAGAATAAAAGGAATTATTAACTCAGAAGATGCTTCCTTTTTTGTCATAACAATTGAGGAGATAGAGAGAATCAAATCTCATTATGGTTTTCTCACTTCAGAGGTTAACAAAATGAGGAATTCTTGAAAAAGGTTAGCCAATGCAAAAGCAAAAGTGATTAACTTCGCATGGCCAGCTGATGATGTATACAATGAGTGGACAAGAAAATATGCCATACAAGATGTAGAGTAGTTAGAAGAGGTTGCAACTAGACAACAAGTAGAAGAAGCCACAGAGGTTGAAAAGCACTTGTAACCGCATTTGTATAAGATTTTGTAATTTCTTCTTGAAAAGTAATGATTGTAACAAACTCTCCGAGGAAAGTTCGAAGCTTTTTATGCATCCATATTGTTATAAATGGATACCAAGACTAGTAGAAAAGGATTGCAAAGAAATTTAAGAAAACACTGCAGAAATTTATCTGAGCTTTTCCAAGTTTTAGTGGAGAATATTCGAAGGTTTCTTGTAATACTTTTTTGAAGAAAATATCAATATATAGACCATTGGTTTTGAGTTAAGACTTTGTGTTGTCTTCAAATGTGTTTGCAAGTGTTTACTATTTCATTCTAAACAATCCAGGGTTATTTCATTTGAATAGGGGTTGTAAGGCAGCTTTCAGTAGATATGTTTCTTAGCTTTTCTCTTTAGGAGGGGAATTAAATATGTAGGAATCACTTCTACCGGTAAATTCCTTGTGAGATATTTTGACTCTTGATGAGCGTAGTTTAATTTGGTATGAATAAGTTCTTATGTGTGTCAGGCATATATAGGGATCTACAGAAGCCAAACTAATGGGATATGTAGAGATATTTGATTGTGGGAGTATTGTTTGAACTTAGATGACTCTGTGACCTTGGATAAGGCATTGGTATAGATCGAGGTTGTCTATTACATATTTTGTAGGTCAATACTGAACATCAGTATAATTTTCATTCCTTTGTTTCAGCTAGTTTTAAGGTGATTAGATCCATTGGCTTTTGGACTAGTTTTTTGTGGATTTATCTTTTAAAAGTGTGAATTTAGTTCACAAAGGTATACCCTCCTGGACTTTGAATAAGTCCAAAGTGTATAAGGTTAAATAAACCTTGTCATATGTTGTCCTAGAAGTTTCCTTCTCTTTAATATCACTTCTGCATACAGAGTTATCATGTCACTATAAGGATGTTAAAGTGAATCAGATTTTGAAGACAACAAAAGTGGAGACTCTACTGGGGAGAGTCACAATAAGGATTCAAACACAGACTTGTGTTTAAATTTATAAAGAAAATCATTGTGTGTTTGTGGATTAGATTGGTGCATTAGTTAATATAACAGTGGTGCTCGGAGGTCTCTATCTAGAAGTTCCCTCTATTTTCCTTTGATATATGATTTTGGTTTGAAGATTTCTGACATTTTTTCAAAGCTTGTTTTCATAATTCCCATAGTCTTGTGGGTGGCAACTCTGTTATCTTGGAACCAGTCCTTGTGAAGTACAAAAAAAAAAGGGAAGACAAGCACAATGCAAGGAGGAAAAAACACCAGATCATTCATGAAGAAGCAGCCTTGTGAAAATTTGCAAGAAGGTTTGCCAGAATAGTCACGAAGAGGTCAGAAGAGATCAGTGCTTCATGAACCATCAAATGTTGCTTGGGTGCAAAAGAATAACAATACCAGTAAGATACCTGATAGACCTATTTATGCAAAGTCTAATTCTTCTTCCAAAGAATCTAAACATGATATATTAGGTTTTGGATTGTTTGGAAATATAGATAATGCTCATGTTGTAAATCAAGATATATCTCATGTTAGTGTGTCTGTGAGAGATAGGAATAGTTCAAATGCAATTAGACATTCTGTTCCTAGGACAATTGATGGAAACATCAGCTTGATTGATATAGATCAAGTCAATTTATTTGACTCTAAGGAGAATTTCCCTGATGAGGATGAAGTGTCACAAGAAATAGAAAATTTAAATAGGAGAGTTCATCACTTAATCTCCTTAAGAGCCCAAAAGGAAGAAAAAAAGGAGAAGGAGGTTAAAGCAAAACTAATGGAGAGAGATAGGCTTCTTAGACAGATAGTTGATCTTGAAGTATTGGCCAAAGAAAAGGAAAAGAGTGATGAGGAAGGCTCTGTGATTAGAGAAATTTTGATCCCCAAGGCTAAGCCAGCATATAGGTCAGTAGTTCAGCCAAACAAGGAAATGCTCAGTGATTCACAGCTTCCTAGGAATAATGTTGATAAAGGAAAGTAGAAATGGGTGGATGATGGAACTGGATCTAAAAACACTGAAGAGATTTCTCATAGGCTATCAACACATGAGAGAGAGATGGAAAGAATGAGGAAGGAAAAAGAGGATCTCCAAATGGAACTAGAGAAAGCTGAATTGGAAGCAGCTAATCAAGAAGTGAAGAGAAAAATTAGCTACTTAAAATCTCCCCCTATCATTTTTCCATTAGAAGATCTTAGTAAACCTAATCCTCAACAAATTTCCCTTCCCCTAGTTAAGATTCAGCCTACTATGCCTGCTAATACAACATCAGTGAGTCAAACCCCTATGAACAATTAGCATGGCCAAGTATCTCAGTCCCTAATTCCAAAAGTCAGAATGAACATGGGAAATAATATGTTGCTCCCCCTTTACAAAGGAGACCTATCAATTTAGAATAGTATAGGCAATTGTTCTTTGATGGGATCCCAGGATATCCCAACCATGTTCCTACTAAGTTAAGGGATAGACTCCATAAGTTTGTTGGAAATAATGCAATTGGTGCTGAGGAACATTTGAAATCTTTTGGTGACCTAATAAATGACCATGATATAGTGGATGAAGATGTTATAATGAAACTGTTTGTTTAGTCCCTGGTTGATGATGCAAGGGATTGGTACAGAGGTCTTCCAGTTAATAGCATCGGGTCATGGGAGGATTTTAAGAATTGTTTTCAAGAACAATACGATGATAAAACAAATGTGAGCTTCATGCTTAATGAATTTAACAATATCAAAAAGTCTGATAATGAAATGGTCACTAATTTCAATGCCAGATTTCAAAAGGCCATGCATAAATAATATCAGGTGATGAGGTTAGATGATAACATGTGTTTGAATACCTACTATAATGCATTTGATTCTAATATGGCCTATATCTTGAGGGATAAAAATCCACATAACCAGAGGGATGCATTTAGGATTTCCATTAATGTGGAGAGCAATAGAAAAGCATCTAGGAAGTTAGGAAGGAGAACAGATGGTAGGTTATGGCAAGAAACAAAATAGCTACCTAGCAAAGCTGCTAAGGAGGAAGACAAGATAGAGAAGTTGGTCATTGCTATGAAGGATCTGACTGCCAAGGTAAACAAAAATGACAAGCCTTATCATAACTGGTAAGATAGGCCCCCTAGACTACATGACATGGCTTATAATACCAACTGGAAAGATGGCAAACTCCAGAATGAGAAGCCTAAAATTGCTCAAAATCAGGACACTTCAGATCCCTTAAAAGGGAAAAATATCTATAATATAGAAAATACTCCCTAGTGTATTGCTTGTGATGGGCCACATTCTCCTCAACAGTGTGCAGTAGCTCAAGCTCTTGAAGAATCCATGAGACAAGAAGCTGAGCCTGACATTAACATGTTTGAGACTATTATAGAAAGTGATGAGGAATCTGTACAAAGTGAATACAGTGATGTGTTGGATAATGAAAGGTTTGTTCAAGGACAACTAATCTTGGACTGGCATCCTACATTGAATGTGGTAACAATTGAGGATGAAGAAGTTCATCTTAGAAGGCCTAGTGAGGAAGAAGTTAAAAGTCCCACCAAAGCTGCTATTGCTAAAGCAAAACACAATTATAACTTAAGGAGCACCAAGAAGGACACTGATCAGGGTGAACTTGGTTCCATGTTCATAAAATAGATTACCCAAAAGGGGGCAACAAGTGGTGCTACTACTGTTCCTAAAATTGGTCAAGAAAAGAAGGAATAGGTTAAAGATGTACCCAAGACTATAGATGATAAAAATACCAGTGATATACAAGGAGCTGCCACAACAAAAAGGGCAAATTAGCTTAAGGCAGAAAGAGTTAGAGCTAATACTGAATCAAGCATTAGTTCTACATTTGACATGGCTCAAGCTCTTACACAAATGAAGGTCACTGTCCCATTAGTAGAATTACTAAAAATAAAAGAGCATAGGGATGTAGCTTTGTCTTTGTTTTCTAATATATCTAACAGTGACATAGTCCTACCCACTAGTTCAGCTAAAATTGGAAAGGATTAAGAATTCCAAACCCTAGAGGTTTATGTTGGAACTATTATCACTCAAGAGCCTTCACAAGTAGATCCTTTCTATGTTACTTTGTTGGTAAATAATAGGTTGATAAAAAACTGCATGATAGATTTAGGAGCTACTACTAATGTGATGCCCTATGGTGTCATGAAAGAATTAGGACTGTCAGTGACCACTGTATATGGAAAGTGTTATGCTATGGATAATAGGGAAGTACCTGTGATAGGTACAATGAGAGATGTTGAAGTAAAAATAGCAACATTCCCTGAGGCAACTTATAAAATGGATGTTATTGTTACTAACACTAAACCCCATTATGGTATGTTGTTATCCAGGCAGTGGGTAGCAGTAGTAGGAGGAAATGTCCAACTAGATTTGTCTTATGCCACCATTCCAATAAATGGGAATCAGGTCAAGTTGTATAGAGAACCACATGCTCCTAGAGTAATTGAAAGTGTAGATCCTAATATGCTCAATTGTATGATTGATGTGGATCTTGATAATTTCATATTACAACCAATTTTACCCCAGTTGAAGAATACTGACCGCATTGTGGTCGAATTAGAATCACAATAGTATGGTTTATGGCAGATGTATTTTGATGGAGCTTATTCCAAAGAAGAATCTAGAGCAGGGGTTCTTTTTGTATCCCCATCAGGTATAACTTTTAAGTATTCTTTCTTATTGGCTTTCCAATGCACAAATAATACTGCAGAGTATGAAGCCCTGTTATTGGGACTTGAGGTTGCAAAAAGGCATGGAATCCAACTGTTGAAAGTGTTGGGGGATTCAGAATTGGTTGTATCTCAGGTAAGATCCAAATATGCATCCAAAAATGATAGATTAAAGAGATATAAACATGTCGTTTGGGATGTTATTGAGCATTTTGATGCATTTTCTATTAATTGGATAGAGCGAGCAAAGAATATTATGGCAGATTTCCTAGCTAATGTTGCCTTGAAAAATGATGATGCAACACTAACCGGCATCTCCACTGTGGAGATAAAATCTAGGCCTGCCATTCCTGATAATGTGTATAATTGGCAAGTTTTTGTTGATGATGAAGATATTCTTAGGTTCATCCAATGCATTGATGATTATGATCGACAGAAGATTGATTGCAATGCACTAATGGAGGTGGTTAAAAATAAGGAAATAGTGTTTGGAAATGACCTGGTTCAGTTGGAAACAAATGAGATACCTAAAGGGTTAGTAGAGCGAGAGAGCATGTTTAGTTATAATGACAGTCATTTACATCAGCAGTCTACAACCAAGTTGGAAGAATTGGAGGAGGTAAACTTGGGGACTGGATCATCCACTAAGTTAGTATACATTGGAAAGAAATTACCCCCTCATGTCAGAATTAATCTTATTAATTTATTAAAAAGATATAAGCATAGTTTTGCTTGGCCTTATGAAGACCTAAAGGCGTATAGACAAGACCTTTTTCAGCATGAAGTTCCTTTACTTCCAGATGCTAAGCCTTTCAGACAGAAGCAGAGACCTATTAATCCCCTATTAGAAACTAAGATGCAGAAAGAGTTGACTAAGTTAAGAGAAGGGGGGATTATCAAACCTATAAGGTATTCTTCATGGGTTTCCAATCTGGTCCCAGTAAGAAAGAAAAATGGGGACATTAGATTGTGTGTGGATTTTAGAAATTTGAATGTTGCTTCTTTGAAAGATAATTACTCTTCTCCAAATATGGAAGCCATGCTGCAGAGAGTAACAGGTTGTGATCTCTTGTCCATGATGGATGGTTTTTCAGGATATAATCAATTGTTAGTGAGAGAATCTGAAAAGATTAAAATTGCTTTCACTACTCCATGGGGAACATATGTCTATATAAGAATGCCATTCGGATTGAAAAATGCTCGAGCTACATTCTAGAGAGCCATGGACATGGCCTTCAGAGAATTCATTAATATCATCATGGTGGTTTATCAAGATGATTTAACTTGCTTCTCCAAAAGGGTTGATGATCATTGTGGACATTTGGAAAAGGTGTTCAACAAAGCTTTGGAATTTGGTGTGTCATTAAATCCCAAGAAATGTCATTTTGGGGCCATTGAAAGAAAATTATTGGGGCACATTGTCTCCAAGGAGGGGGTAAGTATAGACCCTTAAAGAATTGAGGCAATAAACAAAGTATCTGAACCGAAGAACATTAAAGGTATTCAATCCTTTTTAGGCAAATTAAATTTTGTTAGAAGATTCATTGCAAACTTTGCAGAGATAGTGAAACCCATTGTCAAGTTGCTCAAGAAGGATACCAAGTTTTGTTGGGATCAAGAAGCCTCAAAGGCTTTTGATGAGATTAAAAAGGCCATTTAGGAAGCACCAGTGTTGAAATCTTCTGATTACAGTAAGCCCTTCTCTCTGTTCTCTTTTGCTTCATACCATACAGTAGCTACAGTGTTGTTACAAAAGGATAATGAGGGATATGAACATCCCATAGCTTTCTATAGCAAGTCTTTGCAAGAAGCCGAATTAAAGTATGAAACCATGGAGAAATAGGCTTATGCTTTAGTTAAAGTTGTCAAGGCTTTCAGGCCATACCTGGTAAATGCGAATATCACTGCTTATGTCCCACATGCTACTATTAAAGATATTCTGTCCCAATATGAGGTTACAGGAAAAAGATGCAGATGGATCAATAGAATCCAAGAATTTGACTTGGAAATAAAGATCACTAAATTGGTGAGAGGTTTAGGTCTAGCCAAGCTCATGACTGAATCTAATCTTTTGAATGTTGAGATAAATAATGTTGAAGTCAAAAGTACTTCAGTCACTAGTATTGAAAGGCAACCTTGGTATTCAAAGATAGTCCGATTTTTGAAAAATGCTACATTTTCAGAAGGAATGACACATAATTAGAGGACTCTAAAATTAAAGTCTCAAAAATATGTTCTCATTCAAGGTGACTTGTTTTGGAGAAACAGAGATGGAGGGTTACTCATGTGTTTAGATGAATTCCAAGCAAAGAAAATGCTGATTGAAATGCATGATGGAATGTGCGGAGGTCATTATTCTGCTAAGACAACTGCTGGGAAGATAGTCCAAGCTGGGTATTATTGGCCTACCCTATTCAAGGATGCTCATGAATATGTCAGGAGATGTGACCCATGTCAAAGGTTTTCATCCAAACTAAAATATGAAGGAGCTCTTCCCTTGAACCCAATTACAGTGGAAGCACCTTTTGTCCAATGGGGGATAGACTTCATTGGAGAGATTATTGAGAGATCAAGAAGAGGTCATAGATGGATCATAGTAGCCACTAATTTTTTTACTAAATGGATTGAAGCCATTCCCACCAGAAGAGCTACAAGTAAAATTGTTATTGATTTCTTGACAGATTGTATCATAACTAGATTTGGAGTTCTTATGAAGTTAGTAATGGATAATGCTATGAGTTTTAGGTCAGAAGAGTTTGTCAGTTTTTATACTAGTCATGGGATACTCATGTCTTACTCTTCACCTTATCATCCTCAAGGAAATGGGCAAGTAGAATCCAGCAATAAAAGCTTCTTGAATATTATCAAGAAAATTTTAGAAGAAAACAAGAGGTCATGGGATCCAAAGTTGAAACTAGCTTTGTGGGCAGACAAAATCACTGTCAAGAAGGCCATTGGGATGTCACCATTTAAACTGGTATATGGTACATAGGCTAGAGTGCCAATAAACAATCTTTTTCCAGTGTATAGGTTCTTGCAAGCTGAGGACATGGATTTATCAGAGCCTATGGAGGACCGAATGATCCAGATGGTCGTAGTGGAAGAGATCAGAGCTCTAGCTCATAAGATAAATCTGAAGATCCAAATATAGTCCAAGTACCTTTTTGATAAAAGGACATCATTAAGGAAATTTCAAATTGATGATATTTTTCTTCAGTGGAATGCAAGAGGATAGGACAAGGGAAAGCACAAGAAATTTGAATCATTATGGATTGGCCCTTTTGTGGTCTGTGATCTAAATGGAAAGGATTCTTATTTTGTGAAAAATATGAATGATGAAGTACAGGAATTTCCAGTGCATGGACAGTTCCTAAAACATTATTTCTCTTGAATTCCATGCACAATAGGTCCTTTGTTTGTATATATTTTGTTTGTTTCTTGTTGTTTTATTTGGGTCTATGTTTTGGTCTGTGCTCGAGAGTTTTCTGAGTTTCTTGTCTTGACCTTGCAATCAACCATCCCCAGTCACAGCCATTGTTATCACTGTTTAATAAATGGGTTTTCTTTTCGCATAATTGGCTAAGTTTTTAAAATTTTGAGTCAAGCATGCTATTAACTGCTTCAAATTTGTGTTAAGTCTTTAAGGGTTTAGGGTTTTTTGTTTTAAATCACTCAAATGTCTGATTAAAACCCTCTGGTTTCTATTCCTATGTTACTTTAATTCACTTAAGTAATGGATCTTGGGGTCGTATGAAGTGTTCCCCCTTGTCATTTACCTAGGTAGTTGTTAAATAATCGTAAAAGATCATGTCTTATGTCTTTTTCCTTCTAATGTTGTCAGGCCCAGTAAGTGTCATGCAGCTCTCAGATGGATCTACGGCTTTCACCATTTCATTAGGTGAAGTTGCGAGTGCTTTAAGACTTGGAAAATAGCTAAAGGAAAAGCATGTTCAATGGTGTGCATTTGGTCTAGTTTAACAAGATTCCATCTCGCTCAAGATATAACGACTAGTGTTGATTCGCAGCCAAAACCAGCAAGCAAATTACCTTTCGTGAAATGGCAAAAAAGGCTTGGCAGGACCCAGCGGTGAAGACTTTTCAAATGGCTAAAAGGTGATCAAGTTCAAGAAAAATCAATAGTTCACATTGTTTCATGGTTGATAGGTGCTCACAAGTTATGCCTTGCGAAACAGTGAAAGGTTTCTGGCTTGGGAAAAAGAGGTTTATAAAGAGCATAACAGATGCGCAGGTTCTCGAAGATCTAATGGCTAGCTCAGCTTTGTAGGGGAGAGATGCTCGAAAGATAGCTTTCGTGAAACAGCGAAATGACATGGCATTCCAGGCAAGAAGTCTAGTTGGTTAAGATGGCGAGTAAGAATATGGCACATGGCATAAAGTCAAAGTAGTCAGCATGTCAGATCTAAGGATTAAAAGGTGGGTCCAAGAGGATGAGTCATGTGGTGGGGTGTGAAATGACTTGGTAGATCCATGTGGCAAGAATGAAGTGGAATCCAGTGTTTTCTCTCAGTGAATAAAAGGTTGACATGTTAGTTTGGGAATGATTAGACACCAGGTGGATAGAGCTAAGTCAAAGGGCCCATGTCTGCCAAACCTTAGTAGGTTGTTAAGCATCGAGCAAGTCAACTCTAATCTAGCAGTCCGTGTGAGTTTACGAAGGTAAAATGATCATGCTTTAAAGCCTGTGAAATAGAGAAAGGTTTTTGGTGCCTGAAGAATAGATAAAGCATGAAGGTAAAAGGGGATCAACTCTGAAAAGATCCAAGGTGTCACGTTGTTTCGTGGCTGCAAATTAACCGAGTGTTAAGGCTTGCGAAATGGCAAAAGAGAAAAGAAGGTTCTTCCTGACGTAAAGCTCGATGGTGACATGTCGATTGAAACATGGTTTCAAAAGGGATTGAGGGTGCCAAGGTGTAACTAGCGGTTATAAGGGAAATACGACACATGGCTGACTCTGAACTAAACTCAAAGAGTTTTCCAAGGCTAATGGCTGAGTTCCATGTGGTATTTGCTAACCAGTGGAAGAGCGAGGTAAGCGATGCAAGCATAAAGGTCTCACTTAAAAGATGGTCATCTAAGGATTGATCCAACGCTTCACGTTGTTTTGTGGCCCAAAGTTGAAAGTAGGTTAAGCTATGCAAAATAGCGAAAAACCATTAGCTAATAGATTGAGGTGCGGTTAGTGAAAAGTTTGACTGTCTGGGTAAGAGTTAAAGGCTGGGCAGTTAGAGTCCCATCTAACGCCTGGCGTAGCTTTGAAAAATAAAAGTGCTAGGGGGATAATGCCCGTGAAATGGCGAAAAGAAAGTAGGGTCCGATGCCAAGGCAAAGGCATTAAGTTAGTGTAAAGACCGATCAAGTTTCATTCGATCGGACGGTTGGCGTGATTTTGTTAAGCAAAATTGCTAAGACATTATGCTCTGTGAAATGGAAAAAGAGTGAAAAGGAAAATACATAGGCATGTTGTGACCCATTGGAGCAAAAGTTTGGAATTATTCTATGAATTCAATTCTGAAGGGATGGCCGAAGTATGCGTATCAATGTCACAGTTAAGAGCCCAACTACCGTATATGATCTCGTATCAATTGAATGAAGGTATCATTCTAAAGAATAGTTGTAGAGAAGCAATTGCAGAGCTAATTTCTTTAGTTGCAGAGCTAATTTCTTAAGTCACAGAGCAAGTTTCTTCAAGCAAAAAATAGGTTCTCTTATACTCTTGTTTGGCAAGCACTTAATAGTGTGTTTAAATTAAGGTCTTGATTTGTCACAGAATAGTTGGGGGTAATAGTTAGAATGCTTGCATAATTTTTAAAGATGGCACCTAAGAGAGAATTCTCAGGAAAGGTTAATTACCAGGAGAAGGCTATCTGTGATGAATTCCTTGAACAATTGACATTGTCAACTAATGTGGCCACAAACGTAAAAGAACTTGTGCCAAGAGCTCCTCGCCTAAAAATAGGAGAGGGATTATATGATAAGGGTAACTGGCTAAGAGACCCTCAAATTGGGATGTCTAGGTTGGGATTATTTAAAGTTGGATTTGGCATGAGAAACTCCTCAGCCCCACAGAACAGTATCTGGGAGCTGGATGTAGGAAAATTGGTAGTCCTTGGAGTATTCATGGATGTGGATCTCCTAACCTAGAATGCATGCAACTATGACCCAATTACAAGAAGTGTCAAGGATATCAGTGGGAAAACCCTCATTGAAATAAATAATGAGGAATTCAGAAATGCATTTGGGCTTAGTGAATTTACTAATTTTCGAGAGCCTATTAATTTTAAATCACTAGCTCAGCTTTACAGTGTGCAAAGGAACCACCTTAGAAATGGGCCTCTCAAAGAACTCTTTGTGAAGATAGGTGGGCTATTAGTTGTGGGACCTAACACTAAGGAGCATTTCTCTTTAAATTTGTTTACCCTTAGGGCCAAAGGATTATATTGGTCACTCTGCCCAATTCTAGGAGAAGATGCTGAAGCAAATATGCCAACCCATTACATGATGATGGTTACTCAAATTTTGAATCCTTCTCTTGCAGTGACCTTTGATTATGTTTCCTTTATCACTAATGCTATCCATGAAGGATTGATAGGAATAAAGAATGGGAATGTGCATAGGCCTTTTGGGTGGTACTCCCTCCTCATGCATTTGTTTTTATTCAAGGGTGGTGACTATTTTGCAAGTGGGATGGATATTGTGAAAGAGAAGAATGGAGAAAAGATGCCAGTGCAGTTATGGAGTACAGTGCTGTCATGGGACAGAGAAGATGCAAGCTTTCTAAAGTTTGATAAATTTTTTGCATCCAAGATTAGGACTCTTATCTATTCAGAGCATCCAAGAGTCCCTAAGGTTCTTTTGGAATTTATTAGTCCAAAAGAGTTTGTTGAGAATGTTAAAATTGTCCACAATTGGGGTGATATTTACTTATACCCTGTCTCCATAGTTTTTAGAGTATATGGTTTCATAGGAACTCCATTTTTGTTACCCTATTAGGTCCCTCTTAAAGTGGGAATTGCAGAGATCCTCAGGTAGATTGGTGGTGTGCAGGAGGCAGAGTTAACAGGCAGAGGTAAAGGGACCATTTTCCCTACAGTTACAATAGCACATCAATTTATGATAATTAAAGGAGGTTGGAAGTGTTTTGAAAATGTCCTTCAACCATATCATTTGTCAACTACGGTATCTTGGTGTGCTGACCCTAAAGACTTCTTCAACAACATGTTCAGAAAGAGGGCAATATGCAGAGGTAAACCCCACCAATTCTAGTTTCTTGAAGAGCTCATTAGGAATGAGTTTGATTTAGATGAGCAAGAGCTGAGGAAGGAAAAGTGGGTAGGTTATAAAAAAGCCTTAGACTTTGTACACCAATTTGATACCAGCTATAACCCATTGTCTAGCTTCCACTCTTTTGAGGAGAAGATAAAGTTCCTAATTCTTTGTTTTGAGGATGTGAAGTAGACTTTGAAAGAAAAGAGGGAGGTTGTAATTAAAAACAACCCTGAGAAAGAAAGACTGGTTCTAAGTAGGTCTCCATCCACTAGAGAAATCCCTCCTGGTGACTACATGTTGCATAAGAAGTCCAATTACAGTGTGTTGATTCCTACAACAAGGGAGCCCTCTACCTCAAAGGGGAAGAGGAAGATACAGGATGTCGTTGACATTCAAGATAGCCCAAAGAAACAAAGAGTGGGAAAAGAAATACAATCTGATGAACCTTTGTACTCTCCATCTCAATCCCCTATTCATATAGGAGATGAACAGGCAGCAGCTGAGCAACTATTATAGTTAGGTAGCCTTGGAGAGATAGCATATACATATGATGAAGTGGAAGAGGGAATGCGAGAAGAGCCCCTTACTGCTGAAATGAACATCACTACTAATGAGTTCAAAGGCCAGGAGTGGGATCCAGAGATCAAACAAGCAAGTTAAGATTTCTTGGCTGAGAATTACTTTGTCACATCAACAGAATTCATGCAATTTGTGTGGAAGTAGAACATTGACAAATATAATGCAAGGTGTGAAAAGAGAAAAGGTGAGTAGCCCCACAAAGATCTAGCTGTGGTTGAGGAGGAAATAAAGAAAGAAATGATTGATGAGTCTAAGACCATCACTCCTGAGCAAGGAAGAGACATGCTGGCATAGGCTGGGGTACTCATTCTCCTTGAGTGGGACATAGTAGATACCTTGGTATTAGAGGCAGTAAGAAAAGAGACCAAACCTATGGAGGGAGTCACTTTCAGCAAAGACAATGCTGCACTGGACATGTGGTCTCTTTAAAAAGATGAAAATAAGAGAAATAAGAACACCCCAGGGTCAAGTTACCTTGGTGGAATGATAGTAAAAAGAGTTCAGAGCACTGGGGTAGTGGAAGCTGCTAGCACTGTGCTAGAGACTGCAAAGTTAAGTGTTGCAGTGGCAGAAAGGGAGGCTAAGGAAAAGACAGATCTCCAGGTTAAGTTGGAGACAATTTTAAAAGCCTATAATAGTGCCAACAAAGAGGTAAGGGGTAAAGACAACATCATTTCCAAGCTACAAAGCTAGTTGCTAGGATATTACCATCAAGGTGAGTCTTCAACACTGATGATCTCCTCTTCTCCTGCAAGACCTCCACCTACTAGCCCCATTATTGAGTTCCCACCATCTCCAGCACCTTCTGGCTCTCAAGCGGTTGAGATCACTCTTCATGAGTTGGAGGATTTAAAACAAGCTCAAGCCTCATATGCAAAGAAATATGAAGAAAGAGTAAGGGCTACAATTTCAAGTTTTGTCGACACCATGGGGGCCTCATTATTGTATAACAACATGAGCAATATTCTAGATATGTGGAATGAAGTTAATGGAGATAAGGCCGTTTTAATGCCTATTTTTGATAAGTGGAAGCCTAGAGAGAAGGATCTTGATCTTATTTGTGTATCCTATGATGAAGCAGGGGTTGATCCTATTATCAAATCCACTTGTGATATCACAAAGGACCTAGTAAAATTAGCAGAAGAAATAGATAATGCAAATAGGAAGATCAATTTGTACAAGAAAGAGTACACTGATCAAGTATTTGAATTAATTCTAGGGGGTTTTGCTAGCCCAGTTCAATTGAAGGACAAACAAAAATGGCTTAAGGAATTAGAAGCCAAATTGTTAGTTAGAATAAAAGGAATTATTAACTCAGAAGATGCTTCCTTTTTTGTCATAACAATTGAGGAGATAGAGAGAATCAAATCTCATTATGGTTTTCTCAATTCAGAGGTTAACAAAATGAGGAATTCTTTGAAAAGGTTAGCCAAGGCAAAAGCAAAAGTGATTAACTTTGTGTGGCTAGCTGATGATGTATACAATGAGTGACAAGAAAATATGCCATAGAGGATGTAGAGCAGTTAGAAGAGGTTGTAACTAGATAACAAGTAGAAGAAGTCACGGAGGTTGAAAAGGACTTGTAACCGCATTTGTAAAAGATTTTGTAATTTCTTCTTGAAAAGTAATGATTGTAACAAACTCTCCTAGGAAAGTCTGAAGCTTTGTATGCATCCATATTGTTATAAATGGATACCAGGACTAGTAGAAAAGGATCGCAAAGAATTGTAAGAAAACACTGCAGAAATTTATCTGAGCTTTTCCAAGTTTTAGTGGAGAATATTCAAAGGTTTCTTGTAATACTTTTTTGAAGAAAATATCAATATACAGACCATTGGTTTTGAGTTAAAACTTTGTGTTGTCTTAAAATGTGTTTGCAAGTGTTTACTGTTTCATTCTAAATAATCCAGGGTTATTTCATTTGAATAGGGGTTGTAAGGCAACTTTTAGTAGATATGTTTCTTAGCTTTTCTCTTTAGGAGGGGAATTAAATATGCTAGAATCACTTCTAGCAGTAAATTCCTTGTGAGATATTTTGAATCTTGATGAGTGTAGTTTAATTTGGTATGAATAAGTTCTTATGTGTGTCAGGCATATATAGGGATCTACAGAAGCCAAACTAATGGGATATGTAGAGATATTTGATTGTGGGAGTATTGTTTGAGCTTAGATGACTTTGTGACCTTGGATAAGGCATTGGTATAGATCGAGGTTGTCTATGACATATTTTGTAGGTCAATACTGAACATGAGTACAATTTTCATTCCTTTGTTTCAATTAGTTTTAAGGTGATTAGATCCACTGGTTTTTGGACTGGTTTGTTGTGGATTTATCTTTTAAAAGTGTGCATTTAGTTCACAAAGTTATACCCGCCTAGACTTTGAATAAGTCCGAAGTGTAGAAGGTTAAATAAACCTTGTCATATGTTGTCCTAGAAGTTTCCTTCTCTTTAATATCACTTTTGCATACAGAGTTATCATGTCACTATAAGGATGTTAAAGTGAATAAGATTTTGAAGACAACAGATTCATTTAGAGCTTGAACCACGGAACACTGGTAGGGAGAATGTGTCCCATCACATGCCATGCACCAAGGGGTACTTTCCACATTGTGTACATTTCCTCCCTTTAAAGGATCAGGGGTATTCTGATTTTGTGTGCCCTTTGATTTATCTTGCACTTGTTTGACATCTTTCCATGCAATGTTATATGGCATATCGTGCAATCTAGCTAGTCTGTCCTGCCAATTGTAGTGAGGCCTCTTAGGCTTACTTAATTTAGCAATAAGATCCTTGACAACAATCATTAATTTCTGTATCTTATCCTCTTCTTTAGAGGACTTGTTTCATTGTGGCTTTTGTTCCTGCCACAATCTCCCATCAGTCTGTCTTCCCACTTTACCCGATGCTTTCCTATTACTCTCTACATTGATTGCAATTCTGAAAGCATCCCTTAAACCGTGTGGGTTTTTATCTCTGAGAATGTAAGCCATTTTGGGGTCAAATACATTATAATAGGTAGTTAGACACACATTTTCATCTAACCTCATTACTTGAAAAAGTCTATGCATTGCCTTTTGAAACCTTGCATTAAAATCTATGATGACTTCATTATCAGATTTCTTGATGTTATTAAACTCATTGAGCATGAAGCTCACATTATTCTTGTCTCCATATTTCTCTTGAAAGAAATTTTTGAACTCTTCTCAAGAACCTATGTTGTCCATAGGTAACCCTCTGTACCAATCTCTAGCATCCTCAATCAAGGATTGCACAAATAGCTTCATGATGACATTTTCATATGCAACTTCATAATCATTAATCATGTCACCAATTGATTTCAAATGCTCTTCAGCATTGACAACATTATTCCCAGTAAACTTTTGGAGTTTATACCTCATTTCAATAGGGACATGGTTTGGGTATCCTAGAATTCCATCAAAATACAACGGCCTATACAACTCAACATTTATTGGTCTCCTTTGAAACTAATTTCCAATAAAGTTGTTTCTAGTATTTACCCTTGGGCCTGAACTTCCAGCTATAACAGTTTGATGACTTTGATTGTGGGTTGGTTGCTGACTAGTTTGGTTTGTTGGAATCACAATTAAGGGAATAGCGAAATTACTTGGGGCAGAAATTTGAGATTGGTTAATGGGTGGGACAACATTCATTTGTATTATTGGTTGGGTGTTCAATAGAGAGGCAGAAGTATGTTGGGACATAGGACTACTATGATCTATAGGTGGAAAAGTTATAGCAGGAGCTTTTAAGCAGCGTATTTTTCTTCTAAACTTTGAATTTAGTGTTTCTATTTCAGCCTTTTCTAACTCTCTTTTCAGGCTTCATTTTCCTTCCTTACCCTTTCTACTTCAACCTCGTGCAACATCATTCCTTGGGGTCCTTCTACACTTCCTGAACTTAGACCCGTAGATCTATTCTCCACCACCTTCTGCTTCCCTTTGTCAATAACAGGTCTGGTAGGTTGGGGATCACTGTGAACCTCCCTACTAGGTTGTGATACAACCTTAGGTGGAGAAACAATTTTTGGATCAAGGATTTCCCTAATAATAGGACCTTGCTCTTTACTCATAGATTCTTCTTGAGAAAAAAACTCAATCTCTACAATCTATCTTAATAATCTATCTCTTTCAATGAGTTTGTCTTTGGTTTCATTCTCCTTTTCCTTTTCTTTCTTTTTTCTTAATGCAATCAATTGATGTACTCTTATATTTAATACCTCAATCTCTGGAGACACTTCATCTTGGTCTAGCAAAGTTTCCTCTGAATTAGACACATTTAACTGGTCCATATCAATCAGGCTAATATTTTCTTCCATAGTTTTGGGAATGGAACTGGGTCTATTACTTATACTATGCTTATCTCTCCCAGAAATGCTAGTGTAAAGCGGAAAATCGCGATCGAACCCTAGTTGCTCTCCCCTCTTCCAACTCCAAGGAGAAAGAAGGGAGATTCACTAGGGTTGATGGTTTTCCCTTAGGGGAGAGACTTTACATTCAAAAGAGGGGTTGAAACCCACAAGATCCAATCCCACACAATGCAAGATTGGATGCTAAATGAGTTTCAAGGGTTATGACAACAAGGCTACCCTCTTTTGTAAAGAATGTGCATAGAAGAATTAAGCTAGGAATGCATAGAAAGTGAGAAATATTCACTTATAAACTGAGATAGGAATACAGTATGAAGCTGCGGACCTAGAATTAGCAGTAAAATGTCGATACGGTGCTGTCCTGCAAATTTGAGTGAAAGTTGCCAGGACGATGGTGCCCGAGCGCCACGGTCCTCCGAAAAATCTGCGAAATGAAGGGGGATCTGTTTGTCTCTGCACAAGGATTCCAGATCTTCAATTTCAGCCGTGTACCTGCAACCTACACACAGAAAAGCGAAGACGATTGGGGGGTTAGGGATTAGGGGTTTGCCTTTAGGTCAAACCCCGGTTTTGGAATTAACCAAGAAATGAGCAATGCTGTAAATGTAAATGTCTGTAATGTAAAACAAGTACTAATACCTTGTTGTAAGGATGTTTGTATCCTTATGTGCGAAGGTATAGATGTTGTATGTTGTAAGTGATCTCCTCTTCAATGGTTGAATCCGTGTCTTGAATGCAACACTTAGCCTTGAATGGAGACTTGAAATGATCAATTGCTTGAAGGAATGCTTGAATGCTTGAATGCTTGAGTATAGTTTCCACGCTTGTACACATATGACCTTCTTACCCAAGTGGGAGAGGAAAATTTAGTTTATATACTTGCCAATTAGGGTTAAAAGACTAATTTTCTAGACCTTAGGCCGACCAGGAAAGATAATTTCCAATTTGCAAACTAAAAAGACCCGAAGTCCCATAGGAGACCGGGCCCAAAATAGGGCCAGGGACCAGGGCGTTGGGTGCCCTGGTCCTGAAGGACCAGGGCGCTGGGCGCTCTGGTCCCACCTCCCAGGATAGCAGAGTGCAAAGGAGGTTCAGGCCAGGGTGCTTGAAAATGCAATTTTTTGGTGTCGTGGACAAGTTTCGGGGTCTCCATTCAGGTTCAGTGTTGCGTCGCCATCGTGAAGACCCAAATGCAGTCGAAATTGCAAGTGTCACAATTTTAGGACGCTACATTTAGCCCCCACTTTAGCGGGAGTATGTATGCTCATACTTTCGGTAAAGTACAAGGAAATAATATTGAAAGACTTTCACCACGTCAAGGAGGCAAGACACACCAAGCCCCCAGTGGACTAAGGATCTTATGACTTCGATTGACAAAGTAAAAGGGAAGATCATGAGGGTGAACCATGACTGTCAGTAGTAAGGTTCCCTCACTATGAGTCATGCAAGAGAAATACCGAAAATTTTCAAGGCAAAGCTGAGTTCTCCAAGAAATTTTCATGTATCCTGAAGCGAAAATTTTCAAGGCAAAGCTGAGTTCTCCAAGAAATTTTCATGTATCCTGAAGGGATAGACAGGGTGTATGCCCCCCTACGTTAAAGCGATCGCACACACCTCAACGGGGGTGATTGTTTTAACGTAGTGATACACATAAGAAATGAGAAAGGAAAGGAGCACATTATTGCAAGGATTTAGCCCCCAAGTGTGAGATAAACCCAAGGATAATAGACACAAAACACAAAGCACGAGGTGAATTCACTTTCCTCGGGGTTAGTATGCTGTATGATAATTCATGTATATCATATGTATGTATGCATAATTGTTCTTCATTCCCCAATCAAGGAAGGTCACCTAGAAGAAGGGAACACATGTGTCTTTTGAGTCAACATGAGAGAGACCAAAAGAGATCTCAATGCTTTGCATCATCCTCAAGTAGACAACACCAAGGACAAAAAATAGAAGAATGAGAATAATGTATAGAAGAAGTAACACAAGAGAGGAGGAGAGAATCTGCTATGCTAATGTAACTAGTCTAGCACGTCATCTACCCCCCGATCTTGCTGATCAATGTTTCGGGAAGGCAGGGAACACGCTAGAGGAGGAACATTCAACACAGCAGATGGAGCTATCACAAGATCCAAACAAGGGCTATGTTCATGTTCCAAGCCACGTTGTTCTTGTCTAGGAGCTAGGATAAGTGCTTTAGAAAATTTATTAGATAAATGGTTATCAATATCAACAAGTTCATATTCACTATCAGAAGCAAGAGAAGTAACATTTTCATCATGAATAACATTTTCATCTATAGCATCATCAAGATTTATAAAAATAGAGTCTTTAATTCGCACAAGATCAAGACCATCATGCATCTTATGTTTTGGAGATTTTGGAGAAAATGGAATAATGCTTGTTGAAGGTGTTTTTGGGGATTGCAAAGTTTGAGAAGCAGCTGCTTGAGCTCTAAGATGACGCTTTCATCAGCGTTCACGTGCAGAACGATTTCGTCTAGTCTTAGTAGGAAGTGAAGAAGATTGAGGAGGAGGAATGTTCTCATCCTTAGCACTTGGGTGTTTATGTTGTGGTCTCTTAGGCTGGATAATAGGAGAAGAAGAAGGTCTCTTCTCTCTATAAAAAGAAGGAGGAGAGACTGCTCCATACAAAGGAGGAATATTTGGTTTAGGAAGAAGACCAAGTCCATCATGACGAGGAGGTATAGGTCTACTCTTAGAAGGTTTATTAGGCATAGACATAATCACATCCATGGGAACGGGTTGGGAATCTTCTTGAGGAAAGACATTAGTTTTATCTTTCAAAGGAAGAACTTCCTTCTCAAGAACGATAGGAATATCAAGTTTGGGTGTTCTAGGTTCACTTAGAGATAGGATCATATCTATTTTCCACTTTTGATAAGATTTGAAAAGATGATCACTTCACGGAGGAAGAGATTGGAATTGTTTAGGCCAAAAGTAATCAATAGGAACGCTAGAAGTTCTTTCAGCTGGTTTAAAGAGACTATGATTGATAGTAACAACTTCACCATTATGGGGAAATTTCAAACACTTATGAATAGGAGAAGCAATAGCTTTCATGGAAGATAGCCAAGGATAGCCAAGCTTCACACGAAATTGTTCGGAAGAAGGAATAATAGCAAAGTTCACATCAAGGGATTTGTTATGGACCTCAATAGGCAATGTAATAGAACCAATTGTAGGAGAAGAAAATGCATCAAATAGTTTCACAATCACATCTGTTTTGTCATAAATCACTTGATTCAATTGCAAAGTAAAAAGAAATTCTTCAGTAATAACATTAATCATGCACGAAGGATCAATAAGCACTCCACGGCAAGGTGTATTCTTGACTTCTGCAACTATGTATAAAGGTCCATCAGGTGCCCTAATGGTTTCACTGGAATCAAATGTGATGGAAGGTTCTTTAGGGTTTTCTTGCTGCTCTACAAAGTTAATCACATTCGGAGTCATAGACACAAGACCATCAGATGAAATAGAGGAATCATTAGTCTCAATCGCATTAGAGGTATGAGAAGGTAATGGATCAGTGAAAATCTGAAGATTTTGATTAGGAGGAGCTATAGATGTATTGCCTTTATCATTCACTCCAGAAATAGAAATAGTATTATTATCAATCAAATCTTGAATTTTACCCTTTAAAGAAAAACATTTTTTAGTATCATGCCCAGGCTGACGATGAAATTGACAAAAAGCTTTGTTATCAAAATAAGGTGAAGTAATCTTTGCAGGATCAATTTGCCTTATAGGAGGAAGAGTAAGCACACTTTGTTCCAATAACTTATTCATAATACTATGCAATGATTCATTCAAAGGAGTAAACTTTCTTTCTCTCTTGAAAAACTTAGAAATAGGAGACACACCTGATGTTGCATTCACATTGTTGTTGATGATGTTTTCATTGAATTTAATGGACTCTTTGTTCGGTTTAAACTTCCCAAATGGTTGTTGACTACTATCACCCTTATCACTCGGAGTCATAGGATGTGATTGTTCCATTTGACTCACAGTCAATTGATAATTGTGAAGAGTTGCGCACAACTGTTGGAAAGAAGTAAACTCAGAAAATAGGAGTTTTCCTCTAATGTCTTTTTGTAAATTAGAAATAAAGATTCTTTGAATATCATTGTCAGGCACTGGAAAAGAAATTTGAGCATACAAATGCTTATATCTACCAATGAAATCAGTCACTTTTTCTTTAACACCTTGTTTACAATGCATTAAATCAATCAAAGTAACTTTAGGACTTATATTGTTTTGAAATTGTTGAATGAAAGCATTTTCAAGTTGTTCGAAAGAAGTAATAGAATAAGAAGGCAACGAGCAATACCATTGTAGGGCTTTGTCTCTTAATGTTCTAGTAAACAATTTTGCAAGCAACCTTTGGTCATAGGCAAAATCAGTACAGATTGTTTGAAAAGTCTTAACATGTGTTAGAGGATCACCTTTACCATTATAAAGCTCCAAATGCAGAATTTCGACATGTTTAGGAGGGATAGCTCGAACAATGTCAAGAGAAAGTGGGCTCACAACATCAAATGTGGGCACACTAAACTTAGATTGATTCATAGAGGCAATTTGTTGCTGTAAAGAAGAGACAGTTTGTGCAAGATTGTTAATGGTCACTTCAGTCGAAGAGTTCATATTAGATGTGTTAGATTGAGATGGAGGTGTTATGTTATTGAAAGAAGGTAAAGAGTAAGGTGGTGGGACTCTATGATAATTAGTCATAGGAGATGATTGGATAGGAGGAATGGAATGATTGAATGAATTTCCCCCTTGCATCATGTTCATTTGTGGAGATGTAATAGGGACACTCATTGAAGGAATGAATGAAGAAGTCGGATTAAATGAAGGAAGAGGATTAATTGAAGAAGAAGGATTGCCCCCATGACTAGTGATCACAGGAGGAATGTCTTGTGTAGAAGTAGCCATTATGTTTGATGTAAAGGTAGGTATGCTAGCAATAGAAGTCATCAAAGGAATAGAATGATTGACTTGAGTAGGAGGTTGTGTATAACCCAAATTTTCAGCACAATTCTTCATAGGCATCACATTCGAATCCACAATGTGTGCAATACCATGCAAAATATCAATTCCATTCTTATCACTTTGAAGCATACGTTTTAGACCCTCAATTAAAGGAAGAGCTTGACTATCGGGGTATTCTTGAGACATCCATTGTCGAAAATCGTCAAATTGGTTATCCAATTTCGAAAGTTGTTCTTCAGAAACCTCATGGAGAGCTTCTTCATCATTAGGAGGATTAGAGGAATTACCCATGTCCTCGTTAAAAAGGCTATTCAAATTAGGTTCCATCTCCTCAGTAGTTAAACCTCGGAAAGACTTAATTCTACGGCTTCGTCTAACGGGAATAGTGTAAGTAGGGCTTATTGTTGTAAAACTCATGCACTAGAGAGAGAGAGAAAGTTTTGAATTTAGAGGTAGCAATTTTCAGTAAAATCAGCCAATCTTCCAGATTTAAGCTGTTAAATACAATCAGGACATTCTCCCGAAATTTCAGAAAAAATGTCAGGGACCGTGGCGCTTCGGAGTGCACACGGTCCTCGCAACTTTTTTCGAAATTTGCAGGGATGAAAGTTATGATGATTTTAGAGCTAATCTGAAAAAATTGAGTGGTTTTACGATCTGTAGATAGGCCAAATTAAAGTTGCAATCTCGAAATTGAACCCTACCAAGATTGTCGAAAAATGCAAAAATTTGAATTTTGAAAAAGAGAGGGAAACTGAAATTTTGAATTTTATGATTTTAGAGGGAATACCGAAAGCAATGCAAGTTTTGAAATTCAAAAGTTGACTCAATTTCACGCAAAATTCAATTTTGAAAGTGGAAATTGAAGTTGTTGTAATTAAGCACTTAATTTCAAAAGTCACAAATTGCAAGAATTTAAATAAAGCACTGAAATTTTTAATGAATGCAAACACACTTTTCAGATTTAGGACAGTAAGAACACAATTTTGACACAAAATTTCAGTTTCAATGATTTTTGAATGATTAGAAGCGTTAATCCAAGCAATCCCTAGACCAACTTTGACTTTAATTTTGAAAGTGTTATAATTGATAAAATCAGCCAAAATTCTGGATTTTAGCAGGAAAATACAGTAAGATCTAGCTCCCGAAATTTCAGAAAAAATGTCGGGGACGATGGCGCTCGGAGTGCACACGGTCCTCGCAACTTTTTTCCAAATTTTCAGGGATGAAAGATATTGTGATTTTATTGCGGAATCCAAAGTTACAGCTGATTTGGAGATGTTTTGATCAGTGAAATTGTCGAACAAAGGTTGAATCAAGAGGGTTTTAAAAATTAGGGTTTTAACACTTAACCACTTAATTTTCAAAATTAAAGCACAAATATGAATTGATAATTTGTAATAGAAGGGTAGATCTGAAACAAGCATTAACATTTAGACATTTCACAAGATTAATTACTAAAAAGAAAATTTAGGGTTTTTATGCAATTAACCTCTAAAATTTTGCAAAAGATCAACATGGAAATGTAATCAAGGAATCCAATTTTCAGATCTAACCATGAATAATCATAAAGGATGTTCACGTCGGGTTCACCAAAATGTAAAGCGGAAAATCGTGATCGAACCCTAGTTGCTCTCCCCTCTTCCAACTCCAAGGAGAAAGAAGGGAGATTCACTAGGGTTGATGGTTTTCCCTTAGGGGAGAGACTTTACATTCAAAAGAGGGGTTGAAACCCACAAGATCCAATCCCACACAATGCAAGATTGGATGCTAAATGAGTTTCAAGGGTTATGACAGCAAGGCTACCCTCTTTTGTAAAGAATGTGCATAGAAGAATTAAGCTAGGAATGCATAGAAAGTGAGAAAGATTCACTTATAAACTAAGATAGGAATACAGTATGAAGCTGTGGACCTGGAATTAGCAGTAAAATGTTGATACGGCACTGTCTTGCAAATTTGAGCGAAAGTTGCCGAGATGATGGCGCCCGAGCGCCACGGTCCTCCGAAAAATCCGCAAAATGAAGGAGGATCTGTTTGTCTCTGCACAAGGATTCCAGATCTTCAATTTCAGCCGCGTACCTGCAACCTACACACAGAAAATTGAAGATGATTGGGGGGTTAGGGATTAGGGGTTTGCCTTTAGGTCAAACCTCGGTTTTGGAATTAACCAAGAAATGAGCAATGCTGTAAATGTAAATGTCTATAATGTAAAACAAGTACTAATACCTTGTTGTAAGGATGTTTGTATCCTTATGTGCGAAGGTATAGATGTTGTATGTTGTAAGTGATCTCCTCTTCAATGGTTGAATCCTTGTCTTGAATGCAACACTTAGCCTTGAATGGAGACTTGAAATGATCAATTGCTTGAAGGAATGCTTGAATGCTTGAATGCTTGAGTATAGTTTCCACACTTGTACACATATGACCTTCTTACCCAAGTGGGAGAGGAAAATGTAGTTTATATACTTGCCAATTAGGGTTAAAAGACTGATTTTCCCGACCTTAGGCCGACCAGGAAAGATAATTTCCAATTTGCAAACTAAAAAGACCCAAAGTCCCATAGGAGACCGGGCCCAAAATAGGGCCGGGGACCAGGGCGCTGGGCACCCTGGTCCTGAAGGACCAGGGCACTGGGCGCTCTGGTCCCACCTCCCGGGACAGCAGGGTGCAAAGGAGGTTCAGGCCAGGGTGCTTGAAAATGCAGTTTTTTGGTGTCGTGGACAAGTTTCGGGGTCTCCATTCAGGTTCAGTGTTGCGTCGCCATCGTGAAGACCCAAATGCAGTCAAAATTGCAAGTGTCGCAATTTTAGGACGCTACAGCTAGCATTAGACAATCTTGGGTGAAAGGTTTGGCTATCATTATTAGTGCCAAATAGGCCAGCATGAAAACCCATAATATCATGGTCAGAGTCATGAGAAGAGGCATTGGGTCTTGCGTATACAGGATGCTCAAAAGACTTGCCTGTTTGATTAATCTTCTATTTCCATGATTGATTTGAATGCTCAGGAATAACAATCCCTCTCCAGTCCTTCTTGACTATTTCAGGTAACCCTTCATGCAACTTTTCTTGAGGGTTTTTCTTCATATAAGACCTACTATTCCTTCTCCTATTCATTTTGCTAATCTTGTGAAGTGACTATGATTTTTTCTAAAAGAAAACTGGTTTTTTTTTACTTCAGAGTTGCCACCCAATATCTTGGGAATAAAATATACAATTTAACATAGTGAATCACTTACAAGACACCTAAAAATGAAACTGTTGATCTTTAGAAAAAAACAACATAGTATTATAAGATGCTATGAGATAAACCAAGGAGTTTCTTTAGAAAGGTAAGCACAATAATTTTCAGACTGAAACCAAGGGAACTTGATCTCGATACTTTATGCAATAAAGACACAGATCTTCAGTATAAGACTTATCTTATTTGACTCTCCCCAACAGAGTTGCCAGTTTTGTTGTTCTCCATTTTGAAAACTTTTGTTCCTTCTCCTGAAAAGTGAAAACTACTGCCTCTATGCTGCAATGGAAGAGAAAAACAAAAGTTTGAAATAAAGACAACAATATGAGGTTCCAAACTTAGGAAAACTCCTACACTTTAAGCTTATAAAAGCTTGGTTAGGTGAACCCTTTAAGACTATTTTCTCCTAAAAATATTAAATGTTTTGCAGGAAACCAGCGTGAATTCCTGCAATTTTTCCTTATTGAACAATACAACTAAAACATAAATGGAAATTTGATTTTATCTTTTGAATAGGATCACAAAATGTACCCAAAGACTCAACAGATAAACCATTGCCTTATCTGGGCAACAAAGTCATCTATAACAGACTACAATCTGACAAGAGAAACTAATACACACATCATAAATTATTGATCTATCAACCCTGAATATGCCTGCCATATATAGAGTCCCAATCTGCACTAGACTTCATCATCCAATCCACACCAAAAGTACTGATATCGATGATTTTGTTTCATGTATATTTATATTTTCCTCTTTGAGAAAATGACTAAAAACAACATCATTAGATTCCTAGAAAATCATTCAAATAAGTGATCCTTGACTACTTAAATGGAATAAACACCAGTACAATGACATAGAGACAATATAAGTCAGAGTTTAAATTCTTTGAATTGTATATTTCATTCCTCTGTCAAAAAGTTACAAGTACTTCATATTTGACTCATAAATTGCTAAGACAAAGGCCTGCATTAATTTTGCTAGAGTTTAGCTACAAAATTGTATGCCCTTTTCTAGGTAGCCTTAGTATCCTTTTATAGAAATCAGGATGCAACAAGCTTCGGACCACCTAGAAGAAAAATCTTACCCTAATAGTCATTTAATGTAGGAGTTCCATTGCAATTGAGGGAGATATCTAACATTCCTTCTAGGATGTGTGCCTCATTAATTCACTAGGCATTCACTTGGAAAATGGTCGAAAGGACAGGCTCCTATTACCCAAAAATGGTTGCAACAACTGGCAACTTCATAATATCGGTGGATCATCTTGTACCAGAGCATTGATGAATTCTTATCTTAAGAAAACACACAGCCACACACCATTATGCTTTATGTACATTTCCTTGAGTACCTCTCACCAACCCACTTTCATCTTGAAGCAATATCTGATGGGAGTTGCACATCCTTGCCATCATTTCTTTTGAATATTTAAATTTCTTTGGCACCAATGGATCAGGAGGCCTTCTCTCTAGCACTTTTTCCTTTAGTTGCCAAGTCGTAGCTATTAGCCATGGAGAAACCTTTTGTTGTGACCTGGAGATAACCATTGATCTCCTTCGGATCACTATTGATCTTCTCGACTTTCCTGGACCTTATCTCACCTCTATCCCTTTCTTTTCTGATAGGCCCGACACATGGCATCCCTTGATTGGCTCCAGGGTCCCAGTCTTGCCACCTTAGTATGGCCTGGACTCATGGCTGAAATGAAACCATGACTGTCCAATCAACTTTGATCTTCTCTCTTAGTGGGCCCCAACACTCAATCACCAAGTCACAGCGAATAAACATCACATGTCTTTTGATCATGGTATAGCAACTACCATCCGATCAACTTAGTCAACCGTTGGATCTTTCTCAACTTGCTTGATCCTTCTCTTTTTGAGTGGCTCTATTTTATGCCATGGTGTCACCACATGGCACCCTTTGATTAGCTCCAGAGTTCACAACTGGGTGCCACCTATCGCGAGGATATTCATTCTAGTCTCTCCACTCTGACACCTTAGCACGACCCCCACTAGTCGCTAGAAAGAACCATCTTCCTTAATCGCTTTCATTAACTTGTCAATCATGGTTCATCACTAGAATGGAGCTCTTCTTTGTCGTGGGGTCATGAGGGATACACCAACTAGAAGTTTCTCATCGTGACCTAGCGACCACCATTGGATCATCTGTAGATCTGCTCACTCACATGGTCTTGAGTCTTTTGGGTGTTAGCATTTTATGCTAGTGACTTGATTTAATTTGTGAGGTCTCGAATTAGTCTTTACTGATCACCCCTTCTATCAGGCCTACCACATGTCAGCCACTCATTTACCTTTGGATCCAACTGGGTGCTACTTATCGCCACGTCACTTTAGGCTAGATCCTCCACTAGACCTAGGCCTGCTTTGTCACCTAGAAATGATGGATACTCTAATGAGTAGCTTCCCATCGCGACCTAGTAACCACCATTGGATCAGCTGCAATCACCATTGAATCTGCCTTGACTTGCTCACTACAAAATTTGGTTGCCTTAGGATGCGCATGCATGCGTTGGGTACACCGGGTCATTGAGCTAGCTCCTTGTCAAAATCCCTTAAGCTTTGACACTATGAATGTGTGTGGTTTACATTTAAATGCTAAAATGCTCCCCCCCACCACCAATGTGGGATAAATGGTTTACGCTTGGCTCTTTGCTTGAAAACCCTCTGGGTCCTTTCCTCTATCATGCAACTCCTACCATTTGCTTTTGCCTGAAGGTTTCTAAGCCTCTTCAAGAACTGCACAAGGGCACTGGCAATACACCAACCAATTGCATTTACTTAGAATTTTCATGTGAGGGGAGGATGCAAACTAGGTTTTCTTTTGTCCTTCCTTTAAATGAGTCCTTATTGATCTGACCCATTAGGTAGTCCTTTGATAGAAGATGCAAAAAATAGAAATGGGCCTCCCAAATTCATCAGAATTTTATAGGTCCCAACATATCATTCAGTGCACTGTTGTGGTGTATGCATTTTTATTCATGCTTTGGTCTAAGGGGTCAATTAAATGCTTGAATAAAATTACAAAGTGATAGGGATCTTTACAAGGATTTTGATAAGTAGTTCTTGGTAGGGATTACAAATATGATGTATTGCAAGGCAATATTATCTTAGGTTATATCCTATTAGATAAATTATGTCAGAAGTATAGTTTAATGCAATAAGAATTCATGTACCCAATGGAATAAGGCACTAATCATAGTTAAGTGAATGCCTTGGTATTTATTTACTGTTTGGAATCACCACTGGTTTGCTACAACTTGTTGAATATCAGAATACTTTCACTTTACATGAATGTTGTCATGTGTTTTAATCATGTCATGCTCCAAACTAGTTGAGGATCACTGAGGAATTTTCCATTCTTGAGCATTCTCCCTTATTGTTAAGTTTTTATATGAGATTATCTGCTTTGTTTCATGCATAATTTGTGAGTGTGGCATAAAATCACAAATAGGCATGGGGATCACCCTCCCTGGTTCTGTAGAGCCTAAAGTGCAGAAGTATCTCGCATCCTTACTATTGTTGGTCCAAGTCTGAAGAACATTAAATAGTTGGAAGTGGCTTTCCATCGATATTTTAGAAGAAAACAAATTGGTCTCTGCCTTGAGTCAGTATAAACCCATTTTTGGGCACCAACACCATTAATGGTGATTGACAATGCAACGTAGAAAAGCATGTCGTAGACATCTAAAAATAGAAAATAACCATTGAAAAGTGATAAGATGGCGGTGTTGTTTCATGTGATGCAGATCACCATTCCAGAAAGACAGATGATATCAGATCTAATACAGTTTGAGTTGGTGAAGGAAAACCCTAGCATGCCATCATTTGAATGTTCTTTTTGGTGGGAACCCTCATAGATAAATATGTTAACTCAAGATTAAGATTGTTTTCTGCTAGATGTAAGTTGTGAGAGAAAAAAGTGCCTGAGCAAGAAGAAAGACTATCTTCCTAAGATTTATTTCATAGAGAGTTAGAGTGTGTGTTAGTAGGCTGAACCCGTGAGAGGTTCTAACCAATAGAGAGAGTACCTGATGAACTGTTATAGTCTTAATATTCAAGTGTATCAGTAGAAATTATTTGGCTAAGAAGGCATCCCACTATGATTACTGTGTAGGGTGAGGTTATGAGAAATAGAAGAGAGGCAAAGTGTAACTGGTAAGAGATCAGAGAGAGAAATCTGATAATTGATAGAAGAAGGACTGGTGAAATAGAGGAAGGTGATAACCAACAAACATAAATTGATCAGGTGTTGCAGAACTCATTTACAACTAGGTGCTATCATTGCATTAAAATTGTATTTCATTATATTACACCAAGTTGGTGCTTGGTGTAGGGGTTGGTTCTCCTTGGGTTGGTGCCCTAAACCATTGTTATATGTTGTTTCATTGTGAGGCTAGATTACAACAGTAGACTTCAGTAGTACTTGTCACTGAGGTTTTTCCCATATTGGGTTTTCCTTGTACATCTGGTGTTGTGGGTTATGCATTTGTGTGTTTCCCTCTTTTGATATCCACTCTTATCTTACTAGTTTGATTGTTTAGATTTTAGGTTGTTAACTGGTACTCCAAGCTTGGTTTAAAAAGATTTTTTTTTTAGGAACCACTGATTCACCCCCCCTCTTAGTGGTACATTGTGTTCAACAGTATATGCACATAGTGTAAAGTCATCGTCTCTAGGATACCACAAACCATACTCAGTTATTCCTTGCAAATACCTAAAAAAATCCTTTTCACTCCACACTCATGATTCTCTCTAGGAACACTCTGATATCTTAATACAATACAAACAACATTCATTATATCCGATCTAGTATAATTTAGATATAACAAACCTCCAATCATATATTTGTAACTTGTAGGATTTATCGAAGCTGATACGTCTTTCTTTGTCAATTATCCACTTCTAACTATAGGGGTACCAACTAGTTTAGAATTTTCCATACCAAATTTCTTCAACAACTCTCTAGCATACTTAGTTTGATAGATGAAAATACCTTTATCATTCTGAGTAATATGCAAACCTAATAAATTTTTTATCTACCCAATCATAAACATCTCAAATTCATTCTTCATATTTTCAGAGAATTCCATACATAATTTATCCTCACCTCAAAAAATGATATCAATAAATACTTCAACAATCAATATGTCATCATCAATGCTCTTATAATATAAGTTACTGTCAGCATTACCTTTAGTGAAACCAAGCTTCAAAAGATATTTGTCCAATCTAGCATACCAAGCTCTAGGGGCTTGTTTCAATCCATATAACGCTTTCCTTAACCTGCAACCAATGTTTTTATCATCTGAAAGTGAAAAACCATCAGGTTGCTCAATATAAACTTCCTCTTCAAGATCTCTATTAAAAAATAAGCATTTAACATCCATCTGATAAACCTTGTATTTCTTATGGGCAGCATAAGCAAGAAATAATCTCACAACTTCAATCCTAGCTACCGGAGCAAAAGCCTCATCATAATCAATTCCTTCTTCTGAGAATATACTTTACATACCAATCTAGCCTTACTCCTCACAACTTGTCCATCCTCATTAAATTTGTTCCTAAAAACCCATTTAGTTCCAATAACATTCTTATTTTTAGGCAGGGGAACTAAAGTCCATGTGTTGTTCTTTTCAATTTGATTTAATTCCTCTTCCATAGCTTTCATCCAACATTCATTTTTACAAGCTTCAATAACTGATGCTAGTTCAACTTCATAAATTAAACATACCTCATCAGTTGTCAACCTTCTTCTTTTCATTACTCCTTTGTTCTTGTCTCCAATGATTTGATCTTCTAAATGATTTAACCTTACTGTAGACACCTAAAAATGGTCAACGCTTGCGGAGTCATACTTTAACATTTGCACATTGCCTCATTTTAGGTTTTTGCGTCGCATTAACATTTCTCCTATGTCATGCACTTGGTTTTTATCATTTGCGAGCATTGAATCCTTCTTCTGCATTCTTCATTCATCTTGTTCTCAAATTTGGTCTTGTCAACAATAATCTTCAATCATGATTTTGGTCGATCTTATCCTATCGCATCAATGTGCGTGCTCATTTGTCATCATTTTGGACATCATCAATCCTAATTAGGGTTTTGTCCTCTGATCAATCTTATCATCTGGCGATCGATTTTTCATCGATCGTTGTTATGTTCGATCTTGTCATTTTGCAATCAATTTGTCATTGATCGTTGTCATTTTCAATCTTGTCGTTTTGCAATCTATTTTGTCATCGATTCTTGTCCTTTTGTCAATTTTCTCATTTTGTGATTGATTTGCCATCGATCATTGTCTATCTCAATTATGTCAATTTGGATCAATTAGTCATTGTTCCTCATCAATTGGCGCATTTATCAATCAAATCATTTATCACATTGGTCCTTTGTTAATCAGAATCATGATCGAGTCAATTATCTTTCATCAAGATTGCTAATTCATCTTCTAGGGTTTCATGATTTAATCATTTAACCTTGTGTGTCATTTCTTTCTCTAGGATTAATAAATTATTTATTTATCCTAAGTCTTCTCATCGCAATTAAATGTTCATTTAATTGGCTAATTATTCCTCTTTTTGTGAATTAATTAATAAATGACAAATTATTAATTAATTTACCTAATTCTAATTTCTAATTCATCTAATTTCTATTCCCTCCTATTTCATCTCCTAATTCCATGGGAATGACATTTCAATTTGTCATAATTTGTCATAATTGACAATCAATCAATTTTGACATAGAAGTTTGTCATAATTTGTCATAAATTATCAATCAATCAAATTTTGCATAGAAGGTGCATAATTTGTCATAATTTGTCATAATTGACATTTTTGATTTGCAATTTCTATTTGATTTGAATCATGCTAATCTTGTCATCTCTCCAATTTTTCTATAAATTGGATGAATTTCTTCAATCTTGGCTAATAATGAGAATGAGAATAATTAGATTATTGAATTTCTAATCAATCACATTTCGAGTACTCTTGATCAACCATCTTGTCTACTTGCTTTCAATCATGTGTGTGCACTTGTAGGTGAGATCCACAACAAAAACTATTTGGAGAGGAAAGAAGAACAATGGAGCCGCGTGAAGGAAGCATTCAGATCTGCATATGGTTTGCATAGTATTTACTTTTGAATGTTTTATCTTTATGTCTCTATTGAATGTGTTTAGGATAGATCATTGCAATTGTGCTTTCATGATTGAGCTAATGATTAGTTTCTATATTGTTTGTGATGATTCCTAATTTCCTATGCTACATTAATTGGTGAACCCGACCTGAACACTAACCATCTAACCCTTTAACTGTGTTTTTGAGTGCTTTTGAGTTGATTTGCAGGTCAAAAACCCAAAAATAGGGTAGTGCAGGGCTTTCTGGAGACTTCTGCGCCTGTGTAAGACAACCTGTGCCTGTGTCAAGCAACTTGCGCCTGTGTTGAAGACATTCTGCGCCTATGTCATGACTTTTGCGCCTGTGTCATGACTTCTACACCTGTGTAAAGTCCAGAACAGAGGTAAAAATGTAGTGTTTTACTTGAAAATTGTCTTGTTTTTGCATTCTATTTTCTGTGTTTTGGTTTTTGGTACTAATTATCTATGCAGCATCTTGGCATACGCATGGCAAAGACAACAAATTAAACTACTAACATGTTTTATGTAGAATCGATAGTCAAAGAATAAACATCTCAAACTTCTAACTTGAGTTTTGCAGGTTGCCTTGGAGAAACAACTAAACTTGGTGTTTGTCATTAATGTTTTAGGAACCTAGTGATTTCTAAATAGGTTGGAATGAATATGTTTTTTCTTTGATTGTTGAGTGTGACATTGGAGTAGGAGAGTATGCTCTCATCCTTCTTAGGGTGATCAGAAATCCAGATCTTCGATACCATGCTTGTGTCTTTGATTGTTTGTCACCTTTAGAGGGCCTGCCTTCCCGACCACTTTGCTTTTGCAAGCAAGTGATAATCATGAGAAGGGAATGACCCAAAGTGAGTACGGCTAGAATACCTTGGCATTCTAACTCACTATAAACAAATACCTGATGGGTGAAAGCTTTGAAGGAAGGGTTATGTGGGAATTGCAGTTACTTGGGAAGTGATGACCCTTGAACTCTTTCTCATATCAACATCTAAGTAGGGCCTCTTGGTCTAAATCATGCTTGTGCGACTACATTTGTTTGGTATCTTGATGGGATTAATGTCTCAATCATGCTTGCATGACATCAAGGAGTAATGCTTAACATAAATCCTTACTACACACCTTGTTTTAGAGGCCAAAAACCCTTCTAGTTGCTTGAGAAGGACAAGTTCGGATACTTGGAAGAGATACTAAGTTTGCTATGGGGAGATTTCCATGGGGACTGATGCTTGGCTGCCCTGAGAAGTGAGTGCCGTGGAGGGGAGCCCATGGGGTCAAGCATCTATGTATTCTCCTTGAATCCCATAATGAGTCTACCTCTCAAGTACCTAATGTCCTTGCCTACCATAAGAAATGTGGGAATGAGCATGATTGTCTTAAGTCTAAGTTGAAATATCTTGTATTCTTTGCTTGTCAAAAGTTGAATTGCATCTCATTTCAGAAAAAACAAGGCAAATTGATTCAAAATAGGGCTAAACAAAAGAACATTTCATCCAACAAAGTTCAAAGCACCTTCAAACATGGTTGTCAAACATTGTTCAAAATCTTGTCTCAACATTCATGTCACTTAGATTTAGGTTCATCCTAGGTTTGCATTTTTGCAAAGTCATTGTCAAGTACCAAGGTTAGGTTCCACCTAGGTCATACTCCTTTGCATATCAATAAGAGTCATCCATTTGCGTGTGTCCTTTTGCATTAGAGTAATACCATTGTCATACATTCATAATTGCATACCCTAGGTCTCTTCATTAAGCTTAGGTCATTATCATATCATATTAGGGTCACTTGCATATTAATTGTCCCTTTGCATATAGTGTCAAAACTAGGTTTTGTCATACTTGAGTAATCCAAATCTTTGATAAACCCTAAGTCATTGTTAAGAAGTCTAGACCTTGTCAAACCTTTTCTTTTTATGTCATTATTGTCGTTTGGTCAAACCTAGCTTAGTATCCAAGCATATAAGGGAGACTTTTTCATTTGTCCTTTTGTCACTTGGTCCTTTTGTCTTTTGAGGTCTAGACATCATTTCAATTTCCTAAGGGTCTCTTTTAGATCTGCATTCCAAAAAGTTTGTCAAAATCTTGAAAAACAACCAAAAACATAGGTTGCATTCTTGTCATAGATTGCATTTTCATCTATTTAGTTTGCATTTAGTTGCATATCATACATTATCCTTGAAAAATTCCAAAAATATTGCATTTGCATAGTGACATGTCTATTGAAACAAGGTTCCAAGCACCAATGATGCAACAAAGTTTGACATATCAACCGACAATGCAATCACAATTATATCCAACCCAACAACAAGGCAATATTGATCAAACTTTTTATGATGAAACAAATCTCCAAATACAAAAACTAGAGGAAAAACTAGCTCAAGAAGAGGAGATATTGGAACAAAGAGTGAAAAACATTGAGAAGAATAGATCACAAATGTCCAAAATGTTTCAAAAATTTCCAGGTCGAATTCCAAAGATTGAACCAATTGATGTAAGATCTCTTCTTGAATGATCAGACATACTAGCTCTCCTCTCCCAAATAGAGATGATGAAACAATTTCAAGAAAAGAAACAACATCAATTTCAACATTATGTGCCTCCACAACAAGAACAAGAAGGTGTTTACTATCAATCACATTTTCAACCATCACAACCAATGGTTCAACCAATGGTCCAACATATACAACCAATGCAATCAATGGTCCAATTTCAACAATATGTCCAACCAACTATACAATGTCAACAAATAGTTCAACCAATGGTGGAATATCAACAAGTTCAATCAACATATCAATGTCAACAACCACAATCACAAATTCAAAAACAAAACTTGCAACATGCACCAAGCCAAATTTTGAACATGTCAAACCAATCTGATCAACATCTAGTTCGAAATCAAAACATGACATCAAACCGAATTCTTTCCAAACAAGTTCAAATTCCAGATACAGCCATGTCAAAACCTCGAAAGAAAGGTGGCTTTATTTCAATGCTCTTAAGGAAACTACCAAGTGAGTTCTTTGAGGAAGATCAAAATAATACACTTATGTCTAGCAATGCCTCATCTCCCAGCAAACAAATTGACTCTCCAGTGGCATCTATCCCTACACCTTTAGAAGTTTCACAAGAACCTTGCATATTGTCCTCATCAAACAAAACACCCAAGGATGCAATTATCCAAGAGCTATCCATAATTGATTTCCATGATAATCCAATTCATGATGCACATCCTTGTCATGTTTCAGAAATACAAGACCCAATGCCACCATGCACTTTATTGCCATTTCCTGTTTTAGAGGACCCCATTTGAAGTCCCTCTTCCTCATGTTCAAGCATTGATTCCTTGCCAGAATCCATCATAAATGTTCAAAGTGCATCCCCTTCATGCCAAAGCATTGATACCTCACCAAGATCCACCATGCATATCCAAAGTCCAACCCCATGTCAAGAGGATAATTTAGAGCATGAAGAAATGTGTCCTAAAGAAAATCAAGATCAAGATCTCGAAACCTTATCATCCCATCCAATTGTTGACCAAGATCCCATGTTCCCAGACACTCATGACGATTCCCCTATTCTTGTCCATCCTATCCAAAGTCCTATTGACACTCCATTCCCTGGGCAAGATCAAGATATTCCAGTCCATCCAATCCCAAACGATCCCCTTCCATTTCATGAACAAAATGTTCTTTCAAATCCCATTGATATTCCACTTCCTAAGAAAGATCAAGATATCTCTTCCATCCTTTCCGATGATCCCATTAAAAGTCAAGAGCAAAGCACCTTTAAAGAGGATTCCCATGATCTTCCTCCTTGTCACGATCAAATTATTCCTTCAGATCCTCCACAAGATCAACTTGTTCCTCCATCTCCACGTCCTAATCCAACATATCCACTCCAAGATCGCATTTCTTTTGATGATCCCATTATTTCTCCCATTCCATCTCTTGAAGAGCCTATCATTGAACCATGTCCACTACACAATCCTAGTCCCCCTCACGATCCTAATCCCACTCATGATTCTAATGTGTCAGTGCAAGATGTTCATGAACCCTCGACATGCACAATGGGTTCTTCCACTTTGGTGCAATCTGATCCACTTCAAGATCTCATTATTTCTCTTATATCATATCCACCTCATAATGGACTTGCGTCTACTTCCTAAAGAAAAGAGCATCCTACAAGTCAAGATATTCATAAAGGCAAAGGAGTAGACCTTCATGAGAAAGAACCCCTCCATATCAAAGAAGATATTAAGGGTCATGTCTACACAGCTCACTCTCAAGATGTTGGTATCCCTCCATCAAAATCAAAACATACACCTTCCCCATCATCCCTTCCATCCATCTTAGGTCCTTATATTCCTTCGTCCTCTATGCAAGGTCAGCAAAGGAACACATCCTTGAGTAAATTTCATCAATTCAAAAGAAGTCCACTTCATTCCCATCCATCCATGCATTCCTTTCCCCCTCCAAGCAATTTGGATGCCAAGCATAAAAGTCATAAGTCTAAAAATCCACATGTATTCAAGGATCAACATGTCCAATCTAATCGACATGTCAAAGAAAAGAAAAATATGATCTATAAAGAAAAATATATATCCAAAAGGCCATAGAGGTCCACTGAGCAAAATAAAGCAAAGTCAAAATATATATGGGTTCCTAAATACCTTGTGCACGCAATGCACTACAAGGAACCACAAAAGCATAACAAATCAAAAACCATGTGGATCCCTAAACGGCTCCTTGAAGCACAAAAGCCTAAAGAAAAATCCAACTTGGCATCCAAAATTGATATTCCTCCATCCAAAACTCTCAAATTTGTTCCTTCACCACCTTCTTCATCCATTTTGGGCCCTTATGTCCCAAAATCCATAGCCTTTCCTTCGTCAAAATCTCCATATCCAAAACCCACTTTTCCTCCATCAGTCCATCACCCCTCAAGGTGTGTGCCAATGTCAATCTTGCCAACATTTCCATCCACTGAAGCCAAATGCTTCCAATACCCTATCCATTATCCAATGCATATTTTCTATCCTTCCATCCCTCTGGTCCAATCCTTTGCATAAATCCTCGCCTTAGTTTCATCTCTTTTTTTTCATGTCTTTATCCTACCAACGTCTTTGAGCATACTTTTAAAGGTCATGGTCCATTTATTTAAAGGCTACTATCCAAAACAAAAATATGCTTGAGTTCTTCTTCCATCCCCTATCATGTGTCCATCTTCTATTGAAAAAGTCAAAATACAAAAAAAAATTGAAAAAAAAAAAAAAAAGAAAAAAAAAAAAGTAAAGAAAAATAATTCGTCCACTGGTGAAAACCTAGCAAATAGGCGCCTTGGGCAAGTACCATGATGAAAACCTGGCAAACAGGCATCATGCGTAATCTATGAACTTCTTGCATATCGCACTTGGGGGCAGGTTTCCTCCATATCCTTTTGCCCTTCACTATCCTATCGAACCCCTGTCATTACCCTTCATATCCTATTGCCCTTCATTATCCTATCATACCATGTCATACTCCTTCATTATCCTATTGTCCCTCATGTCCAGTTTCCCTTTCCACCTTTGATCTTAACAAGGTTGAGGATCTTCATGAGCATCATGCATCTTGTTTGCAGCTTTCAGTCTATCATAGCTTTTGGTCATTTATCCATTTGCTTATTACAACCTTTCATCCATATTCCCTGTCTTATTGCAACTTTCTACCACTATCCCTTATCCTACCCCGACCTTCAATCCATGTCACTTATCCATTCTTGGTCTTGCTTATCCTATCCATATCTTATCACTATCCATACACTCTTTTTCATTCCTTGATCTTGATCTGACATAAGGATGCAAAATTTAAACATGGTTTCAAAAACCTCTTGACATGTCCCTCATTCCATGTTCCTGCTTTACATTGTCATATCCAGTCTCTTGTCCCATCATGCAATAGACCTTGAAAATTGCATCTGTATTGTCTCCATAATAAAAGGCCTTTGTCTTCCCTCTATCCACCAACATTTCAGAAAGCCTATTTATTCACCTGTCATATTCCTTGCCTTGCTAGACACTGGGGGCAAAATTCAAAAAATCATTAAAAATTGAAAAATGTCCTAAAATAAATCAAAAAAAAAAATTGAAAAATGTCCTGAAATAAATCATAAAAATTGAAAAATGTCCTGAAAATATCTCATAAAATTGTAAAATGTCCTGAAATAATCCAAAAAATTGAAAAATGTCCTGAAAAAATCCTAAAAATCATATAAAGTCCTGAAAAAAAAAATGAACACAAAAAAATTGTTAAAAACATTTCAAAAAAACCAAATATCGAAAAGCAAGCATTTTGCAATAAGTATCCCCTTTGTGCATAGACAGATCATTGAGCATCCCTCCAATGACACACAATCATACACTGTGCTTTAATGAAATCATGCTTAATTAGATGAACTTTTTCCATCAAACCAGACATTCAAACTGATCAGAATTATCATATCAATCAACCTCAAAATCAACTCGTCCTTGTCCCTACTATCATGGGTCTTATACAAGGTGTGGTATACTCGAAACCAGACTGTGTCCTATCTTAGATGGGGTACCACAATTCCTGAAACCAGACAGCATGATCGTTCTATCAACACTTTCAACTTTTGACAATGAAGATCAAGATATTTGTTTGATTTGTTGGAATTTGTGCATCTTATCTTTTTATTGATTTATCTTTGGCTTCGGTCATGTTCCTATGTTGCTTGATGATGTCACTGAGTGATTTAGAGTAACCGGGATGGTTCATGGTCCTTTTCTTTTTGTTGTGATTGCTGTTTGTCTGTGATGTGTCTGTCTTTTGCAAAAAGGGTTGCATTTCAGCTCTGGCCTTCAATGCCATGATGCTACGCATCCGTTTTGCTACATAAAAATAAAGGTTCTCACCTACAAAGTGCATTATTGAAAGCAAGTTTTTCTTCGTCTCTAACTGTCCTCCGTCTCATTTTCTTCTTACTAACATTTCTTCCGTCAGTTCAGATAGTCAGTTCGGTCTAGTGCTCCGATTTCCCTAAACACATCTGTTGCATCCTACATTAATTAGTTAGTACATTTGCATTACATCAAGCATCATATCAAGCATTTTATCCATTCCATATTATAAATGCATCAAAAAAAAAAAAAAATACATCCATACATGTTCCACAATGGTACATAAACAGTGCATAAGTCATCCATACATAGAAGATCACATAAGTCTTAACACATTGCATCCCATCATATCGATGCATATCATATCATATATCATATATCACAATAATATCAGAGTACAAAATTGGACTGTCTGTCCTAAGTATGGCCCGCAGGCTGACTACAAAATGTCAAACTACATAATGTCCATCTGTCTCTGTCAAAAGGAGCATGTACCTCTGTCACTGGGTGCTCCCTCTGTCCTCCTCATCCCTGCCATGTCTCACGGATGATGTCCCTCCTGGTCCTGGTTGTGGTGGTCTCATAGGTCCACTCACCCCCATGCTGCTCAATGACCTCTGAGAGCATGCCCTGCTCTCTATCCTCGATCATGCCCGATATGAAGGTGCTCTCTGCTCTGGTGGAACTGCACCCTCATATAGTGTCCTCCAATGGAATATCTCCTCTCTGATCTCTACCAGCATCTGTGCCATCTCGTGTGCACTGGCATCCCGAATCGACCCAATATACTCAGTGACTCTCTGTTCCTCTCATTGTGCCTGAGCAATTGCTATATCTTGAGCTGCTGTGAGTCTAGCTATCTCTGCTCTGAATTGCTCCTACTATCTCTCTAAAGTCGCAATGTGATCCTACTGACTCGCTATGGTAGCCCTGCACATCTCCATCTCCTCTGACCTAGCTGTCTCCGGCTCTATGGGTATATCCTGCAATGCCTCATGCTCCCCATCATCCTCATCTCTATCCTCATTATCCCCATCATCCTTGTCTCTGTCCTCGTCATCCCCACCCTCATCCTCATCTTCGTCCTCATCATCCCCATCATCCTCATCACCACCTTCATCCTCCTCGTCCTCATCATCTCCATCCTCCTCTCCAGCGAGTGGGAAGTCCTCATGTTGCCTCGGTACTGGAATATCTGGATCTATTAATGGCACTGGCCACCATCGTGCAAACCATCTCTCATACTCCTTTGTTGTCCTGGCATCCACCACATCTGATCTCCAATCCCACTATCTCTACTGTAGCTATGAGAAGTCAGCATATGCTATGTGTGGCTAAATCATACTCCCCCACTGACTCGTCTCTCTGTGAGATTGGGCAAAGTGTGCAGTCCTCCTAGGTACATCCTGCCTCTCTCCAAACTATCATCTGACTCTCTCTGGTAGGTACAACTCAATCACTCTCTGGTGATTCACTGGTCGCCCAATCAGGTACCTCTCCTATCTACATTATGGTAGCTCATCACTATCATCTGACCATCCCGAACAATCACGATATGGCCTCCATGTGAACTCTCTCAGTCTGTCTAGCTCATGTCGCCAATATAGTATGTATCCAAAAGGACCCTATCTCAGTGCACCCCCATAGCAGTTACATATGGTCGGTGTGGTACTACCTATCTATCTGTAATCGGTCAACATATGGCTATGTGCTCAAATGCCCATACTTGTAACAATGTGACTCCACAGCTCAAAGTCTGCACTCCCTGATATGCTATCTGATGCAACTGAAAATATAGCATAGCCAGTACACATGGTCCCCATGCGTACACCATCCCCTCTATCACCATCCACTCTAGCACTCTTCCCCATCCAATAGGGAATCCATGTCCTCGTCTGTCTCCTGCTAGTAGGCATGCTATCACCACTACTATCACCACATATCGTCGATCATACTCTGATGCCATGGTCTCCCAGCCGATCTCTCTCTCCACGATATCTAGATCATCTGCATCACAATCGAATAATCTGCACAATGCATCTCTCCTTGTCACTGGGTCATACTCTATCATCTCTCCATGAATCAGAATGAGGAGGATACGCCATACATCCTCTAGTGTCACCGTCACCTCTCCAGTCGCCAGATGGAAAGAGAAAGTCTCCGAATGCCATCGCTCTACCAATGCGGTAAGCAGTCCTGTGTTTGCCCTAATCTCGGGCATGAATGTAACATAGTATATCCCCAGTCCTACTAATGTATCTCTGTCTATGCTCCTGAGTCTATGTCGTAGCATGAAGCAATCTGGTCGGTTCTCTCATGTGATCAATGGATATTGTCGACTCTACATCACAAATTGGGGCACATTTTGTCAGTTTTAGGGTTTTCTCCTATGGGTTGCATTTCCTCATTTTCATGTCCAAATCAGGGTGCTTGTCATCTAATCTGACCTATCCTACCCTTATCCCCCCTTTTCGGATCATTTGCATGCAGTTTTGAACCAAAATTGAGTCACAAATGCACAATTGCGCCTGTGTCAAGGAACCTGCGCCTGTGTCTTGTAACCTGTGCCTGTGCACCCTACACAAGCGCAGAAGACCCTACACAAGCGCAAGATTCACCCTACACAAGCACAAAAGTCCCTTTCTGCATCCCCTGTGGGCCCGCAATGTCCCGCAAGCAAGCAAAATTCATGAAATTGAAAACATGGGTTTTTGAGATACATACTGCTGCTCCTGCATCGTCCGATCGTCTGAATGTGTGTACATGTTCTCCGAGGTGATCCACCATTGGAATGTTCACCATCTCTCTGCAAGTGTCCTTTTTCGGAGCAACAAATTTTCCTCTTGGGCTAGTGCAAATGAGCAATTTTCCCTCTCTTGGTCTCATTTATAGATCTTTGTCAGTGCATAGATGGACGTGCACCCTCTCCATCTTAAATTGGTCATGGTCTTTTGCATCTTTGATTTCTTTTCCCTCGTGCATTTGGTCTCCGATTGTTAGTCTATTTGCTCCTATCATTTCCTGTCATTTTTTATCGATCAATTGGCCTCTTTTGTGCATGTTCCAGCCAATTCCTCGAGGGGGCATGCATATGTCATTATCATTGTCTGGCACATTTTTTATTATTGTTCTTTGAAACAACGCTTAAAATAGCATTGTCTCAAAGAGGGGCAAAATGTAGACACCTAAAAATGGTCAACGCTTGTGGAGTCATACTTTAACATTTGCACATTGCCTCATTTTAGGTTTCTGCGTCGCATTAACATTTCTCCTATGTCACGCACTTGGTTTTTATCATTTGCGAGCATTGAGTCCTTCTTCTGCATCCTTCATTCATCTCATTCTCAAATTTGGTCTTGTTGACAACAATCTTCAATCATGATTTTGGTCGATCTTATCCTATCGCATCAATGTGCATGCTCATTTGTCATCATTTTGGACATCGTCAATCCTAATTAGGGTTTTGTCCTCTGATCAATCTTATCATCTGGCGATCGATTTGTCATCGATTATTGTTATGTTCGATCTTGTCATTTTGCGATCACTTTGTCATTGATCGTTGTCATTTTCAATCTTGTCGTTTTGCAATCTATTTTGTCATCGATTCTTGTCCTTTTGTCAATTTTGTCATTTTGCGATCAATTTGTCATCGATCGTTGTCTGTCTCAATTATGTCAATTTGGATCAATTAGTCATTGTTCCTCATCAATTGGCACATTTATCAATCAAATCATTTATCACATTGGTCCTTTGTTAATCAAAATCATGATCGAGTCAATTATCTTTCATCAAGACCTAATTGTCATTCTCGCATTGCTAATTCATCTTCTAGGGTTTCATGATTTAATCATTTAACCTTGTGTGTCGTTTCTTTCTCTAGGATTAATAAATTATTTATTTATCCTAAGTCTTCTCATCGCAATTAAATGTTCATTTAATTGGCTAATTATTCCTCTTTTTGTGAATTAATTAATAAATGACAAATTATTAATTAATTTACCTAATTCTAATTTCTAATTCATCTAATTTCTATTCCCTCCTATTTCATCTCCTAATTCCATGGGAATGACATTTCAATTTGTCATAATTTGTCATAATTGACAATCAATCAATTTTGACATAGAAGTTTGTCATAATTTGTCATAAATTATCAATCAATCAAATTTTGCATAGAAGGTGCATAATTTGTCATAATTTGTCATAATTGACATTTTTGATTTGCAATTTCTATTTGATTTGAATCATGCTAATCTTGTCATCTCTCCAATTTTTCTATAAATTGGATGAATTTCTTCAATCTTGGCTAATAATGAGAATGAGAATAATTAGATTATTGAATTTCTAATCAATCACATTTCGAGTACTCTTGATCAACCATCTTGTCTACTTGCTTTCAATCATGTGTGTGCACTTGTAGGTGAGATCCACAACAAAAACTATTTGGAGAGGAAAGAAGAACAATGGAGCCGCGTGAAGGAAGCATTCAGATCTACATATGGTTTGCATAGTATTTATTTTTGAATGTTTTATCTTTATATCTCTATTGAATGTGTTTAGGATAGATCATTGCAATTGTGCTTTCGTGATTGAGCTAATGATTAGTTTCTATATTGTTTGTGATGATTCCTAATTTCCTATGCTACACTTACATACTGAGGAGTCTTCTGACTTTCTATTTCCCTGCTTTGATCTTCAGTCACTGTTGAATTTTTTGATACTGTCAGAGTAACTAGTTCAACATTCTATTCTGGTATAGATGCTACCAATTCAATTATGATCATCTCCACTTTTGGTTCTCTCTCATAAGTTATGATTTGACCTTTGTACAACTCATCCACCTTAACATCAACGCTCTCCACAATTCTCTACAGTCTCTTGTTATAACATCTATATGCTTTTTATTTCATTAGAATAACCAAGAAATATCCCTTCATCACATCTAGGATCAAGCTTTCCAATGGAATTATCTCTTTTGATATAGCATTTACTACCGAATATTTTGAAATACCTAAGTGAAGGTGTATGACCAAACCAGAACTCATGAGGTGTCTTACTAGTGTCTCCTTTGATATGAACTCTATTGAATGTGTATACCACCATGCTCACAACTTCTCTCCAATAGATATGAGGTAGATTAGATTCCATCATCATAGTTCTAGCCGCATCCAAGATAGTTTTGTTCTTTCTTTCCACAACACCATTTTGCTGAGGTGTCCAAGGGGTAGACAACTGTCTGATTATCCCATGCTTCTCACAATAATTGTTAAATTCACTGGATGTGATTCACCACCCTGATCGTACCTTAAGCATTTAATCTTCAACCTTGTCTATGTCTCAACTTTAGCTTTAAAGACTTTAAAATTCTCAAAAGATTCAGATTTCTCCCTTAGAAAATTAACCCACTTCATTCTAGAATAGTCATCAATGATTAGCATAAAATATCTATCACCCTGAAAACTCTTTATTCTAGCAAGACCACATAAATAAATATGAATAAGATCAAGAAAATCATTAGATATATCTTGAATACTCTTAAAAGAAGTTCTGACCTGCTTTCCCAATTGACATTCCTTACATACCAGATTATAGGGCTTCACAATCTTAGGTATATCTTAACAACCTTAGTTGAACTAATCTTTACAATGCAATCAAAATTCACCTGACACAACCTCTTATGCCATAGCCAACTGTCATCAATTTGTGCAATAAATCATGTCTTCTCACCGAAGTTCAAATGAAAGATGTTACCTTTAGTATATGTACCGGTTGCAATCTCCAAACCAGGTCTATTAATGATTTTGCATTTTCCATCCTTGAACTGTAATTGAAATCCCTTATCCACCAACTTTCCTACACTCAAGAGATTATGCCTTAAACCTTCAACATAATAAATATTATCAGTTTTATGCTTACCATCAAATTATATAGTTCCTCTTCTTCTGATCATGCATGCTTTGTCATCTCCAAATCTAACCAGTCTAACATCAAATTCTTCCAAAGATAGAAACTTCCTTTTATCTCTAGTCATAAGATGTAAACAACCACTATCTATCACCCATTCATCCTTGTCTTCAATTTTAGCAGCAAGGGCCTTTTCCTCAATTTGAATAGCCAAATATACCCATTCCTTACCACTACTAGATCTACTAGCCGAATCTTGTGTCGGTTCATCATCAAAATTAGTTACACCTTCCTCATCCACATAGTAACATGATTTATCTTTGTTTCTCCTATATTTATGCTTGTTTTGATAATCATGGTTAGGCCTAAAAGATCTTCATACTTATTACATGCAAAATATTTAAAAGGTGATTTTCCTTCATACTTACTTCCAGCGGGACCCTTAGATACTCTTCTAGCAAATAGGGCTTCCAATTGCTCAAAATCTTCATCTTCTTTCTTCATTTCATCTAGTTCTTTCACATATAAATCTTTTCAATCATTCTTGTCAATTGATGATGTAGGTGCATGAAAAGAAAATTCAGTCTTTGTAGCTCCTTGAGGACCAAATTCTTCAAGCTCAAAAGAAGACAATTTTCCAACCAAAGTATCCCAGTTAACAGAAGTTTTAGCCATTGTTCTTACCTCATTAATTGCAGTAGCCTTCATCTTGTAAGTCAGTGGAAAAGCTCTCAAAACTTTAGAAACAATCTCATCTTCACTCAAAGATCCACCATAGCGTTAAATTCTCATAGCAATTTCATTAACTCTTTCCATGAAAGAAGTAATCCTTTCATCTTCTTCCATCTTCAGGTTCTCATACCTTACCCAGTAACCATCAAGTTTAGCAATTTTAATAGTAGGGTCACCTTCATTCAAAAATTCCAACTTATCCCATATAGCCTTCGCATAAGATTGGTCAATTAATCCCATAATTTTTTGATCAGATAGTGTGCTCATGAGTGCTTCTCTAGCTCTACAATCATTTTCAATGTCCTTATCTAAGCTTGCTAGAGGAGGATTATCAGATGCTAGATTATGAGGAGTATAGCCTTTCTTTGCAATCTCCCAAATTTATTTCCCAATACATCTCAAATGATTCTCCTTCTAAATCTTCCATACTCTATAATTTGTCAAATCAAACTTAGGGGTTTCTCTCCAGAAAACTGATGCAGTTTAATTATTAGTTTCCATAGGATCTTTTTCAAGTAGTTAACCTTCTCCAAAAGAGGACCAGGGTCTGATACCAATTGTTAGGATAACCGATGGACAACTAAGAGGTGGGGTGAATCAGTTGTCAACAGATTATAAAACTTTAAGCTCACAAAACCTTCTATCGGAATGCATAAACCAAATACTAGAATAGAAGATGTAACAATTAAGCATAAACATAAATTACAAGATAATTAACCAACCATCCATAACACATAATGCTAATATTTGTACGTGGAAAACTCGGTAAAGGGAAAAACCACAATGGGAAGCCTACCTACAGTTCGATAATACTTCTGTAGCAAGTATGTTATTACAATAAGAGGGTCCTGCACATGTAGGAAGGCACACTGCCTAGAGCACATTGCTCATTACAAAAGGAGCCTCACTGACTACAAATAAATCCAAACTACAATCTGGAAAGATGAGTGAACTGCAAGAATAACATCTCCTATGCTTGAGTACAGTTCTAGTTAAGCTCACTATTGAAGGTCTTAAACCTCTTTCACAAACCCAATTTGATCACCTATGATCAACCAAAACCTCTGCATATGATTACAACATTATTCACACACAGATAATCCTTTATCCCACTCCTTAAGTTATGATCTACAAAGATATCTTACATAATATTTATACCAACTTGGGACCTAAACAATTAGGTCGGCCACCTAAAAAATAATACAAGAGATCTATTACATAATCCCACAAACCAATGATAAACTAAGTTGGCCTAAGACCGACATAATATAATTGAAATAATCAATCCAACCGGTGACACATCGGGAGCATAAACCAACACGTTACACAAACGGGTCCATAACCTAGCAGAATAAGACTGGACCTATAATAGGTCGCCATAAGCCAAATGAAGCACCCTCGATCAATTGGAACATGAACATGATAAACATCAACATTATGATAACCTTCTAGAAGCCACACCAACACCACTTATCAGATTCATCAATGTGTTGTTGTTAAAACCCTTACCAGTGACCAAAAGGCTTACTAGAACAAATGATAGCATCCAGATCATCAAATCCTGAACCAATTGAATGTACACATCAATAACATATGAATAACCAATACCACAAGCCAGACCAAATTGGAGAATACCAGAGATGGTCTCCAAATCAATTACCATTATCCAACCACTCTACTAGAAGTCGGTACACAGTAAAACAACTAGAATTGACATCAATGACAAAATGCCAATTCAAAACAAATCAATTCCTCCAAATTTCCAATACCCTTTGCTTTGGATACATTTAAAAATTCATTTGGGAAGACCTACTATAACCTCTATCAGATATCAATTTATGATGTAATTCACAAAATTCTAGTGCATATGATGAGTATGATAGCTAAAATCCAAGCCATTATGAAAAATATTGAGTTTGACTATGCAAGATCCTTGAGGACAGGATCCATGAAAGTCTTGTGAAGCCAAATGCAAATCCTATCATGTTCAAATTCAAATGGTACTCATTGATTTGTCACATGTTCTTTTGGAGAGGGAAAACACTTTGAGATGACAAATTATAAGTTAGAATGAAAGATAATCAAGTACAAACATTGTTACTTCAGTGTTGGACATATTTATGGGATAGTCACTACACTAATTTTGACTTTGTTGCATTTTAGGAACCTTTTGTACAAAAGGTACTTACTTACTTTACTATTCTACAAGAAATAATCCAAAGAGATTTGTTATATTTAATTACCTACAAAGAGGACGAAGGATCTTGGGATTTACATAATCACTTATATTGGTATCTCCACACCAATACCACAACATTATAGGTATTTGGAAGTCCAATCCAACTCCATATGTTGCCAAAATATGTGCCTTAGAGGATGGTATTTTTTAAGGTCTTATGGAAGCTTAATGAATCTAACTATATTCATTGTAGGAAGCCAAGGAAGCCTTCATTGTTCCCCACACAATGCAAGTTTTATGATTTCACCACTGCAAACAAGGATGGTTTTGAGAGAGTATATAGAATTTAAAAATCATAGATTGAGATATGAGAAACCAAGAAACTTTGATCCAGAGGGTTTCATGTGAAGTTTGAAATCAGATTTCAAGCATGATGTGCTCTATGATGAAGATGTGATTAGAAAATTTTCCTCAATTGAATAAGTTTATGAAAGGAGAAGAAGACATAACATGGTTGTAGCATCATAAATTATAACCTTGTATAATTCATACCTCATGTTTGTGCTCCTAATTTAGTGTGGCCCCTTTTTACTCCAAATATGATATCATCTTTGTTCATAGTTGAGTGGACCCCATATTGGGTCTATATGCTCTTATTTGTTGATCTTCTTGTCTTATTTTTAGAGGACAAGGGTGTTCTAGCACCCCTATTTGGACCATGGTTCCACACTACCTTGGTCCTCCTTTAATAGGACCCATTTCAAATATGGGTGGGTATTTCCCCTCCCAATGGATTTTGGTCCTTGTGGCTACACTTGACCATTGGAGGTTAGGCTAATCAATAATTTACCTAGGGAGCCTTGTATAAGCACATCCTATCAATCCATTTTAGACCTAGAAGCAATTGATCACTCTTGTACCCTATTGTTTGTGAATTTTTCAAGCACTCTCAAGAATTCAAGACATCATTTCATCCCACCATATTCTTCAATAATCATGGAGAAAATTCACATCAATCTTCATGAAAGAACATGCATTGATTAGGTCATTCTTGTTCATGTATTTTCCATGTTATTGCATTCAACATTTGTGATCACATCTAAAGAGCATTGTATCATCAATCTCCTACCAACCATTGTATATCTATGGTATATCTTCCAACAATTAATTTTTTATTTATATTTCCTAATTCAATTCAATTCAAGGTTAATTCTTAAACCAGGGTTTGAACCCATGCAAACCCCTATCCACAACACTTTTTCTCTCTATGTCTGTGCAGGTAATTGATTCAGGAGTTGTGATCAAAGATTTTGATAGAATAGATTATGGCAAGAATTTTTAGTTTTATATGAGTGAAAAGTGGACGACCAAGGTGACCTACCACCCTGGTCCTCATAATTTTGCACGAGCTTCTAATAGTGGATCATGTATATCTCCTTAATCCAAAAAAACATATTGCTTTCCCATCTAGAAGTTGTAGGACTAGGGTGATATACCATCTAGGAAAATGCACGAAGTTGTGGTAACAAAAGGTGTCATACTTCAAAAAATGGAAAAAAAGAAATAAGGCATGTGCCAAAAACTCTCAACAAAAGATAAAAACATATGTTTTTTATTTTTTACTCTCATTTCTACTCGCCCATGTTTTGAATTCTTTTTTGGTCCTTTGTCTTGTGCTTGCCAAAAGAAGAAGAAATATGTTGGCCTTGAATTTTTTCATTTTTCATCAAAAGCTGCCATGACAATGGACAACTCAAAGAGGTATGTATTTTTTAATTTCTTAGTGTCAATTTTTTATTAAGTTGTAGATTAAACTAGGTTTCTTAATTTAAATTTTTTTTAATTGCCAGGAATTGAGATTATAAGAAAATGTTGAAAACACTCAATCACCTCCTCATGAAGACCCTATTTAAGAACAAGCATGTCAAGAACCTCCTACAATCCCTAGACATCCCATAGGGACACAAGAAAACCTATCAAGGAAAATATAAAAAAACCAAAAATATATTGAAGTATTGATCACAAGGCTAAAATATCCCACTGGAACAAACTCTCATAGGACAAGCCTTGATAATTCTTTGCAATCTATCATATCTCACATACAATCAATGAGTGGGAAAATCAAATTTTTGGTCCAATAAAAAGGAAGAACAAAGAAAAATTTATGCCAACAAACTATCATATGAGGGAGTGAAGAAAAAAAAAATTAACAAATTTGACTTGTTTTCCCTTTTCATGGTCCCCTAATCGAATTAACCTTTATACCCTTGATCCAGGAGGCTCCCTATCCATTGGTGCCAACATGAAGGGATTAAGAATAATTTATGGAATAGGTGGTGGATAATTTTGTTATCGATCACCATGTAATAATCATGAGGTACCGCAATTCTTTTTTAGGAAACTATTGTGAGTTTTTCATGAATGAGATCCCAAACTATTTTGATTATCTAGATTTCTAGGGTAGAGGTGGGGGCTCCTCACATGATAGAGTGAATGCATAGTGTGACCCAAAACTCCCACCAAGACCCTTGGCCAAGCCTATGGTGGAACATGTCATTTTCCCTTCAATTGTGAAGGAGAGTGTTGATGTCAAAACTTTAGACTCCATTAGCTCACTCACTCAGACCCGTATACAACATTATAGGCCTTTAGTACAAGGTGATGTGAGTGATTATTCTAGGTCTCAAGTTCCAACTCATTTTTATCGATCTCGTGGGTCTCTTTTCACTTGTGATTCTGAGAGTAGTGAGCATGCACATGCATGAGAAGAGTTTTCTACAGAGAACATTTTCATGATAGAATCTTTGTTGAATGAAACATTTGGCATTGATAATCAAGTTAATTTAATTACAAGTTCATTTCATTATTTTTTATTAAATTTTATTAATAAATATAAATATATAATAAAATTAGTAAATTATTATCAAAAAAAATTAGGGTCAAAGTGTTGACAATACTAGCAGCATTCCCATAGCACCAATTTTCATGACTTCGTCGACTCCATGAGCATATAACCAGTAAATAAATATAATTATTACATTTCAATAGTTGAACCTTATGTGAATGATTTTCATTACTCATTTTGGATGTCAAATAATTTGATGTTGGAGCTTCAACACTGATACCTCGTAGTGAAGTTCATTGAAAGTCCTTCACCTAAGTAAGCAATTTTTTCTTTAATATTTTTATAAAAGAATTTAGATAGTTTTGGTAACTGATCAAAATACACTATTTCATTTTCAAATGTGGACATCAAAGAAGACTCCTGGTATTCGCACCACAATGGAGCTTTTGAACACAATGTACCACTAAGAGGGGGGTGAATCAGTGGTTCCTGAATTCTTTTCTTTTTAAAAAAAAAACTTAGAATACCAGTTATTATCCTAAGAAATAAATAGTCAAACCAGTAAGATAAATGTGGACACCAAAAGAGAAAAACACACAAATGTAACCCACAACACTAGATTTACGAGGAAAACCCAATATGGGAAAAACCTTGGTGACAAATGTTGCTGGAAACTACTGCTCCAATCTAGCCTCACAAGTGAAATAATGAATTACAAAGATTTAGGGCACCAAGCCAAGGATCACCAACCCTTGCTAATTTAGGGTGCCAGCCCAATGAGCACCAACCCCTGTACCAAGCTCCAACTTGATGATGTATATTGAAATACAATTTTGATATAGTTATAGCTTCTAGTTGCAAATGAGTTCTACAACACTTGATCAAATAGATTTCTGTCAGTTAACAACCTTCCCTTCTTCTTTCTTAGCCTCACACCACACTCAATCACACTTGGATTCCTTCTTGACCAATCACACCTCACTTTTTAGCTCAACTGTCAGACTTGCAACAGTTTATCGGTACTCTGTCTCTGTCAGTTAAACCCTCTCACCGGTTTTCCTGCTAACTCACTTTGCAACTTTCTTAGAATAAATTCTAAGGAAGATGATCCTTCTCTATGCTCAATCTCTCTTCACTCTCCTTCTTCACATCAAGCATCATCAATTTTTGTCTCAAGCTCACATATTTATAATCTTGGATTCCTACCAATAACTACATTCAAACAATGTAATGTTAGGTTTTGCCTTCTCCAACTTGTTCCAAACCAGATTTGATTCAATCTTTCTTTCCAAGGATATGATCTTCATGATATTGATCAACACCAGTAAAGCTTCACATTCCAATGTGTATTTTCTAAACCTAGAGAATTGCACCATGCTTTTTGGTTTTCTCTATCATACACCATTAATGGCTTGACTATTTCCTTCAGCAAACAGGTATGAAGATCAAATCTTCTTGCAAGATTAGTTCAGTCACTTGCCAACTTGCCTTCCTTGAGCTGCAATCATCTGGCATCCTCCGTGACTTGTGGGTTCTTCATAAAAGTCGACCTTCTTGTTGACTTGTTATGTCGATACACACTTCATTGACCTGTGCAATATCACTGCCTAGCATCCATCTATCATGTTTGTTGACATCCACCTTTGCTTGGATTTCAATGTCGGTTTGACATTCTTTGTTTACCAAGGTTGACTATCGACATAGTTCACCTTACCAGTATAACCAACAAACATCCTCTTTACCGACAACACTTCCTCCTAACAATTCCTCTTGTTTTCCGGTATGTCTTCATGTCATCCATTATGTTCTTCTGCTCACTGGGTGTTGTTGTGATTCTTTTAACATTCTGCCTCTTCATCAAAAAAAAACAACCAACCTTCATCCTGGTTTATTCCTTACCGGTAAGCCTGCTTTATTGATAGATGACACAATTCATGTGTACCAATAGCCTTCCTTCTATTTTCTTACTCACATGTGGATTGACATCATATATCTTGCTCTTTTTATACCGATCACCACTTCTTACTTACTTGTGACCTTTCCAAACCAGTTGACATCAATGAAAACTTAATTCCAATAATGCCAACAATCTCCCCCTTTGGCATCGATGTCAACTTACTACATAGACTTCATATCAACAGATTTATCCCCTTTTGACACAATGACAAAGGGTATTGTACACTCCCCCTTTGATCCATACCTAGCTCCCCCTTAGGCTGAAACCAAAGAATACAACCGATACTGAGATGTGGTTCAAGAGTTATAGATTTTTTTATGAACTCCCCCTGAACCATATAAATTCTTCCTATCTCAAGTGCATAAGGCAGGTGACACAACTCCCAACTTGTGTCTTAAGTACTCAAAAGTGTTTATTGGAAATGATTTGGTGAAAATGTCTACTACTTGTTCTCTGGTAGGGACATAATCCATCTTTACTTTATGTCCTTCAACCTTCTCTCTGAGCAAACGATACTTGATAGCTATATGATTTGTCTTGGAATGCATCACCGGATTATTTGATATGTTGATGGCACTTGAATTATCACACCGTATGAGAATAGAATCAGTGATGTCCACGTGTATGTCTTTGAGGGTTTTCTTCATCCAAAGTACCCGAGAGCAACATGTAGCAGCAACAATGTATTCTTCTTCAACAGTTGATAGGGAGACGAAATCCTACTTCTTGCTATGTCATGAGACCAACCAGTCACCTAGGAAGAATGCACCACCCCTTGTACTCTTCCGGTCATCAATGCAACCTGCCCAATCAGCATCAGTGTATTCTTCCAAGATGAATTCCCATTTTTTAGGGTACCACAATCCATAATTGAGTGTTCCTTGGAGGTACCTAAAAATTATGCTTACAACATTCCTATGTGACTGCTTAGGTGTAGCTTGAAATCTGGCCACCATACATATTGCCTACACTATATGCAGTTTAGAAGTAGTTAGATACAATAGGCTACCTATCATGGATCTATACAATGTCTGATCCACCACTGGTGATTCATCATTCTTGCTTAATTTACTTCTGTTCATCATGGGGGTACCTATCAGTTTGCAATCCTCCATTTGAAATTTCTTAAACATATCCTTTGCATACTTGGTTTGTGAGATAAAGATTCCCTTATCTTGCTGTAATATCTACAAACCAAGGAAGTATGTCAATTCATGAAGCATTGACATTTCAAATTTGATTACATTAGATCAAAAAATTCTTTGCAAAGGGTGTCCTTATTGCCTCCAAAAATAATGTCATCTACATACACAACCATAATGATCATGTGGTTTCCATCTTTTTTTATGTATAAATTATTGTTAGCACTCCCCTTTTTGAATCCTTGCTCCTTCAAGTACTAATCTAATCTTGAATACCATGCTCTAGGAGCTTTCTTTAAACCATATAGGGCCTTCTTCAACCGACACACAAAGGTTTCATCATCATGTAGCAGAAACCCTTCCGTTTGCTCCATATACACCTCTTCTTCCACATTTCCATTTAGGAAGGTAGATTTTAAATCCATCTGATATAGTTTATAACCCTTGTAGGAAGAAAAGGCTAGAAAAATTCTAATTTCTTGTAATCTGGGTACCAGTGCAAATTTTTCTTTAAAGTCAATGCCCTCTACTTGAGAGTATCCTTTGCACACAAGTCCAAATTTATGCCTAATAATTTTACCTTCTTCATTATTCTTATTCTAGTAGACCCATTTAGTGCCAATGATGTTCTTGTCTTCCGACCTAGGGACTAATTCCCAAGTCTTGTTTTTCTCAATCTGTTGTAGTTCTTCTTCCATGACATCCATCAATTCTTGTCTTTTGCTAGCCTCATTGAATGTTTTAGGTTCTACTTTAGTCATGAGGTAGAAGTTGAGTTGTTCATCATTCTAGGAAATTCTTCTCCTAGTATGCACACCATCACTCTTATTTCCTAGAATCTGCTCTTCCAGGTGGTTCAACTGCACATACCAGTTAGGAGACTTTTTGGATGCTTCTTCTAGTTCATTGTTTGACTAAGCTTCCTCACCTTCATCATCAGAATCATCATACCAGTTTACCCGTGATTGACTTCCTTTGTGCATATCCTCATCAACTTTTACATGCACACTCTCAATAACTCTTCTTAGTCTTTTGTTATAGCATTTGTAGGCATTGTTGTTAGATGAGTAACCAAGGAAGATTCCTTCATCACTCCTAGAGTCAAAACTATCTAGACCATCCATATCTCTCTTGATAAAACACTTACTTCCAGATACCTTGAAGTATTTAACTGATGGCTTCAGGTCATACCACAACTCATAAGGTGTCATTCTATTGGTTTTTCTTAGTTGAACTCGGTTCAAGGTAAATGCAGCAATATGAACAACTTCCTTCAAATATGTGTCTAGCAAACTGACCTTATTTAGCATGGTTTTGGCCATCTCCTTGACTATCTAGCAAACTGACCTAATATGTGTCTAGCTAACTAATTTGATGATGGGTGGAATATTTCTTATACATCCCCTTTTACTTATTGCAACTAAGTTATAAAAGTTTATGTGGCCTAATCTTTGGTGCCATAGCCAACTTTCATCAACCTATGCCATCATACATTGGGACTCATAGCATTCCTTTAGATTGTAAACATTACCATCTGTTATCATTCCTTCTGCCACAACCTGATCGATACTATATTTCTTTATCTAGTAGCCGGTAGAGTGAAAGGTGAATTTATAACCTTTGACATACATCTGACTCACACTCAGCAGATTGTGCTTTAGGCCTTCCACATAATATACATCATGTGCCTTCAATTTTCCATCAATATTTAGAGTAATTTTTCCCTTTATTTTCATGGATGAGTTGTCTCCGAATCTTATTGAACCACCATTCCAGTCTTCAATCTTGATAAATTTCTTTTTATCACTGGTCATGTGGTTGGAACAACCACTATCTACAATTCATAGATTTTTCCTTTCAGCATGTAAGATAGTCTGCACTATTAGACTTGATTCTTCTTTGTCCTTTTCTTTCTCAACCCATACCGGTTTGGTTTCCTTCTTCTTGTCAACTGCTATTTTTTGCTCCGGTTCAACTACCAGTTCTTGATCAAGATTTGTCTTCTTCTGCTTGATCTTCCCATTTTTACAAAACTTTGCCATCTGTCCAAACTCTTGACAGTTATAGTATTTTACATTTTTATTTAAAGATGAATCTTTGAAATTATTGTAGGGCACTGGTTTATTCTTCCTACATTCAAAACTCCTATGACCATATACATTGCACTGATAACAGACAACATTCATATCCTAGAGTGCATTAAAAGGATTTCTACTTTCATAACTTATAGAGGGCTTATTGGTTAATCTATAGTTAGCTATTCTATGCCCAATTTTGTTACATCAGTAATAATAACCATGAAATTTTGGAGCATATTGGTTAGGTTGCCTTGGTCCTGCAATTGACTGCCTCACCACGAGGTCTACCTTTCATGTTGCTGACTCTGGTGAATCCTTCATGGTCAACTCTTTCATTTCTCCTTGGATCTACATGTCGGTACAATGAGTGTGGCCTCCTGTTCATTGATTTTGTATATCAGTTTGTGTGGCGGCTTCTAATAGCATCTGCATATGTCTTCTTATCGGTATCCTTTCTTACTGTGAACATCTTCTTCTCTTTACCTTCATTGGAAGAAGTGAACTTATATCCTTACCAGATATGTCTTTACTATTTGAACTTTGACCTTCTTCAAATCCTAAGCACCGGTATCTTTGGATTGCTTATGTTTTCTCAACATCTTGTCTAAGGCTTCAATGTTGCCTTCATATTTGCTTCACTTTTATTTCTTCCTTACTATCTTCAAGCTCCTTTCTGAGCTTCACTATTTCTTCTTCTAGATCTTAATGTTTCTTTTCTTTCTTCATTGGATCAGAGGATGTAACTTCACATATCCTCTTGGCTTCTTCCAACTATAGTTTCAAGTCAGATAAAACTTGATTGGACTCATCCAGGGATTGCTTCAAGAGACTATGTTCATTTACTACAGCAAGCTTGAACTTCTTGAGTTCTCTTCTTATTTTACTGAGCTCCTCAAGAGCACTTATAAGCTCACCTTCTAGATCCACTTTAGCCTCAATGTCTTTTTCTTCCTCATCTTCACCAACCAGTTCATCAAGTGCCATAATGAGATTAACTTCTATGTCATTCTCATGGTAGTCAACGTTTGATGCACTTTCTTCATCAGTGGCATCATCCATAATAGTATGTAGGTTGTTCTGCTTCTAGTAGCCTCTTCTTCCTTGCTGGTAGACATTTCTTTCTTTGTCTTTACCAGCAGATCTACTAAAGCTTCTTGACTCATCTCCACTAGATTCATTATAAGGACATTTTACAGAAAAGTGTCCAACTTTTCCATAGTTGAAACATTTGAGTGGTAACTTTCCTTTATACTTATCGAATACTCTTTTGAGCTTTCTGAGAAACTTTGCTACCTTTGCATCAGAGTCTTCACTCGATCCTTTATAAATGACCAGTTCTTCATCCTTCTTGATGAAGTTGAATGTTGCTTCTTTCCTTAAGGATGTATCTGTTGGTGCCCAAAATAAATGGGTTTACACTGCCATAGGGCATAGACCAAGTTGATTCCTCCAAATACCTATGAAAAGCTACTTCTAACTATCAATATCCATCAGGCTTGGACCAACTTCAACAAGGATGCAAGATCCCTCTACACTTTGTGCTCTACAAAACCTGGGAGGGTAATCCCTTCAGTGAACTTCCTGCTCTCTGCAACAATATTTAGGAATTTACTGAAAACAAAGCATATTATCTCATAAAAGGACTCAACAAAAAGGGATAATTCTCAAGGATGACAAGTCCTTCAGTGGTCTTCAACCTTAGGCTAGAGCATGAGATGGGTGGGACAACTTTCAGAACATAAATAAGAACTTGACAGTGATATTCTGATATTTAAAGATTTATACTAAAGAATCATAAAGAGAACATACTAGAAATCGAAAACCTAATGACATCTGCTAGCAAATACCAGTACCTTATTCATTGGGCTATAGAATCTCTGAAATGATTTTGAAATGTGATAAGAACTTGTCTAACAGCTGGTTTAGCCTTGACCAATACTGGCTTACAATATTGTTCTACCTATAATCCCTTACCCGAACTACTTATCACATCTTGGTACAAGTCTTGTTTCTCTGTAATCTCATTCAAGAATTTTAATCAACCCCTTGGACTAAAGCATTGAATGAAAAATTACATACATCATAACAATGCAACAAACAAATGAAGCCCTTCATCCCATTTGCTCAAAAGAAGATAAAATCACACACAGGAGAGTAAAGATCAGAAAATATATTTGTATTAATATTGTAGTGCCCCTCTAGAAACCTTAAAGGAAAACAACACAACTAGGAAACTAAAGGGTGAATTTTTTTTTTAAAGATTAAGTGCATTAAAGATAACAATTGCACGTTTAATAACACAACGAAAGTCTAACACATGATTTCCTAAGGGTTACCAATGAAGATTAATTCGTAGATTATATTAACACCATGGTTAATCCAATTGTCCATTTAATTAGGTAAATTAAATGCTTAAGATTAAACCTACACATACATCTAAATTCCATAATGAAAGAATCAAAGTACTCCAATGCATTCATTTATCCATATTTCATTTATACAAAAGATTAAAGCAACTCAATTAACATACATTCCACTGATGTAAAATTATAATATCGATAAATACATGGCTTCCAAAAATACCATGGAATACAAAAGTTACAATATCAAGGTTACATAAAAGTTTGATACAATGACCACAAGGTCTCAACTGAACAATGATCACAAACAAGAGCTTGTACATGAACCACGAACCAAGAAACACCAGCGAAGCCTTTCCTCACTTGAAGATACAATCCAGAACATCCGATGGGAAGTGGCACTACCAGCCGACCATGTGATCCCAAAATGGAACCACCCCACCATGCTAGGAGATAGTAGAGACCCTCAAGCAAGCAAAATAAGACAAGTACGATAGAACTACATGACTCTACAAACATCCATGCAACTCAACTCACAAACACTAGTGACTCTAAGGAGAGATTTTCATCGCATGGCTTAAGGTGGTTACCTTGGTAGGCCTCCATAGGTCCCGACCCTCATCCTAAGTTATCCTGGTAACCTCTCCTAAACCTCCAGCTCCATCTAAACCTCATGCAGACCCTACCAATCCTTTCATGAAGACAAGATGATAAGTTTTCCATTCCAAGCCTTCTCACCAGATCTTGAGCCTATACAAGCACTCAACCATGTGTGAGGCACATTATCTTAATTAATATTTAATCTACCCACCCCCTAATCAATTATTAGGTTATCTCTTCTTAACTGACTTTCGAGGGGTTATCCTGCCATCCACTTTGGACGTGGGCCCCGCTTGAAAGCCTCTCTCTCTCATAGGACACTAACAAGAAAGGTCTCTCTATGAGAACTTTATGGTGAAACAGATAGCCATATCTAATCCTGACAAACCACAGGTGAAGGATACACAATCACTAACCCAGGATTGACCATTTGGAACAAAACACACAATGGCTCACATCAACAGGGTTATATAATAATACCTGACCAAGGGGGTATAACAACATATGATATAATGACAACTCAACCAGAATTACAATGAAATTAAGCTTGATTGCAAATACCATTTAAACAAGATCCTAATACAGGCAATCTTTTCTTTAAATAGCCAAAAGCATAAAATACTTTCAATTAAAGATTTTCCAGAAAATAAGAAAATACAACTATATTAAAACAAGGAAATCAATGTTGTCATTTGTCCAATAAGGTTAAACAAAATCACAAAAAAATTAACCCCCTAATTATATGTTCATGATTAATTTACAAATAAACCCGGTTCGATTGTATCAATAATCTAAATTAAATTCCAATTTACAAATTATATATAATAATATAACATAATTACATGAATATATATATTCTTTAAATATAATATTATATAATTATATCACATTAAAATATATAATAAAAAGAAGAGATAATTATGAAATATCTTTCATTTCCAATAACATAATTAAAACCACAGAAAATACTATATATATATATATACATATATATAATATTATTATATATATATATATTTTTAACATATTAAAAATTAGATAAAACCATATTATATAACACTGACATGAAATCCGAATGTGCCAAACTCTGCACAAAATTTAACAAAGGGAAAAGCGAATTCATTATAACCCCCCTGCTACCGCACATTAGCAGGTACTACCGTAGGTAGTACATGCTACCTTATGGTAGCACTACTACTGCACGGTAGCAGGTACTACCATAGGTAGCTCTGCTACCTTACATTAGTCATTGCTACCGCCGATAGTACTGCTACCATTTGGTAGCTGTACTACCGTCTGTAGTTGCTACCGACCCCCCAAACCAAAGTTTTTTTTTTATATATTTTTTTTTATAATTGAAAATTTACAATAGCATAAGAATGTAATAAATTTCATTTTCCAATAAAATCTATTTGTCACAAATTTATTTAATACAATTTCCCCATAACTTTAATAACCTAATAAATTTAATTGAAATTAAATTTATTACCATAGTAACTAAATAATTGCACAGAGATACACAAATATTAAAAAGGATTGCCATAGCCAAATATTGAAACAAAATCAAACAACAGGGAATATTTTCTCTAGTAAATCCCATTTCTCCCAAATCTTGCAATTTTCATGCGCAATAAAAATATTGGCAAAATTTGCCATATTAACTTTTCCCAATTTTCTCAAAATTTTAATCTACAAACACCCAGGAAATAACTTCTTTCCATAAACTAGAAACTAATTTCAGGAAAGGACTTTAGCCAAGAACAAGAAATAACCAAAAAGGATTTTGGATTTGACAAATAATTTTAACACACATCATTCAAAAAGAGGGAAGAAATAAAATATTTTCTTTAAAAACAACCAGAAGAAGCCACCCAACCTGGTATAGCTTTCTTGGAAGAACTTTGTAGAAGAGATTCAATCCTTCAACAAGTTTCCAAATAATTTTTCTTCACCAAAATCTCTGTCTCTTTCCCGTCACTTCCCAAAAATAAAAAGATATATTCCCCTTTTAAACTAAAATTCTAGGTTGCATATATTTTTCCCAAAAACCCTAATATTTAATTATAGTAATTAAAAGCAATTTGTTTTCTTTTCTAATTCCTAACAAAGGAATAAATTAACGTGCAATAAGCAAAAATCATTTTTTTCCTTTCTTTTCTCATGCAAATTAATTAATTTCCTAAAAAAGGAATTAAAGCAATACTTTAATTCTAATTTATTCTTTTATTCATTTATTTATTTATTTTGTTATTCTTTTATTTATTTAAAATTCTAGGAAACAATAAATGAAATTAATCTAATTTATTTAAATAAAATATATTTCTAATATCATGTAGCTTGCAACTTAATTTAATAACTTCTTTTAATTAATTAAATTTATAATCTCAATGCATAAAATACATAATTCAAAAATACCAACTATGAGATAACTCCATAAATTTAATTAATTAATCAAATCCACTAAAACACACAAACTAAACAAACCCCAAGCAAAGACTTAGAAATAGTCAAACGACAATATACGAAGGCCGAACAAACTGGCAGGACAACCAACTAACAACACTCAAAAGAGTGTAACTGGGTAAAATAGGGTCAACTACTACCTCCTCCACTTCCATCGAACAATATAAGGCATGCTCAAACCTGTGAAGCCAAGTGGAGACAATACCCCATACCTACCTGGTACTTGTACTTGCAATAACCTGCATCATCGAACCACACACATCTATACAATATAGAAAACACGACATACACACCAATGAAGGAGAATCACGACGTTCCCTATCTCACCAGAGTGAGTGAAGGAAAATCATCCCCTTGCATCCAATACACTCGCAGACACACAACATATAATTTTCCATTGCATAGATAAAGTAAAGTGTCAGTACATAGCAATAATCCATAAGATGCCATAAATCACAAGTATCAAAATTCTGCAAATAAATTATGCATCTCATATCCAGATAAAGCATGAAATAATGTCATATAAGTCTAAATAACACATCATGGTAATGTATCCACTAAATGTAAACAATAATAAAATATGAGTCTAATAAGTTCAAATGAGGAGAGGTACTACATTCTCCCCCCCAAAACTAGGCTTACTCCTAGAAGCCTAAAACAAATAAGAATACAACTCTCTCATCTTCGCTGCATCCTCCCAAGTTGTCGAGGTCTCATCATTTGGGTCCCATAGGACCCTTACCTGGTCGATGGTATGACCCCTGAAGATCAAATTTTGACGTTAAAGGAATGCGCATGGGCTCCATGGCAAGCTACCTGTCCTCGACCTGCAAAGAGTTCCAATCAAGAACATGTGTCACATCAGGATGATAAGGTCGAAGAACTGAAACATGAAAACATCATGGATGTGGGATAGACTCAGTGGCAAGGCAAGACGGTAGGAAATAGGTCCTATCCTCTCAAGGATCTCAAAAGGGCCAACAAACCAAGGCACCAACTTAGAACCCTTTTCATAACAGATCGGACTCTTCCATGGATGCACTCTCAAGAACACACAGTCGCCAACAGAAAATTGACGATCTACCCTATGAGCATCTGCATACTTCTTTTGCCTATCCTATGTAGCTACCAAATGCTCACAAATCCACTCAACCTGCTGCTCCATCTCTCAAAGAATATCCAGTCCTATAAGCACCCTATCCTCTAGCCGATCCCAACTCAAAGGAGTGCGGAAAGGATGAACATACAATGCCTGAAAAGGGGACATACCTATGGAGCTATGATATCCATTTTTATAAGCAAACTCCAATAGATAGATATAATCCTCCCAGTGCGACTGGTGGTCCATAACATACATGCGAAGCATGTCCTCCAAAACCTAATTCACTCACTTGGTCTGACCATCTGTCTCTAGGTGATAAGATAAACTAAAGTTCAATTGAGTCCCCAAAGCATGCTGAAGTGAGGTCCACAATGCTAAGGTAAAGACAGGATCTCTATCAGAGATGATCTGCCTCGGAATCCCATGCAATCTCACTACATCTTCCAAGAAGACTCGTGCCACCACTACTACCATATAGGAAGCTCGAATAGGAACAAAGTGTGCAACCTTTATCAATCTATCCACTATGACCTTGATGGCATCGTGATGATGCAAAGAGACAGGCAACCCAACAATGAAATCCATGGAAATGATATCCCATTTCCAATTCGGTACCAAATTAGGCTGTAAAAGCCCTGCCGGGTGCTGATGCTCTGCCTTCACCCACTAACACTCTAAACACTTTGACACAAAATCAGCAATGTTTCATTTTATACCAGCCCACTGATAAATCTATCTAATATCTACGTGCATCTTCTTGACACCTGGATGTGCCGAATAAGGTGCATGATGGGCCTCGGTCATGATCAAAACGTGAAGACCCTCCAAAGGAGGTACATAGATTTATCAATGGTGACAAAGAAGTCCATCTACCTCAAGGTTATATTCAAAAAATCTACCCTCTAAAGGCCTTCTAGACTCTATCACGGCTCTAACATCCTGATACCAAGTATCTTGAGGAAGAACTCCAAGAATCCTCTCTCTCAAGTCTACTCCAAGGGACAATGTTGAAACTTCATGTCGTCTATGACTCAAAGTTCTCTTTCCCCTAAATATAATGAACCTCAAAATTATACTCATAGAAGAATTCCATCCATCTCCATTGTTGAGCATTCAAGTTTGGCTATGTGAATATATACTGTAGATTATGGTGATCACTATGTAGCTCAAATCGACACCCTAATAGGAAATGCCGCCATCTAACCAAAGCATGAACTACAGTTGCTAACTCTAAATCATGAACTAGATAGTTCAACTAGTGGTTCTTGAGTTTGCAAGACTCATAAGAAACCACACGTCCATCCTACATAAGCACTGCACCTATACCTTCCAAAGAGGCATCTGTGCATACCATAAAATCTCTAGATGGATCAGGAACTGCCAAAATTGGAGCACTGATAAGGAGTTCCTTCAAGGTCCGAAAAGATTCCTCACACTGCTCTGACCAAACAAAATTCTTCCCTTTTCTTTGAAGAGAAGTAATCGGGTGTCCTATCCGGGAAAAGCCTTCAACAAAGCGATGGTAATATCTGACCAAACCCATAAAACTCCTAACTTCTGAAATGTTGGTTGGCGCTGGCCAATCAACAATGGCTTGGATCTTTGAAGGATCCACAGATATACCTTCTCCCAAAACCACATGTCCAAGATAGTTCACCTCAGACTGGAAGAAGTCACAATTCACCAAATTGGCATAAAGTTGATTCTCCCTCAAGCACTGCAATACTTGACATAAGTGACTCTCATGCTCTTCCATAGTTCTAGAATAAATCAATATGTCATCCAAGAATACAATGATGAAACGATCTAGGTAGGTGCAAAAAACCCCATTCATGAGGCTCATGAAAACTGAAGGCATGTTTGTCAACCCAAATGACACCACTATGAACTCATAGTGACCATAACGAGTATGAAATGTTATCTTATGAATGGCTGCATCCTGAATGCACAACTGATGGTATCCAGATTTTAGGTCAATCTTAGAGAACACCTCGTCTCCCTTTACCTAATCAAAAAGATCATCTATACAAGGCAATGGATATCAATTTTGGATGGTTACCTTATTCAACTGTTGGTAATCAATGCATAACTAAAGAGAACCATCCTTCTTCTTAACGAAGGTAATAGATGCACCCCAAGGAGAAACACTAGGATGAATGAATCCCTTGGCCAACAATTTCTCTATCTACAATTTTAACTCACTCAACCCCTCAGTATTCATCCGATATGGAGCTCTCGAAATAGGTTCTGCACCAGGAACCAAATCAATGCGAAAGTTTATGTCTCGCTTTGGAGGCATACCAGGAATATCCAATGGAAACACATCAGCATACTCTCAAAGAATAGGGTGACCATCAAGAGTGATTTCTCGACTCTCTAACTCATCCACATCTTCAAGAGTAACTGCAAAAAGTTGACACCCTCTACACATGCACCGCTTAAGTTGCATAGCATAAATCATACATAGGGATATCAGTCTTTGAACTCCAACAATCTCCACTTCTTTGCCAAGGTCATCTAAACACTCCACTGTCTTCTTGTGATAGTCTACGCAATCACTATGAGGTGAAAGCCAATCCATTCCCAACACAACTCCATAAGAACCCAACAGAATGACTCGAAGGTCAACTGAGGTAACTATGGTTCCTAGTTCCAACTCACAATTGGGAATAAAGGCATCTACAAAAACAAGGACACCTATAGCCAACTCTACTTGCCACCTATCCACCTACTTAGTAGAAGTGAGTTCGCACCACTCCACAATGGACAAAGACATGAAAGAATCTGAAGCACTAGAGTCAAAAAGTACAGAGATGGGGATTCCATGCAACATACCTACTGCCTCAATAACTATACCCTAATGATCAACTTGGCAGTCATCCACTGTTGCAAACACTCTATGGGATCTCCCTGCATCTCCCATTGTAGGCTCTGATGCTGCTGACCTTTGACTACCTGTATGGTGAAAATGTTGAGGGCACTACATGGTTATGTGACCAAACTACCCACAAGAGAAGCAAGCTCCCCTACTTGGTCCTCTATTACTTGTCGGCCCACTAGACTGTTGGAAACTTCCCTAGCTAGGGGTGTGAGATGCACTCTGCGAGGACTTCCCTGAAGGGCCCTATTTGCCCCTCTGCTAGTTCTTGTTCTTCCTCTACTGAGAGTTTCCACCCTGCTAGCCCTGGAACTATTTTGGTTTCAACAGTTGCTGTTGCTACTAATTTCCACCCTTAGCGGGTGCTTGAGGTGTCCTAAATAGTGTAGCTGACTAGGACTGATTTCCTCAAGCTTTGTTCCCACTAGAAGGTGCACTCCCTATCTGCACACCTAACTGACCACCAAGTCCACGGCTAAGGTTCAGCTCAACCAATCTGGCTTTTGCCACAACTATCTCAACTGAAGGTGGCTCAAACACCCTCACTCCTCCACTGATGCGGTCATTCAAACCTCTCAGGAAGTGTTGAACAAGCATAGCCTCATCATTACCAATCCTGGCATACTGTTTGAGCTCATAGAACCTATGCTCATACTAGTCTACTATCATACCATACTGATGCAAGGCATAGAACTCATCTGCCCGAGTCTACCTCCACTGGGGTGAGAGAAATCGTACCTTGAATCTCTCCAGAAATAGCTCCCATGTTACGATGTTAATGTACACACCGATCTTCTCCTCCTCTAATCTCCACCAAATCGAAGAAAAACTATTGAGATGAATAATAGCACATCTCACGTTGGTGTTGCTACTATATGGAAACATAGCAAAACACCGGTCCAAACTGATGAGCTAGGTCTCTGCCTCGAGACCAGTACCCATACCATCAAAGTAAGGAGGGTTGGACCTCATCAAGTCCTTTATGTGACCCAAAGAAGGTGGATCTCGGTCAGCTGGAATCTCCCTCCTCCTAGGTGATCTCTCTCTCTCTCTCTCTCTCTCTCTCTCTCTCTCTCTCTCTCTCCCTCTAGAACCTACCAATGTGACTCCTCAACCTGAGCAAAAATAGGCTGATCAACCGCAGGCCTGTGGCCTAACCTGGCCAGAACCTCCTGAAACATTTGTCTCATGTCTTCCCTTTCAAGAACCTACTCTCTTGCATGTTGAGGATCCTGATGAACTGACTGTGTCTAGGCTCAACACTCACATGAGTGGGTGGTGGTGAAGAAATGTGACGGTTAGAACCACGGCCCTGTCCTCCACCTCTGCCTCCTTTGCAACTACCTGTATGGCCACCTCTCCTAGCTTTCCTAGCCATGACCTAGCACCACAAATGAGAAAATGGTTCAGATCTACGACCAAGATAAGACAAGAGAAATACAAACATTAAGACCTAAGTAAAAAGGTCAAGTTGAATAGGCTCACTACAAACCCAGAGTACCTAGTGTCCTAGTGTTGAAACATGGGCTCTGATACCAAATGTAGTGCCCCACTAGAAACCCTAAAGGAAAACAGCACAACTAAAGGGTGAAATTTTTTTTTTTTAAAGATTAAGTGCATTAATTATAACAATGGCACGTTTAATAACACAACAGAAGTCTAATACATGATTTCCTAAGGGTTACCAATGAAGATTAATTCATAGATTACACCATGGTTAATCCAATTGTCCATTTAATTAGGTAAATTAAATGCTTAAGATTAAACCTACACATACATCTAAATTCCATAATGAAAGAATCAAAGTACTCCAATGCATTCATTTATCCATATTTCATTTATACATAAGATTAAAGCAACTCAATTAACATACATTCCACTAATATAATATTACAATATCCATAAATACATGGCTTTCAAAAATACCAACTATGAGATAAGTCCATAAATTTAATTAATTAATTAAATCCACTAAAATACACAAACTAAACAAACCCCAAGCAAAGACTTAGAAATAGTCAAACGACAATACACGAAGGCTGAACAAACTGACAAGACGACCAACTGATGACACTCAAAAGAGTGTAACCGGGTAAAATAGGGTCAACTACTACCTCCTCCACATCCATTGGACAATATAAGGCATGCTCTGACCTATGAAGTCAGGTGGAGACAATACCTCATACCTACCTGATACTTGTACCTACAATATCCTACATCACCAAACCACACATGCATATATACAATATAGAAAACACTGCATACACACCGATGAAGGAGAATCACGACGTTCCCTATCTCACCGAAGTGAGTGAAGTAAAATTGTCCCCTTGCATCCAATACACTCATAGACATGCAACAAATAATTTTACATTGCATAGATAAAGTAAAGTGTCAGTACATAGCAATAATCCATAAGATGCCATAAATCACCAGTATCAAAATACTGCAAATAAATTATGCATCTCATATCTAGATAAAGCATGAAATAATGACATATGTCTGAATAAAACATCATGGTAATGTATCCACTGAAAGTAAACAATAATAAAATATGAGTCTAATAAGTTCAAATGAGGAGAGGTACTACAAATATCATAAGCTATCTTATATCAGATAACAAATGACAATTTTAATTACAGAATAACCTCTTTGAAAAGGAAACTTGCAACTATTTTATTGCTTTTGCTCTACAAAATGACATTATAGTTCCCAATTATTTTTCATGACTCTCTAAAACTATGTGGAACCTAACCTTGCAGAATGGACCTACTTTTATAGAGATCCTTCTTAGAAATTCGAAACCCTAACTTTTGGCTTTGATTTCCCTTTTATAGAAAACAAGGGAGTGACAAGCTTTAGGCCAAAAGACACTTGTCACCAAAACCAAGCCCTAGAGGCTATACACAATTCTATTACAAAATACTCCTTATCAACATGTTGGTGCCTATGATGAGGTGGAACCAAAATCTTTAATGGATTATCAATATAAATGAAATCACTTGATCCTTGTTGATATCACCTCAACACTTCTGGATGGACCCTGAGATGCTTAGTCTGCTCCATAGGATTTCCCTTCCTAAAAAGGAAAATAGATCCCAGCATAAAACAAGACTTTCCCATTAAATTAGAGGAAAATCTCCAGCATTTATGCCTCAGATCAGAGAAAACGAAAAGAGGAGCTTGGGGGTAAATATAATTTGTTGAGAAGGCATTACAACTTCCATGTCATTGCAGAGACAATTGGCTACCAATCCTCACTCAAACAAATCCTACTTTTAGTTCCCCATGAGCTCCCTCTTGGAACACTCTACCAACAAAATGTAGAGTAAGAATAGAGGAGATGTCCTAGGTGGCTTTTCCTGATAAGAGAAGGATTTCACGCCCCCTTTGACAATCCTCTGATCTTTCACAACCCCTCTAACAATGAGAAACCTCATACCAGAGAAAAAACATCCATTCAGTGTCACAAAACATGCAATGACTCCATACATAATTTTGTTCGAACACCATTTTCTTACTGATGAAAAACTGTTCTTAGAAAAATGAAGAAGCTTGTATCCATTTCTACCCATTCTATCACTAGCCTAATGAATTTATAATCAAAATTTCATTGAAAATGGCGGTGCTAATCCATGTGAAGAATTATCTTCCTAATATTTTCTGCTCATCTTGCTAGCTATGGATTCCAGCAATCATTCCTACAACTTAGGTCACCATCATTTCTAGGCCATCACTCCATTGCCACCTGCATATGTTCACCTCGCGTGAATGATTTTGTTCCGATCTTATTCCTTACTTAGTGTACAATCTTCTACTTCAGGATTCTTGTCAACAAGCAATCTCTAAATTTATCAGAGAACTCATGATCCATCATATCTAAACTTGAAAGTAACCCCAATCCTTTCACATCTTTGAGATATCATCCTTAATTGTCCAATCAGTCCTTTACCCAACAAGAACCTCGCACAAGATTCCTCTGGGGTGAGTCGACATTCAAAACTTCAAACTCATCACCATGAATCTTAAGTCGACAAGTCTACATCTGATTCATTCTATCTCTCCAATGTAGGCTACAACCAATGTTTTTAATGATCCTTCTTAATGTCAAATTTGAAACTTAGCTACAGATCTTGCCCAGCCTAGCAAATCAAATGATCATCATTTGTCAATGTGGCTTTTGGACCTTCCATTTATAATCATGGACCCACGAAGTCACAACTAATCAAAGCCCTATCATCTTTTGACCAGACTCTATCAGCGGCCCCACCGTAACTCTTCCTAGTCATCCTGAGACATGTGGAATCATCTCATGATGTCGCAGTCCATAACGTCCCTGCAACTTCCATCTCTGGAATACGGGGGTCATCAGATCTGTTCACACTTTATTGCTTTGCATAGTGCCCATTAACCTTTTCAGAATTAAAATTCAAGCACCTTTTATTTCAGAACATAACGTCATCATTCATCTTGAATATATGCCAATTGATAGGTCTATTAGTAAACTGGTTTTTACCACCTAAGAACTGGTAGCACAAGGCATTAGCAGGTTACACCGCTAGCTTGTTATTTTCTACTGAAGACACATGGAATCATCTCGTGATGTCATAGTCTTTATCTTCACTTCATTTTAAACTATGGGGAAGCGTGGACCGTCAAATCCATCCTATCTTTAGCTATCAGCCAAAATATTTAGGAATTTCAGACTTAGGAAAATTATGAGAGTGGGCACAAAAATTAAAAGGAGATCAACTATAGGGAAAAATTTTCCACATGACTTAGGAAAAACATTTCAAAAACCGGTCTAATGCAACTTATCACTTAAAGAATAAAATGGCCCCGCCCATGGTAAACAACCCTCAGCTTTAAGTGGGAAAAAGTAAGGACAAGATATATCATTGCTAGGGTTTTCTTCACAAGACATAAGAAATTTTGATAAACCCTAAACCCTATACCTTGAACTTTGACAAAGGATTAAAATAAAACCAGAAAGATCAATAATTAAGCTCAAAATTGAAAACTCTTATGTAGTCAATTTTCAAAGCTATCAATATCATCAGTTGTTCTCATTTCATAGGTTGTTAGTGAGCCAAATAACTCATCCATTGTAAAGATCTTTAGATCCTTGGCTTCTTCTATGGCAGAAACCTTAGTATCATACTTAGGTGTGAGAGACCTAAATACCTTCTTGGCAAGAATCTCATCTGAAATTTCTTCACCAAGTTCTTTTATGGTATTCATAGTTTCATCAAATCTGTGAAGGTAGTTTGCAATATTTTATTCATCCTTCATCTTGATGCCTTCAAGTTGGACCCTTAGAGGTTGCAACTTTTCCTCTTTGAGTTTTACATCTCAAGAAATAACCTCTGCATTTTATCCCATCTCCTTGGTAGATGCACAATGCATGACCTTGATGAACTCATTATCAGACAACCCACTCAAGATAGTATGTTTAGCCTTTGCATTGTTCTCATACTTGGTATCTAGATTAGTGGGAGGAACACTAGGGACAATATACCCATTCTTGACAGACATTCACACATCAAAACCAAGGGAGAAAATACAGGTCTCCATTCTTGTGTTCCAGAAGGCATAATTAGATCCATCAAACATGGGAGATTTTGAGGAGGCAGACTCATTTCTTCCATTGTGTTCTAAGACCAGAATCTACCAAATCTTTAAACAACTAGGAACCTAGGCTCTGATACCAATTGTTGAACATAATGTACCACTAAGATGGGGTTGAATGAGTGGTTCCTAAATCCTTTTCCTTTTTAAAACAAACTTAGAATATCGGTTATTATCCTAAGAACTAAATAGTCAAACCGGTAAGACAAATATGGATACCAAAAGGGACAAACACACAAATGTAACCCACAACACAATATGTATAAGGAAAACCCAACATGGGAAAAACCTCAGTCAAAAATGTCGTTAGGGACTACTACTCCAATCCAGCCTCACAAGTCAAACAATTAATTACAAATATTTAGGGCACCAACCCCTGCACCAAGCTCCAACTTGATGATGTATATTGAAATATAATTTTGATACAATTAGAGCTTCTAGTTGCAAATGAGTTCTGCAACACTTGATCAAATAGATTTCTACTCGTTAACAACCTTCTCTTCTTCTCTCTCAACCTCACACCCCACTCAGTCACACTTGGATGCCTTCTTGACCAATCACACCTCACTCATTAGCTCAACTATCATACCTACAATGGTTTACCGGTATTCTATCTCTATCAGTTAAACCCTCTCATTTGTTTGCCTGCTAACTCACTTTGTAACTTTCTTAGAATAAATTCTAAGGAAGATGATCCTGCTCTATGCTCAAGCTCTCCTCACTCTCCTTCTTCACATCAAGCATCATCGATTTCTATCTCAAGCTCACATATTTATAATCTTGGATTCTTGCTAAAAACCACATTCAAACAATGTCATGTTAGGTTTTGCCTTCTCCAACTTGATCCAAATCAAATTTGATTCGAACTAATTTTCTAGGGATATGATATTCATGACATCGATCAGCACCAGCAAAGCTTCACATTCCAATGTGCATTTTCTAAATCTGGAGGTCTCCACCATGCTTTTCTAGTTTTCTTTGTCATACGCCATTAATGGCTCACCTATTTCCTTCAGCAAATGGGTACGAAGATCAAATCTTCTTGCAGGATTAGTTCAGCCACTTGCTAGCTTTCCTTGCTTGAGCTGCAATCCTCTAGCATCCTCCATGACTTGCGAGTTTTTCATAGAAGTCGACCTGCTTACTGACTTGTTACATCAATGGACACTTCATCAACCTATGCAATATCACCACCTAGCATCCAGCTGTCATGTTTGTCGACATCCACCTCTACTTGGATTTCAATGTCAGTTTTACATTGTTTATTGACCATGGTTGACTACTGGCATAGTTCACCTTACCGGTATAACCAACAAACATCCTCTTTACCAACAACACTTCCTCCTAACAATTACTCTTGTTTTTTGGTATGTCTTCATGCCATCCATTTTGTTCTTCTTCTCATTGGGTGTTGTTGGGATTCTCTTAACATTCTGCTTCTTCATCACAAACAAACAACCAACCTTCATCTCAGTTTATGCCTTACTGATAAGCCTTCTTAATGGGCAGATGACACAATTCATGTGTACTGGTAGCCTTCCTTTTGTCTACTTACTCACATGTGGATTTACATCATATATCTTTCTCTTCTTATACTGGTCACCACTTCTTACTTACTGGTGACCTTGCCAAACCAGTTGACATCAATGACAACTTAATGCCAATAATGCCAACATGAGCATGGTGTTGTTGTAGTAGTATCAAGTTTAGTTGCTTTGATAGAAGTATGAGATAGATTAGTAAATTTAACATTACATTTGTTTTTTTAATAGTATATTATTGAAAATTTTAATGATACTTGTATTTAGTTTAATTTATATCATGATTCTTGTAGGAGAGGCTTGTCACTCCAAATCATGAACGTGTGTTTGTTGTGGATAAACATCATTATTATTTTTATGCAGTAAGTGATTATTCTATTATATGTCAATCTAAAATTCAATTTCTATATATATTAATATCATTTTTATTTTATTTTATCGGGTGGAGTTACAAAAAAATTTGGAGAGGAGGTCGAGTGAGCACACTCGAAAAATACTTGCATCATATACTTCTCTATCCACTTGATATCCAAATATATCTTGTATTTGTTTTTCCTTCCTCTAGAGGGAAATGACTAGATTAGGGTCCTATGTTGTATGCCTATATGGAATTTTTGAACATGTGTTGTATTATGGATATGTTACATTCTATGTCCATATGGCTTTTGGAAAGCCTATTTGACTTAATTGGATATATTTAATAATTTTATTGACATATAATGTTGTATGGATTTATAGGATTTTGGTTAGTACAAATCTTTTTACCATGGTTATCCATGATTGCAATACAAATGATTAAATGAATAATTGCACAAAGTTGATTGTTAATTAAGCTTCCAACTTAAATATGTGTCTCTATAGCACATATACTTACCATGTTATTATCATTTTTAATGCTTACAAGCCTATTATGTGATGTAATAATTTGTGATATTACAAGTGATAAGTCTGTGTATTGACATGTTTTTTTATCAAGACTCTTAGGTTTTTGGTATCTTTTGGGTTGCATTGTGATAGTAAAATATTGTGAATTGACTATATGTAATCCATGTTTTAAAACTGAACTTAAGAAATCATGTTTGAACCTTGTCTGTTAATTCCTGCAGCCATGCCAATTTATTCCTGTAGCCAAATGGTTTGTCCATGTGATATGTGAATTATTTAGGATGATTTCATATGTGATTTAATGAAAGTATTAGTTAAGTAAGATACATATGCATGTCCTTGTATATTGTTTCTATTTTAGTGCAGATAATAATTGATGTTGCGGTGGAGAATTCTCTTTCGCGCCTAAGGACTGGAGAATCATGCTCAGATAGCTGGAGGTCAAGTTGAAGGAGATTCAAGTGAGCGCAATCTATGGCATAATTAGAGTAGTTGTACTTCACCATGGGAGTTTAACTTTGGTGCATGTTTAATTTGCAAAATATCTCTTTGGCGTGTAAAGACTGTGGTTCAGTTTCAGATCCATAGTTCTTGTAGCCAAGCTCTATGTTATCCCCTTCATCTGATAGCTATCCGCCTCTTCTTCTAGGCGTAACTGGAGTTGTCCATTTTAGTATATCTTTTCTTTATAATAAGCTCTTCCTTCTTTTCTGAGGGTTAGATAGAATGGAAGGGGATTGAGTAGAGTTTTTGTCAAGTATTTTGAATTTTTTCTCTTTTTAAATATGTTATCATTTTTCAGGAAGAAATGAATTAAAATATGTTATTCTAATTTTTTAATAGTTATTTGCTAAGAGTTTGATATCACTTATCCAAGGGGGCTCACTTGGTGAGTGATCCCATGTTTATGATTATTGAAGTTAGTTTTTACTTAGTTGCAGTAGAAGTTCATGAATGGGTTGTTCCTGCAGCCACTGGAAATAGATCCTTTGATTGTTCCTGTAGCCAAGGCAGAACGGTGTGATTCCTATTATTTCCATTAGATCATTTTAGAAGAGTTTTGCAAAGCTTTCATTTAGCCTTTATGATTTCCATTCCTACCTTTCTTATAGTAATTACGAATAATCATTTAAGGAGCTTAGTGCATATATATTGCAAACCCATTTCAAGTTTTACATTCCTGGATTGACAACTAAATGAACACCAGCCATGAGAATATTAAACTCTACCATATGAATGTCCAAACTTCGGATTAAGATTTCAATTAGAGGTATTATTATTGTCATTATAGTTGGGGTAGACATTTTTTGGCGTCATTGTTGGGGATGGTGTCAAGCTAAGAGCCTTTTATGATTATTTTATTTTCTAGTTAGTTGTTTGAATTTCATGATTCTGCATGCATAATAGAAGAAGAGATGCCAGAGGTAGATTTTTACCCACTCATACTACTCATGCAGAAGACAGTTTTCTAGATATAAATCCTTTTTCTGAGCTATATCAAGTCCCACAAAATTTGAATCACCCTGAGTCTGAATTTCCAGAAGGTAGTCTTTAGCTCCTTTTTGGTCCACAAGAAGAAGAGTTGCCTATTGTAATAACCCCCATGAGTCCAATGCAAGGGAACCCACCTCCTGGTGGAAATAATCCACCACCACCACCACCTAGTCCAACATTTGAGTTTCCCATCTCTAACCAGCATGATAATGCTAACCTCAAGAACATTCCAACATCTTCACTTCCTAAGTTCTATGGGTTGGTCACAAAGGATCTGGATACATTTTTGTTTGAGTTTGATGTTCTCTGTAGGAGTTTTGACTATACTACAGATGCCCATAGACTCAAAAAATTTCTAGCCACTTTGAAGGAGTCATCCTTGAGATGGTTCATGAGCTTGGGTAGTAGCACAATCAATACATGGGATGAGATGAAACAGTTGTTTCTTGCAAAATATAAAGATTATTGTAGAGGCACTGATTGGCATGGGGATGATATCTTTAGAATGACACAAATTGAAGATGAGAGCCTTGAGGATTATCTAGAAAGGTTTTTGTTTAGTGTCAAGAAGTCCAAGCATAGTACTCTGAATGAAGATTCCCTCAAATTGATATTCTTGAGGGGTATCAGTGATGAATGCACCGATTCCTTAGATCTAATGGGGGGGGTAACATTACACAATCTACTTGGGCTCAAATAGGACAAATTTGCAAGAAGTATTTCAGACATACTTCTAAGAAGAATAGGAGATTTAAGCCAGGAGCACCATCATCATCATCTGGAACTGGAGTTTCTAGGTTGGAACTTAGTCATTTGTTAAAAGATTTCAAGGAGGACATTATAAACAATATGGCTACTCAGTTGGATACATTGGCAGCTAAGAAGAAGCATGAGGAAGCTGATGCATTTCTTGCAGAATTATGTCCTCATTGTAATCAGTGAAAGAAAGATTGTAGATGTAAGATGGTTGCAAATGTTGAAGTACCTGATTTCAAACCAATTTAAGGGGAGGATGAATAAGTCTTCTATGTTGCTCAGAGAAGACCAAATTTTCAGAGACAAGGTATGCCACCTGATCCACTTTCCTTTTTTGGTTATAGTGGTAATTCTTATGCACCAAATAACCAATGGCAACCACAGAATTCTCAAAATTTTGGTAATTATCCACATTGGTATGGATCACAAGGCCAAGGATAGAAATTTGCTAATCAAATACCCCAGTGGCAGTAGCCACAGGGAAACTGGTATCCACTTCACAGTACAAGAAACCAATTTCAAGGGAATTGGCAACCTACCTCTCAATGGAGGGGAAACCCATCATGGTCATCCCAATCTTCTGGATATCAGCCTCCTACTCAGTAGCCACAACCTCCTGCTTTAATGCCACCTCCTGTAGCCACAACACCACCTGCCAAGACAACACAGCTACCTACTTAGCCATTACCTAATCCAAATATCAAATCTCAGCAACAACAACAAGCTTATTCACCTGATGCTAATCAATACCCAGCCTATTCTTTATCACTAGATGATATTCACCTCTGATCTAAAACAACACTACCTAATCCCTCTTAGCCAGTTATTACTGAGGTACAAGAAGAGCAGCCAATCTTTGATCCTAATGATGTAATACCTCAGAATCAAATATTACCACCATTTCCCCAAAGATTGAAAGACAAAGAAGTTTCAACTGATCAACAACAAAGCTTTGATATTCTTGATCAATTGAAGCACATTTGTGTTAAAATTCCATTGCTGGAAGCAATAAAGGATGTTCCAATATATGGTAAGGCATTGAGAGAGGAATGCGTAAAGAAACCTGGTAGAAAGAAAAAGGATCCACAAATAGTTCATGTAATGGGTCAATTGGCTGATATTATGTTAGGAAAAATTGCTATTCCAAAGTATTCTGATCCAGGCAGTCCTATTGTGAGTATAGTTATTAATGGCAGTCAAATAAAGAATGTTTTAGTTGATCTAGGGGAAACCATTAATGTAATGACAAGGGAAGTAATGAAACATCTAGAGATAGATAGTTTAAGGGCTACACCCATAGTTCTTCAACTTACTGATGGCTCTGTAGTAAGACCTAATGGTGTGATAGAAGATATAGTGGTCATTCTAGATTCTTGGGAATATCCTGCAGACTTTATGATTTTATCCCCAAAAGCAACATTGGGGGGATATCCAGTCATTTTGGGAAGACCATGGCTTGCCACAGCTGATGCATATATTGGGTGTAGATCAGGAGACATGACTATTTTAGATGGTAGTTCCACAAAAACATTGGCCTTGTATTCCCTTGCACAACCTTAGCTTGAGCAGCAGTAGGCTATTTGGCCTATTTTGGGAGAGGAATCTGAAGAAATTGACTCTATTAATCACCTTATGATGATTAATCGAGTGCTACTCATGCAGTTATATCATGAAGAATCAATCCTTTATAAGGTTTTGACAAATGAATTAATAGAAGACCAAGAATTACAGGAATTGGTTCCAAATATTGCAGGATTGGATTTTCCTGCAGCCACTGATATCTTGCATACCTTGTTGCCACAGGAATTGTCATATTCTCATGTTTTTGATATAAATCAGATTGATCTTACTATCAAGATAGAGGTTGCATTGAATAAATATTTGAACATCAATAAGAATATAGTAGACACTCAGAAGGATAGCCTGATGGACTTGCTAAAACTCCATAGAAATGTCTTTGCATGGGATTACAAGGATATGAATGGAATTGATCCAGTAGTTTGTACTCATAGAATTTACATAAAGGATGAGTGTTGTCCCCTCAGACAACCTCAAAGAAGAGTCAATCCTGCCCTGAAGGACATAGTTAAAGAAGAATTGTAGAAATTGTTGAAAGCTGGATTTATCTGTCCTATTTTTGACAGTCAATGGGTATCACCCTTGGTGATAGTTCCTAAAAAAGGAGGCAAATGAAGAGTATGTGTTGATTATAGAGCCTTGAACTTAGCCACAAGGAAGGATCATTCTCCACTACCATTTGTAGATTAGGTATTGGATTCTCTTGCTGGTAAGAGATATTTTTCATTTTTGGATAGATTCAGTGGCTATAATCAGATAGAAATAGCTCTTGAGGATCAAGAGAAAACAACATTTACATGTCCATGGGGCACTTATGCATATTTTTCTCTTCCTTTTGGGTTGTGTAATCTTCCAGCCACTTTTCAAAGGGCAGCCATCAGTATTTTTTCTAATATTTCTCAAGACATAATGGAAATTTACATGGATGACTTTACAACCTATGGTTCTGAATTTGATCAAGCATTGGATAATTTGAAGAAAGGTTTGTGGCGGTGTGAAGACTACAACTTGTCTCTAAATAGTGAAAAGTGTTTCATTATGATGGAAGAAGGAAAAGTCCTTGGTCATCATATATCTATACAAGGCATACAAGTGGATCCAGCAAACATTGAGGTTATTCAGCAAATTAATGACCCTGTGAAGCAGAAAGATGTGAGAAGTTTTCTTGGCCATGCTGGATACTACAGAAGGTTCATTAAAGATTTCAGCAAAATTGCAAGTCCCTTATATACACTGCTTACTAAAGATGCAGAATTTAAATGGACCTCAGCATGCAATGAAGCTTTTTTAAAGCTTAAGCATGCTTTAACTTAGGCACCAGTTCTTAAAGGACCTAATTGGTCTCTACCATTCCAAATCCATATTGATGCATCTGATTATGCTATAGGAGCAGTGTTAGGACAAAAAGTTGACAAGTTGGAAAATGCAATATATTATATCAGCAAGAATTTGCAAGGACTTGAATTGAATTATATAGTTACTGAAAAAGAAATGCTAGCTATCATATATGCCCTTAACAAGTTTAGACACTATATTATAGGGTATCCAGTATTTGTGCATACAGATCATACTGCAATTAGATATCTTATGAATAAGTCATCCATCACCAGTAGACTGGCTCGCTGGTTATTGTTGATGCAAGAATTTGATATCACAGTTGTTGATAAGCCAGGGAAGTCTAATGTTGTTGTAGATTATCTTTCACATCTTCAATTGCAGGAAGACTCTACAATGATAGATGCCACTTTTCTAGATGAGCATTTGTTTCTCATATAGGCTCATACTCCTTGGTATGCTCATATTGCCAACTATTTAGCTACAGCTAAGGTGCCAATTTCTTTTTCTCCTAAGGAAAGAAGGTTGCTAGTTGAAAAAAGTTTTAACTTTTCATGGATTGTTGATTGTCTATTTTATACTAGACCTGATCAAGTTATACAAAGATGTGTCAGAGAAGATGAAACATATGACATCTTGCATGCATGTCATGGTGAACCATGTGGAGGTCATTTTGCTACCAAAAGGACAGCACTGAAAAATACTCAATACTGGTTATTATTGGCCTACACTACATAAGGATGCAGCTCAGTACATAGCTCAGTACACAAGGAAGTGTGACAGGTGTCAGTGAATGGGTAGACCTACAAAATCTGATGAGATGCCACTATATCCTCAAATATCTGTTACATCATTTGACAAATGGGCATTAGATTTTGTTGGCCTCATTGATCCACCTTCTAATGGCAAATATTATATCTTGGTATGTATAGACTATATGACAAAATGGGTAGAAGCTAGAGCTATGCAACATGCAAGAGATAATAAGGTAGCTGAGTTTCTCTATGAAGAAATATTTACAAGGTATGGAGTACCCAGGGAAATCGTCTCAGATTAGGGACGTCAATTTACATCAACGTTGATAAAAGCTTTGGTCAATGAATATAATATAAGACATAGGAAATTTACTCCATACCATCCATAGTCTAATGGCCAAGTAGAAGTTACCAATAGAGAGCTTGAGGCTATTCTTATAAAGATAGTGTCTATCCACAAGAAAGATTGGTCTAATCGGCTTTTAGAGGCAATTTGGGCATATAGAACAACATGGAAAACACCAATTGGATTCACACCTCTTGAGATGGTTTATGGCAAAACAACAATGATGCCTATTGAATTTGGGCATAAAACCTTGAGAACAGCTCTACAACTGAATATGACATTGTCTGAAGCACAGAAGGAATGCATTCAGCAGTTAAATGCTCTTGATGAATGGAGAAAGATAGTTGTTCAACAAACAAAGTTGATTCAAAACCAAAGAGCGAGATGACATGATAAATATATCAGAGAAAACAAATTCAAAGTTGGTGACTAGGCACTCCTGTATGATTCCAGATATAAGGATGCTATGGGAAAACTCCAAACAAGGTGGTTGGGTCCTTATGAGGTAGAATAAGTTTTTCACAATGGAGCAGCTTGGTTGTCCACAATAGATCCTGTTCGATTTAAACTCTTAGTGAATGGACACCGACTACGACTTTATCACAAGCCAGCTACTAGAGAAGAGTTTCTATAGCAGTTTGCTCCTCAAAATGAAATACAAGTTCCCGTAGCAATTGGTAATGTTCCTATAGCAACTGCCAATGATTCGGTAACAATTCATGAGCTTCTTGTTGCACTTGAGCATGTTGATAAAGGTGATGTTCCTACAGCCCCTGCAGTGAACTTATTTACCGTATCGTAATCAAATATTTCTATGTGAAATATTATTCTCCGTACATAAAGTTTCATCCACTACATTCCATCCCACTTTCTTACCTGTCACTTCATTTCATTTCGCCATCATTTTTGCCCAATTGTAGGTGTATATTGTACTTTATTTTAATTTTGCATTTATTAGTCCATTATGATTTTAATCCTGTTTTAATCCGCTTCAAACCTAAAATCTAGTCAGCCTATGTGGACACGTGCTAGGTTAAGTTGAGGGGGGGTACTTTATGGTCCTTTTTCCCAGTAAGATTTATTATCCTGAACTGATTTCCTAACTGACATTACTTATGATGATTATTATTTCACACAAGTGAATAATAAGTTTTGCCGCCAAATTTAAGATACGTAGATTTTAGCCTTTGTGAATCTGTCAAACATTTTGGTGAAGCTACGGAAGTATCAGAGTAAAATATGGGTGGTAATCTGATTCACCATGAACCAACTATCCATGAAGGGTTGTTGCAGGATGTTGTCTATGTGCATTATTTCCAAAACCATGGTTGGCTGGATTATTTCTTAAGAATCAGGGATTTCAATGATGAAATAGCTGCGGAATTTATGCATTCTTTTGATGAAGGAGAAGCTACAATTAAGGGGTTGAGGGTAATTGCTACAGAACAATGAATTGCAGAGGTCACATGGTTGCTACAGGAAGGAGAACTCTTTCTAGAATTGAAGGATGCAAGGAGTGCCAGGGCAAAGTTCACAATTTCTACTGACAGACCCTTAATGGTGGATAGGCAAGGGACTAGAAGGGTTTCTTTGCCAGCACATTGGCCTCAGGTAGCTCTGTATATTATGAAATATATTACCTATGAAGGACGGTATTCAAATCTCCATTTGCCTCACTTCAAGTTACTTAGTCATCTGCGTCATGACCGGTGAGTTAATGTCCCAAATTTCTTATATCATCTCATTTCTATAAGTACCAAGGACACTAAAAAATATGGAAATTGCTCTGTTATCCATCATGGACTGGTGAAGTTGCTGGTACAATGGTCCTTGAGAGATGTTTCATAGATGGAATGGGGTGTGTTTCAAGATATTTTGCAATTTAGGGTAGATGAAACCCCTATTGAAAATAATCCACTAGTTCAAGAAGAGATAGTTGTAGAAGGTCTTTCTTGTGAAGATGAGGGTTTGTTGGTTGCTGAAGGAGCTGCAATTATTTTAGAAGAAAATATTGAAGCAGAGCTAATCGAAGGACAACCTTCTACCTATCTTCAAAGAGGTTCACCTATTTTGCAGAGGGAAAGAAAAGAATTGGAAAAGGAGGAGTCAGATGAAGAATTTGTTATCCAGCCACAGGAAGTGCATATCCCTCTTGCAGCCAAGAGGCATCAAGCAAAAACAAAAACTCCTACGTTTGTTTCAAAAGTGTATGTGAGGAGAACAAGAAGGAGGACATAGAAGACTCAACCAGTGAGTAATCTAATAAAGGTGATTGCAGTAGAAACTTTAGAAGAAGAAGATGCTGCAGAGAAGGAAATTCAAGAAAACCCTACAGAAGAGGAAATTCAAGAAAACCCTATTGAAGAGGAAATGCAAGAAAATCCTATAGGAGAAGAAATACAAGAAGAAATTTAGGAAGAAATTGTAATGGATAAGCTTGCAAATCTGGCTTCAGTGGCATTGCAATGTGAGGAGATTATTGATGATGTTCCACAGCAACCTGAAGAAAACGTGCGAAATATGCCAATCTAGAATGGGGAAGTTATTGAAAAAATCCCACAGTCTAAGGTAGGACCCATAAGAGCTCCTTCATCCCTAACTAGCTTATCAATTGCTTTAACATTCTTTAGGCAATGGGAAATAGAGAAGGATAGGTTGCAAGGGATAATTAATAAGCAACAAAAAGAGATTGAGAAGAAAGATAATAGAATTAAAGAATTGGAGACTAAGGTAGAAGAGATTTATGGTATGGTTCCTGAGATAATGCAGTGTAGGGCTCCCCCAAGAATTTATGTAGTGCACTTGAAAGAATGGTATCTGAATTTTAGATTAAACCGCATAGTAAGGGACCTTAATCCATCCTTGGAAACACCTGAGGAATTCTATCATGCTTATCAAACCCCCCCACATTTTGTAAAGAGCCTGTTATGTGAATTATATTTACATAATTATGCTGTACCCTAGGATAGAGAATGGAATCCTTTGTTGTGCATTGGGGATATCCATCTTAGAGCTTTAATGTCTTGGATACAAAATGAAATGATTATAGGACCACAAGCCAGGGAGTTTGAAAAATTGGAACTTGACTGTCCATTGCCATTGAGGAGGGAATCAGAAGCACCCAAGGTTCTATATTATGATTGGCAAAAGTTTCTAATAAGAGATGTTGTTAGTAAGATAGTACTTCCAATGAGAGAGGAAGTCTATCAAGCGTATGAGCAATTAGTTCAGACCCACAAGATAGCAGCACTAGAGGGACTAACTCAATGCTGGAATCATCTACCAAATCATTTAAAACTAGGAGAACCCTACTCATTACAGAATTTTCATGCAGCTATACAGAGAGCCTCCAAGTACATACAGCTAGGAAGGGAGAAATCCAATTATTGGTTACCATTAATCTTTCAGCCTCCTATCCTAATGTGGCCACTTTAGGCATGCCAACCAACATAATAGAATTATGATGTAGATGTGGAAGAAATAGCTAGATGGTCCAAGTTGGAGAAAATGAAGGAATTTTATTGGAATTTCCCTTCCAAGGGAACCGGATAGGACATTATTGGTGATTTCAGAGTTTCAGCAAAAATCAGAAATTTTCCTTTTGCTACAGGAGCAACAAACCCTTAAAGTTGGGGGGCATGATAAGTCAGCGTATTGACTTGTTTTTTTACCAGGACTCTTAGGTTTTTGGTATCTTTTGGGTTGCATTGTGATAGTAAAATATTGTGAATTGACTATATGTAATCCATGTTTTAAAACTAAACTTAAGAAATCATGTTTGAACCTTGTCTGTTAATTCCTGCAGCCATGCCAATTTATTCCTACAGCCAAATGGTTTGTCCCTGTGATATGCGAATTATTTAGGATGATTTCATATGTGAGTTAATGAATGTATTAGTTAAGTAAGATACATATGCATGTCCCTGTATATTGTTTCTATTTTAGTGCAAATAACAATTGATGTTGTGGTGGAGAATTCTCTTTCGCGCCTAAGGACTGGAGAATCACGTTCAGATAGCTAGAGATAAAATTGAAGGAGATTCAAGCGAGTGCAATCTATGGCATAATCGAAGCAGTTGTACTTCACCATGGGAGTTTAACTCCGGTGCATGTTTAATTTTCAAAATATCTCTTTGGCGTGCAAAGACTATGGTTTGGTTTCAGATCCACAGTTCCTGCACCCAAGCTCTTTGTTATCCCCTTCATCTGATAGCTATCCATCTCTTCTTTTGGGCATAACTGGAGTTGTCCATTGTAGTCTATCTTTTCTTTATAATAAGCTCTTCCTTCTTTTCTAAGGGTTAGATAGAATGGAAGGGGATTGAGCAGAGTTTTTGTCAAGTATTTTGAATTTTTTCTCTTTTTGAATATGTAATCATCTTTTAGGAAGAAATGAATAAGAATATGTTATTCTGATCTATTAATAGTTCTTTGCTGAGAGTTTGATATCACTCATCCAAGGGGGCCCACTTGGTGAGTGATCCCATGTTTATGATTATTGAAGTTAGTTTTTACTTAGTTGCAGTAGAAGTTCATGACTGGGTTGTTCCTGCAGCCATTGGAAATAGATCCTTTGACTGTTCCTGCAGCCAAGGCAGAATGGTGTGATTCCTGTTATTTCCATTAGATCATTTCAGCAGAGTTTTGCAAATCTTTCATTTAGCCTTTATGATTTCCATTCCTACCTTTCTTACAATAATTAATAATAATGATTTAAGGAGCTTAGTGCATATATATTGCAGACCCATTTCAAGTTTTACGTTCCTGGATTAACAACTAAATGAACACTAGCCATGAGAATAGTAAACTCTACCATATGAATGTCCAAACTTCGGATTGAGATTTCAATTAGAGGTATTATTATTGTCATTATAGTTGGGGTAGACAACAAGTAACATGATAACATGCTTATGTCTAGATCAAAGATGCTTTCATGTTTGATTTATTCTTTCACTCAATTTCCTACATCCTACATTTTATTTCATAGGTTCATTAGGATTGTATGAATCTTCCAATTTTGAAAAAAAATTAAGTGTACATATGAGGACTTGCTCAAATTTTATCATGAAAGAGATTTCTTATATGCTAGATTAATGGTTGTTTCTTATTTATTTTTATATTTGAGGTTATATTGATTCACTTTGCATTTGAATGTGTTCATTTTAGCATCATAAAAAGTTACCTCAAAATTGACACAAAACAACCATAAGAAATTTCCTCAACATTTGGAACATTCGGGAGAGATTAGGTACAAAATAAGACCATGCCTAGCATAGACGTACCCACCCTAACATGTTGAAACTGAACATTCAACCCCAACACACACAAAAAAAAATATAGGCTATCTTGCAACTTCATATCACATGCATTTCATGAATTTTGGGGCTGCAAAAATATGCTCATCATGGTCATACGGTTTCATGTCTTCAAAATTTGAGAGATTTTTTTATAGAGGGTCGTAACACAACCCTGTAGGATCAGACGAATCATTCATATGGTCCACAGATACAAGGAAATGTTCCATCAAAGTTAGATTGTTTTCAGCTCTCAAGGCACTCAAGAGAATGCATCAATAGGGTATGGCCTAGAGAATTCAGATGAATTGGGGAGAGAAAAAAGATCATGTGTTGGCATTTGCATGAAGATTGCATTAATGATATGTTATATTGTCATTGATGTCAATTAAATCGGTAATGATATTGTTGTAATATTGTTTTGTAACTGCCTGGAAGATCTCGTGAAAGGAAACTATAACCGATAGGTAAGTTTGTGGAGTGAACATGTATTGCTAAGTATTGGAGAGTTGAACCGGTAAACCCTACTTGTTGTTTTGATAAACCCTGACTGATTAAGTTTGGTGAATTGTTTATATTGGTTTATGATCCGATGGTGAGTGGTAATGCTTATGACACATATGCATATAGTATGAAGAGAGGTTCAAAGTGTTTTTGGCTCGTTGAGGTAACGGTTTTTGTCTTGGGAATGAGCAAGCATATTGCATGTAATGAAAAGCACGTGATGAGTTACTAAGTTTGATGAAGCGGTGATCAAGGAGAGGTCAAGGCTTTCTTGAATGATGTGTAGAGATTGTTATGTAATCCAATGGTCATACTTGAACCGACTTGTTTGTAATTTGTATGTGGATTAAGTTTTTATTGTGTTACCAACCTAGTTGATTTGTTTATAAGGTCGATGAGTTGTTTAGTTTCAGAGTTGGCAAAGTTTTAGTTGAGTGTGTGGTTACCAAATCAGATGATGTATCTACAGTTTGAGTAAAGGTAGATAGGAGCATGAAAAGGATTTGAACAAGAAAGTGTAGTGCTATTCAAACAAAACAACAAACTCCTGTTGTTTTCTAACAATTATAGTACATTGAAATCTCCTAACCAGGTAAGCTCTAACAAGGTTGGTGATATTCAAAACCTCTAACAAGGTGATCCATTAGCTTGGATTCTAAATCCTTTATAAGGGTTACTCCTCACAAGGTATTGCTTCTAACAAGACATTATAGTCAATCCCTTAACTGGGTCATCCCTAACAGGATCTGTTCTTAATAGGACTTTTTGTAAAGCTTTAACAGGCTTGGATCCTAACAGGGCCAACTTCAGAAGAGTTTAGATAGTTATCTTGTGAGTCTCATCTCACTGTGGTTTTCCCCATTTGGGTTTCCATGTCAAAAATAATGTGTCAAGTGGTGAATGTTTTTGTGGTTATGTTTTCTATGGTTGATTTTCTTAACTACTTAATCCACTTTCATAAGTCATGATAACTGACAGCAATATGAAATGAAGTTTTACTTATGTCAGTAAAAGTATTTGAATGTTTGTGAGTTACAAGTTGTTTACTATTAATCTATTGTAACAGTCAACTTGTTTAAACTTGACAGTTTAATATTGACAGTGATATTGCATTGATAGTTATAAGTTTACTTTGAGAGTTTGATTTTGAGATTGTTGAAGTTTATCAGTTTTTCTATCTATTGATTTACCCCCCCTTCTTAGTAGTTGATTGGATCCTTGTTCTTTCATCATACCATCAATTAGAATAAGAGCGTCTCAGGTCCTCTAAGGTCTAAGCCTAATAGCTTGAGGTAAAGATCTTGTAGAACATGATGAAGAAGGAAGGTCTGAAGTTTAATAGAGAGAACTATAGGATATAGAGTGATAGAATGAAAATTTATATCAAGAGTCTTGGAAATCAATACTGGGAACATGTTGGTATTCAATATGTTGCACCTAGTGGGATTATGACTGATGATCAGAAGAAAGAGAAACAAGAAAACAATCAAGCACTGGAGGCTATTATCATTTCTTTATCTGATGAAGAGTATGTAGATGTCCATGGTAGGGAGACTGCATATGAGGTATGGAAAAAAATTGAAGAGATTTATAGCGGTGATGAACATGTAAAGATTGCCAAGGAAGAGAGTCTAAGAGGAAAGTTTGATGACATGCGGATGGAAGAAGGTGAGAATATCCAACAATATGGTCAAAGGATAAAAGAGATAGTTGGTGAGATCTAGAGTGTTGGTGGTAAAGTGGAAGATGTCATAGTGGTTAGCAAGGTGTTGATAACCCTGCTACTGGTCTAGGCTATCCGAGTTGCAGCCATTCAGGAGTTGAAATCTATTGATAAAACCAAGGTAACCCTTGACTCGATCATTGGGAAGCTTACTAATTTTGAATTAAATGGCTATGATGGTAGTATTCATAAATTTGAATCAACATTAAGAGTTTTTTTTTCTAACCCATCTATGAGGAAAAGTAGAGATGTCACTCATAGTTATGAATCTAGATCTAGCAGAGAAGTTGATGATGAAGACAGTTTGGTTGAGCTTGAATCATTGTTGGCCAAGAGGTTTCCTAGAGGTACTAGTAAATATAGAGGTAAATTACCTTTGAAATGTTTTGCATGCAACAAGATTAGACACATAGCTGCTAATTGTCCTAATGGTGATAATGAGCACAAGTGAGAGAAATTCAAGAAGTACAAGGGAAAAGGCAAAAGAGATTGTCTTATTGCAGTTGATGGTGGTATCACTGATGAGGAATCTAATGGTGATGCTAATGAGGACATTGTGTTTGTATCCATTAAAGAAGAAACATCTTATCAGAAGGCTTTAGTTTCTCGAATGGATAATTTTGATGATTGGATCATTGATAATGTTTGTTCACATCGCATGATTGGTGATCAGAGAAAATTTCTTTCCTTGAAGGAATTTGATGGCAGAGTTGTAAGATTTGGTAATGACTCACCCTGCATGGTTAAAGGTAAGGGAACTATTTCTCTTAATTGAAAGAGTAGTGCAGATGATGTCTACTAGGTTGAAGGTCTAAAGTACAATCTTTTGAGTGTTGCTCAACTCAATGACATAGGATATCCATTGGAGTTTAAAAATGGTATGTGTAAAATCTATGGGAAAAAAAGGTGAACTGATTGCAACTGACAAGCAGACTAAAGGTAGCTTGTTTCACCTGAATCCTAAAGTTAGCAACTGTTTAATTTCTAAAGTAGATGATAGTTCCCTTTGGCATAGGAGATTTTGTCATATGAATTTTGATAACATTGTTAAAGTGAGTAAGCCAAAGATAGTGAGAGGTTTGCCTTAGTTGGACAAACTGGTTAATGCTCTATGTAAGGAATGTCAATTGGGAAAGATGGCATCCTCAAATTTCAAGAGTAAATCTTTTTCAGTGGAACATCTATTAGATTTGGTTCATACAGACCTTTGTGGACCAATAAGGACTAAAAGTATTCAAGGTGACAGATATTTCATGATCTTAACTGATGATTTCTCAAGAATGGTCTGGGTCACATTCTTGAAGGATAAAACAAAGGCGTTTAGTAAGTTCAAGGCATTCAGGGCCTTAGCTGAAAAGGAGAGTGGTAAGAAGATAAAGTGTCTAAGGACTGATCAAGGCAAAGAATTCACTTCTGAGGAATTCACTAGATATTGTGAAGAGAATGGTATCAAACAACAACTTTCTACACCAAGACACCACAATAGAATGGTATTGTAGAGAGAAACAATTGGTTAGTTGTTGAAGTTGCTAGGACAATGTATATACAAGGAGGTGTAGCGAAGACTTTCTGGAGAGAAGTTATCAGCACAACTGTCTACACAATGAATAGGATTTTGGTGAAAAGAGGTAAGGACAAGACTCCTTATGAATACTAGTATGGTAGATCACCTAATGTTAGTTATTTCAAGATATTTGGTAGCAAATGTTTTATTAAGAGAGGTGACTATGTTAGCAAGTTTGAGGCTAAAAGTGATGAAAGTATATTTCTTGGTTATTCCACCAAGAGTAAGGCCTAAAAATGTTATAACAATTGGACACAAAGAATCATTGAGAGTGCTGATCCTTGCATTTTATTTTTGGAACCAGAACCTATGAAACTTGAAACTGGTAAACAAAATGTTATTGTACCAGTTCAACCAGAACAGGTAGATTCAGAAGAAGATGATGATAACAATGAAGAAGAGCTTGAAGATAATGATCATGTTATTCCGAGGTATGTGAGACTCAATCACAATATTGAGCAGATTATTGGAGATAAGGATGTTGGAGTATTGACCAGAAGAAGAATTAGAGATAATTATTGTATGATCTCCACTATTGAGCCTAGAACTACTAAGGAAGTATTTGGAGATGAACATTGGGTTAAAGCTATGGAGGAGGAGCTTGAACAAATTGAGAATAATAACACTAGGACCCTAGTACCCCGACTGGTAAATAAAAATGTGATAGGTACTAAGTGGGTTTTCAAGAACAAGCTGAATGAAGATGGTGTTGTAGTTTGCAACAAAGCTAGATTGGTTTGCAAAGGTTATGCATAAGAAGAAGGAGAAGATTATGGTGAGACATTTGCACTAGTGGCTAGACTAGAAGGTGTCAAAACTTTACTTGCATTTGCAACACACAAGGGATTCAAAGTATATCAAATGGATGTAAAAGCATTTTTGAATGGAATACTGGAAGAGGAAGTGTACATTGAGTAACCAGATGGTTATGCTCTGATTGATGAGAAAGACATGGTATGTAAGTTGCATAAGGTATTATATGGATTAAAACAAGCACTGAGAGTATGGTATGAAAGGCTTCATTCACACCTAATAAAGATAGGTTTTCAAAGAACCAGTGAAGATAGCAACATATATCTCAAATCTAAAGGAGATAAGATACTGGTTAGTGAAGTGTTTGTAGATGATATCATATTTGGAGGGAATGATGACATGAGTAATGACTTTGCAAATGAAATGAAAAGTGAGTTTTAAATGTCTCTAGTGGAGAGATAAAAAAATTCATAGGTTTGCAAATATAACAAATGAAGAGTGGTATTTTCATTACATAGTCTAAGTATGCGAAGGAGGTATTAAAGACATTTATTATGAGTGATTGTAAACTAGTTGGGACACCAATAGTTATAGGTTGTAAGTTGTCTAAGGAAGATGAGGCTACATCTTTTGATGAGAAGGAGTGCAAGTTAATGATTGGAAAATTGCACTATGTTGTTCATAGTAGACCGGATATAGCTCATGCAGTTGGTCTAGTTGCTATATTTCAAAATAATCTGAAGGAAACACATTTGATAGAAACCAAGAGGATATTTAGAAATTTGAAAGGTACTATTGACTATGGATTATGGTATCCATATGAAGGAAGCTTTGACTTGAAGGTGTGCATAGATGCAGACTGGGCAGGTAATGTTGATGATAGGAAAAGAACAACCGGTGGAGCATTCTTTCTTGGAGGAAGACTTGTTTCATGGAGTAGCAAGAAGCAGAGTTGTATTTCATAGTCTAGTACTAAAGCTGAGTATGTTGTAGCTTATATGAATTATACCCAGGCTATCTAGATGAGGCACATTTTAGAAGGTTTCAAGATGAAGTTTATAGAACCTGTAAAGATCTTATCTTACAATACCAGTGCCATAAATATTTCAAAGAACCCTATCTTGCACACACAAACCAAGCATATTGAATTGAAGTATCATTTCTTGAGGGAGAAAGTGCAGAGTAAAGATGTGATCTTAGAGCATGTTTCTACCAAGGAGAAGCTTGCAGATATCTTTACTAAACCATTGCCTAAGACTACTTTTGAGTATCTTAGAAATCAGCTAGGGGTTGTACCCCTTCATGAGGTAAATTGAGCATGATGTAGAGTACATCAGTCTCGGAGCTACTTGCATAATTTTACAGTAGGACTGATGTAGAAGTGGAGGTATTCCACATGGGGAGCATCAAGTTGCAGGTTGTTGATGCTGAACAATGAAGTTTTACATTGCATGTTTTACTTTCAATTTGGCATTGTTGTCAAAGGGGGAGAAGAACTATGTGATTATGGGAGAAGAACCAGTGACAAGATGAAGACAAGGAGAGTACATTTTAAAATGTAAACTAGGATCCCTATTCACAATCACAACAATCAATGGTATTGATATTTATATTGCCATCAATGCCAAAGGGGGAGATTGTTGGCATTTTCATGAAGATTGCATTAATGATATGTTATATTTTCATTGATGTCAATTAAATCGGTAATGATATGGTTGTAATGTTGTTTTGTAACCGGCTGGAAGAGCTAGTGGAAGGATGTTGTAATCGGTAGGTAAGTTTGTGGAGTGAACCGGTATTGCTAAGTATTGGAGAGTTGAACCAGTAAACCCTGCCTATTGTTTTGATAAACCCTAACTAATTAAGTTTGGTGAATTGGTTATATTGGTTTATGATTTGATGGTGAGCGGTAATGCTTATGACACGTATGCATATTGTATGAAGAGAGTTTCAAAGTGTTTTTGGCGCATTGAGGTAACGGTTTTTGTCTTGGGAATGAGCAAATATGTTTCATGTAATGCAAAGTGTGTGATGAGTTACTAAGTTTGATGAAGCACTCATCAAGGAGCGGTTGAGGCTTTCTTAAATGATGTGTAGAGATTGTTATGTAATCTAATGGTCATACATGAATTGACTTGTTTGTAATCTCTATGTGAATTAAGCTTTTGTTGTGTTACTAACCTAGTTGATTTGTTTATAAGGTCGATGAGTTGTTTAGTTTCTAATTTGGTAAAGTTTTAGTTGAGTGTGTGGTTGCTGAACTAGATGATGTATCTGCAGTTTGAGTAAAGGAAGATAGGAGCATGAAAAGGATCTAAATAAGCAAGTGTAGTGCTATTCAAATAGATCAGCAAACTCCTGTTGTTTTCTAACAATTACAATAGATTGAAATCCCCTAACTGGGTAAGCTCTAACAAGCTTGGTGCTATTCAAAACCTCTAACAAGGTGATCCATTAGCTTAGATTATAAATCCTTTACAAAGGTTACTCCTCACAGGGTATTGCTTCTAACAAGGCATTATAGTCAATCCCTTAACCGGGTGGTCCCTAACAGGATTTGTTCTTAACAAGACTTTTTTTAAAGCTTTAACAGGCTTGGCTCCTAACATGGGGAACTTTAGAAGAGTTTAGATAGTTATATTATGAGTCTCATCTCACCGTGGTTTTTCCCATTTGGGTTTCCACATCAAAAAAATTGTGTCAAGTGGTGAATGTTTTTGTGGTTATGTTTTCTATTGTTGATTTTCTTAACTACTTAATCCACATTTATAAGTCATGATAATAGGCAACAATATGAAATGAAGTTTTACTTATGTTAGTAAAAGTATTTGAATGTTTGTGAGTTACAAGTTATTTACTGTTAATCTATTGTAATAGTCAACCAGTTTAAACTTGACAATGACATTGCATTATTGATAGTTCTAAGTTTACTTTGAGAGTTTGATTTTGAGATCAGTGAAGTTTATCAGTTTTTCTATTTAGTAATTCACCTTACAAGAAAATGGATTCAATTCTTTGAAATATGAGAGAGGTTTTTGTAGAGGGTCATAACATGACCTCATACAATTATATGGCTCATTCGTATATGTCATGTGCACTGAGAAATATTGTCAAAGTTTGACCATTTTTCACACTTTGAGCATTTGAGGGAATGCGTTGATAGGGTATGGCCGGGAATGTTTAGATGACGTAGAGAGAAAAATGGGGGCATGCCTAGTGTAAACTCAGCTTCTCGGATACGTATGCACTACTAGTTCCCACCCACAACAAGCACAAAAAAAGTTAGGTATTTTGCAACTTTTCATTGAATGCATCTAATGCTTTTTGTTGCAACAAAAAAAATGTTCCCACACACAAATGGATTCGAATATTTAAAATATGAGAGAGGTTTTCGTAGAGGAGTGTAACACAACCTTGTAGGATTAGACATCTTGCTCATATGTAACACAAGCACCAAGAAATGCATCATCAAAGTTTGACAATTTTCACACCTTGCACTTAAAGGAATGCATCAGGAGAGTATAGCCCAGAACGTTTGGGAAAGTTGGAAAGTGAAATAGGGGCATTCCTAGTGTAAACCCAGCCTCCTGGACACATACATGCTAATGATTCATGCTCACAAAGAGCAAAATGAAAGTTATGGTATATTGCAACTTTTCATTGAATGCATTTTACGCTTTTGTTGCAATGGAAAAATTGTTGCCATGGGTAAATGGATTTGAGTATTAAAAAATCAAGAGAGGTTTTTGTAAATGGGAATAAAATAACCCTATATGTTCAAACAACTCATTTTTATGTGTCATGGGTCAAAGTTTGACAATTTTCATACTTCGAGCACTTAAGGGATTACATCGGTAGAGTATGGCTCAGAATGTTCAGGCAAGTTGGTGAGTGAAATAGGGGCATGCCTAGTGTAACTCAATCTCCTAGATGTGTATGCAATGATGGTTCATGCCCACGATGAGCAAAATGAAAGTTAGGGTATTTTGTAAATTTTCATTAAATGCATTTTACGCTTTTTGTTGCAACATGAAAAGTATCTCCATAGGAAAATGGATTCGAGTCTTTGAAAACTAAGAGAGGTTTTTGTAGAGGGGCATAAAATAACCCTATGGGATTGGAAAACTTGTTTGTATGTGTCACATGTGCCAAAAAAATACCATCAAAGTTTGATAATTTTCATACTTCAAGCACTTAAGGGAATGCATTGGTAGGGCATGGCCCGAAATGTTTAGATGAGTTGGTGAGAAAAATTAGGGCATGCCTATCTATTACCCCTATGTTTTTTCTCCTGCCTAAAGCCCTGTAATCAGCTAAAAACCAATTATTGCTAATATTTTAATGTTGAAAGTGTTGGTCACCTTTGTTCAAAGTTTCAAGGAGCCTCATGGACATCCCCTACCTACCACTCACAAAGAAATCATTATTTTTCAAATTATGTGAAAGATGACACAAAATCCTTTTGTAGAGACAATTTTAATCTCCTTTTCTCCAAAATGACTAATTTTTATGCCCAAAATTCATGTCGGTTGGGAGATTTAATGCTTTTATTTTTAGGTTACCCATATGCCCAAACAATTAAATCCCAAGTCTTATGTGTCCTATGCAAAAATGATTGCTGGGTTATTCTCTACTTATCTTACTTATTCTACAGTTAAAATTTCACAAGAAATGAAGCCCTCAGTAAAATGTTATGCAGGTTTTTCTATGACAACCCAAAGGAATAATGTCATGACTTAGGTTTAACATTGAACCAATTTTAGAGGTTCAAGGTTCACGTTCAAGGTTCAAGTTCAAGTGGAGTATGTTGTATCATGACCTTGTTTTTAAAAGAGTTAAAGGTCTTTGTAACAATTGTCATTGAACTTGAACTATTGAATCTTTTCAAAAAGTTCTAAGTTCGGGTTCAAGTTCAAAGTTCGAGTTCAAATGGAGCGAGTTGTATCGCAACTTTAGTTTTATAAGTGTAAGATCTTTGTAATTTTTGGTTATAGAACTTGAACTTTGAACCTTCTTTGGTTCAAGGTTCAAGGTTCAAGGTTCAAAGGTTCAACGTGCAACTAAATGTAAAGACAAAGTGATAAATGAAGCATATTGTGGGCAAAGTCTGTAATTTTGAACCTTTCGATTGAATCGCATAAGTTCAAGGTTCAAGGTTCAAGGTTCACAGGTTCAAAGTTCAAGGTTCACAAGTTCAATTTCAGAGTTTAGAAATTCATCTGATTAAACAAATGTAGGTTTAGAATGTGTTAGTTTTGGCATGTATAATGTTTGTAATTTTCAATGCAACCTATAAGCATGAATTTTATGAGATAGAAAAATCAGTCTCTGTGCAGGGGGCATGACTCTCAATTAAACCATTAGATTGCACTGAATTTTTAATATATTTTAGAAAACCTAGTTTTATAAATCCTCACCAGAGAGATTGGCAAAATATTAATGCGTTCAAAAGTTATTGATCTATGAGTATGGATCTATAAAAAATTTTGAGAAAAATATTATTATGAGAAGCTCACGGTGGGGACTCTTTTGAAATGGAGACCCAGATAATAATTTATCCTAAAGAAAAAAAATATGTCCACCTGTCAACACATAATTAGATGTGTTTAATTTAAATTTTCTACAAATATTTCTTAGAAATGAATGCAGGATAAAAGATTTGTAGCTAAACAAAGAAGAGTTATCAGGATGAAGATAAAAGATACAATGAAAGATTAATTAATAATATTTTCAAGAATAAGTTATTGATAACTGAAAGTCTCTTTAAAAAAGAGGCTATATATATGTAATGAAAGAAAAAAGCAAGGCTTTTTTTTTTTTTTTTGCTGTAAAAAAGAGGGGGCATCGTTGTTTTCTCGATAGCACAGTTTTATTTTTTCAGAAGTGTCAAGTCTATGAGCCCACATTTTAGCATTGATGGAATGAAGAAGATTTTGTTGATCTATGCATTACAATGAGCTTTTTTTCTTTTGTGATTACCTTTCACTGCCTTTTCTATTACACTAAATTGTGTATGCATTTAATTCTGAAACTTTGATTTCAAAAATAATTTATATATTGGAAAGAAATATGTTGTTAGCTCTTTTCCTGGGCATTCTGATCCCCCCTTGTCATTTGAGGCATAAGAGAGACTCGATCAGAGTCCAAGGCATTTTGATTCCATTGAAAAGGGTATTTTTGTGGGTGTGGGTGATTAAACTGTGTTTTAGTTATCTTCATTCACTTCATTTTAAATCATTTTTTCACATCTACTTTCATGGTTATTGGTAGATGTTAGTTTTCCTTTATTGCTTTCTAGTTAAAATCATATTAAAAAAAATATACATTTTTATCCAACGAAGGGAGTTGTACCTTCATATCAAAATTCAGAGAGCACTTGCACTCACCATTGCAAGTGACTTAATTGTTGGTTCTTGTTTTTCTCTTTCAATTTGAGCATTTGGGAGTCATTGTTGAAAGGTATTTAAGAAGGACAAATCTATTAACCTAGACTAACATAAACCTATCCTCTTAGACATGTATGTGCAAATGGTTCATGCCCACAATGAGTAGAGTGAAAGTTAGGGTATATTATAACTTTTCATTGAGTGCATTTTATGATTTTTGTTGCAATTGAAAAAGTGTTGTCACACGTAAATGGATTATATTTTCTTGTATAGAAGAATAACACAACCCCATAAGATTAGACAACTCATTCATATGTGTCATGGGCATCGAGAAATGTGCCATCAAATTTTGACAATTTTCACACTTCAAGCACTTAAGGGAATGTGTTGGTAGAGTATGGCCTAAAATGTTCAACTGAGTTAGCAAGTGAAATAGGGGAATGCCTAATGTAAACTTGGCCTCTCAGATACATACGTGATGACATTTTGCACACACAATGAGCAGAATGAAAGTTAGGGTATATTGCAACTTTTCATAGAATACATTTTATGATTTTTGTTGCAACAGAAAAAGAGTTGCCATAGGCAAATGGATTCGATTCTTCAAAAATCAAGAGATGTTTTGTAGAGAGGCATAGCACAACCCTGTAGGTTCATACAACTAATTTTATGTGTCACGGGCATCAAGGAATGCACCTCCAAACTTTGACAATTTTCACACTTCAAACACTTAAGGGAATGCATCGGTAGAGTATGGCCCAGAGCGATCAAATGAATACACGAGAAAAACAAGGGTATGCCTACCATAAACCTATCCTCCTAGATATGTACATGCTAACAATTTTCACCCATGACAAGTAGAATGAAAGTTAGGGTGTATTACAAATTTTCATTGAATACATTTTATACTTTTTGTTGCAACAGAAAAAGTGTCGCCATAGGAAAATGGATTCAATTTTTCAAAAAATGAGAGGTTTCTGTAAAGGGGAATAACATGACCCCATAGGTTTAGACAACTTATTCTTATGTGCCATGGGTGTCAATAATCATCAAAGTTTGATAATTTTCACACTTCGAGCACTTAAGGGAGTGTGTTGGTAGAGTATGGCCCAGAGCAGTCAGGCAAGTTGGTGAATGAAATAGGGGCATGCCTAGCATAAACCTAGCCTCTTAGACACAACAAGATCAATGAAAGTTAGAGTATATTGCAACTTTTCATTAAATGCATTTTACATTTTTTGTTGTAACAAAAAAATGTCACCACGAGAACATGGGTTTGAGTCTTCAAAAATTGAGAGAGATTTTTGTAGAGGGGCATAAAACAACCCCATAGGTTTAGATGGCTCATACATATGTGTCACGAGTGCTGAGAAATGTGCTATCAAAGTTTGACAATTTTTTCACACTTCGAGCACTTAAGGGAATGCATCAATAGAGTGGCCCTGAGCGATCAAGAGAGTTGTCAAGAAAAATAGGAGCATGCCTAGCATAAAACTAACCTCCCATATGCGTACAGGCTAATGGTTGGTGTTCATGACTAGAAGAATGAAAGTTGGGGTATATTGCAACTTTTCATTGAATGTATTTTACCCTTTTTTTTGCAATAGAAAAATTGTTGCCATGAGAAAATGGATTTGAGTCTTCAAAAACCAAGAGAGGTTTCTATAGAGAGGCATAACACAACTCTATAATTTCATATAGCTCATTCGTATATGTCATGGGAATTGAGAAACATGCCATCAAAGTTTGACAATTTTAACACTTCGAGCACTTAAGAGAATGCATCGGTAGAGTATGGCCCAGAGTGATCAGGTGAGTTGGCGAGTGAAACAGGGGCATGTCTAGCATCAAATCAACCTCTCAGACATGTACACACTAATGGTTTGCACCCATGATGAGAAGAATGAAAGTTAAGGTATATTGTAACTTTTGATTGAATGCATTTTACACTTTTTGTTGCAATAGAAAAAGTGTCGCCATAGACAAATGGATTTGAGTCTTCAAAAACTAAGAGAGATTTTTGTAGAGGAATCACACAACCTCATAGGTTCTAATGGATCATTCGTATGTTCTATAGGTTCTAATAAACATGTCAATGTTTGATACTGTTCACACTTTGAGTAGTTAAGGGTATGCATCGGTAGGGTATGGCCCAAAATGATCAAGAAAGTTGGTGACAAAAATAGGGGTATGTTGTTGGTCATTTGTAGGAATTGATTATGTGTTGCATTGATATTTTGTCATTGATGTCAACACTAGCTATTTTGGCTGCTTTACCGGCATCCTTTTGGTCTCCATAGGTTGTTTGGTTTTTGTTTGGATTAGATTGTGATGATCCAATATACTCTAGTATGCTTTGGCTTATGGAACTGGCTTAGATCTACTATTCATGCTACTCAGATTCATGTTTAGTCAGTTGGTTTTTATTTGGTGATTGAATGCTATCTTATATGCTTGTAAGTTTGGTTTGTTGATCTGGTGAGGGTTTTACCGGTAGAGATTTGTTGAAGATTTTTTATATTATACATAAGTGATGTTGGTACGGCTTCTAGTAGAGATTCAAGATGTTGATGGTGATAGTGTTTGAGACTTGGCTGATTGGGATCATTGCTTTAGCCTGTGTGGACCTAAATTGGGTCCAGTACTATCTAGGTTTTGGACCAACTTAATGTAATGTGTTGTTTGATATTCTCAATGTGTTTCCAGGATGTCTTATGGGTTGGATAATATTTTTTTGGTCTTAGGCCGACATGTTTTGTAATTATATGTTTGATTTATTGTTTGGTGACTAACATTATTGTTTATGGTCAAAGGTTTGTACATATATGATGCAAGATCTCATTGTAGATGGGTCAGTGCAAGAAGATGAGTCCACTTTTTGGCCAAAACGTGGAAGTGTTTTCCCTGTTTTTCAGATTTTGTCCCATTTGAGCTTAAATTTTGAAACACTTAGAGATTGAATCTTGGAAAAAGTCATTAATATAAAAGATAGCTCTCTAAGTGTACTTTTCAAATATGTAATTTATTTTAATACCCACATAATAAAAAATAACTTTTTGAATGGAGTTCTAAGAACTATGTTTTAAAAATGCCTGTTTCAGGACCATACTATGCATGTGTATGACCCACACTTTTTGACACAATTAAAATTATTTTCTCAAACCGTTTTGGGAAATGGTTTGTAACACACTGAAGATTGATGAGCATATTTTTCTGTTTTTTTTTTTCAAATATATTTTTTTTCATTAATTTTTTAATGGCCGTAATTATCTTTTTAAAAATTTGATGTGTACGACCCACATAATTTGACGTAAACTTAGCATTTTTTGAATTTTTTTTTTTAAATAGAAAATAATTTTGTGTAGATTGATGACATATAATTTTTTTTTCAAAATTCATTAAAATAAAAAAAGTTATTAAATTAAGAAAATTAGTTAATATTTCAAATTTATGGACCTGATTTAGTATAAATTAAATGAAAAATAGTTAAAATAATCAATTTTTAAATTAATTTACATATTTAGAATCTAGACAACATAATCTAAAATGGGTTTCAATTTTGTATAAAAATTCTCTGGTTAGAGGCACGTAAACTATTTCAGAAGTTCATATTTGTGCTTTCATTCATGGAGCTTTGAATTTGCAGGTTCATGTCTCAGGTGTGGCCATCCCAGGCCTATCCCGGGCCTAATCCCGAGGCAAGTGGCGGGTTGTGAATTCAAATTTTACATAGCGGGCCCCCATTTTATAAACAGGGGCCCATTTCTAAAATGGGGGCCCATTCCATTTTTTGCCCATTGAATTTAATAACGAGCCCCTGTTTCTAAATAATCATTACTGTAAAGAAAAAGATAGATTGCATCGATTTACCACACTATCATTGAAATCCATACTAACAAAGATTTTTTACATCATTTGGCAGTACTTTTTAATATTTTTTACACGATTTTTTGAAGAACTCAGTAAAAAGATATTATTTTTTGAAGACGAGTTTGTAAAAATGGGTTCTAAGCAACATCAAAAGAAAAAAAAGAGGACAATGATAGTGGACGAAATTCAAGCACAAAGAGAGAAGGAGGTAAAACGCCAAAGAGATCGAAGATCACAACAACGACAATTGAATAACACTTCTAAAGCATCTAGTTTAGTTCTCGTTGTAGATGAGACCATTGAAGACATCATGATGGATGCAAGAAATGTAGTGTTAGGTCCAATATGGAAAGCTAATGTACTGAGAGGGGAGGGGTGAATTAGTACTTCAAATCCTTTTCTCAACAATATCTTTACTGTTATGCATAAATAGAATAGTGTAGTAACATAAAACAAAACTATAATCAACAAATAACATTCATACATGATTCACTCCATAACACAAATATTTTGGTCACGCAGAAACTCTTGCTTAGAGAGAAAAACTGCGGTGGGGATAGCACCCACAACTTCACTACTGCAATAATAAAGAGTGCTTGGTTAGAGCTACATTTAGCTATTTCTTATAGCTTACCCTGTCAGGAGTATTAAGATAAGTTAGATCTACCTTACTAAAGGATTTATACAACACTATATAAGTGTAGCACCTAGTTAAAGGATTTACAATTTATAGACTTGGTTAGAGTCTTTTACCCTGTTAAAGGTTTCTCCTACAACTTCAAAATATTACAATAAGTCTTTAGAAATATCTACAACTTTACATCTAAAAATGTTGTAGCAGATTCTATGTGCTCAAAGTAAGATTACCTTGCCTATAGCATACCTTGATAACTCATAAAATAACTTGGTAAAGCCTTCTATTTACTCTGTTCCTCATCTGTTCTCTGATAACCTTCTCAGTGACCTCTATGTCTCTGTAACAGTCATAATACTCTGTGATTTCTCATGTATCACATAAGTCTTGCTTCATACACATATGCACACACATTTCTCATATTCACATCTCTTTCTAACCCTAAATTCATGTTGTATAAATAGACTTCTTATGTCAATGATCTGATTCATTTCTTCGATCTTACAAACATGATTTCTCGAATAAATAACCATGCAAAATATTTCATTGGTTAGATGACCTCAAAATTATACAAAATCTATATGTGCAATTTCCAATGTGATAACGGTTCTGTGTGCCTCGATCTTGTAACATGTTTTCATATGTGTGTCCAGGTTCAATGAATCTGGTAACATGTTTCACTCGATGTATATCAACTCGGTGTATTATCTTTACAACTTGGTAGACATGAAATAACACTCGGTAGACAGCTCGGTGTATACTGGGCTTTGTGACTATTTTCCTTCTGTAGCCGACTAGGCTGTTCATACCGACTAAATATTTCGGTAGGGGTAACCGACTAGAGTATATGGAATGACTTTGTATATAAAACTAATGGAAATTTGATAAGTAGTAACAATCTCCCCTTTTGACATTAGTTGAGATGTTTGACAAAACTACTTTCAAAGTCATTACTCAAAAATCTGTATACTTTACAAAATCTGACTAAACATGCAGTATATAGATTAGTCATTGAAATAGTATAATCAAATATACTCCCCTTATCAATATGTTGTTCAAAACTCTGTAAGGTGTGCTCGGTGATCAATACTCTATAATCACTGTTCTTTCCTCTGTTCACTACTCTTGGATACTCTGCTTATTCTGCTCATTCTCTTCTCGGTATACTCCCCCCATATACTACACTCCGATTGTTTGATACTTTGAGTACTATACACTCTTGATGATATACTCTAATATACTCTGATGATATACTTTGATATACTCCCCCTTTTTGACAAACATCAAAATTTAGTTACCATTGGGAGGTGGCAACTGATCAAAAATGGATTTGTACTTTGTCTTGGCTTTAGTGAGAGTGACAGAGAGTGCATCCTTTACACTATCCATTAAAGAATTATGTGCATTAATATCAGCCAATAATGAAATTAAGCCATCTAAAGTGCTTCCCTCTTATGTAGTAGAGAGATAAGTGGCTCGGTTTAGCTGTTCTTGAACGGATGAAAGATGAGGAAGGAATAATGTTTGAAGTGTCATTATGTCCATCCTGATCTTGTTATCTTCATTCCTCAGTTCCAATTGTTGAGCCATGAGCTGTTGTAGCTTAGTATAAAAATTCTGAACTGAATTGGGCTCGGGGGTCAACTTATTTGAGAGATCAGTGATCTCTTTCTCAATTACTTCTGTTTTATTCTTAATGTCTTTAAGAAATAAAGAAAATGTGCAGAGTTTCTGAAATAATGAAAGAATGTGCTTCAGTTGAGGGGACAACTTAGCAATAAATTTGACAAGTTTTACCTTGCCAATAGCAATGGATCTCTGTACTTCCTCTATCATTTTAGCAGTTAGCTCCTTGTCTTTTAGTTTGCTCAAGTATTCGGATGCATCTACTCTAGATGTCTCAATCTGATTTAGGAGTTCATCCAATTGAATATGGATGGCTACATCGGTTGATACTATAGCTGAAGGTAGCATATCTGATAGTAAGGTCTTGACCTTTTGAAGTACTTTATTCTTATTTTGTATGGTCAGTTGCTTCTCCTATTTGGCCTTTGCTTTGCACAGTTCACTGAATTCATTGAGTGCTTGCCCTTTCAATGTGGAGATGTCTACATTGGGCAACACTATCGGTTTTGATAAATCAATTTTGAAACTATTCTTTTTCAACTTCTTTTCTTTACCTTTCATTGAGTGAACCACTACAATAGCTTGAGAGGCTTGAGAACCCTTGGTAGGTTGCTTGGTAGAGACAACACTTTTGTCAGTTTCTTTAGCCTTGGTAGTGTCCTTTGGTGTCTCTACTATAACATTTTCCATGCTAGAAGGTGCTTGAGAGGTTTGTTCTTGTGAAGTACCTTCTACTATAGACTTTTGACCTTCGGTGCCTTCACTTGTAGCCTGAGGAGCTTCGGTTGTAGTAGGTTGTTTGATCAGTGGGTAAGGCTAAACTTGTTCCAAAACAGATTCACTGGAGACAAGTTTTGCATAAGCATTGCCTTCTATCATTTCTTGTTCAGGTGCCTCTGCATCCATGATATCTTCATCTATTTGAATGGTGACAACAGGGTCTTGCTCGGTGACATTAGGCTCTTGGTCGGTGACATCGACTATTTCCACTGTAGATTGTTCACTAGCATTCTTTCTTTGAAAGATGGTCTTCCATTGCTCTTTTGTTTCCTTTTCCACTTCTATATACAGGCCATTCATCAATTTCAAGGCCTTTTGTTTTACTGTAAATTGAGTTTGGTTGTTTGTCAGATGTTCTTTTATTTCATCAACTAACATATTAGGAAAGAGATGCACCAAACTTCTTTCTCTGATTTGTTTCTCCGAGTCTAGGGCATATTACCATCTGGTTTCAATATGTGCATATAATTCAGTAGGAATAGAATTACATACTTCTAATGGGACAACTTGGAATTTGAGAAGTGTGCAAATGACAGCTTCTTCAATTTGCCTCTTTTCATCAATAGATTTGGATTCATATTTGACAAATCTGAATCCACCAAATCCACCATATTCCTATAGATTATTACAAAAAATTTCTACACTATGTACATCTACCTTCTTGCTTTTCATAATCTGAAATTTATTTGCATCTTCAGATTTGGTATCACTCGACTCTTTTGGCAAAATGAGTCTCCGAGTAGATTTCTTGTAAGTTCTAGTTACCTTAGGAACAACAATAGTCTTTTGTTTCCTACTCAGTAATGCAGCAGATGCCCTTGTGTTAGGTCTCTTTGTTGGAGGGGTCGGTAGGGCCATTGAAGTGTCCTTTTTCTTTCTCTTCAACACTTTTCTCTTAGGCAATTCGGTGCTAAGTGTTATGGTTGCTTCTTGGGTTTCTGTCTCCTCTTCGATGATGGCTAGAACTCCTTTGATAGGTGTGGAGGAAGACTCTTCTCCAAATTTCTCCATTAATGCCTTAATAATCTTTGTAGCTTTTCTTGTAGCCTTAGGTACTACAATGCTCATTTTTACTTTTTCCTTCATCTCTTCATAGGTTCCATACCTCAGCTCAATAGTATTCCTTGGCAATGATAGATAGGCATCAATTTGCTATTGTGTGATATCAAAATCAATCTCGTAACCCATAGGTGACAAAGATTGAGTCCTTGGTTCCATAGCATTCATATAACAGTAATCGGTGTCGACCTCAAAACATATTTCATCTTTGTATTTTTCTACCAGCTGTGGTGGAATTCGGTACCTGTTATGCATTTTCTCTTGGAACATGCTGAAGTAATCATCCATTATATCATTAAAGTTATCACCTAACTTCTTGATGAAGTCATTAATCTAATGGGTGATTGGTCGGTGTAGTTCCCAAACAACTTTATAGATTGTTGGAAAAAACTTCTCAAAGTAGAAAAACATACATACAAGTAATGATCCAAATTTTAGAGTATTTGCCGAGTTGTTCTTCTTCGGCTTCCTGATTGTGTTCAGATTTTCAAACAAGTTCTTCGACAATACTTCACACAAGTCAATTTTCATGCCTTTCTTAACAATTTTGTATACTAAGTCCACTGCTACACAGGGTACACTGTTTTCCCTTGCCGATTGGAAGAAACAGTAACCAATTACTCTAATGGAAAATTTGAGTTCAAGATTAGTGACATTGTTCAACTTCAGACCTCTGTAATCCGATTCAACTCCAGTCAAACTGATCAATTCCTTCTGTGATATCATTTTTTGTGCTCGGGCATGATCATAGATAGGATATCTGGTGATCAGATGAATAATTTCTTTAGTGATCTTAAATGGTTGCTCTTGTAGCCACATGAAATCATCATGCACTCGGCTTAGTACAAACTTGACCCACTGGGGTTTGAACACACGGGGATAGGTTAGGGCTTTAGTCAATCCCTTGATTTTGATATGCTCATACTTGCTATCCATTTTACCATTTGTGCACAATTCATCATATGCATCTTTGATCTCAACATGACCGAGTTCTTCAACATCACATTTTGTGAAGAATCTCACATCCTTGACTAACAAGACTCGATCCGGGATGAGTGAAAAAGTAGTTTTGTCATCCAGTGCAGATGCAATTTTGGGAGTCAAAGAGTATTTTAGTGAGGGCATTTCTACATTTGTGACAACAATGGGGTCTTGGATCTTAGATGCCATTTTGATTTTAGATAAAAATTAACATAGGAACCTTAGGGTTTGAGAACTAAACAAATGACAGACACTTCACACTCAACAAATAATAACAACTTAATGAGTTCGGTAAACCAGCTTAGCAATGCGATGAGATTCGATGTAAATACCTTAGATTTTTCTTTGAAGATGGTTTGATCACCTTGATTTGCTCTGCTCTGCTTCTCAAAAACTTAGTGAATGAAAATGACCACGAAAAACCTTTTAAGTACTCAAAAATACCTTATCGGGCTCCGTGCAAGTTAGGTCGAAGACATTAAATGCACTCGGTTCACTTAACTTTCTTTCCCTTTTTTTTGCGCTTTAACCGAGTAACCAAATTTCCTTCATATATCGACTTGACAGGCTTCCTGAATTCACTGACTTAACAATTTTCCTATAAAGTGCTCCAAAAGACTTTGATAGAATTTCAAACTTACTACTACATCTTACTATGCAGATTTTGAATTTAGTACATACTAAAATAGGAACTGTTTAAGATTTAACCTTGTGAGAATGCAATCCCTTCATACCTTTACCGATTAATTTGGAGTGGGAGCACCTAACTTAGTAGGTAAGGTGCTTTCTTTATTTGACACAATTTCCTTCTTTCTCCAAATCATCTTTAATTTCTCTTTTATTTCCTCAGTGTCATCTCTAGGTTGATCTCTGCAATCTCTAGCCAAGTGTCCCACTTTGTGACAATGAAAACATGCCATACCAGGATTTCTCCATGATCTTTGGTTATTCATTCCAAACCTTATAAAGTAGTTGGCACTTATATGTCCATATCTTCCACAACATTCACACCATATCCTTGTATTGTAATCCCATGGTACTATAGAATATTGTTAGTAAGGATCTTTGTGAGTTCGGTAACCTCTAGTATTTGCTCGGTGTGCAAACCACATGTGGTTCTTTTGCTTAAACCAACACTTCTTGGTACTATGTCCATATCTATTGCAATTTTTACAAAACCCTTTAAATTTTGCTTTCTGATAATTGTTAATAGACTTTGTCCTACATTGATTAGATGTGTGACCATATTTATTGCAATTGTAACAATAACCATTGGTCTTAGTGGTATTCGGTTGCTTACCTTTTCTGATTTGACACATGTTGGTAGTATGACCTTGATTTCCATAGTAGTAGCAAATAGGCTTCTTCGTTTTGATTTTATTCCTTTTTCCAGCTTGTTTTGATGATTCTCCTCTCTCGTAGTCCAGATTCCCTTCTCGGTAGAGTCTTTTCCTTTGTAATCGAGTCCTCCTTCTTTGTAGGGTCATCTTGTGTTCAGTTGCTCATCCAACATCTTTGATGCTTCATAACTCTTCTTCAGTGTTTCCTTGGATTTCTTCTCTGTTTCAAGTTCATTGCTCAACCTTGATACTTCAAGTTTCAATGCTTGATTCTCATCATTTTTCAGATTTACTTCATGATGTGTATAACCTAGTTGATCTATCAGATTTTGTTGAATACCAGTTAGCCTTATGATTTCATCATTCTTATCAAATACTAAGACTTCAAGTTGTTGTTTCTCTCTTTGTAGATCTCTTGCTTTATCCTCGGCTATCCTTAATGCATCTTGATTTTCAGTCATCTATGTACTGAAATGTTCATGTTCTCTTTTCATTGTTTTTAGTTGATCAGCCAATGATTTGTTCTTTTCTTTCAACACTCCAATAATTTCTTCAGTTTCTTCAAATATACTGTTCTCAGATGATGTCTCAATTTGTTCCACTAACTCTTGAGAATCCTGCAAGTCATCAAATAATCTTCTCCTTACTTTCAGATATTTTTGCATTTGCCTTTTCATGTCTGCAATCACTTGATTTGCATTATCTAGCTCTTCTTGTAGATACACAATCCTCCAAGATTGTTTATAGCCTTCCATTGATAAGATCTTTCTCTTTAGGTAGTTAAGGGGTGAATCAGTACTTCAAATCCTTTTCTCAACAATATATTTATTGTTATGCATAAATAGAATAGTGTAGTAACATAAAACAAAACTATAATCAACAGATAAAATTCATACATGATTCACTCCATAACACAAATATTTTGGTCATGTAGAAACTCTTGGTTAGAGAGAAAAACTATGGTGGGGATGGCACCCACTTCACTACTGCAATAATAAAAAGTTCTCGATTAGAGCTACATTTAGCTATTTCTGATAGCTTACCCTGTTAGGAGTATTAAGATCAGTTAGATCTACCTTACTAAAGGATTTATACAACACTATATAAGTGTAGCACCTAGTTAAAGGATTTACAATTTATAGACTTGGTTAGAGTCTTTTACTCTGTTAAAGGTTTCTCTTAAAACTTCAAAATATTACAATAAGACTTTACAAATATCTGCAACTTTACATTTGAAAATGTTGTAGCAGATTCTATGTGCTCAAAGTAAGATTACCTTGCCTATAGCATACCTTAGTAACTCATAAAATAACTTGGTAAACCCTTCTGTTTACTCTATTCCTTGACTATTCTTTGATAACCTTCTTGGTGACCTCTATGTCTTTGTAATAGTCATAATACTCTATGATTTCTCATGTATCACTTAAGTCTTACTTCATACACATATGCACACACATTTCTCATATTCACATCTCTTTCTAACCCTAAATTCATGCTGTATAAATAGACTTCTTATGTCGGGGATCTGATTCATTGCTTCGATCTTACAAACATGATTTCTCGAATAAATAACCATGCAAAATATTTCATTGGTTAGATGACCTCAAAATTATACAAAATCTGTATATGCAATTTCCAATGTGATAACGATTCTATGTGCCTCGATCTTGTAACACGTTTTCATATGTGTGTCCAGGTTCAATAAATTTGGTAACACGTTTCACTTGGTGTATATCAACTCGGTGTATATCAACTTGGTGTATTATCTTTACAACTCCGTAGACATGAAATAACACTCGGTAGACAGCTCGGTGTATACTAGCCTTTGTGAATGTTTTCCTTCTGTAACCAACTAGGCTGTTCATACGAACTAAATATTTCGGTAGGGGTAACCGACTAGAGTATGTAGAATGTCTTTGTATATAAAACTAATGGCAATTTGATAAGTAGTAACATGTAGAACCACACACGGGTATGACTGTTGATGCAAATGTTGATGTGGATGCGAATCTTGGTATGTTTTTAAATCTCGATGACTATGATGCCAATCAAATTGCTGATTTAAATGAAGTTGGATATAAATTTCATACACAAATACAAAAAGAAATAAATATTGAAAATATTACACCACCCTCTCTGAAAGAAAATGAATTTAATTTGTTTACTATTGATAGCAATGTGCTAGATAATCTTAATGGGTTAGTTTCTTGGAGACAAATTAAAACACATGCGAATAGATTATATAAACAATTTTTCTATAATAAAAAGTTAGGATTCCAATGTCAATTATTGCTGCAATTAATAAAAATGTTAAAAATGCATAAAGTCATGAAAAAAAAAGGTATTTATGCAAAACCCAAAGGAAAAGATGAATCATATAAGCAAGTTGTATCTACTATTGCCAGTGCCATCGATTCTATAGGAAAAACAAGTCGATCTAAAGATAAGAAGGCGACACGTAGAGTTATAACGACTACTATAGTTGACAAAATGATTGTTAGTAAAAGAATGTTAAGTGATATAAGTGGCTATTTGAACTTACATCATAGAACCTTGTCAAGAGCAGCCAAAATAAGAGACACAATTGAAATTGATCCACTAAACCATTGTTGGAGTTTTAGTGGTAGACTTCAAAGGTCGGACATGAAATTAAATGATGAAACTAAACAATTAATTGCAAAATTTTGGCATGATAACACTAGAGTTTCATCAAATGCTAGAGATGTTTTGAAGTTAAGGGTGGGATCAAAAATTCATGATCCTCATCCAAAACATCTTCTTGACATGACTCAAACTGAATTCTTTAAAAAATTTAGTGATGAATCTGTGTTAATGAATTTACGAATTAGTCAAAGATCATTTGAAAAATGCAAACCTTGGTATGTTAAAATCAATAAACAAAGAATATCTTATTGTTGTAAAACTCATGTTCAGTTTCGTTACTATTATGATGTTTTTCAATATATACGTTGTATGTTGCATGGTAATGATCTTGTGCAAGATTGTGGTGTTTATGTTCCACCTGAAACTATAAAAGATTTTATTGGAAGTTTATTTTGTAAACCACCTAATGAACAATTATTTCTTTCCAGTTCATGTATTTATGGCCTTTGCAATTTATGTGGGAACTATTCTTCGATAGGTGAATGTTTGCATGAACATGTTTCATCTGAGTTTGGACAAAAAATGGTTGATGTTAGGAGATTTAAAAATATAGAATACCCTCTAAAGGATGGAAAGATGGGGAAACGTTTAGAATTGATTACAAAACATAATAGTGTGAATGCATTTATTAGTTAGTTTAAAACTCATATTGTTCCAAAATATGTGAAACATTCCCAACATGCCCGATGGCTTGATGGACAATTTCGCATATGCAAGAACACATTTCCAGTTGGAACAATAGTATCAGTTGTGGATTTTCCAGAAAATTATACTCTAAAACCACAAGAGGAAACTCAATCACAATACTACAACTCAATGCAAGTGGCCATATTTGTGCACATTATATATAGACATGACCATGACAGTATAGAAGATAACAATTTTTTTTTGAGGGAGTATCATTTCTATGTTAGTGATAATCAATTACACTCTTCAGAGTTTGTTCAACATTGCTTCGAGGTATTTTATGATAATCTTAAGGAAAGAGAAATTGACATGAAACAACATATGATATGGTTAGATAACTGCACTGGACAATTCAAAAATGCAAGAATGTTTTATTGGTTATGCAAAGTTCACAAGATAACCAATGTCCAACATTTATGGAGTTTTTTTGAAGTGGGACATGGTAAGGGGGAACACAATGGAGCTAGTGCCTGTATAAAAAGAGCTCTTGCTAGAGAACAATTGAAATTCAAGGATGCAGTGAAATTTAGAGATGCTCATGCAGTTGTAGATTGGTGCAATTCAAAGTTGTCAAAAGGATCAACTAAAAACTCTGCAATTCGACGTTTCTTCTAGTTGATAGAGGAAGATAGTATTCCTATTTGGCATGATTGTAATACCATCATTGGATCAGCTAAATGGCATTCGTTTAAGAGTTCTAATTCAAACACATAAACTATATTCACAAGGCAACTTGCTTGCTTTTGTCAGTTTTGTGTTTCCAAAGATTGGGAATTTTGTGAGAATAAAGAATGGGCTGAAGAATGGAAACAAAGATCATTGACACCCATAGATGCAAATGATCCACATGAAAGAACTGATGAAGATATGGATCAAATGACTATGATCGTATTTCAGATCTTATACAACAAGGTAAAATTATTTTTGAAATTTGTTTTGATTTATTAAATAGTACATATTTATGAAATCTTACAGTGTATATTTTTGTTTTTATTTCTCATTACATATTAAAATAAAATTGTTTTGTGCACAGGACATGTCTATGCTGTTTTTGCACCAGAGGACAATGAAGAGGGGACAGAGTATTGGTTGGTTCAATGTGTAGAGCCAAAACATAAGCTAACCACTCCTCGAGTAGATGATGATGGTTATGACTATCCAACAGAATCTGTGGTTGTTGTGTTCCAGTAGATGCAATATTGACTCTAGTATTAGGTGTAGTCCTTATCTACATAAACAAAAATTATTTAATGAAGTATTAGATTGTATAAAAAAAAGAGATGCACTCAGTTTATACCTATATTTAATGAAGTATAAAAAGATTGACATGTACATGTATATATATCTATACCTGGTCAAGATGAACATCCGAGCAAAGAAAATCCATATAAGATGTCATCATACTATCATCTGCTGCATCATGCTCAGCTAGAACTGAAGTAGATCCTACAGCAGTAGTAGGACCTACACACGTCTCATGACAACTCGAACACATATGTGGCATCCATTGAGGAGTAGATGCCATGTGAGCAGCTTGCTCACTCAAGTTACCTGTGAGGGAAGTCAAAGCATCTAATGTCGAAATGAATGATGTATTTTGGACATCTACAGGAATCGATGGAGCAACAAGTGGAACTATGGGTGGATCCAGTAGGGAATTATTACTCTGTGCCCCTAATCTATGCTGTGGCATTCCACAACCAACACCCTGGAATGACTTAATGTCAAAATAATTTGGTTTTTGGTTCATTACAAACTCACAGTATAATTTCTTCAAAAAATAAAAAGGGACCTCGTAATTATGATGTGGTGGATAATCAAAAACCATCCACCATCTATCCCAAAAGTATCTAGCCATTTCTGGATGCACACACCACCTAATTGAAATTCTTTTCTGGTTAGGTTGCATTGGTTCTCTTGTTTTTGTGTTGGTAAAATATGGACATAAATGAGCTTTGGTTATTTTCAAATCAGTGATTTGCCTATAAGTTAAACCATCGGCATAAAAATCACGCAACTCTTGTTGTTGTCTATGAAATTGATCTAATTGAGAATCAACAGATCTAACTGACTCGACAACAGTTTGCATTGATTTTGCAAACTCTACAAGATGGGGTGGCGTGATTTGCTCATTTTGGATAGTAGCAATGTTTTGTTCAATCACTTATAGGTTTTCATTAATCCGTTCTCTTAAATAAATTTCATCCAATCTAGGGGGTGGAGGTGGAGGTGGTGGTGGTGGTGGAGGTGGAGGAGGAGGAGGAGGGGGTTGTGGTGGGGGATTTTCACCTAATAGTTCATCTATGTCAAAGACATCCATGATAACAAAGAGCTCCTGCATATATAAAGATATACATGAATTATATACAACTCTATGTCAAAGAAGAATCTATTTTACTAAATTAAAAAAAAAACATTTATAAATAGTAACATTTCTATGTTGTTGAATGAGATACACATGAAATATATAATATAATATTGAACTTAAAAAAATATACATGTACATACTATTGAATCTTTAAATAAAAAATTAGCGCACAAAACTTAATAAAAACTTTCAATGAAACATCATAAATCTATTATATATTCAATTTAATAAATTCATTTCTTGTAAAATGCATCAACTATTAAAATAAATATAAAATATTTCATACATAAGATCAATAAAGAATTGAGAAATAAGATTATCCTCCTTCTAGTGTAAGAATATATAAGGATTGATGATAAGTGCTTAAAATAAGATATTGAAATGTAAGATTATTACGCTCTATAAACCAAGATATGATCATAAGATCATCATGTGAGGCACAATCATATAATATTAAGATGCAAAAATGCATGATCAAATAGTGATAATCTATTATATTCTCTATAATAATAGGCCAATGTATGTTCACATAAGATAATACTTTAAGAAGATAGACTAACCAATATACAAACATAAGATAATGCTTTAATAAGATTAAAAAAACACTATATGAACATACATGTGAAGTAAATAGTTTTGAAGATCATAAGCTAGAACAAAGATTAAAGTATAAGACATCAATCATTATGGAAAATTAGTAGTTACTAATAAAGATTAGATTTAATGTAAAAATAGGAGATAAAACACATGAAGTACATTCACTTTGTTGGTGCATCATTATTTTCTTGCATTTACCTAGCTATTGTATTGCATATTTGCACCTAGAGGATAGGATAAGATTACTTGGGTAGATATCTACCTAGGTAGGCATCACATGTTCAACTCATACTCCCTACTTTGGTAGAGATGTGGATATATGTTACTCATCTTCTCAATTTTTTTGTAACAGTTCTCTGTAAATAGAATTTTATATATTAGAATTTTCCTAAAACATGTCTCAAAATGATTAAAATAATTGAATCAAGGTCAAAAAATAGGAATGTGAGATACATGATATGGATGATGACAAGGATGGTTGAGAATAAAGAGAATTTGAATGGTTTGTGGTATGCTCCAAGTGTAGGGTACTTTTAAAAAAATTATACATGATGCCAAGGTACTTGTCCAAGGTGTCATAAGAATGGTTTTCACCCATGAATAAAAAAATTATGTTTACTTTTCTCTCTTTTTTAATTTTTATGCAAAACCAAATCCTTTAGGTGTGAATATGTTAAATGATACACAGGATATTTATAAGTTTTTAAAAATCTAATAATAGGACCAACTATGGACCTATTATGCAATGTCATGGCATAGTAGGACCTATTATACCATCATGGCATAATAGGTCCATAATTGGTCCTATCATACTAAGTAAACATGTTGAATTAGCATAGTTTTAGTGTTGGACATGAATTAGATGATGAAGTTGGCAATTTTTGAGAAAATCATGTCATGTTGTGGCTTAGTAGGTCCTATTAAATGGCATAATAGGACCTATTATGCCATGATGGCATAATAGGTCCTATTATGCCATGACATGACATAATAGGACCAACTATGGATCCATTATGCAATGTCATGGCATAATAGGACATATTATGTCATCATGGCATAATAGGTCTGTAATTGGTCCTATCATACTAAGTAAACATGTCGAATTAGCATAGTTTCAGTGTTGGAGATGAATTAGATGATGAAGTTGGCAATTTTTGAGAAAATCATGTCATGTTGTGGCTTAATAGGTCCTATTATGGACCTGTTATGCCATGATGGCATAATAGGTGGACTATTATGCAATGTCATGGCATAATAGGACCTATTATGCTATGATGGCATAATAGGTCCTATTATGCCATGACATGATATGATAGGACCAACTATGAACCCATTATGCAATGTCATGGCGTAATAGGACATATTATACCATCATGTCATAATGTGTCCTATTATGCCATCATGGCATAATGTGTCCTATTATGCCATGATATGACATAATGTGTCCATAATTGATCCTTTTATACCATCACATGACATAATAGGACCATAATAGGACCTTTATTCCATGACATGGCATGGCATAAACCTAAGCCTAAACTTTGAAATCTAAAATTTGAAGAGTAATGTTAATTACTTTTAAGGTTATACTAATTTAGTGGTAACTTTTGTATTTCCTAATGAGGAATAAGAACAATGTAGGTACATATGTTCGGTTTTATTTCAATTTCCTTTTCGAACGTTTTTGTTTTTGTTTCCATTTCATTTTCGTTTTTCAGTTTGTGTCAATTTCATTTTGTTAATTATCTAGGTTTGGTTTTGATTTCTAAATTTGTTGATTGGGGTTTAGGGTTAACCGTTCAAAAATATTTTAGATCAAAATCAAGAATTTACAAATATAAAAAATAATTTATTTATAGGCTACTATTAAAAAAAACTAAAATAATACAAAAAAAACTAAATAATACACAAAAAAACAAGAAAAATATGCAAGAAAATTATGAAATGTGAAAATAGATGATGGAATGTGTACTTGGGATAGTGGTGGAGGCTTGAAATGGAAACCATAGCATGGGTGCCCATTTTTGATCTCCTCTTGTCAATTCACTATCACGGTGAAAATGAAAAATTTGCCAAAAAAAATGGTAAAAATAGAATTTCAAAATGGGCCCTCGTTATTTTAAAATGGAGGCCAAACCATTAATGGGCCCCCATTTTTTTAGAACGGCCCCCCATTTTTTGAAAATGGGGGCCCGTTTTGTGGAGCACATTTTCCAATGCGAAGACTTCCGTGAATTTGTGACTCATTAGCTTGCACATACCCAGATCATATAAGGGATAAGGAAAGGATGTATAGGAGTGAATAATATAATAATTATTCATGTAGAGGATTTGGTCTATCATTGGCGATCAAGTTGGGTTTATGTAAGAGGATTAAGTCCTCCGGTATTGAGCTTAACTAGAATTGTATTCAGGCATAGGAGATGCTATCATTGAAGTTCATTCTTCCTTCTGGATTGTAGTCTGGATTTTTATGTAGCCAGTGAGACTTCTTTTGTAATGAGCAGTGTTCTATAGGCTATTGGCCTTCCTACAAGTGTAGGCCCCTCAATTTGTATTCATATACTTACTACAGAAGTATTATCTGACTGTGGGTAGGCTTCCCACCATGGTTTTTCCCTTTACTGGGTTTTCCACGTACAATTCTTGGTGTCATGTGGATGGTATTTATTCTCTAATTGTTTCTTGTTATTAATTGGTATATCTACTATTTCATTAGTTGGTTTATGCATTCCAGTATTGACATTATGTGTTCTGGTATTAAATTTTTAATTGCTTAAGGTTCTGGTAATCTGGTGACAACTGATTCACCCCCCCTCTCAATTGTCTTCCAGTTATTTGAACTATCTAACATATGCCTAGCATAAACCAAGCCTCCCAAACACAATTGCACTAATGCTTTGTGCCCATGACGAAGATGATGAAATCTAGGGTATATTGTAACTTTTAATTGAATGCATTTTACACTTTTTGTTTCAACAAAAAAAGTTTGGCCACAAGCAAATGGATTCGAGCCTTCAAAAACCAAGATATCATTTTTTAGAGGTGCATCATATGACCCCGTAGGTTTTGATGACTCATTCATTTGTGACATAGGTTTCAAGAAGCATGTTGTCAAAGTTTGACAATTTCCACACTTCAGGCACTTAAGGGAATGCGTTGGTAGGGTATGGCCCCGAATGATTAGGCAAGTTGGCAAGCAAAAAAGGGGCATGTCTAGCGTAAACCTAGCCACCTAGATGTTCTCACACTAACCGTTTATGCATTGAATGCATCTGACACTTTTTATTGCAGCAAAAAAGTGTCGCCATGGGCAAATGGATTTGAGTCTTTATAAACTAAGAGAGGTTTTTGTAGAGGGGTATCACATGACCCCATAGCTTTTGATGACTCATTCATATGTTCCATAGGTTTTGATAAATGCATCATCAAAGTTTGATAATTTTCACACTTGGAGCACTTAAGGGAATGTTTTGGTAGGGTATGGCCCAGAACGATTGGGCGATTTGGCAAGCAAAATAGGGGCATACCTAAGGTGAACCCAGGCTCCCAAACATGCTTGCATTGATTATTTACACCAACGATGAGAAAAATGAAAGTTCTATTATGATTTTTAGGCCTATTTATCAAGTGCATTAAGGAAGTTAGGGAAAAAAAGTTACAAATCGTGTAACATTATTACAATACAACATTTTTTAGATTTTATTACAAAAATCACACCTTAATTGTAACATTAAGTATCTCAATCATTGGAAAATAAAATTATATTACACATAAGTATATCATGAAGACATTTGATATTACAATCCCTCAAGTATTTCATATGTTCAAATATACAAGTCATATGTACATATATTCAAATAAGATTGACATTACAATTTTTTGTGAATTTACATTTAATCCATTGAACCAACTGGATTTTCTCTTCTCTTTATCATGTCAAGTATTTCCTCATGGTTAGACTCATGAACCTTCCATAGGTTCTTGTCTAGTGGTCTATCCCCATATTTGGTCAAATGAAGATTTGATGCCACAACAAGGATAGAATAATGAAGAATCTTCCTATGTGTCTCTAAGTCTTTGAACAAGCACAAGTTAGACTGCTTCATTAGGTACCTTCTAAGCCATGTACCAATAACAACCACTGATCTTGTAGGCTATTCAATATTTTATCCATCTACCACGGGGTCATCTAATTTCTTTTTTTTCCTGCACACAATGACACAAATAATAATTTGTTCCTTTCTCATTTCCTTCAATTGCAATAATTGCATAAACATGCCCTACAATGATAAAATGAGATGAATTTAGAAAAAAATTAAGGTAAAATATACTCAGTTGGACTAGATTTGTCATGCCATCAAAGTCAACTGATTCTTCCACATGTGTGAGTTGTAGTGCACTCAGGCGTCGATATGTCTCAAGAAAGATTAGTCTTTATATACCATTTTCCACCCAGTCCTTTAACTTACACTCATTATAGGCTTGATCTCTATGTGAAGAACAATAAAATGCAATTTTTCATGTATGGATACTCCATGAACCTATGATAGAGCTTCTAAAATAGTGTAGCTCACTTGATCCTATCAATGTACAACAATCCTTGATTTTTGCAATGTTACTATCATATACCAACCCAAAAAATCTATGGACTGAAGAGTTACCTTCATTACCTAGACCGATTGTAGAATTGCCCCATGATAATTGATTTTGTAACTTTCAATTTTGTGTTCTCTTTTTACGTTAACTCTTCTCATGCTAAATCTTTTTTAATACATGTTTTTGCACCATCATGCTCCTCCTTTCCATACCTAGCCTCAAAGAAATTTCACATATGTTAAACACCAATGATCTTATGCATCCTACTTCACCAATAAAACATATGAGAGTTCTTGAATTATGTTGCACAATTATCTGACCATATGATATGCTGACAGAATGACATCCCCTTATTAGCCAAATCATGGTAGAATATATAAAAACAACCTTGCACAAACTCTATAGAGTGTGTGTGATCATCGCTAATGTAAAAATAATAATCCCTCAATATCTTCCTCTCTTCCTCTATACTATCACCCGCATCAATAAATTCTATATGCACAAATATAGCAAGTTGTGTGGAGTTGTAATATTACAATTACACCTGATTCTATGGTTGCAGGGTGTAGTTCTCTACAAAGTAAACAACTAAAATGATTGTATCAAGTGAAAATGTCTCCTTGCATAAATTGAACTATGAGTCCAACCATCGAGCTTGATGGTTATTCCTTGCAACCTCATACACTATATTCTCATGAAAGATGCCCATAAACTAATGCAATGGAATCTTTTCACTAATCAATTCACACCTTTTTTCTTCTTTTTCATCTTTTAGAATGTAGGCCACCGTCTTATATTATCCAAATTCCACAAGTTCATTTCCAATCGCATGTGTACTCTCCATATGTTCACAAATTTGTAAATGTTTCAAGCCACCATAATGAACACGTGTGCCATCCAAGAAACACTTCTTGCAATATAGTTGATCATCCACTCTTTTACATAAGATGTTAGATATGAATTCCCTTGAAGATGTGGGTGGAGAATTTATGTTACATTCCTGAAAAACATTGTTAGTATGCAAATCTACACATATATGTCAATCAACATCATAATGGTTAGAAAAACCAATATGTACTCTACAACAACAAGTTGGGCATGTGTGATTTATTTTGACATAAAAAGACTTTACTATTTCAAAGAATCTTTGACTAATTTTAACTTGAGGATACATATGTAGAAACTTGACAAAAAAATATGTTTGAGTCATATTCAAAAAATGTTTCAGATGTGGATCATGGATTTTACTACCAATCCTCCTTATAACATCTCTTTGATTGGGAGATACCCTTGTATTATTCTTCTAGAATTCTTCAATTAGGGATCTCAAGGCTTCGACGATTGCTTTATCTTTTCGTGTAGTCTATTAGACAATGCCCATAAACTCATTATTATTTGGATCCTTCACTCTTTGACACCTTCCCATAGCTCTTATTAGAGTCTGTCTACTTATTTTCAATTCTTTACTTATCTTTCTAATGAGGAAAGCTTTCTTGGTTTGAGTGCTTGCAATTGTTGATGTAATAACACATCCTGCAGCATTACTATCTTTTGTGCATGAGTTAGAACCCGCACTATCATATGCAATCATTAGATTCTTTACAATAATTTGTCACTTGATTCACTTGATGTTCTTAGCCCAAGAATCTTCATTATGAGCCTAAATTTTAAATTTCTCATCATTTCAACAAATATTTGACATCTTCCTGTCTCATTTAAATTATCAAAAAATAATCTCCATATCCTGTTAGCATATCTTTGACAAGTATGCTTTGGAATCTTATCAACCATTGGTTTTAAAATATTAGTATCAATATCAATCAAATACTTAGAATTTCTAAGAAAAACTCTAGGAGACATTTTCAAACTTTGAGATGCCTCAACATTAGGAATGTCAACAACATTAGGGATAGATGGCATACCTTCAACCGGAGACAAAAATATTGGCATACCTTGAAATTGAGGTGTACAAGATGGTGTAACTCCAACACTTTATGTCAATTATGATGTACTTTCAATGTGAGATGTTGTAGATGCCAATGGTGTGCATTGAATATGAGATGTAAGAGATGGTGTGCCTTCAACTTGAGATGTAAGAGATCATGTGCCTTCAATTTGAGATGTAAGAGATGGCATGCCTTCAACTTGAATTGTGGTATATGAAATGCTCTCAGCCTCAGGATTCAATTGTCTCATTGCACATAGGTTTTGCTTTTGTTTCCTTTGTGCAGTCAATTCCCTCTCTCTCTCTCTTAGATTGGGTGTATTTTTCATGTTCCTCTTCAATTGGCATGTCTTCCTCTATGGTGTTCAATTTCCTTACTTCATGAAGTTTACTCATTCCTTCTCTTTTCTTTACATTCTTATCTTCACGCTCTTTTAGTATTACATTCTTTGTTTATTTCCTTAGCATGATGATGATTTCTACATGTAAATGAACATACAAGAGAATGAAGTTAGTGTTAGTACCTGGAAGGCAACTAAGAGGGGGGTGAATCAGTTGTCTATGAATTTCAACCCAAATACAACTAAATCAAACTTGATACTTAATACTGGTAAACCAAACATAATGTCGGTTAACTGATTAACAATTAATATCAATACTGATGAAACTTAATGCATGAAACAAAAAGAGAAACAACATCCACAACGCATAACACAGAGATTTTAATGTGGAAACACTGTAAGTGGAAAAACCATGGTGGGAAATCTTACCCACAATCAGATGATACTACTGCAAATAGTATGTATATAAAAATGGGGTTTGCACAAGCAGAAAGGCCAACTGCCTAGAGAACACTACTCAAATGGGAGTCGCAATGACTATAGTAGGATAGTTAAATCTTATAATAATGTACTGCTCAAAATAGCATCTCCAATGTTGGATTTAGTACTAGTTAAGCTCTGATAATAACCTTCTAAACCTTCCTTGAACCCTCTCTATGGTCTGCTCATATGATCTTCAATATTCACACATACCATGTTATAATACCATAATCTTACATACCATATCCCATCTCCTATATCTCATCAATTGAGATCTTACATATATACAAAACCTAAGACCAAATGTGTAGGTTGTCTCACTAAGAATATTACAATAAAATCAATTACAAACAAGTCAAGATGTGATGCATCATGTCAGCTCAATACATTTACAACAATATCCAATCAATAAATCATCTCCATAATGTGTCATGTTGATCTGGAATAGATAATGCATGCCAGTCCATAACCTAGACCAATTTGTCGGTAACAACAAATATGTCAACCCGATTAGACCATTAACCAAATTTCCAAAACCAAGTATCCAAACCATGTCTTCAACATAACCAAGTGATCTCTAGATGATAACAAGTCTTCCTCAGTGTCGATGAACAATATACTAGTGACTATGCATAAGTCATTGAACATGCCGGTGAACACAATGTGTCGGTTCAACATAACCAAAGATCTCCAGAAGGATAAGTGTTGACATCAATGACAAAACTAATGCAACACATCCATAATACCAATAGTTAGCTCATAAAGAGAGCTCAAGAGGCATAAGAAGGGGTGGTCTTAATGAATATATGATTATCTTAATGAATTTAGAATAGTCCTAATGAATCTATGATTGTCCTAATGAAATTTGGGTAGTGCTAATGAATCAATGGTCTTGTCCTAATGAAGTTAGGGAAGTTGTAATGAATCTATGATTGTCATAATGAATTTAAGGCAGTCCTAATGCATCTATGATTGTCCTAATGAAGTTAAGGCAGACCTAATGAAATAAGGTTCATTCAATTTAATTAAGGTTGGTTCAATTTAAGCAAGGATGATTCAATTTAAGTACATGGTTGGTTGTCCATTTCATTATCACTGAAATTGGTCACCTTGATTTGTATGATTGCTAATCTTTAATTTGTATGACACCTTAAATAGGAACATGCTAACATAATCATATTAAAGTCAAACTTAAACATAAATTATACAAAAAAAACAAAATCGAGTGGATATTACAAATCGATATGTTAATATGGATATTACAAATTGTAAATTATGAATATGTTTAAATGGATATTACAAATTGTAAATTATTTCATGTTCTTTTATTTTTTTCTTTAAACTATTCAACAATTAATCTTCTTATGCAACTTCCTTCAATCTAATAGGATTAGTATAAATTATGAAAAGAACACATCTATTCTAAAATTTAAACAAAAAAACATTAATAAGTATTTGAATTCTAGAAACGTGAAAATATTACCTTAGATAATTAAATTTGATCTAAAAACATTAGATCTTCCTCTTCTACATTGTCAAACAAATAAAAAGGTGGTGGAGAGGTGATGGAATATGCAAAATAAACTTGTGTCAATTGTCAACACCATGGAAAAGTATTTTTTTGTCGGATGATGTGTAGGAACCAAACAAAATCAGAGAATGTGGGCCTGAATCATAAGTCAAAGGTCCCTTTTTACCATTTTAAGTGTTGCCTATCTGTCTAGCACCAAATTTGGTGCTAGCCAAATAACTTTCTCTAAAATTTTACAACCTTTGATAAATTGGGAAAAATGTTGGAGAGGGATAAGAGGAAAATAAAAAGAGAGAAGGAAGATGAATAGTGAGAGACAAACACATACACAAGACCATCACCCATAAACCTTTTACTCTCAATTGAAAACTTTAAACTTTATACGAATAATCTAAAACATCAAGTATAGGTCCAATACTCTAAACCCTATACTCAATAGCCTTAACCCTATACTATATACTCTATGCCCTATACTCGATAGCCTCAACCATAAAAATTAAACCATTTAAACCCTATACTAATAACCTAGACCCTATAACCCCATATGTGAAACCCTCAAGTCTATACCAATATCGTAGACCCTATAACCCCATATGCTAAACCCCCAACCTTATACCTTATATCTCAACCATAAAGATAAACTATACACCCTATGTCCTCAACCATATAAACAATGTACCCTAGACCTAGACCATATAAAGAAATAAAAGAACAAAAAGAGACCTATACAAATGAAGGGAGTGAGAGACCTAAAGAGGGGAGGGAGAATTAAGAGGAGGGATAGAAGAACAAAGAGAGAGAGACATAGGTAATAAGGAGAGGTGGAGAGGAAAATAGATTGGGGTAGTGGGGGTAGGAATGAAGGGGGAGATAGAGAGGTAAATGGGAAGAAAGGGGAGAGAGACATATAAAGAGGAGGGAGTGAAGAATAAAGTAAGGGAGATACCTAGAGAGGGGAGGGAGTGAGGTGGGAGAGGGAAAAATATGGAGCAAGAATGGAGGGTGAGATAAAGAGGGATGGGGGAATAGAGGGGATGAGACACCTAGATAGGGGAGAGAAGAAGAAGAAGAGAGAGAGAGAGAGAGAGAGAGGAGAGAGAGAGAGAGAGAGAGAGAGAGAGAGAGAGAGAGAGAGAGAGAGAGAGAGAGAGAGAGAGAGAGGGAGAGAGAGAGAGAGAGAGAGAGAGAGAGAGAGGGTATTGTAAAGAGGAGAAGAAAAGGGGGAGAGACCTAGAGAGGGGAAGGTGTGAGGAGGAAAGGGATGGAGGGACATAAAGAGAGGAGAGAGTGAGGAAGAAAGTAAGGGAGAGACCTAGAGAGGGAAGAGAGTGATGAAGAAAGTGAGGTTGAGAGACCTATTGACAAGAGCGAGGTACAAGAGGGGAAAAGTTGAGGTAAGGATGGAGGGTGAGATAGAGAGGGATGGGGGAATAAAGGGGGTGAGACACTTAGAGAGGGGATGGGGAAAGAAGAGGATGGATAGAAGAATAAATAGAGAGAGAAGGGGTAATTGAGGGAAAGGTAGAGATGGGGATTATAAGGAGGGAGTGGGAGAGAGGGTGTTGTAAAGAGGAGAAGAAAGGGGGGAAAGACCTAGAGAGGGTAAGGAGTGAGGAATAAAGTGAGGGAGAGACCTAGAGAGGAAAGGGAATGAGGAAGAAAGTAAGGTCAAGAGACATATAGAGGGAAGAGAGTGAGGAAGAAAGTAAGGTCAAGAAACCTATAGACAAGAGAAAGGTGAGAGAGGGAAAAATATGAGGTAAGGGTGGAGGGTGAGATAGAGAGGGATGGGAGAATAAAGGGGGTTAGATACTTAGAGAGGGGAGGGAGAAATAAGAGGAGGGATAGAATATTAGAGAGAGAGAGAGAGAGAGAGAGAGGATTGAGGAAGAGGTAGAGATCAGGGTAAGGAGGGAGTGTGAGAAAGGGTGTTGTAAAGAGAAGAAGAAAGGGGGGAAAGACCTAGAGAGGGGGAGTGAGGAAGAAAGTGAGGTAGATACCTAGAGAGAGGAGAGAGTGGGGAATAAGGTGATATCGAGATACCTATAGACATGAGTGAGGTGAGAGGGGGTAAAAGATGGGGTAAGGATGGAGAGTGAGATAGAGAGGGATAGTGGAATAAAGAGATTGAGACACTTAGAAAGGGGGGGGAGAAAGAAGAGGAGGGATAGAAGAAGAGAGAGAGAGAGAGAGAGAGAGAGAGAGAGAGAGAGAGGAGAGAGAGAGAGAGAGAGAGAGAGAGAGAGAGAGAGAGAGAGAGAGAGAGAGAGAGAGAGAGAGAGAGAGAGAGAGAGAGAGAGAGAGGTAGAGATGTGGATAAGGAGGTAGTGTGAGAGAGGGTATTGTAAATAGGAGAAGAAAGGGGGGAGAGACCTAGAGAGGGGAGGGAGTGAGGAAGAAAGTGAGGGAGAGAAATAGAGACACAAGTAAGGTGAGAGAGGGAAAGAGATGGGGTACTTGGATGGAGTGAGATAGAGAGCTCAATAGGGGAATAAAGGGGGTGAGAAACCTAGAGAAGGGAGGGAGAAAGAAGAGGAGGGATAAAAGAACAAATATATAGAGAGAGGGGATTGAGGTAGAGGTAGAGATAGGGTAAGGAGGGAGGGGGGAGAGAGGGTGTTGTAAAGAATGGAAGAGAACTAGACAAGGGAAGGAGGGTGAAGATGAGAAACAAAATAATAAAAAACAAATCTAAAGGAGTAAGAAGAGATGGAGGGGGAGGTAAACATGAAGTGAATGAGAAAATTAGGGATAGAGAACATAGAGGAGAAGGGGGGTGAGAGACCTAGAGGGGAGAGAGAGGGAATATGGGGGTTTAAGGAGAGTGGGGGAGATATAGAGGGAGAGGGAAAGAAAGGGGGGAGAGACCTAGAGAGAGAAGGGAGTGAGGAAGAAATTAAGGGAAAGAAGTGGGATAGGGAAAGAGATGGAGGGTAAGGATGGATGGGAAGATAGAGAGAGAGATAAAAGAATAAAGGGATTGTTAGACCTATAGAGGGGAGGGAGAAAGGAGAGGAGGGATATAAGAACAAAGAGAGAGAGGGGTAAGAGGGTAAGGAGAGATTAAGAGAGGAAGAGTGAGGGACCAAGAGAAGGAGGGGATACAGAGGTGAGGGGAGAGAGAAGAGGAGATATTGTTCATAAAGAGATATGGGTATACGTGGAGGGAGATAGAGGTGGACAAAGAGGGAGATAACTAGAGAGATATATTGTGAAATGAGATACCTAGAGGGGGAGAGAGAGGTGAGATACCTAGAGGGGAAGAGAGAGGTTAGAGACCTAACTAGGGAGAGAGATCAATGTGATATGGATAGAGGGGGATACCTCAAGAGGTGGGTAATGAGAAATGGATGAATATCTATAAAGATGGAAAAGGAGGGAGGGAGATTTAATAATTGAAAGAGGGGAGTGAGAGATAAAACATGAGAGAGAAAATAACAAAGAGAAAGAGATGGCTAAGGAGGGAAGGAGGGAGATGTAGATAGTGAGTTATTGAGGGACTTGGAGAGGGTAAAGGTAGATAGGTGAGGGAGAGAGTTCAAAAAGTTAGAAATAGGAGAAAATAGGTAGGAAGAGAAGTGGAGAGGGAGGGAAAGAAATAGGGGAAGAGATATAGAGGTGACATACTTAGAGCCTAGGGAGGGATGGGTGAGAGATATGAGAGGTAGAGATAGAGTTTAGATAGAAAGAGAAGGATAGAGATAGGTAATGAGACAAGGAGGGATACACATTGAGGAAAAGAGGGAGGGAGATACCTACAAATGGGGAGAGAGAGGGTCGGAGGAATAGGTAATGATTGAGAGAAACAATGTGAGAAGGAGGAAAGGTAGAGATGGGGTTAAGGAGGGAATATGAGGTAGACAAGACATGAGAGAGAGGTTGTTTGTGAATTGAGCTCCAAGCATTCAATTAAACTAGGAAAGAAAGTGAGAATATTACACATTCTTTTAATGTTGAACATTTGGCTAACACCATATTTAGCACATGCCAATTCTATGCATGGGGAAACAAAAAACCTATGGGTTGGATTTGACTTGTGCACCCGAACCAAAGATTTTGACAACCATTTTAGGCTCGAGACGTGTTTTTATTAGAAGATTTAAATTTTTGACATATTTTTTGCCATGCTCTCCATCAAGTTCGCAAGTTTTTCAATGCAACTAAAAATAATAATTTAATATTGTTAAGATCTCTCTTAGCTATCCAACCATGTAATTTGTTTCATATTTTAATTTTATGAAGCCTTTCATCTTTAATTTATTTTTATAGTGTGTCTATTTCTGGTAAAAAACCAACATGTGCTATTTTGGGTATAGATTTTTATGCATTCATCAAATTTTGAAGAAACTTACATTATTAGAAACAAGACTCCATTCTACACACCTTGAAAAAACAAATTGTTTTTTTATTAGTTCTCAATTATTTTAGGGTGAAGCATGCTCAAATTTACATTTTAAGGATCTATCCACTTTTAAATTAGTAAAAAATCATATACTCTTTAAAAATTTAGCCAAAACATGTGGCATAAACTACAAGGTGCTAGCTAATTTCTCACTGAAGTGATTTTAAAAAATTTTAAAAAAAAAGGTTAAACATTTTAGGGGACCACAACAGACACTATGTTATGTTTTTTGCATAAAAAAGGGACCATTTTTGTGCCCTCCCTTTTTGAAGCCCTCAATCTCCACCATTTTCAAAACAAATTAATACTTTAGAAAGTATAATTGAAACACTCTAACTCTTGTTCTTGTTGTATCTTCAAATTTGGAGTGTAACTTTGTTCAATTTGTCATTGAAGTTCAGACTTTGCTAATTTTAGGAAAAAAAAAGGAGGGGGGACATCTTAAGACCCCCTTTTGGTACCACATCTTGGTGTACATACCCACCCTAGTCCCAACTATAGACACCTATTTCTATCCACCCAATTAAATGAATTTTATATTTGTTTAGTTATCATTAATCCAAGTATTAATTAAATTCACATTTAATTAATCCTTTCCCCTTTTTAAACTATTAATTAAATCAATATTTAATAAATTCATCCCAACACCCTTCTACTATTAATTAAATAATTTATTTGATTTATTTGATTTAATTCACCTACTCAAATTCGGACCATTAATTAAATTATTCATATTTATTTAATTAAATCCCCCTCACACATTTAAATAAGTGAATATTTATTTAAAATACCCATCCAATGCAAGTTGCATATTTAAATGAAATAAATGAATTTAATCTTAATTAAAATCCTATTTATCCTCACCCACTTGCATTCTCCTACAATTCCCACTTGCACACTAAAACCACCTTCTAATTTCTTCTAATCCCTTCTAAATTATCCTAATCCTCTTCTGTTTTCACATTTCTAACTAAGGGATTAGTAAATAGTCACTTATCAAAAAATTTAAGGCTCTTAGAAAGTCTCAAAGGCCTTCTCCCTTCAACAAGTTAACCCACATGGGTCCTTGACCAAACTAACCCCCCTTTGAACTTTGGTTAGATACTTTTTCTCTAACTCAGCCATCCATCTAACCCTCAAGTCTCTTCAAGAATTTAATGCTTTGACTAAGGTAACCCTTGCACATTCATTTATCCCTTGGATAAAAGTTGTATCCATTAACCTAACACTAACCAAACCACCTAGGGTAACCATCATGTCTCTTTAGACATTTAATGCCTCTTCCCTCTCCTCTAAAGCCTCCTCATGATGCCACTTGTCACCATGGCATTGGTGTAAGTTGCAAACATGGATTGAGGATCAAGCCCTCCTCATGCAATCCTAGCCCTTGCTAAGCCAAATCAATCTTAACCATCCAATTGCTCATTTCTTCTATAAATAGGGCTCATTTGCTCATTATCAAGGGGATACATACATTATGCTCTAATTATCAAGGTTCTTAAATCATTATCAAACCCTACAAATGTTGGAAATATTACATTATAAAAGACAATGAAAGATTGTTGACATTTCAATAAGGATATTGAGAAGGTTGTTTATGATTATGGACATAACTGATTAAAGATGTTTTACTATCTTGATATTATTATTTTGTCAATGATGTCAAGAAATTGATTTTCTAATTCAGCATGATGTTGCCATATCTTGAGAAGTATGATATGAAGATTATAAAGAAGTCAGTAAAGACACAGTAAAGAATATGATGAATAAGGGGATAAGTTATTCAATGGTCAACTCTACCGAGCTAGACAATGATAAGATCTTGATGTTTTAGATTGTTTTAACATCATACATATGTTGTAAAATGTAAAGGTTAATACTACACTATGATATTAGGCAAAGAACCTAGTCGGTAAACCCTAAGGAACCTAGTCGGTAAACCCTAAGGTTATCATTGTCGGTTAATGAAGACAGAATGTCTACTGAGTGAAGTTTAGTATTCACCGAGTTGTAACCGAGCTATAACAGAATGCATTAAATGTTTACATGTGATATTAAATGAAAGAAGCTGATGAGCTGGAGCAGATAAATGATTGGTAAGCCGTGGAAGAAGTTTGTTAACGAATCTAAGGCAATGGAAAGTCGACATGAAGATCTATAGCTCAGATTGAACCGCATTACCCTAACACAAGTTCCAAGATGAATGTGCAAGTTCCAAGGTGGGGTAAAACATTTTCAGATTGAAAGATACAATGAACCTGGACAAGATTGAAGATTTGATGGCTATGATTGATCATGGGAAATGTGATCAATGAGACTAAGTGGTTACCTAATTGTTTATAAATAGGAAACTGTTGTTAAACAATGTATGCGGGCAAATGTATGCACAAGGATGCTACATAGTGATTACCGAGCACATAAGCTTGAAGACCTGTTAGTATAACAGAGAATTGATGCCCAACAGATAGACAAGATTAGTTCTATGTCTAGATTGTATTGAACAAATAGGAATCTGCTTTAGCATTTTAGATGTGAAGTTGCAGATAGATTTTCATTACTATTATTTTGTGAAAGTGATAGGAAATATCTTAACCGAGTGGACTTAACAGTCTTATATGTAAATCCTCTAACAAGGTGACATTCTGATTGAGTGTTTGAAATCCTTTGATAAGGTCACTTCTAACAAAGTGAAGATCCTAACAGATCTAAGGGAAATCCCTTAACCGGGTCACATCTAGCAATGTGTTTGTAATCTTTAACAGGATTTTCTTTTAACTGAGCGTACTCTAGAAGAGTATATTTCTTAGTGGGTCCAAAATCCCGCAGTGGTTTTTCCCTATTTGGGTTTCCATGTTAAATTTGGTGTTATGAGGTATATATTGTTCGTATGCTTTTGAGTTTGCATGTTTGATAGTTTTTTGGCTATATGACTGATATATATGTTACCGAGGTTGAATTTGATGTATTTATGGATGATTAAGTTTGTATGATTCACCCCCCCTCTCATCTTGTTGGCTATTGGATCTGTACTTATATTAAGTATCAGAACTATCAACAAATCTCTCTCATACGCAAGCATTTTAGAAGTATAGTAGTTTCATTAGCATAGCAATTATCCATGTTAGCTTAGGATTTTCATTATCATAAGCATAATATTTCCATTATCATAGATCAATTATAATAGCATGATTATCATCATATAAGATCTTAATTTCATATCATGTAGATCAATTCATCATAGAACTCATTCTTTAGGTTGTCATTGTGGAAGTTAAGTGCTCAATGGTCTGAGAGAAAAATCATAACTTTGAGAATCCTTATAGATAGAGAAAAATGGAATGCTTATGAAGGATTGTTTGTTTAATTTGTTTTTCTTAAATACATCCTTCAATATAATATTTCATTGGTGTGTCACTTACTTCATGTTTAATTGACTAATCACACTTTTGTGCATACATTTGGCACCCACCATGGGGCATATGTCTCATATTCCATACTAATAAGTGAAAAATTTTACTACAAATTTTGAAACTTTCAGATTCTCCATGCACAGGTCTCATTTTAGTGCATTCGTCATGCAGTTTAGTGCTTTTGTTTCTAGTTCTAGTGCATTTGTTGTGTAGATTAGCGCATCTATATAGTTCTTTTAACGCATCTATATACTTGTTTTAGTGCATCTGTATAGTTCTTTTAGCGCATCTATATACTTCTTTTAGTGTATTTGTATAGATATTTTAGCGCTCTCTATTTTAGCACTTATGTTTACCAAAGTAGCACACTTTTCACAGACAAAGAGCCAATTTTCGTAACACACATGAAAATTTTAGGCTTGTAAGCCCACAATATTGCACTAATTTTTCAAGTGTTTTGTAGGTTCTAACTTTTCTTGCAAGTACAATGGAGTTAGATTACATTTTACTTTTGTTTCAAGTTTTCATTTGTTGTTACAAAGATTTAAAAAGAACTCGCACTTCATTTCTTGCAAGGTTTAAAAAGAACTTCACACTTCTTTTGGTGCTAGATAAAAAGAACAAACAAAAGGACATTTTATTTTTGCAAGTAGCTCACACTTCATTTGGTGCAAGCTAAAAAGAACAAGTAAATTTCATTTTCTTTTTATACAAAAAAGATAAAAAGGACAAGCCACACTTCATTTTGCAAGGAAAAAAGAACAAGCCACATTTTCCATTTACTACAAGGTTTTATCTTCTTGCAAAGTTTTTCAAAAGTTCTTAAATTTATTATTGCGATTGTTGGCTAAAAAGAACACTTCATTTTGCTAGCCTGGCTAAAAAAAACACCATGGTTGTTGGAGCAACATCTCCAACTAGCAATTAGATCATATTGCAATAATGGAATAAAAAAAACAAATTAGATTTTCTTATTGCAAAGGGTTAATGAACAAACATATCTACTTTATCTTGTGATAGGCCTATACTCTCCCCTTAATTGGGTGACCAAAATGCCAGAATCACTTTCATTTATTGCAATTAGGCTAAATCTATTAGCAGGTCTGCCCTCTTGAGAAGCCCATGAGGTCGATGAGAGGGGAATGACCTAAGTGGGGAATGGCTAACGCCAAGTATTCCAACCCACTATAATCAAATATGGATTTTGATGAAAATCACATCCAACAGTAGTGTTTATTGATAGCATTCCCCCAATATCCTTGTGATACGTAAAGCCTTTGTTATAAAGGTTGAGAATCCTCTTGAGGGAGTTTTATCATTGACACACTGAATGGAAACCTTACTACGAACATTAAGTGTAGAAACCAAGATGAGCCCATTATCCAAACATTATAGTATCACAGTGCAAGGGTGGGAAAGATTTCACTCCCAAGACATTGACCATACATCTCCCAAGAAAATGATCCAATTGAGAAGAAATTCTCTTTGGTTCAACTTCTAGAAAAAGGTAAAAAAATGTGTGCACCATCAGGTGTAATAGGGTTGTTTGAGCTAAAGGAGTATTAGGATGTGAGTTGTGGTATTGTTAATGACCCTTGAGAATAAAAGAGTCTGACTGATTTTTCTTATTTGTTCAAACCAATGAAAACAAATGGAATTTAACAAAATCCCTAAACATACACTCATTGTTTAGATTATAGGGTGAAACAAATCGAAACTATTGTCTTATTGCTTGTTGTTGTTCTTTTAGTCTTTTTTTAGAAGATCTTCCATTGAACATGATAGCCCTAAAAATTGATTGTATGAGAATTCTCAATTTTGAACTTAAATAGTGATCTTTTTGGTTTTATTTGCATCCTCTGTCAAGGTTCAAGATCTAGGGTTTAGGGTTTAGGGTTTATGTCTTGTGAAGAAAACCCTAGCAATGATATATCTCATCATTACTTTTTCCCACTAAGGTCAAGGGTTTCTTACCGTGGGTGGGGTCATTTTATTTCTTAAGCGTTAAGTCATGGTAGATCGGTTTTAGAGATTATTTTCCTAAGTCATATAAAGATTTCCCTATAGTCAATCTCTTTTAATATTTGTGCCTGCGCCCACATTTTTTCGAAGTCTAAAATCCTAAATGTTTCAGCCGGTTGATAAAAGCATAACAGATCTGATGGTTTGTGCTTCCTTGTGGTTGATAGTGCAGTGAAGGTAAAGACCACAACATTGCGAAATGATGCCACGTGTCTTCAGCAAAAAACAAAAGGTTGGTGGTGTAACTTGTCAAAGCCTTGTGTTGCTGGTTTTCAAGCGGTAAAAATGAATTTACTAACAATCCTATCAATTGGCACGTGTTCAAGATGAATGGTGATGTTATGTTTTGAGATAAAAGGTGCCCGAATTTTAATTTTGAAAGGGTTAATGTGAACTATGTAAAGCAATAAAGTGTGAACATATCCGACGACTCCCATATCCCCATGATCGAGGTTGCAAGGAGGTTTTGGACCGTGGCATCACGAGATGATACCATGTGTCCCGGGTTGACCAGGAAGACCTATGGTGGGGCCGCTGATAGAGTCAGGTCGAAAGATGATATGGCATTGATTATTCATGACTTCATGGGTCCACAAATACAGATGGAAGGTCAAGTGCCACACCAGTCAATAATGATCATTTTATTTTCTAAGCTGGGTAAGATCTACGACTGAGTTTCAAATTTGATATTAAAAGGGATCATTAAAGATACTAGTCAAAGCTCGCATGGGAAAGATAGAATAAATAGGATGCATACTTGTCAACTTAGGATTTATGGAAATGAGTTTGAAGTTTTGAATGTCAACTCACCCCTGAGGAAGCTTGTGTGAGGTCCTTGTTGGGTAAAGGAGTGATTAGACAATTAAGGATGATATCTCAGAGATGTGAAAGGATCAGGATTACTTTCAGGTTTAGATATGATGGATCACAAGTTCTCTGATGAATTCAAAGATTGCTTGTTGACAAGAATCCTGAAGTAGAAGACTATACACTCAATAAGGAATAAGATTAAAAAAAATCATTCACGCAAGGTAAACATATGTAGGTGGTAATGGCGTGATGGCCTAGAAATGACGGTGACGAGAGTTGTAGGCATGATTGCTAGAATCCATATCTAGCAAGATGAGAAAAACATATTAGGATGATGATTCTTCCCATGGATTAGCACCGCCACTTTGAATAGAATTCTAATTATAAATTTACTAGGCTAGTGATAGAATGGGTAGAAACGGATACAAACTTTTTCATTTTTCTAAGAACAGTTTTAAATTAGTAAGAAGATGGTGTTCGAACAAAATTATGTATGGAGTTGTTGCATGTTTTGTGACACTAGATGGATGTTTTTCTTTGGTATGAGGTTTCTCATTGTCAGAGGGGGCGTGAAAGCCTTTTCGTCTCAGGAAAATTCACCTAGGACATCTCCTTTGTTCTTACTCCCCAATTTGTTGGCAAAGTGTTCCAAGAGGGAGCTCGCAGGGAACTGAAAGAAGGATCTGTTCGAGTAAGGACTAGTAGCCAACCATATCTAAAATGAAATGGAAGCTCCAATGCCTTTTTAATAAATTATATTTACCCCCAAGCTCCTCTTTCCATTTCCTCTGATCCAGGGCATAAAGGTTTCAAATTTTCCTCTAATTCGTGGGAAATCTTGTTTCTTGCTGGGATATGTTTTCCTTTTCAGGAAGGGAATTTTTGTGTAGAGAAAACTGAAAATCTCAGGGTCCATCTGGAAGTATTTGGGTGATATCGACATGGCTCAAGTTATTTTGTTTATACTGATAATCAGTTGAAGATTTTGGTTCCACCTCATCACGGGCACCAGCATGTGGATAAGGAATATTTGTAACAGAATTGTGTACAACCTCTTTGGCTTGGTTTTTTAAGATTGGTGTCTTTTTGCCTTAAGCTTGTTGCTCGCTTGCTTTCTATAAAAGGGAAATCAAGGCCAGAAGTTAGGGTTCCAAAATTTCTTAGAAGGATTTTTGTAAAAGTAGGTCCAATTTGCAGGGTTAGGTTTCATATAGTTTTAGAGAGTCGTGAAAAAATAGTAGGAACTGTAATGTCATTTTGTAGAGAAAAAGTAATGAAGTAGTTACAAGTTTCCTTTCTAAATGGGTTATTATGTAATTAAAATTGTCATCTATTATCTGATAGGAGATAGCTTATGATATTAATATAAATATATTCTATAATCTTTACTCTCCTACGTGCAATTTTATCTTCTTTAGAGCAAATGGGATCAAGGGTTTCATTTGTTTATTGCATTGTTATGATGTATGTAGTTTTCCAATCTATGATTTAGTCCAAGGGGTTAATTAAAATGCTTGAATGAGATTACAGAGAAATAAGACTTGTACCAAGATTTGATAAGTAGTTCGGGTAAGGGATTGTAGATAGAATGATATTGTAAGGTAGTATTGTTCAAGACTAAATCAGCTATTAGATAAGTTTTTATTAGATTTCAACAATGTTTCAAAGACTTTGTAGCCCAAATGAACAAGGCACTAGTATTTTCTAGTAAATATCATTAGGTTTTCAGTTTCTAGTCTATTTTCTTTGTGATTCCTCTAAACAAATCTTTAAATATCAGAATATCATTGTTAAGTTTTTATGTATTCTCTAAAATTTGTCACGCCCATCTCATGCTCTAGCCTAAGGTTGAGTGTAGTACCCCTGCCCTAATCAATTTTTAATCTCAGTTTAATCTTAGTTAGTTTATCATAATATAATGATTATAGTTAGATGTGTTGATTTAGTGCATATCTGTTAATGTGGTTTTCGCACTAGTTGTATGCAAGTCATTAGTGTTCCTATTTCATGGTATTAATATCGGGCTAATGCTTTCATTAAGTTTATATATGTATGCATGTATGACTCTTGGTTGCAGGAGATTTCAGGTACAACGCCGCATGAGTGCGAGGTTCGTCTTCACCTGGATTTGTAGGTTTGAGTGTACCTCTTTAATCCTTAGAGTTGGATTAGGTGGTCGTAAGACCCTAGTTGACCATAGTTGTGCTCAAGTAAGCATCATCAATCATCATCGGTATTCCCTTTTTGTTTGGGTTTGCGAGTTGTCTGTCTGGTTGACCTTCTTGGTTTGTGTGTTTGGTGTGTATGGTTAAATTGATTAATTAGTCCTTAGTATTTAATTTGATTAAATGTGTTTGTGCATTAAAGATTAATGGACTAAATTAAATAGGATTTCTTTATATGATTTATCGTTAATCTGAATTGCTCGATTTAAATTGGGAGCAAGTTCAATTAAATGGTTAAATTTAAATATTAAATGTATTATGTTTATGCCTACGAAAAGAAAGATTTAATTTTAATTGAAATAGAATTAATTTTATCTTCTTGAAATTTTGGAAATAGAAAGGTTAAATTGAATTAATTGAGAAAATCAATTTTGAATTGAAAAGCAATTTAATTTGTTGATATAGTTGGAAAATAGTGATTTTTGGGAATTATTTTAAATAAAAATTTTAAATCCAAAAATTAGATTTTTGGTCAAACTTTTCTATATAACCTAGACTTTTGGAAAATATTGGGGATTGAATTTTTTGGAGAATGGAGGAAAAATTTGGGGATTTTGGAAAGAGGAGGAATTCTTGAGCTTGCAGGTTGGGCTCTTCAGCAAATCTCTTCTAGGATTGCATATGAAGGTAGGATTCTAAATTGTTTTCTTGTTGCCAACAGAATTTACTGTTCTGGTTGAAAGAAATGAATTTGTTATTGAAGAATCAGTCTGATTGATTAATAGAGTAGAATGGAAATAAGATCTTGAATTATCCCTCCTTGATTTCATTCCTTGTCTTCAAATCAATTTCTGGTTTGCTAAGAATGATTTAAAAATAAATAAAATTGAAATTTAGTTGGGGGTTTGGCAGATTTGATGTTAAATTTGTGAAGATCAATCTCATTTTGCCAATTTGGTGTTGTTTTGGAGAGTTTTTCCTTCCTAAATCTAGGCATTTGAAATTGCCAATATTGGAGAAAAAAAACTCATAGTTTTCTGAATATAAAAAAAAAATAACAATAAATTATTTTTGTAAGTCTCTGCTAAGACTGTATTTTTCTATGTTCTGTTAATTTTGTAACAACAGATTTTTATTTCAAAAAAATTTAAATTAAATTATATATATATATATATATATATATAGTTTTACGTGAGGTGGGGGAGGCAAGGCTCAACCCCAACCTCACGCTTGGGCTGCCAAGAGCCATATGGCTGTGGGGACCATTCCCTTTTCAAAGGAAAGGGGAACCACATGGGTTTCCCCTTACCCTTTTAAAAGAAAAGAAAGTTTCTTTTTATTATTATTACTTTTAAATTAATGTATATTATTAATAATATATTAATTTTTAATTACTAATTAATGTATATTATATATATATATTAATTGTAGTGAATTATAATTAATGAGTATTATTAATTAATGTATATTTTTTTAAATATATATTAATTGTGGTTGAATTATGAATTTATAAATTAAGGTATATATAGTTAGAGATATATATATAGTGATTATTATTTTAGGTTTGTATATTTGTTTAAATATACGCAAGGAAATATTTTGGGTAATTTGGGAGATGTTTATCTATTTTTGGTTTCTTTAAATGTATATTTCCTTAATCTGAAGAGGGTAACTTGGTTCTGAAAAAAATGAATTTTGAGAAATTATTTTCGAACCAATGTGAGAATGATGTTTTATTTTGATGAATAAATATCATATTTTAATTGATTTATGTTTATTTATTTATATTCATGTGAATTTGGTTTGAAAACTCATGATGACATATTTATATAGTTTTATGATGCAAATGAACTTTATTGAGTTATAAACCATGAATGACTTGTGCCTAGGCAAGGTAGACAAATTGCAATCAAAATTAGATCAATTAGAAAATTGGATCGATTTTAATGTTTAAATCAATATGGAAAAAGATTGTCTTTTTTTTGGTTATTGCCTATGTGAGTTTAATTTATGTATTCGCTTTTGCTTCAGTAATGGCAAGCCTTGCTTTGTTTGATTGGACCCTGTCGTATGGTTGATTTGGGTGCCTATTTCTGTCCTCGGTCTTGAGTTGACTATTATTTTATTGTGGTGTTGTATTGGTCATATCCTTTATGTGGGTGTTGAATAATGATTCATGGTTGACCATAGTTGGTCAGGTCTCTGGTTAGAGTACCGTCAGTAAGTGTACCTCTTTTGAGTCGTGTTTGACCAAATGTTGTTCCCTCCATTTTGAACTCTGTTTGCTTGACCATGTGTTTTCCTTGGTTGTTGAGTTCATTTGAGTATAGTCTAGTGTCGTATGGGAAAGTGGCTTTCGATTGGGGGCCGTGCCCAAAGTGGCTGCTGGGTAACCCATTGAAAGTAAGTCTAATAAGTGATAACCTAATAGTAGATTAGAATGTAAATCTCTAAGTAAGATAAATGTGCCTCACACATGGGATGAGTGCTAACACAGACTCGACATGCTGTGAGAAGGCCTGAAATGGCAAACCATGATCTTTGTCTTCACGAAAGGATGTGTGGGTCCACATGAGGCTTGGATGGGCCAGAGGTTTGGATTAGGTTGCCAAGGTAACCCAGTGTATGGGGATGGAACCTATGAAGACCTACCAAGGTATCCATACCAGGTTGTGTGATGACACTTGTCCCTACGTTCGCTAGTGTGTTGTCGTATTGTCTTGATAGGAGTATGTTTGTGGGTCATCCTATTGTCTTTGCCCTTGTAAGTACTTGGTTTCATGTTAGACCTTGGGTGGTGATGACTCAGTTTTGTGGATGCTCCAATGGACCTTTGTATTAGCTTTGATTATGTTTAGCTGGATCCTTTTCTTTTCAGGGATCGTTTATGTATTTATTGACCGATGTGGTCGTTTGTATATTGATTATGTTTCGCCTTGATGGCAGGATTTTAAATTATGAGAACTTTATGTATTCTTAACCTTATTAATTATCAAAGGGGTCTTGCAGTTGAGCAGACCTAGAGATGTAGCCCTTTAGGGGTGAACTCCAGGATCATCTTGGTGTTATGTGATTATTATTCTCTTATGTTTCATGTTTAGTGTTAGCATGTGTGAATGGCATTTTGATAGAATGTATAAGTGGTTTAAATGGAATAATTCTTAAATGAATGTATGCAGTCGTATTTTAAATGCAGTAATCCAGATTATGAAAGAATGTAGCTTAGGATAATGGATTATATTCAGTCATTGTTAAGGAAAATTAAGTGTGCATGGAATATCTCATATGTTTATGATCAAATTCTTGTGTGTTAGAGTATTAGATGCATGGCTTAAATTATAATGAAAAAGCTTGAATGTAGGATATGAATAGATCTTAATGGATGAACCTTATCTTGTGAATTATATTTCCATCTTTTAAAAGAAATTATCCTTGTTTAAGAATTATCTCATTTTTAAGATAACCAGCTTATTGGATTAATTGTGTGAATTAAGTGAAATGTGTAACTAAGTAATCATGTTGGGAAACTCTTTAGGTGTTAGTTGATGTCTTTCGCTATGTAATCTGAATCTTTTATATCTCATTGTATCTTAATGTTGTGTTAGTCTTTAAAAAAAAAAATATTGCACTCTATTCTTGTGTTATGGCTTAATCCCTTCGGGGTTTCCTGGCGGGGCATTACATTGAGGGTCACTGAAGGATTTGCCATCCTTGAACATTTTGCCTTTCTGTTGAGCCCTTTTATGAGATAATCTTCTTTTTTTTCAGTAAATTCCTGAGTATTGTTGTAGAGATTAGGAAGTTCACTGAAGGGATTACCCTCCTAGGTTCTGCAGAGCCCGAAGTGTAGAAGGATCTTATATCCTTGTTGATGTTGGTCCAAGCCTGAAGGATATTGATAGTTGAAAGTGGCTTTCCATAGATATTTTAGAAGAAAATAGCTTGGTCTCTACCCTATGGGAGTGTAAACCAGTTTATTTTTTGAACCAATAGAACACTCAAATTTTTTCACTTAAAACACAATCAAAATTATCAAAGTTTCTAGTCACAAAGAAGTTTAGTGCACTGATCAAATAATTTAGCACATGCACTATTTGTTTTGGTGCATAATCTTGTTTTCACTAGAGATGGAGAGAGGATTTGAATTTTTCTCAAAAAATCAAAATCACTTCCAAATACCCTTTTCAAAATTGAGCTTGTTCATCATCCGAGACATCAATTTAAATATGGTAAAATCAAGTTATTACAAGTGAAATGTTTCAACAAAACTTAGATCAAACAACTTGATTACAATCATCCTTTTGATTTCTAGTAGAGTTTCATCTATCAGGATCTGTCATCCTTTATCATGAAACAATGTTACAAATCAGATTAGCCTAGTCTATTAATAGGAGGGTTCTTTCCTATCCAACTTAGTTATCTCATATTGACACTCACAACAAAGATAAAAAGTTTAAAACAATCTCAATCAATTGTATGACCATTCACCATTGATTGAAGACAAGAAAACTTAGTCAAAAGGAAATCTTGAAGAAAAGAAGATTTCTCTACATAAACTACAAACTCTTGTTAAAACATGATACATTACTACACCATTTTTGTGATTATCTACATGGTCATGAAAATGAGTTTGATGAAGAATCTTTAAAATCCCATGCCTTTCAACAAAGATCCACCTTATCTCAATCTCTCAATAGAAGTTATCAAATCTCTTTGTCCTATTTGCCTCAACAATAAATCACTTACTGAGTTACTAACCATATAGGATAACCTTTCATCAAGTCATCCCTTTCAAATAGTCACAATTAGATCACTCGTATGCCCATACTAACTAGATCTCAAAAAACAAAAACTTAAAGGGAAGGAAAAGAAACCACAACTAATCCTGGAAGAAAGAGAGGAAAATCCTTTTTGTAAGTATCAAGATATTGAAGTAGAGGAGATAACTAAGGAACTAATTCAAGAGGCTAAACAACACCCAAAATTTAAAAAAATTATGGAAAATCTTCTGGAAACTGATCCCAAAAAATAATTTCTGATATTGGCAAGTCAAGGTGGTACACTACCTACTGAATTTGATATAATAAAACTAAAAGAAAATCCCAAGAGAGAAGAAGTTGAGGCAAGAACTAATGATAACAATCCCTTAAATGCATTAACCCAATAAGTTCATGCTCTTCGACAAAAAATGCAAGACATGCAAAGGGGAACAATAAGGAAATATACCTTGGAAGACATTTTCCCCTATTCATTTGATCAAAATTTGAAAATGATACCATTTCCACTAAATTGTGAGATTCCAAGATACGATAAATACAATGGAAAAATTGACCCACAAGACCATGTGAGAGAATTTTGCACTATGAGTTTAGAATTTGCACACAATGAGAAATATTTAATGAGGTTATTTTCAATAAATTTGGATGGACAAACCATGAAATGGTTCTCAAAACTTCCTCCAAGTTTCAGGACATTTGACAAACTGGTAGACAAGTTTGTATCTCAATACTCATACAATTTCAACATGAAGAAACCATGCTTGACTTATGCAACACAAAGTAGAAAAATGGTGAATCCTTCCTTGCCTTCTTGAAAAGATGGCAATGATTGTTTTCTAGATAACCTCATCCTATACCTGAGAAAGAAAAGATGGATATTTTCATTGATACATTGAACAATAAAATGAGTTATAGACTCCAATTACAATGTCCACCCAGTTTTCAAAAGCTAATCAAAAATGGTCTCAAGATTGAGGAAGCCTTGGTTAAAAGAGGTGTGAAAATTCTTTAAAGAAGGTACAAAATTTTCTAATAATTACAACAATAGCAACACCAATAACAATGACAAATCCAAATTCTGGACAAGAAACAAGAAAATTGTCAAAGATGGTGTGGCCAATGCACATAACATCAAACCAAAGCAACCAATCTAGAACTTATCAAGAACTACACCCTTGAACAATATAGACCAAATCTAAACCAGCACCTGCACCATATTGAAGAAAATTCACACCTTTGGTATAGTCACTCAAATCAGCATTCAAAGAGCTCCTTGCAAACAAACTCATAACATTACAAGATACCCAATATTTTGAACCAAAAGTCAAACCAGCATGGTGGAATGCATCATTATGAATTTCATAGAAGCAAAGGTCATAGAACTAATGATTACCAAAGATTAAAACATTTAGTTCAATACTTGCTCGATAGAGGTGACATAGCTATGGAAGGACACAAAAAAAATGATGATCATGGAGCATTCAAAGATCCTTTTCCTAATTATAAAAAGGGAGAACCATCCTCATGAAACAACAAAGGAATAAAAGTGAGCTACATCTATGACAATATCAGATAATCAAGTAAATATCATCAAAATCAAGGATAAACAAGAATACATACCAGTAAATGTAACCACATGAGCACGGTATAAGTTTGTATTGAAAGGAAACACATCTAAAACATCTGTTATCCCTTCAAATCAATACAAATTAGCAGATCAATTACAAAAGGCAGCAACACAAATATCCATACTAGAACTTCTTAAAATCTCACCTGTGCATAAAGATATTCTAGGAAAAGCTCTAGTGGGCACCACAGTACCAAACAATTTGGATGTTGATCAATTCCAAGCCATGGTGGGGCATTTAACTGCACCTCACAATCTACCATTTTTTTAGAATGATGATGTCTCCTTGAGTCATCTGCATAACACTCCCCTCCATATTGAATTTTTAATTCATAAACATTGGGTCAAACATATATTAATAGATAGATGAGTTGGTCTAAATATCTATATTCTAAAGCTTATCCATGCATTTGGTTTCTCAGAAAATGCTATAGATCCTAAGAAAAAGATAACCATCAAAGCTTATGATGATGAAGAGAGATCTTTAGAAGGATTAGTGGTATTTACCATTCATGTGGGACCAATTCAAAAAGATAAAATTTGACAAGTCTTAGACATGGACTTGACCTATAACATACTCTTGGGTCAACCTTGGATCCACGAAATGTAGGCAGTGTCATCTACCTACCACCAATGTGTGAAATTCCCCTACAATGGGTAATAAATCTCAATCTCAGTTATTCTAATCCCTTCCAGTACTGTAGTAATCTGAAGGAAGGTCAAGATGCCTTTGTACCACACAATAGGAAAGCTTTCACTTCTACTTCATCAAGTAATGAAACCACACTCAATTCTTTATCAATAGATTTTGAGAAAAAGATGGCGTTGAAAAATAAGGGTATGGTGGAATTTTTTTTAAACATTCTTTATGTCTATCAAAACTACCAATTTCACCAAGATCTCATGGAAAACCATCAACATCTAATCAATAATATTTACAACCTATCAATCTCTTTGATGGTATATTTGTCAAAGCAGGCACTCTAGCAGATGAATCTGATGATAAAGATATTATAAACTGGTTATACAAGGATGAAGAAGAAACCAAAGAAGTAGCTTTAAATATCAAAGTAAAAATAGAGCAATATGGTAAAGGGTTAAAAATCATGCAAAACATGCAATATGATGGAAATGGTCCTATTGGAAAAAGAAAATAAGGCATTCTAGAACCTGTATAGCTTCCTTTTCAAAATGCTAAAAACAAATTAAGACTAGGTTTTGGATAGGATATTCCAGTTCACAAGAAAAAAATATGAAGAAGTAGCACTCAAACAAAAGAGGAAGCAGTAGTCCATAGACAACAAGAGGAGGAATATGAGTGAAAACAAGAGGAACTGGATATCAAGAAAGAAGAACCTACCCAAAATATCTATGAATAGATCTACAGGTTCCAAGATGGTTCTAAAAAAGGCTCAAATGAATGGGAATAGGATTCACCTAATGAAATATCTTGTGATGAGAAAGACATTGATGTAATCCAAACCTATGCACTTATACTCTATGAAGGACAAAGCTCAAGGTATAGACAAATTGAATTTAGACCACAACATATCGATGACTCTAGTGAGGACAATCAAATTCAAAATGAGATAGACAATATTGAGGAGAGTAATATCATAGACCTTGAATTTTCTATCACAAACATTGACAATATTTCCATCATGACCCTTACTACCTTAAACCTTAACCAACCAGATGATTCCTTACCATTGGTACATCCCAAACTCATTGACTGGGAACAAATTGTTAGATACTTGGTTAATCCCAAAGACACTGAGAGGGGGGGTGAATCAGTGTCTGACTAGTAGATGAAATATTTAAACTTATTTGCAATTCTGTAACTGAAATTAATATATCGGTAAACAAACAATAATGCAGTAAAGAGAAACAAAAGAATCAACATCAATGCACACCATAACACAAATATTTTGGTGAGGAAACCCAGTAAAAGAAAAACCTCAGTGGGATTTGTGACCCACAATATTTACTCATTGGCCAATATGAATAAATATTACTCAGTACAAAAGGGGCTTGCACGTGCAGGAAGGGAAACTGCGTAGAGTTCACTACTCAACGAAAATGGAGTCACACTAACTACAATACTGATGTAAACAAAAAATTGAACTCTTACAACTTGCATCAAAATGTTGGATGAGTTCTCTGTTATGCTCTGTTTGATACCAGTTCTACCTCTACCAAAAACCCTAGTCGGTATGCTATCAATATTACCACTTACTGCATACATACATTACATACTACTTACCAAATGACCTACAAGAACTCATAAATATATGAGTCATTACTATACAATGCATTGGCCATACAATTAAAATTTACATTACAATTTATTTTACATAATCAATACTATTGTCAAGTCAGCCTGGAATGCCGATATGATCTACTGCCAGTGTAACCTGGATGCTGGTGTGAATAAACCTTGTTGTATCTTCCAGTGCCGATAGGTGAAGTCTATTTGCCGGTTGAACCTTGTTGCCATCAATGACAACATCTACCTTTCTCATCTAAGTGTATAATGCCAACAATCTCCCCCTTTGGCATTGATGGCAACACTCATGAGAAAAATAAAAAATAAAAAAAGGAGAGTGCTCCCCCTAAGAAAATGATCTCCTTCTATTCACTTTTCACCATGCCTTACTCTATACATTTTTCTCACTATACCACTCCCCCTTTGACATCAATGACAAAGAATGTCAAAAGTATCAAAAATTCAAAAATTACTTAGATACCTAAATTTTATTATGTACAATCTAAAAAATATCTACAAGAACTAAGTTAAGACCCTCCAAGAACTTTGTATTGTTGGTAATTATTGCTTCAGTCTACTTGATAATCTTAGTAAGATAGTGCATTTGTTGTTCCAATGATCTGTCTCCTTGAATTGTTGCCTTGGATAGTTCATTCTAGTGAGTTAGTAGATTGTCCAATCTTGGACCAAGCTTATTCTTCAACTCCCAGGTTTTCATTTTCAATCTAGCCTTTTCTTTTTCCAAATTTTCAATCTTTTCTTCATAAATAGCCATTTCTTAATCTAAGACTGATGTTAGTTCTGAAGAACCAATTAAGTTATTTGCAATATCATCAATCTCCTAAGTTTTCCTGATTTAATCATCAATATCTTCAGTTAAATGATGAGGTTTGCAAGCTTCTCGGTATAATTCCTTATATTCCAAAATAGTGGAATTCAATGTCAGTAGTAATGAATCAATCTACTGAGTACAATACTTTATGGTTTTACCAAAGAATTCTTCTTTTTCTTTATTTACTTTTTCTTGAATAGTCTCCTCATTTATTTTGTCTAATGTCTGAATGTTAGTAGAAATTAATTTAGTCAATGTGTCCAATTTACCTATTAAGACAACAATGTGATCTACCTTGCACTCTGGTGCAATCATTTGCAAAATTGGTAGAGAGTCATCTATAGCCTTGAATGCTAAGTTATTAAACTCAATTATTTTCTTTATGGAATCCAATAATACATTAGTGACATTTGTTGGTCTGAAATCCATAGTGGAGGTACTGGGAGAAGTGCTAGGTTCTACATTAAGTTTATTCTCTTTTCCTATTATCTGTTCAGCTACCTTAACCACTTCCTCATCCTCATTATCACTCTTATTCTCTATCAGTTCAGATGCTATCTATTCTTGTTCTTTTTCTTCTGGTATCTCAATATTCTGCTGAGTGTCAACTGCCTTGACCGATGAGTCAAAGATATCAACATTTATAGATTTTGATACTTTCACAAATAGAGGTATTATCCGTTACAATATTGATGTCCTGAGTGTCAACATTCATTATAAATAGAATGTTTGACTCGGGATCAACCTCATTTGTTTTTACTTCCTCTAATATCTTTTCTTCAGGCTGATTCTACACATATGTTGGTGTCTCTGCTACTGCCGGTGGGGTGTCCTGAGCCGGTGGTGGTAAGTTATCTTTAATTGTGAAGTCAGGTACACTGCCAACCTTATTTTTTCCTTTATCTCCTTTTTGGTATACCTTAGTAAAATATCTGTTGCCCTTTTGTCTTTTTTTTTCTTCTCTTTTCTCTTTCTCCACAAAAAAATGGTCCCATTTATCTATTGTCTCATCTACTATTTCCTTTATTCTATCCGTCATGAGGCTTACTTGCCGGTGACCACTTGCAAAAATATTTTTGTTAGCTTCAACTATCAATTCATCAATTTCTTATTTAGATTTATGGATGAACAACCAACAGTGCTTCAACCTTCAATTTCTTTTGTTCTGGTTTCTTCTATGTAACCTTCTTCTTTAGACTGCTAGGTTCTCTCACAGCCTGTTCTTTCTTTCTAAGTGTCCTTGTCTTCTTAGGTGATGGAGAAAGTGTTGGTGAGGGTTTTCTCTTCTTCCTATCCACCCTTTTAAATTCTGCAGCCTTGTCACTATCAGAGTCGGATGAGGTAACAACAGGGGAAACATGTGTTACCAGTTGCTGTTAATATTTTCTTTCTTTTGCAGCAACACCACTCATCTGATCAAGTTTCAACAATCCCTTTGCAACATCTTTAACAAAATTCAAAGCATCTTTCAATATTTTATCTCTTTTCTTCCTTTGCTTTTGAACATCAACATCTTTTTCTATGGTCTCAACAGTGCCAAAGATCTTTTCACTAGGTTCTGGTGGTGCATCTAGAAGTATCTTGGCATAAGATTCCAAAATGTTTGAGTCCACTTCATATCCCATCTCAGTTACCCAGATAGTTATGGGTTTAACTTCATTTATATTTCATCTCTCTTAATAACAAAGCATATCTGTTTGTCATATTTATCAACAATATTTTGAGGGATTCTTTCCCTTTGCTTCATTTTAGCTTGAAAGTTTTTGAAATATTCCTTTACTTGCTTGTTACCTTCTGAACCCATGCTGATAACTGCCTCCTTAATCTATTTTCCAACAAAAATATCATAGGCAAAGTCTTTGTGGCCTATACCAGGAATCTCCTTTGAGAAGTATAGCATTAAACATACAATCAAATTTCCAAACTTGAAGGTTCCCTTTTTGTCACCTTTGATTTTGTCCAAATTTTCTATCAGTTCATCTTTCAACCACTCACAAATGTCAATTTGTGCATTGTTCGTTATCATCTCATAAGAACTATGAATGCATAGACTGGAAATAGAATTCAGCCTATTTGTATGGGCAACCTTATATCCAATAACCATACTAAAATATTTAACATTGTTATCACTTATGTCGCTAACCCTAAGTGATCTATTATCAGATGTAGCACCGGTTAAGTTCATAACCTCTTTGTTTTGAATTTTCTTCTTCTTCTCAGGCCTTGTGCTGATAGAGGGTAAACCTATAACAGCCCTAATTACTTACTTAGTGATTTTGTAAACAGATTCTAGCCATAAGAGTTCACCATGAACTCTACTAAGAACATATCAAACAGTTTTATCTTTGAATTCAAGCATATGAAGGATGTCTACAAACCCTAAATCTTCCATAATCTTATGTTCAGGTTTGATTACACCTTGTTTGTTTATGATGACATTCATAAACATGTTCTTTATATCCCCAGACCCTAAATCTTCAATATTACAATGAATGTATGCCCTAGGGTCTTCTGCAAATGCAAATCCCTTCAGAATTTTTGAAAATTCACCAATAGAGTCACCCATCTTAGCTATCTTAGGGATTATCTTAAAGACTAGTCTAGGACATTTGATATTCTCCACAATAGTAGGGTTTGCAATGAATTCAAGAATGGAAGATGAAGAAGCCATGTCGTAAAATAAATACCTTTTAAGTGAAAACCTGGGATGCCTTGAAAATATTTGTTGCTTCACTTTTTGAATGTCGGTGCTCTACTTCTGTGGTCTTTGAATACTTGAATGCTTGGTGAATCCAAATGAGAAATTTCAATGATTTATAACCAAAAAGTTAACTTAACAATAGCATTAAATGCTTCATCAGTTATGTAACTCAACATATGTGCTAGTAAAGAAGAATTATGACTTCTTACCACCATCTGAGGGTAAAATGCATGATCTTCAATTAGTTTCCTTACCCCTAAGTATTATTCCTTAGTTAGATGAAGAATCTCCTATCGGTGCAGGATTGCTTTTTTCTGTTGGTGCATAGCCAGATTCACCATTTCTCTAATCTATCTTCTTGACCCATTGTCTAGAGAATTCTTGCTTGATTTCATTCACCTTTTCCTTGCCTTTGTCATTAGATCCTCTATTGTTTGTTGGTACATTCTTGCTTCTGCAAAATCTTGCAATATGCCCAATCTTGTTGCATGCATAACAGGTTAAATTATTTCTTTGAATAGCTTTTCCATAACCTTGTTTGATTTGAGTTCTGCATTGATTAGATAGGTGTCCAAATCTACCACAAGCATAGAATTTTACATTCAATCTAAAATTGTTTGAGTTATGATCATTTTTATTGCATTTGGAACATTGACTGATGGATGAGTTTGTATTCTGATTATTCCTATATCTACATTGATTTTCTCTATGACCAAATTTGTTGCAATTAAAACATTTGCCATTGAATTTATAAGCATTAGGTTTCCTTACCGGTTTGTTGTGATCGTAATTGTTTGTAGTTCCAGAACTTTCTCCATGTTCAAATCCAAGTCCAACTATTTCTCCATCAGGTCTTTGACTTTTTAGCATATCATCAATCTTGTCTGAACTCTTTTTGAATGTCCTTGTATTCATTTGTAGTGACCAACTCACCTTCTAAAGTTCTAGCTTGTCTCATAAGTTCCTCTTTGTCATGTTGCATCTAAATCAACTATGTTTTAAGCATAGCATTTTCATAACTAAGCCTTGTAGATTCATCTGATCTTTCATTAAGTGGTCTGGCCAAATCTTCCTGATTCTTCTTTTTGTCTTCAATATCCTTACATAGTCTCAGGGTTAAATATTGCATCTCATTCTTCATGTTATTGTTCTTTTGTCTCAATTTCTCCACAATATCTCTGAGAGTTTCTTTTTCTTCATAATCTTGTTTTTGCAGTTGCTCATGCAATTCTTTTTTCTTATTCTTTGCCATGATTAGGTTTTCTTAAAGTACTTTGATGAATTCTTGAGCAGACCTGAGTTCTTCTTCCAGTTTGATATTCTTTAATTTTTTTGCATCAAAATCTTCAAGAGCCACTTCCAATTCTTGTCTCAAACTTTCCATTGGTACAGATTTTAGAATCTTCCTCAAGCTGTTAGGCTTCTACAAATAGAGGACCAGGCTCTGATACCAATTGTTAGATACTTGGTTAATCCCAAAGACACTGAGAGGGGGGGTGAATCAGTGTCTGACCAATAGATGAAAGATTTAAAATTATTTGAAATTCAATAACTGAAATTAATATACCGGTAAGCAAACAATAATGCAGTAAAGAGAAACAAAAGAATTAGCATCAATGCACACCATAACTCATTGGCCAATATGAATAAATATTACTCAGTACAAAAGGGGCCTGCACATGCAGGAAGGTCAACTTCCTAGAGCTCACTGCTCAACAAAAATGGAGTCACACTGACTACAATACTGATGTAAACACAAAATTGAACTCTTACAACTTGCATCAAAATGTTGGATGACTTCTCTGTTATGCTCTATCTGATACTAGTTCTACCTCTGCCAAAAACCCTAGCTGATATATGTTGTCAATATTACCACTTAGTGCATACATACTTTACATACTACTTACCAAATGACCTACAAGAACTCATAAATATATGATTCATTACAATACAATATGTTGGCCATACAATTATAATTTATAGTAAAATTTATTTCGCATAATCAATACTATTGTCAAGTTGGCCTGGAGTGCCGATATGATCTGCTGCCGATGTAACCTAGATATCGGTGTGAATAAACCTTGTTGTATCTGCTGGTTCCATTAGGTGAAGTCTATTTGTCGGTTGAACCTTGTTGAACCTTGTTTCCATCAATGACAACATCTACCTTTCTCATCTGAGTGTATAATGCCAACACAAAAAGAACCACTTAATATACCCATCTTCCAAGATGACGATGTTATTGTCCATCACCTATGTTCAGTGAATCCAAAAACATGTTCCACCAAGAAATCTCGTAACAAAGATTTTAACTAGGGGAGTGCCAAGTCTCTTCGTCGCAAAATGAAAAATTGATCTAATGGTGAAAACCATTCAATGATAGTGTTAGATCATAAAAAAATAAAAAGAAAGGGTGTATCCAATGGTGAAAACATTTCTGAGGTGTTGAAGGATGAGAGACTTGACACTCTTCCTGATAATTATCAAGAAAGATCATCAATATCAATTGAGCCTACACAATCAATCAACATTGACACTGAAGAAGAACCAAAGACCATACACCTGGCCAAATCATTAATAGATCAAGAGAGACCAAACTTCACAAAGTTCTTCAAAGAAAATAAAATAAATTTTGCATGGTCATATGATGATATGCCAAGGATAGATCCTTATTTAATCATGAACCACCTATCCAGAGCTCTTGGAGCTAAGATAGTAAAACAAAAGCTAAGGAGAATGCATCCACATGTAGCACTTCTAGTCAAAGTAGAATTGAAAAACCTACTAGATCTAGGATTCATTCGGCAAATCAACTATTCAGAATGGATTTCCAACATTGTACCTATATGAAAACTGGACAAGAGTATTCATATATGCATGGATTTTAGAGACCTCAATAAAGCTTGTCTGAAGGATGACTTTCATTTACCTAGTATAGATACAATTGTGGACATAACAGTAGGACATGCCATGTTATCACTCATGGATGGTTTCTTAGGCTACAATCATATCAAAATAGCACCTGAAGATCGAGACAAAATAAATTTTACATTCCCATGAGGTGCCTATTGTTGGAATGCCATGCCTTTCAGATTGAAGAATGCAAGAGCAACCTATCAATAAGCCATGACCACAATATTCCATGACATGATGCACATGTTCATGGAGGACTATGTAGATGACCTACTAGCCAAACCATTCACAAAGGAAGGGCATATAGAGATCCTAGATAAAATCTTTCAATTATTGGAAAAATTCAATGTGTGGCTAAATTTGAAGAAGTGTGTATTCAGAGTAACATTAGGCAAACTACTAGGATACATAGTATTAGAAAAAGGCATTGAGGTAAATCCAGAAAAAGCACAAGCAATCATGGAGATGCCACCTCCTAGAAACATCAATCAACTAAGATCTCTACAAGGAATGTTGCAATCCATCAGAAGGTTCATCTCGCTACTCGTCGAAAAATATCTACTTTTCACTCATTTACTACACAAGAATGTTCCTTTAAAATGGGAGGAAAAATGTGAAGAAGCCTTTGATTAGTTAAAGCAATATCTAATGAATCCACCCATATTGGTGTTGCGTGAACCCACAATAGTGGGTTACACTTTTTTGCCAACTTTGACACTGCAATATTCATTTTTAGAAAAAACTTCACATTCAGACACCTATTATTGCTAAACCGTAAGGAATTTGTAGATGATGTGAACTAGTGATTTGTGTCATTTTGTGTGTAGACTCTTAAAAAAAAAATTGAAATTTTTTGGAATCAATTTGCTTCCATTTTTCTATCTCCCTTGAAAACTAGTTTTTTACAAAAAACAATATTTATAAAGAGTGATACTCACTTGGTCAAGCATAATTTTTTTTCTAAAGAAGATATGAATGTGATTATTTCAAAATTAGTTTTGTAACATCCATATCTAATGTTTACAATTGGTTTCATAACATTAAATTTAATATTTCATATTAAATTAAGTTTTGAAGTCAAGTTAACTATAATTTTGACATATGTCCATTTGGTCGTTCGTAACTTCTTATGTATGTAACAGATTTTTTTTTTTTTTTTTTAAAGAAGACTTCAATACCTAGTGCATAGATATTTTCAAAAAAAAATTCACTTGTTTACTATTTTTTCATAAGTGTTGAACTCAGAAGTTGATGTTTGGTGTGAAACCTATGTTCACTTAACCTAAAAAAAACAATAAATTCAATATATATTAAAAAAATAATCATTGGAAAGCTCTCTTAAAGCACTATCATCATGTGTTTGGGTTTGTCAAAATTAGTCCATTTGAGCACCCAATTTGAGCTCCAAAGGCCAAAATTTTGCAGAAACCATAAGAGGTTTGGGGGGGAGATCTCTAACACAAAGGTTCAATCGAACCCCCTTTCTATTGAACCCCTTTGATATAAATTTTGTTTTGAATGCTTTTTTGGGTTCAATCAAACACATTTTTTGCATTTGATCGAAGGGGATATCGATAAAATCTGGCTAAAATTGAGTTTTGGACAAAACAATCAATTTCTTTTGTCCAAAAATGTGTAACCCACTATTGTGGGTTTACCCTACTACCAATAATAGAAAAACTAATTCTTTTATACATCTTAGCAACCGAGGTATCTTTGGGAGACTTTCTAGCACAAGAAGATTCAACAGGAAAGGATAGGGTTGTTTATTGCATCAACAGAACATTGAGTGGGTATGAACTTAACTACACATTTATTAAAAAGGCTTTTTTGGTTGTAGTGTTTGCATCTCAAACATTGCAAAAATATATGTTAACCCACACAATCAAGATTATAGAAAAGACAGATCCATTAAAATATCTACTCAGCAAGACCGCTCTAACTGGCAAACTACCAAAGTGGGTAATGATATTGAGTGAGATTGACATTCAATATATGGACAGAAGAGCCATCAAAGGCTAGGCAATAGAAGATCAATTAGCTGAAGCACCATTGTGAGATAATCATCCAATGCATATTTAATTCCTCAATACATATATCCTAGTAGTTACAACATGATCATGAGTATTATACTTTGATGGATATTACACTGAACATGGATCAATTGTTGGTATCCTATTTGTCACTCCTCAAGGATACACAATCCCAAGATCTTACAAGTTGATGTTCCCCTACACAAACGATATAGTTGAATATGAAGCACTAGTCATTGGCATCAAAGTAGTAGTGGAATGGAAGATCACAGAGTTACAATTCTATGGAAACTCCCAATTGGTCATCAATAAAGTCAATGATGACTATCAAACAAAGGATGACAAGTTGATGATGTGCAAAAGAATGGTGGATGATTTTAAGAAATACTTTGTTGAGATCAAATTTGAATAGATTCCAAGACTAGACAATAAAGCTACAAATTCCATGGCAACCATTGCCTCTCTTCTACAAATACCAAATAAGAATAATCATTATGAGTTCTTGGTGGAACAAGTGTTTTCCCCTACCTACGAAAATCCCAATTCCCAATTCATATGCCACATGGTATTTTATAAATCTCCAACCTCTGGGAAGATCTATACCTATCTGAAAGATAATAACCTCCCACCTGATCTATCTCAGAACCAAAAATGAAGCTTTATCCATCAAGTAGCTCATTATACCCTAACAATTGATACGCTTTACCGATGGGATCTTAATGGTACTCTCCTCAGGTGTCTTTAAAGTTATGAATCTAAAACTACCTTGCAAGAAGTTCACAAAGGTATTTGTGGTACACATTCAAGTGGTCCTACTCTAGCTAGGAAACTTATAAGACTAGGATACTATTGGCCAAACATGGAAAAGGAATCTTATCAATTTGCTAAGTGTTAGAAATGTCAAATCCATGGAAATCTCATACATGCACTGGCACAAGAGCTGCAACCATTCATGACATCATGGTCATTCTGTCAATGGGGACTCGACCTCGTTGGTAAGATCCAACCCTCCTCCTCAAATGGGCATAAATTCATAATCACGACCATTGATTATTTCAAAAAGTGGATCGAATTTGTTCCATTAACCACTATTACTGGCAAGAAAATACCATCCTTCATCTTGAACTACATTATCTGTCGATATGGCATTCCTAGTTCTATTGTCACTGATAATGGTAGACCCTTCAAGAACCAAGATGTGCAAGAACTATATGAAATATTCCATATCCAACATTTCTTTTCCACATCTTATTATCCTCAATGGAATGGACAAGCATAAGCTTCAAAAAAAACCATTTTGAAAATCCTACAAGAAAACTATGAATAATGCTGGTCATGATTGGCATTTCCAACTAAACCCTGCCTTGTGGGCATATCAAACTAGTATTTGTACCCCTACTAGAGATACAACATATGAATGTGTGTATGGATTAGAAGCCATTTTACCCATAGAGATTGAGTTACCATCACTTGAAGTATCATTAAAAGGACTCATCCCAAATGAGGAATATCGAATAAGCAGACTACAAGAGTTGGAACTAGTAGATGAACACCATCAGCATGGTGTTGATCACCTGAAAGCATATCAACAATAGATGTCTAGAAGCTATAATCACAAGGTGAGACCAAGAATGTTTCAATTTGGTGACTTGGTACTAAAAGAGAATCCACGCAATCAATAGGATCAGGGAAAGGGGGAAAATTTGAACCCAACTAGCTAAGTTCGTTCGTCATCATATCAACATATGGTTCTGGAAACATATCAACTATCAACACTTGAAGGGGACCTATTTGATGACCCTATCAATAGCATCCATCTGAAAAGGTTTTATACATGAGTCATCCAATGTAAGGAAAAAAAAGGAAAAAAGGAAAAAAATTTAAAAAAAAAAGAAAATAAGGAAAAAATAAAAAATAAAAAATAAAAAAAGGTGCAATAAAAGCAAGTAGTGAAAACCTGGAAATAGACACTACTTGTGATAAATCGGCTCTTCCATCTATTGTTACATATTATACATCCACTTTTCTCCACCATTGTATGTAAATAAATCCTCGTATATACCTCAAGCATTGCAGTAACGTCTCACCATGGCTTGGTGATCATTGTATCTATCAATACTAGGAGGCGGTTTTTAGACTAAGGGCAAAATCCTAAACTTTGTAGGGGCAATCTGCTTAGAGCTTAAAATAATAGGAAAACAACAATTAGACAATACATCTAAAACAAAGATCACAAAGGAACTCAACATTGGAAAAAAATCACAAATTTCAAAGCCAACCATCAAACTCAACATAAGGATCCATAAGCCAAAATATTAATGGGTGATCTATTATGAATCATGGTTTGATCACTTTGATGGAAAGGTTCAATTTTTGTATCTTGATTTTTATCATCATATCTCCTAAGTGACTCAAGGATGTCTTAAACTATAGAAGTGAGGAAGGAGCGTGATATTTTTCTTTGTCTGTTGTCTGTGAGGAGATCATTAGTACTATGCAAATTTGTCTCAAGACATGATTGGAAACATATCATTGAGGATATTTAAGATTTGCATAAGAAAAGGGTTCAACTCTTATCTATTATATGCAAACAACACTCAAGTCATCATGGTTCAATTATACCTCGATGCTTGTGTTGTCTTGCAATATCAAAATCCATGTAAGTTATACTCAGGTCATCATGGTTCAATTATACCATTGATTTTTGTATTAACTTCCAACATTTTAAAATCTCAATGATGATAAAAAGGACACAACAAATTGACTGACAAAATGACAACATTGCATAATCAGGCTTGCATGGTTAAAATCATCATTTACACCATTGCATTTAGATGCATTCATTATCATTCCATTTAAATTGCATTTCAAATAAGTAGATCCATCCATCATATAAGAATCAATACCATACATCACATCATCATAAGTAAGACGCATCATCACATAAACATAATCATATAACATCATTTACATAAATTTTATCATGGCATGCATCATATACATAAGCATTGCATACACATATAAAGCATAGGAATGAATAAACATCATCATGATACATATGATCCAATGCATAATCATCATATGAACATGTCACAACAAAATCATATGCATATATATCACATCATGGAATCATTCAACACATAGAAATCACATCCATACATCCATGATGTAAATAAAGCATAAACCACATAACTTGCATCCACTACATATCATATCATAAATAAAAAATCAATTTCTAAGTGTGCAAAGATATCAAATATATATGAGGGGTACATATCAAGTCAAAAATAAATCATTGAGTGTCATCAAGAGCATGTATACATCAACGAATCATAGCACATGAATCTAGGCAGTGCTCCCTCTAGACATTATTGGCCTAGCTGAACCTCTTGTTGCTCCCCCCAGATGGACCAACATCTAAATCGCTACCTGATAGATCTCTATGAGCTGGACCAATATCAAAAAAATGTCAATTTGTTAGGATTCCCAAAGATACTGAGAGGGGGGGGGGGGTGAATCAATATCTTTTCGGTTAAAGGATTTTCTTTTCTTATTAAATGAAAAGCATTCCAAAACTGTGTACCGATAAACAAGAATTCATGCAGTAAATAAGAATAATAAAGACAACATAAAAGGCACACCATAACACAATATGTTTAACGAGGAAACCTGGTGTGGGAAAAACCTTGGTGGGATTTGTGACCAACAATATTTGCTTACTGGCCGATAAGAGAATATTACTATTACAATAGGGGCCTACACATGCAAGAAGGCCAACTGCCTAAAGCTCACTAGTTAAATACAAAAGAGAAGTCTCACTGAATTACAAAAGTGAATTATCAAAATCCAATGTCATGTACTGCTACAAAAGGGCATCTGCTATGCCAGATCAATTACTGGTTTAAGCTCTGCAGCTTCCAAAACCTTATTCTAAACTATGCCTTAGTATTCGCACATAATATCCATCATATATCCTCTTTATAAATGTTCTCTAAGATCTCATACTTATATATGAGCCTTATTACAATATGCCTTGTTGGCTTTCAAAAAGATATTACAATTAATTACATTTTGCAATAAATAAAATCCTGTCGGCTAGGGTGCCGGTAATCAATCTTTCCCACTGCCAGTGCCAGTGTCTGTGCCTGTGTCGGTGTCTATTAATGCCATAGGATTGTAAGGTTTCCATAAATGACAATACCTTCAATCACTTACAATTTCTCATTGGAGTGTGCATTTTCCAACAATCTCCCCCTTTGGCATTGATGGCAATACTCATGAGGAAAATCCAAAAAGTGTTGTCCAAAAAAAATGTCTTACCAAAACTGTCAAAATTGTGTGTTCTATGTGCTCCCCCTGAGCAGATGATCTCTTTTGTTAATGTTTTCTCATCCTCAACTACTCCCCCTTTGGCATCAATGATAAAGGCTGCCATTCAATTTCAATTGAGTGTAGTTCCTACCTAGTTCTCTATAACCTATTGATTACAATCTGATAAATTTCTGCTAAGGCAATATTTAGACTATTGCTGAACCTCTCACTGTCCTTTATTGTTGCTTCTATTCTTTGAATTGTACCAGTGAGAAATTACATTTTCTTTTCTAATGTCTTAAGTCCTGGAACAAGAGCCTCAAAAATCTCTTTTCTCAAAGAGATGAGGATATCCAGTTTAGGACTTAGTCTGCACTTAAGTTCTTTTGCCTTAACCTTTATCCTTTCTTTGTCTTTCTCAAGCTTTTCTATTTTATTTTCAAATCCTACAATTTCCTATTCAATTACTGATATTGATTCTGATGAACCTATCAAGGTGTCAGCAATATCATTTATTTCCTTCTGGGATATGTCGATCTCTTTATCTATGTCTTTTGTCAAAATGTTTGTTTTACATGTGTCTCTATACAATTTCTTGAAGTCCAAGATTGCTTTTCCTAATACCGGTAATAAGGTTTCCATATGTTCCTTATTATTCTTTACTGTCTCCTCAAAGCATTTTTCTTTCTCTTTATTCATTTTCTCTCTGAAGGTGTCTTCATTTATCTAATCCAATGCTATTAGGTTGTCGGTTATATACTTGGACAATGTGTCTAATTGGCTCAAGGAATCTTTATTCTCTATGTTACACTTTGGAGCTATCATCTTCAAAATTGTTAAAGTGTTATCTATAGCCTTATAAGCTTGTGCATTGCACTCAGTTATTTTCTTTATTGAATCTAATAGTACCTTTGTTACATATGTAGGCCTAAAATCTATCATGGATGTTATGGATGATTGTCCAACTATTTTTACAATCTATAATCCATCAGTGGTAGTGATAGCTTTGCTTTCCTCTTTCTCTGGAGGATTAGTTTGAGTTTGTATTTCTGCTACCAAAGACTTGGGCTTGTTAGGTGTGGCTAGTGGCACTGTCTGTGAAGGAGCATGTTGCTCTATCGGTTTCTTAGTGTTTTTCTCTATATGAACCTATTGCTCTACCAGTTTCTCAATGTCCTCTCCTAATGGTGTCTCTATTTGTGCCTTTGAAGATTTTACTGTGGTGTCCACTACCATTTTTTCTTTGTTTACCTCTATAATTTCTACTACTGGTGACTCAGTAGGTTTTCTAGTTTCAGTAGTTGTCGGTGGCTCAGTAGATGCATCAGTATGCACACCTATGGTCTCTGCCTTTCCTGTGTCTAGGGGTTCATTTGATTTTTTAGTTTGTTGTTCTTCCCCAATTCCAATGTTTTTAACTGCAATATTTCCTACTGGTGGCTCAGTTTCCACATCTCTTTTGTCAGTTGTTTACTTATCCACCACAATATTGACTTCATGTGTGTCAATGTTTATTGTGTATAGCACCTTAGAATTAGGATTTGTATCCTCATGTGGTGTTTCCATACTCTTTGTTGTCGGTTGTGTTCAATAGTTTGTACTGGTGGAGTATCAAAAGGAGGTGGGGGTAAGTTATCTGTCACCTTTATGCTTGGAGGTCCACCTACCTTACCTTTCCCATTATCCTTGTCTTTTTCTTTTTGATAGACTTTGAAAGTCTTTGGTCTCTTAAGCTCTTCTTGTTTCTCCTTTTTAACAAAGAATATATCCCACTTGTCTACAGTTTCTTCTGATATTTCATTTACTGTCTGCCATTAGTGCTACATGATGGTGACTGGTTGAGAATACTATCCAGTTGGCCTCACTGATTAATTCATCTATCTCTTGAATGGAGTTCACTGGGTGAACAACAAGTAGGTTTTCTATTTTTATCTTTTTATCTAATTCCACAATAGATACCCTTCTAGCTTCCAATCTTCTATACAAGTTATTTGGTATATCATCAACGACTTCCATAAAAAATTTCTTGTAAATATCAAGATGTAAAATAACACTATTTTCTATACTTTCTTTTTCATCATCTGATAGTGTGTTATACAACTTGTAGATGTTAGCCAATTTCCCATCTTCAGTTATCTCATCCAGAAGTTTGTCCAAAGGTGGAATAACCTATTTTTCTTTCCTTTTCTTTGGTTTCAACTTCCTTGCCAAAGCCCTAACTGCCTGTTATTTTTGTCTTGTTCTTTTTGGTGTAGGAGTAGGTGTCGATGAAGGTTTTCTTTTCTTGACTACCCTTTTAAATTTTGTTGGTATTTCACTATCAGAGGAAGTAGCAATTGGTGAAAGATGTGCTTTTGGTTGTATTCCTTCCAATTCACTCTACTTAATACAAGTTTTGTTTAATACATCTTCTTTTATTGCTTTTGCTTGTCTTGTTCCCTTCCTCACTATCTGTTCAGTTTTCTTAATTCTTTTCTCAGATTGGATTTTTCTTTCTATGGTCTCCGTATTGCCAAAAACTTTCTCATTTGGTTCCTTAGGTGCTTCTAAGAGGGCTTTTGCATAGGTTTCAACTATGTTGTCATCTACCTCATATCCCATCTCTGTGACCCAAATGATCCTAGGGATAACTCCCTCCATCCAAATTTCATCTTTCTTTATCACAAAGCATATCTCTTTTTGATACTTATCAACAATTGCTTGAGATAGCCTTATTCTTCTCTTCATCTTTGCTTTCAAAGTTTGAAAATTTTCATTTATGTTTTTCTCCCTATCATCTCCCATGTTGTTCAATATGTCTAGAAGTTGTTTTCCTACCAGTATATCAAAACCAAAGTCTTTCCTACCAATACCAGGAACTTGCTTGATAATGTACAATATTAAACACACAAGCAGGTTGCCAAATCTGAAAGTTCCTTTCTTATCACCTTTGATTTCTTCAAATTGTCTATCAGTTCATCTTTTAGCCACTCACATACATCAATCATAGCATTGTTATTCACCATGTCATATGCACTTTTGATACATAAGTTGGAAACCAACTTTAGTCTGTTTGCATGTCTAGCCTTATAACCAAGAATCATGCTGACAAATCTAACATTGATGTCCTTCACATCATTGACTCTTAGGGATATTTTATCAAATGTTGCATTGGTTAGGGTCATCACAGTCTCATTTGGAACCTTTTTAGTTTTATCAGGCCTACTACCGATGGAAGGTAAGCCTGTCACTGCCCTAACTACTTCTTTGGTAATCTTATGGATGAAATCCAACCAAAATAACTCTCCATGAACTCTTCTCAAGATGATCTTTATCACATCCTTAGGAAAATCAGGGATACTAAGAATGTCCACAAAGCCTAGGGTTTCCACTAACTTGTTTTCCGGTTTAACATTTCCATATTTAGCACAAATTATAGTTCTATACATGTTCATTATTTCTTCAGCTCGTAGTTCCTCAATATGACAATGTATATAGATTCTAGGATCTTTTGCATAAACTACTCACTTAGGTATTTTTGAAATTTCTCCTAGGGTATCATCTTTCTTCACAATTTAGGGAATAAGTTTCACGGGTCTAGGGTGCTTAATAACTTCAATCACAGTAGGGTTTGCAATGAATTTAGGTGCAGAGGAAGAAACCATAGTTATAAATACCTTAATCTTCCTTTAGGATGATTTACTTGGATGATTTACTTCACTTTTCATTGTGGATGCCTTCGCTCGGGAATTTTGCACTCTCTAGAGATTTGAATGCTCGGTGAATGAAAAAGAGCCAAAACATTTACTTTATAATGTTATTTCCTTCAACTACCACATTTAATGTCTGTCGGTTAAGTCAAAACTTAACTCATCTACAGGTAAAGAAGTGATCCAACTTCTCACTATTAACCGAGGGTAAATTAGCATGTTTTACAGTTTATTGCCATACCCCCAAAAGGTTTTTCTTTAGTTAGATGAAGAATCTCCTCCTGGTGGAGTGATACTTTGTTCTACTGATGAAGGAATAGCTTCATTAACATTCATGTCAGACTTTCTAATCCATTGTTTTGAAAATTATTGCTTTACCTCTTCAACCTTCTCTTTACCTTTCAAACTGGGTCCTTTGTTATTTGTCGGTGATGTCTTACTTCTACTAAATTTTGCAATGTGTCCAATCTTGTTACAAGCATAACAAGTCACATTGTTTTTTCTGAATAGCTTTTCCATATCCTATGTCGGTATGTGTTCTGCATTGATTAGAAAAGTGTCCAAATCTTCCACAAATATAACATCTTACATTCATTCTGCAATTTTTTGAGTTATGTCCAACTTTGTTGCATTTAGAACATTGACCGAAGGGTGCATTATTATTCTGATAGTTTCTAGATCTACATTGATTTGCTCTATGACCATACTTGTTACAATTAAAGCATTTTCCATTGAATTTGTAAGCATTAGGTTCTCTTACCGGTTTACTATGATCATGGGTGTTTGCAGTATCAGAGCTCTCACCAACTTCAAAGCCAAGGCCATTAGTTTCACCATTAGCTTTTTGATTTTTCAGCATGTCATCGAGTTCTTCTGAACTTTTCTTGAACTTCTCTTTGTGTTGATTTGCAGTAGCCAACTCATTTTCCAAGAAATCTTTTTGTCTAATGAGTTCAGTTTTATCATGTTCCAAGTGTATCATATCTATTTTTAACAAATCATTCTCATGACTGAGTCTTATATTTTCATTTGCAGCATCACTGATTCTTCTAGCCACATCATCTTCATTCTTCTTTCTATCTTCAATGTCTACACAAAATCTCATGGTCATATCTTGCATCTCATTCTTCATTGTATTGTTTTCTTGTCTCAGTTTGTTCACAAGGTCATTAAGAGTTTCTTTCTCATCATCATCACTCTGCATCTTCTTAGAAAGTTCTCTTCTTTTGTTCCTAGCAATAGTGAGATTTTTCTGAAGTCCTTGAATGATTTCCTATGTAGTGTTCAGATCATCTTCAAGTTTCATATTCTTCAACTTTTTTGCATCATAGTCTGCAAGAAATGTTTCTAGTTCCTTCCTCAAGTTTTCCATCTCTACCAGTGTCAGAATCTTCCTCAAGCTATTAGGCTTTTGAAAATAGAGGACTAGGCTCTGATACCATAAATTAGGATTCCCAAAGATACTGAGGGGGGGGGGGTGAATCAGTATCTTTCCGGTTAAAGGATTTTCTTTTCTTATTAAATGAAAAGCATTCCAAAACTGTGCACTGGTAAACAAGAATTAATGTAGTAAATAAGAACAATAAACACAACATAAAAGGCACACCATAACACAACATTTTTAACGAGGAAACCCGGTGTGGGAAAAACCTCAGTAGGATTTGTGACCCACAATATTTGTTTACTGGCCAATAAGAGAATATTACTGTTACAATAGGGGCCTGCACATGCAGGAAGGCCAACTGCCTAAAGCTCACTACTTAAATACAAAAGAGAAGTCTCGCTGACTTACAAAAGTGGATTAGAAAAATCCAATGTCATGTACTACTACAAAAGGGCATCTGCTATGCCAGATCCAGTACCAATTTAAGCTTCGCAGCTTCCAAAACCTCATTCCAAACTTTGCCTGAGTATTCACACATAATATCCATCATATATCCTATTTATAAATGTTCTCTAAGATATCATACTTATATATGAGTCTTATTACAATATGCCTTGTCGGCTTTCAAAAAGATATTACAATTAATTACATTTTGCAATAAATAAAATCATGTTGGCCAAGGTGCCGGTAATCAATCTTTCCCAGTGTCGGTGCCAGTGTTTGTGCCTGTGCTGGTGTCTGCTGGTACCATAGGATTGTAAGGTTTCCATCAATGACAATACCTTCAATCACCTACAATTTCTCATTGGAGTGTGCATTTGCCAACACAATTATCAATCAATCAATCAACTATCCTATCCACTTGATATTTTAATCAATCTCATTGCACACTGATCAATGATGCTCTTTCATCATGAAGTCACACAATCATCATTTTTTGTGTTTATATCATTGACGCTCATCAATCATGAGGTCAATCAAACTCACCATATCAATGACTCTCATCCATCATGAGGTCATGCAATCAATCAAACCTATCAAATCATCAATCTTTAGGTTTATTTCATTATCTCTCATCAATCATGAGTTCAATCAAAATCATTCAATCATTCAATTAGGTGAAATCATCAAGGAAATCAAGGAACTGACAGTTTTAAATAATTGAATCCTTTTATTGGGAGATCAATTTCAAATGAAAAAATCATTAAAAAATCAAAATTTTCTCAATTGATCTCCCGAGGGGGCATACTCACATCATTATCCGACAATCAATGTCTAGGGCAAATTGAAAATTTGATTTGGGGCAAATCAAAATTTTTATCAGCATCATCAAGCAAATTATTCTTTGAATCAATGTGTCGCCACACATCACTTCAAAGAGGGGCAAAATGTAGACACCTATTTCTATCCACCCAATTAAATGAATTTAATATTTGTTTATTTATCAATCATCCAAGTATTAATTAAATTCACGTTTAATTAATCATTTTCCCTTTTTCAACTATTAATTAAATCAATATTTAATCAATTCATCCCAACACCCTTCTACTATTAATTAAATAAAATATTCAATTTATTTGATTTAATTCACCTACTCAAATTCAAACCATTAATTAAATAAATAATATTTTTTTAAATAAACCCCCTTTCATATTTAATTAAATCCCCCTCACATATTTAAATAAATGAATATTTATTTAAAATACCCATCCAATGGAAGTTGCACATTTAATTGAAATAAATGAATTTTATTTTAATTAAAATCTTATTTATCCTCACCCACTTGCATTCTCCTATAATTCCCACTTGCAAACTAAACCTACCTTCTAATTTCCTCTAATCCCTTCTAAATTTTCCTAATCCTCTTCTAAGTGTTTGCACATTCCTAACTAAGGGATTAGTGAATATTCACTTCTCAAAACATTTATGGCTCTTACAAAGCCTTAAAGGCCTTCTCCCTTCAACAAGTTAACCCACATGGGTCCTTGATGTAGAGCTTTGGTATAAGTATTGGATAGGCTCCCCTAATCCAAGATCACAACAAGGACCCTAGAAATCACACAACACTACAAGGGGTTAAGGAATATCAGTTTGACAAGTCCCACATCCCTTTCTTCCAAACAAGACTTCCTCACAAGGTCTCTTTCATTGAGCATCTCATGAGGTGTTTTAGAGGCTCCTAAGGACCCTATGGCCAATAGTGGTTTGGTCCCTTATCCAATGCAAAAATGGCTATTAAAGGTTTTATTTGAATTCCCTTAGGCTAGGGAGACCTCCTTCAATCAATACATTTAGGTTCCCTCAACCAGTTTGGGGTAACTACTGCAATAAGGCCTACTAATCCTAGTAGCCCAGCCAAACCAGTTTTCCACACTTAGCTCCTTGTTTCTCCAAAAGACCCAAACAACAAATCCCAGATTTGGGTACCCTTTTTAGATTTACAAAACATATCCTAAGGGTATGGTTGGGAACACAAGAATAAAACCCTATTCTATCTAGGAGACCTAATAGCCCTAATTAGGCCTATTTTACAAAGGAGTGTGTAGACACAAACCTTAACTCACAAAACCAACTTAAGGAACACTCTTAGGACATGGAAAATACACCAATTACTAATTCTTAGGTCATGATCAGACCTGTAACCCCTGATGCGAGATCTATTTGCTTACACTTGCACAGTGGCCACATGGAGTTGCCCACCTTAAAGCATCAAACCCTCACCTCCAAGTGGTCCAAACCTGAAAAAGGCCTTAAAAACACCAAAATGCATTGGCCATACATGCATTTCCTCCAAATCCATGAACCACCAATGAAGGATCAGCAAGCTAAGACCATTTCTTTGCAAAACCCTAGGCAAATCTGTCGAATCTAGACCACTTCTAGAAAGTTATAGGTTTCTCTCTTGTCCTGGTGAATTAAGACCTTAAACTTGATACATATGAAAGGTGATTGTCCACTCTAATATATTCCAATGGTTTCCTAATTCCAAAATGATTGTACAGTATGATACACTATGTAGAATAACAGAATTGCAGGAAATTCTCAGAATCGTATTACTTCAATGATGCCAAATGTTTACAAAGTCACTATGTCACCTCAATTATGAGTGGGAATGAAATATTATACCTTCCTCAATGTTTATCAACCACCTTTTGAATAGAGATGACCATTTGGAAGAAGTTTCTATTTACAACCAACAGTTGTTATTAAAAGTTGTCAGCAAAAGTTGTCAAGTCTTAGCAACTTTTGACATATATTAAATCCGCCTACCTAGAGATGTTTCAATGTGTCCTAATCCTTCCTAAGAAATATCCAACACATAAACACCTATAAAATACTCAACTAAATACCCCTAGGCCCATATGCCCATGGTGCCTTATCAATTTTCCACATCCATGTCATTGGGTGACAAGGTGGGGTTTATTACAAAAATCAAACAAACAAAACTATCCTATTACATTTATTGGAAGGTCACATTCCCATGTGTGACCTTTACCCTCTATTTATCTTATCATCTTAGTCAAGAGGTGCTCTTGCACCATACTCCTGGAGTGAATGAATCTCAAGTCTACTTGAGATGAGGTCATACAATGTAGTGTCATGCTTCTTGATCTGATCTCCATCCAACAAAATGGCTTTAGGGTCTGGTTTTCCTTTCCATTTTACCAAGTATTGCTTGTACTCATTTTTACTGGTCTTCTTTACAATCTTTTTGTCCAACACTTTCTCAAGCTTAGGTGGCTCATGTTTGGGAATATCTATATCTGCTACATCTTCTAGGACCTATTGTGAGTTACCTGCATTAGAATCACCTTTAAAAGGAGTTAAATCACAAACATTAAAAATAAGAGATATGCCAAGATCTGATGGTAATTGAATTTCATAAGCATTGGTTCCAAACTTCTTCAAGATTTGACATGGTCCTACTTTCCTCTGCATTATCTTAGTCTATTTGCCCTTGGGTAACCTTTCCTTCTTTAGATTTTCCCAAATCAAATCTCCAACTTGAAACTCTACCTCTCTCCTTTTCTAATTTGCATGTTCTTTGTATTTTTCTTATGACTTTTGAAGTTGTATTTTGACCTGCTCATTTACTTCCTTTATAGCTTCAGGAAACCTCTCACCATTTGCACTTATGGGATCTGCATGGGGTAGTTTTCTCAACTCCAACACCCCTCTTGGATGCAACCCATACACAATCTGAAATGGTGACTTCCTTGTGCTTCTGTTTACAGTGTCATTGTAGGCAAACTCAGCCTGAGGTAAGATTGAATCCCACTTTTCATCTTGCTTCCTTGTAAGACATCTCAAGAAATTCCCTAATGACCAGTTTACTACTTTTGTATACCCATCCATTTGTGGATGATAGGTTGATGAGAAAGACAGATTGGTTCCAAGTTTAGTCCATAGAGTTCTCCAAAAATGGCCAATAAATTTGACATCCCTGTTAGACACTATTTTCAATGGAAGTCCATGAATCCTTCCTACTTCTCTGAAAAACAAATCTGCTATATAGGATGCATCACTAGTGGACTTACATGGCAAGAAATGTCCCATTTTACTAAACTTATCCACTACCACAAATACACTGTCAAACCCCTTTTGGGTCCTAGTTAAACCCATTAAGAAGTCCATTGAAACACTTTCCCAAGGTCTTAAGGGAATGGGTAAGGGTTGATAGAGATCAACATTGGTGCTTCCTCCTTTTGCCTTTTGGAAAATGGTGCATGCATCTACAAAATTTCTTACATCAACCTACAATTTGGGCCAAAAGTAGTGCCTCCTTACCAATTCAAGTGTCTTGTCTAAACCAAAATGACCTGCCATATCCCAACTATGATTTTCTTTGATGACATTAGTCCTCATTGAGCACTTTGGTATGCACAATTGTCCACCTTTGAAAAGAAGTCCATCTTGGATCAGAAAATCAGAAAACTCCACATGATACCTTTCACCAAATTTAGTACATGCCTTGTAGATCTCCTTAAAGTCCTCATTTGTAGCATACATATCTTTCATTGCATCAATCCTAATATTTTCTAATTGGATTTCAAATATGGTTAGCACTCTCCTACTCAGTGCATCAGCTAATTTTTTGGCTACTCCTTTCTTGTGTTTTATGGAAAAGGTATAGGCTTGTAGGGATTCTACCCACTTCATATGCCTATGTTTTAACTTTTCTTGGCTATTAATGAAACTCAATTCCTGGTTGTTAGTATAGACTACAAATTCCTTTGGTAATAGATAGTGCCTCTATCTACTCCAACAATAATAATAATAACTCTAATTGAAGTCTCAACCTGAAGTTTGGACATTCATCTAGTAAAGTTACTATTTTCATGGCTAGTGCTCATTTAGTTATCAACCCAGGGATGTAGTACTTGAAATGGGTCTAGACTATATATGCACTAAGTTCCTTCAATGGCTATTCTGCATTACTGCAGCAACTAACATTATGTGAAAAGGAAAGGCAAGAATGGAAATTATGAAAGTCTACAGGAAAAACTTATAAAACAATGCTGGAAAGATTTAATATAGATATCGAGAATTACTTTGTTTTGGCTTGGCTGCAGGAACAATCAGTGGATCTATTTCCAGTGGTTGTAGGAATAATCAAAGCAAGAACTTCTACTGCAACTAAAGAAAAACTAATTTCAATGAGCACACATAGGATCACTCACCAAGTGGGCCCCCTTGGATGAGTGATATCAAGCTTCCAAAAAACTACCTTTAATAGATCAGAACAACATGAATTTATTTCATTGCTTCTGGAAAGTGATTACATGTTTTTTATTTGAAAAGAAACTAAAAATGCTTATTAAAAATCCTCTGCTCTATTCCTTTCTCTTCTGTCTAAACTCCAGGAAAAAGGAAGAGCTTATTAATAAAGAGAAGATCAACTACAATAGACAAAACAAATCATGCCTAGAAGAAGAGGCAGATGATTGACTGATAAAGAAGATAACTAGAGATTGGCTGCAGAAAACATGGATCTAAACTGAACCATAGTCTTTGCATGTCATGGTGGTGTTTTGCAAATTCAATTCCCACTAAAGTTAAACTTGAGTAGTGTTTCTTGGTTGCCCTACCTATGTTGTACCTTGTGCTCACTCAACTCCTCTTCAGTTTGATCTTTAGTTATCTCTTACATGATCTTTCCTTCTTCAGACACAAAAGGAGAATATCCACTACGGCATCATTTATTACCTACACTACAACAAAAACAACATACAAGAACATACATACACATTTTATTTAATTAAAACATCTATTAATTCATATATGATATTACCCTAAATAATCTGCATAGCAATAGGAACAAATAACATGGCTACAGGAATAAATGGCATGGTTGCTGGAATAGACAAACATGATTTCATAAGTTCAGGTTTAACACATGGAATTGGTGAATACTAAGAGTGGGGGGGGGGGGGTGAATTAGTATTCCAAAAATTATTGTACTTAAACACTTTACTATTCTAACAGTAAACCGGTAAAGCAGTTTAGCAAACAAACTGGTTAGCACACATCTAAACCAAATAGAAAATAATGCACTCACCCACAGAAGGACAAACACCATAACACAAGATATTTTGACATGGAAACCCAAATGGGAAAAACCATGGTGAGATGAAACACACAAGTAACTATCTACAGAACAGGAGCCAAACCGGTTAGGGTCATACAATGTTCTTTACCAAAACAGATCTTGTTAGGAGATAAGTTCGATTAAGGACTACCTTGCTAGAGGATTTTAGATCCATAGATGTGAACCACCTTGTTAGAGGATTTACAAAAGGCTTTTTGGGCCTACCTAGTTAAGGGCTTTAGACTTGTCAAAGATGTGAGTAATCAACAAGTGAGTGATCTAGCAAATAGCACAGATTGCTTGGTTAGATCCTTGATAGCTCATTCCTAATGCATTCCCGCATTACTTCAGTCTTCAAAACATTCACACTCTCCTTTTTCTCATAGACCTGAACTTCTCTTCTATAATCACACTTACAAAAATTCATCAACCACCTTAAACCCTAGCAATAACCTAAAACCCTAGACATGATGTCCTTATAAAGGAATTTGATTTCATGTCAGTCCAATAGGATTACAATACAATTTCCTAGGTTCAATGCATCTAGACATATTTGGTAACATGACACAAAAAGCACCGCCAGAGTGTCGGCACTGCAAAACAATCAGTGGATGGTAACTCATTGCAAAATGTTGGTTGGTAACTCATCAGAGAGTATTACCAGTTCAAACAAAATATGGGTTCAAGCAAAATACTGGTTGCCAGTTTGATAGAATGAAGACTAGGAAATATGAGTTGTGCCGCTTCATTCCTTCATACTGCTTGAGATCCTCGAACCGCTTGGGGTCTTCATACCACTTCAGATCGATAAACACTTTCTACAAAAGATCGATAGTCTAAAGACTATAATACATCATACCGGTTGGAACAAATACCGGTTGAGCTTTAACTCATACATACAAAAAGTGATCTCATAGCAAGTGTGTGTCCATCAATGACAATGACAACATAATCATCAAAAATGCCAACAATCTCCCCCTTTGGCATTGCTAGCAACACTTAGGAAAATTTTGACATCTAAGTGTTTTACAATAAAGAATATGCCATAATCAAAATTACTCCCCCTAAGCATATACACTATCCCTTTTGCTGAAAATGCAATGTATACTACTCCTTAATAGAAATAACATGAAAGTATACATCAAAACATCAAAATTTATATACTTCTTCCCCTTTGCCAACAATGACTAAAATATTGTATACTAACCCCTGTTTCATTAGTATTAAAATAATAAGTGTTTATGATAGTAGAGAGTAAAATTTGTCAAAAACTGATTTAAAGTCCTGCAAAAATTGCTTCATGGATAAGGACCATGAATCAAGTATGGATGTAGCCACCTCTTTCTCTGTCTGCATCTGGGAGACCTATTCTTCCATGGCATCTATCATGCTCATTTCTTGAGTGACCGTTAGGGCATCAAGATTTAGATAGCACTTTTGGAGAATTTTTGTAGTCTTGGAAATAGGACCAATTAAAGTTCCTACAAATTTCATGTCCGGTTGCTTATCTCTGCCTCTAGTCTTACAGACTGAAGTTGAAGTCAGTGAACAATTTGTCCAAAGGTGGAGAAGGAGTCATAGGGCATCTTGAAGGTGCTAATAAATGACTGCATATCAGTTTGGAGTTTTTCCTTCTGAGTGAGCACATCATCACAGAATAAATGAAGTTGACAAATCTTGCTAAGTAGAAGATTTCCCTCATTCATTGCATCTATAATGTCCTTCTGTGCCTTTTGGAGATCAAACCGGAGCTCTGTTAATTTTCTCACCAAGGCAGTGTCCAGAGCATTTTGATGCACCTTCTTAGTATTTGCTTCTATGACCTCTTCCAGGCTCTACACCTAGTCTTCTACAATTGTACATAGGAGCTTGAATTGTGCAAGTGAGGAATTGGTACTGGGAAGGTTCGTACCGAGTATCAAACTGGTAAGTGTTTCCACCAAAGTTTGGATAACATCTTCCTCCTTTTTCCTCCTTAGAGCATCCAATCGCTCTTGAGCAAGCTTAATGCTCTACAATAACTCTGATTCATTTGTAGATTGGAGGTCAATAGGACTGGTAATGTCAGTTGGTTTAGCCTAACTACTGATTGCCATTGGGGTCGCCACCTATGTGCTCTTTGTCGCTGCTTCCTTGTCCTTGGCATTTTGCTTCTCTTCTTGAGCCTTCCTCTACTCCTCTTCTTCTTTCTTTATTTTCTCTTCTTCTTGTCTCTTCTCTTCATCTTTTTTCTTATTCTCTTCTTCATCCTTCTTCTTCTCCTCTTCCTTCTTTCTCTTCTCCTCATCCTGTTTCTTCTCTTCCTCTTTTCGCTTCTCCTCTTGTTTCTTTTCCTCTTCCTTCTTCTTCTTCTCTTCCTCTTATTTCTTATTTTCTTCTTCTCTTCTCTTCTTCTCCTCCTCTTTTCTCTTATCCTCTTCCTCTTTCTTCTTTTCCTCTTCTTTTCTCTTATCCTCTTCATCTTTCCTCTTTTCCTCCTCTTTTCTCTTATCCTCTTCCTCTTTCTTCTTTTTCTCCTCTTTTCTCTTATCTTCTTCATCTACCTATTTCTTCTTTTTTGCTTCATGTTGCTTCTTTTCTTCTTTTGCTTGCTTCTCCTCTCCTGTTCCTTCTGATGGTGTACCCTGAGTAACATTTTCACCATCTAAGGTGTCAACATCAATGTGGTCCTTTTTTTCTGTGACTGATTCTCCTTCACTATTATACACCTCATCCGGTTTGCCAGTTTCTAGTTCTTTCTCAACTTTCCTGTTGGCTTCAGCCACTTGGTGCATCTTTAGAGCTTCTTGAGCATGAGTATGTGTATCTTTTATCAATTCATGAACCTTTCCTTCCAGTAATAGAAGTCTTCTTCTTCTCATGAAGAAGAGGCCTTTGTATTTATTCATAACTTCGAAAAGTTTTGAATTTGATATATCAAGAAAATATTGAGCAAATATTTCCTCTCTCATTTCCTATTCCTTTTCTATGGCAATGCGCCATTTGTTGTCTAAAGAATTATACAAAGAATCTAGTGTCTCAGATCTAATTTCTGAAGGTGACCGGTCATTTACACATAAATACTTAATGATTTCCTAATATTCTTTATAGTTCTTTGACAATGTGTCAAAGGTTTGTAAGAAGAAATATCAATATTTACCGGTGCAGATGTTGCGGGTTCATTCTTTTTCTTTTTCTTCATTTGCCTAGTCATCTTCTTAAGTAGTTCTTCTAACACAGTTTCTTCTAAGTCCGGTGTACTACTTTTTATCTTCCGCTTCCTTTCAAAGACTTTGGTAGGTGCAGCTTTCGATTTCTTCTTAGCTGGTGACCACTTGGTTACTTTGGGATTGGCTATAGTAACTGGTGTCGATGTTGAAGGCATTGCCTTTCCTTTCTTTTTTGAGGGTTCTTCAACCAGTGTAACCCTTCAGATAGGTGTCAATTCTCTTTGCCTTAGGATCAAGGGGTGAGCTGATTAGGGTAGAAGCATACCCGTCCAACATATCATACATTACCTCATAGCCCATTGGCTCTTCTTCCTGCCTAGGCTCAACGGCCTCCATTATGCATTCATCCACTTTGATGGTGAAGCAGATGTCTTCCTCATACTTTTTGACTATGTCACCAGATATTCTTATCCTTTGGCTCATCTTGCACCTGAACTCATCAAAGTATTTGTTCAGTGCTTCCAGCTAGCTGGTTCCAACCGCTTGTAGACTTTCCTTGATTTGTTTTGTCATCGGTTGGTCGGTAGACCACTGAATGCCACCTACTCCTAGAAAGTAGCCTTGGAAGTAAAATAACAAACCAACCAATAGTTGTCCGAACTTAAATTTCATTACATTGTCCTATTTGATCAACTTAAGATTCAACATAAGTTGTCTTTGCATACAAGTGCACAGATCAAATGATGCATCTTCCTTGATCATCCTGTAAGTGGCATTTACCACTGCAACAGAGATAGAATTAATTCTGCTAGCAGAGAATGTCTGGTAACCTATCACCATGTAGGCATACTTGACCAGATCATCCTTGATTGAGTTGACGGTCATTCCACGTGAGTCGCTCACTGAATTAGTGAGCTTGGACATTTTAGTCTTGCTAACCTTCCTTAGGGCTGGTACTTCCCCTGTGTTACAAAAATTGGTGATGGCATGAATCACTTCCGGTGTGATATCATGCATCCACTCTAGGTACATCTTATCACCATGTACCCTACTTAGAATAATGCGAATGTGATCATCCATAAATTCTTCAAGAAAATAAACTGCATTATGAAGTTTCTTCTTTTCCAAAATGCTGAATTCTAGTTTAATCTTCTTATCCTTTCTGCAGAATAAGCTCAGCTAGGAATGGATTACAAGAGACCCTAGGTGTTTGATTTTGTAGTCTATGTAATCGGAAATGCCTTCTTCCACCATAACACCAGCAGGTACTTGAGACAGGGCATTGTATTTTTACTTTCATTTAATGAAGTCCATAGAATCAATGGGTGTACTAGAGATATCATGTGATGCAGAAGCCATGATAAACAAAGAATTTTGAAGAACACCTTTGTAGATTGAAATTTAGGGCTTCGCAATTTGAACTACGCTTCACACTCCTTCAGTTGCAGAGACACTGCTTTGCATTCTACTCTCCTTCAACAAATGTTAGCTTCAAATTCTTCTTCAGGTTTTTGATAGACTCCTTGAATCACCGTGTAAATCACTTTTCTTCACTCTACACTTGAAAAAATTCTTCACTCAAAAAATGATAAGTGAGAAATGATTTCAAAATTCCTTTTAAACAGGTTCTCCACCTACCATAATAAATGCTCCACTATTAGGGCATAAACCCTAATTTTCCTTTTACCGTTTCTGGTCTTCTATCAACTGATAGGTATCACATATCGGTTAAGTTCCTTTACTGGTGTAAACCTGGGGTTTGAAGTATTTCATCGATTACTCCCCCTAAGCTTTTCTGATGCTTAGTCTGTCGGTTCCATGATTTCCACACTAGGTGCAGAAATCGGTTCTTCATGCAACACCGCTGGTTTCTTTTTCCTAGTTTTTTTCATATCAGCTTGAACAGTTTCAATATCAATCTTTCCTTTTGGAGTGACCAGTAAGTCATTCGATATGTTATTTCTTATTCTACAAAATCTGGCAATGTGACCTGGTTTGTTGCAATGATAGTAGACCATTCTAGCTGCTCTCCATGGTCCATTATTCATGTAGCTTAATAGTACTCTTGGTGAACTTAGCATGTATTTCTTTTGACTCGTAGAGTTCTTTGGAAATAACAGCATTTGTTTCCATCAAGTTTGCATTCTCAGAGATGGCTATGTTCAGTTCTCCTTGCATGTCTTCCTTTTCCACCTTGCTCGCATGGAGTTGAGTGGTTAGGGCACTGATTTCTTGTTTTAACTTGGAGATCTCATGATCTCTATCTTTTACCAGGTCTTCAGCTTTCCTTCGGTTCTCAAGCTCTTGACACATTCAGATAGTCAGTCCTTCCAACTCCTTTCTTAGGTTGGAATTGGATTCATTCACCTTTTCTACTTCATGAATTAGGGCTTCCATGTCCACTTCATTAGAGGAACTATTTTCAGTTAGCTCCATCAGTTTTTTAGCATGTTCTCTCCTTTTTTCCTGAGAGGCCTTATATTTGATCATAAGTTCATCATAGGCTTGCTCATATTGAGTGAGCTGATGAGTAAGTTCCCTCACAAAGTATTCCCCCATATCTCTTTCCAAGTCATTAAACTTATAGAAAGGTTGGCTCTGATACCAATTGATGAATATTAAGAGGGGGGGTGAATTAGTATGCCAAAAATTACTGTACTTAAACACTTTACTATTCTAACAGTAAACTGATAAAGCAGTTTAGCAAACAAACCAGTTAGCACACATGCAAACCAAATAGAAAATAATGCATTCACCCACAAAAGCACAAACACCATAACATAAGATATTTTGACCTAGAAACCCAAATGGGAAAAACCACGGTGAGATGAAACTCACAAGTAACTATCAGCAGAATAGGAATCGGACCGGTTGAGGTCAGACCATTTAGGGTCATACAATGTTCTTTACCAGAACAGATCTTGTTAGGAATCTCAATCTCTATTAGGAGATAAGTCCAATTAAGGACTACCTTGCTAGAGGATTTTAGATCCACAGATGTGAACCACCTTTTTAGAGGATTTACAAAAGGATTTTTGGGCCTACCCGATTAAGGGCTTCAGACTTGTCAAAGATGTGAGTAATCAACAAGTGAGTGATCTAGCAAATAGCACATATTGCTTGGCTAGATCCTTGATAGCTCATTCCTAATGCATTCCAACATTACTTTAGTCTTCAACACATTCACACTCTCCTTTTTCTCACAGAACTGAACTTCTCTTCTATAATCACACTTACAAAAATTCATCAACCACCTTAAACCCTAGCAACAACCTAAAACCCTAGACATGATGTCCGTATAAAGGAATTTGATTTCATGTCGATCCAATAGGATTACAATACAATTTCCTAGCTTCAATGCATCTAGACATATTTGGTAACATGACACAAAAAGCACTGCTAGAGAGTCGACATCACAAAACAATCGATGGATGGTAACTCATCACAAAATGCCGGTTGGTAGCTCATCATAGAGTATTATCGGTTCAAACAAAATATCAGTTTCAGCAAAATACCAGTTGCCGGTTTGACAAAATGAAGACTGGGAAATATGAGTTGTGCCACTTTGTTCCTTCGTACCGCTTGAGATCCTCAAACCACTTGGGGTCTTCATACCACTTCAAATCAGTAAACACTTTCTGCAAAACACCAATAGTCTAAAGACTATAATACATCATACTGGTTGGAACAAATACCGGTTGAGCTTTAACTCATACATACAAAAACTGATCTCATAGAAAGTGTGTGTCCATCAGTGACAATCACAACATAATCATCAAAAATGCCAAGAGGAATACATATAGTCAATTTACAATACATTACTACTACTATGCAAACCAAAAGATGTCAAAAACCTAAGATTTTTTATGATAAAAACATGACAAAGTCTCAACTTATCATGCCCCCAACTTTAAGAGCTTGCTGATCCTACAACAAAAGGAAAATTTATGACTCTTGCAATAACTCTCAAATCACCAATGGTGCCCTGACCTATCCCCCCTATAGCCAAGTTCCAATAAAATCCTTTCATTTTTTCCAGCCTGGACCATCTAGTTGATTCTTCTGTGACTACATCATAGTTCTATTCTATAGGTTGACATGCCAAAAGTGGCCACAGAAGAATTGGGGGCTGAAAGATCAATGGTAGTCAATTGTTGGTTTTCTCCCTGCCTAACTGTATATATCTGGGGGCTCTTTGCATGGCTGCTTGAAAATTCTGTAGTGAATAAGGTTCTCCTTGTTTTAACTGTTCTGGTAGATTATTCTAGTGTCGAGTTAACCCTTCTATTGCAACTGTCCTGTCAGTCTGAACCAAATGCTCATATGCCTGATAGATTTCTTCTCTCATTGGAAGCACTAATTTTCTAACATCATCTCTTACCAGTAATTTCTACCACTCATAATAAAGAACTCTTGGTGCTTTTGATTCTCTCCTTAATGGTAATGGACATTCAAACTCTAATTTTTCATATTCCTTGGCTTGTTCCCCCATGATGATCTCATTTTGGATCCATGACATTAAATCTTTAATATGGATATCCCCAATATACAATAAAGGGTTCCACTCACTATTTGAGGGTACATCATAGTTATGTAAGTACAATTCACATAGCTCGATGGAGAGGTTTGGTAAGTATGAAAGAATTCTTCAGGTGTTTCTAAGGAGGGGCTAAGGTCCCTAATAATGCGGTTCAGTTTGAATTTCAAATACTGCTCCTTCAAGTGCACTGCATAAACCCTTGGAGGTGACCTACATTGCATCAACTCGGGAACCATACCAGCAATTATTTCTACCTTAGCCTCTAATTCCTCAATTCTGATATCTCTCTTTTGAATTTCTTTTTGTTGTTTATCAATAATCCCTTGCAACCTAGCCCTCTCTATTTCTCATTGTCTATAAAATGTTAAAGAAATAGATAAAATACTTAGGGATGAAGGAGGTCTAATAGGTGCTACCTTAGATCTTGGGATTTCCTCAATAAACTCCTCAATCTATTCTGGCATCTCTCCAATATTTTCCTTAGGCTACTATAGCATGTCTCTAATAGTCTCTTCAAACTGCTCAGGAATATCTCCAACAATTTCTTGAGGATGCTGAGAAATATTTCCAATAGTTTCTTCAAGTTGTTGTGCCACAAAAGCAAGATTTTCTAGTCTATCCTCATCAATTTCTACTTGGATTTCATCATTCGTAGGGCTTCCTTCTTCTTGAATTTTAATATCTGCAGGCCTTCCTTCTTCTTGAATTTCAATATCTGTAGGGTTTCCTTCTTCTGAAGTTTCCACTATAATAACCTTTGCCAGATTACCCTCAGAATGAGCCTTCGTGTCTTACTACATGTTCTTCTCACATAAACCTTTGGAGTGGCTACAGGAGTTGCTTCAGTTGCTATAAGGGTTTTTCTTTTTGTCCTTCGCCTCTTCACTACAGGAGGAATCTGAGTTACCTACAGCTGGGCCATGGGTTCTTTATCTGTTTCATCCCTTTCCAACTCCTTCCCTTTTCTTCAAGGAACTGATGAATCTCTTTGAAGAGAAGTAGAGGGTTTTTCAATATTGGCCTCTGCTATCTCTTCCTCCATTATAACTATAGCTCCTTCAACAACAAGCAAATCCTCATCTTCAACAACTATGGGGGAAGAGGGTTCCACAACATTTTCTTCTTCAACCAGTGGATTCTTTGTAGCAGGGGCATCTTCAACCCTAAACTATAGTATATCCTCAAATACGGCCCATTCCATTTGTGAAATGTCTCTTAGGGACCATTGTACAAGCAGCTTGACCAATCCATGATGGCTAAGGGAGTGATTTCCATTTTTCCGTGTCTCCTTAGCGCTTGGAAAAATGAGGTGGTATAAGAAATTAGGAACATTCACTTGCCGCCCATGCCATAGTTGACTAAGTAATTTAAAATGAGGTGAATGTAGATTTGAATATCACCCCTCACATGTAATGTATTTCATAACATACAAAGCTACCTGAGGCCACTCTGCTGGTAGAGAAACCCTTCTAGTTCCTTGTTTGTCCACCATTAGGGGTCCATCTATGGGAATTGTGAACTCTACCAAGGTGCTCCTTGCATCTTTTGATTCTAGAAATAGTTCTCCTTCCTACGGCAACCCCGTTACTTCTGCTATTTGCTGCTTCATAGCAATAACCCTCAAGCCTTTAACTGTAGCTTCTCCTTCATTAAAGGAATGCATAAATTCTGAAGCAATTTCTTCATTATAATCTCTGATTTTCAAGAAGTAATCCAGCCAGTCGTGGTGTCTAAAATAATGCTCACAAAGAGCATCCTACAACAACACTTCATGAACTATTGGCTCATGGTGAATTGGATCACCACCCATCTCTTACTCTGCTATTTTTTTTACTCTTGAGCTGAGAAACAGAAGACCAGAATATCTAACAGACTTGCTAAATTGAAATTCCCATACATATCTCAATTCTAGCAGCATAATTTATTATTCCCTTATGTGGATTAATAGCATGATAAGCAATGATTGAAAGAAATCAATTTGGAGTACCAGAAAGGACAGATAATCAATCACTTTGGAAATCGAACCATAACGTACCCCCCCAGCTTAACCTAGCACATGTCCACACAAGCTGACAATATTTTGGGGAGTGGAGCAGATTTAAAAAGGATATAATCATAATGCACTAATAAATGCATAATTAAAACAAAATACAATATACACATACCTGCAGTTGTATGAAAAATGATGGCAAAATGAAGTGAAATGATAGGTAAGAATGCGGGATGGATTGACATGGATAGAATTTTATTTATGGAGAAGAATATTCCCATAAGGTATGGAAATATTTTATTATGAAGTGGAAAACATGTTCACTGCAGATGCTGCAGGAACTTTACCTTTATTACTTTGCTTAACTCCACCAAGAAGTTGATGAGTTGCTGCAGGATCATTATCAATTGCTATAGGAACCTTATCTGTTGTTGTAGGAACCTTTCTTTCATCTTGTCGAGCAAATTGTTGTAGGAACTCCTATTTAGTGGCCGACTTATGATATAGATGCAGTCAGTGACCATTTACTAAGAGTTTAAATCGAACCGAATCAATTATGGACAAATGAACAACTCCATTCTGGAAAACTTCTTCTATCTCATATGGACCTAACCACTTGGTTTGATGTTTTCCCATAGCATCTTTATATCTAGGATCATATAGTAGTGCCCAATCACCAACTTTGAATTTCTTGTCCTTGATATATTTATTATGCCACTTTGCTCTTTGATTTTGAATCAATTTTGTTTGTTGAACAACTATTTTTCTCCATTCATCTAAAGCATTTAATTGATGAATGTGTTCTTTCTGTGCTTTAGATAATGTCATATTTAATTGCAAAATTGTCCTAGTTTTATGCTCAAATTCAATAGGCATCATTGTTGTTTTGCCATAAACCATCTCAAAGGGTGTAAAAACAATTGGTGTCTTCCAAGTTGTCCTGTATGCCCAAATTGCTTTTGAAAGCCTTTGAGACTAGTCTTTTTTCTGAACAGATATTGTTTTTGTAAGAATATCCTCAAGCTCTCTATTTGTAACTTCTACTTGTCCATTAGCTTGTGGATGATATGGAGTAGATTTTCTATGCCTTATATTGTATTCATTGACCAAAGTTGTTATCATTCTTGAAGTAAATTGAGGTCCTTGGTTTGAGACAATTTCCCTTGGTACTCCATATCTTGTAAATATCTCTTCATAAAGAAACTCAGCTACCTTATTATCTCTTGCATGTGTCACGACACGAGCTTCTACCCTTTTTATTACATAGTCTATACATACCAAAATATAAGATCTACCATTAGAAGATGGATCAATTGGGCCAACATAATCTAATCCCCACTTATCAAATGGTGCAACTGATATTTGTGGATATAGTGGCATCTCATCAAATTTTATAGGTCTTCCCATTCACTGACATCTGTCACATATCCGTGTGTACTGTGCTGCATCCTTATGTAATGTGGGCCAATAGTATCTTGTATTGAGTATTTTTCAGTGTTGTTCTTTTGGCAGCAAAATGGCCTCCACATGGCTCATCATGACATGTATGCAAGATGTCATATGCTTTATCTTCTCTGACACATCTTTGCATGACTTGGTCAGGTCTAGTGTAAAATAGACAATCAACAATCCATGAGAAGTTAAAACTTTTTTCAACTAGCAACCTTCTTTCCTTAGGAGAGAAATAAATTGGCATCTTAGCAGCAACTAAATAGTTGGCAATATCAGCATACCAGGGAGTGTGAGCTTGAATGAGAAATAAATGTTCATTTGGAAAAGCGTCATCTATCACTATAGAATCTTCTTGTAATTGAAGTCTTGAAAGATAATCTGCAACCACATTAGACTTTGCTAGTTTATCAACAACTGTGATATCAAATTCTTGCATCAACAATAACCAACGAGCTAATCTACCAGTAATTGATGGTTTATTCATGAGATATCTAATTGCAGTATGATCTATATGCACAAATATGGGATATCTTGTGATATAATGTCTAAATTTGTTAAGTGCATATATGACAGCTAGCATTTCCTTTTCAGTGACTGTGTAATTCAACTTAGGTCCCTGCAAGTTCTTGCTAATATAATATATTTCATTTTCCAATTTGTCAATTTTCTAACCTAACACTACTCCTATTGCATAATCAGATGCATCTGTGTGGATTTGGAATGGTAGAGACCAATTTGGGCCTTTAAAAACTGGTGCTTGAGTCAAAGCGTGCTTAAGCTTTAAGAAAGATTCACTGCATGTTGAGGTCCATTTAAATTCCATATCTTTAGTAAGCAGTGAATATAAGGGGCTTGCAATTTTACTAAAATCTTTGATAAACCATCTGTAGTATCCAGCATGACCAAGAAAACTTCTTACATCTTTTTGCTTCATAGGGTCATTGATATGCTGAATGACTTCAATTTTTTCTAGATCCACCTGGATGCCTTCTATAGAGATATGATGACCAAGGACTATTCCTTATTCCATCATGATGAAACATTTCTCAGTATTTAATGACAAATTGTAGGCTTCACATCGCTGCAAATTTTTTTGAGATTACCCAATGCTTGCTCAAATTCAGAACCATAAGTTGTAAAGTCATCCATATAAATTTCCATAATGTCTTGAGAAATATTAGAAAAGATACAGATCACTACTCTCTGAAAAGTGGCTGGACCATTACACAACCCAAAAGGAAGAACATAATATGCATACGTGCCCCATGGACAAGTAAATTTTGTCTTCTCTTGATCCTCGAGGGCTATCTAGATCTGATTGTAGCCACTGAATCCATCAAGGAATGAAAAATATCTTTTCCCAGCTAGAGAATCCAATACCTGATCCACAAATGGTAATGGAAAATGATCTTTTCTTGTTCCTAAGTTCAAAGCTCTATAAACAACACATACCCTCCATTTTCCTCCTTTTTAGGGACTATGACCAAAGGTGATACCCATTGGCTGTCAGAGATAGGATAGATAAACCCAACTTTTAATAACTTCTGCAATTCTTCTTTAACTATCTCTTTCAAGGCAGGATTGATTCTTCTTTGAGGCTGTCTAAGTGGGCAACACTCTTCCTTTATATAAATACGGTGGGTGCAAACTGCTGGATCTATCCCATGCATATCCTTGTAATCCCATGCAAAAGCATTTTTATGAAGTTTCAGTAAGTCCACAAGGCCCTCTTTTTGAGTATCTGATAGATCTCTATTGGTATTCAAACATTTATTCAACTCCACTTATATCTTAATAGTAAGATCAATTTGGTTCATCTCAAAAAAATGAGAAGAAGATAATTCCTGCAGCAATAGAGTATGTAGTATATCAGTGGCTGCAACAAAGTCCAAACCTACAACATGCGGAACCAATTTCTGCAATTCTTGGTCTTCTATTAATTCATTTATCATAATTTTATAAAGAATTTATTCATCATTGTAATTGCATGAATGTCCCTCTATTAATCATCATAAGATGATTAATAGAGTCAACTTCCTTAGATTCTTCTCCCAAAATAGGCCAAACGGCTTATTGTTGTTCAAGCTAGGGTTGTGCTGGAGAATACAAGGCTAATGTTTTTATAGAAGTCCCATCTGAAATAGTCATATCCCTTTGATCTACATCCAATATATGCATCAGATGTGGCAAGCCAAACTCTACCCAAAATCACCAGATATCCTCCCAATGTTGCTTTTGGAGATAAAATCATAAAGTCTGCAGAATATTCCCAAGAATCCAAAATAACTACTACATCTTCAATGATACCATCAGGTCTCACTATAGAGTTATCAATAAGCTGTAGAACTATGGGTGTAGGCCTTAAACTATTGATCTCAAGTTATTTCATTACTCTCCTTGTCATCACATTAATGGCTGCCCCTAAATTAATCAAAACATTTTTTATTTGACTACCATTAACGACTATACTCACAATAGGACTACCTGGATCAAAATACTTTGGAATGACAATTTTGCCTAACATAATATCTGCCAGTTGACCCATAACGTGCATTGTTTGTGGATCCTTTTTCTTCCTACTAGGTTCTTTTAGACATGCTTCTCTCAGTGCCTTACCATATATGGGAACATCTTTTATTGCTTGCAACAGTGGAATTTTAACACAAATATGCTTCAGTTGATCAATAATATCAAAGCTTGGCTATTGTTATGTGGAAACTTCTTTTTCTTGCAATCTATGGGGGAATGGTGGAAATATTTGGTTCTGAGGTATTGTATCTATTGGATGAGAGATTTCATTCTCCTCTTGTACCTCAGTGATAACTGGATGAGAGGGATTGGGAAGAGTTGTCCCAAACCGGAGGTGCATATTATTTAGAGATAAAGAATAGGTTGGGTATTGATTCAGATCAGCTGAATAAGCTTGTGGTTGTTGCTAAGACTTAATATTAGGATTTAGCAATGGTTGAGTAGGCAACTGCATTGGTTTAGGAGGTACAATAGTGGCTGCAAGAGGAGGCATTAGTGCAAGAGGCTGTGGCTGCTAGATAGGTGGCTGATAACCAGAAGATTGGGCATTCCATGGCTAGCTCCCCCTCCATTAAGAAGTAGGTTGCCAATTCCCTTGAAATTGGTTTCCTTGGCCCTAAGGTGGGTACCAGTTCCCTTGTGACTACTGCCACTATGGAATTTGATTACCAAAATGCTTCCCTTGGCCTTGAGAACCATACCAATTTTGATAATTACCAAATTTTTGAGAATATGGTGTTTGCCATTGGTTATTCGGTGCATAAGAATTTCCACTATAACCAAAAAAAGAAAGTGGATCTGCAGGCATACCTTCTCGTTGGAAATTTGGTCTTCTTTGGGAAATATAGAAGACTTGCTCATCCTCACCTTGAATTGGTTTGAAGTCATGTACCTCCACATTTGCAACCATTTTACATCTGCAATCCTTCTTTTGTTGTTTACAATGAGGACAAAATTCTGCAAGAAATACATTAGCTTCCTCATGCTTTTTCTTCACTACCAGTGTATCCAACTGAGTAGCCATATTGTTTATAATGTCCTCCTTAATGTCCTTTAATAGATGACTAAGTTCCAATCTAGAAACTCCAGTTCTAGATGCTGATAATGGTGCTCCTGGTTTAAATCTCATATTCTTCTCAGAAGCAGATCTAGAATACTTCTTGCAAATTTTTCCTATTTCAGCCCAAGTGGATTGTGTAATGTCACCTCCTCCCATAAGATCCAAAGAATCAATGCACTCATCACTGATTCCCCTCAAAAATATCAACTTGAGGGAATCTTCATTTAGAGTACTATGCTTGGACTTTTTAACACTAAACAAGAACCTTTCCAGATAATCTTCAAAACTCTCCTCTTCAGTCTGTGTCATTCTAAAGATATCATCATTGTGACGATCAGTACCTCTACAATAATCTTTGTATTTTGCAAGAAACAACTGTTTCATCTCATCCCATGTATTGATTGTGCTACTACCCAAGCTCATAAACCATCTCAAGGATGACTCCTTTAAAGTGGTAGGAAAATTTTTGAGTCTATGGGCATCTATAGTATAGTCAAAACTCCTACAGAGAACATCAAACTCAAACAAACATGTGTTTGGATCCTCTGTCACCAATCCATAGAATTTAGGGAGTGAAGATGCTGGAATGTTCTTGAGATTAGTGTAGCGTCCTAAAATTGTGACACTTGCAATTTTGACTGCATTTCAGTCTTCACGATGGCGACGCAACACGCAACCTGAATGGAGACCCCAAAACTTGCTCGCGACACTGAAAACTGCATTTTTCAAGCACCCTGGCCTGAACCTCCTTGCACCCTGATGTCCCGGGAGGTGGGACCAGAGCGCCCAGCGCCCTGGTCCCTGGGTCCTATTTTGGGCCCGGTTTCCTAAGTGATATCGGGTCTTTTTGATTGCAATTTGGAAATATACTTCCCTGGTCGGCCTAAGGTCAGGAAAATCAGTCTATCAGCCCTAAATGACAAGTATATAAACTACATTTTCCTCTTTCATTCGATATGATGGAAAAGGCATGGAAACTATACTCAAGCATTCAAGCATTCAAGCAATTGATCATTCCAAGTCTCCATTCAAGGCTAAGTGTTGCATTCAAGACAAGGATTCAACCATTGAAGAGGAGATCACATACTACGTGCTACAACATACAACATACAACATCTAAACCTTCACACATAAGGATACAAACATCCTTAGAACAAGGTATTAGTACTTGTTTTACAGTCATTTACATTTACAGCTCTTGCTCATTTCTTGGTTAATTCCAAAACCGGGGTTTGACCTAAAGGCAAACCCCTAATCCCTAACCCCCCAATCATCTTCACTTTTCTATGTGTAGGTTGCAGGTACGCGGTTGAAATTGAAGATCTGGAATCCTTGTGCAGAGACGAACAGATCCCCCTTCGTTTCGCGGATTTTTCGGAGGACCGTGGCGCCGGGCGCCATCGTCCCGACAACTTTTGCTCAAATTTGCAGGACAGCGCCGTATCGACATTTTACTGCTAATTCTAGGTCCGTAGCTTCATCCTATAACCCAAACTCAGTTTATAAGCGAATCTTTATGACTTTCTATGCATCCTTAGCTTAATTTCCTTAATCAACATTCTTTACAAAAGAGGGTAGCCTTGCTTTCCGAACCCTTGAAATTCATTTAGCATCCAATCTTACATCGTGTGGGATTGGATCTTATGAGTTTCAACCCCTCTTTTGAATGTAAAGTCTTCCCCCTAAGTGAAAACCCATCGAATCCTAGCGAACCTCCCTTCTCTCTTCTTGGAGTTAGAAGAGGGGAGACCAACTAGGGTTCGACCGCGATTTTCCGCTTTACATTTTGGTGAACCTGACGTGAACATCCTTTCTAATTTTTCATGCTTAGATCTGAAAAAATTGATTACATTTCCATGTTTGATCTTTTGCAAAGTTTTAGAGGTGATTGCATTAAAACCCTAAAATTTCTTTTTAGTAATTAAACTTGCGAAATGTCTAAATGTTAATGCTTGTTTTAGATCTGTCCTTCTATTACAAATTATCAATTCATATTTGTGCTTTAATTCTGAAAATTAAGTGGTTAAAAGTCAAAACCCTAATTTTTGAAACCCTCTTGATTCAACCTTTGTCCGACAATTTGACCGATCAAAACATCTCCAAATCAGCTGTAACTTTGGATTCCGCAATAAAATCACAATATCTTTCATCCCTGAAAATTTGGAAAAAAGTTGCGAGGACCGTGTTGCACTCCGAGCGCCATCGTCCTCGACATTTTTTCCAAAATTTCGGGAGCGAGATCTTGCTGTATTTTCCTGCTAAAATCCAGAATTTTGGCTGATTTTGTCAATTATAACACTTTCAAAATTACAGTCAAAGTTGGTCTTGTGATTGATTGGTCTAAGGCTCCTAATCATTCAAAAATTATCGAAACTGAAATTTTGTGTCAAAATTGTGTTCTTACTGTCTTAGATCTGAAAATTGTATTTGCATTCATTCAAAATTTCAGTGCTTTATTCAAATATTTGCATTTTGTGACTTTTGAAATTAAGTGCTTAATTACAACAACTTTGATTTCCGCTTTCAAAATTGAATTTTGTGTGAAATTGAGTCAATTTTCAAATTTCAAAATTTGCATTGCTCTTGACATTCCCTCTAAAATCATAAAATTCAAAATTTCAGTCTCCCTCTCTTTTTCAAAATTCAAATTTTGCATTTTTCGACAATCTTGATAGGGTTCAATTTTGAATTTGCAACTTTAATTTGGCCTATCTACAGATCATAAAATCCCTCAATTTTTTCAGATTAGCTCTAAAATCATCATACCTTTCATCCCTGCAAATTTCGAAAAAAGTTGCAAGGACCGTGTTGCACTCCAAGCGCCACGGTCCCGAACATTTTTTCTGAAATTTTGGGAGACTGTTGTGATTGCATTTAACAGCTTAAATCTGGAAGATTGGCTGGTTTTACTGAAAATTGCTACCTCTAAAATCAAAATCTTCTCTCTCTCTCTAGTGCATGAGTTTTACAACAATAAGCCCTACTTACACTATTCCCGTTAGACGAAGCTGTAGAATTAAGTCTTTTCGAGGTTTAACTACTGAGGAGATGGAACCTAATTTGAGTAGTCTTTTTAACGAGGACATGGGTAATTCCTCTAATCCTCCTAATGATGAAGAAGCTCCCCATGAAGTTTCTGTTGAACAAATTTCCAAATTGGATAACCAATTTGACGATTTTCACCAATGGATGTCTCATGAGTATCCCGATAGTCAAGCTCTTCCTTTAATTGAGGGTCTAAAACGTATGCTTCAAAGTGATAAGAATGGAATTGATGTTTTACGTGGTATCGCACACATTGTGGATTCGAATGTGATGCCTATGAAGAGTTGTGCTGAATCTTTAGGTTATACACAACCTCCTACACAAGTCAATCATTCTATTCCTTTGACCACTTCTATTGCTAGTTTACCTACCTTTACATCAAACATCATGGCTACCTCTATACAAGACATTCCTCCTGTGATTACCAGTCATGGGGGCAATCCTCCTTCTTCAATTAACCCTATTCCTTCATTTAATCCGACTTCTTCATTCATTCCTTCAATAAGTGTTCCTATTACATCTTCACAAATGAACATGACACAAGGGGGCAATTCATTTAATCATTCCATTCCTCCTTGTAGTGTTCCTCCTATCCAATCATCCCCTATGGTTGACTATCATAGGGTCCCACCACCTTACTCTATACCATCTTTCAATAACATCACACCTCCATCTCAATCTAACACACCTAATATGAACTCTTCGACTGAAGCTACCATTAATAATCTTGCACAAACTATCTCTTCTTTACAGCAACAAATTGCCTCTATGAATCAATCTAAGTTTAGTGTGCCCACATTTGATGTTGCGAGCCCACTTTCTCTTGACATTGTTCGAGCTGTTCCTCCTAAGCATGTTGAAATCCCGCATTTGGAACTTTATAATGGTAAAGGAGATCCTCTAACACATGTTAAGACTTTTCAAACAATATGTACTGATTTTGCTTATGACCAAAGGTTGCTTGCAAAACTATTTACTAGAACATTAAGAGACAAAGCCCTACAATGGTATTTCTCGTTGCCTTCTTATTCTATTACTTCTTTCGAACAACTTGCAAATGCTTTCATTCAACAATTTCAAAACAATATAAGTCCTAAAGTTACTTTGATTGATTTAATGCATTGTAAACAAGGTGTTAAAGAAAAAGTGATTGATTTCATTGGTAGATATAAGCATTTGTATGCTCAAATTTCTTTTCCAGTGCCTGATAACGATATTCAAAGAATCTTTATTTCTAATTTGCAAAAAGATATTCGAGACAAACTTCTATTTTCTGAGTTTACTTCTTTCCAACAGTTGTGTGCCACTCTTCACAATTATCAACTGACTGTGAGTCAAATGGAACAATCACATCCTATGGCTCCGAGTGATAAGGGTGATAGCAGTCAAAAACCATTTGGGAAGTTTAAACTGAATAGAGATTCCATCAAATTCAATGAAAACATCATCAACAACAATGTGAATGCAGCATCAGGTGTGCCTCCTATTTCTAAATTTTTCAGGAAAGAAAGAAAGTATACTCCTTTGAATGAATCATTGCATAGTATTATGAATAAGTTATTGGAACAAAATGTGCTTACCCTTCCTCCTATAAGACAAATTGATCCTGCAAAGATTACTTCACCTTATTTTGATCACAAAGCTTTTTGTCACTTTCATCGTCAGCCTGGTCATGATACTAAAAAATGTTTTTCTCTAAAGGGTAAAATTCAGGATTTGATTGATAATAATACTATTTCTGTTTCTGGAGTGAATGATAAAGGCAACACATCTGTAGCTCCTCCTAACCAAAATCTTTAGATTTTTACTGATCCATTACCTTCTCATACTTCTCATACTTCTAATGTGATTGAGGCTAATGATTCCTCTTTCTCATCTGATGGTCTTGTGTCTATGACTCCGAATGTGATTAACTTTGTAGAGCAGCAAGAAAACCCTAAAGAACCTTCCATCACATTTGATTCTAGCGAAACCATTAGGGCACCTGATGGTCCTTTATACATAGTTGCAAAAGTCAAGAATATGCCTTGCCGTGGAGTGCTTATTGATCCTTCGTGCATGGTTAATGTTATTACTGAAGAATTTCTTTTTACTTTGCAATTGAATCAAGTGATCTATGACAAAACAAATGTGATTGTGAAATTATTTGATGCATTTTCTTCTCCTGCAATTGGTTCTATTACATTGCCTATTGAGGTCCATAACAAATCCCTTGATGTGAACTTTGCTATTATTCCTTCTTCTGAACAATTTCATGTGAAGCTTGGCTATCCTTGGCTATCTTCCATGAAAGCTATTGCTTCTCCTATTCATAAGTGTTTGAAATTTCCCCATAATGGTGAAGTTGTTACTATCAATCATAGTCTCTTTAAACCAGCTGAAAGAACCTCTAGTGTTCCTATTGATTACTTTTGGCCTAAACAATTCCAATCTCTTCCTCCGCGAAGTGATCATCTTTTCAAATCTTATCAAAAGTGGAAAACAGATATGATCCTATCTCTAAGTGAACCTAGAGCACCTAAACTTGACATTCCTATCATTCTTGAGAAGGAAATTCTTCCTTTGAAAGACAAAACTAATGTCTTTCCCCAAGAAGATTCCCAACCCGTCCCTATGGATGCGACTATGTCTATGCCTAATAAATCTTCTAAGAGTAGACCTATACCTCCTCATCATGATGGACTTGGTCTTCTCCCTAAACCAAAAACTCCTCCTTTATATGGAGCAGTTCCTCCTCCTGCCTTCTATAGAGAGAAGAGACCTTCTTCTTCTCCTATTATCTAGCCTAAGAGACCACAACCTAAACACCCAAGTGATAAGGATGAGAACATTCCTCCTCCTCTATCTTCTACACTTCCTACTAAGACTAGACGTAATCGTTCTACACGGGAACGTCGACGAAAGCGTCGTCTTAGGGCTCAAGCAGATGCTTCTCAAACTTTGCAATCTCCAAAAACACCTTCAACAAGCATTATTCCATTTTCTCCTCAGCCGGATATTGAGCCTAAATCTCCTAAACATAAGATGCATGATGGTCTTGATCCTGTGCGAGTTAAAGATCTTATTTTTATAAATCTTGATGATGATATAGATGAAAATATTACTCCTCTTGCTTCTGATAGTGAATATGAACTTGTTGATGTTGATAACCATTTATCTAATGAATTTTCTACAACACTTATCCTAGCTCCTAGACAAGAACAATGTGGCTTGGAACATGAACATAGCCCTTGTTTGGATCTTGTGATAGCTCCATCTGCTGTGTTGGATGTTCCTCCTCTGGCGTGTTCCCTGCCTTCCCGAAACATTGATCAGCAAGATCGGGGGGTAGATGACATGATAGACTAGTTACATTAGCATAGCAGACTCTCTCCCCCTCTCTTTTGTTACTTCTTCTATATTTTATTCTCATTCTTCTATTTGTCGTCCTTAGTGTTGTCTACTTGAGGACGATGCAAAGCATTGAGATCTCTCGATCTCTCTCATGTTGACTCAAAAGACACATGTGTTCCCTTCTTCTAGGTGACCTTCCTTGATTGGGGAATGAAGAACAATTATGCATACATACATATGATATATATACATGACTTATCATACAGCATACTGACCCCAAGGAAAGCGAAGTCACCTCATGCTTTGTGTTTTGTGTCTATTATCCTTGGGCTTATCTCACACTTGGGGGCTAAATCCTTGCGATAACATGCTCCTTTCCTTTCTCATTTCTTATGTGTATCACTACGTTAAAAAAATCACCCCCGTTCAGGTGTGTGTGATCACTTTAACGTAGGGGGGCATACACCCTGTCTATCCTTTCAAAGATACTTGAAAATTTCTTGGCAAACTTAGCTTTGTCTTGAAGATTTTTGGTATTTCTTTTGCATGACTCATAGTGAGGGAACCTTACTACTGACAGTCATGGTTCTTCCTCGTGATCTTCCCTTTTACTTTGTCAATCAAAGTTGTAAGATCCTTAGTCCACTGGGGGCTTGGTGTATCTTGCCTCCTTGACGTGGTGAAAGTCTTTCAACGTTGTTTCCTTGTACTTTACCGGAAGTATGAGCATACATACTCCCGCTAAAGTGGGGGCTAAATGTAGCATCCTAAAATTGCGACACTTGCAATTTCGACTGCATTTCGGTCTTCACGATGGCGACGCAACACGCAACCTGAATGGAGACCCCAAAACTTGCTCGCGACACTGAAAACTGCATTTTTCAAGCACCCTGGCCTGAACCTCCTTGCACCCTGATGTCCCGGGAGGTGGGACCAGAGCGCCCAGTGCCCTGGTCCCTCAGGACCAGGGCGCCCAGCGCCCTGGTCCCTGGGTCCTATTTTGGGCCCGGTTTCCTAAGTGATATCGGGTCTTTTTTATTGCAATTTGGAAATATACTTCCCTGGTCGGCCTAAGGTCGGGAAAATCAGTCTATCAGCCCTAAATGACAAGTATATAAACTACATTTTCCTCTTTCATTCGATATGATGGAAAAGGCGTGGAAACTATACTCAAGCATTCAAGCATTCAAGCAATTGATCATTCCAAGTCTCCATTCAAGGCTAAGTGTTGCATTCAAGACAAGGATTCAACCATTGAAGAGGAGATCACATACTACGTGCTACAACATACAACATACAACATCTAAACCTTCGCACATAAGGATACAAACATCCTTAGAACAAGGTATTAGTACTTGTTTTACAGTCATTTACATTTACAGCTCTTGCTCATTTCTTGGTTAATTCCAAAACCGGGGTTTGACCTAAAGGCAAACCCCTAATCCCTAACCCCCCAATCATCTTCGCTTTTTTGTGTGTAGGTTGCAGGTACGCAGCTGAAATTGAAGATCTGGAATCCTTGTGCAGAGACGAACAGATCCCCCTTCGTTTCGCAGATTTTTCGGAGGGCCGTGGCGCCGGGCGCCATCGTCCCGACAACTTTTGCTCAAATTTGCAGGACAGCACCGTATCGACATTTTACTACTAATTCCAGGTCCGCAGCTTCATCCTATAACCCGAACTCAGTTTATAAGCGAATCTTTATGACTTTCTATGCATCCTTAGCTTAATTTCCTTAATCAACATTCTTTACAAAAGAGGGTAGCCTTGCTTTCCGAACCCTTGAAATTCATTTAGCATCCAATCTTACATCGTGTGGGATTGGATCTTATGAGTTTCAACCCCTCTTTTGAATGTAAAGTCTTCCCCCTAAGTGAAAACCCATCGAATCCTAGTGAACCTCCCTTCTCTCTCCTTGGAGTTAGAAGAGGGGAGACCAACTAGGGTTCGACCGCGATTTTCCACTTTACAATTAGCATTATCATGCTGATAAGATATGGGAAACTCAAACATTGGACCTAGTGGTGGTGGTGGATTATTCCCACCAGGAGGTGGGTTCCCTTGCATTGGACTTGTGGGGATTGTTACTATAGGAAATTCTTCTTCTTGAAGACCATAAAGGAACTCAAGACTACCTGCTGGAAATTCAGATTCGGGGTGGTTCAAATTCTATGGTGCTTGGTAAAGTTCAGAAAATGGATTTATATCTGGGAAATTATCTTCTGCATGATTAGAATGAGTGGGCAAGAATCTACCTCTGGGGTCTCTTCTTCTTCTATGCATGCAGATTCATGAAAATTTTCAAACGATCAGGTATACCAAAATAATTAACTGAAAACTAAAAAGAGTAATAACCATAAGAGGTTCTTAGTTTAACACCATCCCCAACAACGATGCCAAAAATGTCTACTCCAACAATAATAATAATAACTCTAATTGAAGTCTCAACCCAAAGTTTGGACATTCATCTAGTAAAGATACTATTTTCATGGCTAGTGCTCATTTAGTTATCAACCCAGGGATGTAGTACTTGAAATGGGTCTGCACTATATATGCACTAAGTTCCTTCAATGGCTAATCTACATTACTGCATCAACTAACATTATGCAAAAAGGAAAGGAAAGAATGAAAATTATGAAAGGCTATAGGAAAAACTTATAAAACAATGGTGGAAATATTTAATATAGATAATAGGAATTACTTTGTTCTGGCTTGGCTGCAGGAACAGTCAGTGGATCTATTTCCAGTGGCTGCAGGAACAGTGAAAGCAAAAACTTCTACTGCAACTAAAGAAAAACTAATTTCAATGAGCACATACAACATCACTCACCAAGTGGGCCCCCTTGGATGAGTGATATCAAGCTTCCAGAAAACTACCTTTAATGGATCAGATTAACATGATTTTTATTCATTGCTTCTGGAAAGTGATTACATGTTTTTTTTTTAAAAAGAAACTAAAAATACTTATTAAAAATCCTTTGCTTTATTCCTTTCTCTTATGTCTAACCTCCAGGAAAAAGGAAGAGCTTATTAATAAAGAGAAGATCAACTACAATAACCAAACACAAATCACACCAAGAAGAAGAGGTGGATGATTGACTGATAAAGAAGATAACTAGAGCTTGGTTGTAGGAAACATGGATCTAAACCAAACCATAGTATTTGCATGCCATGGCAGTGTTTTGCAAATTCAATGCCCACTAAAGTTAAACTTTTGTAGTGTTTCTTGGCTGCTCTGCCTATGCTGTACCTTGTGCTCACTCAACTCCTCTTCAGTTTGATCTTTAGTTATCTCTTACGTGATCTTTCCTTCTTTAGGCACAAAAGGAGAATATCCACTGTGGCATCATTTATTACCCACACTACAACAAAAACAACATACAAGGACATACACATGCATTTTATTTAATTAACACATCTATTAGTTCACATATGATATTACCCTAAATAATTCACATAACAACAGGAACAAATCACATGGTTGTAGGAATAAATGGCATGGCTGCAGGAATTGACTGACAAAGTTCAAACATGATTTCATAAGTTTAGGTTTAGCACATGGAGTACATATAGTCAATTTACAATACATTACTAATACTATGCAAACCAAAAGATGTCAAAAACCTAAGAGTTTTGATGATAAAAACATGACAAAGTCTCAACTTATCAACCTCCATTTTTTCAAATCTTGAACTAGTGCAGACATTTATAGGTCATAAGAAGAATATTTTCTCTTTGCCTCATTGAGATTTTCACTAAAGAATGTTATAGGTCTTCCTTCTTGGCTTATGACTACTCCTATGGCCACATGAATAGCATCACATTCAATCTGAAACACTTTGTTAAAGTCAGGTAAAACAAGTACTGGTTGTTGAGCTACTTTTTTCTTGAGAGTTTCAAATGCCTCATCCACCTCCTTTGTCCAAGAGAACCTGCACTTTTTACCACCTTTTATGGTTTCCAACATTGGAGCACATATCTGACTGAAACCTCTTATGAACTTTCTATAAAAGGTGGCTAATTCATGGAAACCTTTAACTTCACCAATAGTCTTAGGAGTAGGCCAAGAAATAATTGCATTTAACTTATCTTGATCCATCTTCAAGTGACCTTTGGAGATCACAAATCCAAGGTAGATGAGTTCTTATTGCATGAACAAACACTTCTCCATATTGATCGTCAATTCCTCTTCACTCAACTTTTTCAAAACCAAGTCTAGATGCCTCAAGTGTTCTTCTTTTGTCTTATTGAATACTAGGATGTCATCCAAGTACACTATTACAAACTTCCCTATGAAATCTTTCAAAACTTCATTCATCAGTCTCATGAATTTACTTGGGGCGTTAGACAAACCAAATGGCATAACCTTCCACTCATACAACCCTTCATTTATTTTGAAGGTTGTTTTCCACTCATCACTAGGCCTAATCCTAATTTGGTGTTATCCACTCTTCAAATCAATTTTAGAAAAATATTTTGCACCTCCCAAACAATCAAGAAAATCCTCTATCCTAGGCATTGGAAATCTATACCTTATGGTGATATTATTGAGAGATCTTGAGTCAGTACAAAGCCTCCACATTCCATCCTTTTTGGGTGTCAAAACTGCAGGGACTACACATGGGCCAAGACTCTTTCCAATCAGATCAAAATCTAGCAACTCTTGAATATGCCTTGTTGTCTCCTCATTTTTCTATGGTGTGAGTTTGTATGTAGCCTTGTTAGGAAATGTAGCCCCTGGGATCAAGTCAATACAATGACTGATCTCTCTCATTGGCGGTAAACTCCTTGGCACTCCATCTGCAACTATGCCTTGGTATCTGCCAATGATCTCCTTCACTTCTAGACTGAGATCCTTGTCCTTTCCTTCTGCTCTATCATCTATAGTAGGTTTCTCCTTTGAGGTTGGTATTGGAAGCAATGCAAATCATATTCCTTCTTCCATCTCTATCTCCTTGAAGAATGGTTTTCCCTCCATCATCATCACTTTGGACTCAGTTTCTTTCTTCTCTTCATTGTTTTTAGTCAGGGGTAGTAGCTCTATGACCTTGCCATTCTTTTTGATGGAGTAGGTATTCCTAAATCCATCATGGTGTGCTTTGAGATCATATTTCCATGGTCTTCCAAACAAGAGGTGACAATCATCCATGTTAACAATATCAAACAAAATCTTATCTTTATATGCACCTATCTATAATTCTACCCATGATTGCCCTTCTACAACTGTTTGTTGCCCCTTTGTGAGACAAGACACCTTATAGGGGTATGGATGGGGTATCCTCTTCAATTTCAAATTCTCTACCATTTCTATTGACACAAAATTATCAATAGACCCTGAGTCAATCAAAACTTTACATACCTTTCCTCCTAATTGGAAAGTGGTGCAGAAGATAGACTTCCTCTAAGGTGGATCCATAGGTGTTGGTACCTTCAAGAGGGCTCTTCTTAACATTAGTGCCTCTCTGATCTCTGGATAACCATATGAATCAGGTTTACTACTACCTTGGTAATCTGATTCTTGGGTTAGATTGGCTCTCCTTTCTCCTTGGGAACTAGACCCCATCTTCTCCGGGCATCTACTAGCAATATGTCCCTCTTGGTTGCAATTAAAACACTTTATTGGTCCTCCTCCTCTTCCTAATGATTTACCTCTGAAATTAGGCCTTCTCCCTCTAAAGTTACCTTTGTTGTTGTTGTCATTCCTTGAGGTGTCTTGACTGCTCTCTCCTTGAAACTCAAAATTTGGTCCTCTTCCTCTGAAGTTGCTCCTTCCTCTTGGTTGCTTACCCCTTCATCTACTCCTCTTCTCTTGTCTTCTTTTGAGCTTCTCCTCTACCTTTAATGCTAATTGATAGAATTTATGAGTAGTGTCAGGGAACAAGAGGTTCAACTCTTCTTGTATGTTCCACCTTAGGCCATTTAGATACCTTGCCACTCTTTCACTTTCATCTTTAACCTTCTTAGACTTTATACTCAGTTTCTAAAATTATTCAATATAGGTGCACACATCCATCTCTTTCTGTCTGAGATTATGCCTTCTCTTATGTAATTGGACTTCATAGTCCATAGGTGCATATACTCCCTTGATCTCTGCAATCATCTTCTTCCAAGAGGTGATCATTCTTCTTCCCTATTTTACTCTTTCTCCTTCCACAAATTTCCACCATGTCAGGGCTGATCCCTGCATTTTTGACTTGGCAATCTTCATCTTTTGGTTGTCAGCAATGTATTCACATTCAAAAAAATTATTCAAGGACTCTATCTAGTCCATCACTCCATCAACATCGATCTACCCACTGAAAAATAGGAAGGTTTGATTTCTGGACTGTTGGATCTCAAATCAACAAATTGGATAGGTTCTAAGGAAATGCCAACTCCTATGATCAAACCCTCCAATTGACTTGGCCAACTTATAGAGTGAACCTATTTGGTTACTTACTCCCTCACTTTAGGCTTTGCAAGACCTAGGCGGGTATACCTATTCACTAGTGGCTTTTGATGACTAATGCTTTTTATAGTAGATTGTTTATCTTAATCTAACTCCCTTCTATCTCAGAATGGCATAGGTTCCTAGTATGGGTGGCTTTTAGATGAGTTCAAGATTGTTGTTGTGAAAGCTATTCGATCTTTGTACTTGAAATTTATATGTATTTAAACTATTTCTAATTGGTTATATGAATTCTACTCACTTATCCTATAGTTTTAATGCAAAGGTAATTAATATGGTAAAGGTTTTGATTTGTGAATGACCTATGTCTTTCTTGTTATTTGGGCTACAGAGTCTTATATTTCCTGAGGACTTAATGTATGATTTGTGAGATAGTTTTAAACCTACCCCCTTTGGTAAATCTATCAGTTACTGTTTCTTATGAGATCTGTCAAATGTTTATATCATAAACTGCCTGAATTAATTTAACCCTAACCTTAAGGGACCATTCAAGGAAGAACTACAAGGAACAATTACAATCCACGAGTAGATCTTTTTAATCCAAATTTATAATATAGGAACATAGACTTTGCTATAAGAATACGAGTAACCTTATCTCCTTTAGATAATATCACAAACAACTGCCTACAGAAAATGAGCTAATCTACAACACATATGCAAAAGAAAACAACCGATTCTATTAAAGCTTCCAAAATTGTACAATAGTATGCCAGAGGCTATAGTATTTGTCCGATATCTTCTATTCTAACAATGTCTCCATTTTACAAAATTTGCTCATATAAATAAGTGAGAAACACCTATTCTATTAGAAGTTATCTCTCTTCATCATTAATAACCTAATTACAATTGCTTAACAAAGTGATGGATAAAGAGACTAAGCATGCCAAGATGATTAATATAACTATCACTCTTATAGCATCTAACAGCCACACTCTTTCTTTTCATATATGTCTCCAATGAAAAAAGATCAAACACTGCATGGTTGACATGTGGGGCTACATCTTCATCCTGGTTAAATCGGGCCATGAATTTCTCCTTAATCTGTGCAAATTCCTTTTCCCATTGCTCCAATGGAGCCAGTTCACCATTCTTGTAGACAATCGGTATTGCTGCAACACAATCTTCATCCAATGTTTGGAGATCTTTATTTAGTGTGTCTGTGTATTTGTCATGCTCCATCGGGTATTGGTCCCCTTGAACTCTTTCTTCTATAGTCATGGCCTCATTTTCCTTCAATACATCTTGCAATCTCACCTTTAATTATCTCATGTTCTTTTAGAGCTTTTACAGTCCTTGAATTCCAAGGGCTCTACTTGCGAATCCAATTCTGAATTGTCTAGCACTGAATCGCTCTTTGTGAATTCTATTAGGCACTGTCAACAATGTCTCCTACTTCATCAATTCATTAAGAATTTATGGTGAATTTACCAATTAATAATTCCAGTTAAGCAATGGTCACACAGATATTCGTTTGAATTTATAGTGATGTGACTTTACTGAGATTTGTTTTGATCTTCACGACAATGGGTAATCATTTCTCCAGTAGTGCTTTGAATTTTTCTCTGATGCTTATTTCAACCCTACACCTATGTTGTACTTCAATGAAATCACATGTCTCAATGGCTTTATCTTATGTCTCCCCGAAACACCATATTCCATCGACATCATTCTTTATTTCGGTGAAATTGACATCACTGCCGGCACTTCTCTTGGTCTCATTGATATGTTTATCTCATCTAAGCCTCACTATAAGTGTTTATGTCGGTATAATGTTTTATCAATTCATCGAAATCTTCCTTTTCAATGAAAATGATTTTATCTCTAAGTCCCTCCATCATTTTATTGATGTTAAAATTCCATTAAAATAGTTCCTCGTTATCCCGCCTTTGTACTAGCATTGATGATATTTCCTCTTTCGGTAAAAGAAAAATATTCTTCTTCAACCCTTTATGTTCGGCCTATAACAAGTCATCGATGGAAATTTCTCATGTTTCATAAATATTTTATCCTTTGATGAGAAAGATATCTTCGATCAACATCCTTTGTGCCTCTTTGATACACTCCTTTTCCTCAAAATAGCTTCGTCAATAAGATATCTATGGGTTCTTTCGATTTTATTCTTTCGGCCAAACTTCTTCCCTCGGTGACTTGTTCACATGTCTCATCGATACTATAGTTTCATCGAAGCTCTTTATTTCATTGGAGGGACCACTCTTGATTTCCTCAATGTGCTTTAGGTTGATGGAACTAATGTTTTCAGTGAATCCTTTTGGAAGCCCATCGTGGCCAAGATTTGTTCGATAAATCACTTTATCGATAGGATAGTGGTAGGCTTCTTCAATAGAGTCATTTCAGTCAAATTAGGCATTTTGGTGAAGGATTAGTATGTATATCCAATGGCATTGGTTTGAGTGATAATTTTTAGGATTCTGATGTTGATGGAAATGCCAAGGGTTCTATCAAAATTCTTAAGGGCATGCTTGATTCCATTTTTTTCAAGAAAACTTCTATAGCTTCTAATGAAACCTTGGGATTCCATTGATTTAAATTCAATGCTCAATAGTGGGTATGACTGGGGATGGAGGTATACTATGGATGCCTTCAAGAATCTAGAATATTTGGTTAATAGAAATATACTAATGGGAATTTGAGGTACACACAATGAGAAAGTAACCCTATTCTGCTGTACATGGAATTATATTGTTTCAAGAGAAAAATGTCTTCAGGAATTATCCATGTACCAGAAAATCCTAACTCTCTCCTGTTGCACTTTGTATAAAATATGAGTCTTCTCTTGCCTTCTCTAGGATTATATATGGTCCTAACCAGAGAGCCTCAAACTTCCCATGCTTTCCTTTCTCCTAATTTCTTGCATCCCACATCAAGACCCAATCACCTATCTCAAATTTCCTATTTGTTGTTCTCTTGTCATACAATCTCTTCATTTGATTCTATAATTTAACATTTTGTTTCTAGGCCTCTATCTTGATTTCATCCAACTCTATTAATTGCACAAGTCTTTCTTGCATAGGATCAATAATATCAATCTCTTCTTGTACAATGAATTTGTGAATAGGTAAGAGGTTATCTAGAGGAAGTCTAGCTTTCTTACCATAAACTAACTCAGATGGAGATCTTCCTATAGACTTATTCACTATTATCCTATTTGCCCAGATTGCCAGATTCAATGTAGAATCCCATGCTTTCTTATTTTGTCCTAACATCCTCTTAATAATCTTGAGAATAGTTTTATTACTTGAATCAGCCTGTCCATTACCTTGGGGATGATAGGGAGATGAATGAGACATCTTGATTCCCTATTATCCACAAAAGGTGTTGAATTATTTATATCTAAAACACATACCATTATCTGTGATGATTCTTGCAGGGACACCAAATCTGACAATGATATTTTCCATCAATAATTTGATCACTACTTTACTAGTAGCCTATTTGGTAGGGATTGTTTCCACCCATTTAGTTAGATAGTTAGTGGCTACCAAGATCCATATGTGTCCTCCACTAGATTTATCATATATTTCCCCTATGAAATCCAATCCCCATTGTTGAAACAACTCTTCAACTTGTATTGGTCTTAATGGGAGTGCTCCTTGGTATTTCATTTTTCCTAAGAATATTTGGCATGCTTCACACTTTCTAACATACTGATAGGAATAATTAAACACATGTGGTCAATAATACCCTACCCTTAATATCTTGTGAGTTGTAGTTATGGTAGAAAAATGACCACCACACACTCCACCATGCATTTCTTGCAATATTTTTTCTGCCTGACATTCATCCAAACATAGTAGTAATATTCCATCTTTTTTTTTCCAATACAAGTCACCATTAATGATCACATACTTTAATTATTTCAACTTCAAAGTCCTCTTTTGATTATCAATCATATTGTCTGGACACTTCATATGTTTAAGATTATACACAACATCTATGTACCATACTGTGTGCTTGATACTGAAACTGGCTTCCTCAAGCCCCACTTCATTTATTTGAAATCCTTTAGAATCTGCTCTTGCCATGAGTTTAGCTAATCCCTGACCCTTAATGACTTGTGAAATCTTGAGATCAATATTAAATTCCTGGATTTGATTGATCCATTTGCACCTTTTCCCTGTTACTTCTGTTTGTCTGAAAATATCTTTCACTGCTGCATTACGATCATAAGATGTGATCTCTACCCCTACCACGTATGGTCTGAAGTGTTTTATTGCTCTTACTAGGGCATAGATCTATTTCTCATTTATATCATATTTGATCTCAGATGGGCTCAACAATTTTCTAAAGTATGCAATGGGTTGCTCACAACTATTTTGGTTCTTCTATAGTAATACTATTGCTACCATGTGACAAGAGGCAAAAGGGAAGATCAGAAATGGTTTGCTAAAATTTGGTGATATTAGTACTGGTGCCTCAGATATTTCCCTTTTGATTACTACAAAGGAATCCAATTCTTCTGCATCCCAATCTATCTTGGCTCCCTTCTTGAACATCTGCACTATAGGCTTTACAATGTCTATAAAGTTTAGGATAAATCTCCTGACAAAGTTGATTTTTCCCAGGAATGACTAAATGGCTTTAACAATTTTTGGAATGGGGACTTCATTTATTGCAGCCACTCTTTTAGGATCAATTTTTACTCCCTCCTTGGATACTATGTGTCCTAGGAGCTTTCCTTCCTCAACTCAAAAATGACATTTCTTTGGATTAAGAGAGATCCCATATTATAAAGCCTTTTTGAATATTTTTTCAAGGTGATTGCAGTGGTCTTCAGCCCTTTTTGAATAAGCGATTAGATCATTCTGATATACCACCATTATCACATCTATTAACTTTGCAAATGCTACATCCATTTCTCTTTGGAAAGTTTCTCCAACATTAGTTAGGCCGAATGGCATCCTTGCATACACATACATACCCCATGGTGTTGTAAAGGTTGTCTTGTATTGCTTAGCCTCCCTAACTTTTACTTGGTTGTAACCTGAGAATCCATCCATCATAGATAATAGTTCACATCTAGTTACCTTTTGCAACATGATATCCATATTTGGTAATGGGTAGTTATCTTTCAAAGATGATATATTCAAGTTCCTGAAGTCTACATAGAGTCTTATATCTCCATTCTTTTTTTTTGATAGGCACTAGGTTTGAAACCCAAGTGGAATACCTACAAGGTTTTATTATCCCTACATCTTTCATTTTTATTATTTCTTCTTTCATCTTAGGTAGCAGGGTTGGATTTATAGGTCTTTATTTTTGTCTAAATGGCTTGGCATTAGGTTTAAGGGGTATTTCATGCTGGAAAAGATCTTCTCTATAGGCTTTGAGGTCATCATATAACCATGAAAAAATGTGCCTATACTTTCTGAGCAATATTATCAGTTGTTTCTTCATTTTAGGAGTTAATTTCTTTCCAACAAACACACGCCTTGGTGACTCCTCATTTCCCAAGTTAACTTGTTCAACACCACTTTCTCTAACTACAGTCACTTTAGTTTCTATTATGTCATGTGCATTGAAAGTTATTTCTAATGCAACCAAACCTCTTGGTATTTTGTTTGATTTCAGTTGTATGATTTCCTATCCAAACAAGGTTTCTTTCCCATCAATCTCTTCCATAAAGTCATTAAATTTAATAGCCTGTGCGTGATAATGATCTACACACTACAAGAAATGTAGCAGGTGAGTATCATCTTGAAAAATTTTCTAGTTGTATAGGTTATTAGGGATAGAAGGTTCGACTTTTATCTCCACTTCTGATATCCCATTCAATTTCACATCATTTTCCTTTAGTGCAATATTCTACAGAAAGTCAGCCATTATGTTTTTTGACCTATAAACCCAATATATTTGAAAGGCATCAAACAATTCGATAGTGTCCCATACTACATTCCTATATTGCTTCAATCTGATATGTTTAGAGGCTTATTTTTCCTTAATTTGGGACACTATCAGTTCTGAGTCCCCAAATACACTAAGGATTTTAATCCCATGCTTAACTGCTAGGTTCAGTTCTGTGATTAGAGCCTCATACTCAACAATATTGTTGGTACATTCAAATATCAACTTGAAAGAATACTTAAATGTTTCTCCACTTGGTGAAATGAATAGAATCTCATATAGACTTCCTTCCTTACTGCACGAGCCATCAAAGTACATGCACCACACTTGATCATTTGTTTCTTTGCTGCAAGATTCAATTGGAGACAAATCCTCAGTCTTTGGATTCATCAATTGTACTTAAAAATTATCCATGTCTGTCTCAATAAAACATATTGGCTTAGGCGTTTCCACATCCTCAATGATATATGAGGAATGAGGCTCTCTTTCAATTCTCACTCCATGTTCATTCACTGGTATGGTTGCATATGACAAATCCAATTGGACATGTCCCCCTATCAGGTTTGACCACTGCCTAGATAATAACATTCCATAATTTGGAGGCACATCCACCATGGTGATGTCTATCTTGTAGGATGCCTCAGGGCATGCTGCTAGCTTGAACTCTACATATTTCATAACACCAACTACTGGAATAGATCTATTATCCATAGCGTAACACTTTCCAAATGTTGTATCCACCCCCATTCCAAGCTCTTTCATGACTCCTACATGCATAACATTTATTGCTGCTCCTGAATCAATCATGCAGTTTTTAATCATCTTATTATTAATCATTAGAGTCAGGTAAAAGTGATCTACTTGGGAAGGATTTTTTGTTATTGTCAACCCCAAATAAATGGTTGGAGCTAGATCATGTTCACCATTATTGTCTTGACCAACCTGCTTGTGTTCTTTCACCTTATCTCCTGAGACATCTGTGATCATCCTTAGAGTCTTCTCTCTATATTCTGGGAAATTCATCATCTCAAGCAATGCCACAAAGACCTTTATTTGTGTCAAAGCATTGGTAATGTCAAATGATGTGTCAACAAGTATTGGGGAAGTAGTTGCCATATTCTCCCTCTCTCCCTTTTGTAGTTTTGTTATCTAAACCTCTTTCTCTTTGATTCTGCCTAGGTCCTTATCTTGGATATTACTCATTCTATTTATTGGTTTAGATATTTTATTGACTTCTTTTATGAACATTTTGGAGGGATTTCCTTGATCGGGGTTTATGGTTCTCTTTCTGAGAGCATAGGTTCTTTTGGCATGTTCCATTGTAGCCGTCATGATTCTTTCCCTTTCTTCCTTAGTGGGGACCCTGAGTTTTATCTCTTGTTCCTCATCTGAGAATATTTGCTACATACAACATTGTTGATTGATCCATCTAGAACTTACATCCCCTTCTTCCTCAAATGAGTTATATGCTTCAAATGATAGAAAATTTATGGTGTGGTCATATGTATACCCTTCACATTCTTCTTCTTCTTATTGCAACTTCTTTGCCACTATACATTGGTAAGGAGAATGTGGCATGTCACAGGCAAAGCACCACATGTTATCATCTGACACTTGATTAACAGTTCTTTTCAGAAGATCTGGTGTTTGCATATTATCCTTTGGACTCTTCTCCACTGGTTTCCCCATCCTTCCAGATAGTGTTGTAATGCATATCGTGTAGTCTGAGTCTATCATGATGGAAGAGCTGTTGTTTTTTCTATTTTATTTACCTTCACAGATAAATCTTTTAGAACATTTAATACCTTGTCCAATTTATCTTCATCTTTATTTTGTTTGGGAGCTTTTGGGTTGAACAACCTAGTATCTTCTCTCTTCCCAATTCTCCTAACAACTTTTCTATTGTTTCCTATAGTTATGGAAACTTTCATAACTCCTTGAAGAGTTGTAGGGTTTTTTGTTCTAAGTTCATAATTTGTCTTGCTGTCAAAGGCATTTATGTAGTACAAGATGCTTACCTCTGGGACTGGTTTTATCCTATTAGGAATTTTTTTTATCTCTGTTAAATCTTCTATTGAAGTTGACTGTTGTCTCATTAGGTTCCTTTTTGATACCTATGATTTCATGTAGTGCAAACTCAGGGCTATTTTGATCTGCATACTGTTCGAGAAAAAGTCTCCTAAACTCTGCAAGGCTACTTATTGAAGCATTAGGTAATTTTCTTAACCAATCTTGTGCATCTTCTGTTAAAGACTGCATGAATAAATTCATTTTAACATCTTCATATGGGAGGTAGAAATCTTCCATGACTATATCGAAAGCTTTGCAATGTGCTTCCACTGTGATATCATTACTCCTAGTGAATTTTGGTACTGCAGTCCTAATTTCATTTGGGATGGGATGAGGATACACCATCATTCCTAAAAAGTCAAATTGTTTGATATGCTCTGTAGTCATCAATCCATATCCTCCCTGGAAGAAATTTCCATGGTTCTGACTCATGTTATTATAATGGGGAAATTGGTTTTGGGGTTGGAATTGAGTTTGATATGCAAAGTTGTTATAATGATTGTACTGATGTTCAGGAGGTACATGGGTGTATGCATAATTACCATTCTCATGATCATATAAGGGGTTTCTAGTTATCTTATAGGTATTGTTATTTACATTGGTTTCATCTTTATGATTTCTTCCCTTGTCCAACCCTTGGGTTGCATGTTCACATCTTTCCTTATACTTATTCAGGTCATGATCAATATCATTTTCATTGATATTGATACCCAGCCTAGCACATAATTCTACACACTCCCTTGTTCTTCCAATATATTTCGTTTCAGTAGTTACATCTAACATTTGTTTTTTCAAATCTGCAAAATGGTTTGTTGCATCCATCCTGCTTGAACCTGAAGAACTTGATGTATTTGCTCTCAAATTTGGGTGATGATTTTCAAAACCAAGAGGGAATTTTCCTTTTTTTACTTTATCTACAGCTACCAAGTCCTCATTTCTTGGGCATGAAGGAATTGTATGGTTCTTTTTATTCCAAGCTGACTGTGAGTTATTTTCAAAGTAATACTAGTTATACCTCCCATTCATGAAATCATTCATGTGTTCCATTAGAATGTTGATTGGTCCTTTCTTTGGTTTTTACTTGTTTCTTTTCTGATCAAAGTTCAATTGTACTATTGGATGGCCTTTTTTTATTGACCTCCTTCCATACATAAAAATTCTTCTCTTTTCTTTAGAGTTTCCACCTCTCCCTAGAGGGGAAATTTATTTCCTTTTTATATGAGTTCTTTCCCACAACAAAGTCTTTTTAAATGAATACTCTCCCAAGCAGAGTCGCCAATCTGTTGGATCTCAAATCAACAAATTGGATAGGTTCAAAGGAAATGCCAACTCCTATGATCAAACCCTCCAATTGACTTGGACAACTTATAGAGTGAACCTATTTGGTTACTTACTCCCTCACTTTAGGCTCTACAAGACCTAGTCGGGCATACCTATTCACTAGTGTCTTTCGATGACTAATGCTTTTTATAGAAGATTTTTTTATCTTAATCTAACTTCCTCCTATCTCAAAATGGCATAGGTTCCTAGGATGGGTGGATTTTAGATGAGTTCAAGATTGTTATTGTGAAAACTATTCGATCTTTGTACTTGAAATTTATATGTATGTATACTATTGCTAATTGGTTCTATGAATCCTACTCACTTATCCTATAGTTTTAATGCAAAGGTAATTAATATGGTAAAGGTTGTGATTTGTGAATGACCAGTGTCTCTCCTATTATTTGGGCTACAAAGTCTTATATTTCCCTAGTACTTAATGTATGATTTGTGAGACCATTTGTAAACCTACCCCCTTTGGTAAATCTATCAGTTACTGTTTCTCATTAGATCTGTCAAATGTTTATATCATAAACCACCTGAATGAATTTAAACCTAACCTTAAGGGACCATTCAAGGATGAACTACAAGGAATAATTACAATCCACGAGTAGATCTTTTTAATCCAAATTTATAATATAGGAACATAGACTTCATTGTAAGAATACAAATAACCTTATCTCCTTTAGATAATATTGCAAACAATTGCCTATAGAAAATGAGAATCTACAACACATATGCAGAAGAAAATAATTGATTCTATTATAGCTTCCAAAATGGTACAATGGTATGCCAGAGGCTATAGTATTTGTTTGATATCTTCTATTCTAATAATGTCTCCATTTTATAAAATTTGCTCATATAAATAAGTGAGCAACACCTATTCTATGAGAAGCTATTTCTCTTCATCATTAACAACCTAATTACAATTTCTTAACAAAGTGAAAGATGAAGAGATTAAGCATGCCAAGATGATTAATATAACTATCACTCTTATAGCATCTAACATCCATACTCTTTCTTTTCATATCTGTCTCCAATGCAAAAAGATCGAAAACTGGTTGGTTGACATGTGGGGCTACATCTTCATCCTGGTTAAATCAGGCCACAACTTTCTCCTTAATCTGTGCAAATTCCTTTTGCCATTTCTCCAATGGATCCAGTTCACCATCCTTGTAGACAACCAGTATTGCTGCAACATAGTCTTCATCCAATGTTTGGAGATCTTTATTCAGTGTGTCTATATATTTGTCATGCTCCATTGGGTATTGGTCCCCTTGAACTCTTTCTTTTGTAGTCATGGCCTCATTTTCCTTCAATACATCTTTCAATCTTTCCTTTAATTCTCTCATGTTCTTTTAGAGATTTTACAGTCCTTGAATTCCAAGGGCTCTTCTTGCGAATACAATTCTGAATTGTTTGGCTTTGAATCACTCTTTGTGAATTCTCTTAGGCACTGTCAACAATGTCTCCTACTTCATCAATTAATTGAGCATTTATGGTGAATTTATCAGTCAATAATTCTAGTTAAGCAATGATCATGCAGATATTCATTTGAATTTATTATGATATGACATTATTGAGATTTGTTTTGATCTTCGTAGCAAGAGGTAATCATTTGTCTAGCAATGCTTTGAATTTTTCACTGATGCTTATTCAACCTTACACCTATGATGTACTTCGATGAAATCACATGTCTTGATGGCTTTATCTTATATCACCCTGAAACACCATATTCCATCAACATCATTCTTTATATTGGTGAAATTGATATCATCGCCGACACTTCTCTTGGTCTCATCGATATCTTTATTTCATCCAAGCCTCACTATAAGTGTTTATGTCAGTATAATGTTTTATCAGTTCATCAAAATCTTCCTTTTAGATGAAAATTCTTTTATTTCTAAGTCCCTCAATCATTTTATCAATGTTAAAAATCCATCGAAACAGTTCTTCGTTATCTAGCCTTTGTACTAGCATCGACGATATTTCCTCTTTTGGTAAAAGAAAAATATTCTTCTTCGACCCTTTATGTTCGGCCAATAACAAGTCATCGGTGGAAATTTCTCATGTTTTATCGATCTTTTATACTTCGATGAGAAAGATATCTTCGATCAACATCCTTTGTGCCTCTTCGATAGGCTCCTTTTCCTCGAAATAATTTCATCGATAAGATATCTGTGGTTTCCTTTGATTTTATTATTTCAGCCAAGCTCCTTCCCTCGGCGAGTTGTTCACATGTCTCAACGATACTATAGTTTCATCGAAGCTATTTATTTCATTGGAGGGACCACTCCTGATTTCCTCGATGTGCTTTAGGTCGATGGAACTAATATTTTTGGTGAATCCTTTTGGAAGCCCATCGCGGCCAAGATTTGTTTGATAAATCACTTTATAGATAGGATAGTGGTAGGCTTCTTCGATAGAGTCATTTTGGTCAGACTAGGCATTTCGGTGAAGGATTAGTATGTATATCCGATGGGCTTGGTTTGAGTGATAATTTTTAGGATTTTGATGTTGATGGAAATGCCAAGGGTTCTAGCGAAATTCTTAAGGGCATGCTTGATTCCATTTTTTCAAGAAAAATTTTGTAGCTTCTAATGAAACCATGGGATTCCATTGATTTAAATTCAATTCTCAACATGGCCCATAGTTCTCCTCTCCCCATACTTCAAGGCATTGACTAGGTACATATGCTCTGCAAGAACTTCTTCTTCTTCTCCCACTTCAATTGAGCCATCAAGTCTCTCTAGCCTACCCTCCAAGTTCTCAATCAACTTTCTAAGTCATTCATTCTCTTCTCTGTTCTCTTGCACCATCCTAGAAAGTTCCACATTTTTTACCTTTAGAGGAATTATTCTAGCCTCACCCTCTGATTCTTCTGCTGACATGTACTATTCTTCTTCCCAAAAGGATTCCTCCTATGCTCTCATACCAATCTGATGTAGAGCCCTAGTATAGGTATTGGATAGGTTCCCATAATCCAAGAGCACACAAAGGACCCTAGCAATCACACAAAACTACAAAGGGTTAAGTAATATTAGTTTGACAAGTCCCACATCCATTTCTTCCAAATAAGACTTCCTCATAAGGTCTCTTTCATTGAGCATCTCATGAGGCCTTTTAGAGGCTCCTAAGGACCCTATGGACAACAATGGTTTGTTCCCTTCTCCAATGAAACAATGGCTATTCAAGGTTTTATTTTAAGTCCCTTAGGCTAGGGAGACCTCCTTCAATCAATACATTTAGGTTCCCTCTACCAATTTGGCGTAACTACTGCAATACAACCTACTAATCCTAGTAGCCTAGCCAGACCGGTTTTCCACACTTAAATCCTTATTTCTCCAAAACCCCAAACAAAAAATCCTAGATTTGGATACTCTTTTTAGAGTTACAAATCATATCCTAAGGGTTATGACTGGTTGGGAACACAAGAATCCAAACCCTATTCTAGCTAGGAGACCTAATAGCCCCAATTAGGCCTATTTTACAAAGGACTGTGTAGATATAGACCTTAACTCACCAAACCAACTCAAGGAACACTCTTAGGAATTGTAAAATTCACCAATTCCTAAGTCTTAGGTCATGGTCAAACCTCTAACTCCTGATGTGAGACCTATTTGCTTACACTTGCATGGTGGCCACATGGAGTTCCCACCTTAATGCATCAAAACCTTTCCTCCAACTAGTCCAAAAATGCAAAAGGCCTTCAAAATCCTAAAATAAATTGGCCATACTTTCATCCCCTCCAAAGTTGTGAACCACTAATGAAGGATTGGCAAGGTAAAGCCATTTCTTTGCAAAACCCTAGGCAAAACTATCGAATCTAGACCACTTCTAGAAAGTTACAGGTTTCTCTCTTGTCCTGGTGAATTAAGACCTTAGACTTGATGCATCTGAAAGGTAATTGGCCACTCTAACATATTCCCATGGTTTCGTAATTCCAAAATGATCATACAATATGCTACACTATGTAGAATAACAAAATTGTATTACTTCAATGATGCCAAATGTTTACAAAGTCATTCTCTCCCCTCAATGATGAGTGGGAATGAAATTTTATACCTTCTAAAATGGTTATCAATCACCTTCTGAACTGAGGTGACCATTGGAAAGAAGTTTCTATTTGCAACTAAAAGTTGTCATTAAAAATTGTCAACAAAAGTTGTCAGGTTTGAGCAACTTTTGACATATGTTAAATCCGCCTACCTAGAGATGTTTCAACATGTCCTAAACCTTCCTAAGACATCTCGAACACATAAAAACCTATAAAATACTCAACTAAATACCCCTAGGCTCATATTCCCATGGTGGCTTATCAATTTTCCAAATCCATGTCATTGGGTAACAAGGTGGGGTTTATTACAAAAATCAAACAAACAAGACTATCCTTTTAAATTGATTGGAAGGTCACATTCCCATATGTGACCTTTAGCCTTTATTTCTCTTATCATCATAGTCAAGAGGTGCTCTTGCACAAGTACTTGAGCAAAATAACCCTCCTTTGACACTTGGTAAGAGATGTTTTCTCTAACTCAACCATCCATCTAACCCTGAAGTCTCTTCAAGCATTTAATGCTTTGACTAAGGTAACCCTTGCACATTCATTTATCCCTTGGATAAATCTTTATCCATTAACCTAACCCTAACCAAACCACCTAGGGTAATGATCATTTCTCTTCAAATATTTAGTGCCTCTTCCCTCTCCTCTCAAGCCTCCTCATGATGCCACTTGTCGCCATGGCATTGGTGGAAGTTTCAAACATGGATTGAGGATCAAGCCCTCCTCATGCAATCATAACAATGTGTACTGGAAGACTCAATACAACACTAAATAAATTTATTACATAACACAGATAAATCATAACAATGTGTAGCAGAAGACTTAATCACATCTCATAAAAATCCTCTATGGGTTCCCTAACATCACTACTAAGAAACACTTACTAACATTTATTAAACATCACTAAGTTAATCATGTGAAGATAAATTTAATCCATTACATCAGTTCAAATCATATAAACATATTAAATAGGATACATTGACTTAACTTAATCAAACAAAATCCTAATCATTAGTCATTTAACTCATTACGTAAAAGCATATACTAAGTTCATTTTAAAGAACCCAAAAGAAAGATTCCTATGATAATCCTCATAAAAAATAAGAGCATATATATAATCCACATGAGTACCTTCACCTACAAGTTATTCATTAATAGAAATGCATCTATCATAATAGTCCTATTACAATCCTTCCCACTTGAAATATTCAATTACAAATATCCTTTCAACTACATGTACAAAGCTACAATTACATATTATTTTACATCACTTTCTGAAGATGCATAACAAATACATTACAATGGTAGAACATTCAACATCTGAATGTGAAACAACTATAATACAAGGTAAGATCCATCCAACTATATACAAACAAAAACTCCAAAACCCCAATTGATGGTAAACACTACCACTCGACCATGTGGAACCCAGAGGTCCACCCCCCATGCTAGAGATAAACGCAAGGCCTCAAAAAAAAATCAAGAAGGCTAGGGATAAAAGAACTGGACATACACCACAACCAAGATACACAAGATACCACTGCACAAGATAAGAAAGTAAGGATGACAACTAAAGGACTTCCACAATGAAGGATTGCCAGAGGCTTCCACATAAATAAAATGGCACCATATGACACTAGGATACATAAAGGAGAGAGTGTCATCGCATAGCCTCTCATGAGTTACTCTGGAAACCTAACCCTCTCATAACTCCAGACCCTAGTGTTGGGATCTAAGAACACTGAAAGGGGGGTAAATCAGGTTAGAATATTTTTAACTTTATTAAAAAATCCACTTATTAACTAGTATGCATAAAAGAAAGTAATAACAAGTAATAGAAATTTAACCACAAGAATCAACACCATAATACAAATATTTATACATGGAAAACCTCAAAGAGGAAAAACCACAGTGGGATTGGTGACCCACAATATCTATCCACTAGCCAAATGAATAAATATTACAAGAGGGGCCTACAGTTACAAGAAGGCACACTACCTAGAGCACACTTCTCATTACAAAGGAGCCTCACTGACTATAGATATGAAATACTAAATTACAAACAAAATCCCAACTTTGAATGTGCATCTGACATGCTTGATGAGTTCTGGTTTAAGCACTATTTGTACTAGTTTATACTATAACCTCCCTTACCGGTAGCTTATATCACTCTCCAATCCTCTAGACAAATAACCAAGTCCGACTACAGATCTTTACATTCGCATTTTGTTGATCAAGATCTCGCTCTCATAACATCACATAACTTATCGCATCTCTATATATCCAAAATGACCTAACTGGACTAACTTTTATACCCATTTACATGTATAAACATAAATGTATTATGTTGGCTTACAATCATATTTCAAAAGATAAGAGGAATGTCAGCCTAGATAAAATATAAACATTAAGATATATATCCATTTTCACTTCTACATTTGCCAAATCAATCCCTTATATCGGCCTTAGAATACTGGTTCCAAGTTTGCTAGTTACATACCTGTTGGTTTCCTGAATGCCAGTGATATGAATGCTGGTTGCCATGATTGTCAGATCTTCCATGAAGTGTGTTTCCATCAATAACATCACCTAGAACCTGAATGAGTGTCAATTGCCAACAATCTCCCCCTTTGGCATTGATGGTAACACTCATGTGAAAAATGGATCATTTAAGTGTTGTACCAATTCCTATCCAAAATCTGATCTCCCAAAGCTGGTCTCAAAAGGCTTCTCCCCCTGAGCTATACATTACTTCTTATGTCCCTTAACATATTTTACATCCAACCTCTCCCCTGTGACAACAATTCCAAAGGCTGGGGCAAAAAATAAGAAATGAATGAAATTCTTTACAAATAAAAATTGTGATTATCAGATCTAGATGTACTTGAAAATATCCAAATAAAAACCCTTCAAAAATGCCAAATAAGTACCCCAACTAGTCTTTAAAGTTCCCAAAATTGATACAAACTCATTCAGAATGTAAGCGTGCAATTATTCTTTTGTTAGGGTTGTCGGTGTGGGTATATTCATCTGAGCCATTCATTCCTGCTTATGAAGTAACAAAGTATTAATTTGGGGACTTACCAAGCCTCTTAATTCTCTGGCTCACCGGATTAACTTGTCCTTTTCCTTCTCCAAGACTGAAAATTATGACTCTAAAAGAAAAATGTGACCATCAACAAAGCTAGTCAATGACTTAGTACCATCAAAACTAAATACAAGTTGTTCCAACTTGTCCTTATCCACCTTAATTTTATTATCCAAGTTTGTTGTTAGTTTGGTTGTGTTAGTGCAAGACTAGTATATATGACTACATTGGTGAAGTACTTCATCAATCCTTGTAATTTCTTCTGTCAGCTTAGCTTTGTCTAATGTGATCATATTATCACAGGTGACCTTCCTAGATGCATTATATCTTTCCACCAGCTACCAATTTGACACTTATTGAAGAGTTTTGTACTCTTTTGCAATGTGCTCATTCAAACCTTTCAACTTACTAGAGGGACTTGCAACTTGATCTATCTTATATTCTAGTGTAAGTTGCTACAAAATTGGAATTTCCTGCTCAATAACTTGCTTATCCTCCAATCCTTCTTTCTTCAGTTTCTAAGCTACAACAAACATCAATTCAAAAATGCTCAGCTACTCAATATTCTTTTTCTCAAAATGACCAAAATAATCTTGCCCGGATGAGTAAAATGCCAACAATGAGGGGCCAACACCCAGTGAAGGTGATGGTACCCTGACTTTAGCCTATTCAACATGTCCTTTCTCTTGTTCCTTCTATTCTACTTTATTCTTTACCTTCTCCTTAGTATTAGTTTCTTCACCACTTGGTGCATTTATTTCTATTGCCTCTACCTCATGAATTTTAATTGTATCAACATCAATTATCGGAGGAGGAGTGTCCTCAATATTATCTATCGGTTTTTTGATCTCTATATCCTATACATGTGTTACTATCAGAGGAATGTCTTCAGCTGTGTTCTGTTCCAGAACAGGTGGATCTTCACCTAGTATACCTTTACCCTTCGCATCAATCAAGGTGTCTGGAATGTCAGACTTAGGAGGTGTATCCAATGATATAAAGAAACATGATTTATCAACAAAGAATTTAACCCATGCCTCATGGGTTTCCTTGACTATTTCATTCACTCTACCCACCATAAGACTTATATGTCGGTGTCGACTCCAGAAAATTATTTTATTGGCAAAATCTAGACACTATTGCATCTCATCTCTAGTTATAGCACCACAAAGAGTCAATAATTTCTAAACCTTTATATGTTTATCTTCATCAATAGCAGATAATCTCTTAGCATCTAACTTATTATATAAATTTTTTAGTATTTGCTTCTCAATTTCAAGTAAAGCTTTCTTATATATATCTAAGTATAACAAAACAACTTCTTCTATCTCCTTTTGTTCTTTATCATCCATATTGACATAATAATGTTGTATATTACTCAAAATACCATCTTTTGTAATTTGATCAATTAATTCAACAACAGAAAGAGGACCAATAACCTTAATAATTTTTCCATATTCATGAGTTGTATCTAGATCTAATTTCTTCTTGTTACTAGGGGTGGAAGAAGACTCCTTGACTAGCTTTCTTTTCTTAGTAGGCTTTCTCTCCTTCAAAATTTTCTTCTGAGCTAATGGAGGAGTGACTTTGGTTTTCTGTAGCTTCCCTTCCTTGGGCTTCTTCCTTAGTCTTGGAACTAGATGCAATAGGAGAATTGAAGCTCTCCAATTTCTTCGTCTTCATTATACCCTTGCCAGTTCTTGCTGCTAGAGAGGCCTGTACAGTTGTCGAAGGAGATATCTCTACTAAACCAATGATTTGTTTAATCTCAAAGGACATCTTCTAGATAGCCTATCCAACCTTCTTTATTTGTCCTCCCCTTTTATTCTTGTTGAAACCTATCTTCACTTTTGATTCCTTTTGCTTTGTAGTTCTAAAATTTTTCTCCTTCTCATCAACTGGGGCATCTATAAGCATCTTGGCATAAAGGTCCAAGATCTGTGCATCAACCTTATAGCCTATTTCAATAACCCAGATTGTTCTTGGTTGCACTGCCTCCATTAAAGTTTCATCCTTTTTGGCCATGAAGCATATATCGATAGAGTATTTATCAACTATATGCTTAAGAATCCTTTCCCTCTTCTTCATTGCTTTCTAGAATGCTTTGAAATAACCCCACACAATGGAGTCTCTATCCGGTTCCAAATTCCTCAAGGCATCCTTAATTTTTTTTCCCACTAGTATATCAAAGGCCCATTGCCTCTTACCAGATCCCAGTATCTCATTCAAAAAAAAAAATTAAACAGATAATGAGATTTCCATACCAAAATGTACCTTTCTTTTCTTCTTTAATCTTTCCCAAATTCAAAATCAATTCATTGCACATCCATTGACATAGATCATATTTCTCATTTTCTTTGACCATCTTGTGTGCACAGTAGATACATGAACTAGAAACAAAGTTGAGTCAGTTGGATTGAGTTACCTTGTATCTGATCACCATGCTTGAAAATTGAACATCTTTATCCCTGATGGTGCTAATCTGCATCGACCGATTGTCAAAGGTGGCACCAGTTAGCTTGTTCACTTCATTATTCAAAATCTTCATTTTGCTCGGTGTCTGTTTGACCTGCAATAAATTGGTGATAGAACAAATTGCCTCCTTGGTGATTTTCTAGGGCCAGTCAAGCCACATGAACTCACCATGGACTCAGCTCAACACATACTGAATCATCTCATCTTCAAACTTGGGCATCTCCAAAATATTGGTGAAATCCTGATCCTTCAGAATTTGAAATTCCAATGTCGTCAACCCATCCTTGTTAAATAAAGTGGATATGTATACTGACTTAATATCCAATAATCCCAAATCCTCCAGAGTATAGTGAATATAGACCCTCACATCTTCCACATAAAGAACCTCGTCAGGAACCCTAGAAAATGTGTCGACTGAGTCATCAACCTTTACAATTTGTGGGCATTGCTTGAATTCCAAACATGGATGATCCTTAATGTCCACCACAATAGGGGTAGCTAGATCTGCCAAAGCGAGAGTAGATCCAGAAGCCATTTCAATTTTAGAAAAGCAATGTGAAAACAAAGAAAATACCTCTCAACCTATGTCAGTGAAAACCCTTAGAAAATCCACTATAAAAATACTGGAAATAGCTGAAAAATTCTCTTAATCATCTTTGATCACCTTAAACTCACTCTACTTCGCTCTGAGTATTGTGTGATAAAAAATGAAGTAACTTTTCCCTTTTATTCTACAAAACCCTAATTTCTTATTGACATTAATGTATTTTGACATAACATACCGAATTAAAAATCCATTATCTCAACACCAGTTATCCTTTAGACTGACTTCTCCAAGATTTTAAACAAGCTTTCAGACCACTACTGGAGGTAATGTAGAATCTGTCATTAATTTTCCTCCCCCTAAGGCTAATGCCTTAGTTACTGGATGAGTTTCATGTCGGTTTAGGAACATTCTGCTCTATCAGCTGAGTGACCGGGGAATTTGCCTCTGTCGATTGATCTTCATACATCCTAACCCACCCTTTAGCATGAGCTTGTTGGATTTCATGAAACCTTTTTCTTTCCCTTCTCATTGGATGTGTCATTCCTTTTCGATGTATTCTTGCTTCTGCAGTATTTGGCAGTGTGTCTTATTTTGTTGCATGCATAGAAAGTAACACTGTTCTTTTGAATTCCCTTATTCTATCCTTGATCATTCCTTGACCTACATTGATTAGCCATATGTCCAAACTTTCCACATGCATGACATCTCACATTCATTATACAATATTTTGTCCTATGACCATACTTTTTACAATTTGAACATTGACCAAGAACTGAATTATTATTCTGATTTGCTCTATTCCTGCATTGACCTTATTGCAAACAAAGCATATACCATTAAATTTATGTGCTTTAGGCTATCTTACTAGTGATTTATGATTCTTATTAATCTTCTTACAGAATGTGTCATCATAATTTTCAAGACTAGAGCTTTCTCCATACTCGAATCTAAGACGTCTAGTATCTCTAGTGTCTCTTTGATCCTTCAATAATACATCAGGATTTGCATAAATGGCCCTAAACTTGTCTTTGTATTCATTTGTAGCATCCAAATATACTCTTAGGATTGTAATCATTCTTTCCAACTCCTGCTCATTGTTTTATGATTGCACCAATTCAGTTCTGAACACATGATTCTCATGTGCCAACCTAATGCATTCCTCAAATCTGTCTTTCATAGATATAGAAATATTTTCTTCATTCTTCTTCTAGTCTTCAACCTCCTTGGAGATCATCATGGTTATGGCTTGCATTTCATTCTTCATGACACCATTCTCCTAACTCAGCTTCTGACATAATTCCTTAAGGGCATTCTTCTCTTCATCATTCAGACTTTATAAGAGTTCCTTCCTTTTAGCTTGAGTAGATGATAACCTCTCCTGCAGGCTAAGGATGAATTCCTTTGCAGAATTTAACTCATATTGCAACTTCAAGTTCTTCAACCTTTCAGCATCATAGTCTTCAAGTGCTACTTCAAGTTCCTTCTCTATACTCATCTCCATGGATTCCGGATTCAAGATCTTCCTCAAGTTGTTAGACTTATTCTGAGGAACCGGGCTCTGATACCAATTGTTGGGATCCAAGAACACTGAGAGGGGTGGGTGAATCATTATTATACTAGTTAGAATATTTTTAACCTTATTAACAAATCCACTTATTAACTGGTATGCATAACAGAAAGTAACAACAAGTAATAGCAATGCAACCACAAGAATCAGCACCATAACACAAAGATTTATGCATGGAAAGCCTCAAAGAGGAAAAACCACAATGGGATTGGTAACCCACAATATCTATCCACTGGGCAAATGAATAAATATTACAAGAGGGGCCTACACATGAAGGAAGGCACATTGCCTAGAGCACACTACTCATCACAAAGGAGGCTTACTGACTACAAATATGAAATATTGAATTAAAAAAAAAAATCCAAACTCTAATGTGCATCTGACATGCTGGATGAGTTCCAGTTTAAGCACTATCTGTATTGGTTTATACTGTAACCTCCCTTATAGGTAGCTTATATCACTCTCTAATCCTCTAGAAAAATAACCAAGATTGACTACAAATCTTTACATTAACATTATGTTGATCAAGACCTCGCTCGCATAGCATCACATAATATATCACATCTCTATATATCCAAAATGACCTGACCAGACTGACTTTTATACCCATTTACATGTATAAACATAAATGCCTTATGTCATCTTACAATCATATTTCAAAAGATAAGAGACATGTCGACCTAGATAAAATATAAACATAAAACTATATGACCGTTGTCACTTCCATGTTTGTTGGATCAATCCCCTATGATAGCCTTAGAATACCGGTTCCATGTTTTCTGGTTACATGCTTGTCGATTTCCTGAATGTTGGTGATATGAATGTCGATTACCATGATTGTAGGATCTTCCATGAAGTGTGTTGCCATCAATGACAACACCTAGAATCTAGATGAGTGTCAATTTCTCACACCCAGACCCCATGGAGAACTCATGTGGTATCATATAATCCTTTCATAAAGACAAGGTAATGTATGACCATGCCAGTTCCAAATGTCTCTATAGATGGACAGGCCTTCCCGATCTCATCCTCTATTTATGCAAGCACATGAGACCATGAGTGGGACACAAAACATTATCTTATTAATGTGTAAAAACCCAACCCAAAGTTTTATTATTAATGTTATCACTTATTAATCTACTCTCCTATGTCATGGTAGCCACTTAGAGCTTGAATCCCCATAGAGATTCACTCCCCCTTAATGTACCTAGATAACCTATCCTCTATAGCTCAAAATAAGCATTATGAAACATATGTCATATAAATAGGAACACCAAAGATCTATATACATTAATAGAATGCACAATTTACAAGTAGGACTTCCAAACAAAGACCAATCACAAGTTCCAGTCTTGAAACTAAATCATAACCTCAAAATGACTATTCCTTTTCACAAGCCAATTTAGGAAAGGGTATATGAATACCAATCCATTCAAATTAAGTCCAAATAGACACAATAATACAAAATTGATAAGGTATACAATCACCCTAAGCCTTTGTAACTGACCAAGAAACCAAATTGAGCCAAAATTGCAAACTGAGACAAAACCCATAAGACCTATGCAATTTCTCTTTGGACCTATGCAGTTGGTCTCAGAAATATATAAAGATAAACAAAATATGAAGACTCCAAACTAAAATCCAATAAAAACCCATTTGAATAGAGTATAATTGCATCCCAAAAAAACACAGAAAAACTAGACATAGGCATTCATACAAGGTTTCCACTCAAACATAAAGCAAAACTGATCAATTGAAACAATCAATTTCTACATTTGATTTAAGTACAATGCATTATTTTTAAAACATGAATAAAGAACTAATTCCATACAATATATATAATCAAACAATGTTCTCAAATCACCCTTATAATCCATTTTAATCAAAACTACAAATAAAATTGAAACCCAAATCGGAAGATGGAAACCTACTTAGAAATCTCTGAAGAAAGATAGGAGAAAAAGAGAGAATTTGGAGAAGAAACTCCGAGCATGAATCCTCTTCAAATCAGCAACAAAATTCTAGCAAACGATCCCAAAGAAATTCAATCCAAGCTCCAAGAAAACTCAAAAAACAATCCTTCAATTAATATAGAAAAAACTGCAAACCCTTCTCCCAAATTCACAATCCAAAATTTTCCTACAATATGTAATAATAATTCTTCTCCCAAAACTTTGTGAAAATAATTGTAAAAAAATAAAAATCTCATAAAGAATTATACATAAAACTCAATTTAAACCTAATAAAGCTTCACAAAATCATGCACAAAAGAAAAGGCAAAACCCTAATTAGAAAATCATAAAAAATATCACCTCTTAAACATTAAATCAATAATATTAAATTAGTTTCTAAATAAAAATCCTCATAAAATAATTAAACATTAATATTTAAATATTAAAACACCAATTAAAATTTCCTAAAAATAATCAACTCCCACTAAACAACCATGGAAAGAATAAAAAAATAATTCCAATTAAAACTATAATCATCCACCAAATGAAATTAAAATACAATAATTAGTTCCACAATAAAATATAATTTCACTATAAAATAATGCCCACAATAAAAATATTAACATGCGCAATAATAAATCACTTCATAAATAATATCCAATAATAGTAATATATTGATTAAATCAAAAACATAATTAAAACAACAATAAAAAATAATTAATTATTAATTAATTTATAACACTTAGGCTATTATTAATATCAATAATAAGATAACATAAAATCCCACAAAATCATAAAATAATACCAATGTCAAAATAAGACTTACCATTGACAACGAGGTGATCAGATATTGCCTATATGACAAATTTGATGGTATAAAAAATGATGCAGAAGCATCTAGTGGTGTAAGGGCAATCCTGCATCACCCAAAAATAATTCCTTTTTGATAGTTTCATTTTAATATTTTGCATTTCTAGATACCCATTTGGGTGAATAAGAGATTTCAACTTTCATAATTGTTCTGATGCTTTTTCTAACTGACCTGCTATTTTTAGAAAGTTTTAATTTGAAGGCAGATGGAGCTTGAAAGTTTCCGGAAGCTTTAGAATGTAAAAACAAGTACTTTGGTGAAAGAATCGGGTTAAAATCATTAACAGTTTGAAAGTTATTCAAGTTTTAGTTTCCCAAAAATCTGATAAAAAATATTTTGAGTCAGATTTGAGGTATTAAACTGTCTCGAGTAGGCCCGAAAATGATGAGGCTGATTATGGACATACTCTTCACTCAAAGAGTTTTTCGACAGTCCAAACGGTGCATCAATCTGATTATCAAATCAAAAGTTATGGCTAGCGAAAGTTGGAAATTTTTTTGAAAAGTTTCCAATTTTCAAATTTGGCTCAATTTCAAAATTCAAATTGTATTTTTTTGCGCTAGACCACCAAATTTTAATTTTTAAATTATAATTTTGGCTCCAAACCAAGGAAGGCTATTTAGGAAACTTGTGGGTTAGTTTTTAGGGAGAGTTTTGGGGGTTGGAATATTAGATGGTAAGAAAGGGGTTTTCCAGAAAATTGTGTAAGTTGTAATGTGTTGTAGCCTGTGAATATTTATTCCTCTTGAATGTATTTGCATGTATTGAAAATAGTTTTAAAATAATAATAATATAATCTTTTTTGTCTCATTTTGCTATATTTTTCTAAGTCTCGAGTTCCACCCTTATCAAAAATAAAGATTAGATAATTGTCCCTAGGTTAGGACAATGGCTAGGGTTAGATACATTTTAGGCCTTGTACTATCTCCTATACCACCATTGAGATTTAAATACCCACTCAGACTTATGGGACTATGTGGAGTCGATGTCTATTACCTGCAACCTACACAAAATGTGTTGTATACAAACATATGTGTGTGTGTGTGTGTGTGTGTGTGTGTACATGTCATCAAATCCAAATAATAACATATGATCATAGATTAGCATCTCATAAAGCATCATAAATAATTACCACTATATAATCCAAGTCATAAGTATACTATTACTAACACCAATATGTCCATCCCAAATAAAGTATAACAATAATCATGTCGTGAAACATATAAGCATCATAAAATATTCTAATGACATGGATCACATGAATGTATATGTAACATCCTCAAATTCCACCCCTTACAATTTTTGACTACATTTGGTTCTTCACCTTAGTGTTTGCACCCCGCAGCCTGATCGGAGACCTGAATATGCTCATACAAGTCAAAATTTGTATTTTCCTCACCTGTGCACTCAAAGGCCACCTTGATCTTTCCCCAAAATAGGGCAGGACCAGGGCATGGCACCCTAGGATTCACTGGGACTAGGGCATGGCACCTTAGGATCCCCTAAAGGGGACCTATCTTGGGGTCCCTCCCTTTGGCCTATCTCAAAATGGAGCAGGAAAATCCCCCATATGTCAGATCAAGTCAGAAAATCAATCAATTAAACTCATTGGAAAGTATATAAGATAGATTTCCCCTCTCATTTTATGGATCAAGGAACTTACATCAAGTGTTCAAGCATTCAATCATTCAAGAGAAATTGAGCATTTTTCAGTCTTCCTTGAAGCTTTGGAGTAGCAATAAATTCAATATTTCAAGAATTGAAGATGATATCATCAATCTACTTTGTGAAATCACAATTCCATGTGAAGGCAAGTAAAACTTCACAAGGAGGTATAATCATTTCATTTTCAAGCAATTCAACATCCCCTCATAGAGTATTTCTACTTTCAATGATTTCATTTACATTATTTCAACCACTTGGCTAATTCCAAAACCAAAGTTTGACCTGAAGGCAAACCCCTATTCCCAATACATTTATCTTTCTTTCTATGTGCAAGAAATAGGTGCACAACTATACATAGGGAATTAAGTTTTATTCGCAAAGATGGAAACACCCTCTTCAAAACACAGAAAGTTTGGATGACCAAGTGGAGGGCACCCCTGTCTGAATACACAGTCCTTGCAACTTTTGCCCGATTTCACAGAGCAACTCTGAATCATCTAAAACTTCTAAGATCTAGGTGCACGACTGAATCCTGAACCTGTAGCTCACTATTTTTGCATACTTTGTCTTCATTAAATCAATCAACTTACAAAAGAGGGTCAATTGCATTCCAATCATAGCCAATCTACTCAGTATTCAATCCTTGCATCCTTTTGGATTGGATCTAGTAGATTCAACCCCTCTTTTGAATGTAAAGTTTTGTCCAAGTGAAATGTAATGCCCTCCAAAATACCCTAGGGAAAATAAGCTAACTAACATCTAATGTAACAACCTTTTTTTTCTATTTTGTTTAACAACTAATGTAATCTTAAATATCATTTATGCAATGTGAATAATTAACCATAAACTTATTATAAATATAATAATAACATTAAACCATAATCATTAAATCAAATATGCAAGAAGAATTACTAACTACATATACATTGATCCACCTCCCTAGGGTATCTCAATGTCATTACTTAGTTTCCTCTAACCCAAGAAATAACATATATTCATCATTTCCTAATATTAAAACCATTACTATTCCATCATGCCCATATGCAAATCTTTTACTATCTCCATTAAGATGATATGCAACTACATGTTTATTGATGCATTCTATCCTAGCATTAATCTCCTACTAAATGATATACAATTCTTGATACATTCTTTAATCATCTATATATATGCAATGCACTTAATATTTCTTTTCATATTACTTGATCCTAAATTCTTTCCTACCTTATGATAGGCAATCCTTTAATTCCTTAAACTACATGATATCGATGCAAGATCAATCCCATAACTAAGGTTCATTTTAAACTCCAATTCCCTATGTTCCTACAATTCCTTAACCATCCATATCCCTAAGTTTATTATGCAACCAACATGCTTATCTTTCACTAAATTCATAACATGGAATACATTCGTTTTAACACATACATTTCATTTATGAAATTCTTACATCCTAATATGATTCTTAATCCTTAATACATCCTATATGCTTAATGCAAGGTCCTAATTCCATTACCAATTAACCATTGATATGCTATGAAAGTATACCTATCATTTCAATGTACTAACATGAGTGAAAACCACATTTAATAATGTTATTATTTCTGCCATAATCATTACTTATGTTCATTCTACCATCTAAGTTCCATTATCACATTGGCATCTACTACAAGGCTCATTCTCCCACATCTTTCCAAGTAACACTTAATACAAACATGAATAAGATCTATGCATTATGAAGCCATTGTAAGAATAGAAATCTACATGAATCACTTCCTCCTTCAAATCTTATTATATACCATCAATTATAAATGTCACAATTGTCATGCCCAGAATTTAGGGCAAGAACGGGATAATTTTTTTTTTTTAAAACCATAACTTAGAACATCAATTTAACTAATTTGCAATACTCTACATGTGTTGTCTTAACTAAGTTTAGAGTTAACTTTATTCCATTAACACAAGTAAGCAAATAATTATTCAAATCAAAAGAATAATACCAAATTAATTATTATCTTATCTCTTCAACTTATTCCAATAGATTAAATTAAATCCAAAGATCTAAATTGCTCGACAAGGGTACTATAAATTTCCAATAGTCATAAATAGCTTTTAGATTCTCAATAAAATTATTCCAATCTCCATTATAGTCCCTTTAGATAAGTAATATTGCCACATAATTAAGTTTCCCCAACGTTAATTTAATACACTAAAAAATAATAATATTCTACTTAAATTAAAATATTTCAACTATTTTAATTAAGTCATTTATTACTACTTAAAATTTTAAACTAAAACTTACTCCCTCTATTTAATTCAATTTAATCCATACTTAAGATGTGCTCAAATTAATTTAACTAAGGTATGATTAAGCCCACTTGCTTTTATTTGTTCCAAAAAAAATCTCCACTAAATAAATATTTAATCCTATAGAAATTCTTTATTCTTTAACTACAACTTTCTATTTCTTAATTACATATATGTGTATATAAATAATTATAATTATTTATATAAACACATATATTGAAATATAAATATTTAAACAATGTAATATTTTCTTTCTAAATTTATTTAGACCAAACCATGCAAACCCTAGTTAGGGGTTTGCATTATAAAATCTTCCTAAGATTAAATTTTTTTTTATTAAATCTATTACCATTACCCTAGCCCTACCCGGGCTAGGGTTTTAGACTTATATTTTTTTTGATTAACCATTTTCTTTTAACAAGGCTGAATTGATAACCCTCGGGCGGTGGCCATGGCGGAGGAGGGACGCAATTTGAACGGCGGTGAAAATGACAGAGGTGGCCGATGGGGGCTTTCTCCCCACACGGACAGCGGCGTCGTTGCTGTGGGTCACTACCCACAATGGAGGCCGAGGCCTTCCACTATGGGTTGCGGCCCACAGTGGCAGCTGCGGCCGCCACTGGGGAGCTCGCACCCACTGTGTGGAGGGGCCGCCCTGCGAGGTAAACTGCAGGGGCCGAACCCAACAAAAAGTTTTAAATTATATATATATATATATATATATATATATATATATATATATATTATTTAAAACAAAATTTAATTTATGATTTTTTTTTAAAATATAATTATATATATATATATAGCATTTTATATACATGCAGGCATAAATACATTATTTTTTTGGTGATCATTTATAATAGTGCATTTTATATAAATATATATAAAATGATATACATGAAATCTGTATGTCAATAGAATTATATATTTATATAAATATATATATATTATATGACAACAACTATGAAATAAATAGGTCCTAGTATTCTGATTTTAGTTATATAAAAAAAAACAATGGATTAATAATTTCCTAATTCATTTATAGCAAGGGTATATTTTTCTAAGCAATAATTATATAGGTATTTTATTTCTACCTTCTGCTATATACATGACTAGATTTAATAGTTTTACCAGCAACTAAATAATCTAGATTTTATTTAATAAAGACTATATTAGAATTGCGATTATCATTTTTGAAATAAATAAATTTACAGACTTTGCAAAAATCTATAGCAACTAATAAAAAGACAGATTTGGATTATCATATGCTTAAAGTAACTGACTGATTTTAGTTAATTTCACACAGCAACTATAACAAGTTAAATTTACATTGACTAGGTAAACTATCTATCTAGATACTAATTTCTGAAATAAATGAAAAGATAATTTTCCAAAACTATCCTGTTCTAAAGTGCATTTACAAAAAATAGAATTTAAATGATTTATATGCAGCCTATAATATGCATGCAACACTAATCTCATTATTTCTTTTTTTTATTTTTTTTTATTTTGAATGCATAAGAATTAAATAACTTTCTTGCTTTGCAATTTAATAAAAACACATCAGATATAATATTTTGAACTTTGGAAAAATTCTAAATTTATGAATGCACAATTCTTTTCTGCAATAAATAGCATACTAAAATAATAAAACTTCTTTTTTTTAAAGAAAACGTATTTCAAGATAACACTTTTATCACTGTACAATGGGTCTCTCATTTCCAATAAATGAGGACTTTTTTTTTTTTTCAAATAAAAATTACATTTACAAATAAATTTCCTACAACCAATAACTCCTGCAACCTTCCACTTGTCCTACTCTTTTCTTCCGACAATCCTGCAATGTAAATCAAAACTATGACCATGGAGTGCTCACCTCCCAACCTAGGATAACTAGTAGCCACCCTTGAGCTCAGAGAACCAAGCCCTAGATGGGAAACAAACATGCAAACACAAAGGGACAGAATGCACACAAATTCAAACACACTCCCATCCCAGCTACACTGCACCACACCTTGGTGATGACCTTTTTAAGGGTGGTAGTGGACCAAATACCCTGAGGAGAACTACAAGTATGGAAAAACATGTAGCCACCTCATGGCACACCAAAATATCAAGAATAGCAACCCCTTATTCCTTATGCCCCCCAAGGCATTCATGCCTTATTTCCCTCCTTATGACCCCCATTGCACAAACAAGCCATGCAGCAAGGGTCACACAAATCCCTTGTGATCGCTCTCATAATGAGAGTCTCTCACTCGAGGGTTGTCACTTCTACCACCCACAAGATCCTCCTCTCTCCCAAGAGTAAGAGGTCTTGATGACTCCCAAAACACATACAATATATAACACAAAATACCAAATGAAATTTTCAAAAGAACATGCAAGGAAGCAATTTTTTTACACCAACATTACTTTCAAACACATGCAATAAGGAAGCCATTTTAAGAAGAATGCAACCAACCTTAATCTGCCCAAAGGTAGGTTAGTTTTGCTGAGGATGAGCAGCCCAATTCCACAGTTCTTCTCCTTCTACCCTTAGCCAAAATTCTCTATTCAAAATCTAGTCTATTCTTTTCAAAACTTCTCTTGTCTCCAAAAATGGAGAGTGGGTGATTACCCACAAATTTTCTAATTCTTGCTTAAGAAGCCCCTTGTGAGAGTTCTCACAAGTTTCTAAAAACTAAAGAGGAAGCTAAGATAGAATGGGAAAGGGAACTCTCATTCGAAAAGGAAAGTTTACAACTAGGTTCAATCTTCTAATTTCAATTTTCGCACAACTCAGAAAAGTCAATTTTTAGGGTGTCTAAAAGGTCACTTGGGAGTAGAAAATTGCCTTAAATTACCCCTAACCCTTACGTATACCTTATGGGCTTTAGGAAACCCTATTAAACTACCCCTAGGTGTTCATTTAACCCTTTTTAAACCCCTTTGAAGTTTATTTTCGGGTCAAACCTATGTTGACCATCCCAAAGATTCTTTACCCAAGGTATTTATGACATCACATTACATTAATTGAAAACAACTATAGTTGAACACTTTCCCACCAAGAGACAAAAATAAAAATTCAAACTTAAATCCACACATGTGTCAAGTGACACAAAGAAAACACTTTTACAATTTAATACATGAAATCGTCTCTTGGGGGTTTTACACAAATCAATTAAATAACACTTAACACACATGCATCATATACTGTTACGAATAAAATACAACACAAATGGGGTATTGTCTCTCCAAATAGACAAACCCTGGCTTACGAACATACATAGGTCTAGATTTGGTTCTCCGTAAAATTTCCATGGTCACATGGATAACTTCCTGTGCATCTCAATTACACATTAGTAACTTCAACTAACCTCATATAATATAAGGTACAAGAATAATAATACACATCAAACACTTGCATACAATTTGCATTTGAACAATTTAATACATCTTATATCCAAGTAATTTCACATAAGCAATTATCCTAATTCTCATAGTTTTGATCCACACATAAAACATACATCCTATTTCTATCATCATTAGTAAAGTCTTGCAAATCCAATAACGACATATATCATCATAAATTCTTCCTATTCAAAAATCATGTAGGGTTCTATATCATCAAGAATATAAATAAAGCATCAACATCCATTAATGTTATCCAATCATGGAATCATATAAGTTCTACATCCAGACATCGTTGACATACGTTAAATCAAGATTATCCAATCAATGGATCTTTTAGAATTTCAATTTCATAACACATCAAAATGTACACCACAAAGTGCAATAATTCTATAACTTGGTTCAATTTCTTTTCTCACCAATCTATCTGTCTAACATAGTCCATTCTATTGAATTATAAAGCATTTATTAATAGGGTCAAACATGGTCATCTAAGTTAATCAAATCTTGGTTTGGGGAAGGCCTTACATCCTCCTCCCCTAGAGTTTGACTTACTCCTGGAAGTCACATGAGTAGAATTACGAAGTAGGGACATAACATTTCCCACAATTTCAATGAGTTACTCAGAATCTTAACTTGCCTACTAGAAGGATGAAATACCAAAATCAACTTATTATTGTAATTAACTTACTATCTTCACAAGGTTAAATTATTAGTATTTTTTTATTATATTTCCCTTTGATTCTTAGGTAGGTGTTTTACAATGTTCTATCTTTCAACAATTTACATTAATGCGCCATCCAAATCATATCAATAACGCACATCAACTCCCACAATCAAGGTTACACATATTGAATTTCCTAGGAGTTCTACTTTGTTTAGGATTTGTTTAAAAGCATGTTTATCCTACTGTATTTTCGTCCATGCATGTTACTTAAGAAAATTGACATCACACTTAACCACAACGAATCTACTTATTCTACATTCGAGGCACCTCATTAGGGTGTTGATACACTATTTGCTAAATCGTCCTAGGTGCATAATTTCTTCCAACTTTCTTAGGTGGCAAGGAAAAATCAAATTTAGGTTCTTCAATTCCACCCCTATATAGGGTAGTTTTCTACCACTAGGGATTAAAATATTTTTATACTTCTAGGCTCCCAAGTTTAAGTTTTATAGGGAACATTATTCGCCATTTCCAAACATTAAGGTACACAACAATCCCATTCCAAGGGAGTGATGGAAGTTATTAAAACTTATTTTAGATATCATCCACGCAATCATCTCCATACCCATGCCAAATTTACTAGTCGACAATCATTACTTTCACAATTCATTAGGTCTAGGTCACACTATTGTTATAAATTTTCTCTTTTAGATTACTCGCAATTAATTTTATTTAGGAGGATATTTTTTCCTTTATCTTAATTTGATAAAACACATTCTTTGTAAATTCGTGTGCCTAATTTCACTCCTTGCGGTATTGTCCCTTGACATGCTATTAGTGGTTCTATGAACATGATATATATTACACAAATCACATCACTAGGGCTAGTTATATCAACCTTCAAAATGACCACTTGACACTTTTCAAAAATACAAGTTACTTCTGCCAAGTCCAATAAAAAGAAGAAAAATGCTGGCAATTGAAAAATATTAAAGGGCATGGCCTGCCACTGTGTTTCCCCACAGTGGGCGGCCCCTGGGAAAAACCCCCGCCTGACACTCCTCCAACCGCCTCCATGCCTCCACTCCTCCCCTTCATCGGCCACTCTCCACCAAAAGACTCCATCGTTCGGCCCTGCACTCAAGGACAAATAATAAAATAAAAGCCCTAACCCAGAATTTGGGGTTAGGGCAAGTAAGGAGGATTTTAAAAGAATAGAAGAGTTTTTTTTTATAATAAAGAAAATTAGGGTTTCAACATTATTTAATTTTAGTTAAGTTGAAAAGGGGGCAAGTATATTTTAGAGAAGGAATACTTATATATATATATATATATATATATATATATATATATATATATATATATATATATATATATATATATATATATATCTGTGTGTGTGTGTGTGTGTGTGTGTGTGTGTGTGTGAAAATATGTAGTTTAAATCATGCAAGTAAAAAAAAAATGATTTTTATGTAAATGTTTGTTTAAAACCTTCATATTTTATAAATGTTAAATAAATATTTTAATATAATGAATAGGCGAATTGTTGATTAAGTATTTTTTTGTAACCTATATATGGTTTTTTTTTTATAAACATATGGGTATACTTTTAAAAGGATGTTTAAATTTTAACTATTTATGGAGTTTAATCTTTAGGAAATTTTAATGGGTTGATAAGTTATTTTTGGGTTCCCATAAGTTAGTTTGGGATTTAATGGAAATGGTAATGAAATTTTTCTACAACAATACTATTATCATTATTAGGTAAACATATTTGAGAGGTTTAATTGGTTGAATTTTAAGCAAGAGGGAATGTGATTATTGAGAACGAAATATTAAGTGGTTTTAATAAATAAATGGGATAATTTAATATAGTTAATTAAATGAATAATTTAAGAGGGTATTGTAGTGGCATAATATAATTTCTCTATGGTAAAATTAATGGACTAAGGCTTGCGAACCGTGTTAACCCAAGTGGATGCTTTTATCAGATAATTTGATTACCATAACAAAGATTGACACCTTATTTGTATCTATCCAATTAGATAATATTAATGCAAGGAAATAGCAATAGTGTTGAAACAATAGAAGCCTATTTAATTAAGTTATTAAGGAAGGATATAGTAACCAGATGGAGGAAACTTGATAATTAGTAAATAATTGAGATCAAACCTAGTTAATTATATTAATGTCTATTCGGTAGAATTGGATCTAATTAAGTACTAATAAGCGCAACCATAAAGAAAAGGGACTTTTGAGAGAATTGAATATGTCCCTTATAAAATATAATTGTTTCGCATGATAATAGGAATTATCGTAATTGTTATGTTAGTATTTAGTATAAATTAAGAAACTGGTGGGGCAACTTGATAAGTTGTCACAACTAATTAAGTATATGGTTACTTATAATTTAGTGTCCTAAAAAAATAAAAATTGTTGGTTGTGTTTTGCCCAAAAGTTTGGGCATGACAACAATTACATTACATTCATAGGTCTCAACCCAAGACATAATCTAGATTACATACACCATTACAAATACATGAATAACATAATGAGAGAATAGATCATCCATCTACTACATCTCCTATGATCATTACTAGGTTAATTTACATATTGAATCATGATTTCTAAATACATAAACCTGCTATATTAAAATCCATAATCCATCATGATGAAGAATCCACATCCATTCAAGAAAGAACAACAACAAGGGGATAAACCCAATGGTAAAAATCACCAAACACCCATCCATGTGGAACCAAAGGAACCACCCCCATGCTAGGAGATGACACAAGTTCCCAACACACACTCTACATCTAGGTTCACAATTAATACAGAAAGACAAGATTACAACAACACTCTCAATATGGAGCAAATACAACTAGCATAAACAACCATAATAAGAAACTCCAAGAGGCTTATCAATCAACAAGGCATAGTCATAAGAACATCAAAGGGGACACATGTAGGAGTGGAGTGTCATCACAATCCATCTGCATAACACATAACATAAGGCTCTTATCTTGATGGACATGTGGAGCCATCTCAACCTATTAGAGACTAAGGGAGATTAACTTACCGTCTTGACAGCCTTCTCATGCTTATCCTAAAACATCCTCCCTAGGACTAAGTCATGAGGCTCAAGTCAATTAATTATCTTATTTAATGATCTATATAGTCATCCCATGAGTTTATTATTAAGTTTCCACTTGATTACAATAACATGATAAACTCCCAATGCGCCCTCATGGTCTAGACTTCATGCATCCTTACAAGGAACCTCATGCAAGCCTATCTCTCATGACCTCAGAATTTACAAGGAAGCCCACTCCCCCCTAACATAGTCTCAAACATGACAACACAAGAGGCTCTAGAATCATAATTAAATCTGAGAACATACATAAATCTGAAATCATAAATAATCCATATGCAACCAACAATCTCATCTCATAATCATGAAACATGTGAAAAGTCACAACATGAGAAACAAAACCAATGAGCCTCTTGTCCGAATAAACATATCAAGGACATAAGAAATTCCATCAAATATGAAATGAATCATCAAATAATCTCAACAAGGCCTATCCACTTGTTGGCACATAATCACAATAATCTCAATCTCTCTCTCTTGGTGCATCAACAAGAGAGGAATCACAAAAAAACTCAAATGACACAAAATGCATATAAAACATGCAAATGAATCATATGAAGACTTCAAAAATCATAAATCAACATTAGACAACATCACAAATTCCCTAAAAAATCCTCAGGTACGACCCAAAATCCAACTAACATCAAACAAACCTCAAACTGGACAAAACCCTCAAAATACACAGATTGGCACATAAATTCACTAAAGTGGTGCATATGGCTGATATTTTACCACATATGGTGATTATTTTAGTGCATATGAAATTTATTTTATCACATATTCAAGTTCTTTTAGCGCATAGGAAACATAGTGTAAATTTTGCAAAATAATACTAAAGTGCGGGATCAAAACTGCTCAAAACATAATGAGCCAAATATGTCATATTTATACTCATTGGAATCGGGTTGAAATGAATTTTATAAAGTTATAAACAACATAAAATAATAAAATTCATCCAAGAAAATCCAATTGAAAACATTCTATAGACTTTAGGAGGGAAAAACATCTCCAACAAGTTCAGAAAACCATCTAACACCAAATCTTGAATCCAAATCATGAAATAGACTCAACACGCATCTAAATACAAAAAATAAACTTATTCTAGACATGAAAACACATAAAAAAATGGGAAATATTAAATTTTTGAGAAGGAGATGAGTCTCGTGAGTCTTCCTCACGGCAAGGCCAGACTGGAAGCTCGCAAGGCTCTCTTCTCTCAACTCCAAAAACTCCCTTTAATCTTTAACAACATGAAATAAATTTCCAAAGAAACAATAATAAATACAATCACAACATAAATAGAATAAATCTCAATACATAGAAATCCCATTTCATGCATTCATGACAACCACAAAAAAGATAACTTCCAAACAGTCATCCAAATAAAGATCTCATAACCCATGGAATTATCAATCATTTCCATTAAGAATAAAGAGAATTAAATGAACTATTTCCTTATTCTCCACACAAAACATTCACATAGTAAACACTGGTAGACAATGAAAACAAAGATAAACAACAAGGGTATGGCCTCCAACCTGTAACCCGTGTGATGGTAGGTAGCTGAAGGAGAGCCCACAAGTTTTACATTCCAAATCAAAACCCAAATATCTTCCAAACCCAGTCCAAGAAATCCACCAAGAATCCAAAGCCAAAAAATGGAACCCCTGAACAATCACAGGGAATCCATTAAAAGGAAACAATAAACAAGAAACCCTAGAAAACCAACCAATAGGATAATTCCAATATGGAATATTTTTCCCATATCCTATGGTTTCCCCAAAATTAAATCTTCCAATAGGAGAATAGGGTAGGTAGGAAATATTAACATATATTATAAGTAGGTAGGTGGGATAAATATATTTTATATCCCATGGTATAATTACCATACAACCAAATAAATATTAGTATTTAAACTATAGCCCTATAGGAATTATTATTTAATACATTATATTGAACCATAGTTATCTTTAATTAAATACTCACCAATAGAAAACATAATTAAATAAATCAACCATTAAATAATTTATTACTGCCAATCTTAAATATTAATTAATATTTAGACTTTAATCAATAATCATTAATTAATTAATTAATTTAATTGGGTTATAGTTTTTTCTACCTTGGATGATTATCATTTTGATGTGGGGTCTTTTTATTATGGTGGTTTTCTCCCTCGCCATGAGCTCTTGGGTAATGGATGGTTTGGTCAATTGTTGTTTGAATTAAGAATGGGGTTGATATGTGATACCTTGGATGATACACAGGCTTCTATGGATTTTCTTCTGTATCGAGTTCCTGCTCAGTTTGTGGATAAAGCTTGGGTTGTTTTTGAGGCTTTGCATTCGTTACTTTCTTTGAGATTCTTGTTCTTTGCTTCTACTCGATTGGAATTCACTCTAAGGGTTGTTCCTCCTCTGGATGTAGCTCATGATCCTCCTGTTGAAAGCACTAGATCTTGGTTTTTACATGTCTGACTACTATATCTTGGAGTTGTGGTATGTTTTTTGATGCAGATATGGATAATTTTGGTTTTATTCAGTTTTGACATACTAGAGATTTGGTCATAGCTTATGGGCTCCTTGGTGCCTCTGTATGATCTTCTTGAGAAGTTTCTCTTAGATATCCAGATCTTCATTTTGTAACTAGTTGATGCTCCCCAATTGGTATAAGTATATGGGCTTCTTGGTGTTTCTACATGATCTTCTCGAGGAGATATTTTTTGTTATCTAGCTCTTCATTTTGTAGCCAGCTAGCTTTGTATCTAGATATGTCCTATGGGACCTCTTTGTATAGTTCAATTATATGGGGTTGGGTGGGTTTACTAGATATGTAACAGATTTTGTAAGGGTAGTTTAGCTTTCTATTTTTATTCAAGGCGATAACCAGAGGTTTTCTTGGGGGTTCTTTCATGTCAATATGCCTTTTGAACCCATTGTAAAAATAATGAAATATAATAATAAAGTTTAGTGGCTTGCCCACTTTTATTGAAAAAAAAAAATCAATAATTAATTAAATAATCCCTAAAAAATTATTAATTAAATAAATACTATAATTCTAAAAAATGTCATACATCAAATAATCAAAAGCTCAAATAGCTTAAATCCATCTAATTAAAAATAAGAATAAATAATACTAACTATCAAATTTGTCAACAAATAGACAAATAATCCAATGCCACATAAATAACCATGTGATAATTAAATCAACCACACATGAATAATCCTCATGCCAAAAGAGTCAACCAATACTAACATACTCACAAAACTGAAAGAGCCAAGTTGACAACTGACATGACCAATTGCACCTAGTGACAACTTAAACCTAGAGTATGTGAAGGGAACCCATGTCAACTCTGAAACCACATATTACCATTGGGATAAGGACACGCTCGCACCTAGGGATTTCAGGAGGAATAGATGTCTCATACCTGCAAGTCCTGCAACCACCAATAATGAAACATGTATATATACATGTATAACAAAAAAGTGGTATAATTATGCAACAACACATCCCACTCACATTGAGTGATGTGACGTTATCCTCCATAAAGACAGCCAAGCAAAGGTCAACACATCATACAACATCTCATCAATTAAGTCCATGAAATAGGGTTAGGATATAAATAATAATATCAGATACTAAATCAACATAAATCATCCATAATATCATTCAATGTGTGATCCATATAATCTATCAGCAAAATAGGACATGTATGACATTCATTACATGAATACATATGAAATCCATCAAATCACATACATCTATCCAATCATGAAATCAATAAGGACAGTACCATCATCTATACAAATCATCAATGTAGCATAAGTCCACATAATCATAAAGCAATTGAAACACATGTCACAACCTATTCATAATAGGTCTAATAGGTCTAATAGGTCTAAATATGTCTATCAAGCATGAAATAAAATTCTAGTCGAGGAGGGGCACTACATCATCCCCCCCTTGGACTCAACTTACTCCTGGAAGTCACAAGGGTTAAGATGACAACAAGCATTAATTAATCAAAAAATTCCCTAAGCATAGAAAAAATTACAATATTTCCTTTAGGACATTTACCAATAGTACCCATATTCTTCCTCATTTAATGTTTCATCAATCCATAAATCATTTAATTCACTCATTTCCTAACCCAAGATAAGATCACGACTGCAAAATTTTCATCCCCATGCCTCAATCATTCAAAATTAATACATTACACTAGTGATAACAAGTTACAAAATTTTTACTAATTACCATGATTATGCTAAATCATTAAGATATTTTCAAGGAGACTTCATTTAATCCACACATCACAAAAAAAAACTTGTAATTTCTACCACTAAATAAGCAAAAATCAAAATAATTTCATATCATTTATGCATGATAACACTTATTCAACATCTAATTGTATGCATCTAAGAAGACATATATACATTTTACACATTCACATTCCTATCTTATTGAAGAAGTCATAACATAAGCCTAAATGAGAGAAAAATCCTTAGAAGAAAGCCTCTTTTGATCAAATGCTATCAAAATATCACATAGAAACCAAAATTAGGTAGTCCATTTACTTAGAAATAACAAGATTTACAACATTCAAGTATCCTAGTCTCCACCATGCTTCTGCTATGCTACTCTAATACAAACGTTGGGTGTAAGAAATTAATTCCTTCAAAGCATCCTTTATCTATTATTTATGAATGATAGATTCATGACAACTTTTGAAGGTATTAAATCGTCAGCCTTTTGTTAATTATTTCATAAATTATAGACTTCGTAGTTTCGTGTGCATTTCTATCTATTATAAATCTAGAAAATTACCAATACATTTCACCTTATTAACATCATTCATTTACTCAACTAATATTGACATTAACTAATTGTTCGCCTAGTCTAGGGCAATTCTTTGTGATGTCCTCCCTTGCACACACTATTAGAGGTTTGAAAGGAACATGATAGAGACAATACTTGACACAAACTGAGGGCCCACAATACTTCCAAATTTGGAATGACCACCATAAACAACAAAAGAGAAATCGAAAGGAAAACATCATCAAGTCCAACCATTAAATATGAAAAAAGAAGAAAATTTGCCAGCAAAATCCAATCAAGAATAAAGTATGATAAATGCCTCAACAAGGAGTAAATAAAGAAAGAAGAAATTAGTGGTCAACCCAAACACGTGCAAATCCCAAGAACAAGTTATTTTCAACAATACTTCACACTAGTCACAAAATAACTCAAGGAAAAATAAATAACTCATCCAATCCACATCAGGAGGTGACCAATATTGGTCACGCCAAAGGGAGTAATTGTGGCACACACCCAAGGGTATAATGCCCCTTGAACGAGTCAGAGAGTGCACACCATAATTTTGAGACCTTTATTAACATGTTCCATATTTTCTTAATCTTCTTTAATGTAATGAACTTTTACTAAAGTCCAGATAAGTATCCTTTTCAAGAATGACAATTGCGAGGAAAAGATAAGGTGATTAATACACCTATACTCATACAAAGAATACACTCGAATATCCCATTCTACAAAAAAATCATATTTATCAAGTTATAATAGAAACAAATGTCAGAATGTTCCATTAATTACTTGAAGTAACACTATAACTTATACCATTTATCTCAATGTACAACTAATAGCACATAGATGATTATAATTTCCTTCATAAAATCATTAAGCAACTTAGTCAAACATATATCTAGACACACAAACAAGTTTTTTACTTATGCAACATTTTAACATTAGTTTCCAATCACATCCATTCATTTTACTTATAAAAATCTTGTAATACATCATTATCCATTTGTAAATATTATGGAAATCACCGTTCTACTTGTAGAAACTTAATTTCCTAATGTCACACTATCACATAGATACATACAACATTCTATTAAAACTCATCTCTTATCATTGCTTAGTTATAAGCATTCATGAATTAAGTACTTTCAACATTTCAAGAGGTCAGTACATCTTCATACAAGTTATTATCAATTCACACTACTAGTATCTATTAAAAGAAACACTTTCTTAAAATTCAAATAAAGGACATAGCATTTGTACCTAGTCTGCCTATTGTTCAAGAAAAACATTTCTTGGAGCCACATCAATCCTACTCAAGGCTTAAGAATCTAACCTCACCAAACCAAATTAAGACACAATGATATCATTTCCTACACATGCAATGCACCACTCTTTACTTCATTTGATATGTATACTATAACATGGTATTTTAACCCGCTAGTCGGTAAATACTTTTGCATCTATATGAAGAGGTATTTTATCTAATCAATTCTTCTTCTTTCAGATGAAATAGAAATAATGGATGCAATTGCAAAATCTTAACCTCAAATGCAAATTTATTCCATCTAACTAATCTTTTAATAAATTCAAAATTCACATCCATCAATGGCTATTCAATCCTTTTATTTAATGCTGATAACTCCTAGGTGCATGAATCTTTTACCCAAATAGAGACAAAAGGAAGGATATAATCAATAAACTCACACAAAGATTACACATGAACAATTCAATTTCTTGGACAAGCTTTATGCATCTACTCTATTCTTTCCTAAGGTATACAATTTTAACTTCACATGATATTTCATAATATTATAAATGCAACTAGAGATCCCAATCATCATTAAAGGCCATGTTTTAATCAAACAATCTTTTCTTATAGGCAACATCATACATATTTGAACACTTGACAATTCCATATTACACCAGCTATTATTCCTTAAATTTACATAGGAAAATGGGATTATAGAGAAGACACTCCTAGCTACCATTTTCTTACATATATATGCATCTCCTACAAGTTCTTTAATTTCACATCCTTATCTATACTAAAAAAATTTATATCCTGAAAAGACTTCTTCTTACCATTCAGGTGAAAAATCCATATAACAAGCTAGTCTTATAAGCATAACATTGGTTAAAAGAATACACACAATCTTTCCTCTTTCTATATCATAATCATCTATATATTGGAGTAACAACCTCTAACATTCATGGGGGCATTAGGAATTATGAAACAACATGATCCAATAAAATCACATATCTATCTTTCTCATGTAGGGCATGCATAAAGAATGAAAACACGTCTTGCACAAAATTATGAATTGTAGGGGAGAATAGGGAGAAACACAAAGTATGGACAATTAAGATCACCAAATATCTATTCACATTTTCTGAGATAAATCTCAAAGGGTAACTTAACTCAAGAGGAGAATACAATATATATCACAAAAACAAGAAAAACATCCTTAACTAGAGATCCCGGTGTTGCAACATGGGCTCTGATACCATATGTAATGCCCACCAAAATACTCTAGAGAAAATAAGATAACTAACATCTAATGGAACAAATTTTTTTTTCTATTTTTCAACAACTAATGTAATCTTAAATATCATTTATGGAATGTTAATAATCAACCATCAACTTATTATTAATATAATCATAACATGAAACCATAATCATTAAATCAAATATGCAAGAAGAATTACTAACTACATACACATTGCTCCACCTCCCTAGGGTATCTCAATGTCATTACTTATTTTTGCTCTAACCCAAGCAATAACATCTATTCATCATTTCCTAATATTAAAACCATTACTATTCCATCATGCCCATATGCAAATATTTTACTATCTCCACTAAGATGATATCCAACTACATGTTTATTGATGCATTCTATCCTAGCATTAATCTCCTACTAAATGATATACAATTCTTGATACATTCTTTAAACATCAACATATATGCAATGGACTTAATATTTTTTTTCATATTACATGATCCTAAATGCTTTCCTACCTTATTATAGGAAATCCTCTAATTCCTTAAATTACATGATATCGATGCAAGATCAATCCCATAACTAAGGTTCATTTTAAGCTCCAATTCCTTAAACATCCATATCCCTAAGTTTATTATGCAACCAACATGCTTATGTTTCAATAAATTCATAACATGGAATACATTCCTTTTAACACATACATTTCATTTATGAGATTCTTACATCCTAATATGATTCTTAATCCTTAATACATCCTATATTATTAATGCAAGGTCCTAATGCCATTACTAATTAACCATTTATATGCTATGAAAGTATACCTATCATTTGAATGCTCTAACATGAGTGAAAACCACATTTAAGAATGATATTATTTCTGCCATAATCATTACTTATGTTCATTCTACCATTTAAGTTTCATTATCACATTGGCATGTACTACAAGGCTCATTCTCCCACATGTTTTCAAGTAACACTTTATACAAACATGAACAAGATCTATCCAATATGAAACCATTGCAAGAATAGAAATCTACATGAAACACTTCCTCCAAACCTTATTACATAACATAAATTATAAATGTCACAATCACATTACATTCATAGGTCTCAACCCAAGATATCATCTAGATTACATACACCATTACAAATTTATGAATTACATAATGAGAGAATATCTCATAGATCTACTACATCTCCTATGATCATTACTAGGTTAATTTACATCTTGAATCATGATTTCTAAATACATAAATCTTCTACATTAAAATCCATAATCCACATCCATGCAAGAAAGAACAACAACAAGGGTAAAAACCCAATGGTAAAAATCACTAACCACCCGACCATGTGGAACCAAAGGAACCACCCCCCATGCTAGGAGATGACACAAGTTCCCAACACACACTCTACATCTATGTTCACACTTAATACCAAAAGACAAGATTACAACAACACTCTCAACATGTAGCAAATACAACCAACATAAACAACCATAATAAGAAACTCCTAGAGGCTTATCAATCAACAAGGAAGAGTCATAAGAACATCAAAAGGGAGACATGTAGGCATGGAGTGTCATCACATGCCATCCACATAACAAATAACATAAGGCTTATGTCCTGATGGACATGCGGAGCCATCTCAACCTATAAGAGACTAAAGGAGATTAGCTTAGTGTCTTCACAACCTTCTCATGCTTATCCTAAAACATCCTCCCTAGGTTTGAGGCTAAAATCAATTAATTATCTTATTTAATGATCTATCTAGCCATCCCATGAGTTTATTATTTCTTTTCCCCTCGATTACAATAACATGATAAACACCCAATGTGTCTTGGCGGTATAGACTTCATGCATCCTTACAAGGAACCTCACACAAGCCTATCTCTCATGACCCTGATTGTCACAAGGAAGCCCACTCCCCCCCTAACATGGTCTCAAACATAAAAACACAAACGGCTCTAGAATAATAATTAAATTTGAGAACATACATAAATCTGAAATCATAAATAATCCATATGCAACCAACAATCTCATCTCATAATCATGAAACATGTGAAAGGTCACAACATGAGAAACAAAATGAATGAGACTTTTGGACAAATAAAAATATCAAGGACATAAGAAATTCCATCAAATATGAAATTAATCATCAAATAATCTTAGCAAGACATATCCACTTGTTGGCGCATAATCACAAGAATCTCAATCTCTCTCGCTTGGCGCATCAACAAGAGAGGAAGTGCAAACAACTTAAATGGCACAAAATGAATATAAAACATGCAAATGAATCATATGAAGACTTAAAAAATCATTAATAAAAATTAGACAACATTATAAAATCCATCAAAAAGCCTCTGGTATGGCCCAAAATCTAACTGTCATCAAACAGACCTCAAACTGGACAAAACCCTAAGAATACATAGATTGACACATACATTCACTGAAGTGGCGCATACATTCACTGAAGTGGCACATATAGCTGATATTTTACTCCATATGGTGATTATTTTAGTGCATATGAAATTTCTTTTAGTGCATATGCAAGTTCTTTTAGTGCATAGGAAACAGAGTGTAAATTTTGTAGAAAACTACTAAAGTGTGGGATCAAAACTGCTTGAAACATAATGAGCCAAATATGATGTATTTATACTCGTTGGAATCCACTCAAAACTAAATTTAAGAAGGTATAAACAACATAAAATAATAAAATTTACCCAATAAAATCCAATTGAAAACATTCTATAGACTTTAGGAGGGAAAAACATCTCCAACAAGTTCATAAAACCATCTAACACCAAATCTTGAATTCAAATCATGATATAGACTCAACACACATCTAAATACAAATAATAAAATTATTCCAGACATGAAAACACATAAAAAACAAGGTAAATATAAAATGTTTGAGAAGGAGATGAGTCTCGCGAGTCTTCCTCACAGCAAGGCCAGACTGGAAGCTTGCGAGGCTCTCTCCCCTCAACTCCACAAACTCCCTTAATTCTTTAACAACATGAAAGAAATATCCAAAGAAAAAATAATCAAATACAATCACAACATAAATATAAGAAATCTCAATACATAAAAATCCCATTTCCTGCATTCATGACAACCACATAAAAGATAACTTCCAAACTTTCATCCAAATAAAGATCTCATAGCTCATGGAATTCCCAATAATTTCCATTAAGAATAGAGAGAATGAAATGAACTATTTCCTTATTCCCCACACAAAATATTCACAGAATAAACACTTACAGACAATGAAAACAAAGATAAACAACAAGGGTATGGCCTCCAACCTGCAACCCGTGTGATGGTAGGTAGTTAAAGGAGAGCCCACACGTTTTCTAATCTAAATCAAAACCCAAATCTCTTCCAATACCAATCCCAATAATCCACCAAGAATCCAAAACCAAAGAATGGAACCCGTGAACAATCATAGGGAATCCATTAAAAGGAAACAATAAACAAGAAACCCTAGAAAACCAACCAATAGGATAATTCCATTATGTAATATTTTTCCCATATCCTATGGTTTCCCCAGAATTAAATCTTCCAATAGGAGAATAGGGTAGGTAGGAAATATTAACATATATTATAAGTAGGTAGGTGGGATAAATATATTTTATATCCCATGGTATAATTACCATACATCCAAATAAATATTAGTATTTAAACTATAGCCCTATAGGAATTATTATCTAATACATTATGAACCATAGTTATCTGTAATTAAATACTCTCCAATAGAAAACATAATTAAACAAATCAACCATTAAATAATTTATTACTTCAATTCGTAAATATTAATTAATATTTAGGCTATAATCAATAATCAATAATTAATTAAATAATCCTTACAAACTTAATAATTAAATAAATACTATAATTCTAAAAAAAATTAGAAATCAAATAATCAAAATCTCAAATAGCTTAAATCCATCTAATTAAAAATAAAAATAAATAATTCTAAATATCAAATCTCTCAACAACTAGACAAATAATCCAATGCAACATAAACAACCATGTGACAATTAAATCAACCACACATGAATAATCCTCATACCAAAAGAGTCAATCAATACTAACATACTCACAAAACTGAAAGAGCCAAGCTGACAACTGACATGACCAATTGCACCTAGTGACAACTTAAACCTAGAGTATGTGAAGGGAACCCATGTCAACTCTAAAACCACATATTACCATTGGGATAAGGAGATTCTCTCACTTGTGAAGCCAAGGGAGCTCACACCTGGGGATTCCAAGAGCAATAGATGCTCGGTACCTACAAGTCCTGCAACCACTGACAACGATACATGTATATATACATATATAATAGACAAGTGGTAGAATTATGCAACATCACATCCCACTCGCAATGAGTGATGTGATGTTGATCCTCCATGAAGACAGTCAAGCAATGTTAAACACATCATACATCTCATCAATTAAGTCCATGAAATAGGGTTAGAATATCAATAATAATATCAAATACTAAATCAGCATAAATCATCCATAATATCATCCAATGTGTGATCCATATAATCCATCAACAAAATAGGACATGTAGACATTCATTACATGAATACATATGAATTCCATCAAATCACATATATCTATCCAATCATGAAATCAATAAGGACAATACCATCATCTATATAAATCATCAAAGTAGCATAAGTCCACATAATCATAAAGCAACTGAAACACATGTCACAACCTATTCATAATCCACTTAATCATCAAGAAGAATCTAAATAGGTCTAATAGGTCTAAATATGTCTATCAAGCATGAAATAAAAGTCTAGTCGAGGAGGGGAACTACATGAAAATTGATCTTAGCAAATTCCCCACTGCCAAGTGGAGACTTGGCCAAGCCCAAAATTTTCCACTTGACATTTTGGTGAGCCCGACTCCTTACATCCTTAATTATGATTTTTGTTTTCATATCTGAGTGTATGCAATTTAAAATTCAAATTTTCAATTACAAGTTTAATTTCCTTACAATTTTTTAAAATTTAGAGGTTGAATTCACAAAAACCCTAATTTTTAGATTCAAAATTGAGCTTGTCATTTGTCTAAATTGGATTGAATATTTCAGATCTAATAACTTTTCAATTTTGCAATTCAAGTTTTTATTTACACTTTCAATTTTCAAAATTTTAAAAAATTACATAGTTAAATCACAAAACCCTAATATTTATTTTCAAAATTGACCTTGTGGATTGTGTAGATCTTGAATTATTTTCAGATTTGGGTCTTTGCTTCAATTTCAAAATTTATTTTCCCTCCTTACAACATTCAATTTTTCAAATTTAAATTTTTAAAATTAAGCGGTTTATGCAACAAACTCTAATTTTTAAAATTAAATTAATCTTGTACAAATTCAAATTTTCCTTTAAGCATTTAATTAGTTCAATTAAATATAATGTCTCTTGTTGCCCCTCTAAACATCATAAAAGTTGGCCCTTAAGTGTGCCCTTTTTTGTTCTTCCTTCAATTAATCATTTTATCATTCATCCTAAGTGTGTACTATTTCGACTTTCAAGGATTATTTTTGCATATCTAGACATCTCCAATTACCATATCCTTCTGGAATTCGCATTAAAATCACAACATCTTGCTTCCCTGAAAATTTGGTAAAAAATTGGTCAAACCATGTATTCGGAGTGTGTTGCTACCACCCTGGTCCTGACTTTTTCTACTCAAGTTTTGGGAGCCTATTTTGTCAATATTTTACTCCGAAATTCCAGAGATTTGTGAAAATTTATTTATTTTAGGTCACCCTAAGGTCAAAAAAAAATCTGAATTTCAACATTTCCATTTTCAATTTAAATTTTAAAATTGAGTGGTTAACTACATATACCCTAATTTTTAAAATTAAATTGATTTTCTCAATATTTCAACATTTCAAAATTTCAAAATTTTAATTAAGAGGTTAGATTTGGACAACCCTAATTTTAATTTTGATTTTCCCTCCTTTCAAACTTTTAAAATTAAGAGGTCATTTTCAACCATAAGTTTAAATTCAAATTTCTATCTTCTAGGGGATAATTTCAAATTTAATTTTAAAATTCTAATTCCTAGGGGACTACATTATTCTTTCCAATTTCTTTTCCCTAGTGCATGAGTTTTACTACTATTAGTCCTACCTATAGTATCCCCATTAGAAGAAGTTGTTGAATTAAGGATGCCTAAGGTTTAATTACCAAGGAAATGGAGCCTAATTTGGCTAGCTTTTTCAATGAGGATATTGGTGGTTCTTCTAATCCTATAGATATTTCCATTTACCCTCTTGATAATTCTCACAATGAGGAGGATTTACTAACTAGAGTATCCATTGACCAATTGGCAAAGGTGGACAATCAATTTGAAAATCTTCAACAATGGATGAGTCAAGAATACTTGGAAAGTGAAGCTCCCATATTGATTGAAGGATTAAAAATAACGATTCAAAGTGATAAACATGGTGTTGATATCTTGCATGGTATTTCTCATTTGTTGATTCTAATATCATGCCTATGAAGAGTTATACTCAAAACCTAGGTTGTTCACAACCTCCTAGTCAAGAAAATCATTCCATTCCTTTGACAACTCCTATGACTAGTGTTCCTACCTTCACATCAAATATCATGGCTACCTCTACACAAAATTTTATACTTACAAATGTTAGTCATGGGGGAAATACCTCTTCTTTCATTTCTCCTACCATGAATGTTCCCTTTGTTACCCAATCACATTCACCACCCATAAATGTTAGTCAAGGGGGAAACTTCTTCAATCACAATTCCTTTATTCCTCCTATGAGTCTTCCATGTGTTACCCAATCTTCTCTATTACCTACTTATCATAGTGTCCCGCTTGCTTATTCTCAATTTATTCCTTCATTCAACAATATTACTCCACTTTCCTAGTCCAACATATCTAATTTCTATCCTTCTATCTGTTAGGTCCCAGAGACAACTGAGAGGAGGGGGGGGTGATTCAGTTGTCTAATAAATTTAAACAAAAAACAACTTAACCAACCTTAATGCTTAATACCAGTAAACCAAACTTTATGCCGGTAGAGAGTTTATCAGTTAATTGCAGTATCAGAAAAGATTAATGCATGAAACAAAAAGACAATAACATCCACAACACATAACACCAATATGTGTACATGGAAACCCTGTAAGGGGAAAAACAATGATGGGAAACCTTACCCAGAATCAGATGATACTACTGTAGATAGTATGTGTATACAAATGGGGTTTGCACATGCAGAAAGGTCAAGCGCTTAGAGCTCACTACTCAAACACAAATAGGAGTTACATTGAGTACAATTGGATGGTTAAATCCAATAATGATGTACTACTCAAAATAGCATCTTCATATGCTAGATTCAGTACCGATTCAGTTCTGATATGTCTTCACAAAAACCTTCCTTCAACCTTCAAATGATGTCTATGTGTATAGCTCTATTTATTCTTGCATATACCAAATTACAATCCTTCTCACATTCGCATACCGATCTTACAAATAAGATCTTACATTTATACCATAACATAAGACCAATTTTAGTAGGTCGGCTCTAAAAGATATTACAATAAAATCAATTACAAATAAAACAATATCTAATGCATGATGTTAGCTCAATGCATTTACAATAACAACAAAATCATCTCCATAGCATGTCATGCTGATCTAGAATAGATAAGCCTGTTGGTGCTTATCCTGGACCCATTTGCCGATAACAACAAATATGCAAACTCGAATATACCAATGAATAAATCTTCAAGATAAAGTGTCTAAATGATGTCTTCAACATAACCAAGTGTTTTCCATGTCATTCCAAGTGCCGATGAACAATATATCCTATTGGTGTATGTACCAGATATTGGTGACTGTACATAAGTCACTTGCTTGTCGGTGAACATTGCCAATTCTCCATGTGCCAGAGTTGATAAATTATTAATAGGTGTTGACATCAATGAAAAAACCATATCAACATATCCAAAATACCAAAAATCTTCCCCTTTGGCATTGATGTCAACACAAGATGGAAAAACCATCAAAGTGCCAAAACAGAAATGCCAAATACCAAAAACCAACAATCTCCCAAAAAGAGATCAAAACCAAAAATCAAAATTTAGGTACAGAGAGTAATCAATCTCTCCCCCTAGGAGTAGCATGTGTTATTCCATGTCAATCTCTCCCCCTTTGACATCAAATGCCAAAGCAATACAAAAATCAAGTTCAAATACAAAATACCAACTTATTTAGTATACCAACTACTCCCCCTGAGAAGTAGCTCTCCTCATCAAAAGCCGGAGTAAAAGATTTCTCTATTAGTTCTGCCGGTTAATGACAAACATCAACTGTCTAAGTCTCTACCGATGGGGGTATGACCCCAAGCTGATCTCTGAGATATTCAAAAGTCTCCTTAGGAAAAGGTTTAGTGAAAATATATGCAATCTGCTCTTTAGTATTTACATAAACCAGTTTTACTTCTTTTGCTTCAACATTCTCCTTTAGAAAATGCAGTTTGATAGAAACATGTTTAGTTTTAGAATGTAGTACCGGATTCTTAGATATATCAATTGTTGCAGTGTTATCACAATAGATAGTTATAGGTTCCTTGCATTTTACCTTTATGTCCTTCAACATTTTCTTAAGCCATAATACCAGTGTACAGTTAGTTGCTGCTGTAACATATTCTGATTCTGCTATTGATAAAGATGTGCAACTTTGTTTCTTACTTAACCAAGAAATTAATCTGCTTCCAAGAAAAAATGCTCCGCCAGTGGTGCTTTTTCTATCATCTACATCTCCTGCCCAATTTGCATCTGTGTATGCACATAATTCAAAGTTTTCATCTCTAGGATACCATAAGCCAAGATTTGTAGTGCTTTGTAAGTACCGAAAAATCATTTTTATTGTCGATTCATGATTTTCTATAGGATTAATATAAAATCTTGAAACAATACATACTGCATTCATAATATCAGGTCTTGTTTGTGTTAAATATAGTAAACCTCCTATCATAGATTTGTACCTAGGCGGATTAATAGGTGTAGATTCATCCCTTAGTGATAATTTGTCATTTTTAGTCATAAGTGTGCTTACCGGTTTAGCATTTTCCATCCCAAATTTATTTAGTAACTCCTTCAAGTACTTAGATTAACTCAAGAATATGCCTTTATCAGTCTATGAAATATGCAATCCTAAAAAGAATTTTATCTCTCCAATCATAAACATTTCAAATTTTTGCCACATTTCAATAGAAAAGTCTTTACGTAATCCATCTTCTCCTCCAAAGATTATATCATCAACAAAAACTTCTATAACCAAGATGACATCATTAGTCACTTTATATTATAAATTGTTGTCAGCATTACCTTTAGAAAAACCAATCTTTAAAAGATATTTATCCAATCTAGCATACCAAGCTCTTGGAGCTTGCTTCAACCCATACAAAGCTTTCTTTAACCTGGAAACTGTATCTTTGTTATTTGTCAAAGAAAATCCATCAGGTTGCTCAATGTAAACTTCTTCTTCAAGATCTCCATTTAGAAATACACATATAATATCTATTTGATATACTTTATAGTTCTTGTGTGCTGCAAAAGCCAAGAATAATCTGACTGCCTCAATTCTAGCTACCGGTGCAAAGGTTTCATTATAATCAATTCCTTCTTTCTGAGAATATCCCTGGCACACCCATTTTGTTCCAATTTTATTTTTGTCTTTAGGCCAGGGAACTAATGTCCATGAGTTATTCTTTTCAATTTGTTCTAATTCTTCTTCTATAGCTTTAATCCAATGTTTATCTTCACATGCCTTATTAATTGATGTTGGTTCAATTTGAGAAATAAGACATACCTCTTCATTTTCTAGTCTTCCTCTTATCATAACTCCTTGATATTTGTTCCCAATTATCTGATTTTCAGAGTGGTTCAATCTTACATACCGGGGTGTCTTTGTTTGATGTTGTTCCTCAATTACAGTGGAATTTTCAGATGATACCAGTGTAACTGGATCTTCATTCTGTGCCAGTGTGTTCAATGTAGGTTCATTTGTTAGTATCTCTATTGCTGGTTCAGAGTCTATATACCTTGAAGTTCCTCTAAACTATTCATCAAACTTCACATTTGTACTTTCAACAATTTTGTGCAATCTCTTGTTAAAACATCTATATGCCTTGCTCTTAGATGAATAACCAAGAAATATTCCTTCATCACTTCTAGGATCAAATTTGCCAATATACACATCTCTTCTAATATAGCATTTACTTCCAAATATTCTGAAATATTTAAGAGTAGGAGTAATACCAAACCATAGTTCATGAGGGGTCTTACCAGTTTCACCTTTGATGTGAACTTTGTTGAGTGTGTAGAGTGTTGTGCTTACTGCCTCTCTCCAATATACATGCGATAGTTTTGCTTCTGATAACATACTTCTAGCAACATCCAAGATAGTTCTATTTTTCCTTTCTACAACTCCATTTTGCTGTGGTGTCCCGGGTGCTGATAACTATCTTCTGATTCCATTCACTTCACAGAATGTATTAAATTCCTTAAATGTGAATTCACCTCCTTGATCTGATCTCAAACATTTGATTTTCTTACCGGTTTCATTTTCTACCATCACCTTGAATAGCTTGAATTTCCCAAGTGCTTCTGATTTTTCTCTGAGAAAAGTAACCCAACACATTCTAGAATAGTCATCAATGATTAGCATGAAATATCTATCTACTTGTAAGCTTTTAGTTCTAGTTGGACCGCATAAATCAGTATGAATTAAGTCAAGAGCATTATTGGATTTTTCTAGAATACTTTTAAAAGATGCTCTAACTTCTTTTCCAAATTGACATTCCTTACATACCGGATTGTGAGGTTTAACATTCTTAGGTAAATCTCTAACTGCTTTAGTTGTACTAATTTTCACAATGCAATCAAAATTTACATGACAGAGTCTCTTATGCCATACCCAACTTTCATCAATATGTGCAATCAAGCATGTCTTTTCATTGTTATTCAAATGAAAGATATTATCTCTAGTTTGATTACCGGTTGCAATTTCCAAACTAGTTTTGTTAATAATTTTGCATTTCCCATTCTTGAATTGTAACTGAAATCCTTTTTCAACTAATTGACCAACACTCAATAGATTATGCTTTAAACATTCAACATAGTAAACATTGTCGGTATTATTCTTATCATCAAGAGATATAGTACCTTTTCCTTTGATCAAACAAGCTTTATCATCTCCAATTCTTACTAGACCTCCATTATGTTCCTGAAAAGTCAAGAATTTACCTTTATCACCAGTCCTATGATGTGAGCATCTTGAATCAATGATCCATTCATCCTTAACTTCAACTTTAGCTGCCAAGGCCCACTCTACCGATTGAACAGTAGGTGTCGATTGATCTTATGTTATAGCAACAAAGACCCATCCATTGTCTGCCAGATCCTCATCAAAATCATTAGTGACTCCTTCATCAGCAAGATAACAAGATTTGTCTTTATTCTTCTTAAATCTACATCTCTGATATTTAGGGTTAGGTCTGTATGTTCTTCTAGCTTCTTCTCTCAATATTGCATGTCTATCAGGGAATCTTGAAGCCATATGACCAATCTTATTATAGTTAAAACATTTAAAGGGTTCTTTACCTTCATAATTACTTCCAAATGGACCTTTAGGCATTTTCCTTGCAAATAGTGCTTCAAGTTCTTCAAGTTCTTCATTTTCTCTCCTGCTTTCTTCAAGTTCTTTTGCATAAAAGGCTTTCCAATCAGATTTTTCAAATGATGGTGCAGATGATGTTGATGCCTTAAAAGATAAATTTGTCTTTATAGTAGCAATAGGACCAAATTCCTCAATTTCAAAAGCTGAAAGTTTTCCAATCAATGTGTCCCTAGTTACTGATGTATTAAGCATTGTTCTTAACTCATTTATAGTAGTAAATTTCATTTTTTATGTCGATGGAAATCCTCTTAAAACTTTTGAAACAATTTCATCTTCACTTAAGGTTCCTCCACAACATTTAATACCCAAAACAATTTCATTAACTCTTTCCATAAAAGCAGGAATCCTTTCATCTTCTTCCATTTTCAGATTTTCATACCTGACCCGGAAGCTTTCAAGTTTTGCAATTTTGACTGTGGAATCTCCTTCATTCAATGTTTCCAAATGGTCCCAAATAGCTTTAGCGGTAGATCTATCAGATAATCTAATGATTTGCTGATCTGATAATGCACTCAAAAGTGCTTCCCTTGCTTTGCAATCATTTTCCTCATCTTTAGCCAAGTTAGGTGGATTAGGTTGACTTTGAGTAGGAGCAGTATAGCCATTCTTTGTAACATCCCAAATGTCCTTTTCAATGCAATTCAGATGTGTCTCCATCCTGATCTTCCATATGCCATAGTTGGTTCCATCAAGTTTAGGACTGTCCTTCCTGAAACAGTTAGAAGATATTGGATCTCCTCAAGCTGTTAAACTTCTACAAAAAGAGGACTAGGCTCTAATACCAATTGTTAGGTCCCAGAGGAAATTGAGAGGGTGGGGGTGAATCAGTTGTCTAATAAATTTAAACAAAAAACAAATTAACCAACCTTAATGCTTAATACCAGTAAACCAAACTTTATGTCGATAGATAGTTTATGAGTTAATTGCAATACCAGTAAAGATTAATGCATGAAATAGAAAGACAATAACATCCACAACACATAACACCAATATTTGTATGTGGAAACCCTGTAAGGGGAAAAACCATGGTGGGAAACCTTACCCATAATCAAATGATACTACTGCAGATAGTATGTGTATACAAATGGGGTCTGCACATGTATAAAGGCCAAGTGCCTAGAGCTCACTGCTCAAACACAAATAGGAGTCACACTGACTACAATTGGATGGTTAAATCCAATAATGATGTACTGCTCAAAATAGCATCTTCATATGCTGAATTCAGTACCAGTTTAGTTATGATATGTCTTCACAAAAACCTTCCTTCAACCTTCAAATGATGTATGTGTGTATAGCTCTGCTTATTCTCACATATACCAAATTACAATCCTTCTCACATTGGCATACCGATCTTACAAATAAGATCTTACATTTATACCATAACCTAAGACCAATTTTAGTAGGTCGGCTCTAAAAGATATTACAATAAAATCAATTACAAATAAAATAATATCCGATGTATGATGTCGGCTCAATGCATTTACAATAACAACAAAATCATCTCCATAGCATGTCATGTTTATCTAGAATAGATAAGCCTGTCAGTGCTTATCCTGGACCTATTTGCCGATAACAACAAATATGCAAACTCGAATATACCAATGAATAAATCTTCAAGACAAAGTGTCCAAATAATGTCTTTGACATAACCAAGTGTTTTCCATGCCATTCCAAGTGCCGATGAACAATATATCCTATCGGTCTGTCTACTAGATATCAGTGACTGTACATAAGTCACTTGCTTGTTGGTGAACATTGCCAATTCTCCAAGTGCCAGAGTTGATAAGTTGTTAATAGGTGTTGACATCAATGACAAAACCATATCAACATATCCAAAATACCAACACTATCGAAGGTACAATCAATAGTCTAGCCCAAACAATGTCTTCCTTACAATAACAAATAGCTTCTATGAATCAATCCAAGTATAATGTACCCACATTTGATGTAACAAGCTCATGATCCAATGACATTCTTAGAGTCGTCCCTCCTAAACATGTAGAAGTCCCTCAATTGGAACTTTATAATGGAAAAGGTGAACCCTTAACTCATGTTAAAACATGCTAAACTTTGTGTATTGACTTTGCCCATGATCAAAGGTTGTTAGCAAAATTGTTTACTAGAACATTTAGGGATAGAGGTTTTCAATGTATTGTTATTTTCCTCCTTATTCTATTACTTCTTTCCAATAACTGGCTAATGTTTTCATTCAACAATTTCACAATAACATTGGTCCTAAAGTTACTTTGACTGATTTGACGCATTGTAAACAAGGAATTAAAAAAAAAGTGATTGATTTTATTGGTAGATATAAGAATTTGTATTCTCAAATTTCTTTTCCCATGCTTGATTAAGATATTCAAAAGATTTTCATTGCTAATTTACAAAAATATATTAGGGATAAACTTCTCTGAATTGAGATTACTTCCTTTCCACAGTTGTGCGCATTACTTAACAATTATCAACTGATTGTGAGTCAATTGGAACAATCATCTCCTTGCATGGCTTTGAGTGATAAGGGTGATAGTCTCAACAACCATTTGTGAAGTTTAAAACAAACAAGGGATTCTTCAGATTCAATAATAACACTCAAGTAGCAACCACTATAGGTGTGCCTCCTTTGTATAAATTATTTAAAAGAGAAAAAGAGTTTACTCCTTTGAATGAATGTTTGCATAGAATTATGTCTCAGTTAATACAAAGAAATGTGTTAAAACTTACCCAAATCAAACCAATCAACCCATCCAAGACAACTTCACCTTACTTTGATGCTAAATATTTTTGTCAATACAATCATTGGCCTGGTCATAATACTGAGAAGTGTTATTCATTGAGAAGTAAGATTCAAGAATTGATTGATAACAATAATATATCTATGGCAGGTGTGAATGATAAAGGAAACAAATATGTAGATCCTCCTAATCAGAACCTTCAATTTTTACTGATCCTTTACCATCCCATTCCACTAATGTGATTCAGATTGATCATCTTTCTTTCTCTCCCAATGATGTGACCCTTGAATCTAATATGTGGTGAACCTTGTAGATCAACAAGGACCTCCTAAGGATTTGCGTATAACATTTGATCCTAGTGATACCATTAAGGAACCTAATGGCCCATTATACATAAGTGCCAAAATCAAAGGTATACCCACTAGAGGAATGCTTATTGATCCTTCTTGCATGGTTAATGTGATAAATGAAGAAATAATTTTTACTTTGCAATTGCATCAAGTGATATATGTGTTGGTATTTTGATGATGTTTTGATTGTCATTGATGGACACACACTTTCTTGATGTATGAGTTATGCTCAACCGGTAATTATTCCAACCGGTATTGTGTATTATTGAATGTATAGTCTTTAGACTATCAGTATTTTGCAAAAGATGTTTACCGGTCACAGATTGACTAAAGATCTCAAGCAGTATGAAGACCCCAAGTGGTTCGAGGATCACAAGCGGTATGAAGGACCCAAGCAGTTGTTAACTTTTGATTGGAACACTACGATCTACTAGTCTTCATTTTTGACAACCAGTAATTAGTATATTGTATTAACTGGCATTACTCTCTGATGAGTTACCAACCGGTATTTCTATAATGTGTGATGCGTTATCATCCACCAACACTTTGGGAGTGATTTTGTGTTGTGTTACCAAATGTGTCTAGATGCACTGAACCTAGGAACATGTAGTCTAATCCTATTGGACCGACATGAAATCAGTTTCCTTATAAGGACATCATGTCTAGGGTTTGCATGTATGAGAGAGAGAATGAAAGATAGAATAAAAAAGGTTATGTGTTATCATAGTAGAGAAGATTAGGTATGTGTGAAGAGATAGAGTGTGGAGATATTGAAGACTAAAGTAATGCTGAAAAGAATTAACAATGAGCTTTCAAGGATCTAACTAAGCATACTATGCTATTATCTAGATCATTCACTTGTTGATTACTATTATCTTCGACAAGTCTGAAACCCTTAACCGAGTAGGCCCAACAAAGTCTTTGTAAATCTTCTAACAAGCTGGTTCACAACTGTGGATCTAAAATCCTTTAACAAGGTAGTCTTTAATAAGACTCATCTCTTAATAGAGATCTAGATTCCTAACAGGATCTGTTCTAGTGAAGAACATTGTATGACCTTAACTGGTCTGGTTTCTACTCTGCAGATAGTTACTTGTGAGTTTCTACTCACCATGGTTTTTCCCATTTGGGTTTCCATGTCAAATATCTTGTGTTATGGTGATTGTTCTCTTGTGGGTGAATTCTTTGCTTGCTATTTGGTTTGCATTTATCTTAACCGGTTTATTAGTGAATCTGTTGCACTGGTTATCTGCTAAATTTTTAAAGAGTTTGTTTACAGTAATTTTTTGTATACTAATTCACCCACCCCTCTTAGTATTCATTAATTGGTATCAGAGCCAACCTTTCTATAAGTCTAACCACTTGGAAGGAGATATGGGGGAATAGAGTGCAAGGGAACTTACTCATCTTCTCACTCGAACTAAGAGAGCCTATGATGAACTCAAAGTCAAGTATAAAGCCTCTTTGGCCAAGAGAAAAGAGCATGCTAAAAAACTAATGGAACTTACTAAAAATATCTCTTCTGATGAAGGTGACATGGATGCCCTAGTTGAAGAAGTTGAAAAATTGAATGAATCTAAAACCAATCTGAGAAAGGAGTTGGAAGGACTGACTATCAGAATATGTCAAGATCTTGAGAATAGAAGGAAGGCTGAAGATCTAGTAAAAGACAAAGATCATGAGACCTCCAAGTTGAAGCAAGAAATCAGTACCCTTACTGCTCATCTCCAAGAGAGTAATGTGAAAAAAGAAGAAATGCAAGGTGAACTAAACATGGCTATTTCTGAGAATGCAACCTCGATGGAATCCAATGCTGATATTTCCAAGGAACTTACTGAGTCAAAGGAGATACTTGCCAAATTCAATAAGAGTACTGTTAAGCTAGAACAAAAGCTGGAATCAGCAAAGCTAGTAAAGAATACCATTGGACTTGGTTTCTTTGGGTATGAGGAAGGTGAGACCTCTGGAACAAAAGTTGAAGCATCAAAGAAGCAAATGACATCCAAGGATAAAGGTAAGCAAAAATTTAAACCTATTTGCTTTAATTGTCTCAAAGAAGGGCATACTGCTAATGTGTGTAGAAGCAAGACCTACAAAAATTTTCCTTATTTTATAAACAATAAGCCTAGATCCAATAGATTCAATGGTAACTATTACGCATGCAACAAGTTTGGGAATAGAGCATTTGAATGTAGGTCTGTTTTGCACAACACTGGGAGATATCCTCCAAGGACTCAAGGAGTTATCCCAGAACCTTCTATGAACTGAAATCCCAACTGGTACAATACCTATGACCATCGGCCAGGTGGTTATCAAGCGACTACTATTTGGAGAGAAACTTGTTTGATCTGTCATGGTAGCAGTCACACTGCTGCAACATGCAAAAGGAAGAATGAAAGTATGAATAATGGACCATGGAGAACACCTGGAATGGTATGCTATCATTGCAACAAACTGAGACACACTACCAAAACTTGCAGACTAAGAAAGAACCTATTGGATGATAAACCAATCACTCTAGAAGGGAAGATTGATGCTAAAACCGTTCAAGTGGAAATGAATAAAACTTGGAGAAAGAAATCAGAAGAAGAGTCACAGGATGAACCGGTTTCTGCACCTAGTGTGGAAGTCTTTGAACTGGCAAACTGAGCTTTAGAAAATCTTAGGGGGAACATATTGGTGAAATATTTCAAACCCCTGATTTGTATCGTAAAGACCTTAACTAGTATATGTTACATGTCAATCGGTAGAAGATTCGAAGTAGTAAAAGGCAAAATTAGGGTTTGTGCCCTAACAGTGATGCATTTATTATGGTAGGTGAGAGTTGTTTAAAGGGGATTTTCATCATCATTATCACTTATCAGTTTTTGAGAGAAGAATTTTCAAGAGCAAAGCAACAAAGAGAGATTCATCTAGCGATTCAAAGTGAATTCAAAAATCTTGCAGAGGAATCTAGAGATCTTTTTCAATCTATCAGTGAAGAACACTAAGCGGTAATCTAGCAACTGAAGTGGTGTATTGTGGGTGACATTGGTAAACCCTAAATTTTGGATTGTGAAGGTATTTTTTGAAATTCTTACTTATCATTTGATCATGGCTTTTGCATCACACTCTAGTTCTAGTGCACTTGTAGATTCAACCAATTTTCTTCTAAAGAAAATGAAATACAATGCCCTATCACAAAGTCCTGCCGGAGTTATTATCAAGGAAGACATTTCAGGGTATAGAGACTGTAAATTGGAAGACCTAAGATCCCTAGTGATTCATTCCTAGCTAAGTCTGTTCTATGGGGATGACAAGAAAATCAAACCTGAGTATAGTATCCTTGAAAAGATGAAACTACACAATGTGGTATATTTTCTGGAAGAGTTCATAGAAGATCATATTCGCATCATCCTTAGTAGAGTGCATAGTGATGAGATGTACCTCAAGCAGACCCATGACATCACATCGGAAGCAATTTATGCCATCACCAGTTTCTACAAAATTGGAGAGGTACCAACTTTACAGAAGGTCACCAAAACTGAAATGACAAAGCTCACTAGTTCTATGAGTGACCAATGGGTGATGACCATCAACACCATTAAAGATGATCTGGTGAAATATGCTTGCATGGTGATTGGTTACTGGATGTTTTATGCCAATAGAATGAATTTTGTCCCTGCTGCTGCAGTGAATGCCGCTTACAGGATGATCAAGGAAGACACTACATTTGACCTATGTACCTGTCTACAGAAGGAATTGTTGTTAAATTTGAAGTCCATCAAATAGGACAATTCTCTAAGGTTCAGGTTTTCCCAACTTCTGGTTGGCTTATTCTTTTATTTTCAAGGTTATTTCCCTAGAATAGGTGATGTGCAATGGTCTATTGAGCTACCGGTCTCCAAACAAATTAAGGAAAGTCTACAAGTAGTGGGAACTACATATCCTAAGGTTCTGAATAAATATTTTGATGAATTCAAGTAGAAGATGAGCCAAAGAATAAGGATATCTGGTGATATTATGAAGAAGTATGAAGATGACATCTGCTTCACAATAAGGATTGATGACTACATAATGAAAGCAGTGGAACCGAGAAAGAAAGTAGTTGGCCCTATGGGGTATGAAGTGATGTATGACATGTTGATTGGGTATGCCTCTACCTTACTTGCCTCTCCACTGAATGCTAAGAAAAAGAGAACTTGTACCTACTTAGAAAGGGTCACATCGGTTGAAGAACCAAAACAAAAAAAAGGACAAAGCAGTGCCATCGGTATCTGCATCAGTTACCTCTGCCAGTCTGAAAGTGACTAAGTGGTCACTAGCTAAGAAGAAACCTAAGAAGTTATTTGAGAGGAAGCAGAAAACCAAAACCAACTCACCGGAGTAAGAGGACACTAAACTAGAGATTCAAACAAAGAAGACAAGGCAATCAAGAAAAAAGAATAAGTCTACCAGTAATGTACCTGCAACCTCTACACCAGTAAATATTGTTATTTCTTCTTATAAGCCAATGACACATTGTGAGAGGACAATTAAGAATATTAAGAGAAAAGTGCTTGATGATTTAAAGGAATATTTTGATGATTTTAATGATAGTGAGAAAGAGGAGGTAGAATAGGAAGTCATTAAATACTTATGTGTTAATGATTGGTCACCATCTGAGATTAGACCGGTTACAACATATTATTTGTATAATTCTTTAGATAACAAGTGGCACATTGCCATTGAAAGAGAATAGGAGATCAGAGAGAAAATTTTTGCACAATACTTTCCTGATGCTTCAAATTCTGAATTATTTGAAATAATGGATAAGAACAAAGGAATCTTCTTCATGAGAAGGAGAAGACTTGGGCTATTAGAAGGTAAAGCTTCTGAAGTGGAAATGGATACTCACATACATGTGAAAGTTGTTGTCAGAATACACCAAGTATCTGAAGCCAATAAGAAGGTTGAACAAGAACCTGACCTATCATCAGGCCAACCAAATGAAGTATTTGATAGTGAAGGTGATAGAGTGACAGAGAAAATTGATCCTATTGATGTGGATGCATTAGATAATGAGGATGTCACTCCTGACAAAGAGAAAGAGAAACATGATAAAGAAAAAGTAGAGAAAGAGAAACAAGACAAGGAAAAGGCTGAAAAGGAGAAACAAGACAAAGAGAAAGCGAAGAAAGAGCAAGAGGAAAAAGCAAGGCAGGAAGAAAACAAGAGGAAAGAAGAGGAGAAGAGGAAAGAAGAGGAGAAGAGGACAGAGGAAGAGAAGAGGAAAGAAGAGGAGAAGAGGAAAGAGGAAGAGAAGAAGAAAGAAGAAGACAAGTGGAAGGAAGAAGAAAGGAAGAAGGAGGAAGAGAAGAAAAAGAAGGAAGAGGACAAGAAGAAAGAAGAAATGGAGAAGAAACAAGAAGAGGAGCAAAAGAAGAAAGAAGAGGATGATAAAAAAGAAGAAGATGAGAAGGAACCAAAGAAGAACAAACAAGCAGAGACTCCTAACGCAACCTATGATAAAACCAAATAGGTTGATACCACCAGTCCTATTGATCTTCAATCAGCAGATGAGTCTGAGCTACTTCGAAGCATCAAACTTGAACAAGAGAGACTGGAAGCATTGTGGAGGAAGAAAGAATAGGATGTCATACAAACTGCGGTTGACACCCTTACCAGTCTGATTCCCAGTACCAACCTCCCTAGTACCAATTCCTCTCTATCCAAGCTTAAACTTTTGTGTACCATAGTGGAGGACCAAGTAAAATGCTTGGAAGATGTTGCTAAAGCCACTGCAAAGAAGAACCATGAAAAGGAACTCAATACTGCCTTAGTCAAGCAAATGAATGAACTAAGGACACAACTACTGAAACAATAGAATGATATCAATGTTGCTATAGGTTAAGGTAAATTACTGTTGAGTAAAATCTTCTAACCCTATCTATTTTGTGATGATGTGCTTAACCAAAAAGCTAAACTCCAATCGGAGTTATAGGCATATATCAGCAATTTCAAGATGCAGTATGATTCATTCACTACCTATGGGCAAACTGTTCATCATTATTAGTATCAAACTACCAAGATGGACTTAGAGATCAACAACCAGTCTAAAGAATTGCAGGAGCTTCAACTTCTCCTATTGCCAAGACTGCAAATTCTTCAGAAATGTTTTCTCAACCTGGAAACTATCATGGTAACTCAAGAGATGAGTACCATTGATGCAATGGAAGAACTGGTATTCCAGATGAAGACTAAAAGTGAGGTTGCTACCTCATTACTTGAGTCATGGACATTGGCCATGAAAACTTTTATGCAAGACTTTAAATCTGTTATTGATAAATTTCATTCCTTATTGTCATGAACATTTAGTCTATTTTTATTGTATAAGGAAACAGGGGTTAATTTGCATTACATTGTCATTGTTGGCAAAGGGGAAGTAGTGTACATTAAAATTTTGGTGAATGTTACCATTTCATGTATACTTTCATGTTACCATTTTGGGAAGTAGTGTATGTTGTAATTTCTGCAAAAGGGATAGTGTATATGCTTAGGGGGAGTAATTTTGATTTTGGCAATTTTTGTTGTAAAAACACTTAGATGTCAAAATTTTCCTATGTGTTGCCATCAATGCCAAAGGGGGGATTGTTGGCATTTTGATGATGTTTTGATTATCATTGATGGACACTCACTTTCTTGATGTATGAGTTATGCTCAACTGGTAATTATTCCAAACAGTATTGTATATTATTGAATGTATAGTCTTTAGACTATCGGTATTTTACAGAAGATGTTTATCGGTCACAGATTGACTGAAGAGCTCAAGCGGTATGGAGACCCAAAGAAGTTCGAGGATCACAAGTGGTACGAAGGACCCAAGTGGTAGTTAACTTTTGATCGGAACACTATGATCTACCAGTCTTCATTTTTTACAACTGGTAATCAATATATTGTATTAACCGGTATTACTTTGTGATGAGTTACCAACTGATATTTGTGATGTGTTACCAATGGGTGTTTCTATAATGTGTGATGAGTTATCATCCACCAACACTTTGGCAGTGATTTTGTGTCGTGTTACCAAATGTGTCTAGATGCACTAAACCTAGGAGCTTGTAGTCTAATCCTATTGGACCGACATGAAATTAGTTTCCTTTATAATGACATCATGTCTAGGGTTTGCATGTATGAGAGAGCATGAAAGATAGAATAAAAAAGGTTATGTGTGATCATAGTAGAGAAGATTAGGTCTATGTGAAGAGATAGAGTGTGGAGATATTAAAGACTAAAGTAATGCTGAAAAGCATTCACAATGAGTTGTCAAGGATCTAAATAAGTATATTGTGCTATTATCTAGATCATTCACTTGTTGATTACTAATATCTTCGACAAGTTTGAAACCCTTAACCAGGTAGGCCCAACAAAGCCTTTGTAAATCCTCTAACAAGGTGGTTCACAACTATGGATCTAAAATCCTTTAACAAGGTAGTCTTTAATAGGACTTATCTCCTAACAGAGATCTAGATTCCTAGCAAGATCTATTCTGGTGAAGAACATTGTATGACCTTAACCGATCTGACCTTAACCGGTTTGGTTTCTATTTTGCAGATAGTTACTTGTGAGTTACTGCTCACCGTGTTTTTTCCCATTTGGGTTTCCACGTCAAGTATCTTGTGTTATGGTGATTGTGCTCTTGTGGGTGAATGCTTTGTTTTCTATTTGGTTTTCATTTATCTTAACCATTTTATTAGTGAATCTATTGCACCAGTTATCTGCTAAACTATTTAAGAGTTTGTTTACAGTAATTGTTGGTATACTAATTCACCCCCCCTCTTAGTATTCATCAATATGATGATACTGATGTGATAGTTAAAGTTTTTGATGGATTCCCTTGTCCTGCTATTGGTTCTATAACACTTCCTATTGAAGTTGGCACTAAATTCTTAGATGTTCAATTTTCTATCATTTCTACATCCGATCAATTTTGTGTGAAGTTGGGACATCCTTGGCTCTCTTCCATGAAAGCGATAACTTCTATTATTCATAAGTGTTTAAAATTTCCTCGTAATGGTGAAATCATAAGTGTTAATTATAGCATATTTCAACCTACAATGATGCATGGAGATGTTTGTCTTGATTACTTTTGGTCTGAATAATTCAAGCCTCTTCAACCTAGAAGAGATGCTCTCTTTAGATCATATCAAAACTAGAAAAATGAAATGATTTTATCATTGAGTAAACCTATAAATCCAAAGCTTAGCATTCCTCTTGATGATCATACACCCCTTCTTGAAGATAATATTATTCTTCCTCCTAAGGAAAGAAATAATCTTCTTCCCAAAGGAGTACCTATTCCTTCTCCTAAAGAGAAGAGTATCCTTTCTCCTAAGAAAGGAGACATTCTTCTTCCTAAAGAAAAATATATTCCCTCTCCTATGGATGATTCCACTCTTCCTCCCAAATATAGAAAAACTATTCCTCCCGAACAACAAACTATTCCTCCCAAGGTTAAACCTATCCCTCCTCCTCATGATGGACCTAGTCTCCTTCCTACACCTCCCATTCCTCCTTTATATGATGTGGATCCTCCTCCTTCATCTTATAGAGAGAAGAAACCATCCTCTCCTATTATCCAACCTAAAAAATCTCAACACATTCATCCTTCCCTAAAATAAGAGACAAAGTCTATACCTAATGAGCCTAACACTTCTCAAACTTTAGCCAAAACTAGATGAAACCATTGTGCGAGAGAACATTGACAAAGACGTCATGCTAGAGCTTGTGAATTTTCTTCCAAAACCATTTCTTCTCCTAAAACACCAATAGTTGACATGAATCCATTTTCTCCTAAACAAGATGTCCAACCTAATTCTCCAAAATGAAAAATGCTTAAGACAAATGATGGTTCAAGTTCTATTCCTATTAGAGCTCCTATTCTTATTAATCTTGATGAAGAAATAAGTGAGAATATTCTTAATGATGAAAATGTTGATCCTCATATTTTTGATAACGAATATGAATATGTTGATGTTGACAATGACTTATATGCAAAATTTTCAAAATCATTAATCCTAGCTCCTAGTAATGAACAAAGTGACTCATTATTAGAGCACGGTCCTTGTTTGGAACTTGTTATAGCTCCATCTACTATGCTTGATGTGGCTCCTCTTGTGTTTTGTCCACCTTCCCTAAACAATGATCAGCAAGATCGGGGGGAGGATGATATGTTTTATTAGCTTCATTAGCATTGTAGACTCTCTCCCTCTCTCTTCTCTTTCTTATTTGTGACATTATTCTATTTTTTCCCCTATTCTTTTATTTGTTGTCCTGAGTGTTGTCTACTTGAGAACGATTCAAAGCATTGAGATCTCTTTTGGTCTCTTCCATGTTGACTCAAAAGACAAATGTGTTCCCTTCTTCCATGGTGGTTTCCTCTCGTTGGGGGATGAGGATGATTCTATGCATATACATATACATGATATGCATGAGTTATCATAAAAAAGTATACTAACTCCAAAGTTAGGTGAAACCACCTCGTGTTTTGTGATCATTATCTTTTGGTTTATCCTCTCTTGGGGGCTAAATTATTGTGATAATGTGCTTGTCTTCTTTGGGTGTATCCTACCTTAAAGAAATTTCTCCCAACAAGGCATACACAATCGCTTTAACATAGGGGCATACAATCCACTCATGATTCTCTCTTTTGATACTTTAAGTTACTTAGGAAACTTTTTCTTTGCTTTGTAATTTTTGGTATTCTTTTCATGACTCATAGTAAGAGAACCTTATTAGTTGTATTCATAGTTCTCTTTTTCCTCACGATCTTCCCTTTTACCTTATCATTGAAGTCATAAGATCCTAAAGTCTACTAGGGGCTTGGTGAATCTTGCCTCCTTGATATGGTGAAAGTCTTTCAATCTGAATTCCTTGTACTTTACCATTAGTATTTGCATAAGCTCATACTCCTGCTAAAGTGGGGTCTAAATGCAACATCCTAAAATTGCACCCCTTGCAATTTTTGACTGAATTTGGGTCTTTGCCTTAGTTTTTGCACCCTTCGGCCTAATCGGAGACCTGAATATGCTCATACAAGTCAAAATTTGCATTTTTCTTAGTTGTGCACTCTAAACCCAACTTGATCCTGCCCCAAAATAGGGTAGGACCAGGGAGTGGCACCCTAGGATCCACTAGGACTAGGGCATGGTGCCCTGGGATCCCCTTAAGGGGGCCTATCTTGGGGTCCCTCCCTTTGGCTTATCTCAAAATGGAGAAAGAAAATCCCCCTATGTTGGGTCAAGTCAAAAAATTGGTCAATTAAAACCACTGGCAAGTAAGAGGGATTTCCCCTCATTTAATGGATCAAGGAAATTACATCAAGTGTTCAAGCATTCAAGAGAAATTGAGCATTTCCAGTCTTCCTTCAAGCTTTGGAGTAGTAATAAAGTTGACATTTCAAGCATTAAAGAGGAGATAATCATTCTACTTCATGAAATCATAATTCCATGTGGAGGCAAGCAAAACTCCACAAGGAGGTACATGCATTTCATTTTCAAGCAATTCAACATCCCCTCAAAGAGGAGAATTTCTACTTTTAGTGATTTTATTTAGATTATTTCAACCACTTGGTTAATTCCAAAACCAGGGTTTGACCTGAAGGCAAACCCCTATTCCCAAGACATTTCCCTTTCTTTCTGTGTGCAGGAAATAGGTGCACAACAGTACTTCTGGAATTAAGCTTTATTCATAGAGACGGAAAAGCCCTCTTCGACGTGCAAAAATTTTAGAGGACCAAGTGGAGGGTGCCCCTATCTAGACACACAGTCCTTGCAACTTTTGCCCAATTTCACATAGCAGCTCTGAATCATCTCAAACTTCTTAGATCTAGGTGCACGATTGAATCCTAAACTTGTAGCTCACTATTTTTGCCTACTTTATCTTCATTTTCAACACTTTATCTTAATTCAATCAATCAACTTACAAAATAGGGTCAATTGTATTCTAATCACAACCAATCTACTTAGTATTCAATCATTGCATCCTTTGGGATTGGATCTAGTAGATTCAACCCCTATTTTGAATGTTAATTTTTTCGTAAGTGAAAATTGAGATTAGAAAATTCCCCACTCCCAAGTGGAGAGTTGGCCAAGCCCCCAATTTTCCACTTTATAGTATCCACACACACACACACCAACAAATTAAACCACACATAGTGAGTCAAACAAAGTCTAACAAATAAAAATAATAAGTATCTCAAGAAAAGCGTGGAAGGGTACTACAAAAGGATAACACTTGTACTTCTCTTAGGATATATCATGTGAATGAGGAAAGAATGAATACTCCTATAAATGATCTCTCTAATAGAGATCAAACATTGAAGAACAACATGACACTATCTTCTTCTCAGACACATACTCTAGTGCAAAGAGACAAGTCAAAATGTTGGTGTATCAATCTCTCTAGATCCACCTTATTCCCTAAGGGCTTATCTTAATCATCAACATATTTGTAGGCAAGACAATGTTATGCATTTTATTCATGATCTTTCTCTACACATAACATTAAACAAAGATGAAATATTAAATCATAAGGATCCTATTAGATGATAAGTGTAATGCCCTGCCAGAAACCCTAAAGGAAAACAATACAACTATGCAACTAAGGGTGAAATATTTTTTTTTTTAAAGAACAAGTGCACTAATTATAACCATTGCATGTCAAATAACACCGCAAAAGTCTAACAATTGACTCCCTAAGGGTTACCAATGAAGATTACTTCATAGATTATATTACAACCATGGGAAAATCCTATTGTTCAGCTATTTTAGGAAAAATAAACACTACACATACATCTAAATTTCATAATGAAAGAATCAAAGTACTCCAATGCATTCATTTTATATATCCAAAAGATTAAAATAACTGAATTAACATACATTCCAAGGATTCCCTTTTACAATATCCATAAATACATGTTTACAAAAATACCATGAATTACAACGTTACAAAATCAAGGTTACATAAAAGTTTGATACAATGACCTCAAGGTTTTCAACTGAACAATGATCACGAACATGAGCTGGTACATGAACCATGAACCAAGAACATTAGTGAAGCCCTTTCTTGCTTGAACATACATTCCATAATATCTAATTCGAAGTGACACTACCACCCGACCATTTGAAACCGAAATGGAACCACCCCACCATGCTAGGAGATAGTATAAAACCCTCAAGCAAGAAAAGTAAAACAAGTACGAATGAACTACAAGACTCCACAAACATCCATGTGACTCAATTCACAAACACTAGTGACTCTAAGGAGAGAGTGTCATCACATAGCTTATGATGGATACCATGGTACAACCTTCTAGGTCCCGGCTCTCTATCCTGGTAACCTCTCCTGACTTTCGACTCCAACTAAGTCTCATGCGGACCCTACCAATCCTTTCATGAAGACAAGGTGGTAAGTTTGCCATTCCAGGCCTTCTCATAACATTATGAGCCCTGTACAAGAACTACACCTATGCACAAGGCACATTATCTTAATTAATATTTATTCTAACCACCCCCTAATCAATTATTAGGTTATCACTTTTTAACTGACTTTCAACGGGTTATCCTATCATCCACTTTGGGCACGGCCCCTACTCGAAAGCCACTCTCTCTCATAGGACACAATAGGAAAAGGTCTCTCTATGAGAACTCTATGGCGAAATAGACAACCATACCTAATACTGACAAACCACACGTGAAGGATACACGATTTACCAACCAAAGGTTGACCATTTAGACAAAACACACAATGGCTCACATCCATAAAGTTATACATTGACACCTGACCAAGGAAACATAATAACATAGGACACAATGATAATGCAACAAGAATTGGAATTTAAACTTGATAGAAAATGCCATTTACACATGATCCTAACACAGGCAGTCTTTCCTTAAAACAGTCAAAATGTATAAACAACTTGCAAATAAAGACTTCCAGAAAATAAGAATTACAACTATATTAATACACTATTTAATAAGTCATAACCCTAATGTTTCAACAGTAAGCCATTACTCCATAAACTCTCCTAGACAAGTGACTAATAAGTCTTGATACCTAGGTTCTGAATGCAAGCATAAATTTCTTTCATATAATAAAAAGTGTACAATATGTTCTTAAACTGCAATATTCTAATCATTTAAACAAAATTACACTACTATAGCTAATAACTTAATTACATCAAAAACCCTATGATTTTTCATTTAACTCTCCCAAACGACTAAAGATACTTTTCCATAGCCATAATATAAGCAAGATCATAATCATAACTTATAACAAAAACTTTTGTAAATGATAAGCAAAAGCAAAAGTAATTTCTGACCCCTTGTAATCTTGACCGGTTTGCAAGACCTCGACGCCCTTCCGCCAAATAGTCACGTGCCTTGCTTGTGAACCTATCTCCAATATACTTCCAACTCTATCTAAAAAATAACTCACATTGATACTTCAAAAGTATCCTCTCTATCTCTCTATCATATTCTATTTTTCTCCTCTATTCTATTCTTTCCTCTATTCCACTCTTTCCTCTATTCTATTCTTTCCTCTATTCCACTCTTTCCTCTTGAGTCTACCATCCTTCCTTGGATGTGAATGAATCTCCCCTTCTTCCTTCCTCCCACCTCTATTCATCCTCAAATTTCCTATGACTTGCTATTCTCCAACTCACTATTCCCAACTTTCTATTCTCCAACTTGCTATTCTCCTATTCCATTCTCTATTTCTTCGTTGCATCTCCCCTTCTTCCTTTTCCAAATCAATGGTCTATATATATAGGGTTGTCATCTACCCTCTTTCCTACTTCTGGGCTATCTCTACTAGAGGTGGATTGCTTCTAAGTGACACCACTCAAGATCTAATTGCATCATAACAGTCCTAATTGTATTTGAACACCTATGTGTTCACCATGTAAAGTTCTTCATTAACCATTTCATGACACCACACCACTAAAGTGGTTAAGTCCATATTTTTAGATGATACATGTGGCTTTTGAATTCAATACTAAATGGACTTTACCATAAATAACTTCCTAAAAACATACAAATTAAATAACTATCTAATACACGTTGATAATGGTGGATATGGGTGGGTTTATGTGGGTTGGTAAACCACAGTATTCTCCAAGTTACTCCCTACATTACTTCCTACCCCTAAATTAACTCCTTCCACCACATACCTTAATGAGCAAGGTTGCCTGTTAATCGGTGCCTCCACTGTATTTGCATGTTAACGTGGGCTATGTAAAACAAAAAGGGAGGAGGGTGGTTGGTGGTAATACCGACCCCTCCCTTTTATTAAGAGGGTGGTCGATATTACTATCGGCCACCCTAGTTATTTGATTTAGAACTCTTTAAACTTAACCCGCCACCTTGCTATTATTATTATATTATATATTTTTTTAATTTATTTTAGTTTCCATTTTTTTATTATATATTTTTAATATATAGTTAATGACCCTTTCACTAATATATATTTTTAAACATTAATCCTTATATAACAAATTAAATATGTGTAAATATATATTTCAGTTTTTCATTCAAGTAATATTTATCATCATTTTAAAAAAAAAATATGTTTTTATATATCATAATTACATATTTATATATTTGTATATGATCGATTCATACAAGTATATGGTCGATTCATACACACACACACACATATATATATATATATATATATATATATATATATATATATATATATATATTCTCAAATAATTATGTAGACATATACAAAATTCATGAAGTAATCATATTTCACGATAATTGTTTATATATATTATATATATATGTATACGATCGATTTCACAATTATCTAATTAATATTTATATTATTGTAACCAAAACGATGCTTAATAATGATGTATTTCTGTTTTTGTATGAAAGACAATAAACATTCAATATATAGTACGTTACATCATAAAATCCAACTTATAAATAATCCTATTAAGAATGATCAACATAATTGAATATGTCTCATAATTACCTATGCGTATATGAATATGTATATGTCTGAGTCCGAATCTACATATTAAATACGTATAACAATAGTATAAATTGAAAACCAATCATCGAACATAGTTTTCGATAATTCGCCTACTTCTACATGAAGGATGTTAAATCCTAGCATCACTATTTAATTCACATTATCAACAATATTTCACCCTTCATAGACAATTAAAACATAACATGAAGTAGCTAAAATCACTAAACACACAAACTGAGAAAACATCAAGCAATTACACATAAAAGATCAAACAACTAAATACGAAGGCCGAAAAAATTGATGGAACGACTAACTGATGACACTCACCTGAGTGTAACTGAATAAAAATAGGGTCAACTACTATCTTCTCAACTTCCATTGGAAAATATAAGGCATGCTTAGACCTGTGTAGCCAGGTGGAGACGCTACCTCGTACCTACCTGGTACTTGTACCTGCAATATCCTGCATCACCGAACCACACATGCATATATACCATATAGAAAACACTACATACACACCGATGAAGGAGAATCACGATGTTCCCTGTCTCACTGAAATGAGTGAAGGAAAACCGTCCCCTTGCATCCAATACACTCACAGACACACAACATACAATTCCACATTGCATAGTTAAAGTAAAGTGTCAGTACATAGCAATAATCCATAAAATGCCATAAATCACAAGTACTAAAATACTACAAATAAATTCTGCATTTCATATCCAGATTAAGCATGAAATAATGTCATATAAGTCTGAATAACAAAACATGGTAATGTATCCATTGAAAACCAAAATAAAATACGAGTTCAATGAGCTCAAACGAGTAGGGGTACTACATTCTCCCCCCCAAAACTAGGCTTACTCCTGGAAGCCTAAAATAAATAAGAATACAGCTCTCTCATCTTTGTTGCATCCTCCCAAGTTGCCAAGGCCTTCATCATTTGGGTCTCATAGGACCCTTACCTGGTCAATGGTGTGACCCTTGAGGATCAACTTGGCAGTCATCCACCGCTGAAAACAATCTATGGGATCTCCCTGCATCTCCCACTGTAGGCTCTAATGTTGCCGGCCTCTGACTACCTATACTATGGAAACGTTGAGGGCACTGCGCGACTTTATGACCAAAATTCCCAGAAGAGAAGCAAGCTCCTCTACCTGGTCCTCTATTACCTGTTGGTCCACTAAACTACTGGAAACTTCCTTGGCTAGGGGTGTGGGATTCACTCTATGAGGACTGCCTTATAGGGCCTTGAAATTGTTTTAGTTTTGATGGTTGTTGTTGCTGCTGTTGTCCACCCTTAGCAGGTGCCTGAGGAGTCCTAAATGGTGTGGCTAACTGGGATTGACTCCCCCAAGCTTTATTCCCATTGGAAGGTGCACTCCCTATCTGTACACCTGGCTGACCACTAAGTGCACGGCTAAGGTTCAACTCAACTAATCTGGCTTTTGCCATGGCTATCTCCACTGAAATTGGCTCAAACACCCTAACACCTCCACTAATGTGGTCATTCAAGCCCCTTAGGAAGTGTTGTACAAGCATAGCCTCATCATTACCAATCCCAGCATATTGCTTGAGCTCATAGAACCTATGTTCATACTAGTCTACTGTCATACCATACTAATACAGAGCATGGAACTCATTTGTCTGAGTCTGTCTCCACTAGGGTGAGAGAAACCGTGCCCTGAATCTCTCCATAAATAGCTCCCATGTCATGGTGTTAATGCACACACCGATCTTCTCCTCCTCTAGTCTCCACTAGATCGAAGCAAAGTTATTGAGATGCATAATAGTACATCTCACTTTGGTGTTGCTACTGTATGGGAACATAGCGAAACACCGATCTAGACTGATAAGCCAAGTCTCTGCCTCGAGACCGGTACCCATACCATCAAAGTAAGGAGGGTTGGACCTCATCAAGTCCTTTATGTGACCCAAGGAAGCTGGATCTCTATTAACTACAATCTCCCTCCTCCTAGGTGATCTTTCTCTCTCTCTCTCTCTCCTCTAGAACTGGCTGATCAACCTCAGGCCTAGGGCCTAGCCTAGCAAGAACCTTCTGAAACATTTGTCTCAGCTCATCCCTTTCAGGAACATGTTCTTTTGCATGCGGTGAATCCTAATGAACACACTATTCTGACTCTACACTAACATGAGTAGGTGGTGGTGAAGGACTGTGATGATCAAGACCATGGCCCCATCCTCAACCTCTATTCTGACCACCCATACGACCACCTCCCCTAGCTCTCCTAGCCATGACCTAGCACTACAAAAGAGAAAATGGTTCAGATCTATGGCAAGGATAAACAAGGGAAACACAAACATTAAGACCTAAGCAAAAAGGTCAAGTTGAATAGGCACACTACAAACCCAGAGTACCTAGTGTTGAAACTTATGCTCTCATACCAAATGTAATGCCCCACCAGAAACCCTATAGGAAAACAATACAACTATGCAACTAAGGGTGAATTTTTTTCTTTTTTAAAGAACAAGTGCACTAATTATAACCATTGCACGTCAAATAACATAGCGGAAGTCTAACACCTGATTCCCTAAGGGTTACTAATGAAGATTACCTCGTAGATTATATTAGCACCATGGAAAATCCTATTGTTCAGCTATTTTAGGAAAATTAAATGTTAAAGATAAACACTACACATACATCTAAATTTCATAATGAAAGAATCAAAGTACTCCAATGCATTCATTTTATATATCCAAAAGATTAAAATAACTGAATTAACATACATTCCAAGGATTACCTTTTACAATATCCATAAATACATGTTTACAAAAATACCATGAATTACAACGTTACAAAATCAAGGTTACATAAAAGTTTGATACAATGACCTCAAGGTTTTCAACAGAACAATGATCACGAACATGAGCTGGTACATGAACCATGAACCAAGAACATCAGCAAAACCCTTTCTCACCTAAAGATACATTCTAGAACATCCGATGGGAAGTGACACTACCACCCGACCATGTGATCCCGAAATGGAACCACCCCACCGTGCTAGGAGATAGTAGAAAACCCTCAAGCAAGAAAAGTAAAACAAGTACAAAAGAACTACAAAACTCTGCAAACATCCATGTGACTCAACTCATAAACACTAGTGACTCTAAGGAGAGAGTGTCATCACATAGCTTACGATGGATACCATGGTACAACCTCCTAGGTCCCGGCTCTCTATCCTGGTAACCTCTCCTAGCTTCCGGCTCCAACTAAGTCTCATGTAGACCCTACCAATCCTTTCATGAAGACAAGGTGGTAAGTTTTCCATTCTAGGCCTTATCGTAACATTATGAGCCCTGTACAAGCACTACACCTATGCATGAGGCACATTATCTTAAATAATATTTATTCTAACCACCCCCTAATCAATTATTAGGTTATCACTTTTTAACTGACTTTCGACGGGTTATCCTGTCATCCACTTTGGGCATGGCCCCCGCTCGAAAGCCACTCTCTCTCATAGGACACTATAGGAAAAGGTCTCTCTACAAGAACTCTATGGGGAAACAAACAACCATACCTAATCCTAACAAACCACTGGTGAAGGATACACGATTTACTAACCAAAGGCTGACCATTTGGACAAAACACACAATGGCTCACATACATAAAGTTATACATCGACACCTGACCAAGGAAACATAATAACATAGGACACAATGATAATGCAACAAGAATTGGAATTTAAACTTGACAGAAAACACCATTTACACATGATCCTAACATAGGCAATCTTTCCTTAAAATAGTCAAATATATAAACAACTTGCAAATAAAGACTTCCAGAAAATAAGAATTACAACTATATTAATACACTATTTAATAAGTCATAACCCTAAGGTTTCAACAGTAAGCCATTACTCCCTAAACTCTCCTAGACAAGTGACTAATAAGTCTTAATACCTAGGTTCTGAATGCAAGCATAAATTTCTTTCATATAATAAAAAGTGTACAATATGTTCTTAAACTGCAATATTCTAATCATTTAAACAAAATTCCACTACTATAGCTAATAACTTAATTACATCAAAAACCCTATGATTTTTCATTTAACTCTCCCAAATGACTAATGATACCTTTCCATAACCATAATATAAGCAAGATCACAATCATAACTTATAACAAAAACTTCCGTAAATGATAAGCAAAAACTAAAGTAATTTCTGACCTCTTGTAATCTTAACCGGTTCGCAAGACCTCGACGTCCTTCCGCCAAATAGTCATGTGCCTTGCTTGTGAACCTATCTCCAATATACTCCCAACTCTATCTCAAAAATAACTCACTTTGATACTTCAAAAGTATCCTCTCTATCTCTCTATCATATTCTATTTTTCTCCTATATTCTATTCTTTTCTCTATTCCACTCTTTCTTCTATTCTATTCTTTCCTCTATTCCACTCTTTCCTCTTGAGTATACCGTCCTTCCTTGGATGCAAATGAATCTCCCCTTCTTCCTTCATCCCACCTCTATTTATCCTCAAATTCCCTATGACTTGCTATTCTCCAACTCGCTATTTCCAACTTTCTATTCTCCAACTTGGTATTCTCCTATTCCACTCTCTATTCCTTCGTTGCATCTCCCCTTCTTCCTTTTCCAAATCAATGGTCTATATATATAGGGTTGTCATCTACCCTCTTTCCTACTTTTGAGCTATCTCTACTAGAGGTGGATTGCTTCTAAGTGACACCACTCAAGATCTAATTGCATTATAACAGTCCTAATCGTATTTGAACACCTATGTGTTCACCATGTAAAGTTCTTCATTAACCATTTCATGACACCACACCAGTAAAGTGGTTAAGTCCATATTTTTAGATGATACATGTGGCTTTTGACTTCAATACTAAATGGACTTTACTATAAATAACTTCCTAAAAACATGCAGATTAAATAACTATCTAATACACGTTGATAATGGTGGATATGGGTGGGTTTACGTGGGTTGGTAAACCACATTATTCTCCAAGTTACTCCCTACATTAACTCCTTCCACCACATACCTTAATGAGCAAGGTTGCATGTTAATTGGTACCTCCACCGTATTTGCATGTTAATGTGGGCTATGTAAAACAAAAAGGGAGGAGGGTGGTCAATGGTAATACCGACCCCTCCCTTTTATTAAGGGGGTGGTCAATATTACTCTCGGCCACCCTAGTTATTTTATTTAAAACTCTTTAAACTTAACCCGCCACCTTGCTATTATTATTATATTATATATTTTTTTAATTTATTTTAATTTCCATTTTTTAAACATTAATCATTATTTAACAAATTAAATATATATGTAAATACATATTTCAGTTTTTCATTAAAGTAATATTTATCATCATTTTAAAAAAAATATGTTTTTATATATCATAATTACATATTTATATATTTGTATATGATCGATTCATACAAGTATATGGTCGATTCATATACATATATATAATACGTGTATATATATATATATATATATATACATATACATATATATATACATATATATATATATATACATATATATATATATATGTATATATATATATATATATATATATATGTATATATATATATGTATATATATATATATATATGTATATGTATATGTATATGTATATATATATATATATACATATACATATATATATACATATATATATATATATATATATATATATATATATATATATTCTCTAATGATTACGTAGACATATACAAAATTCATGAAGTAGTCATATTTCATGATAATTGTTTATATATATTATATATATATGTATACGATCGATTTCACAATTATCTAACTAATATTTATATAAAATTTATATTATTGTAACCAAAACGATGCTTAATAAAGATTTATTTCTTTTTTTGTATGAAAGACAATAAACATTCAATATATAGTACGTTATGTCATAAAATCCAACTTATAAAGAATCCTATTAAGAATGATCAACATAATTGAATATGTCTCATAATTACGTACGCGTATATGAATATGTATATGTTTGAGTCCAAATCTACATATTGAATACGTATAATGATAGTATAAATTTAAAACCAATCATCGAACATAGTTTTCGATAATTCGCCTACTTCTACACGAAGGATGTTAAATCCTAGCGTCACTATTTAATTCACATTATCAACAATCTTTCACCCTTCATAGACAAATAAAACATAACATGAAGTAGTTAAAATCACCAAACACACAAACTGAGAAAACATCAAGCAATTACACATAAAAGATCAAACAACAAAATACGAAGGCCGAGCAAATTGATGGAACAACTAACTGACGACACTCACCCAAGTGTAATAGAATAAAAATAGGGTCAACTACTATCTCCTCCACTTCCATCGAAAAATATAAGGCACACTCAAACCTATGTAGCTAGGTGGAGACGTTACCCCCGTACCTACCTGGTACTTGTACCTGCAATATCCTGCATCACCGAACCACACATACATATATACCATATAGAAAACACAGCATACACACCGATGAAGGAGATCACGATGTTCCTTGTCTCATCAAAATGAGTGAAGGAAAACCGTCCCCTTGCATCCAATACACTCACAGACACACAACATATAATTCCACATTGCATAGTTAAAGTAAAGTGTCAATACCTAGCAATAATCCATAAAATGCCATAAATCACAAGTACTGAAATACTGCAAATAAATTATGCATTCCATATCTAGATTAAGCATGAAATAATGTCATATAAGTTTGAAGAAAAAAACATGGTAATGTATCCATTGAAAACAACCAAAATAAAATACGAGTTCAATGAGTTCAAACAAGTAGGGGTACTACAATAAGGATCCTCCTTCCCAAATTACCAAAGAGGACATGAATAATGATGATAGAAAGGAAAATTTCCCTACAAAGGATATCCCTTCTTCATCTAATTATCCCTTTGACCCTTCTATATGTCCTTATGGTATAAATTTTGAAAAAATTCATAATGAAAGCCCTTCTTCTTCACAATTGAGAACATCTTATGAAGTTAGATATGATATGATTTTGAAACTGTTGGCATATGCACACTAAAATGAGACATTGTAGGTGATTGAAGGTTTTTTCATTGATGGCAACCTTACAATCCTATGGCACCGATAAGGCATTATACCGGCAAGGCATTATACCGATAAGGCATTACACCAGCAAGTTAGTGCACTGGCATCAACAGATCACACTCTACACCGGCACTCAGGACACCGACACTGACACAAAGAAAGCAAGTATACCGGCACAGAGGCCGACAAGATTTTGTTATATTATATTTTGTTTATTATTGTAAAAACTTTGTAAGCTGACTTGGCATGTTGTAAAATGACTCTTATATATAAAAGAGATCATTGTAGACATTCAAGTAGCAAGTAAGGAAGTAAGAAAAAAAGTGATGTATGCGAAATATAGGTTGAAGGGTTTATGTAAGAAGCAGAGTAGCAACCAATACTGGATCAGGCATTATAGATGCTATTGTAAAGCAGTGCAAGATATTGGATTTGTATAATCCACATTGTAAGTCAGTGAGACTACCCATTGAGCAGCGAGCTCTAGGTAGTTGGCCTTCCTACATGTGTAGGCCTCTATTGTAAGTAATATTCTCTTATTGGCCATTGAGTGAATATTGTGGGTCACAAATCCCATCGAAGTTTTTCCCACACTGGGTTTCCTCATTAAATCCTTGTGTTATGGTGTGCTTTTCATGTGGATGTTCTTAATTCTGTTTATTACATTATTTCTTGCATACCGGTACACTATTATAATATGTTCTGCATGTTTTAAGTTAAGAAACACTTGTTATTGGTTAGATACTAATTCACCCCCCCCTCTCAGTATTTGTGGGATTCCTAACAATTGGTATCAAAGCTTGTTCCTCTATTTTCAGAAGCCTAACAGCTTGAGGAAGATCTTGACACCAGTAAAGATGGAAAATCTGATGAAGCAACTTGAAGGAGCTCTCTCAGACTATGATGCAGAAAAATTGAAAAATATCAAACTAGAAGATGATTTAAGGGCAGCTCAGGATATCATTCAGGCACTTCAAGAGAATCTTACTATTGCAAGAAATAAGAGAAGAGAACTTTGTGAAAAGTTGCAAAATGAGAATGATGAAAAGGAGTCACTTAATGATTAGACAAGCAAGCTGAAACAAGAGAACATGACAACAAAGAATGAGATGTAGGATATGACTATGAGATTTTGTAAAGAAATTGAGGATAGGAAGAAGAATTATGAAGAATTGACCAGAAGACTAAGTGATGCAACAAATGAGAACACAAGACTTAGCTATGAAAATGACATGTTGAAGACAGATCTGATGCACACTCAGAATGACTCCAATGAACTGATGAGACAGAAAGAGGTCTTAGAAAGAGAACTAGAAACTACAAATCAACATAAAGAAAAATTCAAGAAAAGATCAAAGGAACTTGGTACCTTACTGAAGAATCAAAAACCTAAAGGTGACACTTCTGGAATTGGCTTTGAAGTTGGTGAAAGCTCTGGTACTGCAAATACTCAAGATCACAATAAACCGGTAAGACAACCCAATGCTTATAAAATAAATGGAAAATGCTTTAACTGTAATAAGTATGGTCATAGAGCAAATGAATGTAGATCGAGAAATTATCAGAATATCAACACACCCACCAGTCAATGTTCAAAATGCAACAAAGTTGGTCACAACTCTGAAAAATTACAGAATGAATGTGAGATGTTATGTTTGTGGAAGATTTGGACATTTATCTAATCAATACAGAACACAAACCGACATAGGTTATGGGAAAGCTATTCAGAAGAATAATGTAACTTGTTATGCATGTAACAAGATTGGGCATATTGCAAATTCTGTAGAAGTAAAGGATCACCAGTAGACAACAAAAGTTATAGCTTGAAAGGTAAAGAAAAAGTTGAAGAGGTTAAGCAAGAATTCTCAAAACAATGGATTAGAAAAGCTAATCTAAATATTGGGAATACTCCTCCACCGGTAGAACTAGTCAATGCTTCACTGGTAGGATAGAGTGATGCTTCACTAGTAGGACAGAGCAGTGCTCCACCGGTAGGAAGTTCTTCATCTAATTGAAGAAATTTTCCTTGAGGATTTGGCAATCTAATGACACATGTGCTATTATTCCCTTGGTTAGAGATAAGAAGTTGGAAATTACTTATTACCGATAGACAATGTTAAGTGAATACTTAACTGGCATGCATTTAATGTGGTAGATGGCAAAAAGACACTATAAATTTGAGGTTTTGGCTCCATTTCATTTCACCGAGATTTCAAACCAATGAAGAGCGCGAAGATTCTGAGCTAAGGCATTTCGAGTAAGAGGCAAGAACACTTCAAGCAACCATCCATCCTAAAGGTAGTAAAAGGTATTTTATCATGGCATCCACCTTTGCAATTGAATATATAGCAATCCCTATTGTTGTTGAAGTTATAAAAAGACCTAGGCCTGTATTTCAATTAGTTCCTAAGGTAGCAAAGAAAGATGATACCTTAGGTGCTTTTTCTCAAATTCCTAAGGGAGTTGTTTATGCTGAAGACCCCAGAATTTACATTCACTGTAACATTGAGGAACTAGGAGATGAAGAGATTAAAACCATGTTTAAAACTGTCATATGTGATGAATCCAGCAATGTAAAAGATGAACATGAGATCTTTCAAACCCTAGGATTTATAGAGATCCTTAGCATTCCTAAATTCCCCAGGGATGTGATTAGGATAGTCTTAAGTAGGGTACATGGTGAATTTTTCTAGCTAGATGCAATTCAAAAAATCACCAAGGAAGCTATGAAAGTTGTCTCAAGGTTACCAACCACCAGTAAAAGGCCAGACAAAACTAAGAAGGTATCCAATGACCTAGTTACTCAGTTAAGTACTGGTGCCACATCTGATAAAAGTTCCCTAAGAGTAAATGATGTAACAGACATTAATGTGAGATTTATCAACATGATATTAGGGTATAAAGCTACTCATGCAAATAGACTTAATTCAGTTTCAAGTTTATGCATTAAGATTGCTTATGATATGGTCACAGATAATGCAAAGATTGATGTATGTGAGTGATTAAAGGATGAATTAATTGACAACTTAGGCAAGATTAAGAAGGACAAGAAAGGAACTTTCAGGTTTGGAAATCTACTAGTATGTCTGATGCTACATATAACCAAACAGGTTCTCGGTATAGACTACAAAGAACTTGGATATGATATACCAGTAGGCAAATAGTTAACAGAACTATTCAATAATATGGGAGAAGATAAGGAAAATAATATCCATGATTTATTTCAAGCACTAAAGGTCAAAATGAAGAAAAGAATCCAACTATCACAAAAGATTGTTGACAAATATAAGGATGAAATATGCTTTGTAATCAAGACGGATGAGATCTGGATGGAAGCAGCTATCCCTAGGATAGTTTGGGTAACAGAGATGGGCTATGAAACAGATGATCATATAATTGAAACATATGCTAAAGAACTTCTGGAAGCCCCTACAGAACCAAAGGAAGAAGTATTTGGTAGTGCAGAAACTATTGAAAGCCAAATACAATCTAAGAAAAGAGTGAAAATGGTTGAGGCAGTTGTAAGAAAAGGTTCCAGATAGACAAAGGCTATTAAATAAGATGTGTTAAAGAAAACTGGTATAACAGAGGATGAGTTAGCAGCTCCACAACCTGAAACTCACCTATCACCGGTAGGTACTTCTTCAGAGAGTGATATGCCTGCAACTTTCAAAAGAGTTGTAAGGAAAAGAGATCCCTCACTGGAAACCACACCCTCACCTAGGAGGACAAGACAAAAACAACAAGCAGTGAGATCTCCAGTAAGAAAGGCTACACCAAAGAAGAAGAAACTGACACCCAAGAAGAAGAAGAGGACAAACAAGGACTTGGCCCCTTTTGACATACTATTGAATGAAATTACAAAGGAAGGAAAATTAAAGAATATAGAGAAACTATATGACACTCTAACAACTGATGAAAAAGAACAAGTAGAAAACAGTTTATATTGCATATGGATATGTATAAGAAATTTTTGATGGAAGTAGTAAATGAAGTTCCAGATGAACTATTTAAGAGACTGGAAGCAAGGAGACAAGTAGTAATAGAACTGGACAAGAAAATAAAGATTGAAAAGCTACTTGTTGTATATCCAGTGAATTCACCCAAAGAAATTGATGACTTAATTTCTCAAGCCAACCGGTCAGTATTTTCTATTGTACACCGACACATTGCTTTAATGGCTGGAAGAGTTAATGAGGTGACTGAGGAGACAGAAAATGCATGGGACATTTTTCTAGTGGAAAAAGAAAAACAAGAATAATACATGAGTCACAAACCTATAAAGGTATATCAGAAAGAAAGAGACAAGGGTAAAGGTAAAGTTGGTGGACCACCTAGTATCAAGGTTAAAGACAACTTACCCCCACCTCCTTTGATTACTCCACTGGCAAAAACAATAGCTACAAAAGATCATCTGGTAGCTGAAAGTATGGATGTAGACGATGGTAATCCTAATCCTAAAGTCTTATATACTATGGATGTTGATACTCAAAAGATCAACATTGTGGTAGATAAAGATACAGCTGATAAGACTGACATGGCTAGTGAGCCTTCGGTAGCTGAGCAAACTGATAACACACAAGAGAAACTAACAGATGACAAAGAACAAAAGGTAGATACTCAGACTCAGACTGAGAAAATGCAAAAAGAAAAGAAACCAACAGAGTAAAATGCTCCTGAACAAGAACAACAATAGAAACAAGAACAGGTTCATAAGGAAATAGTGCCACTGGCAACTGGAGAAGTAGAAAAACCATTGCTTAAGGAAATGCAGACACAAACAGACCTACTAGAGGTCAATACAAGCTTAGTTACTTCCATTGGCAGTACTCAGAATCTAGTTTCATCGTCAGGATCAACTAATGTGACTGAGGTACTATTAGATTCAATTGAAAAGATAACAGACTGCAACTCACAAGCCTATAAGGCAATAGATGATACCATACCAATTTTGAAGGTAATTGCTCCTAACTGTAATATAGACAATAAAGATTCTTTAGGACAACTTGATACCTTGTGTAAATATATCATAGAAAACATTGAAAAATTAAAGGAAGAGACATTGAAGGATAAAGTAGAAATTGAAAAGCAGAAATTCTTTGATGAGCAAATAAAGAAGTGTAACAGAGATTTTGACACACTTCTACCATAATTGTGTAATTTATTGAAAGAGTACAAAACTCTGTACAAAGACACCTATAAGACAAACCATTTGACTATAGATATAGATAAAAAGATGAGCAAGGTACAGGATGAAATCAATAATCTTGCTGATAATTTTGTCAACTCACCTGATACACTATTAATTTTTGAACAGAAAATAATAAATTTTGAGGAAGATTTACTTAAATTGGAAAGAGAAAAAGAGAGAATAGTGAATAAGGCAAAGCATTTGAGATTAAAACTGAGTCCAAGATTGGACTATCTAGCATCATTGTGGAAGGAAGTATCTGAGGAACTAATACAGGGATAGAAAACATCGGTAGAGCATTTGCAGTATCTCACCGGTACAATTAAGAGAACAGAGACAACAATAAGAGATAGTAAAAAGTTTATGGAGAGTATAAACTTGATTTTGGTAGATCTATTTCAAATTGTAACTACCCAGTTACAAGGTTGAAACTATAAACTCTACTGACATCTTGACAACCTTTGTCATTGATGCCAAAGGGGGAGTAGTGGGATGAGAAAATTCAACATCACAGGAATCATATGCTCAAGGGGAGCACACACATTTTTGGTAACATTTTTGGACTTCACATTTTTGGATAATTTTTGGACACTCTTTTGAAATTTCTCATGAGTGTTGCCATCAATGCCAAAGGGGGAGATTGTTGGCATATGCACACTCCAATGAGACATTGTAGGTGATTGAAGGTTTTGTCATTGATGGCAACCTTACAATCCTATGGCACCGGCAAGGCATTATACCGGCAAGGCATTACATCGATAAGGCATTACATCGGCAAGTTAGTGCACCAGCATCAGTAGATCACACTCTACACTGGCACTCAAGACACTGGCACCAGCACAAAGAAAGCAAGTATATCAGCACAGAGGCTGATAGGATTTTGTTATATTATATTTTGTTTATTATTGTAAAAACTTTGTAAGCCGACTTGGCATGTTGTAAAATGACTCTTATATATAAAAGAGATCATTGTAGACATTCAAGTAGAAAGTAAGGAAGTAAGAAAAAAAAGTGATGTATGTAAAATATTAAGGCAGACCTATTATGTGAAATATAGGTTGAAGGGTTTATGTAAGAAGCAGAGCAGCAACCGGTACTAGATCAGGCATTATGGATGCTATTGTAAAGTAGTACAAGATATTGTAAGTCAGTGTGACTACCCATTGAGTAGTGAGCTCTAGGTAGTTGGCCTTCCTACATGTATAGGCCCCTATTGTAAGTAATATTCTCTTATTGGCCAGTGAGTGAATATTGTGGGTCACAAATCCCACTGAGGTTTTTCCCACACCGGGTTTCCTCGTTAAATCCTTGTGTTATGGTGTTCTTTTCATGTGGATGTTCTTAATTCTATTTATTACATTATTTCTTGCATACCGGTACACTATTATAATATGTTCTACATGTTTTAAGGTAAGAAATACTTGTTATCGGTTAGATACTGATTCACCCCCCCCCCCTCTCAATATCTATGGGATTCCTAACATAAACAAGGCTATAGAGGACAAGGACTTGGAAAACATGAACAAGGAATTAAGATCCATGTAGACCCTCCCACACAATTTACTAAAGAAAGCTTGAGATATTATAATTCTTAAACATCTATGGAGGATGCTCATAAGGTTCAAATTCTTAAAGACTATTTTGCAAGACATAGAAACTATCACCCATCAAAACATGCTTCTAATCCTCCTCCTTCTTTACCAATTTTTTTTCCTCAAGAAATCAATTCTTCTTCTTCCCCTAGCACACCATGTCCTACATCTCAAGAGAAAAGACCTAGCCATATTGACAATCAAGAAAAATTAGCTACAAGAATCTTTTGGAGATTGAAGTATGATAAGCATGTTATATTTCCTTTCATAAAATATAATAATAAGAACAAAGAAGGTGATGGGTATTGTCTTTTTCATCATTTTTATTCTCATTCATTTGTAAATTGTAAAACTTTAAAGTATTTATTCAAAATCATAATGATCGATTTCAGATAGCTCTCATAACTCATCTTGCATTTTTTCTTGGTGAAGAGGTAGTTCCTTAAGCACTCCATTCACCTTATAATTTTGCTCCTTACCCTATGACATCAGTAGTTTAACTTTATTGGTGGTTATTTGTCATGTATGGTGATGCATCTTCAGTTCCAATCATATGTGGATAGAAACATAATTATTTTTGTCTCCTAACTTGGGGGGCAAGGATAATATATTCAATTCTCTCTTTTTCAAATATTGCCTCTTCCTTTGAGTTGTATTTTTTGTAACTTGATGTCTTTTTTCTCATTGAATTTCCCTTCATGTGAATACATGTGTGTTTCTTAGTTAGGACCTATTATTTATTTAAATGGTATATCTTTTATGTACAATAATTCTTTGGAGGGAGTGCAATCATTTTCTTTGTCCCTACGCTTAGGGGCCATTGATTTCTTCTTCTATCTCCTATCCTTTCTAAGGATCCACTTTTCCTAGGATTAGTGGTGTTTTCTTATAATACATTGTTATTCCTTTTGAGAAGTTGTTTTTTTACTCAAGGATTCTCTCTTATGCAAGAGGTGTGTATCCTTGAGTACAACCTATTCTTCACTTGATGATTTATGTCTCTTATAAATGAACCCCTCACAGTCAAAAGTTTGTTATCCTTCTTTAAGAATCCCTTTACCTTACAATATGAGGAAGGTGTGAATTCTTGTTCTCATTCCTTTCTTTTTATCAATGATGTTATTTTTGTTAAAAATTTCCTCTTGGAGGTAGATGTCTTTGAGAAAATATCTCTTCCTCTTTCTCCTTTAAAGGATTCCCTTTACACTCATTGCAAGATATCTGTTTAACAAATATATTTTCCTTACTTATAAGACTTGTGCCTCTTTATCTTGGATTTATATGCATTGTTTCCTAAAGGATATCTCCTTGGTGATGAAGGTCGGTATCCTTATTTCTATCTTCCTTAAGACATCAACATACTACCATGTTGGCATCTTAAGGTGGTGACATAAATTGCACCCTCCTTGTAGCATATTTTTTATCTATATTGTGGATTTCCTGGCATAATGCCTTGCTTGGTTATCCTTTTGCAGGTCTTATACAGGTTGTTTCATGCTCAAAAATAGACCTAGCTCTTATAAAAAATGCTTCATTCTTGAAACTAGACATAGTTATTTTGTATGTCTTTTATAGGGTGTACATTCTTGAAACCAATCCCAACTCTTAGATGAGATTTTTTCACTCCCGAAACTAGACATATTATTTTTTAATTGCATGTCTTATACATGTTTTTGCATACTCAAAATCAAACCTAAAGTCTTAGACAAGATTCTTAACTCCTAAAACTAGATGGTGACATATGTAGTAGGGTGAGTTGACTAGCATAACATAGCTTGCTAGATCTTTCAGCTCTTCCTTTTTCAACTTCTATGAGGAAGGTTGACTAGAATAACACAACATGCTAGACTATTCAACCCTCGTTGTGCGACATTTTTGAGATGAGTGGAACTAGCATAACACAACTTGCTAGACTATTCCAACTCTCCTTCTCTACATGAATCATACAATACAACACAACTTGTTGTCCCATGAGTATTCATGTTTTTGTGGATCACCTAGCATAACACAACCTGCTATCTTGTAAATTCCATGGTCTCTCTTGCTTTTCTTCTCATGGATTACCTAGTGTAATGCAACTTGATATTCTATGGCATCCACATTCTCTCCTTTCTCCTCCCCATGAGCTCATAGCTTTGCTACTTCTTGGATCATGGTTTTTGACTTGATGCATTCTCTTTCTCTTTTCATGTGACCACTTATGTTCTTGTAATAGCATTTTGAGAATGAGATTAGTGGCTGAGATATTTCCTATTGAGGTCTCCTCAACTAGTTGACTTGGAGTTTTTTGTTCTTAGTACTAATCCCTTTGTTGTGTGTCTTTGTTTGTATTTTTGTGTCTTTGTTTTGTTTTGTGTGTTTGCATGTGATTATGTGAGTTAATATGCTAAGATTGGGGCTTGGTTCCTCAAAATTAGTGATGGCTTATCTCTTTGTTATCTTGCTCCTATTTGCTCCTCTCTCTTCCTCATCTTTCTACTTTACAGCAAGTATTTTCATAGGCTCATACTCCCATTAAAGTTGGGGCTAAATGTAGCATCATAAATTATAACCTTGTCTAATTCACACCTCATTTTGTGCTCCTACTTTAGTGTATCCTATTTCCATTCCCATTAGGCTCGTTTTGGCCCATTTTTACTCCAAATTTGATGTCACTTGTGTGCATAGTTGAGTATACCCCATCCCAAGGCTATACCCATTATTTTTTTATTTGATTGTCTTATTTTTGGAGGACAATAGTGTTGTGGCTCCCCTCCCTGGACTAGGGAACCCCACTGCCTTGGTCCTCCTTATACAAGACCCATTTCAAATATGGCCAGACATTTCCCCTCCCCAATGGATTTTGGTCCCTGTGGATACACTTGACCATTGGAGGTCAACCTAATTGATAATTTACCTAGGGAACCCTATATATGAACATCTTATCAATCCATTTTAGACCTAGAAGCAATTGGCCACTCTCATACCCTACAATTTGTACATTTATCAAGAATTCTCAAGCATTCAAGGCATCATTTCATCTCATCATATCCTTCAAGAATCATGGAGAAAATTTGCATCAATCTTCATGTAAGAATGTGTGTTGATTAGGTCATTCTTGTTCATATCTTTGTCATATTATTACATTCAACATTCATGATCATATCTAAAGAGCATTGTGTAGACACTTAAAAATGTCTCATGATCGCCTAGAAAAATTAAAAGAGGGGGGAGGTCAAATGGGGGACAAACCATTGGTTATTCATTTCCTTTTTTGTTTGTACTACTTCTTCTACACAGATTTTGGATAGGTAGATCTAAATTATCATTTGTTTCATGGGTACTTTTTTATCAATACCTAATAAAAAAAGCGAAACTAATCATTCTTATATATCTCTGGAAAAAGGAACTTTATAACTGTAGCGTAGAAATTAGGATTCATCACAAGATAAGTAGATCAATCAAAACGCAAGACATGATAGTTCAATCAAAAGAACTCTCATTGAAATGAACCTAATTCCAAAGCACATTCAATAGAGGCACAAAAACAAAGCATTTAAAAGAAAATGTCATGCAAACCATATAACAATTCGGATGCTTCTTCCATGCGGTTCCATTGTTGTTCTTTCCTCTTCAATGGGTTTGTGGATCTCACCTACAAGTGCTCACACAATTGAAAGCAAGATTGATGAAAAGCTCAAGAGTACTAGAAGCATAAGTTTGATAGTTTGATAAGAATTCGCGGCTAGGAATCAAGGATCAAGGGATTTGAGTGAAGAAATTCATCCAATTTATAGATAAATTGGAGAAAAAGATCAAATTAGCATGAAATGGATATTAGAGGCAATTGATTTCAAAATGGGAAAATTGAATGGAAAAAGGAAGGTTATGACACCTTCTATGTCATAAATTATGACATATTGCCAATGCAAAGCTTAGAGGACTAGAACCTTATGACATCTTGCTATGTCAAGAGTATGATGCACGAAGCACAAAAATAGGAAGCACTAAAGACAATTTAATTAGGTGGAAATTAAAATTAGGAAATTAGAAAATAGGTGGAAATTAGGAATTTAGAAATTAAGAAATGATGAAATAAGTGAATTAATCAATAATTTTTCATTTATTAATTAATTCATTCACAAAGAGGAATAATTAGCCAATTAAATGAATATTTAATTGTAATGAGAAGACTTAGGATAAATAAGTAATTTATTAATCCTAAAGGAAGAAAATGACACACAAGGTTAAATGATGAAATCACGAAACCTTGGAAGACGAATTAGGTCTTGAAAGATAATTGACTCGATTTGATTTAATTTTGGACTGATAAATGACCAATGTGATAAATGATTTGATAAATGCGCCAATTGACGAGGAACAATGACAAATTGACCAAATTGACATGATTGAAAAAGGACAAGGATCGATGACGAATCGATCGCGATATGACAAGATTGACAAAAGGATAAAGATCGACCAAAATCATGATTAAAGATTGTTATCGACAAGACCTAATTCAAAAGCGAGACAAATGAAGACTACAGAAGAATGACTCGATGCTTGCAAATGATAAAAACCAAGTGCATGACATAGGAGAAATGTTAATGCGACGCAAAAACCTAAAATGAGGCAATGCGCCAATGTTAAAGTATGACCTCGCAAGCGTTGACCATTTTTAGGTGTCTACAATAACTATTAAGAGTTGCTCCTCGAGTACCCAAATAGGGTTTAGCTAATGAGAAAGAATAATACTCATTTGAAGCTGTTGTTGAGAGTATGGGAAACGATTAACAATACTATGTAAATGACCCAAGAGACCTGACAATTCAATTCTTTTTTTATTTGCATCCAACTTTTGATCATATCTAAAGAGCATTGTGTAGACACTTAAAAATGTCTCATTGATTATGTGCTAATTATTCATCTAATTGATTAAATAATTCTTTAGTTCTTTAATTAAGTTAATTAATCTTATTCTTCTAATTTCATATTTCCTCATAATCTTACTAATTATTCTATTTCCTATTCTTTCATCATTTAATCATTTTAACCATTTTCTAATGTTAATTAAATATTTATTATTTAATTAATTTTGATTAATTCCCCAATTTAAATAATCTTTATTATTTAAATAAATTAATCTTCACGTTACCTATCTCTATCTGTAATCAACTAACCATTCTTCTATCTTTCATCCCACATTCTTTTTTTTTTTGAGAGAGATCATTCATACCTTTAATGCACAAACAATCTCTTGAGGGGGAATTACACCCTAAGGGCTGCCAGGGCATACTGGGGCATAATTTTTTTCATTTTCTTTGAAACAATGTCATTCCGACTTTGTCTCAAAGAGGGGCAAATGTAGACACTTAAAAATGTCTCATTGACCATGTGCTAATTATTCATCTAATTGATTAAATAATTCTTTAATTATTTAATTAAGTTAATTAATCTTATTGTTCTAATTTCATATTTCCTCATAATCTTACTAATTATTCTATTTCCCATTCTTTCATCATTTAATCATTTTAACCATTTTCTAATGTTAATTAAATATTATATAGTTAGTTCGGATTAATTCCCCAATTTAAATAATCTTTATTATTTAAATAAATAAATTTTCAATTTCTATCTCTAATCAATTAATCATTCAACCCTTTTCTAAATATTAATTAAATATCTAGATTATTTAATTAATTGTGATTTAATCTTTTAATTTAAATAATATTTATTATTTAGTTAAATTCCATTTCTAAATAATTAAATAGTTTCTTGAAATTATTTAATTAGCTAATTAATTCTTCTAATTTCATCAAATTCAATTACATGTGCATGATTTCAAAAATCAAATTGAAAATCAAAGTCAAGTTATAAATATATTCAAATACTAAATTGAATTTGAAATAAATTCAATTATTTGAATTAAATCTCATGCAAAGATTAAATTGAAAATCTAAGTCAACGTGTAAGAACATGCTAAATTAATTAATTCAATCAATTAATTAATTAATCATTTATCTCTCCAATCTCTATTTCCATCTTCTAGTTAGCTTTTTCATCCTCTTTATTATCCTCCAATCACCCTTTTTCTTCCTTCAGTCAGCTTTTTCTCAATCAGTTGACTCAGTTAATCTATTCAATTTATTTTATTTCACCTCTAAATAAGCAATTCAACTATCAATCAACATGTGACCTCACCTGAGTTCCACCTATTGATCAATTTGTTCCACCTTTCAATCAATCTTCTCCAAAAATCTATAAATTGAGCATTTGATCTCTATTTTCAACAATCACAAACTTTAAATTTTTGTGTCAGTTGCAAGTAGCCAGTGTGATATCTGAGAGCAGCCATACCACAAAGAGGAGAAGAACAATGGAAGCCATGATGCACAATAGGGAGTTTTACATTGTTTAGTTTCATTTTGTTTTGCATCTATTTTATTGGTTTTGTGTTTGAATTGCTTAGATAGTTAAGAGATTCGTCATTTTCCTTATTTCCTATTTAGCAATGATGAATTTGAGCATAGCACACATTGCATCATCAATCTCCTATCAACCATTGTAGATCTGATGTATATCTTACAACATTTACTTTAATATTTACATTTCCTACTTCAATTCAATTCAAAGTTAATTGCTAAACTAGGGTTTGACCTAGGCCAAACCCCTATCCACAACCTTGTTTCTTGCTCTTTGTGTGTAGTAAATTTATTAAGGATGTGTGGTTGAATATTTTGATAGAATAGATGATGACGAACATGTTCAACTTTTATAGGAGCGAAAAGTAGAGAATTGGGGTGACCTACCACCCTTGTACCAAAAAAGTTGCTTGAACTTTTGATAGTGGATCTTGTTCGTCTTCTTGATCTGGAAAACATATCCCTTGCTCGTCTAGAAGTTGTAGGACCAAGGAAATCTACCACCTTGGTCCTAAACAATTTGGCCCAAATTTTCAGATATAGGTTCTCATTCACTTCCTCTTCTTAGATCTCTATTTGTGGCTCTATCTGAAATTTAGAACACTCTATTATTACTAGTTTACTCATATTCTCTTTTGGTTACCCTATAATTTACAATTCAAATCCAATTTCGACTCTAAAAAGGGGAAGCAAACAAACAAGTAAATTTAATCAGTATCTCAACCCTTTTCCTAATTGAATTGTGGCTAGATCCATTGTATTTGCATCCCCCCTTTTTAATGTATGGTTGATCTTGTGAAATTGGTAGTCTTATTATCTTACTTGGTGAAACCCTAATTTAACCACCATACAATGACAATGAGGGATGAGGAGCTTAGAAGGAAGAGAAAACTTGATTTCCCTAGATCTTTTAATGATGAAGCAAATTATTTTGTTAGAATTAAGAAACTAATTGAAAGTGTAGCTTGGCTTTTCGTTCAAAAGAGAGAAGGTCAAACAAGGAAAACAACCAAAAGTCTTTGCTAGTAGAAGTGAACAAGGAGAGACTTCTAGAAGGAAAATAAAAATGGTTGAGCAACTAATGAAGGATAAAGGAATTATAATAATTTATGTTGAAGAATCTCAAAATTTTTAGCAAGAAGCAAAATAATAACTATAACGAGTGTTTTCACAACTTGTGGATTATCCACCTTCACCTCCTCTTTCTCCATCAAGGGTAATAAACCCAATTATGCCACAAAGAAGAATGCCTAAAAATATGAAGATCTCATATGATCCCACTAGAGACATTAGAGCCCTTTCCTACAACCAATTCATCAGTGGTGAGAATTTTGTTAAAACAAAAAAGTTTTATTATTTTGTACTCACAAGAAAAATGGAAGAATATCATAAAAAAGTGAGAAGAAAAGAACAAGAGATCATCTTCTGTAGGGGCAAAGATTGAAGAAGAAGTTCTAAAGGATTTTGATTTTAGTACAGATAATATCACTCTAAAATAAGGAAAATAGATGGTCAAAGATGCAGTTATATTGTTGTTACTTTGATGGGACATTGTCACGGCATTGACATTCCATACTTATAGGAGGGAGAAGCAAAGCTTTTATCATTTAAAAGAGGAAGTTGAAAAATAATTCTCTGGTTTAATTTCTGTTTAGTTTAGAGGGAGTGCATGATGAGGTGGTTTAATGGTCCTTTTATTATGTTTTAACATGACTTTGTTTAAGACTCCTTGTCTACTTTAGTATTTCCATGATCCTTAAAACTTGATATTTTGGTATGCTATAAGACATGTATGTTATACTTTCATGCTTATATATATAGCCTGTTAATATGATTATGTGGCCAATTATGGGAGTAAATGTGATGATAATATGTGTAGATGTCTTAAATGTGGTTATTTACATACTAATTATTTTTTGCAACATTTCAACATACTAAAATAACTTATCTCTTGAAACTTCAGACTATAAAAAGTCATGCAACCATGTGAGGAAGCAATGTTGAACCAATCTAGTGAAGTGAGGTGTTCTTGTTGGCCTATCGGTTGGATATTACTACTGCTAGGATATGTTGTTGTCATTGATGTCAATATATTTATGTCCTTTGGTATTGCAAAGAGTTGTTTGGTGTTCTGGTGATTGTATTGAGCTGGTATGGATGATTTATCTTTTTGGGTTGCTTGAATACTTCATTCCTTATTGGTTTTAGTGATCCAAAAGTTTACTTGATCATATTATTTGATCTGCTTTGCAGTTCAATCTTTCTATTATGTGGTTGGTAGAGTTTGGTGTTTGATCTGGTGAGCTCCAGTATGATTATACCCTTGGTTGTGAATTTGGGAGGATGTTTTGGATGTTAATGTGTATCTTCATTTCAAATGGTTCATGATTTGGTGCTTTCCAAGTTATCTTTCTAGTTTGAATTGTTGTTGTTGAGTGTTCCTATGAGTTAGCGTGTTGATCGCTAAAGATTTGAATAAGTGGTGTTGGTGCAGCTATTGTATATGGTTCTAATGTGATTTTTGGTGTTTCTTGATCATGTACTATTTGTTTTGGTGGTCTGCATTGATCCTTGTGCATGTTTTTGGTGATTTTGTTGATCTGGTGACATTTTTCATGTTATGTGGTGTTCTTGGTGGTGTAGTGTGTTGCGGTTGATCTTGGCAAGATTTTTGGTGACGATGCATGTTTGGAGATTTGATTTAGGTCCATACTATGTCATGTATATTATTATATTGGTTCAGTGGTTGATTTATGTATCGTGAGAAATAATTTTGTAACTAAGGGTTGAGGATTTGGCCAACCTTCTAGTCAAGATTGATGAATTATATAAATAGGTGGTATCATCATGTCATATCAATATTGATGGTGTGTCTGCATTATTAGAGAGTGGTGTATGTTGATGAATACTAAGAGGGGGGTGAATTATTATGCCAAAAATTACTGTACTTAAACACTTTACTAGACTACCAGTAAACCAATAAACTGGTAAAACAGTTTAGCAGACAAACCAGTTAGCACACATGCAAACCAAATAGCAAATAATGCATTCACCCACAGAAGCACAAACACCATAACATGAGAGATTTTTGACATGGAAACCCAAATGGGAAAAAACACAGTGAGATGGAACTCACAAGTAACTATCTACAGAATAGGAACCAGAACGGTTAAGGTCATACAATGTTCTTTACCAGAACAGATCCTATTAGGAATCTCAATCTCTGTTAGGAGATAAGTCCGATTAAAGACTACCTTACTAGAGGATTTTAGATCCACAGATGTGAACCACCTTGTTAGAGGATTTACAAAAGGCTTTTGGGCCTACCCGGTTAAGGGCTTCAGACTTGTCGAAGATGTGAGTAATCAACAAGTGAGTGATCTAGTAAATAGCACAGATTGCTTGGTTAGATACTTGATAGCTCATTCCTAATGCATTCTAGCATTACTTCAGTCTTCAACATATTCACTCTCTACCTCTACTCGTAGACTTGAACTTTTCTTCTATCTTTTCACTCACAAAAACTCTTATGCCACCTTAAACCCTAGCAACTCCTTAAAACCCTAGACATGATGTCCTTATAAAGGAATTTGATTTCATGTCGGTCCAATAGGATTACAATACAATTTCCTAGGTTCAATGCATCTAGACATATTCTATAACATGACACAAAAGCACCGTTAAAGTGTTGATATCGTCAAAAATTCGGTGGATGGTAACTCATCACAAAATGTTAGTTGGTAACTCATCACAGAGTATTACCGGTTCATACAAAGTATCGGTTAAAGAAAAATACTGGTTGCCAGTTTGACAATAATGAAGACTGGGAAATATGGGTTGTGCCGCTTTGTTCCTTCGTACCGCTTGAGATCCTCGAATCGCTTGGGGTCTTCATACCACTTCAGATTGGTAAACACTTTTTGCAAAACACCGATAGTCTAAAGACTATAATACATCATACCGGCTGGAACAAATATTGATTGAGCTTTAACTCATACATACAAAAAGTGTGTGTCCATCAATGACAATCACAACATTAATCATCAAAAATGCCAACAATCTTCCCCTTTGACATTGATGGCAACACTTAGGCAAAATTTTTACATCTAAGTGTTTTACAACAAAAATATGCCATAATCAAAATTACTCCCCCTAAGCATATACACTATCCCTTTTGCAAACAAAACAATGTATAACTATTTGCGAATAGAGATAGACATGAAGATATACAGAGCATACATCAAAATTTTGAATACCAGAATACTTCTCCCCCTTTGCCAAAAATGACAAAGTACAGCTGAACAACCCCTATTTCCATTTGGTATTAAAATAATAAGAGTTTATGACAATAAAGAGGAAAACTTGTCAAAAACTGATTTAAAGTCCTGCAAAAATTGTTTCATAGATAAGGACCAGGACTCAAGTAGGGAGGTAGCCACTTCTTTCTCTGTCTGCGTCTGGGAGACCTATTCTTCCATGGCATCTATTGTGCTCATCTCTTGAGTCACCGTTAAGGCATCCAGATTGAGATAACATTTCTGAAGTATTTGTAGGCGTGGGAGTAGAACCAATTGTAGTTCCTGCAAATCTCGAGTCCAGTTGCTGATTTCCAACTCTATTTTGGCAGACTGGATATGAAACTAGTGAATGGTTTGGCCATAAGCTGTAAAAGAGTCATATGGCAGCTTGAAGGTGCTCATGTATAACTACAAGTTAGATTATAGATTTTGCTTCTATACAAGCACATCATCACAGAAGAGATGGGGTTGGCAAATCTTACTCAATAGTAGATTCCCCTCATCTAGAGCATCCCTTATATATTTTTGAGCTTTTTGTAGATCGAACCGGAGCTCATTTAGCTTCTTCACTAGGGCAATGTTGAGAGCCTTTTGATGCTCTTTCTTGGCATTTTCCTTTGTTACCTCTTCTAGGCTTTGCTCTTGATCATCCACTACGGTGCATAGGAGCTTCAATTGTGCCAGTGATGAATCAGTATTGGGGAAGTTTGTGCTGGGTAACAAACCGGTAAGAGTGTCCATTGCAGCTTGGATCACATCTTTCTCCTTCTTCCTCCTTATCACTTCAAGGTGTTCTGGAGCAAACTTAATGCTTCGTGGCAGCTCCATTTCATTTGCAGACTAGAGGTCAATAGGACTAGTGAGGTCAACCAGTTTGGCTTGACTACCAGTTGCCTTTGGAGTCTCCATCTGAGTGCTTTTTGCCGCTTCTTCTTTCTCTTCTTCCTTCTTTTTCTTCTCCACTTCTTTTTTCCTCTCCTCTTCCTTTTCCTCCTCTACTTTCTTCTTCTCCACTTACTTTCTCTTCTCTTTCTTATCCTCTTATTTTTTCTTATTTGCATCTTCTTGTTTCTTTTTCTCTTCTTCCTCTTTTCTCTTTTCCTCTTTCTTTTTCTTCTCATCCTCTTTAATCTTTTCATCCTCTTTCCTTTTCTTCTCATCCTCTTTTCTCTTTTCCTCCTCTTTCCTTTTCTCCTCATCTTCTTCCCTTTTCTTCTCCTTCACTTGCTTCTTTTCTTCCTCCTTTTTGTCCTCTACTTCCTTTTGCTTTTCTACCTGTTCTGCCTGCTTCTCCTATCCTGTTTCTTCTGATGATGCATCTTGAGTAACATTTTCACCATCTAAGGCATCTACATCAATGGGGTCCATTTGTTCTGTGACTAGTTCTTCTTCACTATCATACACTACATCCGATTTGCCAATTTCTGGTTCTCGCTCAGCTTTTCTGTTGGCTTCAGCCACTTGATGCATCTTAAGAGCTTCTTGAGCATTAGTATGTGTATCCTTGATCACTTCTTGACCCTTTCCTTCCAGTGACATGAGTCTTCTTCTTCTCATGAAGAAGAGGCCCTTGTATTTATTCATAACTTCGAAAAGTTTTGAATTAGATACATCAAGAAAATGTTGAGAAAATATTTTCTCCCTCATTTCCTATTCCTTTTCTATGGCAATGCACCATTTATTGTCTAAAGAATTATACAAAGAATCTAGTGTCTTAGATCTAATTTCTGAAGGTGACCGTGTTGGGACTGATTAAAATTGAGTCAATTTTATAGGCCCATTTCAAATTTTTGCTCTGCATACCTAAATGAAGTCAGTTTGAACAGCCTAGTTAGCAAGGGGGTAAAATGGAGCCAGTTGATTTTCAAAGGGTAAGGCTTGGGATTCATGTCCCACACCTTTCATTTGGCCTATTCAGTGATGTGCAACTTTCAGAATTCAATTTGGATAAGTTTATGAGGTACCCAGTTTGAGGGGTGAGCTGGAAGTGCATGTTAGGCACAAATGCATATTTTATTGAGTAGCCTACTTTGAGCGATTATATCTTTTGCCCTGTTGATTGTCATGGATAAATTCAAAATGGATTCAATTGTATGCATAAAAGTGAGTTACCCTGCAAAATTTCAAGTCTTGACGAATCTGTTTGCTCCGTTTTCATAGCCAAATCCGTTTGTAGTTTGTGATGTTTGCACAAGTGTAAAAATGTTCTGGTGAGCGTCATGTCAGAATGTTTGTTCCGAGCTAATGTTGGTATAAATGGTGAGCTACGTTTCAAATTTCAAGGCTCTATCAATCCGTTTGATCGGTTTTCAAAAGGATTCATTTTGCCATCAAATTCAGTTATCCGCACTTCCAGTGTTAGATCAGTTAATGTAGCCGTTTTGGTGAGCGCACCATTTGCATCCTGTCAGTCTGGTGATCGAACTGAGAATTCAAAGATTTAACATGTACTTAAAGGTACCTATGTTCCGAATTTGAGAGCCTACGGAGGTCGTTTGATATTTTTGAGAAAGGCATCATGTGTTGCCAGAACATTGACTTCATCAGGTCCGCAGTGTCGACAAAGCCAGTTGGCCGTTTTCGGAAATTAATCTCTTCACTCGGGACTCATCTTGAGAAACCGTTTGGTAGATGTCATCCTTGTATATCAAAGTACACGCTTGTCAGATGGCGAGCTCCAGAAAGGTGTTTTGACAGGTTTGAAAATTACGTCTTCGCGATTAAATGCGAAAATTGTGGCGTAATTGCCTGAAGGATGTAAAATGCAATTTTATGATCCAAAAGTGGTGCCGATCGATTCCAGAGGTTTGTTTGAGGTTCCTAAGATATTCCAGAGGCCAGTAGCTTGAAAACGAAAAAATTTTTAAAGTCGGACCCACTTTGGGGCCCGACCTGGCTCTTGCCTGTGCATTGTTATTTTATTGGCGACTTTGTTTACTGAGAGATTTTAGAATATTTAAATGTGGATTGTGATGCTTTTGGCATATTGAAATTTAGCAAGTTCCTCCTTCCTACATGGCTAACAAAGGAGCCATAAAAACTTCAACAAATGGATTAGAAGACATTAAACTCATTTCAATGGTGTGGAGAATGCATTTTGATTTTTCTAGAAATGTAAATTGACAGCTGCAAAACTAATCTCCATTGATTTTGCAAGCATTTTCCCCTGCCATGAACTGTGGTATGGGTGAAAAGGTTTTAAATTTTAATCAAATGCTATTGGTAGGTGTCACATTCAATATATTGCAGGTTTGAAAGATATTCAGTAGGTATCTCCAGCAGATGATTGAAGACCAGCATTCTCCCTCATGTGCAATATCCAAGAAATGGGACATGGAGGTGAAAGAGGCATGGAGAATGCTGTTGAAGAGCATTAATAAACTCAAACAAATGGCAAACTGCTACCATCAGCTTCTCCTCCCACGTGATTGGTGTTGGAGGCCATTGAAACATAGAAATGCAAATCAAACTTGCAGAAGACTCCAATGGCACGTAGAGTGGAGTTTTTTGAAGGGCATATGAAAGTATAAGTAAATTGCAATGTAGCAGGTGTATGCTATGAAGTACCACGACCTCTGCCAGCACTTTCCTTCTTTCATATGGCTGCAAATGAAGGAGATGCTTGGTCTGTGTGAGTGCTGGGCACTAAAAACCTCCAACAAATGCAATCAGCACCCCCCTTTCTCACAAGAAACCATCAAATAAACAAATTACAACATGATGGCTGGAGGGGGCAAAAAATATGTTTTTAAATAAAAGCCATTGGCAAGTGGAATGGGCATCAAACTTCAAACTCCACGATTCAGCAGTTAACCTCTTCTCTCACATGCTCTCCTCCCAGCACTTCACGTGGTGAGTAAAGACACAAATAGAAACTTTCAAGCAAATGCAATTTGGCTGCCAAACTAATCCTCCCTGCTGTGAAAGGAAGGTGGAGAGTTGTGTGGTGGAGAGTAATAAAAATCAAACAAAGGAAAATGGCAGGTGTAAAGTAAAATCCATGACCTTTGCTGGTAGTCTCCTCCTGCTGTGGCAAATGGAAAATGTAAGGAAAGCTTCAGCCAATGCACACTATTAAGTGTAAATCTTAAAACTCACGCCTTCTACCAGTCCTCCCTGTTCTTCACGGTGGTAATGGAGGGGGGAATTAATAAATCTTTCAGTAAAACATCATTGCCAGCCATTAAAAACTCAAAGAAAAGCTTCAAAACGCAGTCCTAGGCAAATAGCAATATCCCACATTGACTGTGGAAGTGAATTTTATAATGTTTATATGCAAAAACAAACCCATCTATAATGTTTAAGCCAGAAAGGCTTTTGACACGAGATGCCCATGGGCGCCCAAGGTGGGCCCACGCCCGAGCACATTTCCCGAGGCGATGGAGGCGGTGACTAGACAAAGACTAAGTGGACCCCATGCGGGCACGCTTCCTGAGACAAAGAGGCGAAATTTTGCAGACGAAGGCCGGGTTAACGAGCGAGCATGTTCGAGAGAGATCAACGGCTCGCGTTATTTCGCGAAGGAAGATGCACGAAGTTTAAACCCCGCGAAATAGCGAGGATGAACGAGAGCCGTCCACGTGGCACGTAGGTGGTGGATACAGTCGGCGGTCCAGCAGGCGGGTCCCGGTGAGGTGGCACACAGTTGGCGCACAGGTGGCAGTCCAGTGGCGGCCAAGTGGCAGTGACGAAGCAGATGACGTGGAGATGATGAGGTGTCATCTCAGGTGGCGTCCGGTCAACCCCATCAACCAATCAGAGGCCGCCACGTGGCAAGGTGTCAGAGCACAAATGGAGGCAAAAAATCAAATTTAAAATGATTAAATAATATAGTTCAAACTATATTGAAATTCGAAATATTTAAATGATGGATCCATGATGAGAATTAATTCGCCTAGGGTCCAATTTTTGGCCAAAGTATAAAGTGTTATATGTTTTCGGAAAGCTCTCGGAATGAGGAATCCGATTATGAAGTTAATTTGGACAAATGTGGGATATTTTGGATGCATTTTTCACGGGAACAAAATTCAGTTAGAGAAGGGACACTTGGCAATTCAGTTACAGATTTGATTTGGTTCCCTCTCTCTTTTAATTCCGAATTCTTCTCAGTTGTAAGGGTTCCAGAAATTTGGAAAATGCTCCAGATTTGATGGCTTCCATTTCTGAATGTCATGACCCAAATTTGTAATTGCTTTTGGTTTGTTTCAGGGTATAGAGATTGCAGGGCAATGTTGTAAATGTGATTTTAGTTGCAGGACTTGCTTGTGTCAGGCATGAGTAAATTCCTCATAGTATTGTCTCTGTGTAAGTATTTCATTATTATGAATTGAATCCTCAAGGAGGATAAGATTTGTCAATTTCAAAGAAATTGTGTGATTGTTTATAGGTATCCTTCAAGGAAGGTTTTAAACTCTGTAGTCAATCATAAATGATGAAATATATTTCCAGATCTGATAAAATTGTGAATGAATCAAATAGTGCATTAATATAAGGTATTGATGCATGAATATCTTGTTTAAGGAAAATAAGCTTGCACCTATGATTCATATTTGTAGTTATGTCTGTGACTCTGTTGCCCAATGAACAAGGCACTGGTCTTGCAAGTTTGGGGATGGTTTCAGATCAACATTTTAAAAGATAAATCTATTTCCCTTTGTGTTTAGGGGTGTGTGTTCCATTCTTTCCAAGCTCTATTTCATCCTATTGTCTATATAGATCTAGCCAATCTGTAATGTTTCCTAATATGTTGAGCTTGTGAAATGATCTATCTGCTTAATGTTGATGTAGTTATGTGTCTGTAATTGTTGTATTCAATGCATCAAAAGGGTGTCCCCCCCTAGGTCTAGCAGAACCTGAAGTGCAGGAGGATCAATTAGGGTCCTATGTTATGTTGTCCAAGCCTTGATGTGTTTTGTAGACTAAAATTGGCCATTTCATAGAAAGATTTGCAGGTGTTCTTGGGTTATCACTTTTGGTGAACAACAGACCGATCATTAACACAGAAATACTTAATGATTTCCTGTTCAACTACTTCCTTTTCATCATCATTGAAATCATCAAAAAAATCAATTAAATCATTCAACACTTTTCTCCTAATGTTCTTTATAGTTCTTTGACAATGTGTCAAAGGTTTGTAAGAAGAAATGTTAATATTTATCAATGCAGATGATGTCGGTTCATTCTTTGTCTTTTTCTTTGTTTATCTTATCTTCCTGGGTTTTTCTTCCGACACAGTTTCTTCTAAATCCGGTGAATTATTCTTTGTCTTCCTCTTCCTCTCGAAGACTTTGGTAGGTGTCACTTCTTGTTTCTTCTTTGCAGGTGACCGCTTGGTCACTTTGGGACTTGATGGAGTAACCGGTGTCGATGCTGAAGGCACTGCCTTTCCTTTCTTTGTTGAGGGTCCTTTAACTGATGTCACCCTTTCTAGATAGGTGTTGGTTCTCTTTGCCTTTGGATCAAGAGGTGAGGCAAGTAAGGTAGAGGCATACCCATCTAGCATATCATACATCACCTCATAACCCATAGGCTCCACTTCTTCCTGTCTAGGCTCAATGGCCTCCATTAAGCATTCATCCACTTTGATGGTGAAGTAGATGTCTTCCTCATACTTTTTGACTAAATCACTGGATATTCTTATCCTTTGACTCATCTTGCATCTGAACTCATCAAAGTATTTGTTCAGTGCTTCCGGATAGCCGGTTTCAACTGCTTGTAGGCTCTCCTTGATTTGTTTTGTTACCGATTGGTCGGCAGACCACTGAATATCACCCACTCCTAGAAAGCAGCCTTGAAAGTAAAAGAACAACCCAACCAATAGTTGTCCGAACTTGAATCTCAGTGCATTGTCCTATTTGATTGACTTAAGATTCAACATAAGTTGTCTTTGCATACAAGTGCATAGATCAAATGATGCATCCTCCTTGATCATCTTGTAAGCGGCATTTACCATTGCAGCAGAGACAAAATTAATTCTGCTAATAGAGAACATCTAGTAACCTATCACCATGTAGGCATACTTGACCAGATCATCCTTGATTGAGTTGACGGTCATGCCATGTGAGTTGCTTACTGAACCGGTGAGCTTGGACATTTCAGTCTTGCTGACCTTCCTTAGGGTTGGCACTTCCCTTGTATTGTAGAAACCGGTAATGACATGAATCGCTTCTAGTGTGATATCATGCATCTGCTCTAGGTACATCTTGTCACCATGTACCCTTCTTAGAATAATGTGAATGTGATCATCCAAAAATTCTTCAAGAAAGTAAACCACATTTTTGAGTTTCTTCTTTTCCAGAATGCTGAATTTCGGTTTAATCTTCTTATCCTTTCTGCAGAATAAGCTTAGCTGGGAATGGATTACAAGAGACCCTAGGTCTTGGATTTTGCAATCTATGTAATTAGAAATCCCTTCTACTATAACACCACTCGGTACTTGAGACAAGGCATTATATTTTGACTTTTGTTGTATGAAGTCCATAGAATCGACAATTGTACTAGAACTATCATGAGATGCAGAAGCCATGATAAACAAAGAATTATGAGAAATACCTTCACAAATTGAAATTTAGGGCTTTGCAATTTGAACTTTGCTTCACACTCCTTTGGTTGCAAAGATACCACTTTGTGTTCTTCACTCCTTCAACAAATGATAGCTTTAGATTCTTCTCCAGATTTTTGATAAACTCTTTGATTCACAGTGTAAATCGCTTTCCTTCGCTCTGCACTTAAAAAACTTCTTCGCTCAAAAAATGATAGTGAGAAATGATTTGAAAATTCCTTTTAAACATATTCCTCACCTACCATAATAAATGCTCCACCATTAGGGCGTAAACCCTAATTTGCCTATTACCATTTCTAGTCTTTTGCCAAATGACAGGTATCACATGTCGATTAAGGTCTTTTACTAGTATAAATCGAGGGTTCGAAACATTTCACCATTTTCTCCCCCCAAGATTTTCTGATGCTTAGTTTGTCGGTTTTGTGATTTCCACACTAGGTGCAGAAACCGGTTCTTCTTGCAACATTGTCGGTTTCTTCTTCCAGGTTTTGTTCATATCCACTTGAACAGTTTCAATATCAATCTTTCCTTCTGGAGTGACCGGTATGTCATCCGATATGTTCTTTCTTGTTCTGCAGAATCTGGCAATGTGACTCGATTTGTTGCAATGATAGCAAACCATTCTAGGTGCTCTCCAAGGTCCATTATTCATGTTACCATTCTTCCTCCTGCATGTTGTAGTAGTGTGACCATGACAATGATAGATCAAATAGTTTGCTCTCCATCCGGTTGCCACTTGATAGCCACCGCTTCCTGACTAATGATTAAAGGCATTAAATAGGTTGTGATTCTGGTTCACAAAAGGTTCCGGACCAACTCCTTGAGTCCTCTAAGGATATCTTCTAGTGTTGTTCATAACAAACCTGCATTCAGATGCTCTATGCCCAAACTTGTTGCATGCATAACAATTACCATTGAACTTGTTGGATCTAGGTACATTATTTATAAAATAAGGAAAATTATTATAGGCTTTGCTCCTACACACATTGGCAGTATGTCCTTCTTTAAGATAGTTAAAGCAAATAGGTTTAAACTTTTTCTTACCTTTATCCTTTGATGTCGGTTGTTTCTTCGATGCTCTAGCATTTGTACCAGAGGTCTCACCTTCCTCATGATCAGAATAACCAAGTCCATCAGTATTCTTGATAGGTTTGGTAGATTCAAGCTTTTGCTCTAGCTTAACAGTACTTTTGTTGAACTTAGCAAGTATTTCCTTTGACTCAGAGAGTTCTTTGGAAATAGCAGCATTTGTTTCCATCAAAATTGCATTCTCGAAGATGGTCATGTTTAGTTCTCCTTGCATGTCTTCCTTTTCCACTTTTCTTGCATGGAGTTGAGTAGTTAGGGCACTAATCTCTTGCTTTAGCTTGGAGATTTCATTATCTTTGTCTTTTACCAGATCTTCAACTTTCCTCCAGTTGTTAAGCTCTTGGCACATTCGAATAGTTAGTCCTTTCAACTCCTTTCTAAGGTTGGAATTGGATTCATTTAGCTTTTCTACTTCTTGAATCAGGGCTTCCATGTCCGCTTCATTAGAAGAACTATTTTCTAGATAGCTCCATCAGTTTTTCAGCATGTTCTCTCCTTTTTTCTTGAGAGGCCTTATAGTTGACCATAAGATCATCATAGGCTTGCTCAGACTGAGTGAGCCGATGAGTAAGTTCCCTCATAGTGTATTCCCCCATATCTCTTTCCAAGTGGTTAGACTTATAGAAAGGTTAGCTCTAATACCAATTGATGAATACTAAGAGGGGGGGGTGAATTAGTATGCCAAAAATTATTGTACTTAAACACTTTACTAGACTACCAGTAAACCGGTAAAATAGTTTAGTAGACAAACCAGTTAGAACACATGCAAACCAAATAGAAAATAATGCATTCACCCATAGAAGCACAAACACCATAACATGGGAGATTTTGACGTGGAAACCCAAATGGGAAAAACCACGGTGAGATGGAACTCACAAGTAACTATCTGCAGAATAGGAACCAGATCGATTAAGGTCAAACCGGTTAAGGTCATACAATGTTCTTGATGAGAATAGATCCTGTTAGGAATCTCAATATCTATTAGGAGATAAGTCCGATTAAAGACTACCTTGCTAGAGGATTTTAGATCCACAGATGTGAACCACCTTGTTAGAGGATTTACAAAAGGCTTTTGGGCCTACATGGTTAAGGGCTTCAGACTTGTCAAAGATGTGAGTAATCAACAAGTTAGTGATCTAGTAAATAGCATAGATTTCTTGGTTAGATCCTTGATAGCTCATTCCTAATGCATTCCAACATTACTTCAGTCTTCAACACATTCACTTTCTGCCTCTACTCGCAGACCTAAACTTTTCTTCTATCTTTTCACTCACAAAAACTCTTCTGCCACCTTAAACCCTAGCAACTCCTTAAAACCCTAGACATGATGTCCTTATAAAGGAATCTGATTTCATGTCGATCCAATAGGATTACAATACAATTTCCTAGTTTCAATGCATCTAGACATATCCTGTAACATGACACAAAAAGCACTGTTAAAGAGTCGGTACCATCAAACAATCGGTGGATGGTAACTCATCATAGAGTATTACCAGTTCATACAAAATACCAATTAACGAAAAATACCAGTTGCCAGTTTGACAATAATGAAGACTGGGAAATATGGGTTGTGCCGCTTCATTCCTTCGTACTGCTTAAGATCCTTGAACTACTTGGGGTCTTCATACTACTTCAGATCGGTAAACACTTTCTATAAAACACTGATAGTTTAAAGACTATAATACATCAGACCAGTTGGAAAAAATACCGGCTGAGCTTTAACTCATACATACAAAGAGTGATCTCAAATCAAGTGTGTGTCCATCAATGACAATCACAACATTGATCATCAAAAATGCCAACATATGCGTGCTAAGAAAATTTATCCTTCGGTGTGGTGTATTGAGCAAAGATTGTTGTAGGGTAGACAAATGAGCTTACCCAAAACTGTCATCAAGCATTAGCAGATGCTATTTTTGGAGATCATGCAATCCAGATTATAGTCTGAATCTTATTGTAAGGTAGTGAACCTTCCCTGAGGGTTGGAGTCTTCTAGGTCATCTCATTTTGAGAAGTGTGCCTAAATGCATGTGCATTCCCCATTGTAATATTTACACATACTACTGTAGAGTATCATCTTGTTGTGGGTAGGTTCCCACCGTGGTTGTTCCCTTAACCAAGTTTTCCACATCAAAATCTTGGTGTAATGTGTATTTGTGCTATTGTGTTTATCTTTATTCTTTCTATAATTATTTAGATCTAAGATTGTGCTTAATTTGTCTAATTTGGTGAAAACTAATTCACCCCCTCTCTCAATTTTCCTTCTTGGTTGCTACTAACAATTGGTATCAGAGCTAGATCCTCTAGAGGAAGCTTGACCACTTGAGGAGATCTGGGATGACAACTTATGTGTTTAAGAAGGAGAGTCTTAGATTTAATAGAAGCAATTATATTGTCTAAAAGGACCAAATGGAAGTTCATTTGAAATGTCTTGGAGATGAGTATTGGAAGATCACAAAGAATGTCTACAATGTTCCTCAAAATGGACCTAGTGTAGTCACCAATTAGGAGGGACCTCAAAGAGATTAATTTGGACTAGGAAACAAGAGTAAACACAATGGAAACAAGAGGATACGATGGAGGAAATGTAGAACTAAATGAATTAGATCATTAAAACTGATTACAGATAACCGATAATCTCTGGGATACAAGATTCGGCTCACTAGCTTGCTACATACATGCTCAATTACATAATTGGTTAACTTTAGACCTCTAAATCTTATTATATGTCTTCTATATTCTTCCTAACTAAATTATGATGTTTAATTACATTGATTTATATGGTCTAGAGGGATCCGCTTGGCCCAAGAGGGATCAAATATCTAAGAACAAGATCAAATGTGTAAAACACCAATTCGGCCTCCACCAAAGAGAATCCTTTGGAAAATCCAAAGGAAAGAGTGTGGATAAAAGGGAAGTTTGGCCAAATGCCAAGGAACATTGGAATCAATGAAGTGAAGCTCTACAAGATATGAAAAGGATTTGCAAGATTCACCAATAGTAGATAGGTCCAAGCAGTTCCAGTGCCATAAAACTATCTTAGAATCTAGAAGTGATAACTTTTCGGTAAATGATCCAAATGTCCCACGGTTTAGGAATAAGGAATATGATCATGTTCACAAGTAAAATCTAGCTCCGCAGAATGGAATGCTGAAACTACAAAATAGGAAACAAACAGAAAATAAATATTTTTGGTTGATGCATGATTGCCAAGAACTGAGGATGGTCCTGCATCAGACATTTGGGGTTGTTGAAAAAGTGAGTCTCTTAATTTGTTGGGGTCAAAGGAAAACCAAGGTGGTCTACCTCTACCTATGAATTACAAGATGAATCTTCAACTAGTTTGTCCTTCCACTTCACAAGATATTCTTTGTACTGACTACTCAAGGTACTATGCCCAATCCTACTATCCAAAATGTCTGCAATCTACTCTAGTTCCTTCTGGGGCAAGTGTTTCTCCAATTCTGCAATACTATCTTCACTGAATTCTGATTCATGGTAGTAATTTATATCTGCAATGTTGAATATAGGTGAAATACTCAAACTATCTAGTAGGTCCACTTCATATGCATTTCCGGAACTAAACTTCCTCAAGATCTTGCAAGGTCCAAACTTCCTCATCTATAACTTGTTATAGGTTCCAGCTAGAAATCTTTCTTTTCTCAGATACACCATCACTTCATTGCTAACTTCAAATTCCTTATGTCTCCTCTTCTCATCTGCTTTCTCCTTATACTTGTTGTTCATATCCTCCAAATGTTGTTTAACCTGGATATGTAAGGCTGCCATGTGATCTATAAACTCTTCTACTTCTACACTCTAATTGTCTTCATTATGGATATCTCTCAATTTTGATATACCTCTAGGGTGTGCTCCGATAAAAATCTGAAAAGGTGCTCTTTTGGTGCTCATGTTCATTGAATTATTGTAGGCAAACTCTTCTTGTGCAAGAATTAAATCCCAACTTCTAGTTTTCTCTCCAACTAAGAATCGCAACAAATTTCCTAAACTCTGGTTTACTACCTTTGTTTATCCATCAGTCTATGGGTGAAAAGTAGAAATGAATTTCAAATCTATTTTCATCTTCTTCCAAAGTGTTCTCCAAAAATAGCCAACAAACTTAGTGTCTCTGTTTGAAACTATGCCCTTAGGTAATCCATCAAATCTATCCACCACCACAAATATAGAATCATTTTCTCTTTATGTCTTAGGAAATCCAAGTATGAAATCCATGCTTATGTCTTCCCAAGGTCTCTCTGGAACTATCAAAGGCTTATATAATCCCACATTCTGACTACTACCCTTTGCAATCTGACAAACTCTACAGCTCTGCACAAATTTCCTAACATCCTTATAAATTTGAGGCCAAAAGTAATGTTCACTCACCAGTGCTACTATTTTATCAACACCAAAGTGTTCAGCTAATCCTCCACTATGCTTCTCCTTTATTAGATTATCCCTCATAGAACTCTTAGGTATACACAACTGAACTCCTCTGAACAACATCCCATCCTGAATGAAGTAATCCAGCCACTGACTTTTGTCCATCATAACCGGTTCTCTACATGCTCTCCAAGGTTTTGCAAAATCCGGGTCATCATCATACAAGGTCTTCAACTCATCAAATCCTAATATTGTTACTCTCATCTTTGTCAACAAATTCCTCCTTCTACTTAATGCATCAACAACTTTGTTTTACTTTCCACTTCTATGCTTCAACACAAAGGTGTAACTCTGCAAAAATTCTACCCATCTCATATGTCTCTGATTCAACTTACTCTGATTGTTCAAATATTGCAAGGGTTGATGGTTAGTATACAACACAAACTCCTTAGGCAATAGGTAATGTCTCCAGTTCTTTAAGGCTTGAACTATGGCATTAAATTCTAGATCATACACTAAATATCTCCTCCTAGCGTCATTCAACTTTTCACCGAAATAAGCTACTACTCTCCCTTCCTGACATAATATTACTCCAATTGTGTTCTCACTTGCATCACAGTCCACTTGAAATACTTTGTTGAAATTTAGTAAAGATAACATAGGCTTCTTGGCGACCTTCTACTTTATTAATTCAAAAAAATTACTCTAGTTTTCCACTTGAATTCTTTCCTATTTCCTCTCATTTTCTCAGTCATAGGACTACAAACTGAACTGAAATTCCTGATAAACTTTTGGCAGAAACTAGCCAGTCCATGAAATGATCTAACCTCTCTAATGATTTTTGCTGTAGGCCTTTCAACAATTGCTCTTACCTTCTTAGGGTCCATCTTAAAACCATCTACAGATATCACAAATCCCAAATAGACCAACTCTTCTTTCATGAAAGTACACTTCTTTAGATCTATCAACAACTTCTTCTCTCTCAACCACTACAAAACTTGTATTAAATGCAACAAATGCTCCTCTTTTGTCTTACTGAAAATCAGAATGTCATCGAAATATACAATAACAAACCCAAGAATTTCTTCAACACCTCATTCAACCTCATGAAAGTACTCGGTGCATTAGTCAACCCAAAAGGCATTACCAACCATCTATATAATCCTTCCTTTGTCTTGAATGTTGTCTTCCACTCATCTCCTTCTCTGATTCTAATCTAATGATATCTACTCTTCAAGTCTATGTTTGTGTAGTATTTGTCTCCACTCAAACAATCCATTATGTCATTCATCCTAGGTAAAGGAAACTAGTACTTCACTATGATCTTATTTATTTCTCTGGAATCAATACACATCCTCCATTCTCCATTCTTCTTAGGTGCTAACATTGTTGGTACTGCACAAGGACTCAAAATTTCTTTGATCAAACATTTCTTCAATAGCTCCTACACTTGTCCATTCAACTCTTCATTCTCTGTAAGTGTCATGTGATGTGCAACTTTGTTAGGCAAACTAGCTTCAGGAATCAGGTCCATGTAATGATTGATACTCCTCATAGGTGGTAATCCATTTGATACATTATCTGAAATGATGTCTTCATATTTTGTCATCAATTCTTTTATCTCCTCCAGTTGTTCTTCATACTCTAGGTTCTACGTCTTCTTAGGAACTAAGGTAAAACACACATTCTAATGTCTCATTCCATCAAGGAATTTCCTTCCATCCACCAAACAGATTCTAGCATTCATATAGACTTCACTCTTCAAAGGCTCCTCCAAGGGTAACAAGATTTTTTTCATCCCATTTTCTATAATAGTGTATATGTTCTTTCTCCAATCATGTATTGCCTGGACTAAAGGGTGAAATAAATCTGAGATGGACCTTGTGCACTAGAAGACTGAATTATTAAATATTGTTCTATTCGCTAGGTACGTGAGGTATCTCATTGAAATATTTTCAAAATTAGAAAAAATAATAAGTATTTAAAAAGATACATAAGGTATCTTTCTAAGATTAAATGGTTAACAAATTTCATTGCTAAATTATTTTTCTCCTTGGGATATTTATTACCTTAGGACAATATGGAGAGTCAATTTCTCATATTCGTGAATTATGGTTGTGATGTTCCTACTTTACATAAGTAATAAATATAAAATTCCTTCTCATAAGATATTTTGTCCTGGTGTATTCAATTACGATATGTTGATCATGTATTGGAACATTAGCTAAAGGAAAACATTCTCTTTGAGTCAAAGTAATTAAGGTCATGTATCATGACCTATTTGTTGAATTTGTCGTGAGAAACATTATAACTAATATCATGTATTATACCTTATACTTTTTACAATTAAGAGAGATTATATGTAGAAATGGTAGAGTTTTCCCTCATATGACTTCTTGTGTAATGAAGTGAGTACATAGTTTCACTTGAATTATCATATTGAATTTATTTAAATTATAGAATTTTAGAATTAAGAGGATTGAAATTAAGCCTTGTAAGGAATCCTGATATAGCTTGGCTTGTTGGATATTAAGAATATGACCACCTACATAAATGACATAGAACAAAGTAAGTGGACATCCTTGTTTTGTGTAAATGATAAACTTTGAGATATATTGGAAATTTAATATGGAATGTGATGGGATAGGTCACATGATAATAAAATGTGACGGGATGGGCATAATGCCTAGGTCGCATAATTAATGGTGATGAGATGGGTAGGATGCCTAGGTCACCTAAGGCAGTCATAAAGATGAAATCATTAAAAAAAATAAAAATGAAGGCATAGTTTGATTGAAACTTGTTAATAATTAGCTCTTAACTAATGTTTTTGATGTGTAGGCAATCATAGCCTTAGACTATCATTTTGTGATCACTATGTGAAAGGTTTCTGATCATCTTCTAACCTATAAAGTTAACATAATATATTCAATCAGTTTGGGCATAACCTCCTATAGATAGAAAATATAAAGTTTCTTAAATTATAAATAAGTATAAATTGATTAATGAAATCTAATTGGATGAAGGATGATATAGTTATGAGTTTAAGAGTGATATATGATACTCATTCTCTATAAATAACATTTATTTTGCATATCTTTCTTAAAACATTGTGTATAGATGATTATTGGTTTCACATTGTGATCTTACTAGAGAGATGTATTTTTCAGATGTGTATTATGACATCGGGACGATGTCTCTTCCTAGTGGGGAAGGATGTCACGACCCGACTTAGACCCTAGTCAGATTTACTTTACTATGCCAGATACTTATATTGTTGACATTTTACACATAATTATTTGATTATCTTTTTCATGATGTTAGTTGGTATTTTGTGGTTTAATGACATTAATGATGGTCAGTTATTTTATAATATCGTTATTTAATGATGATGAATTATTATTTTCAATTATGATCATTAATGATATTAATGCTTTAATTAGATTTTAAACCTGATAATATGAATTATGCATTTTATTATTGTGATCTGATGACCTTTTGTTGAGTTGGAGTATGTTGCAGGTTAATCGTCAAAGGCAGACATATGACTGAGGAGGGGTTTTTCTAGCTCGCTAGTAGCAACCTAAGTATTGGAACCTTGTGCAAAGTACCCAATTAGATAAGTAATTAGTAAATTAAATTAGGGAGTTTAATATAAAATGAAAAAATAAAAATAAAATAATAATAAGGATAAATTATTAAATATACAAGTATTTAATATTACAATCAAGCTAGAAATTAATTATAATATAATTATTTAAAAGTGAGTAATTAAAAAAATATAAGTTATTTGATAATTAAATTATAAAATAAATAAAAGTTATTTAAAGAGATAACATCTTGTAAATAATTAGAGGACTAATTTTAGAAAAAAAAAAAAGGGGATTAATTCAAAGAATTTATTAAAATATTAATTAATAAAATAATTTAAATATATAATCAAGATTATAAATTATATTTTCGACATGCAAGATACAATGCATGAGTAAATAGTAAGATACTAAATTTAGGGAAAATTATGTGCTAAAAATATAGACGACATGCAAGGCATGATGAAAACTAAATAATTAAATTAGTAGATTATTTTCTTTAAAACTAAATCTTTAAAATCATGCTAACAAATTTGTGATTTAATTTAAGAATTATTTTGTGAGTTCTAATCATGCATTTTATAATTAAAAATTTGGTTTAATTTTTAGAACTTAATCATGCAATCAGTTAAATTTTATTTTTAGAGAATTTAATATTTATAAATATAGGGATAAATCTCTTATTTGATCATTCCAATTCTTTTTGAGCTTCTGGATTCATGTGATTGCTATGAAGTCGACAAGGTAGATTGAAGAGATTGTCTGAAATTTGGGAAACGCCTAGGATTCTTCTTTCTCACAGCCAGGTTCATTTATTTTTCATATTTAATTTGAGTCTTAATTTGATCTTTTTCTTTAAAAATTGGATATTGTGGATTTAATGCTTGTTTGTTTGATGTGTTAATTGTGTTGTCAATGCCATCTTCTCAATGTATCTTAAAATTTAGAAACTGGGTTTTGGGAAAATTTACTGGGTTTTTGTGTTTTAAATATTTCTGATTACAGTGAAAATTTCAAAGAAATTGGGATCTAGGTTTTTAAGAAATGACTGAAACATTACGACTATATTTGGAAAGTCTTGATAGTGGTAAATTCTAACATCAATATTGATTTAAGAATTTTTAAGAAAAGAATAAAAGCAAAATATATATATATATATATATATATTAGGAATTGATTTTAAAGATTATATTAGCTTAAATAGAGATTCTTAATTTAGAATTATTGAAAATATTAAAATTTAATTTTGATTTGAGGAAATTATATTATAAAGGGAAAATTTATAAAAATTTATAAAGAAAACATATAATAATATTATTCTGACATTAATATGTGGAGGGTTAATTATTTTTCTGTCTATGAGGGATGATTATGGAACGAGAGTGCTTGTTTATGGGCTAACTAGGGAAGGGTGATTTTCTTCACCTCCCCAATAGGGTAATGATGGCCATCATATTTATTTATTTATTTTTCTCCCTGCCATAACACATGTAGTTAGTTCAACCAGGATGGGTTGTTAGTTCTACATGATTGCATAGGATTCCTTTACTACCAGTTGGTACCAGCTTGCTAGGATACTCCGTCGTGAGGGACGGGAGCTTATCAAGAGCACCGGGAAGCTTATGCTTTATTTGGTTGGGCGGATAAAATGCCTGGGTCATATGTCCGTCATCCGGTTTGCGAGAGGAGGTTATCCAGGTCAAACGGAGGCGACACATCCGGAGACAAAGAAAGTTAGAGATTCCAAATAAATTTTTATGTAATAATTAAAGATGTGTATTTTATTTCATTGTAAAGACTAGAATGGTCGCATGTAGAAGTTATGAAAAAGGACCTATAAGGTAACCTGATGTAAAACAACAGGAAGTCGCCATGCAATGTAACTAACAAAGAAAATAAGAGAAAAAGCTACTAACATACTAACCCACTAACATGCATGATTTACTTTCTTAGATTAGTTTTCATTTACGCATGCATGCATGGTCATATTTAATTATCTGGTAGATTATTTAATTATGAGTTTTTGTATGTTAATTTAATTTGTAATAATTTCATCCATACGATTTATGCTACACATGTGCACACATAACTCAACATCTTAACTAATTATGTTTTGCATTCTATTCAGTCCTCATGCGTAATTTTAGTTTGTTATTTTTGCATGCACATTTAATTTCTACATGTTATTTATGAGTTGCATGGTTGTTCAGTTACTTATCTATTACTTGCATGTTGATAATCATTGCTTTTGCATGTGCAATAATGGTTAATTTATTTTTTTAATTAAAACAGTGAGTTTAAATTTGGTTTAACTAGGGTTAGGACAAGTGGGTCCTTACACATGATGTCCTTCTCCTCCACACTTAAATAAAGTACCTCTTGTTGGCATTATTGGATGAATTGATTATGTGTTACATTGATGTTTTGTCACTGATGTCAACACTAGCTATTATGGTTGGTTACCGACAGACAGGTTTTGGTTACTAATAGAAGATCTAGTGTTACTGGCAGAAGAAACTATCTGTTGGACACTTCCGATATGTTTTGATCTACGGAATGTGATTGGTTACATGTGGTACATGCTTCTAGAGCATGTATTGGTCAGATGGTATTGACCTGGTAATCAGATTATATCATACACTCTGGTAAACCCTTACCAACACTAGTTTAAGGCTTTAATGGCAGAGCTCTCACTGAGGAATCTAGACATGATGCATAATTGGTGTTGGTGTAGTTTCTACATGGATTTTAGGATGTTGAAGATGTTCTTTGATCATGCTTCAACTACTTGAAGACATTTCTTTGGCATGATGGACCCAGAATAGGTCCAGTACCTATCTAGGTTATGGATCAATATCATGCTAATGTGTACTCTACATGTTACTGGGATGTATCAGGATGATTTATGGATTTTTTATTGTTGTTTTGGTCTTAAGTTGACATGGCATATCATTGTACTATTAATCTATGTAATGATCTTATTGTAATATCTTTTAGGTGGCCGACCTAATTGGTTTAGGCCTTAGGGTTTGTATAAATGATGTAAGATCTCATTGTAGATCATGGTATGGGGATGGAATAAGTGTTTGTGGTCTTGAAATGCAATATCATATGTGAAGGATATTTGATCGATCATAGGTGATCGAATTGGGATTAAGGAAGAGGTAAAAGGCCTTCGATATTGAGCTTAACCGAGACTATAATTAGGCATGGTAGATGCTATTTCTGGTAGTTAACTCTATTGGATTGTTGTCCATTTATCCTGAGATGGTTGTAGCCTCTCTATAGTCAGTAACACTCTTTTTTAACGAGCAGCACGCTCTAGGTAGTGTGCCTTCCTGCATGTGCAAGCCCCTCATTATATCACACACTTTTTGCAAAAGAATCATCTGACTGTGGGTAGGCTTCCCACCATGGTTTTTCCCTTTTCGGGTTTTCCACATACAAGTCATGGTTTTATGTGGTATGGTTGCTTTCCATTGATTATTTATTTAATTGTTAATTTGTATTGTTTACCGGTACTTAATATGTTTAAGGGTTATTAAGTGGATTAAATGTTATAATCTGTTAACAACTGATTCACCCCCCCCCCTCTCATTTGTTCACCAATTATCCTAACAATTGGTATTATAGCTTTGGTCCTCTTTTGTAGAAGCTTAACCGCTTGAGGTAGATCCTATGGCAGCTAACACTTCTAATCCACCAACAACTATTTTCATAAGAGAAATCCCTAAGCTTGATGGAAGAAATTATGGGATATTGAAAATTTGAATGGAGACTCATCTTAGGTCTTGGGAAGGATATTTGGGAGATCACTGAGAAGGGAAACACACCTTATGATCTGGCATCTAGCAATCCTTCTCCTATAGACTTGGACAAGAATATTGAAAATGATTGCAGAGCTAGAGAAGCCCTCTTGTGTGCACTTACTGATCAACAGATCATGGGATTGACTGATAAATCATCGGCAAAGGTTATGTGGGGCAAATTGAAAACTCTAAATGAAGGTGATCCTACTATCAGAATCGCTAAACTTGATGGCTACCAGGTAAGATATGAAAACTTGAAGATGGAAGATAATGAAAGAATTGTTGTGTTTATGTAAAGAGTAAATGAGATTGTTATGGGAATTCAATGTTGTGGGGGTTTTCTGAGTGAAGATGAAATAGTTTCCAAAGTCTTGAGAGCCCTTCCACTGGCTTACAAGATGAAGGCAACTGCAATTAATGAGTTGAGAACAATGTCAAACTCTTTAGTTAACAAAGATATTCTGATTGGGAAAATATCTACTTTTGAGTTTGAAGAATTTGGATCTTTTGGAGATGTAAAGTCTAAACTTGCTTTTAATGCATCATCATCATCTATTGGAAAAAGTGATTGGAAATTCTTATATGCAAAATAATTGGAAGACATGAGGAAAGAAAATGAATAATTTGAGCAACTTGAAGCCTTATTTGCTAGAAGAGTACCTAGAAGTCTGACACGAAGTAAGTATGAAGGAAAAATACCTTTTAAATGTTTTTCATGTAATAAGATTCATCATTTTGCATCTAGATGTCCTAAAAGGAATGCAATGATTGATGAAAGAGTTAATAAATCATTTAAGTCTAACTAGAATAGATATAGATTCAAGAAAAGTAAACAGTGCTACATAGTAGATGAGGAAGGAGTAACTAATGACTCTGGAGACTAACCGACAGAAGACCCTGCTAGTGGATCCGACAATGGAAAGAAATGGGTGTTCTATTCTTTAAAGGAAGATGAACTGGAACTAGCTATCATAAAGGAAGAAAAGGCCCTCGTAGTAAAAGTTGAAGATAAGGATGAATGGGTAATTGATAGTGGATGCTCACATCATATGATTGGAGATAAAGGGAAATTTATGTCCCTACAAGAATACAATGGTGGTCAAGTCATATTTGGAGATGACAAAGCATATATGATCAGAGGTAGAGGTATTATTTCTTTGGATGGCAAGCATAACACTGATAATGTCTATTATGTAGAAGGTTTAAAGAATAATCTTTTGAATGTTGGTCAATTGGTGGACAAGGGTTTCCAACTTCAGTTTAAAGATAGAAAATGCAAAATCATTAACAAGACTAGTTTGGAGATAGCAACCGGTATTCAGATTGGAAGTAATATCTTTCACTTGAACACTAGTAATAAGACATGTTTGATTGCTCATATTGATGAGAGTTGGTTATGGCATAAGAGGTTGTGTCATGTTAATTTTGATTGTATTGTTAAGATCAGTTCAACTAAGGTAGTTAGAGATATACCTAAGATTATGAAACCTCATAATCTGGTATGTAAGGAATGTCAATTGGGAAAGCAAGTTAGAACTTCTTTTAAGAGCATACATGATAAATCTAATGATGTACTTGATTTGATTCACATTGACTTATGTGGTCCAGAAAGGACTAAAATCTTTCAAGGTGATAGGTATTTCATGTTGATTATTAATGACTATTCTAGGATGATGTGGGTGAATTTTCTTAAGGAGAAGTCTGAAGCTTTTGAGAAATTCAAGATCTTTAGAGAAAAGATTGAAACATAAACTGGATTGAAAATCAAATGTCTAAGATAAGATCATGGTAGTGAGTTCACTTCTCATGAAATTAATAGTTATTATGAGACAAATGGAATTAGGAGATAGTTATCTGCACCTGAGACTCCTCAGCAGAATGGAGTAGTAGAAAGAAAGAACAAAACCATTTTGGATGCAACAAGATCTATGATGATGGAAGCCAAATTGCCTCATATCTACTAGAGAGAAGCAGTGAGTACGACAGTCTACATATTCAATAGAGTTCATATCAAAGGTGAAACCAGTAAGACCCCTTATGAATTATGGTTTGGACATACACCTACTTTTAAATATTTCAGAATTTTTAGAAGTAAATGCTATATCAAAAGAGATGATTCAATTGGAAAGTTTGATCTAAGATGTGATGAAGGGATATTTCTTGGTTATTCAATTCAAAGAAAAGCATAATAGATGTTATAAAAAAATATTGTAGAAAATTATGGAGAGTGCTAATGTGAAAGTGGATGAGCAGTACAGAAATAATTCTATATCATATGACAAGGAACTGGCACTAGAAATGATCATAACTGAACCAACAATTCCTCAACCAATATAGGAAACTAAGACAGTTACACTGACACAATCAAAAAATTCAACTGTGACTAATGATTAGGGAAGTGAACCTGAAGTTTAGAAGACACCAAGGTATGAAAGATTAAATAATTTTAAAGATCAAATCATTGGAGATAGGAACAAGGGAGTTAAGACAAGAAGAAAAATGACAAATGAAGAGGTGTGTCTTATTTCTGAAGTTGAATTGGCATCTGTTATTGAAGATTGTAAGGATGGACATTGGTTAAAGGCTTTGGAAGATGAATTAGACTAGATAGAGAAGAACGAGACTTGGTCTTTAGTCCCCTGACCTAAAAATAAGAATGCTATTGGAGCTAAATGGGTTTTTAGGAATAAACTGAATGAGGATGGTCAAATTGTAAGAAACAAGGCTAGATTGGTTTGTAAAGGATATTCTCAAATGGAAGGAATTGATTATGGTGAGACATTTGCACCTCTAGCTAGGATTGAAGCTGTTAGACTATTGCTTGCCTATGGAGCTTATAAGAACTATAAGGTTTGTTAAATAGATGTTAAATGTGTATTTTTGAATGGTGAACTTGAAAAAGAAGTATACATTGAGAAACCTGATGGATTTTCACTGATTTATGATAAAGATATGGTTTGCAGATTGAAGAAAGCTTTATATGGATTGAAACAGGCTCCTAGATCCTTGTATGCAAGATTGGATAAATATCTTTTGAACCTTGGTTTTACTAAAGGCAGTGTTGATATTAATTTATATTATAAGATCACTGATAATGATATTCTGATTATTGAATTATTTGTTGATGATATCATTTTTGGAGGAGAAAATAAATTGTGCATGGAATTTGCTAACAATATGAAGAATGAATTTGAAATGTCCATGATTGGTGAGATGAAATCTTTCTTAGGTTTGCAGATTACTCAAATTGACAAAGGCATTTTTATCTATCAAACTAAGTATCTGAGGGAATTGTTGAACAAGTTTGGTATGGATAATTCCAAACCGGTAAGTACTCCTATGGTGACAAGAGAAATTATCTATCAAGGCTACTTCTACATCGGTAAATCCGACAACGTATAAGTCTATCATTTGTGGTCTATTATATTTAACTCAAAATAGACTGGATATTATGAATGCAGTAAGTATTGTTTCAAGATATCAAAGTAATCCTAAATAAAATCATGAATGTGTAGTAAAGAGGATATTTTGGTACTTTCAAGGAACAACGGAATATGGTTTATGGTATTCTAAAATAAAGATTTCACTTTATGTGTATATACTGACTTGGATTGGGTAGAAGATACTGATGACAGGAAGAGAAATTTTGGTGGAGCTTTCTTTCTTGGAATTAAGCTGGTTTCATGGATCAGAAAAAACAATCATGCATTTATTTATCTACTGCAGAAGCTGAGTATGTTGCAGCAACAACTAATTGCACTCAAGTCTTGTGGATGAAGCAAATGTTGAAGGATATCAGGGTAAATTGTAGTGAACTGGTAGTTCTCTATTATGATAAATCTATAGCTATTGACATGTCTAGGAATCCATTATTTCACTCTAAGACTAAGAATATATCAATAAAGTATAACTTTTTGAAGGACAAGGTAGAAGCAAAGGAAGTCAAACTGGTTTATGTGAACACTAAAGAATAGATTGCAGATATATTACCTAAACCATTATCTATGGAATCATTTGAGTATTTGAGAGATAGGTTAGGGGTTTCTGCCCCTTCGGTAGAGCCTTGATTGATGCAATTTATCATCAGTTTGACATGAATTAGCAGAGATATTATTCATTCTAGCACTGATGAGTGGTGCTACTACTCAGGGGGAGTAGTCAGCTTTGAGATATAGAGGTTTATATTCTTGCATTGATATTTTTGTTAGATTTTTGGCATTGGTGCCAAAGGGGGAGACATATTGATGTGAAAAATAAATAAAGGATTTGTATACATTAGGGGGAGAATTATTGATATTCAAGAGATTGTTGGTTGTCTTGCACAGGGGGAGACTTGTTTGGCATTTCTTGGTACTTAGATGTTTTTCACATCTAGTGTTGCCATCAATGCCAATGGGGAGATTGTTGGAATTATTGGACGAAATGATTATGTGTTACATTGATGTTTTATCATTGATGTCAATACTAGCTGGTATGGTTGGTTACCGCCAGATAGGTTTTGGTTACCGGTAGAAGATCTAGTGTTACCGATAGAAGAAACTATCTGTTGGACACTTCCGACATGTTTTGATCTATGGAATGCGATTGGTTACATGTGGTATGTTCTTCTAGAGAATGTCTTGGTTAGATGGTAGTGACTTGGTAATTAGATGCTATCATACACTTTGGTAAACCCTTATCGACACTAGTTTAAGGATTTACCGGCAGAGATCTCACTGAGGAATCTTGATAGGATATATATTTGGTGTTGGTGCAACTTCTACATGGATTTCAGGATGCTGAAGATGTTCTTTGATTGTGATTCAACTACTTGAAGATATTTCTTTGGCATGATGGACCCATAATAGGTCTGGTACCTATCTAGGTTATGGACCAATATCATGCTAACATGTACTCTACACGTTACTAGGATGTTTCAGGATGATTTATGGATTTGTTATTATTGTTTTGGTCTTAAGACGGCATGGAATATCATTGTAATATCTTTTAGGTGACTAACCTAATTGGTGCAAGCCTTAGGATTTGTATAGAATGATGTAAGATCTAATTATAAATCATGGTATGGGGATGGAATAAGTGAACATGGTCTTGAAATGCAATATCATATGCAAAGGAGATTCGGTCGATCATAGGTGATCGAATTGGGATTAAGGAAGAGGTCAAAGGCCTCTGATATTGAGCTTAACCGAGGCTGTAATTAGGTATTCTAGATGTTATTTCTGGTAGTTCACTCTATTGGATTGTTGTCCATTTATCCTAAGATGGTTGTAGCCTCTTTCTAGTCAATGAGACTCTTTGGTAATGAGCAGTATGCTCTAGGCAGTGCGGCTTCCTGCATGTGCAGGTCCCTCATTGTATCACATACTTTCTACAGAAGTATCATCTGACTATGGGTAGGCTTCCCACCATAGTTTTTCTCTTTTTGAGTTTTCCATGTACAAATCATGGTGTTATGTGGTATGGTTTCTTTGCATTGATTATTTTTTTAATTGTTAAGTTGTATTGTTTATTGGTATCTATTTCTGCCTTACCGGTACTTAATATGTTTAAGGTTTATTAAGTGGATTAAATGTTATATTCTATTAACAACTGATTCATCCCCCCCCCCCCTCTCAGTTGTTCACCAGCTATCCTAACACCTCTAAACACTCTCTTATCTTGTCTTCTATCATCTTTTCCAGAAATTTCATTCTGGTAACCATCAGGTTCTCTCCTCCAGTAGAAATTTATGTCATCCTTATGGTATGAACTACCATATTTTCTTACTTCCTTTTCCTTTTTCTGATCTATACAGGTTCCTTTTCCTCTAGAATATCCTCTTCCTCCTTGAAATATTCCTCCAGAAAACCTTCCACATCGACCTCATTATCTCTTCTCATGTCTTTTGTTCAACTTGTCTTCTACTTTCAAGGCATATTGATAAGCTTCTTCAACACTCTACAACTTGATCAAATTGAGTTCATCTTGTATAAACATCCAAAATCCATTCAAATATCTTGAAACTTGTTCAACCTCATTATAGACATGTCTGGATATGATATTCAACTTGTAGAATGCTTTGGTATACTCCTTCACACTAGATTCCTTCTGGTTCAAGTTATGTAACTTCTAGAATAGATTTACTTGATAATGAGTTGGTATAAACTTCAATTTTAACTTGGAAACCATCTATTCCCATGATTTGAACTTCTCTTTACCTCTTCTTTGTTGATCAACCTACAAATACTCCCACCAAAGAGATGTATGACCTTTCAACCAAGTATAGGCATATTTCACCTTTCTTTCCTCTGCGGTATTCTGAAAATCAAAATAATTTTCCATCTTCAAGATCTAATCCATTAATTCATCTGAATCCAATTTACCATCATACTCTGGTGGGGTAAAATGAGGTTTGGTATTCGCCCTACTCAAAACCTTCAAGAACCTCTCTTCATCTGGATTGATCACCGATGGGTTTGCTACTTGTTTCGTCAATGATTCTTCTTCTTAATCTTCAATTGCATCTTCAATATGTCTACCTCTTCTTTGGGTTGTTTCAACAACTTCCAAATGGGCTTCAATTCCTATCAACATTTCCATCACAATAGGGTCTACATTCCCATGCACTCCACCATTCATATTTCCTCTTCATGCCATCTTCATGCCAAACCTCTGCAGCTACAGATCGGATCCACAATACACCTCCCCCAAAAAAAATCTTGAGGACAACACAATCTTTGGAATAAAATCTCTCTCTGAGACCACTTGGTGCAGTCACCAGTTAGGAGGGACTTTAAAGAGATCAATCTAGACTGAGCATCAAGAATAAACACAACAGAAACATGAGTATATGATGGAGGTGTTGCATAACTAAACGAATTAGATCATGAAAACTAATTACAGATAACTGATAATCTTTGGGATACAAGATTCGACTCAGTGGCCTACTACATACACACTCAATTACAAAATTGGTCAACTTTAGACCTCTAAACCTTAAGATGTCTTCTATATTCTTCCTAACTGAATTATGATTCTTAATTACACTCATTTATATGGTCTAGAAGGATCAAAGACCAAAGAACAAGATCATACATGTAAAACACCAAATTGGCCTCCGCCAAAGAGAATCCTCTAGAAAATCCAAAGAAAGGAGTGTGGATCAAAGGGAAGGTTGGCCACATGCCAAGGAACAATGGAATCAACAAACTAAAGATCCAAAAGCTACAGAAAGGATCCATAAGATTCACCAATGGAAAATAGGTCCAAACAATTCTGGTGCCAGAAAACTGTCTCGGAATCGAGAAGCAATAAATTTCTAGTAAATTATCCAATCATCACATGGTTTAGAAATAAGGAAGATGATCATATTTACAAGAAAAAACTAGCTCCGCAATATCTGGTGAGAAAATGCAAGAAAATGCAGAAAGGAATGTTGAAACTACAAAATAGAAAACAAACAAAAAAGAAATATTTTTGGTTGATGCAAGATTGCCAAGAACTAGGGATGCTCCAACATCAATTTTGGTTACTACTGCTAAGATCAAGGATGTTAAACATAACATAAGAGCTAAGGAAGCATTCTTGAGTGCCTTGACTGATTCAAAGATGACTAATGTGATGGTTTTGTAGATTGCACATGAGATCTAAAAGAAACTAGGACCTTGTATGAAGGTGATGCACAAGTTAAAGTTTCTAAGTTGCAGAGTTTGAAAGGGAAGTATGAAGCATTGAAGATGGGAGAAGATGAAAATATATCAACCTTTATGGCTAAGATGAATGATCTTGTCATGAATATCAGATGTAGTCGTGGAACCCTTGAAGAAGATGAGATTGTTGCTAAGGTGCTGAGATCATTGCCTCCTTCTTACAAACATAAGGTGGCTTCTATTGATGTGATTCAGAGTGTGACTACTATGACTAGAGATATGTTGGCTATGAAATGTACTACATTGAGTTGAGAAAATTTGGATAATCACATGGTAAATCTGAGACTACATTTAGAGCCTTTGTATCTAGAAAGTAGAAATATGATCTAGGAGAAAGTTCATGTTGGGTATCCAGATTTGAAAGAGAAAAAAGAGAGATAGAAGAGAAAGAAAGAGAATTGGATGAGCTTGAAGCCCTTATTTCTTGGAGATTTCCTAAAGGAGCTAGTAAGTATGATGGGAATTTACCTTTGAAATGTTTTTGATTATGGTAAAAGCGGGTTTTTAAGGGACCCAAAACCCTTTACAAAAACATAACAAAATTTGTATCATAGAATGCCCATCATAAGATTGACCAACCAGAAAACACCACAAGGTTGAGAGATAGAAGATACAATAAAAAGAAACCCTAAGATGACCAAACAAAAAAAGCTAGTAGACCGCTAACAAAGAAACAGAGACACAAACAAAAACCCTAAACCCATATTCTTCAAAGTTTTAGCAATTTAGGCCTCGAGCTGATGCATCTTTCCAGTAGCATCCTTTGATTCCATGATGTCCTGAGGTACACCAAAAACTTTCTTCTTCATACTTTCTCTTATGCATTTTCCAAGGGGACCCAAATCATCAAGCCCAGCTCAACGTTATCCTTATCCAAATCTACAACATTCTTCTCCATATGAATCTTTTCCAATTTAGCAACCATAGTGGACATATTCTCTATAGTCACTTTGACAATGCTATGACTACTCTTCATGATGTTATAGAGAATATACTCACACCTATTAAGCCTCTCCTTAGTGTTAGAGAACTTCTTGTCATATATTTCCTTAATTTTTTGGGTAGCTTCCATACTTTTGGCCAAATAGTCAGCCATAACCTTTTTTTCACTCTCAGTCCATAGAGCATCAACTGCAAACCCTTCAAGAACCTCCTTCCCAGCATCCATAGTTTCAACATTACCAACCTTCTACATCTTATCCCCAAATCCATATTGACCTAAACAATATTCAACTTGGAGGAGAAAGACCACTGCTTAATATTGATATTCTTGATTTCAAAAAAGACCCACCTGAAAAGTTGAAAGACCTCCAAGGAACTATTCTTAGCTATATTCAAAACATCAAATGGGATTTCCTATTTAGGGTAAAAATATTGAGAAACAAAATCAACAAAGTGTTGGGAATTATGCCCCATCCCAAGGGAGGAAGAAGAAGACTCAGTATGCAGAGGGTGAACAGGGAAATCCTGCTCATGGGAGCTAACTGAAACAACAAAAGTATCCTTTTTACCCCTCCCCTTCAGATGTTTACTAGATCCCTCACCACCAATATCAGGGGATTTAACATCTTTACTAGTACCAGAGGCAACCAACTTAAGCTCTTTCTTATCCTTTTTGTTAAGAAGGGGGGAAAATCCTCATCATCATTATCAGTCTCCCAACCCTCAGAATTTGACTCCTCACTATCAACCACATCTTTCACAGAAATGGAAGGGGGTTTAATAGGATTCTCATAAGCCCTAGCTTTGAGGTTCTCATAGATGAGCACAATTAACCCTTGGTGTAGCACCGGGTTAATATGAGGGGTCTTCTTATAATCAGAAATACCGGTACTCAAAGAAGACAACAAATAGAATGGGAAAGAAATTTAATTATTGTGGTGAAAATGATTCAAAAACACAAAATGATACCCATAAATTTTAGTGAACCTCCCATCTAGGGTAAATAATTCCATAATCACCCTCAAAAGCTCCCTCCATATCTACTTAATTTGATGAGGCTCGAAGTGGGTTTTATTTACCTTGATCAACCTGGCTTTCTCCTTGTCCTTCTTCGGGAATTTCTTGATGTTGACGTGTGACACTTTTTTGTCTCTATAAAATTTAATCCCCTCCAGGGACATGCTTGACACTTTCGCAATAAGCCCCTCATCAATAACCATAACCCTACCAAACAAGTTCACTTTTCCATTCTTCCATCCCTTAACAAACTACTTGGTGATATATTGATCATGCCCATGCAATTTCTCCAGGAAGGGCATAACTCCCCCTTGTAGCAGACAACGCTAGATAATAGCATTCTTCCTCCAATTTTCATATCTAGTCAGCTCCACACTACGTCTTTGACCCCCCATAGTATTAGGCTTAAAAAAATTATAAAGAGCCTGATAGAAGCAAAACAACTAACACAAAACCCAATGCTAGCTTCCCAAGAAAAAACCACCCATAAAACATGTACAAGGGAACCTGCAAATAATGAGAAAGGAATGAACTCTTATAGAGAGCCATCCAAGTAATAATAACAACTTTAATTACCCTCGTCATCAAAATTAGTATAAATCCCATCAAATATCTCATGTGTAAGATCATAGATCAGAAGGGATATGACCTCAACATCCAACATGTCCTCTTTATACCATATCTTTCTCACCTCAACCTTAACCCCCACATTAGAAAAATAATCTACCACAAAATTCACTTACCTATAAGAATGGGAAATAAAGAGTTTATCAAAGTTTCTAATAATACTAATAGAATATTTTAAAAAATTCTAAATAGTCCATGAGGCTCTACTTCTCCCTTTTAGGTACTAAATTATATTATTTGAATCACCCTCAATCCAAACCTTCCTGCAATTTTATTGTCTAGCAATTTGCAACATTTGAAAGGCTTCCATGGCTTCGACAAGGTGGTTAGTCTGACTACCCATGCAGAGTGCCACCACCACAATACACCTACCATAACCATATATTGTAAAAAGATAGGTCATTTTTCTTCTAGGCTCCCTAAAAGAATATCTAGATATGATAAGAACAATAAATTTCAATGGAATAATAGATCTAATAAGTATGATACATATGAGAAGCATGATAAGAATGATAAGCCTTATAAGTGTTAGGATTCCCAAAGATACTAAGAGGGGGGGTGAATCAGTATCTGACCGGTAATAATATTTTCTTAACTTATAGCATGAAAAGCATATTAAAATTGTGTACCGATAAATTAGAAATAATGCAGCAAATAAGAATAACAACCACAACATGAAAAACACACCATAACACAATGTTTTAACAAGGAAACCTGGTGTGGGAAAAACCTTGGTGGGATTTGTGACCCACAATATTCACTTACTGGCCAATAAAAGAATATTACTGCTATAATAGGGGCCTCCACATGCAGGAAGGCCAAGTGCCTAGAGCCTGGTCCTCTATTTTCAGAAGCCTAATAGCTTGAGGAAGATCTTGACACCGGTAGAGATGGAAAACTTGAGAAAGCAATTAGAAACAACTCTTCCAAAGTATGATGCAAAAAAGGTAAAGAATATCAAACTTGATGATGATCTGAAGGCTGCTCAGGATATCATTCAAGCACTTCAAAAAAATTACACTATAGCAAAGAATAAAAGAAGAGAACTTTGTGAGAAGATGCAGAAAGAGGAAGATCAAAAGGAAACTCTTAATGATTTGGTAAACAAGCTAAGACAAGAAATCAATACAACAAAGAATGAGATGCAAGATATGACTATGAGATTTTGTAAAGAAATTGAAGATAGAAAGAAGAATGAAGAAGACTAAATGATGCTAGAAATGAAAACACAAGACTCAGTCATGAAAATGATATGTTGAAGATAGATTTGATGCACACTCCAATGAGATATTGTAGGTGATTGAAGGTATTGTCATTGATGGCAGCCTTACAATCATATGATATCGGCACTGATAGACTCTACATCGACATACAAAACATCGACACCGAAAAGGAAGATTACTGACACCCTAGCCGACAACAATTTTGTATTGATGTATTTTTTAATTAATTGTAAAATCTTTTGTAAGTTGACATGGTGGATTGTAATATGACTCATATATGTATGAGATCATTGTAGATAACTTTATATGTTAGGATATGATGTGAAAGATAGAAGGTAGCAGACCTATTATGTGAATTATTGGATAAGGGTTTATTTATGTAGTAGAGCTTAAACCAGTACTGAATCTGGCATAGCAGATGCTAATTTGAAGCAGTACAAGACATTGGATTAGTATAATCCATTTTTGCAAGTCAGTGTGACTTCTTTTGTAATTGAGCAGTGAGCTATAGGCACTTGGCCTTCTTGCATGTGCAGGCCCCTATTGTAGCAGTAATATTCTCTTATTGGCCAGTAAATGAATATTGTGGGTCACAAATCCCACTAAGGTTCTTCCCACACCGGGTTTCCTTGTTAAAACATTGTGTTATGGTGTGTTTTTCATGTTGTGGTTGTTATTCTTATTTTTGGTTTATCGATACACAATTTTAATATGCTTTTCATGTTATAAGTTAAGAAAATATTATTACCGGTCAGATACTGATTCACCCCCCCTCTCAGTATCTTTGGGAATCCTAACAATAAGCCCTACTAGAAGTACAAAAATCAGAAGAGATTCTATTATGTTGTTGATGAAGATGTGACAGATGATGAATGAGAGAATGGGAATTCAAAAGACAAAATTGTATTTATTGCTATCAAGGAAGAAGATCCGGTATCAGTGAATCCTACAAGTTTCATTGTTGAGGAGAAATCTTTAGCTGCTAAGATTGAAAAAAAATATGAATGGGTGATTGACAACCGTTGTTCACATCATGTGACAGGTGATAAAAGAAAATTTGTGAGTATGGAAAGGTATGATGGTGGAATAGTGAGATTTGGAGATGACAAGGCTTGTGGGATTCATGGTAGAGGTTCTATATATTTCAATGGTAAGCATAACACTGAAGATGTCTTGTATATTGAAGGATTGAAGCATAATCTTTTAATTGTTGGATAGATGGTTGACAAGGGATATGATTTGAAATTCAAGAATGGTAAATACAAGATTGTGAATGCCTCCAGTATAGAGATTGCATCAGGGACTAAGACTAAAGGTAATATCTTTCACTTGAATGCTGGTGAGAAAAGTTGGTTGTGGCATAGGAGAATGTGTCATGTTAATTTTGACTACATGGTAAGGATAAGTTCTACTCAAGTTGTTAGAGATTTCCCTAATATTGTGAAGCCTGCTAATCCGCTATGTAAGGAATGTTAGATGGGAAAGCAAACAAGAACTTCATTTAAGAGTAAGTTGTATTCATCTAATGGATTGCTAGATCTTTTTCATACTAACTTATGTGGTCCTACTAGAGTGAGAAGCATGCAGGGTGATAGATATTTCATGTTACTAATCGATGACTATTCAAGAATGATGCGGGTTACCTTCTTAAGGGAGAAATCAGTAGCGTTGGAGAAATTCAAGATATTCAAAGTCAAAATGGAGATTGAGACTGGATTGAAGCCAAAGTGTCTAAGATTTGACAAAGGAGGAGAATTTACATCAGGAGAGTTTGATACATTATGTGAGAGGAATGGAATTAGAATATAGTTATCTGCTCCTAAAGCCTCTCAGTAGAATGGAGTTGTTGAAAGGAAAAATAGAACTATCTTGGATGGTGCAAGGACTATGCTAATTGAAGGAAGTGTTGCACAAACCTTTTGGAGAGAAGTTGTTAGCAGTGATGTTTACACATTCATCCGGGTGCATATTAAAGGTGATTCCAGTAAGACTCCTTATGAGCTATGGTTTGGTGATGTTCCTATACTTAGATATTTTAGAGTTTTTGGAAGTAAATGCTATATCAAGAGAGATGAGGATATAAGAAAGTTTGATACAAGTTGCAATGAAGGAATCTTCTTGGGATATTCTACTAAAAGGAAGGCCTACTAGTGCTACAATAAGAGACCGAAGAAGATAGTTGAGAGTGAAAATATAAAGGTAGATGAATGTCTTGTAAAGAAAATTAGAGCATACGGTTATGATTTTGATGACAAAGATGTTATTCCTAAGCCTGTGTAGATAGAGATCTTGAAGCAGAACAATCCAATGGAGATAGTTAATCTGGATATTGCTATTACTGGTGAAGAAGTGCAAGAGTCTAAAAATCAGAATAATCAGAAGACTCCAAGGTATGTAAGGTTGACAAGAATAAAGGTGTGATGACTAGGAGAAGGATTGTTGCTAAAGAGATATATTTGATTTCAAAGATTGAACCTAAATATGTAGTAGAAGCATGTAAGGATTAAAATTTGTTAAAAGCAATGGAAGAAGAGTTGAATCAAATTGAAAAGAATAACACTTGGGAGCTTGTTCTGAGACCTAAAGATAAGAATATGGTTGGTACTAAATGGGTGTTCTGGAATAAACTAAATGAAGCCGGTGAAGTTGTTAGAAACAAAGCAAGATCAGTATGTAAAGGGTGTTCTTGTATGGAAGGTATTGATTATGAAGAAACTTTTGCCCCTGTAGCTAGAATTGAAGTTGTTAGATTGTTGCTTGCATATGGGACTTACATGAACTTTAAGGTGTATCAGATGGATGTCAAGTCAACCTTTTTTAAATGGTGATCTTGAGGAGGAAGTCTACATTGAGTAACCATATGGATTTTCTTTATTAGGTGAAGGAGATATGATATGCAAATTGAAGAAAGATCTACATGGATTGAAGCAAGCCCCTAGAGCCCGGTATGCAAGATTGTATAAGTATTTGTTGAAGTTGGGATTCTATAAAGGACTGCAGATTACTCAAACCGATAAAGGTATTTTCATTTCTCAATCTAAGTATGTGAAGAAATTGTAGAAAAAGTTTGGATTAGCTAATTCTAAGCTTGTTGGAACTCCTATGGTGACTAGATGCAAATTTTCTAAGAATGATGAATCTCAAAAAGTTAATCAAACCTTGTATAGATCTATGGTTGGTGGATTGTTGTACTTAACTCAAACTAGAGAATATGCATTTTGTTTGTCTTTGTGCTAGATTTCAATCAGCCTAAAGAGACTCATGATACTATTATAAATAAAATTTTCAAATATTTGAAGGGGACTATTAAGTATGGTTTTGGTATTTGAAGAATGATGAATTCCCGTTGTGTGCCGACACTTATGCTGATTAGGCTGGTGATATTGATGATCAAAAGAGCACCATCGGTGGAGCATTATTTTTGGGAAATAAGTTGATTTCGTGGTCCAATAAGAAACAAGATGTTGTATCTCTATCTACTGTTGAAGTTGAATACATTGTTGCTGCTAGCAACTATACTCAAGTAGTCTAGATGAAGCAGATGTTGAAGGATATTAAAGTTGTATATAATGAACCTAATGTTATATATTGTAACAATTCAAGTGTTATCAATATTTCAAAGAATCTGGTGTTGCATTCTAAAACAAAGCATGTTTCCATAAATTGTCATTTCTTGAGGGAGAAAGATAGTGATGAGGAAGTCAGATTGGAATATGTATTTACAAAGAATCAGATTGTAGATATTTTCACTAAGCCTTTGCATGTAGATATATTTGTCTATTTGAGAGACAAGTTAGGGGTCTTTGTCCCTCCTGTTGAGAACTAGATGTATGGAGTTGCATCAATCTGGTGGATGTCAGAGCCTTATCTTTTTGTCTGGGTTCATGAGTTAGTGTTTCTACTTAGCCGGAGTAGTCAGTGTGTGATTTTGATGTTTAGTTGTGGGTTTATCCTAAGCGGGAGATTTTACTTCTTAGAGGATGATTTTTGAAGGAGAGAGCATGATTTGTATTTTGTCTTTGGCATCACTGTCAAAGGGGGAGAGAAGCATGTGAAAAACTACATTATCTTTGGAGCCTTGTGTGTATGATCTTAGGGGGAGTTTGTTGCAGATTGTTGATGTTGATTTATTTCTTTTGCATTGATTATTTTTCACATTCATATGTTGCCATCAATGATAAAGGGTGAGATTGTTGGATATTGTTGCTTCTAGGATATGTTGTTCTCATTGATGTCAACATATTCTTGTGCTTTGGTATTGCAAAGAGTTGTTTGGTGTTTTAGTGATTACATTGAGTTGGTATGGATGATTTATCTATTTGGGATGTTGTAATACTTCATTCCTTATTGGTTTTAGTGATTCAAAAGTTTACTTGATCATATTATTTGATCCAGTTTGTAGTTCAGTCTTTCTATTCTGTGGCTGGTAGAGTTTGGTGTTTGATTTGGTGAGCTCTAGTATGATCATATCTTTGGTTATGGATTTGGGAGAATGTTTTGGATGTTAATATATATCTTTAGTTTAGATGGTTCATGATTTGGTGCTCCGCAAGTTATTTTTCTAGTTCGAATTGTTGTTGTTGAGTGTTCCTATGAGTTAGCATGTTGATCGATGAAGATTTGAATAAGTGGTGTTGGTGCAGCTATTGCAGATGGTTCTAATGTGTTTGTTGGTGTTTCATAATCATGTCTTATTTGTTTTTGTAGCCTACCATTGATCCTTGTGCACCTTCTTGGTGATTTTGTTGATCCGGTGATATTTTTCATGTTATGTGGTGTTCTTGGTGGTGTAGTGTGTTGCGGTTGATCTTGGCAAGATTCTGGGTGATGATGCATGTTTGGAGATTTGATTTAGGTCCATACTATGTCATGTATGTCATTGTATTGGTTCAGTGGTTGATTTATGTATCGTGAGAAATAATTTTGTAAATAAGGGTTGAGGATTTGGCCAACCTTCTAGTCAAGATTGATGAATTATATAAATAGGTGGTATAGTCATGTAATTTTGATATCGATGGCGTGTCTACATTATCATAGAGTGGTGTATGTGTGCTTAAGTAAATTTATCCTTTAGTGTGGTGTATTGAGCAGAGATTGTTGTAGGACAGACAAATGAGTTTAATCAGAACTGTCATCAGGCATTGGCAAATGCTATATTTGGAGTTCATGTAATCCAGATTGTAGTTTGAATCTTATTGTAAGGTAGTGACCCTTCCCTGAGGGTTGGAGCCTTATAGGTCATCTCATTTTGAGAAGTGAGCTCTAAGAAGTGTGCCTAAATGCATGTGCATTCCCCATTGTAATATTTACACATACTAATGCAAAGTATCATCTTATTGTCTGTAGGTTCTTATTCCCTTAACTAGGTTTTCCACGTCAAAATCTTGGTGTTATGTGTGGTGGTGCTATTGTTTTTATCTTTATTCTTGTTGCAGTTATTTAGATCTGATATTGTGCTTAATTTGTCTAATCCGTTGAACACTGATTCACCCCCCCTCTCAGCTTTCCTTCTTGGTTGCTACTAACACTATCAAGAAATTAAGATGATGAAGAATTGTTTCATGGAGTTTGATCAATTATAACAAACTATTGATTTCTCTTATTATCAGGTATAAGAGATGGCATATTTTAATTTTTAATGCTATACAATACTACTAGGACTATCTCTCATGGTTGTTAATCTTTATGGTTTATTAAATTTCCTTCTTATATCTAAGGAGTTTGTCACTTAGGTAGTTGAATAATTCAAATTTTCATGAGATCTATATAATCATGCTTCATGTGCTTGTGATGGCTAATACTATTTATGAATATATTTATATTGTAGCTAAATATATCTTTAACTGTAATTGTCATTATCATGCATCTATGAATATACAAAGTACTATTTTTATTTCTATCATATGTTATTCATGCAACTTGAGTAGTTTCAATGAGTTAATAGTATAGTGAATTCAATTCAATCTTAGCATAAGCATTTGCATATCCTTTAGTTGTTATCTATTATTGCACTTGGCAAGAAGTTAGTTAATTCATCTCATAGTGGTAATTGTCATTGATTTGTTGATTACAATTCTATTAGAGTAATGAGTATATTTTTCCTTGTAACTTGCTTTCTAGTCAAATGGGTGACAACCTAAGTAATAACATGATGCATACATTATGCCAGTCTATTTCAAGTCCATGACCCTAGTGTAACAATTAAATGTGTCCAATTTGCATGAGAGGTTTCTCAATTAGATAGGTTATCTTTTTTTTTATAGGCTACATAGCTAATGATCATAATTAGATATAGGAAAATTTACACTTTTAGTACCATTTTTGGGGATGGCACCAAGTCATGATACTAAGTACCTAGGTTGTTTCATAGTTTTTAAAGATTTATTAGGTATTTAGTAGTTATTTTTAGTATATAGCAATTATAGAGATGTTGAAGAAACACCTAATTTACTCACCATTCACAATCAACTAGATAAAAAGTCCTGATTTATTCCTTTCATGCATAGAAGGAGGGACTCTTGTGGAATATTTCTTCCTCTTATTGATACCCAAACATTTCAAGGAGCTCTATTAAAAATTCAATATTATTCACCACCATCTTATGCAACATCCATAATAGGCTCTAATTCATCCCATCACTCCACTTCACACAATTCCCCGCCCAGACATAGGATAGGAGACATGAACCAAGATGATGAGACTCCAACCTTTTATTTTTCCATTTGTCTGATAAGAGAGTAATACTACTCTCAAGAATGTACCACCTTAAGCTCTTCCCAATTTCCATGGGCTTATTAATAAGGACCTAAACACTCTCCTTTTTGAGTTTAACATCACGTGTTGTAGTTATGACTATAGTATAGATGCCCATAAGCTAAAATTATTCTCTGCAACTCTTAAGGATGCTACCTTGAGATGGTTCATGAGCTTAGGAATAGATATAGTGGATTATTGGGATAATATAAAGATGAAGTTCTTGAAGTAATAGAAATATTATTGCAAAGGTGAGGACTTGCACGGAGATTATGTTTTCTACACAACTTAAAAGGAAGATGAGCCATTAGAGGACTATATTGAACACTTAATATTTAGTCTACAAAATTCTAGACACAACAATCTTCGTGGAGATTCCCTCAAGAATGTTATCTTAAATCAATTGATGAAGATTGTTTTGATGCCTTAAATTTAATGGCAGGAGGAGATTGTTAGCATATGCACACTCCAATGAGACATTGTAGGTGATTGAAGGTTTTGTCATTGATGGCAACCTTACAATCCTATGACAATGGCAAGACATTCCACTGGTACTAGCAAGATCAGACTCTACACTGGCACTCACATCACCAGCACCGACAGTGAAAGGTAGCATACCGACACAGAGGCCGACAGGATTTTTGTTGTAATATATTTTGTTTATTATTTGTAAAATCATTGTAAGACGACTTGGAAAGTTGTAAAATGACTCTTATATAAGAGAGATCATTGTAGAACATTTGTATGAAAAGGAAGAGGAATGTAATTAGGTGAAATAAGGTAGACTTATTATGTGCAATATAGGTTAAGGGTTTATGTTAGAAGCAGAGTAGAAACCGGTACTAGATCTGGCATTATAGATGCTATTTTGAAGCAGTACAAGAGATTGGATTTATATAATCCATTTTGTAAGTTAGTGAGACTTCCTATTTTGTACTTGAGCAGTGAGCTCTAGGCAGTTGGCCTTCCTGCATGTGCAGGCCCCTCTTGTAGCAGTAATATTCTCTTATTGGCCAGTAAGTGAATATTGTGGGTCACAAATCCCATCAAGGTTTTTCCCACACCGGGTTTCCTCGTTAAATCCTTGTGTTATGGTGTGTTTTTCATGTGGTTAATTTTATCTTTGTTTATTGCATTCCTTTCTTCTTATTGGTACACTGTATTAATATGTTCTACATGTTTTAAGTTAAGAAATTTAATATACCGGTTAGATATTGATTCATGCCCCCTCTCAATATCTGTGGGAATCCTAACAATTGGTATCAGAGCTTGGTCCTCTATTTTTCGGAAGCCTAACAGCTTGAGGAAGATCTTGACACTGGTAGAGATGGAAAATTTGATGAAGCAACTTGAAGGAGCTCTCTCAGACTATGATGTAGAAAAATTGAAAAACATAAAACTTGAAGATGATCTAAAGGCTGCTCAGGATATTATTCAAGCACTTCAAGAAAATCTTACTATTTCAAGAAACAAGAGAAGAGAACTTTGTGAAAAGATGCAAAATGAGAATGATGAAAAAGAAACTCTTAATGATATGATAAACAAGCTGAAACAAGAGAACATGACAACAAAGAATGAGATGCAGGATATGACTATGAGATTTTGTAAAGAAATTGAAGATAGAAAGAAGAATGAAGAAGATTTGACTAGAAGACTAAGTGATGCTGCAAATGAAAACACAAGAATTAGTTATGAAAATGATTTGTTGAAGATAGATCTGATGCACACTCAGAATGAGTCCAATGAACTAATGAGCTAGAAAGAAGTCTTAGAAAGAGAACTAGATACTGCAAATCAACATAAAGAGAAATTCTAGAAAATCTCAGAAGAACTTGGTAACTTGTTGAAGAAAACCTAAAGGTGACACTTGTGGAATTGGCTTTGAAGTTGGTGAAAGCTCCAGTACTGAAAACAAACAGGATCATAGAAAACTAATAAGACAACCTACTACTTATAAATTTAATAGAAAATGCTTTAACTGTAACAAGTATGGTCATAGAGAAAATCAATGTAGACCTAGAAATTATTACAATATCAACACCCCACCGGTCAATGTTCAAAATGCAACAAAGTTGGTCATAACTCTTAGAATTGCAGAATGAATGTAAAATGTTATGTTTGTGGAAGATTTGGACACTTATCTAATCAATGCAGAACAAAAACTAGCATAGGTTATGGAAAGTCTATTCAAAGAAATAACGTGACTTGTTATGCATGTAACAAAATTGGGCATATTGCTAAATTTTGTAGAAGAAAGTCCTCACCGGCAGACAACAAAGGTCCTAGTTTGAAAGGTAAAGAAAAAGTTGAAGAAGTTAAGTAAGAATTTTCAAAAAAATGGATGAGGAAATCAGAGCTGAATGTGGATAGGAATAATACTCCACTGGTAGAACCAAGCAACACTCCACCGACAGAACAGAGTAGCACTCCACCCACAAGAGTCTCTTCATCAAATTGAAGAAATATCCTTGAGGGTTTGGCAATCAATGAGACATATGCTATTATTCCCACGGATGATGGTAAGAAGTTGAATTTAATTCTATATCCGTAGATATGTTAAATGATTACTTAACCGACAAGCATTAAATGTGGTAGTTGGCAGATTGACATTATAAATTAATGTTTTTGGCTCCATTTCACTTCATTGAGCATTCAAACATTCAAAGAGCGTGAAATTTCCAAAGCTAAGGAATTTTGAGCAAAGAGGCAAAGCACTTTAGTAATCAATCCTTCCTAAGGTAGAAAAAGGTATTTATAATCATGGCATCCTCCTCTGTACCTGAATTCATAGAAAACCCTATTGTAGTCAAGGTAATCAAATGCCCTAGGCCCGTATTTCAGCTAGTTCCCAAGATAGATAAAAAGGATGACAATGTAGGTGCTTTTTTCCCAAATTCCCAAAGGAGTTGTTTATGCAGAAGACCCTAGAATCTATATCCATTGCCATATAGAAGAATTAGGATATGAAGAAATCAAGAACATGTACAAATCTCTTATCTGTGATGATTCTGGTAAAGTAAAACCTGAACACCAAATTATTAAAACCCTGGGATTCACTGAGATCCTCAGCATTCCAGATTTCCCCAAGGAAGTTATTAGGATAGTATTGAGTAGAGTACATGGTGCATTCTTTTGGTTAGATTCAATCCATAAAATTACCAAGGAAGTAGGGAAAGCTGTAACTCAGTGAAAGCTATAATAGGGTTACCCTCCACCGATAGCAGACTAGACAAAACAAAGAAGGTCTCAAATGACCTGGTAATGAATCTAATTGGTGCAACATCCAATAGAAGGTCTCTAAGGGTTAATGATGTGAATGAAATAAATGTGAGATTGTTAGCATGATTTTAGGATACAAAGAAACACATGCAAACAGACTTAACTCAGTTTCTAGTTTATGCATAAAAAGTGCACATGATATGGTAAAAGAAAATGTGAAAATTGATGTATGTGAATGGCTAAAGGATGAATTGATTGAAAATTTAGGGAAGATCAAGAAGGATAAGAAAGGAACATTTAGATTTGGTAACTTACTTGTATGCTTAATGCTACACATAACCAAATAGGTGCCCGGTATAGGCAACAAGAATCTTGGATTTGACATACTGGTAGGAAAACAATTATCATACTTCTTTAACAACATGGGTGAAAACAAGGAAAAGAATATTGATGATTATTTTCAAGCACTAAAGGTCAGAATGAACAAAAGAATCAGACTATCACAGGAAATTGTTAACAAATACAAGAATGATATATGTTTTGTGATTAAAAAGGATGAGATCTAGATGGAAGCAGTTATCCCAAGAACAATTTGGGTTACTAAAATGGGCTATGAGACTGATGACCACATCATTGAAACATATGCAAAAGCTCTTCTAGAAGCACCAAATGAACCTAAGGAAGAAGTATTTGGTAGTGCTAAGACCATTGAAAGCCAAATTCAATCTAAGAAGAGAGTAAAGAAAGTAGAAGCAACTGTGAGAAGAGGTTCAAGGCAGGCTAAGGATATAAAAGAAGATGTAATGAAACAAACCAGTATCACTGAAGATGAGTTACATGAACAATAACTAGAAACTTACTTGTCACTGGTAGCAACTTCTTTAAAGAGTGACAAGCTAGCCAAATTTAAAAGAGTTGTAAGGAAAAGACAACCTTCACCAGTATCCACACCCTCGTCTAGAAGAACTAGACAAAAACAATAGGTAGTGAGGTCTCCGGTAAAGAAGACAACCCCAAAAAAAAAGCTAACACCTAAGAAGAAAAGGACTCAACAAAATATTTCTCCAATTGACAAACTGTTGGATGAAATCACAGAAGAAGGAAATCTCAAGAACATAGAAAAATTATATGATACACTATCAGCAGATGAGAAAGAGCAAGTTGAAAACAATGTCATTTTACACCTGGATATCTATAAGAAGTTTTTAATGCAGGTTGTAGATGAACTACCAGATGAATTATTCAAGAGACTGGAAGCAAGAAGACAATCTATTGTAGAACTTGACAAGAAAATCAAAATTGAAAAATTACTTGCTATCTACCCAGTCAACTCTCTAAAAGAAATAGATGATCTGATTGCAAAGGCCAACTGGTTAGTATTCTCTACTGCACACCGACATATTGCACTAATGGTAGGAAGAGTAAATGAGTTAATAGAAGAAATAGAAAATGGATGGGATATATTCCTTGTGGAGAAGGAAAAGAAGGAAGAATACAAGAACCCCAAGCCTATTAAATTCTATCAAAAGGACAAAGATAAGGGTAAAGGAAAGGTTGGTGGACCTCCTAGTATCAAAATAGAAGATAACTTATCCCCACCGCCTCTGATTACTCCATCGATAACAACAACAGAAGACAAACTGACAAATGAAAGTATGGATGTATCACAAGAGGATACTAATCCTAATCCTGAGGTACTATAAACAGTGGATGTTGATACTCAAAAGGTCAACATTGTGATAGACAAGGACACAACTGGTAAGAATGACATGGCTAATGAGGCACCAGTAGTTGACAAAATTGTTAACACTGAAGGTAAACTGACAGATGGGAAGACAGAGACACAGACAAAGAAACAAGCAGAGCAACAAGCTCCGGAACAGGAATAGGTTCATGTGGAAATAGTGCCACTGGCAATAGGAGAGAAACAAAAACCCTTGCTTAAGGAAATTGAAACATGGATTGACCTACCAGAGGTCACTACAAGCATGGTTACTTCCTCCACCGGTAGAATTCAGAATGTTGGTTCCTCCTCAATAGGCTATAAATCAACCAATGTAACTGAAGTTCTTTTAGATTCTTTGAAGAAAATAACTGATTGTAGTTCACAAGCTTATAAAGCTATAGATGACACAATCCCAATTTTTAGGATGATAGCTCCTAAATGTAACATAGATAATAAGGATTCTTTAATTCAACTTGACACTTTTTTGAAGTACATTACTGACAACACAATGACAATTGAACAGATAAAGGAACATGCATTCAAAGACAGCTTGGAAATTGAAAAACAGAAATTCTTTGAGGATCAAATAAAGAAGTGTACTAGGGAATTTGACACACTTCTACTAGAACTATGCAACATATTGAAGGAATGTAAAACTCTATACAAAGATACTTGCAAGACAAACTTTTTGACTGTGGACATAGATAAGAAAATGAGCAAGGCACAAGAAGAAATTAATAAACTTGCTGACAATTTTGTTAATTCACCTGATACATTATTAGTTTTTGAGCAAAAGATGACTAGTTTTGAGGTAGAACTACTGAAGCTAGAGAGAGAAAAGGAGAGAATAATAAACAAGGCTAAAAATCTGAGACTAAGACTAAGTCCAAGACTGGACTATCTAGCATCCTTGAGAAAGGAAATATCTGAGGCATTAGTACAAGGATAGAAAACACCGATAGAGCATATGTAGCACCTCACCGGTACAATTCAAAGAATAGAGGCAGCAATAAAAGATAGTAAGAAGTTTATGGAAAGCATAAATTTGGTTTTGGTGGATCTTTTTCAAATTGTAACCACCCAGTTACAAGGTTGAGACAGAAAAACTATAACTCTATTGACACCTTGATAACTTTTGTCATTGATGCCAAAGGGGGAGTAGTAGTATGAGAAAATAATCTGCAAAAGACTTATCTGCTCAGGGGGAGCTCATATATTTTTGGTACACATTTTTGGGTTACAGGTTTTGAATACACTTTTGAAATTTTCTCATGAGTGTTGCCATGAATGCTAAAGGGGGAGATTGTTGGCATATGCACACTCCAATGAGACATTGTAGGTGATTGAAGGTTTTGTCATTGATGGAAACCTTACAATCCTATGACACCGACAAGACATTCCACCAGCACTAGCAAGATCAGACTCTACACTGGCACTCACATCACCGACACTGGCAGTGAAAGGTAGCATACCGGCACAGAGGCCGACATGATTTTTGTTGTAATATATTTTGTTTATTATATGTAAAATTATTGTAAGCCAACTTGGCAAGTTGTAAACGGACTCTTATATAAGAGAGATCATTGTAGAACATTTCTATGAAAAGGAAGAGGAATGTAATTAGGCAAAATAAGGCAGACCTATTATGTGAAATATAGGTTAAGGGTTTATGTTAGAAGTAGAGCAGAAATTGGTACTAGATCTGGCATTATAGATGCTATTTTGAAGCAGTACAAGAGATTGGATTTATATAATCCATTTTGTAAGTCAGTGAGACTTCCTATTTTGTATTTGAGCAGTGAGCTCTAGGTAGTTGGCCTTCCTGCATGTCCAGGCCCCTCTTGTAGCAGTAATATTATCTTATTGGCCAGTAAGTGAATATTGTGGGTCACAAATCCCATCGAGGTTTTTCCCACACTGAGTTTCCTCATTAAATCCTTGTGTTATGGTGTGTTTTTCATGTGGTTGATTTTATCTCTATTTATTGCATTACTTTCTGCTTACCGGTACACTGTATTAATATGTTCTACATGTTTTAAGTTAAGAAATTTAATATATCGGTTAGATACTGATTCACTCCCCCTCTCAGTATCTGTGGGAATCCTAATATATTAGTTAGATACTGATTCACCCCCGCTCTCAGTATTTGTGGGAATCCTAACAGAGATCTAACTCAAGCTACTCAGAATGACATGTGCTAACTTGCAAGGAATTATTTGAGGTCAACCATGAAAAGACAAGAAGCATATGAGGATTGGTATCTAAGGCTGCTATAGGAGTTTCACTAATAGAAATTAGTAGCCTATTGTTAGACATGAAGAAAGATATAATTAATCACATGAAAACTCAGATGGATGCATTGCAACCAAAAATGAAGCAAGATGAGGCAGATGCTGCTCTCACTAAATATTGTCCACATTGCCACTATAAGAAGAGGGATTACAAGTTTAAACATATTGCCAATATAGAAGGGATGTCTGACTACAAAGCTCTAGAAGATGTAGATTTTCAAGTGTTTTACCTTTCCCAATGAAAACCATGGAGTCAATGACAAGGTTGTTGAATAAACCACAAGACTAAGAAGGGGGCTTAATCAGTCTAGACCTCAAAACACTTACTTTTGATCAATTAAACTTTAAACCACTTTTAAATAGTTATTGTAATTATGAAACATGAAATAACAAAGCACAATATACCCATGAACAACAAATTTACATGGAAAACCCTAAACAAGGAAAAACCACAGTGAGAATCAGAGCCACAATATGAATAACTAATTAAAAAATTTAGGGTCAAGGCCAAGGAGATCATTATCCTTGAAAGAACTTGCAAGACCAAGGCACACAACCTTAGGACAAGATACAAAGGTGCACAAATTAGATCTCTTGACCATTTAATTTTCCTTGAACCACTATGTCAAAAAACTTATTTCATGACAAACACATCTAACTTTAAACTCTATCTCAATGCTCTTCACAATTGTATTTTTCACTTTTTCTATATCAAATCTACTCTTATTATTCAGATCCACTTCATATAAATTCACATACCTCCCATTCTCAAATTATACATCCACACTCCTATATATATAAGGTAATTCACTGAAACCCTAAACTACGTCAACCATAGATAGAATATACAAAATTACATAAATTTGGTCACCCCAACCTATACCATCCATTCTTGTCTACTCTAGGAGATAGAGGGGACCCAAATACATCACAACATATCCTTCTCAAACAATTTTAATGAATTTCACACACTAACACATCCTTCAAGGTCAGCACCAAATGAAATATGTAGATAAACAATGTGGCACATGAACCAGTTGACCCAAAATAATTCTTTAATGCACAAAACTCAATGTGGATATATGCACGCCATGGTGAGACCCATATCAATATCCGTATACAACCACTTGATCATATCCTAACCAAAGAGGCATGATCTAAATAGGATACATCACCACAATCAACCAAAACTAAAACTAGCTAATAGCATAGAACACAAAACACCATAACTTCACTTTTTAGTTAAACCATTACCATAAAACTAAATTAGAATATTGCATGTTGATTTCTAAAATTGCACTTGAGGAAAATAACCTAATGGGAAGTTCAATGAATGGGGAACCAATTGTGCTTCACTAAAAAACCTCTAGGATTTAGAAGTCAACTCTTCATGTTGGAGAAAAAGGGTAAGAGAAACAATTCACTATTACACAAAATGCCATACTTTAAAAGCACAGCCAAAGGCTCACCAATGATACATCTTTTACAAAATACATTTTATTCTTCAGAGTTTCACTCATTTAGCTTAATGCAATTTTAACACACAATTACCATGAAAAATTGAAAGAGTGTTAGATATGATTCAATTTGTAGAAGTTATATTAAAATCACAAAAGCCTAAATTTATCTTACAAAGTCTCAATATTTACCCCAATTGACACAAAACACAATCTCTCTATCAGATGAAAATAAAACAAACACAAAGGCCATGAAATTGGCACAGTCTAAGTGTTTATTTTTTAAGTCTAAATAACATTCCTAAGGCTGAGAGTAAACTACTAAAAATACTTCCTCTAAGAGTGCACCTCCTATAATTGATGATCCTTTTAGCTTTAAAAGCCCCTCCTCATAAATTGAGACACCCGAGGAAATAAAAAAATCATGAAACATCATCATGTGGCCATTACCAGGTTGTCGAGAGTCATCATTTCTGCTACAACAGCTTCAATAGATTGATTCCTTGTACCTGCCCCCACTCTTCCTTAGGAAAACACCTAGAATTTGATCATTCTTTTGAACAGACCCTAGCTGTGAAAAACTTGGGCACTTTGCCTCACCAACGTGTGGCTTCTTATCTATTTTTCTAGTTGGGACACATGGCACACGAGTGGAGCTTCTCAAGATATTTTATTTATTTTCCTCTAAAACTCCCACATAGTAAACACATGGAAACCCTCTGCATATGGGACTTATAGAAGTGAACCACTCAAGATAATCGCCCAAGGAAAGAACACATGCTAGCCTTGCAAATCTCTAAGGGATCAAGGCACAACAACATTTTTTAAAAGTGTGTCCAGCTAACACGTTGCCTTTATGGAGAATAGCCTAAATCAAACCTTGGGAGCATGAAGGACGAAACCTCCAAACATAAAGGGGCTCAAAAGAGAAGCTATGGGTTTTATCCATAGCTTTTGGAAACTTATAAACTGAGAATCCTGCCTACGGAGATGAGAATCCAAAATCTTTGGTTATGTAGACCAACCAAAACTAAAAATTGAAACATTAGATCTAGGAAAGTGTCACCTGCAAGGACAACTATTCGACTTCAGCGAGTTGTGCTTGAGCCTACAAATGCTCATATGCTTGATCCAGCTCAATCATTTCTTTAAAGGATAATTCACTTAGCATCCTAAATGCTAAGTCGAGGTGGAAATTGAGTTGAGCTTGAGGGTGAATAATGATCTCGATTTCTAAGGCATCTAGTGTTGGCAATATTACATTATAATAGACAATGAAAGATTGTTGACATTTCAATAAGGATATTGAGAAGGTTGTTGATGATTATGGACATAACTGATTAAAGATGTTTTACTATCTTGATATTATTATTTTGTCATTGATGTCAAGAAATTGATTTTCTAATTCAGTATGATGTTGCCATATCTTGAGAAGTATGATATGAAGATTATAAAGAAGTCGGTAAAGACACAGGAAAGAATATGATGAATAAGGGGATAAGTTATTCAATGGGCAACTCTACTGAGTCAAAAAATGATGAGATCTTGATGTTTTAGATTGTTTTAACATCATACATATGTTGTAAAATGTAAAGGTTAATACTATACTATGTTATCAGGCAAAGAACCTAGTTGGTAAACCCTAAAGAACCTAGTCGCTAAACCCTAAGGTTATCGCAGTTGGTTAACAAAGATAGAATGTCTACCGAGTGAAGTTTAGTATTCATCGACATTTATCCGAGCTACAACAGAATGCATTAAATGTTTACATGTGAGATTTAATGAATGATGCTAATGAGCTCGAGTGGATCAATGATTGGTAAGCCATGGAAGAAGTTTGTTAATGAATCTAAGGCAATGGAAAGTCGGCAAGAAGATCTACAGCTCAGATTGAACTGCATTACCCTAACACAAGTTCCAAGGTGAATGTGCAAGTTCCAAGGTGGGGTAAAACATTTTTCAGATCAAAAGATACAATGAACCTATACAAGATTGAAGATCTGATGGCTATGATTGATCATGGGAAATGTGATCAAGGAGATTAAGCGGTTAGAAGATTGTTTATAAATAGGAAACTGTTGATAAGCAATGAATGTGGGCAAGTGTATGCACAGGGATGCTACATAGTGATTACTGAGCATAGAAGCTTGAAGACCTGTTAGAATAACAGAGTATTGATGCCTAGTAGATAGACAAGATTAGTTCTATGTCTAGATTGTATTGAACAAATAGGAATATGCTTGAGCATTTTAGATGTGAAGTTGCAGACAGATTGTATTACTGTTATTTTGTGAAAGTGACAGGAAATCTCTTAACTGAGTGGACTTAACAGTCTTATATGTAAATCCTCTAACAAGGTGACATTCTGATTGAGTGTTTGAAATCCTTTGACAAGGTCACTTCTAACAAAGTGAAGATCTTAACAGATCTGAGGGAAATCCCTTAACTCGGTCACATCTAGCAATGTGTTTGTAATCTTTAATAGGATTTGCTTTTAACCAAGCATACTCTAGAAAAGTATATTTCTTAGTGGGTCCGAAATCCCACAGTGGTTTTTCCCTATTTGGGTTTCCACGTTAAATCTGGTGTTATGAGGTTTATATTGTTCATATGCTTTTAAGTTTGCATGTTTGACAGTTTTTGGTTATATGACTGATATATGTGTACCGAGGTTGAATCTGATGTTTTTATGGATGATTAAGTTTGTATGATTCACACCCCCCCCCCCCTCTCATCTTGTTGGCTATTGGATCTATACTTATATTAAGTATCAGAACTATCAATTGGTATCAAAGCTTTGGAATCCAAAAGGAAAGTTTAAAGGCACTTGAGTTAAAGATCCAAAGATGTATAAGAGGGATACACCTAAGCTGAATAAGTCAAGTTTCTCTACATGCCAGAAAAGGATGAAGTTGCATCTATCAGGAGTTGGAGAATATGCTATATACTATCTAGAGAATGATTTTTTTGCACCAAGCACTTATCCATTGACTATGGAAGAGATAAAGGTGAAGCAAGAACATATTCAAGCAATGATTGAAATAACATCTGGATTGACCGATTCTGAGTTTAATGATCTAGAAGGCTGCAATGATGCAAAGGCAATGTGGACTAAGCTCATATCTGTATATGGAGGAGATGAACATGTTCAAAGAGAAAAAGTTGATAGTTTAAGAGGACAACTTGGACCTATGAGGATGAATGAAGGTGAGAACATAACCCAGTATAGTACAAGACTAAAGGAGATTGTAAATCAAATCAAAGGAGTAGGAGGAACTATTGAAGAGAAGGATGTGACAAGTAAGTTGTTAAGAACCCTTCTACCTACCTATGGAATCCGAGTCTCTACAATCAATGAATTGAGGTATGTACCTAATATGCCAGTTTCCTTGGATGCTACTACTGGTAAGCTACATGCATTTGAGTTAAGTAATTTTGATAACAGTGGGTCATCGGTAAATAAAGTTGAATCTGCATTTAGTTCTTTTCATCTGAATGAATCTAATGATTATAATGAAAGAAAGTATAAGTACTCTGAAGGAGATCACAGTGGAGCAAGTGAAAGATTTCGGAAGAACATGGAGGAGGTACACAAACTGTATGAAGAAATCAAAAAGAAAGAAGAGTTTGAAGCACTATTGGCCAAAAGGTTACCGAGAGGCAAAGGTAAGTATAAAGGAAAACTACCTTTGAAATGTTTCAATTGTGATAAGATTGGACATATGACTTCTAACTATCCTAACAAAGATTTCACTGAAAAGAGAGATTACCGAGATGACAGACAAAAAGATAATCATTACAGAGGACACTGAGACTTCAAAAGAAGAGATAGAAAGACATGCTTAATTGCTGATGAGGAATCTGAAGATGATAAATCAGATGAGACTGATACAAAGGAAGTTGTTTATGTGGCTATCAAGGATGGATCAGATGAAGAAAGGTATGAAGAAAAATCCCTAATATCTCACATAAACACTAATGATTCTTGGATTATAGATAGTGGATGCTCACATCATATGACAGGAGATAAACACAAGTTTGTTATGTTAGAAGATTATGATGGAGGCTATGTTAGATTTGGTAATGATGCACCATGTCCAGTGAGAGGTAAAGGATCCATAACACTTCTTGATAAAGAAAGATGCAATGATGTTTATTGGGTTGAAGGTTTGAAGTATAATTTGTTGAGTGTAGCACAGCTAAACAACATAAGTTACCGAATAGAATTTTAGAAAGGAATTGTCAAATTTCATGACAAGAATGGAAAGTTAGTTGCTACCGGGACACAAACAAAAGGTAATACATTTCACCTTAACTCAACTCACAATAAGTGTTTGCATGGAAAGATTGATAATACCTGGTTATGGCATAAAAGGTTTTGTCACGTTAATTTTGATAATCTGATCAAGATAAGTAAGAAGAATAGAGTAAGAGGTCTACCGAGTCTTTAAAAACCTGAGAATGCTATGTGCCGAGGATGCTAGATGGGTAAGATGACAAGATCTAGCTTTACAAGTAAGTCCTACACTTATAAGGGAATTTTAGATCTTGTGCACACTAATCTTTGTGGTCCTATGAAAGTTCAAAGTTATTATGGTGATAAGTATTTCATATTATTTGTGGATGATTATTCAAGGATGATGTCAGTAATGTTTTTAAAAGAAAAATCAGAAGCTTTTCAAATGTTTAAGTGGTACAAGGCTAGAGTTGAAAATGAAACAGGAAGACAACTGAAATGTCTTAGATCAGATAGAGGAGGAGAGTTCACATCTGATGAGTTCAACCTATTTTGCAATGATCATGGTATTAAAAGACAAGTCTCTGCACCAAGAACTCCACAACAGAATGGAATAGCTGAAAGAAGAAATAGATCTATTGTGGATTGTGCTAGAACACTGATGATTGAGAAGAAGGTTCCACAAACATTTTGGAGAGAAGCAATAAGCATAGTTGTTTACACCTTGAACCGAGTTCAATTGAAGAAAGGTACTATGAAGACACCTTATGAAATCTGGTATGACAAGAAACCTAATGTAAGTTATTTTAAGATCTTTGGAAGTAAATTCTATGTTCATAAAGATGATAGAAATGGCAAGTTTGATCAGAAAAGTGAAGAAGGCACATTTCTAGGATATTCTTCTAGAAGCAAAGCATTTAAATGTTTGATCAAATCATCTAACAAAATAGTAGAAAGTGCAAATGTGAAAATAGATGAATTTGCAGAAAGAACTGATGAAGGGAATTCCAAAGAACCGGAAGAATATGATGAATTTGTCTATGTGCAACCAAGAAGTCCTACCAAGATAACGGTTGGAGAAAATGAAGGAAATATCCAGTTATCGAGTGATGAAGAAGATCATACAAAGCCTACCGAGCCTGTATTAGCCAATTATGTCAGAAGACACCATGCACCAAGTCAGATTATAGGAGATAAGGATGATCCAGTGATGACAAGGAACAAACTAAGACAGAACACATGTTTGATATCTGAATTTGAACTGAGAATAGTAAAAGAGGCATTTAACAGTGAAGATTGGATAAATGCTATGACAGAAGAGATTGATCAAATCAAGAAGAATGACACATGGACAGTGGTCCCAAGACCAAAGGACAAAAATGTAATCGGTACAAAGTGGATCTTCAGAAGTAAGCTAAATGAAAAAGGTGAGGTCATTTGGAACAAAGCAAGATTAGTTTGCAAAGGTTATGCCCAAGAAGAAGGAATTGATTATGGTGAGACTTTTGCACCTGTTGCTAGACTTGAAGGAGTAAGAACATTGTTGGCATATGCTGCTTTCAAAAACTTCAAGGTATATCAAATGGATGTCAAATTTGCATTTCTGAATGGAATATTAGAAGAAGAAGTTTTCATTGAACAACCTGAAGGATTTGTTGAAGACAATGATAAAGATCAGGTATGTAAATTGAACAAAGCTTTATATGGTCTGAAACAAGAACCTAGAGCATGGTATGAGAGATTGCACTCTTATTTGATTAAGATTGGTTTTATAAGGACAAGTGAGAACAACAACATGTACATGAAGAATGATGAAAATGGAATACTAATCTTAGCCATATTTGTTGCTGATATTATATTTTGTGGAAATGACTCTTTATGCAAGAACTTTGGAAATGAAATGAGAAAAGAATTTGAGATGTCATTAATCAGTGAGATAAAGTATTTTATAGGTTTACAGATACTGCAAATGAAAAATGAGATTTTCATTACTCAATCCAAGTACATAAAGGAAATCTTGAAGAAATTTGGAATGGAGGATTCAAAACTAGTAAGTACTCCTATGACTGCCAACTATAAACTGTCAAAGAATGATGAATCTGCATCTGTTGATGAGACACTTTACCAATCTATGATTGAAAAGTTGCAATATGTTGTTCACAGTAGGCCAGATATAGCATATGCAGTAGGTATTGTTGCAAGATTCTCTGCAGATCCTAAGGAAATACACATGATGGCAATCAAAAGAATTTTCAGATACCTAAAAGGCACTGAAGATTATGGCTTAGTATATCAGAAAGGAAATGATTTTGATTTAAAAGTTTATACTGATGCTGATTGGGCAGGCAACATTGATGACAGAGAAAGTACAAGTGGAGGAGCTTTCTTCTTAGGAGAAAGACTAGTGAGTTGGCTTAGCAAGAAACAAGGGTGTGTTTCTCAGTCAACAGCCGAAGCTGAATATGTTGCTGCAGCACTGAATTGTACCAACATTGCATGGATCAAACAACTGTTGGAAGGTATAAATGAGAAAGTTACCGAGCTAGTAACTATATTCTGTGACAATACTAGTGCCATTAATATTTCAAAGAATCCTGTTATGCACTCTAAGACAAAGCACATATCTATCAAATATCATTATCTTAGAGAAGAAAGTGGTGTTGGAATATGTTAACACAAAGGAGAAAATAGCTGATATCTTCACCAAGCCACTACCAAAGGACACTTTTGAATATCTCAAAAGTAAGTTAGGGGCCTACCCCTATCTTTTACTCACTGACCGAGTTCGATGAAAGAATCACTTCGATGACTCTATTGAATATCTTTTGGGGAGTTGATGCTAGATTGATACACTTTAGAATGTTTTTTTGAAAGTGTACTGGAATTAATATTGGAATTAATACTGCAATAATATAGAGAATGATACAGGGAATAGGAATTGAAGATAAATGCTCTGACCGAGACTCAGTTGATACACAACAGCAGGCAATAACTTCTTACAGAAAGAAATTATGTTTTAGTTCTTTTTGGCATTGTTTTCAAAGGGAGAGAAGACCTACCTAAGGGAGAGAAGACCTAAGGGGGAGAAGACTAATATATGGGAGAAGACTGAGAGAAGACTAATATATGGGAGAAGACTAAGAGAAGACTATAGAGTGAAATAACGACTGAAATAGAAGAGAAGTCTAATGAATGGGGGAGAGCATTTCAACATTTCAGAATCACAACAATCTGAATCTTTTAAAGGTCAAATCAATTGGTTTTGCCATCAATGCCAAAGGGGGAGATTGTTGGCAATATTACATTATAACAGACAATGAAAGATTGTTGACATTTCAATAAGGATATTGAGAAGGTTGTTGATGATTATGGACATAACTGATTAAAGATGTTTTACTATCTTGATATTATTATTTTGTCATTGATGTCAAGAAATTGATTTTCTAATTCAGTATGATGTTGCCATATCTTGAGAAGTATGATATGAAGATTATAAAGAAGTCGATAAAGACACAGGAAAGAATATGATGAATAAGGGGATAAGTTATTCAATGGGAAACTCTACTGAGTCAGACAATGATGAGATCTTGATGTTTTAGGTTGTTTTAACATCATACATATGTTGTAAAATGTAAAGGTTAATACTATACTACGTTATCAGGCAAAGAACCTAGTCGGTAAACCCTAAGGTTATCACAATCGATTAATCAAGACAGAATGTCTACTGAGTGAAGTTTAGTATTCACCGAGTTGTAACCAAGCTACAACAGAATGCATTAAATGTTTACATGTGATATTTAATGAATGATGCTGATGAGCTAGAGCAGATCAATGATTGGTAAGCTATGGAAGAAGTTTTTTAATGAATCTAAGGCAATGGAAAGTCGGCAAGAAGATCTACAGCTGTGATTGAACCGCATTACCTAGCACAAGTTCCAAGGCGGGGTAAAACATTTTCAGATCGAAAGATACAATGAACCTGTACAAGATTGAAGATCTGATGGCTATGATTGATCATGGGAAATGTGATCAAGGAGATTAAGCGGTTAGAAGATTGTTTATAAATAGGAAATTGTTGATAAACAATGCATGCGGGCAAGTGTATGCACAAGGATTCTACATAGTGATTACCGAGCATAGAAGCTTGAAGACCTGTTAGAATAACAAAGTATTGATGCCCAGCAGATAGATAAGATTAGTTCTATGTCTAGATTGTATTGAACAAATAGGAATCTGCTTTAGCATTTTAGATGTGAAGTTGTGGACAGATTGTATTACTGTTATTTTGTGAAAGTGACAGGAAATCTCTTAACTAACTGGACTTAACAGTCTTATATGTAAATCCTCTAACAAGGTGACATTCTGATTAAGTGTTTGAAATCCTTTGACAAGGTCACTTCTAACAAAGTCAAGATCCTAACAGATCTGAGGGAAATCCCTTAACCGGGTCACATCCAGCAATGTGTTTGTAATCTTTAATAGGATTTGCTTTTAACCGAGCATACTCTAGAAGAGTATATTTCTTAGTGGGTCCAAAATCCCATAGTGGTTTTTCCCTATTTGGGTTTCCACGTTAAATCTAGTGTTATGAGGTTTATAATGTTCATATGCTTTTGAGTTTGCATGTTTGACAGTTTTTGGTTATATGATTGATATATGTGTTATCGAGGTTGAATCTGATGTTTTTATGGATGATTAAGTTTGTATGATTCACCCCCCCCCACTCTCATCTTGTTGGCTATTGGATCTGTACTTATATTAAGTATCAGAACTATCATCTAGAAGTTGGCCAAGTGACTAAAAGATTGATTGACCCTATTGAAACTGCTCTAGAAGTTGCATATTTGGTTCCTCTGGTACTATTGAATAGTTAGGGAGGAAAGTACATGGAAGCCTCAATTGTAGGAATTGCTCAAATTACCTTTTCATATGTGCTTTGGTGGTTGTTTATGCACTTAGGAACTCTCTATCTTTTAGAGCTACTTTGTGACAATTCATAAGCTCATTTGTCTTCTTGGTAGCTGATCTGCGATCTCCTATGCCTTTTTTAACTAGAGCATCATCTTCCACTATGTATAATTTTATTATCAACAATTTGGACACAGACACTTTCAAGGTGATGGACTGTAGAGTTTGATCAACTAACCTACCTACCTCACCACTTAACTTTTGAGCATCAACTACGAATTTCAAGGTTGGTTAGAGGGAAGCTATGGCTCCTTTTATTTTCTCCCAATATGACATGTAAAGCTGTTATAACATAGGGATAAGATCAACTTAAGGAGTGAAAACCATAGTAAGCTCTTGATACAAATGGAGCTATACCTCTTTTGCCCTTATTTCTTTCATTAATTCATCAATATTTTTATCAGAATCAAAAATTTGTTAGCGCGGTACCTCCAGCTCTATGGTCCTTTCTTGTAGGATTATTTTTGCTTTTTTTTTTGCCTCATGCTCTTTTTCCAATGAGACTCGTACTTCATGGAGCTCTTTGTTAAATTGCATATATTTTTATCTTGTAGCTACTACTGCATTTACACTTGTAAGCTCATGGAAGCAGCAAGTTCTTGATGAAATTGAGAGAGTTCTCCAACCTTGGCATGTAATTGGTTATCCTCTAATTCTTTTTCTTGTTTTTTTTTCGACTAGTTAGACATGTATCTTCCTTAGGTCTTGTTGTATGCCATTCTTTTTTTTCTATGCATTTTGGAATTCTATTTGATCTCTGGACACTTCCAAGAGGCTTGATTGTATGTGCGTTAGCTCTTGATCTTTTGCTTGGAGCTTGTTGCCACAAAAGTTTGCACCCTTTGTGATCAAAATTGATCACCAACCTTATGAAACATAGAAACAACCTCTCAAATGTGGGACCTTACACTGTTGTGAGGTTGAGTCTCGGGAGAAGGTCAACTTCCTCTTCAATCTAAAGTGCAAAGTGTTGGACCAACCCAACACTTTGTAAAACTAATCTATTGATTTGACAGGGAAAAGGGAGAGAGATAAGGGTTGCATGAAAGAAGGGAAAAGGGTTTGTACCCAGACTGAAATGATGATCTCCACCCTGTAATTGTACAAAACATCAAAAAAACTACCCTAAGTATGCAAAAATTCCTATCCTAGTTAGCCACCTATGTGCGAGTGAAGGTTGGAAACCTATGAAATGAAGAGAGTAATTGAGTTAAGTTCACAATCACCATTCATAGAGGGATCAACACAAACACTTACAACTAAGGAAAACAAAGAAAGTTACATTCCTACAAAAAGGTAAAATATTACATGGGTTATAAGAACTAAAAGAGGCAAAGTAAGTATAATCTATTAATGTAAAGGCAAGGTAATTTTAGAGTTGCAGAAATCATAGATTACGGTAAGAGAAAAAGAGGAGAAGATCCAAACAATATGTTACAAAATTGGTTTTATAGTTTAAGCATAACTCAGATGGTTGCCATTTCTGAAAAACCCTAACCCCACCTAGGTTAGGTTACAAAATATCAGAGAGGAGTGTAATGCCCTGCTAGGAAACCCCTAAGGGTTTAAGTTAAAAACACTCAAATAGAGTGTAAATATATATTTTTTTAAATAATAATTAAGAGCATTAATGAAAAGTTACAACATGAAGATAATTTGGAGTTATCTGAAACTTAGATAGCATAGCGGACGGCTAAACGATCCTAAGGAGTTTCCCAACGCGATTACATAACCTTACACCTAGCTCAACTTGCGTCAATTGATCCAATAAACTGGATGACTTAATTATGAGATAATGCTTAAGACTTGATTATACATATGTTCAATGATTTGACATCTTATAATAGATAGGAAGCGTTCATTTACTTTGGGTGGTTAGGAGGCCATCGTGAGGTTATTTACTCAATGCACATTAACACCTATTTAATTTAAGAGGCCTCCCTTAAGGTTCAATGTGATAACTATAACAAAGTTTATTCATTTGGGTTTTAAGATAACCACCCACATTTGATGTTTTTCTTAAATATTAAAAATATGGTTAATAAGATGAGATACATTCATTAAGGATTAAACTACAATTAATAGGGTGAGGTCCCTTCATTTGATTTCATGCATGGCCAACTAATGAGTTGTAGTTCTTTTATGAAAGATAAAATGTGAGTAGCCATAGAATTCATTGAAGTCTTAATAAAGATAATAGATGGCTAAATTCATTAAGGTGACAATATATTAGGACCACATGAGTTCATCCTTTGAATTAAAATATAGTTAGCAAGATGATATTCATCATTATAGGATTAAAAATATAAGTTCATAGTGACGTTCTTACATTAGGATCAAAATACATTTATCTTATTGCATATCACTCTTTTTGGTTATATGAAGTTAATATGAAAAGGTACTTTTACTAAGATTTAATGTATAAACAACTAATTGAATCCTTCCCTTTTCAGTTCATTTTTTTTTTTTTAGCAATCATACAGAAATTCATTTATTTGGGTTATAATTATGGAAGGCTAGTTGAGTTCATCCTTTGTATAAAATTAATCTGATAGAGATTATTTGTTAAGATTAAAACATAAACAACTAAGTAAATTCATCAGATAAAGCGAAATATAATTAACATGGTGATACTCATTTACTAAGGTAAGAAGGTAAATACCCATATGAGGTTCATCCTTTAAACTTCATCTTATAATTTATAACATTAATTCTAACTTTGTTTTCCATTCACATTCGTTCTATTTATATGCTTAATAACAAGTTAATCCATTAATGTAACCCAGCAAGATTCTCTTCACTAATACTACTTTTAATTCACATTTTCAAAATACTTTTCCATAATCTCATTTACATTCTATCATGAACCTAATTACTACATTTGTCAAGATGAATAATTTTATGCACTTAGAATTAAATTCGTTAGTTTTTCCATCATACACTTATACAAGATAACAACCATCCATGATAATTTAAAGCATGAAACATAGGAAGCTAAAACATCGCATAACACAGATATGATCTCAGAGTTCACCCCTATAGGGCTACATCTCCGGGTCTGCTCAACTACAAGACCCCTTTGGCAATTAATATCGTTAAGAATACATAAATTACATGTCTTTTACTTCTTTGCTACTTAGGCGGATACAACCAATTTACAAATGACCACTTTGATCTCCAAGTCCTAATTGACTTCCACGTAGAGGCAGAATCAATAGTGCATGCTACAAGGAAGTACAAGGTCCATTGCCCAACAGTACCCTATTTAGAGACCTAAGACTTAATAGGTGTCCCAGTGACAACACGACAGGGTCCAAACAATTACATCAAGGTTTTGCCATCACTTTAACAAGAAAATACAAATCTTAAACTTATAACTTTCCAACTCAATACATTGTCCAACTTCCATTCATTTTACTAGCATATCGATGAAGTAATAACCAAATATATGAAGATAATTTAGATTCAAGTTTCATACTCTCCTATACTCTAGTTTTCATTTCTAAAATTCTCGGGAGATCTTAATCATTCAAATCGAAAGACCATGCTTATTTAAAAAAAAACGTCTTATTAAAATATATTTCATAACATTAGGACTGGTGTTTTATTTCAAAGGTCTTCAATTACAGACAATATTTGAGCTCTTCTCCAAGGATTACCCTTCCTATTAAAAGAAGTTCCAAATTTAAACATTTGTTAATACCCATTTAATAAATCCAAGATTAATAAATTTTAATTAATCTACAAATAAAAACAGAATATGCAATCTCCATTATATGATATATATATATATATATATATATATATATATATATATATATATATATATATATATATATATATATATATATATATATATATTTGGCACTAAAATCTAAATTGATATAAAAAAAAATAGATTTTTCTACGAACTTATTACAAATTCTTTATTTCATCCCCCATGACATTTTCTTTCATTTTATATTTGTCAATATTATATATATATATATATATATATATTTTAAAAAATACATATATATATATATTTTAAAAAATATATATATATATATATTTTTAAATATATATATATAAAAAAAATGAAATAAGTTTTATTTTATTGGGGAAACCCTAGCATACGAGCCCCACCTCCCATCTCGGGAGTGGGTGGAACCCGCACGCAGGTCCCTGCGGCCCACAGCGTGGACGCAGGTTCCTGCGAAGCCACACTGTGGACGTAGGTTCCCTGCGGCCCACAGCGTGGACGCAGGTCCCTGCGAGCCACACTGTGGTCGCAGGTCTCCCTGCGGCCCACAGTGTGGACGCGGGGTTCCCTGCGGCCCACGTTGTGGACGCGGGGTTCCCTGCGAGCCACAACAGTACCGCGCGGGGAGGGGCGGGTTGAGCTTCGACTCCCCCCCCGAAACCCTAATTTTTTTATTTTTATTTTTTATATATTTTTTTTTTGGGTTAATATATGACCCGACTTACAGTCAGATTTAATCATTAAAAATCTTCAAAAAAAAGAAGATATATATATATAAAAATAACGAGATCTCCCATTTTTATTTTTATTTTTAATTTTTTTACAGACCCATTCATTTTTCCAGATTTTTCCAAAATCTTCATTATGGGAAGAATATTTCCTCATCAAGTTTAAAACCACAAAATCTATTAACAAACAAGAATTTGATCCAAGAACTACCCACGTTTTCAAAACTGAATCCTACGTTTAAACAACAATCATGGAGGTTTTGGAGCAAGAAATCTTCAAGACAAATTTTGGAGATATACCCACAATTTTAAAAGGAACAAAAACGGTGCATTCGAATCCTACCTCCGAACGCATTCCGGGAAGAGTTTTGATGAAGAGCTCCACCTGCAACTCCAAGCAAGAGAACTCCATTTTCTCCAACATTTTTTTCATCTCCATTTTTTTTTCTTTTTCCAAAAAAATAACCCCCAAAAGAAAAGAACCCCCAAAAACATTTTCAAACTAGGTTAAAAATGAGAAACCCTATTTTTGCCCTAATTTTCAATTTCGAATTTAGGCATTTATTTTTTTCTTTAAATAAAAGAAAATCCAAAATGGAAATCATTCTTTCCACTATTCAATACATCTTATTTGCTTTTCTAATTAAAATTAACATGCTTCTATTTCTTATTTAATCCTAATTTTAATCTCTCAATATCAATTTAGGCCTACATTTATATTTTGAACTGTTAACAAGGGTGAGATATTTAAATTAATTTAAATCTCAAAAATCAATCCTTTATACTATATCAATTTGCAAGTAAAAAGAATAATAATTTTCTTTTAAATAATAAAATTTATCCTTCTTATTCCAAAATGCGAAAATGATGAATTTATTTCTATTTCCCAAATGACTTTAAATCTTTCCTTTCTAAAATGCATAACTCATTAAATTCTTTATTTTAAAATTAGCTATTAAATTAACTCGCTATAACATAATAAAGCGACCTTTTTTAATAAATGACTAATCTTACGAAAGAAATCTATTTTTGTTAATTCCTCAACTTTTAATGCATAAATGAACACATTATTTCAATTAAAATGTTTTAAGCTTGCTACAATTATAATTAAAGCGATCTCTTTTTAAATTAACGATTATTCGTATAAAAGAAACTACCTATTTTAAATTTCCAAAATACTAGTGCATACTTCTACTCCTTAAATTGAGTTAAATATTTAGGGTAACAAACTCCACTTACCCCGTGCAAGGCATGCAAATCGAGGAAGTCCACCAAATCACATGACACGCACCCCAATGCAAGGAAAGCCCCACGAATCCACACCCGATGCTCACCTGACCATGGCTAAGGCAAGAAGAGAGTTTAATGACCCCCAAATCCGAATTCTAAGGATGGAGGAGGTTTACTCAAAACTGCGAACCCCGAAGGAGATGAACCTCGCCCTAGGCGGTGTTGTACCTACAATCTCCTGCACCCATGAATTCAAGCAAGCATACATATACATATACATTTTAAATGAAGGCGTTAGCTCGAGATTTATCACAAGGGTTAGGAACAATTACATTTACACAAGAATCGATGCAAAAGCACAATAATAAGTATGCACAATTATTTATATTATCTAAACTACACATTGCATCACGGTTAACCTACCATTCAAGAATGCCACATAGGAAATCAACCAAGGTCAAATGGGTATTACCAGTCTGACTAGGGTAGGGGCATTACAAGGAGGAGAAGATCTATCTCTGAGAGCATCCTCTACCTTTGGAAATTAAAAACAACCCATTAGTGAAGTAATCCTTGCCAACAAGCAAGGCCGAGCACACTTGTAGTACAAAAGTCTATGTTTTGCATTGAATAGGGTAGGGTGGCATCTAAAATCAGCCAATAGGGTCACTTCTAAAGTTATGATGTACAAATCTAGTGGTTGGAATGAGATCAGGTCCAAAATCAGGTGTCGACTGAGCAAACAAAGTCCTTGACCATCGGGTTGACAACTACCCTACATAGAGAAATTGAATTCCAACAACCACCACAAATTCAAATCTCCACCATCAATCTAAGAGATTCACATGAAGATGGACGCGTGAGATCTCTCCACATAGGCATCTAGTAGGCCCAATAGAAGATTAAAACATGGTCATCAGATCGGGCCTTTATGAAGATCTGACAGCCACAATTGGCTGATGTGGCACCTCAAGTCCATGTTTCACTAGTTGTGTTTGATCGCTGAGCTGCCTGACCAAATGTGCAAGATAGCGGGGAACACCATCCCCTTTTGATTTCTTACCCTGCAGGCCGCTTTGCCTTTCAAAAAATCCCCTACGAGATAGCGGGAACACTACCCACTTGTTGCTCTTTATCCCGCGAGGGTAAAAATGCTTCAAAAAATTCCCTGCAAGATAGTGGGGAAGCATTGTGCATTCTAATCTTTTACCCCATGAGGCCCTTTGTCTCTAAAGAAATCCCTCATGGGATAGTGGGGAAGCCTTGTTCATTCTATTAATTTACCCCATGAGGCCCTTTTTGTTGTTATTTTTGCCCTGTGGGATAGCGGGAACATCACCTGCACACTATTTTCTTACCCTGCAGGGTATTTTGTCTACTTTATCCTTCCTTGCGGGGTAGTAGGGAAGAAACCCCCTCACTTTTTATTTACCTCGCAATCCCATATGCAACTTCACCTTTCTCCTTCGCCTATGTGGGGTGGTAGGGACATAAGCCAAATCACCATCCTGCAATCCCGTGGAAACATTTGTTGGCTTTAGAAAATCCTGTGGGGTGGTAGGGAGACAAACGGCCATCGGCTGGTAGGAAAAAAAAGGGGAACCAACCCACGAATGATAGGGAACCCTCCAGCCAGTAGAACTTAAGTGATTTGACCAACTGACCCGGTCAACCCAAAAATAGAATTTTGGAGCCCTAATAGATGGAAGACTCCAACACTGCTATGTCTTTCTAACCCCATGAGATAGTGAGGGAGCCCACTTTTGACTTTTCCAATCCCACCATCCTGCAAGACCCTTTGTGCATTTGTTCCCTATCAAGGTTGGCACAAAATTGCCAACATTTCTGGGGACTCAAAGGGGATGGCAAGCCTTCTTGGCACATTGATCAGTAGCCTTATGAAGTCGATTGGGTGCAGAGTCAAAATGTGAAGCAAAAAGATAATCTCTGCCCCTGCAACCTGGATTACATCAAAATTTTCTGCCACACTGAAAGAGCAAACTATGCTTGAGCACTTCTTGGAAGAAAAACTGAAAATGAAATACGTGTCAAAGAACTTGGATGAAAATAAATCCTTCACTACCCTACTCTAACCAATAAATCTAAAGGTGTTAAACAAAACTATTCATGGACTAGTTAAAATAGCTTTCATCCCTAAACGAGGAGGGATGATTTACATGACTCTGGAACAAAATACAGAGCTGGAAAAGTGAAGGAAGAACCATGAATACTTGCAAGAAACCCTGCAACTTGGAAACAAAAATACATACCCCAATTTGTTGATTAGACACACTACTAGTTTTAGATACACTTAGGACCTAGGCATGTGGCTCTGCAACTTCCTACTTGGCCCAAATCAAAGAGAGAAATCTAATTGGGCAGCCCCTTGATATGCCAAAGTTTGAGCTCTCTCTGTTGGCATGCTCTTTCTCAACCGCCTCCACCATCAAAATCTGACCATGCTGACCAGATTGCCCCTCCCCTAAGAGGATGAACTCAACTTCATTGAGGTTGGCACAAAAGAAGTCAATTATATTTATGAATATGTGGAGATCAAGGTCAAGATTATAATTGACATCTGCCACATGTTATACCTCAACCTCATCATCAAAATTAGAGGAAAGAAAATCTTCTCTCTTAGTCAACTCTAATTTATGTTCTTGTTCACCTTGAACAACTACCTCAAGAAATTCATCATCTTGACTTTCCAAAAGATGAAAGTCCTCCTTTAATTTCTCTTGGACTTGCATAGGGAAAGGAAGCAAAGTGTCTAAACCTAAACAAAAATCTTCCAAGTAATCCCAAAAAGAGTCCTCCTTCAACTCCTCCTCACTTTTAAAACATGGGGGATTGAGTTGGGTGTTGTTGCAGCTCTCTTGAGGGACAAAAAAAATAGGAGCAGCAGAAGAATTGATTTCTCCCAATATCCCACAATCACTAGGACTAACCTCTTCGAGTGTAGGCCCCTCATGCAGAGAATAAACCACTGGCTCAGATGAAGGAAGAGCTTCTTCATCCTCAATGAAGAAGGGAAGATTATCAAAACTGATCAAAGCTTCCTCCTTGTTGCATTCTTCTTTCTTGGTGTCCAAATGCTACAAGATATCTTCTTTTTTCTCCTCCAGCACCTCAAGCTCCACCATGGAATCCTCCTTAGAAACAGGTCGCTTGGTATATATGTGAGGAGGATGAGTTTCATTTGCCCTCCAAACAATAGGTCCATCCTTGCAAAGGTAGATCTCAACAGGGCCAGACCACTGAGGAGCCTGGAAAATAGGCTCCTGCACATCCATAATTAGCATTTCCATGGAACTCGGGACATTGAAATTAGATCTCTCTTCGATAGGCTCAGTGTAAGGGTAGATCTGCTCAAGGACATGCTCCTAAAAAGATCTAGGAGGTCTCCCCTATCTAAAACTTGGAAATCTACTTTTAGGGGGAATAGGAACAGAGGCCTCAGCCTACATGATTATGACTTCTAGGGCCATCAACTAAGTGATTTCTTCCTCCCTTGCAGAAGCAAGTTGCTCTGCAAGAAAGGCTTCATGTTTTTGTTGGCCTTCCAACTCTTGTTGCTGATGTAGTTGAGCTTGATAAGCAATCTCCTCTTGTTGTTGTTGTTGGTAAAAGGCCTCCTCATGCTGCTGCTCCCAAAGATGTTGCTTGATTTCATCAAGTTGTCCTCTATAATCCATCATGGTGTCTCTTAACCCCAGAGTTTCCTGTGACACCATAGCCTCTACAAGGAGGGCTATTTAATTCTTTTAGGATGGGCTAAGCTAACAAGAAGGATGAGAAAGGGTGGGTGGGTGGTAAGAATTAGGGAAATACACACCTGCTGCTAGAGCAAAAGTATTTGGATTAAAACTAGTAGTCCTTGTTTGTTCATATTGGTAGGATGGGGAGGGCTGATTGACATTTTCACAAAAAGTGCTCATGTTGAAAGAATTTAAAAGAGATAATCTTTGTAACACAAAATGCTATGAAAAGGGCAAAATATCTGCCCTACTAGAGAGAAATGGTGACATACCAAGATCACCAAAATGGCTTTGAAGTCAGGTGTGTTGGGACTGATTAAAATTGAGTCTAAGTTTGTAGGCCTATTTCATATTTTTGCTTTTCATCTCCGAGCATCTTCAAATAAGTCAGTTTGAATGGCCTAGTTAGCAAGAGGGCAAAATGGAGCCAGTTGATTTTCAGAGGGTAAGGCTCGGGATTCATGTCCCACACCTTTCATTTGGCCTATGCAGTGATGTGCAACTTTCAGAATTTAGTTTGGATAAGTTTACTAGGTACCCATTTTGAGGGGTGAGCTGGAAGTGCATTTTAGGCACAAATGCAGATTTTATGGAGTAGCCTTCTTTGAGCGATTACATCTTTTGCCCTGTTGATCGTCATGAAAAAATTCAAAATGGATTCAATTTTATGCATTAATGTGAGTCACCCAGCAAAATTTCAGGTCTTGACGAATCCATTTGCTCAGTTTTCAAAACCGAATCCATTTGCAGTTTGTGTGTTTTGGCAAGTCCCTGTTTCGACAGCTAGTCAGAGCCCTGTTTTGCACAATTGTAAAAATTGCCTCAGTAAGCATCATGCCAAAGTGTTTCTTTCAGGTTGATGTCAGTATAAATGGTGAGCTATGTTTCAAATTTCAAGTCCTTATGAATCCATTTGCTTAGTTTTCAAAGCTCAATCCGTTTGTAGTTTGTGATGTTTGCACAAGTGTAAAAAAGTCCCAGTGAGCATCATGTCAGAATGTTTGTTCCGGGCTAATGTTGGTATAAATGGTGAGCTACATTTCAAATTTCAAGATTTTATCAATCCGTTTGATCGGTTTTCAAAAGGACTCATTTTGCCATCAAATTCAGTTATCTGCACTTCCAGTGTTAGATCAATTAATGTAGCCATTTTGGTGAGCGCGCCATTTGCATCCTGTCAGTCGAGTGATCGAACTGAGAATTCAAAAATTTAATATGTACTTAAAGGTACCTATGTTCCAAATTTGAGAGCCTACGGAGGTCGTTTGATATTTTTGAGAAAGGCATCATGTGTTGCCAGAACATTGACTTCATCAGGTCCGCAGTGTCGACAAAGCCAGTTGGCCGTTTTCGGAAATTAATATCTCTTCGCTCAGGACTCGTCTTGAGAAACCATTTGGTAGATATCATCCTTGTATATCAAAGTACATGTCTGTCAGATGGTGAGCTCCAGAAAGGTGTTTTGACAGGTTTGAAAATTACGTCTTCGCGATTAAATGCGAAAATTGTGGCGTAATTGCCTGAAGGTTGTAAAATGCAGATTAATGATCTGAAAACGATGCCGATCATTTCCAGAGGTATGTTTGAGGTCAGTGAAGCATTCCAGAGGCCAGTTGCTTGAAAACAAAAAAATTTTTTAGTCGGACCCACTTTGGGGCCCGACTTGGCTCATGCCTGCGCATTAATTTTGTGCCATAATGGTTTTCATTTTATGGAATTTCAACTTCTAGACATAATCGAGGAAGTGATTAATGCTATTGGCTTACTCAAGGTTGAATGTTCTACAGTGGTGTATTAGAGATTCCAAGTTTTAAAAAAAAAAAAAAAACTTATGCAATGGCTGGCAAGAGCCAAATTCCACAACTTTGCCAATTTCCCCCTTTGTTGTGCGTGGATTTTCAAGTGGTGTAGAGCATGTTGAAAAGGAAATAAAATCATACAAATGCAATAGCTAGCATCCTCCCATGCTCATGTGGTGATGGAGAGGGGGCAGCAGAAGTTGTTGGGCATGAAGTTAAAGAAAGGGGCAGCAAACAAAATCCCCATTCTCCTTGTTGTACATGGTCTCCCCATTCCCTCTTTGTTGTTTCTTGGCCCATTAGAGTTTGTAGACTGCAATAGAAGCACCCAAACAAATGCATTTGAGACTGCCAGCATGATGAAATGCAGCCCCCCTTTGCGTGACATGGGAAATGGTGGAAGAGGCATTTCAAAACGTTTTCAACCAAATGCTTTTGGCAGCAATCCTCCATCTCCTACGTGGCTTTGACAAGTGGAGAAATGCCCCCTGCGTGGTGTTTGGGAGGAGAGACATCGAAGGCTTTGCAATCTCCTCTACTGTGTGGTTTTTGAGCAGCATTCAAATTTTTTTATTTCAAATGTAAAGTGCAGCAAACAAGTTTTCAAAACTCCAGATTGACATGGAATTGGCAAATGGAAATGCCAATGAAACCTCTAGCATCCTCCCTTGCAGTGTGGCGTGGTTGGAAAGACCATCGAACCTCATGCAAATGTCCAAAAACGCCATTAAAGTCTCAGAAATCTTCAAAATACACAGTCCCAAGCTTAATGTTTTAATCCCACATTGGCTGGGAAGTGTTATTTTTAAATATTTATAACAAAAGCTCCACGCATGTATAATGTCTAAGCCATAAAGGCTTTTGACAAATGGTGCCTATGGGCGCCCAAGGTGGGCCCACGCATGAGCACACTTCTCGAGGTGATGGAGGATTTGACTGGATGGCTACTAGGTGGACCCACGTAGGCATGCTTCTCGAGGCAGACAGACAAAATTTTGCAGAGAAAGGTCGGGTTAACGAGTGAGCAAGTTCGAGATGGATCGACGGTGCGCGCTATTTCGCGAAAGGAAGATGCACGTGAGTTAAACCAGCGAAATAGCGAAAGTGAACGAGAGTCATCCACGTGTCGTGATAGGTGGCAGTCCAGCAGGCAGGTCCCGGTGAGGTGGCACATAGTTGGCGCACAGGTGGCAGTCCAGTGGCGATGACATGGCGGCCAAGTGGCAGTGACGAAGCAGATGACGTGGTGATGATGAGGTGTCATCCTAGGTGGCGTTCGATCAACCCCATCGACCAATCGGAGGCCACCACGTGGCAAAAGCGTCAGGACCAAATGGAGGCAAAAATCAAAATTAAAATGAATAAATGATATAGTTCTGACTATGTTAAATTTTGAAATATTTAAATGACTGAGCACAAACGGGAATTAATTCGCCCAGGGTCTAAATTTTGGCCAAAATATAAAGTATTATATATCGTCGGAAAGCTCTCGGAGTGAGGAATCTGATTATGAGGTTAATTTTGACAAATGTGGGATATTTTGGAGGCAGTTTCCATGGGAACAAAATTTAGTTAGAGGGGAGACACTTGGCAATTCAGTTGTAGATTTGATTTTCTTCCCTCCTCTTTTTATTCCGAATTCTTCTCAGTTGTAAAGGTTCCAGAAAATTGAAAAATGCTCCAGATTTGATGGCTTCCATTTTCTGAAGATCTTTACCCAAGTTTGTAAATGCTTCTGTTTGGTTTCAGGGTACAGAGATTGCAGTGCATTGTTGTAAATGTGATTTTAGTTGCAAGTCTTGCTTGTGTCAGGCATGAGTAAATTCCTCACAGTATTGTCTCTAAGTATGCATTTCATTATCATAAATTGAATCCTCAAGGAGGATGAAGATTTGTCAATTTTAAGGAAATTGTGTGACTGTTTATAGGTATCCTTCAAGGAAGGTTTTAAATTCTATAGTCAGTCATAAATAATGAAATATGTATCCAGATCTGATGAATTTGTGAATGAATCAAATAGTGCATTAATATAAGGTATTGATGCATGAATATCTTGTTTAAGGAAAACAAACTTGCATCTATGATTCATATTTGTAGTTCTGTGAGTGACTCTGCTGCCCAATGAACAAGGCACTAGTCTTTGACAAATTTGGGAATGGTCTCAGATATACATTTTAAAAGACAAATCTATTTCCCTTTATGTTTAGGGGTTAATGTTCTATCCTTCCAAAGCTCTATTTCACCTATTATTTGTATAAGATCCAGCACATCTGTACATGTTACCTAATTTGGTGAGCTTGTGGAATGGTTTATCTACTCATTGTTGATGCAGTCTTATGTTTGTGATTGTTGTATTCAATGCATCAAAAGGGTGTCCCCCCCAGGTCTAGCAGAACCTAAAGTGCAGGAGGATCATTAGGATCCTATGTTATGTTGTCCCAGCCCTGAAGTATTTCATTGATTGAGATTGGCTATCTCATAGATAGATTTACAGGTGTCTTGGGTTATCACTTTTGATGAACAACAAGGTGCTTGAAGAAAAGCTACTTTCAAAGGCTCGAAACTGAAGAAAACACGACATCTTGAACTATCTTGAGCACTAGACTACTTAGCTAGTAGATTTGTAGAGAGTCACCAGGTATGTGATTTCTTGCCCCCAAAGGTTGAGTTGTTGATAGACACACCAACTATTAGCAAAGATATGACCAATGACTAAGAGTTTGTACTTTAGATGGCCATCTATGAACTAAAAGTTCAACAGTCCCATTGAGCATGCCAAAAACTATTATATTACCAGTGGCTTGAAGTGGAATTGGATTTTTCTTGAATTCTATAAAGATTTGTCCCACCGAGCATGCCAAAAACTATTGTCACAAAAATTTGCACCCTTGGTGACCAGACTTGATCACCAACCTTGTGAAATATGCATATAACCTCTCAAGTATGGGACCTTGCACTGTTGTAAGGTTGAGTCTATGGAAAAATTAGCTTCCTCTTCAATCTGAAGTACAGAGTATTGAACCAACCCAACACTTGGTAAAACTAATCTATTGATATGATAGGGAAAAGGGAGAGAGAGAAGGGTTGCATGACTGAAGAGAAAAGGGTTTGCACCCAGAATGAAATGATGATCTCCCCCACCTGTAACTGCATAGAACATCAATAAAACTACCCTAAGTATGCACAAATTTCTATCCTAGTTAGCCACCTATGTGTGAGTGAAAGTTGGAAACTTATGAAATGAAGAGAGGAACTGAGTTAAGTTCATTGTTAACATTCATAGAGGGATCAACACAGACACTTACAGCTAAGGAAAACAAAAAAGAATATATTCCTACAAAGAGGTAAAATATTACACGTAAGAACTAAAAGAGGTAAATTAAATATAATCTATTAATGTAAAGGCAAGGTAATTTTAACATAGCAGAAATCATAGATTACTGTAAAAGAAAAAGAGGAGAAGATCTAAATAGTATGTTACAAAATTACTTTTATAGTTTAACCATAACTCATATGGTTTCCATTTGACAAAATGCTAAACCCACCCAAGTTAGGTTACAAAATATCAAAGAGGAGAATATTAGATCAAGGACGATCTGATAGCATACTGTATCTAGCTCTGAGACCATCCTCTACCTCTAGAAAAGAAAAACAACCCATTGGTGAAGTAATCCCTATCAAGAAGAAAGGCTGAGCACATTTGTAGGGACAAAATTCCATGTTCTGCATTGAAGAGGGCATGGGTGGCATCTGAAATTGGCCTGTAGGGTCACTTATGAAGTTATGACATGCAAATCTGGTGGTTGGAGTGAGATTGGGTCCAAAGTCGAGCGTCGACTGAGCAAAGAACATCCTCAACCATTAGGTTGACAACCACCCTGCATAGAGCAATTGAATTCCAATGGTCACCATAAATTCAAATGCCCACTGTCAATCTGAGAGATTTGTGTGAAGATGGGCATGCAAGATCTCCCCTTATAGGCATCCAATAGGCCTAATACAAGATTAAAACATGGTCATCGTATCGGGCCTTTATGAAGATCCAACAACCACAATTGGCTGGCGTGGCACCCTGGGTCCATGTTTCACTGGTTGTGTTTGACCACTGAGCTACCTGACCGACCATGTGGGATAGTGGGGAACACCCTCCCCTTGCAATTTCTTACCACATGGGCCACTTTTCCTTTTAAAAAATACCCCATGGGATAGCGGGGACACTACCCGCTTGTCGCTCTTTATCCCACGAGGGAAAAAATGCTTCCCAAAAGTTCTCGCGGGATAACAGGAAGCATAGTGCATTCTAATATTTTACCTTGCAAGGTCATTTGTCTCTCAATAAATCTCCCTTGGGATAATAGGGAAGCCTTGTTAATTCTACTCATTTATCCTATGAGGCCCTTTTTGTTGTTATTTTCACCCTGTGGGATAGTGGGAACATCACCCGCACATTGTTTTCTTACCACCTAGGGTATTTTATCTTCTTTATCCTTCCTCATAGGGTAGCGGGGAAGAAACCTACTCACTATTTATTTACCCCGTGATCCTGGATGTAACTTCACCTTTCTCCTTCGCATGTGCGGAGTGGTGGGGACATAAGCTGGATCATCATCCTGCAATCCCACGTCAACATCTATTGGCTTTAGAAAATCTTGTGAGGTGGTGAGGAGACAAACCACCATCAGTCAGTAAGAAACAAAAGGGAAACTGACACATGAACAATAGGGAACCCTCTAACCGGTTGTCTGGTCAACTCAAAAATAGAATTTTGGAGCTTGAATAGATGGAAAGACTCCAATGTTGTTGTTGTCTTTCTAACCCCATGGGATAGAGGGGAAGCCCACTTTTTGACTTTTCCAATCCCATCATTTCGCAAGACCCTTTGTGCATTTGTTCTCTATCAAGGTTGGCACAAAAATTGCCAACATTTCAGAGTTTTTGGCACGACCGGTGGGAGTGTTGAACTTTTAGTTTATAGATGACCATCAGGGGTACAAACTCTTAGTCACTAGTCATATCTTTGTTGATAGTTGTTGTGTCTATCAGCAACTCATCCTTTGGAGGTAGAAAATCACATACTTGGTGACTCTCTACAACATCTACTAGTTAAGCAGTCCAACGCTCTAATAAGTTGAAGATCCTATGTGCTCTTCAGTATCCAGCCTTTGGAGGCAATCACATTTAGCACTTGGTGACTCTGAGGATCAAATCCAGGCTCTTGTTTAGGACCAGCTATCATTTTGTATCAAGTTTCAATATGAGCACCTTATATAGGTATTTTTCTTTGATAGTATGAACATTTAGATTCTAGAAGAAGAGGGAGTAGCAAAAAACTATGGCTATCCCTAGAATGCATGCTTTTGTCACCTTTAATGGTAGTAGCCCCTTAGCTCTAGCCTAAAAAAGCATCATCCTAGTTGCTGCCTTTAAGACTATACCATTTTTTACTAGGGAAAACTCTGTCACCCCAACTAAGCACATTCAAGATGTAGCAAGTATCTACTCTATTTTTGACATCATAGAAGATAATGTAGCAGTGATGCTTCTTGCCTTTTCATTCAAGGGAAAATCCCTACATTGGTTTAGGGGTCTACCCTCTAGTTCAATCCATAACTAGGATGAATTAGGGGAAAGATTGTGCAAGAGTTTTGAGGATGAGTGACCCCTTGTCACTGATTGAACAACTAATAACCATCAAGAGAGCCCCATATGAGTTTATGGCAAACGTCAACTATAGGTTCCAGAAGACTTGGGATAGGATCCCTACTTTGTTCAAGCCATCTACTAATTGTTATTTCTTATACTTCCTCAAGGCTCTAAATAGTGACATAGCTATGATGATACAACCATTGAGGGGGGAGATAACCTTCCAGAAGCTTATGACATTGCCATCAAGGTAGAAAGGTTCTTAATACATGCTGGAAAGTTAGCTCCAATACTTTCAATGCCCTTGTTCCCAGAGGTTCTTGCACACCAACCTACTTTGGTGCCTATACTAGTGACATCTACAACCCAATTTCTCACACCTATGGCTCCTCCACCATCCACAAAGATTCAAAAATCCCAAGGCAACATGTTGTATCAACCATAAATTCAAGGCTATGAGCAACAAAGATCCAGTTTTGCAAGAAAAAACCAATGGAAAGGCCCTAGGCCTTTGGATAGCCTAAATCTTGCAATTGCAAGCACCTCAGGATCATTTGTTCTTGTGTAGTCCAATCATGTAAATCTAGGCACTTGTAGAGATGAGGATTCCTCTCAGGCCTTAGTGGTGCAGAGAGATTTTGTTTTTTCAAACTAACAGGAGGTATATTTTCATGATGCTGACCAATCAGACATCGTCCCTGTGGCTAAAAAAAAGGATAACATGGAGGAGCAGTTTTTTTTCTCATTTTAGGATGATCTACCTTCCTTCTTTAAGGAGAAGGATGTGCCTACATCTGAGCGGCAGCATAAGACTAAGCCAGGGGTTGAGGAGTTGGAGGATGATTCTTTTGGGGATGATCTAAAGGGGTTTTGTTCAAGTTTTGACACAAGATGATAGCTTCTAGTCAGTTGAATCAAGAGGATCAAGAGGAAGATATTACATTACCAGCAGAGGCAATAAATTTTGAAGAGCAAGGGCATATCTAAGAGGTACATTTTTTGTCACCGAATTAATGGAGAAAAGGGCAGGCGAGCGGTGATGGCCTAAGTCTATCTCCTTCAAAGGGATGCCCTATCAAACATTTGGCTCAAATCTACAATTCACCCCTTGTCATGCTTACTTTTGAGCATGAAGTTGAACATCATAAAGAGGAGAAATTTATTTTCACCCATCAACCCCAGAAGGATTAAATTTAGACATGGGTGAGTTTCTTTGCTCTCAGGTTTTGGGAGGTATAACAGTCTATTGGATTCTTTTGGATTCTCTTTTCCTGGTTAGTTTTCCACAAGCATGAAGAGTATCAGACATTGGTCAGGAAAGGTAGCTACTTTGACAAGCCTATGAATGGCTTTGTTTAGCCCTTTCATTGTGAGGCAGTGTACATAGTTAGTTTAGATTCTTTTTCAGTTTTTTCCAACTTTCCAAGAAGTGCTTGAGCATAGTTTGGTCTTTCAGTGTGGCATAAAATTTTGATGTAACCTAGGTTGTAGGGGCATACATTATCTTTTTGCTTTAGGTTTTAACTATTGGTATTATGGATGACTTTGTCATGTGTTGCATTAGTTTTGTCATTGATGTCAACACTTGTCTTATTGGAGGTTTACATTATGTTAAATGGTATGGTTAGTGGCTTATACACAGTCACCGGTATGTGTTCACCAGGAGGTTATATTGTTCACCGACAGTGATGATAACTTGGAGATCATTTGGTTATGTCAAAGACATGGATTGGAAGTTTGGTTTTGGTTTTTTTCTTATTGGTCTAATCGGGTTGACAGATTTGCCTTTATCGGCAGATAGGTCTAGGTTATGGACTGGTACATGTTATCTATTCCAGATCAGCATGACACGTCATGGATATTGTTTATTGATTGGTTATTATGGTAAATGTATTGAGCTGACATGTTGTATTGCATCAAGACTCATTTTTAATTGATTTAATTGTAATATCTTTAGTGAGATGACCTATTCATTTGGTCTTAGATTTTGTATATATGACTAAAAGATCTTATTGAAGATCGTGGTAATCATGAGTGAGTGTGGATATTGAAGAGTGAAAATAAGTAGATCCTTGTACCAATCACGTAGACATTATTTAAAGGTTGAAGAAAGGTTATGAAGGTGTTTTGACATTCATGTTCAGAGCTTAACTGGTACTGAATCCAACATTGGAGATGCTATTTTGAGCAATACATTATCATTGGATTTAACCATCCAATTGTGTAGTCAGTGTGACTCCTAATTTGTCATTGAGCAGTGAGCTCTAGGTAGTTGGCCTTTCTACATGTGCAGACCCCATTTGTATACACATACTATCTATTGTAGTATCATCTGATTGTGGGTAAGGTTTCCCACTATGGTTTTTCCCTTACCGGGTTTCCATGTCAAATTCTATGTTATGTGTTGTGGATGTTGTTTCTCTTTATGTTTTATGCATTAAGTTAAATTGGTACTGCTATATCTATTTTACCAACACTTAAGTTTGGTTTACCGGTATTAAGGTTAAATTGGAATAACTTGCATTTGGATTACAATCTATTGACATCTAGTTCACAACCAATTCACCCCCCTCAATTGTCCTTCCTAGGACCTAACATTGACTCTGTGCCTAATGGACTTCATAAGGCAACTGATCAATGTGCCAAGCAAGCTTGCCATCCCATCTGAGTCACCATAAATATTGAAAATTTGTGTACCAACCTTAATAGGGAGAAAAGAAATGGGCTCTGATGGGATAGCAGGATAAGATAAGTCAAAAGAATGCTTTCGTGCTATCTCACAGGGTTAGAAAGACAATAGTAGCATTAGAGCCTTTCCATCTATTCAAGCTCCAAAATTCTATTTTTGAGTTGACCGGGTCAACCAGTTAACTCACTTAAGTTCTACTGGCTGGAGGGTTCCCTATCATTCATGGGATAGTTCCCCTTTTGTTTCTTACCAGTCGATGGTGGTTATGTCCCCACCACCCTGTAGGATTTTCTAAAGCTAGCAGATGTTGTCGCGAGATTGCGGGATGGTGATCTAGATTATGTCCCCGCCACCTTGCACAGGCAAAGGAGAAGGTGAAGTTGCACACAAGATTGTGGGGTAAATAAACAGTGAGGAGGTTTCTTCCCCACTACCCCACGAGGAAGGATAAAGAAGAAAAAATACCATGCAGGGTAAGAAAACAATGCACGGGTGATGTTCCCACTATCCCACATGGCAAAAATAACAACAAAAAGGGCCTCATAGGGTAAATGAATAAAATGAACAAGGCTTCCCTGTTATCCCATGGGGGATTTCTTGAGAGACAAAGGGCCTCACAGGGTAAAATATTAGAATGCATAGTGCTTCCCTGCTATTTCGCAAGGACTTTTGGGAAGCATTTTTTCCCTTATAGAATAAAGAGCAACAAGTGAGTAGTGTCCCCACTATCCCGCAAGGGATTTTTTGAAAAGAAAAGCAGTCCGCGGGGTAAGAAATTGCAAGGGGAGGGTGTTCCTTGCTATCCCGCACAGTCAGTCAAGCAACTTAGTGGTCAAACATAGCCAGGGAGACATGGACCCGGGGTGCCACGTCAGCCAATTGCAGTCGTTGGATCTTCATAAAGGCCCGATCCAATGACCATGTTTTAATCTTTGATTAGGTCTACTCGATGCCTATGTGGAGAGATCTCTCACATCCATCTTCGCATGAATCTCTTTGATCGATGATGGATATTTGAATTTCAATGATTATTGGAATTTAATTACTCTATGCAAGGTGGTTGTCGCCCTGATGGTCGAGGATGTTCTTTGCTCATTCGGTGCCTGATTTTGGACCCGATCTCACTCCAACCACTAGATTTGCATGACATAACTTCAGAAGTGACCCTGCAAAATAATTTCAAACATCACCCATGCCCTCCTCAATGCAGAACAGAGACTTTTTGTCCCTGCAAGTGTGCTCGGCCTTTCTTGTTGGCAGGGATTACTTCACCGATGGGTTGTTTTTCTTTTCCAGAGGCGAAGGACACTCTCAGACCTAGATGCAGCACACTATCAAATCATCCCTGATCTAATTTTCTCTTCCTCTCTGATATTTTGTAGCCTAACCTGGGTGGGGTTAGGGTTTTGTCAAATGACAACCATCTGAGTTATCCTTAAACTATAAAATAAAATTTTTAACATATTGTTTGGATCTTCTCCTCTTTTTCTCTTACAATAATCTATGATTTTTGCAACTATAAAATTGCCTTCCCTTTACATTAATAGATTATGCTTACTTTGCCTCTTTTAGATCTTACAACCTATGTAATATTTTACCTCTTTGTAGGAATGTATTCTACTTTGTTTTCCTTAGTTGTAAGTGTCTATGTTGATCACTCGGTGAATGTTGACTATGAACTGAACTTAGTTCCTCTCTTCATTTCATAGGTTTCCAACCTTCACTCACACATAGGTGGCTAACTAGGATAGGAATTTATGCATACTCAAAGCATTTTTATTGATGTTCTATGCAGTTACAAGTGGGGGAGATCATTATAGTTTGGGTGCAAACCCTTTTCCCTTCTTTTCTGCAACCCTTCTCTCTCTCCCTTTTCCTTGTTAGATAAATAGATTTGTTTTACCAAGTGTTGGATTGGTCCAACACTCTGCACTTCAGATTGAAGAGCTAGTTGTCCTTCTCCAGAGACTCAACCTCAGAACAGCAAGAGGTCCCACACTTGAGAGGTTGTTTCCATGTTTCACAAGGTTGGTGATCAAGTCTAATCACCAAGGGTGCAAACTTTTGTAACAACGGATCCTTTTAACTAACTCCTCCTTCTATTTTTGATTTTTCTAAGCTTGGGCCATAGACTTATTCAATTCCTCCTAGAGTTTAGCTCTTTCTACGTGTCCTTATTATGATGTATCAAGTCTTTTCATATAGCTCCTTCGATAGGTGAGCAATATTTGCATCTTTTCCTTTCTCTTTTTCCTTCAGATGATTAATAGTATCTTTTACATTCTTTAATTCCTTTTCCCTTTTTCAAGTCGTCGACTCAACTTCAGGAAACTTGAAGTGACCACCTTTTGTGTTTCTTCCATGAGCCCCACTTTGTCTTATGGGCTCGCCTGGCTCAAATTAATCCCTACATGGGTTGTATAATATTCTAGCAACATCTATTCTTCAGGCTTTATGATAGTAGGGATCTTTGATGCAAACATTATTGACTAGTGTGTTTCGTCAAAAATGGTCTCCATGCTTGGCTTGGCAGGCTTAGTCGTGTCCATTTCTTTTCTTTTTTGTGCTCTCTTGGCTTGTGCAAGCTTAGTTGCATTAGCTTGACTCCAAAATTTAGATAGGGACTTAATGTATTTTCTAGAAAAGGGAACCCCAATGGGAAGACCAAAGGGAATCGAAATCATAGAAGATTCAGATTGTGTTTTCTTTGGAAATTTTAACACCAAAGGAGAGAAAGGAGGTATACTTTGCAAAGCTGCCTCAAATGTAAGTGTGAGTGGGGCATTAAAACTAGATGAGGAGATTGGTGGATTAAGAAGAGGTATTGTGACCTATGATGTGGGGATTTATGATGCTTCAAAGGACATTATTGCAATAGAAGGTGCAACAAATGAAGCAATAAATGGTGGAAGCACTCGCAGGGGTGTAAAGGATAAGCTACACATAAGGGTGTGCAAAGGAAATTGAACAAACCTCATTGTGGGTGTAGAAACAAAAATTGAGACATCAACACCAAGTGAAGATAAAGGAGGCGCAAGTGCATCTACACTGACCAAGGATTGTGAAGAGAGAAGATGGGGAGAGAAACATACCTATGTAGTAGGAGGCATCGAGGCTTGGATAGAAGTAGGTGTTTTTATTGTAGCTTCCTTTTGAGCATTACTTCTCTTTGGCCTCTTCTGAGGTGACAGACTACTAACATACAATGATCCTTGAGTTTTTTGCATGGACTGAAGCCTCCTACTCAAGTTTTAGGGCAGTGGCTATCAGACTTTTGCATAGGTTGCTACCACTTGGGGTGTTAATGGTCTCATTGAAGGCCTCATCTCTAGTTTCTTAAATTTTTTAATTTTTCTCCTATGACTCTTCCTTCTCATCTAAGGTGTCATTATGTTCTTCATTTCATATATCATCAAATTTGTCATCCAAGGGGTGACCTTGGAAATCAAATATTAAGTCCTGGACCTCCTACCGAAATGTTCAGAAAGCAACAAATTTTTCTTCACTCCAACCCCATTTGAGCAGCTTCTGCCTTAGGGCTCCATAAATGTTGCAAGATGGGTCAACTCACATTGTGGGCACATAAAAGGATAGCCAAGGTGGTTTTTCAACAAGGGGTATGGAATCTAAATCTACATATATGCTTGGATCCTCCTTTGTTGGATTTCATTGAACTTCCTAATAGGGTCAGAAGAATGAGTCATAGAAATCTTTAGGGAAGTTAGGTAGTCATTGGGATCATAATTCCATTTGTCATAGATGACAACAAGGCCCAGATGGCTAATTTGGTGACCAATAAAACTTTCACGGACCTCTTTTAAAATATGATTAGACCCAATATGAGGATATTTATAAACACCAATTTTATGCCTTCTGGATCCATGCATTTTATCAATGACCGAAAGTTGTCTAATTTCTAAGGTGAGGGTCCTATCAGTCAAGCAAGTTGGGAGTCATAAAGGTTCTTCATAAAAATCATGCATCTAACAAATGTGAAATCCTCACCCAAGAACAAATTGCACAAAGGATGACTATCTTGCATCTATTTAATTTGCCCCTCTAAAATCCTAAAATGAATATCTTAGCCCTGTCTACTCAAGTCTTGTAGGATTGGAGTAAAAAACAAGTTAGAGAAGGTGTAATAGTCATGTAGAAAAGAAGTCATGGGTCCATGTGGAAACAAGCTTTCTATTACCATTCTCATTAGTAATGGATAGGGCTAGATACTGACTAAAAAAGGACATGAATTTTGATGCAAAAAATTGTGGACCAGAAAGGAAGGGTCCCTAAATTTATATTCTTTGTCGTACTTCTTTAGCTACTTAATTATTCCCTTTATGAGAACCTTTGTGAAATCATACTGGAAAAGACCCTTCTTCTTACTAAGCTTGAATGCTAAACCAATTTGAAATTCTCGTACTTCATCATCTCAGTTGAAATAGAAAAAAAAGGAAGCATAGAGGAAACATCTTGTAAATCTTGATTGAAACCTTTTAAAGCTACAAGGAACTTGGGTAATTGTCTCTCCTTCTTATCCCTCTTCATCTCATAATTGTATAAGCTTGTGAAATCAATTCTATTATACCAATAGTTTACCAACGTTTTCTTATTGAATATTTCTACTTCATGTGGTAGGACAAGAATACATAGCATTTCCCTTATGGCATCAACACTGATGACCACCTTGAGGTGCTCCCCTTGGATTATACCCAAATCTACGTTGAAATTCAAACCATAGGTGTCTACGAGCACTGGGAAGGGGTGTACCATTGGGACCATGTATTGTAGAAAATCACAATTCCAAAGTTAGAAACCTAAATATTTTGGTTCCCTTTCCACTAACTTCTTCACCATTCTTGTGTAGGATCCTTCCCAAAGGTTTTTTGTGTTGGAACGTAGCTCGGGGTCATAAATTTTGTCAACATCGTTTACCACTAGAGTTGTATTTTTATGTGTTCCTTTTGTAATCATTCTGGTATTCACCCAACCAAGTTTTTTTGGCATCTGAGTAGAGGAATAAGATACCTCTTCAAAATTATCCACAAAGGGTGATGAGGTGGATTCCTCTATGAGGTCACCATTGGTTGAAACTCCTTCTGCTACCATACTATGAATATTTTTTGATGAACTAAACTTTTCTTATCTTTGTTACTTCTTGTTAAACATTAAAACTTTCCAACATTGTGTTTGAATCCCTATGTTTGGAACTTGGTCTTCTTTATGTGTGCTTAACATTTCTTTGGCTTCTACTTTACTCTAAGTTAAATAAGGCAGTTTAAGCACTTCAACCAATGCATGCCGCCAGCTATGCCATTCATGTGAAATTAATTTCACACTCAAGAAAGGATGCTACCTCACCCTAGTGAGTAATCACTGCACTTCATCAAGCTACCCTTTAGGAACTTGAGCCTCAAAGGAGAAGTATGGGTTTATTCTCTTGCCTTGCATTAAAAGCTACCACAAGATGATTTTATGGGAGATCTTATTACTAGATTTTTCCAAGATTTAATGTATTCCCATAGTAGGACACTTGGCATTTGACTAGGTAATTCACATATTTCAAGTCTATTGTCATTAACTTATTGATTTTGCCATTCCATTTCACACATTAAATGTATTAATCGGTGCGATTTTGAACTCAACATTCTGACGAGCATCATGTCCGACTTGTCAATTTTTACACTTGTCTTAGTTTATAAATTGAGCATAGGATAAGGTGACACATCTCATATATAGTAATCTTTGCATCTCAAGAGAATGACCATGGCTACTCCCATCAGGCTAGCAAGTAGGAATCCTCAATTAGCTTTCTTAGGGAAAATTAACAATAATAGGCTTAAATGCATGACCAACATCAAGCATATTCTAGCTATTATTTCTATCAAATGGGTATTGGGTGAAGACTTCATTACTGGGGTAGATAGGTACAAGGTCAACATAGATATTGTGTCTTGGTTTGTGGGCCCTTTGTTAGATATTGTAGAGTCCAAGCCTCAGATACTTAAGCTCACCTAGGAGTTTTTTTCCAAATAGTACTTGGGTGGGCTTGAAGAGGTGATGGAAATGGAAATACTATCCTTGGGAATACCGATTGTATCTAATATTTGATGATATATTGACCATGATGAGGTGGGGCCTTAGCTACGGTTTCTTAGTGGTTTTTGCACAACCATGTGTTGGAATTCCATAGAGAGAAGTCAACCCCTTCCTGCAACTTCTTGATGAGAAGAATGAACATAGTGCCCACTTATAGTGTGGAATGGTACACTAGCTTTTGTAACCTTGTGCTTCCTCCTATTCCTTCTCCTATTGCTCCTCGAGCACCTAGTAATGAATATGGTGATGATTGAATTCTCTTTCTAGATTTATCTTTTTGCTACTTTCGTTGATAGGCCTAAGAGTCAATTTTGTTGTATTGTAAATATTCCACAACATAATGAATAGCGTTTTGAATTGTGTTACATGGCTCTTACATTTTTCATTACATGGCTTCAAACTATACAAATTTTACATATTTTATATAGAATTTATATATTTACAATAATTACATAACTTAGACCATGCTAATAGTAAAAAATAGTTAAAATGTTTAAGGTGGATTCCATTTATAATAATCCCTGGAGCTTCTCCTAAATTTTTTAACTCAAAAGAATTATTCTCCTTACAATTTAAAATGAAGAATAGCTGCTCCCAAAGGCTATCAAATTTAGTATGTTGACCAAGTTTTATAGCACGTTCATTATATTTTAAAACTAAATCACCTTGTTTGAACCCTGAATCACAAGCCTTTTTGTCAAACCATCTTTAAACTATCTGTTGTCAGCTAGTCATAGCACTATACACTTTCTCCCTTGACTTTTGCACATCAAGTAATTCTGCCTTTTAACTTCCATAGCTCCATTCTCCTTGATCTCTAGTGATTTAAGTAACTATAAAACCAAAATTTCCATAGAAATAGGTAATAAGACATCTTTTCCATACACCAACTCATATGGCAAGGTCTTTAGCGCTTGTTTCAAAGTAATTCTATCCACCCAAAGTGTTGTTTTCAGATTCTTGTGTCATTCCTTTTGATATTCTGACCCTACTCGCTTAATGAGTTATATTAGATTTTTGTTTGTTTATTTAGCAAGGCCATTTCCCTACGGGTAATAATTTCAGGATTTTTTAAGGAAAATCCCATAATCTAGCATGAATTGACATACCTTGGAGCCTAGTAAATCTCTCGGTTATCTAAGATGGTGGCCTTTGGCAAGCCCAATCTTGTCACCAATTCCTCTAGGAAATTTATGATTTTTATCTTTATTGTATTTTTCACTATGACAACTTTGGACCATTGGGTAAAATAGTCAGTTGCTGTAAAAATTCATTTATATCCAACACTAGAAATCAGATTAATCATTCTGATGAAATCTAGTCCCTGTTGTGCAAACAACTCATCTACCACTATCGAGTTCAAAGGTAAGGCAAAATTCTTTCGCTTACCTAAAAAAATTGGCATTTTTTGCAAAACTTGACCTGTGCATGGGAATCATTGAACATGGTAGGCTAGAAATAGCCAGTGCATGTGATTTTTATAGTAGTGATTTTAGCAAAGAAATTTCCACCCATAGGCCTACTATGAAACTCATAGATAATTTTCTCTGCTTGTTCCTTATTGATACAATGTAGGAGAACACCATTTAAATTCCTTTTAAAAATAATTCCCTCTATGAGTGCATAACTAGCATTCCGTAGCCTATAGAATCTTTTATTGTGAGAAGGGAGGTTTGTTGGATACTTCCCAATTTGCATAAAATTCATTATGTTAGCCATCCATCATCCCTCTAATTTAGGTTGATTGACCAAGACTAACTTCAGTTGTTCCTCTTCAATTGAGGTTTCACCTTTATGTGCTAAGTATTCACATAACCCTCTTCCACAGACCACTTTGGTTGGTTGGACTTCAATATCATACTCTAGGATCTTGGTAATCCAATTGGCTCACTTCTCACTAATTTCTTCTTCCATGATATACTCATGCACACTATAATGTCCCACAAATACTATTGTTTTATTACAAACAATTAGATGTTGAAATTTCTTGAGCCCCTTGACAATATAAAAAATCCTTCCTTTCAACAAAATTATATTTAACTTCATGATTATCCAGTGTCCTTGAGTCAAAAGCAACAAGGTGCTCCCCTTTCCCTTCATCATCTTTATGAGTCAATACCATAACAATGTTGTACTCATTACTATAAGCATACATGTTTGGAAAGATATAGATCAACCAATATTGGGACAATGGAAATAACTTCTTCAATGTTGTCAAAGGCCTCCCTTTCTTGATTAGTCCATTTGAAAAGTTGATCTTTTCTAACCATGAGAGTTATTGGTTTGATTAACCCTTCAAAATTTGATATGAGCCTAGTCACAAAGTTAATCTTTCCTCGGAAAGATTGCACTCCTTTCTTATTCACCAGTAGGGGTAGCTCCTTGATGGTTTTTACTCAATCAAGATCAATTGAAATCCCATCCTTAGACACTACAAATCCAAGGACCTTTCCTTATGGGACTTTGAATATACACTTTTTGGGATTCAGGGACATCGCAAACTCTTGGCACTTTTGGAAAACTAATTCTATATGATCAAAATGATCATCTTTTCTTTGGAGAATACAGTGAGATCATCAAGGTAAATCAATATAATTTTATTTATTCTCTTTGAAGGCAATGTCCATCACCTACTAGAAGGTAGCCCCTACATTAGAGAGACCAAAAGGTATCTCAGCATATGCGAATGTTCCCCACTTTGTGGTGAAGGTCATTTTATGTCGGCCTTCATCTTTGAATTTGATCTGGTTGTATCTAGAGAAACTATCTAACAAAGAAAACATTTTGGATCCTACTACTATCTACAGAATTTGTTCCATAGAAGGCAAGGGATAATGATCCTTCAAGGATTCTCTATTCAGATCTAGAAAATCCACACATAGGTGGATGTCTCCATTATTCTTCTAGATAAAAACTATGTTAGCGACCCAATTGGTATGCTTCATAGGATATACTATCTAGGAATCAATCAATTTCCTCAACTCCTAGGCCATCAAAGATTCAATTTTTGGATTAATTGGACTCTATTTTTGTTAGATGGCTTTTGCCCCCTCTGCAAGATCAATGGTATGTTGTGTGATCTTGGAATCATACCCTTTCAAATCTTCATAGGAACAGGAAACCGCTCCCTTGTACTTATTATAGAAGGGTATTTGTCTCTCCCTATCCCATTGAGGGACATATTTTTCAACCTTCAACTTCCTTCCACCTCCAACATGGACACCAATATAATCCCCTTTGTTTGCAACAAATTTCCTTTTATCATTTCTTGCATTATCACAGTCAAATAATTTTTCTAGGGTGATTAACCCTTTTGGGAGCTTATTAGATTTGAGCTGGTCCTTATAGATTCTAAGTTGGTTAGTGTCAATAAGCTCATTAAGGATAACATCTTCCTTAGCACCCCACTTTGTAGTTGCTTCTTCATCTTTGAGCAACTCAATAATAGACATTTCATCCTTAGTCATAGAGGTATGAGCAAATTCAAAGTTTATCATAGCATCATTTTCTATATGTTATAAATGTAAAGGCTTGGATGGTATCTTTATTTTTGACCCATGCTTAGTCCTATGCTTTAGATGTGACCAAGAAAGAGATAGATAGCCACCTATTTTCTCACTAAAATTACGCAACAAGAAAAGACCAAATATGGGGGTAATATCGACTACTACTACTTTTTCTATAATGGTGATGCTAGGACATGAAAATAGGGTCAACAAAATATTCCTAATCACTCCTATGGCTTGGACTTTATTCCCATCTAAATGCATGACTCCCCTAGCTAAGGGTTTAAATTTAAGCTTTAAAGATTTAGCTATTTTCTTAGGCATGATTGTAGTACTTGCACCAAAATCAATCATAGAGTTATGAAGCAACTTATCCCTTACAATTAGAGTTAAAAAGAAAGGGGTGGGTTTTGGTTTATTTACCTTTTCTTTTATAGTACCATCCCCATAATTTGTGAGTACTACAACTTGGTGTGGTCGATCTCTAGCGATGATCCATTTGTCCTTTGTAAGAGTGGGTTTCACAACTAGATCCATTACTACTGATTTCTTATGTTCCTCTAAAGCTTCATGCAATAGGGATTTTTGTTCTGGGATGGCCAGAATATCCCACAAGGATGCATTTGTGGGAGCCCTTTTAAGTCATTCAACCACATTAAAAGAAGCAAGGAATGACAAATTTGATTCCTTAGGTATATATGGGGCATTCTCCTTAGGATTTTGAATAGGTTGTACAATTTCATATTGACCCAAAGTTTTGTCAAAACTAACCTTAGTTTTTTGTATCACTGGTTCCACTATCAACCTCCTCTTTGAATGAGTATTATAATCATATTGGGCCTAAGGAGTCCATGATGTAGAGGCTTCATTAGCAAATACTGCTTCATCTCCTTCCATCCATAAAAAAAGTGCACGATCAGGAGCAATCTCAGCTTCTTGTTCCAAAGATATGCCTTGCATCTAAGTGGCGATTGCAAAAATTATATTTCCAAGGATGAATAACCATAAACTTCATAGTTCGGCATGATACCTTGGCTACGTTGTTCGACCACTTTTTGTTGCAAATTACCCCATGAAAAACTTTGAGGTATATGTGCTTCATTGCAAGGGAAACACTAGGTGTTGGTGTCATCACCAAGTTTATTTTTTCCAGCTACCAATTCCCTATTTTGGTTCAGAGGAATGATTTTCAATGGAGTGGGAACGGGCACAATCTGGTTCATTAGTTGGGCCTAAGGATTTGTTTTTGCACCTCCTTGGAATTGATTTTTTTGATAAGTCGGTCTCCTGCCTTGATAGCTTTGAAAAGGTTGTCTCATTCAAGAAGGTCCATAATAAATTCTTCATGTCATTAACTTCAGCTGCCAAGAAAGTTGAAGTGGTGAAGCTGCTCTACTATGTGCTAGGGTACACTCACATGGACTAGGGAAGTGTAGACAAACTCAAAGAAACTTCCTCTTGCATAGGGCCTAATAACTCAGGAAATACAGGCATAGGGGATCTAGGTGGAAGCTTTATAGCATCAATTAGATTATTTTCAGCTTTGATTGCAAGACTATAGGCACTTGGTAATGTGTTCCCTCCAAGTGATTGGATCATGATAGATATATCAAAGTTAAAAGCCTTAAGATAGAAAAAAAATTCCATGTCAGGAGGAGGGTGAGTGGTGTTTGGAATTCTTTGCCAGGTTTTATGAAACTTGGTGTTGAAATCTATTACTGCTTCTTCAGGGGCTCTTTTAATGGTTATTAATTATTGCAACAAGGATGACCGATCTTGTTTCTTCGTGAAGTGCTCAAAAAAATGTACTTTGGGTTGGTCCCAATATCTAATGAAATTAGGTTGTAAAGACCAATACCAATCCTATGCTTTGCATTTGAATGAAGCTATAAGTAGCCTCAATGCCACATTTTGTTGAGTTACATTGTGAACTATGCATACATCAGCCACATCCTGCAAAAGCTCTACAAGTGTCTTTGAATATTCTCCAGTGAATTTTGGCAGAGCTTTCACAGCGAACTTGGGAATAGGATCCCAAATTGCTAGAGGAGCAAGCAAAATAAGAGGAATTCCACTATTTCAGGTTACAAAATTTCATTGAGCCACCATTTGCACTTGGACTTGTGCTTGGATTTGTGTACTTCTTTGTGGGGATCTTGTTTGCACTACCATTACCAGTGGAGGCACTAGAAAGCTATGGTTTACCATTGTTTGTGATCTAGTAACAAGCCTATGGCTCATACACTCAAGATTATAGCTTGAATCATTTTTTAGTCCCATTGGGCATGCCAAAAAAAGAACAATTGACTCCTAAAATTGCACTTCAGGAAAACAACCTTTTGAGAAGTTCAGTGAATGGGGAACAAATTGCGCTTCACTAGACAACCTTTAGGATTTAGAAGTTGGATCTTTATGTTGGAGGAAAAGGGTAAGAGAAGAACTTCACAATTAGCTAAACTATGGAGATACACCAAGATTTTCAATGTTTGGGACTCAATGAGCACAAAATGCCATACTTTAAAAGTATATCCAAAGGTGTATCAGCGATAGATCTATTACAAAACATATTTTATTCTTCAGAGTTTCATTCATTTAGCATAATACAATTTTGACACAAAATTAACATAAAAATTGAAAGAGTGCCAAACATGATTCAATTTGCAGAAGTTATATTTAAATCACAAAAACCTAAATTTAGATTATATAGTCTCATTATTTACCACAATTGACATAGAACACAATCTATCTATCAAACAAAAATAATAAAAACACAAAGGATGGGAAATTGGCTAAGGCTGAGTATAAACTATTAATAAATATTTCCTCTAAAGTGAACCTCCTACAATTCAATTCCATTTCACCTTAAAAATCCCCTCCTCACAAATTGAGATGCCTGAGGAAACAAAAAAGAAATCATGAAGCATCGCCACATGGCCATTACTAGGGACGTTGTAACCTCTAGGCTTCTTGATCATGCTTTTCACTTTGGCGAGACTCATAATTTCTGCTACAATAGCTTCAACAGATTGATTCCCTACACCTACCCTTATGCTTCATTAGGATAACACCTAGCATTGGATCACGCTTTTGAATAGATCTTGGCTATGAAAATCTTGGGAACTCTACCTTTGTTGGCATATGGACACTCCAATGAGACATTGTGTGTGATTGAGGGTTTTGTCATTGATGGCAACCTTGCAATCCTATGGCACCGACAAGACATTATACTAGCAAAGCATTACATAGGAAACCTTGCAATCCTATGGTACCGGCAAGATATTATACCGGCAAAGCATTACATAGGCAACCTTGCAATCCTATGGCATCGGCAAGACATTCTACCGGCAAAGCATTATTCAAGCAAGACAGTGCACCGGCATCAGCAAGATCACTCTACACCGGTACTGGCATAGAAGAAAAGATGTATACTGGCACAGAGGCCGACAAGATTTTTGATATGTAATATTTTGTTTATTATTGTAAGTGGACTTGGCAAATTGTAAAATGACTCTTGTATATAAAAGAGATCATTGTAGACATTTGTAGGATATGGATAGGGAGCATAAAGAAAATTATTAGGTAGACCTAATGTGCGAATTATAGGTCAAGGGTATAAAAGAATAGAGCAAGAACTGGTACTGAATCTAGCATTGAAGATGCTATTGTAAAGCAGTATAGAATATTGGATTAACTTAATCCTCATTGTAAATCAGTGTGACTTCTTATTGAGCAGTGTGCTCTAGGCAGTTGGCCTTCCTGCATGTGCAAGCCCCTATTGTAAGTAATATTCTCTTATTGGCTAGTGAGTGAATATTGTGGGTCACAAATCCCACCGAGGTTTTTCCCACACCAGGTTTCCTCGTTAAACATCTTGTGTTATGGTGTTCTTTTCATGTGGATGTTTTTTATTCTATTTATCACATTAATTCTTGCATACTGGTATACTGTTACTTTATGTTCTGCATGTTCTGTTTCAAGAAAATCTCATTACCGGTCAGATACTAATTCACCCCCCCCTCTCAGTATTTGTGGGAACCCTAACAATTGGTATCAAAGCCTGGTTCTCTATTTTCAGAAGCCTAACAGCTTGAGGAAGATCTTGACACCGGTAAAGATGGAAAATCTAATGAAGCAACTTGAAGGATCTTAGTGACTATGATGTAAAGAAGTTGAAAAATATCAAACTAGAAGATGATTTAAGGGCAGCTCAGGATATCATTCAAGCACTTCAAGAAAATTTTACTGTTGCAAGAAATAAGAGAAGAGAACTTTGTGAAAAATTGCAAAATGAGAATGATGAAAAGGAATCACTTAATGATATGATAAGCAAGTTGAAACAAGAGATCATGACAACAAAAAATGAAATGCAAGATATCACTATGAGATTTTGCAAAGAGATTGAGGACAGAAAGAAGAATGAAGAAGAATTGACCAGAAGACTAAGTGATGCAACAAATGAGAACACAAGACTTAGCTATGAGAATGACATGTTGAAGACAGATCTGATGCATACTCAGAATGACTCGAATGAACTAATGAGACAAAAAGAAATCTTGGAAAGGGAATTGGAAACTGCAAATCAACACAAAGAAAAATTCAAGAAAAGCTCAGAAGAACTTGGTACCTTATTGAAGAATCAAAAACCCAAAGGTGACACTTCTGGAATTGGATTTGAAGTTGGAGAAAGCTCCAGTACTGCAAATACTTAGGATCACAGCAAACTGGTAAGACCTCCTAATACTTACAAATTCAATGGAAAATGCTTTAACTGTCGTAAATATGGTCATAGGGCAAATGAATGTAGATCTAGGAATTATCGGAATATCAATCCTCCCACCGGTCAATGCTCCAAATGCAACAAAATTGGTCATAACTCTGAAAACTGCAGAATGAATGTAAGATGTTATGTTTGTGGAAGATTTGGACATTTATCAAATCAATGCAGAACACAAACTGGCATAGGTTATGGGAAAGCTATTTAGAAAAATAATGTAACTTGTTATGCATGTAACAAGATTGGTCATATTGCTAAATTTTGTAGATGTAAAGGTACACCGGTAGACAACAAAAGTACTAGCTTGAAAGGTAAAGAAAAGGTTGAAGAGGTTAAGCAAGAATTCTCAAAGAAATGGATTAGAAAAGGTGATCTAAATATTGGGAATACTCCTCCACTGGTAGAACCAACAAATGCTCCACTGGCAGGACAATGTGATGCTCCACCGGTAGGACAGAGCAGTGCTCCACCAGCAGGAAGTTCTTCATCAAATTGAAGAAAATTATCTTGAGGGTTTGGCAATCTAATGACACGTGCTATTATTCCCTTGGTTAGAGAAAAGAAGTTGAAAATCACTCATTACCGGCAAATAAAGATAAGCTAATACATTACCGGCAAGCAATTAATGTGGTAGGTAGCAAAAATGACTTTATAAAATAAGGTTTTGGCTCCATTTCATTTCACTGTGATTTCAAACTTTCAGAGAGCGCGAAGATTTCTGAGCAAAAAGGCAAAGCATTTCAGCAATCAATCCATCCAAAGGCAGAAAAAGGTATTTATCATCATGGAATCCTCCTCTGCACTTGAATTCATAGCAAACCCTACAGTAGTCGAGGTTATAAAATGTCCTAGTCCCGTATTTCAGCTAGTTCCCGAGGTAGCTAAGAAAGATGACAATACAGGTGCTTTTTCCCAAATTCCAAAAGGTGTTGTTTATGCAGAAGATCCTAGAATGTATATTCATTGCAACATAGAGGAATTAGGTGATGAAGAAATTAAAAACATGTATAGGACTGTTATATGTGACAATTCTAGAAATGTGAAACCTGAACATAAAGTTGTTGAAACCCTAGGATTCACTAAAATCCTCTGCATTCCTAAATTTCCCAAGGAAGTGGTTAGGATAGTTTTAAGCAGGGTACATGGTTCATTCTTTTGACTTGATTTAGTTCACAAAATTACAAAGGAAGCTATGAAAGCAGTAACAAGGTTACCTTCCACTGGTAACAGACCCGACAAGACTAAGAAGGTCTCCAATGACCTAGTAATGAACTTAACTGGTGCAACATCAGATAGAAGGTCTCTAAGGGTTAATGATGTGACCGATATAAATGTTAGATTTGTTAGCATGATTTTAGGGTACAAAGAAACTCATGCAAATAGACTTAACTCAGTTTCCAGTTTATGCATTAAGAGTGCTCATGATATGGTAAAAGAAAATGTGAAAATTGATGTATGTGAATGGTTAAAAGATGTGGTTAAAAGATGAGTTGATTGATAGCTTAGGCAAAATCAAGAAGGATAAGAAAGGAACCTTTATATTTGGAAATCTACTTGTATGCCTAATGCTACATATAACCAAACAGGTTCCTGGTATAGGCAACAAAGATTTGGGATTTGACATACCGGTAGGAAAAAAATTATCAGACTTATTCAACAACATGGGTGAAAACAAGGAAAAGAATATTAATGAGTATTTTCAAGCACTAAAGGTCAGAATGAACAAAAGAATCAGACTATCATAGGAGATTGTCAACAAATACAAGGATGATATATGGTTTGTAATAAAAAAGGATGAAATATGGATGGAAGCAGTCATCCCTAGGACAATCTGGGTAACAGAGATGGGGTATGAAACAGATGACCACATAGTGGAAACTTATGCCAAAGCACTTCTGAAAGCCCCCAATGAACCTAAAGAAGAAGTATTTGGTAGTGCTAAGACCATAGAAAGTCAAATTCAGTCAAAGAAAAGAGTGAAAAAGGTTGAGGAATTTGTGAGAAAAGGATCTAGACAAGCAAAAGCTATAAAGGAAGATGTATTAAAGAAAACCGGCATAACTGAAGATGAGTTGGCAGCCCAACAACCTGAAGCTCATTTATCACCAGTAGGTACTTCCTTAGAAGGAGATATGCCAGCAACTTTCAAAAGAGTTGTTAGGAAAAGAGATCGCTCACCAGAAACCACTCCTTCACCTAGAAGGACAAGGCAGAAGCAACAAGCTGTGTGATCTCCGATCAGAAAAGTCACACCTAAAAAGAAGCTGACACCCAAAAAGAAGAAAAAGACAAACACGGACTTGGCCCCTCTTGACATATTACTGAATGAGATCACAGAGGAAGGTAAATTGAAAAACATAGGGAAAATTTATGACACCCTATCGGATGATGAGAAAGGGCAAGTTGAGGAGAGTGTAATATTACAAATGGACATGTATAAAAAGTTTTTGATGCAAGTCTTAAATGAAATTCCTAATGAACTATACAAAAGACTTGAGGCCAGAAGGCAAGGAATAATTGAATTGGATAAGAAAATTAAAATAGAAAAACTACTTGCAGTATATCCGGTAAACTCACCTAAAGAAATTGATGATCTGATAGCTCAGGCCAACCGGACAGTTTTTTCCACTGCACACCAGCAAATTTCACTGATGGCAGGTAGAGTTATAGAGGTTTTAGAGGAAACAGAAGATGGTTGGGATATATTCTTTGTTGAAAAAGAAAAATAAGAAGAATATAGGAATCCCAAGCCCATTAAGGTATATCAGAAGGACAAAGGGAGAGGTAAAGTTGGTGGACCACCAAGTATCAAGATTAGAGACAACTTACCCCCACCTCCTTTAAATACTCCACTGATAAAAAAAAAAAACAACTACTGAAGATCAACCAATAGCTGAGAGTATGGATACAAAGGTTAATAATCCTAATCCTGAATTCCTATATATTGTGAATGTTGATACTCAGAAGATCAACATAGTGGTAGATAAGGATACAACAGATAAATCAGGTATAGCCAAAGAGCCTCCGGTAACAGGGAATACAGAGCAACCGACAGTAGATACAAAGAAAAAGATGGAATCTAGAACACAAATAGAGGAACCAACAGAGCTAAAGGCTCCAGAACATATGCCACCGGTAAGAAATGAAGCAGGAAAACCAGTGCTTAAAGAAATGCAGACACAAACAAACCTACCAGAGGTCAATACAAGCTTGGTCACTTCCACTGGTACTTAGTTTGTTGGGTCACCATCAAAGTCATCATCAAATGTGACTGAGGTATTACTTGAATCTATCAAGAAAATAACTGACTATAGCTCACAAGCTTACAAAGCAATAGATGATTCAATCCCATTTTTGAAATCAATAGCTCCTAATTGTAATATAGACAATAAAGATTCTTTAGGATAGTTGGATACACTTTGTAAATATATTTCTGGAAATTTTGAGCAAACAAAGGTAGAATCTGTAAAGGAAATTGTAGAAAAAGAGAAACAAAAATTCTTTGAGGAAGGAATAAAGAAGTGTAACAGGGAGTTCAACACACTTCTACTGGAACTGTGTAATTTGTTAAAAGAGTACAAAAACTTGTATAAAGATACATGTAAAACAAACTTTTTGACTGTAGATATTGAAAAAAAGATAAGCAAGGCATAGGATGAGATAAATAAACTTGCAGACAATTTTGTCAACTCGCCTGATTCATTATCAGTTTTTGAAGAGAAGATAGAAAATTTTGAGAAAGAATTGCTCAAATTGGAAAGAGAGAAAGAGGCAATAATAAACAAGGCAAAACTTTTGAGATCTAAACTAAGTCCAAGATTGGACTATTTAGCATCTCTGCGGAAGGAAATGTTAGAGGCATTAACACAGGGAACCAAAACACCGGCAGAGCACTTGCAGTATCTCACCAGTACAGTAAAAAGAACTGAGACAACAATAAAAGATAGTAAGAAGTTTATGGATAGTATAAACTTGATTTTGGGAGATCTTCTTCAGATAATAACTACCCAACTACAAGGTTGAGGTTAGGGATTGGTACAACTACAAACTCTACTAACCTTTGTCATTGATGCCAAAGGGGGCTTAGTAGGATGAGAAAATTCAAAACATAGGAATTATATGCTCAGGGGGAGCTCTCACATTTTTGGTAAACATTTTTGGTCTACACATTTTTGGATATCTTTTTGAAATTTCTCATGAGTGTTGCCATCAATGCCAAAGGGGTATATTGTTGGCATATGGACACTCCAATGAGACATTGTGTGTGATTGAAGGTTTTGTCATTGATGGCAACCTTGCAATCCTATGGCACCGGCAAGACGTTATATTGGCAAAGCATTACATAGGCAACCTTGCAATCCTATGGCACTGGCAAGACATTATACCGGCAAAGCATTACACAGGCAACCTTGCAATCCTATGGCACAGGAAAGACATACTATAGGCAAAGCATTATTCAAGAAAGACAGTGCACCAACATCAGCAAGATCACTCTACACTAGCACCGGCATAGCAGAAAAGATGTATACCGGCATAGAGGCCGACAAGATTTTTGATATGTAATATTTTGTTTATTATTGTAAGCCGACTTGGAAAATTGTAAAATGACTCTTGTATATAAAAGGGATCATTGTAGACATTTGTAGGATATGGATAGGGAGGATAAAGAAAATTATTAGGTAGACCTAATGTGCGAATTATAGGTCAAGGGTATATGTAAAGAACAGAGCAAGAACCGGTATTGAATCTGACATTGAAGATGCTATTGTAAAGTAGTACAGAATATTGGATTAACTTAATGCTCATTGTAAGTCAATGTGACTTCTTATTGAGCAGTGTGCTCTAGGCAGTTGGCCTTCCCATATTGTAAGTAATATTCTCTTATTGGCCAGTGAGTGAGTATTGTGGGTCACAAATCCCACCAAGGTTTTTCCCACACCGAGTTTCCTCATTAAACATCTTGTGTTATGGTGTTCTTTTCATGTGGATGTTTTTGATTCTGTTTATCACATTAATTCTTGCATACCGGTATACTATTACTTTATGTTCTGCATGTTCTGTTTCAAGAAAATCTCATTACCAGCCAGATACTGATTCACCCCCCCCTCTTTGTATCTGTGGGAACCCTAACAACCTTGCCAACACGTGGCTGCTTATCTATTTTGCCGATTGGGACACATGACACACGAGCGAAGATTTTCAACATCTTTTATTAATTTTCCTCTAAAACTCCCACAGAGTCAACACATGACATCCCTTCACATATGGTACTTATAGAATCAAACCACTCAAGAGAATCACCTAAGGAAAGAACACGTTGCAGCTTGGTGAAGCTCCAAGGGATCAAGGCACAAGAACATTTTTCAAAGTGCACCCAACCAACATGTGGCCTCCACAGAGAACAACTTAAATCAAACCTTGGCAGAATGAAGGACAAAAATTGTGATCATAAAGGGTCCCAGAAGAGCAGCTATCTATTTTATCCGCATTGCACAAACCAAATAAACATGTCCTCAAAGCTGCAACACTTGAATCCACAAATAAAAGAGCTACCAAGCATTCTCTAGACCATTTTTGACAGACTACCATTATCAAAAACAACAACTCCACAATTTGAGTAATAAAGGACTTGTACACTTGATAGTACAATATACATTAATCATATGTATTATATCCAAAATTTCAATCCATAATCTTTGCATATCGAAGGAATGCAAAGCATTCTTCCATTGAGACATTAAAAACTCTTTCCTATATAAATACTATTTCTTACATATTTAAACTTCCACTACACCAACCTTACTTAATATCACTACTAGACCACATAACAACATTAGAATATTTATTTTTGGACCATCTACAACGCATAGTGACATCAATGACAAGACAATACGGGTTGACCTCAATGACAATAGAAGATAGGTTGACATCAATGACAACACAACACATCAAATCAAGTTTCCAATAAAGGTATTCCCTAAGATTCCTTGTTTTATAACATGCCTTACTCAAATTACCCTCCAAGGCAAAATCAACCCTCCCTGGGATGGATGAACTATGGTTCTTCACCATGGAACATTCAACCTAGGGGATGACCTCCACTCCAAACTTCAACTCAAGCTCCTAATTGGTGAGAACCTTCTGTGGTGAAGAACTATAGTTTATCCATCCCAAGGAGGGTTGATTTTTCCATGGAGGGTAATTTTAGTAAGGCATGTTATAAAGCAAAGGTTCTTAGGGCTTTGACAGTCTGAAGTTGTAGGAGATAAGCTAGTTTACCATGTATAGATGTTGCAAAAGATAGTTAGTATGTGAATAACCACATTTAACACATGTACACATATTATCATCATAATTACTCCCATAATTGGCCACATAATCATATTATCAGGTTATATAAATAAGCATTAAAGTATAGAATATATTTTTTTATAATATACCAAAATATCAATTTTTAAGCATCATGGACATAATTAAGAAGACAAGGAGTCTTAAAAAATGTCATGTAAAATCCATATCAAAGGACCATTAAACCACCCCATTAGCACATTAGTGAAGAGAGTAGTAGATACTTATGCTCATGAGGCTACAAACCTATTGATTAATACTATATTATTTATCAAAGGTGCCACTAACAAATTATATGCAGATCATGAGGCTTTGAAGTAGGAACATGTGATATCAATTGTTGAAAACTAAGAACTCGGGAAGAAAATAGAAATCTTAAAGGGGGGTGCAGTCTCAATTGTTCAAACTCCTACTACACTAGTGTAATAATTTTATAATATAGAAGCACTAATGATAGAAATTAGAGATTTAAAAAAAGAATTAGGAAGAGAAGAACCATTGAGGAAACAAGATATAATCGATATGATCAAAAACCTTCTTGAACATGTTGGAAATTGGCACTCATTCGGCGGATACTAATTCATGTATAATGGATTAGGGTTTTCATTGATGGAAACTCTTTATGGAAATCCTATCTAGTAGTTATGGATATTGGTAATTGACAGAGGGAGTGATCTGGTAATCTGTCACCGATATCTCAAGGTAGCAGAGCACTTTTGGTCTAGAATCTTTTTGGTGATTGTGGTGGTCAGATTCATGCATGGGAAGATAGGGTTGATATGTAGAAATAATTTTGACATCATTTGGTTGATCTACATATGTTTTAGAGATGCGGTCTAAGCCAACACTTGTTTACATGTTACATTGCATAATATGGATGGTTGACTTGATGAATGTTTTATTTTGTAATTGCAGATATATATGACGAATGTAGGAGATCTTTTTGAGGTGTGATATGAGTGAGTAGTGATTGATAAACCTATTTGGCATAGTTTCACATGCACATTCTTGATTCGATAGGTGACTAAGAAAAAGAACAAGTCAGAGTTGCAGAGTGATTACAGTCAGACTTTTTGCACTTAATTGTAACTCATCCATGCATTTTTTGATGCTATTTTGGAATTCAATAATTGTATTTATCATTGTAAATGATTTGTAAGTTAGTGATACTTCCATATTGTAATTGAACCTTTGGTTCTAGGTAGTGTACCTGAATACAAGTGCATTCCCCTTATGTAATATTTACTCACTCTTGATCATAGTATATGAATATTATGGGTTCCAATCCCACCATAGTTTTTCCCTTTCTAGGTTTCCATGTAAAAATCTTGGTGTTATGATTTTGTGGTTGATTATCTTGTTTTCTTGCATTTTACTTTCTTGCATTTGCTTCCAGTCATCTAAGAATAAGTTTGAAAATTTATTTATGGGTAGAACACTCATTCACCCCCTCCCCCTCTTAGTCTTTCTTGATTCCAACAATTGGTGTCAGAGGCTAGTTCTTTCGAGGAAAACTAACAACTTGAGGAAGATCCAAAAATTGGAATCCATGGAATCTAGTTTGCAGAGATAGCTTTGTGTGGCACTTGAGGATCTTGATGCAACAAGAAATAAAATAATTTCCTTAAAGAGAAACTTGAGTGTAGTTGAAGACTTCATTAATGCTTTGAAAGATTAAGTCAACACTTCAAGAGACAAGAGAAAAGAGTTGATGAACAAGATGAAGGAGAAATAGGATCAAAGCATTGAAGACTAAAGCAAAACTGAGGAATGTGAAAAGCTTGCTAGAGAGAATTTTGTATTGAACATTGAGATGAAATCCATTGTGATGAAGCTTGTTGGAATTATACACTCAGATGAGAATATTAGATGTTGTCATTGATGGCAACAAAGTGGCAATAGGTTCAACAAGGTTCTACAAGTTCAATCAGCAACAGACTTCACCTATCGGCATCGACATATATAACAAGGTTTATTCACACTGGCATCCAGTTTACATTGGTAGCAGATCATACCGACATCCAAATCTGACTTGGAAATAATATTTTTTATGTAATGTAAATTGTAATTGTATGGCCGACATGATGTATTGTAAAGGCTCATATATGTATGAGATCTTATAGGTCATTTGGTTAGCAAAAGTAGGTAATGAAATGTGTGTATGTAAGTGATATATGTGATAAGATAGGGATATGGTACCAGATAACTATATATGCACTTTGATGTGTTTATCTTGAGAGGGAATAAGAATTAGAGAAGCATGAAGACTATTTTGTGTAAGCAGAATCAATTACTAGCAAGGTTTTTGGTAGAGGTATCAGACAAATCTTAAACCGATACTGAATCCAGCATTGCAGATGCTATTTTGAAGCAGTACATTGTTATTGGATTTAACCATCCAATTATGTAGTTAGTGGGACTCCATTTTTGTTGTTCAGTAGTGAGCTCTAGGAAGTTGGCCTTCCTGCATGTGCACGCCCCTATTGTACTAAGTAATATTTATTCATATTGGTCAGTCAGTAAATATTGTGGGTCACAAATCCCATCGAGGTTTTTCCCTTACCAGGTTTCCTCACCAAAATTTATTTGTTATGGTGTGCATTGATGTTGATTCTTTTGTTTCTCTTTACTACATTATTGTTTGCTTACCAATATATTAATTTTAGTTACAAAATTGCAAATAAGTTTAAATCTTTCATCCACCAGTCAGACACTAATTCACCCCCCCTCTCAGTGTCTTTTGGATTAACCAAGTATCTAACAATTGGTATCAGAGCCTGGTCCTCTATTTTTAGAAGCCTAACAACTTTAGGAAGATTCTAAAACTGGTATCGATGGAAAGTTTGAGACAATAGTTGGAAGTGACTCTTGAAGATTTTGATGCAGAAAAATTGAAGAATATCAAACTGGAAGAAGAACTCAGATCTGCTCAGGAATTCATCAAAGAACTTCAAGAAAACCTGGTCATAGCATAGAATAAGAGAAAAGAATTACATGTGCAACTGCAAAAATAAGATGATGAAGAAAAAGAAACTCTCAGAGATATTGCATAGAAATTGAGACAAGAGATCAGTAACATGAAGAATGAGATGCGAGATTTAACCATGAAACTATGTAAGGATATTGAAGATAGAAAGAAGAATGAGGAAGATTTGGTCAGATGACTTAATGAAAGATCAGATGAATCTATAAGGCTTAGTTATGAAAAGGATATGCTAAAACAAAGTTGATTCAAATGCAACATGACAAAGAGGAACTTATGAGACAAGTTAGCACTCTGGAAGGTGAGTTGGTCACTACAAATGAATACAAGGACAAATTCAAAAAGAGTTCAAACAAGCTTGATGATATGCTGAAAAGTCAAAAACTTGATGGAGAAATAGTTGGACTTGGATTTGAACATGGAGAATTTTTTGGAACTGCAAACGATCATGATCACAACAAACTGGTAAGGCAACCCAATGCTTATAAATTCAATGGCAAATGTTTTAATTGCAACAAATTTGGTCATAGAGAAAATCAGTGTAGATATAGGAATAATCAAAATACAAACTTATCCACCGGTCAATGTTCTAAATGCAATAAACATGGTCATAACTCAAACAATTATAGAATGAATGTAAAATGATATGCTTGTGGTAGATTTGGATATCTATCTAATCAATGCAGAACTCAAACTGGGAAAGGTTATGGAAAATCTATTCAAAGAAACAATGTAACTTGTTATGCATGCAACAAGATTGGGCATATTTCAAGGTTTTGCAGAAGAAAGAATGTATTAGACAAACAATAGAGGATCTAATGACAAAGGCAAGGAAAAAGTGAATGAATCAAGCAATAATTCTCTAAACAATGGGTCAAGAAGAGAGATCAAAGAAATGATGAATCTGGCTCTGCACCAACAAAATAGAGCAATCGTGTACTAGCAAGAGATTATTCATCTAACTAATGAATAATCCTTAGGGGTAAGGTAGCTAATTAAAGATCATGCATTTTACCCTTAGATGGTGGTAAGAAGTCATAATTCTTCTTTACCGACACATATGTTGAGTATTCACTTAACCAACGAAGCATTTATTGCAGTTGTAAGTTAACTTTTTGGTTATAAAGCACTGAAATCTCTCATTTCAAGTTACTAAGCATTCAAGTATTCGAAGAGCATAGAAGTTGAGCACCGACATTCTAGAAGCGAAGCAACAAATATTTTTCAGGCAATCCAAGGTTTTCACTTGAAAGGTATTTATTTTATGGCATGTCTTCTTCATCTTCCATTCCTGAATTCATTGCAAACCCTACTATTGTGGATAATATCAAACATCCTAGACCAGTCTTTAAGATAATCCCTAAGATATCTAAGTTGGATGACTCCATTGGTACATTTTCAAAAATATCAAAGGGAGTTGCATTTGTTGAAGACCCTAGGGCATACATTCATTGTAACATTGAAGATTTAGGGTCCTAGGATTTAAAGAACTTGTTCATGAATGTTATCACAGACAAACAAGGTGTAGTCAAATCGGAACACAAGATTATAGAAGATTTAGGGTTCGTTGACATCCTTCACATGCCTAAATTTTCAAATGAGATTATCTGTTATGTTCTTAGCAGAATTCACAGTGAATTTTTATGGCTAGAATTAGTTTTCAAAATCACTAAAGAAGCAATTAGGGTTGTTACTGGTTTACCTTCTACCAACACTAGGCTTGAGAAGAAAAAGAAAATTCCAAACAAAGAGGTTATGAACTTAACCAATGCTACATCAGATAATAGATCACTCACGGTTAGCGACATAACTGATAACAATGTTAAATATGCTAGTATGGTTATTCAATATAAGGTTGCTCATACAAATAGGCTGAATTTTGTTTCCAATCTATGCATTCACAGTGCTTATGAGATGATAAAGAACAATGCTCAAATTGATATTTGTGAGTGGTTGAAAGATGAACTATCAGAAAATTTGGATAAGATCAAAGGTGATAAGAAGGGAACATTCAAGTTTGGGAATTTGATTATATGTATAATGCTATATTTCTCAAAGGAGATTCTCGGTATAGGCCACAAAGACTTTGCCTATGATATTTCTATTGGAAAACAGATTAAGGAGGCAATTACCGACATGGGTTCAGAAGGAGACAAGCAGTTAAAGGAATACTTCAAGGACTTTCAAGATAAAATAAAGAAAAGGGAAAGAATCCCTCAGAATATTGTTGATAAATATGACAAACATATATGCTTTGTTATTAAGAGAGATGTAGTATGGATGGAGGTAGTTAGACCTAGAACTGTCTGGGTAACTAAGATGGGTTATGAAGTGGATTCAAACATTCTGGAATCTTATGCCAAGATACTCCTAGATGCTCCACCAGAACCGATAGAGAAGATCTTTGGCAATGCTGAAACTATTCAAAAAGATGTTGAAATTCAGAAGCAGAGGAAGAAAAGAGATAAAATATTGAAAGATGCTTTGAAGTTTGTTGAAGTTGCTACAAAGGGATTGTTGAAACTTGATCTGATGAATGGTGTTGCTGCACAAGAAAGAAAATCTAAACAACAACCGGTAACACATATTTCTCCTATTGTTACCTCATCTGACTCTAATAATGACAAGGCTGCATAATTCAAAAGGGTGGATAGGAAGAAGAGAAAATCCTCACCGACACCTACTCCGTCACATAGAAGAAACTGAAACAAAAGGTATCTGATACTCTTTCACCAGAAGAGCTTGTAAATGAAATAACTCAGGATGGCAATCTTGGAAATGTTAGTAATTTCTATCATTCTTTCAAAGATTCTAATAAGGATACCATTGAGGAGAGTATAATTTTGTACTTAGATATATATAATAAAGTTCTTATTGAAGTCATTAATGTTCTCCCTAATGACTAATATCTAAGACTTGAAGCTAAAAGAAGGTCTACTATGGAATTGGATAATAAATTGATGGTTGAAGCACTCTTGGTTGTTCATCCAGTTAAATCTCGACAAGAAATTGATGAATTAATAGTTGAAGCTACCATAATTATTTTTGCAAGTGGTCACCAAAAAGTAAGCCTCATGGATGGAAGAATAAAGGAAATAGAAGATGAGACAACAGATAAATGGGACATTTTCTTTATAGAGAAAGAGAAAAGAGAAGAAAAAGAAAGACAAAAGGTCGACAAATCATTTACTAAGGTATACCAAAAATGAGATAAAGGAAATAATAAGGCTAGTAGTGTACCTGAATTCACAATAAAACATAGGACACCCCACCAACAGTAGCAGAGGTACTGACAGAAATGCAAATTCAGCCTGAAGAGAATTCAAAGGAAATGAAATCAGATGATATTGATCGCAAGTCAAACATTCTATTCACAATGAATGTTGACACTCAGAACATCAATATTGTAATGGATAAGGAAATTGTTGAGGAAAAGAAACCAAAATCTATCATAGTTGACACTCAACAGAATGTTGAGATAACGAAAGAAAAAGACCAAGAACAAGAACAAATAGAATCTGAACCGAGAGAGAATAAGAATGAGAGTAAGGATGAGAATAAGGAAGTGGTTAAGGTGGCTGGACATGTATCTATTAGCATTTTAATAAAAGGAGATTGTTAGCATCTTAGTAAGTTTGTTGGTATGAGGATATTGAGAAGGTTGTTGGAGATTGTTGATATAATTGAGAAAGGATTATTACTCTCTTAATAACATTATTTTGTCATTGATGTCAAGCAATTGATTTTCTGATTCAGTATGATGTTGCCATATCTTAATGAGTATGTTTTGATAAGTATAAAGATGTCGGTAAGAGACACAGAATGAATGTGAAAATAAAAGGGGAATAGTAAGTTATTCAATGGGCAACTATTACTGAGTTAGACAGTGATGAGATTATGTTGTTTTGATTGTTTTGATATCCTATATATGAGTATTCAAAGACTGAACAAGAAGGAGAAAATATTTCAAGCTATAGAATTAGTTAAGGCTTGATACTATTCTATGTTACTGAGCAAGATGCTAGTCGGTAAACCCTAAGGTTATCAGTATCGGTTAAAGAAGGTAGAATATCTACCGAGTAAAGTTCAATATTTACCGAGTAACAACTGAGTAATAACTGAATGCATTGGATGGATAAATACATTATTAAATGTAGAATACCAATGAGCTGGAGTTGATTAGATGATTGGTATGTCATGCAAAAAGTTTGTTGAGGATCTACGACATTGAAAACACAAGAGAAAAGATCTACATCACAGATTAAATGGTCATAACCTAGCACAAGTTTCAAGGCAAGGTAAAACATTTTCAGATCGAAGGATACAATTAACCTAGTCACATTTTAAGAACTAGTGGCTAAGATTGATCATGGGAAATGTGATCAAGGAGATTAAGTAGTAAGGTATTGTTCATAAATAAGAACTGTTGATGAACAATGAATGCGGGCAAAATAGAAGAACAGTGACATGATAGTAGTGGTCACCGAGCACAAAAGATTGAAGATCTAATTGAAGAACAGATTGAGAAGCTCAGCAAGAAGTAAGATAAGTCTTATGACAAGATTGTTTTGAGCATATAGAATCTTCTTTAGCATTTCAGATGTGAAGTTGCAGATATATTTTATTACTATTATTTATTTTGTAAGTGACAGGAAATCTCTTAACTAAGTGGACTTAACAGTCTTATTTGTAAACCCTCTAGCAAGGTAACATTCTAAATGAGTGTTTGAAATCCTTTGACAAAGGTCACTTCTAACAAAGTGCAAGACTCTAACAAGTCTAAGAGAAATCCATTAACCAGGTCACATCTAGCAATGTGTTTTTGTAATCTGTAACTGGATTAGCTTTTAATCGAGCATACTCTAGAAGGGTATATTTCTTAGTGGGTCCAAAATCCCACAATGGTTTTTCCCTATTTGGGTTTCCACATTAAATTTGGTGTTAAATGTGTTATGATGTTTTAAGTGTATATGTTTATGAGTATTGAATGATTTATAGTCATAGTTGCATATCAGTAAAGGATACCGAGGTTGAATCTGGTGAATATATTGTATTGTGAGTTTGTACGATTCACCCCCCCCTCTCTCATCTTAACTAATAGTATTTGGAGAAGAGAAGAAACCTAATGCAAAACCTGGCACTTCTCCTAGTACATCTACTATGGACTTTAGGCCGACAATTGTCACTAATGTATTATTGGATTCTATAAAGAAGATAACTGAATGCAATGCCTTAGCATTCAAGGATATTTATGACTCTCTACCGATTTTGCAAATGATTGCACCGACATGCAAGGTAGATCACATTGTTGGCTCAATAGGTAAATTAGACACATTTTCCAAATTCATTTCTTCTAACATTTAGTCTTTATATAAAATAAATGAGGAAACTATTTAGGAAAGAGTAAATAAAGAAAAGGAAGAATTCCTTGATAAAGCAATAAAGGATTGTAATCAAAAAATTGATTCATTGCTACCGGCATTGAATTCCACTATTTTGAAATATAAGGAATTGTACAGGGAAGCTTGAAAACCTCATCATTTAACTGAAGATATTGATGACCAAATCTAGAAAACTTAGAAAGAGATTGATGATATTGCAGATAATATGATTGGTTCTTCAGAACTAACATTAGTTTTGGATCAGGAAATGGCTATTCATGAAGTGAAAATTGAAAATCTGGAAAAAGAGAAAGTAAGGTTGAAGATGAAAACCTGGGAGTTAAAGAATAAACTTGGCCCAAGATTGGATAATCTATTAACTCACCGGAATGAACTATCCAAGGTAACAGTTCAAGGAGATAGATCACCGGAGCAACAAATGCATTATCTTATCAAGATGATCAGGCAGACAGAGACAATAATTTCAAATACTACAAAACTCCTGTAGGGTCTTAACTTAGTTTTGGTGGATATTTTTTCAATTTGTACATAACAGACTACAGGTGTCTAGGTAATTTTTGAATATTTTTTTGAAACTTTTGACATTTTTTGTCATTATTGTCAAAGGGGGAGTGGTATAGTGAGAAAAATGTATAGAGTAAGGCATGGTGACAAGTGAACAAAAGGAGATCATTTTCTCAGGGGGAGCCTTTCATTTTTTGATTTTTCTCATGAGTGTTGCAATAAATGCTAAAGGGGGAGATTGTTGACATTATACACTCAGATGAGAATGGTAGATGTTGTCATTGATGGAAAAAAAGTGGAAACAAAGTGGCAATAGGTTCAATAAGGTTCTACAGGTTCAACAGACAACAGACTTTACCTACTGACACCAACAAATACAACAGGGTTTATTCACATTGGCATCCAGTTTACACTGGCAGCAGATCTTACCGACATCCAAATCCGACTTGGAAATAATATTGTTTATGTAATGTAAATTGTAATTGTATGGCTGACATGATGTATTGTAAAGACTCATATATGTATGAGATCTTGTAGGTCATTTGGTTAGCAGAAGTAAGTTTGAAATGTGTGTATGTAAGCGATATATGTGATAAGATAAGGATATGATACATGATAATTATATATGCAATTTGATTTGTTTATCTTGAGAGTGAATAAGAAGAAGAGAAAAGCAAAGACTATTCTGTGTAAGCAGAATCATTCATCAGCAAGGTTTTGGGTAGAGGTATCAGAAAGAGCTTAAACTGGTACTGAATCCGGCATTGCAGATGCTATTTTGAAGTAGTACAATGTTATTGGATTTAACCATCCAATTGTGTAGCCAGTGGGACTCCATTTTTGTTGTTGAGTAGTGAGCTCTAGGTAGTTTGCCTTCCTGCCCCTATTGTACTAAGTAATATTTATTTATATTGGCTAGTGAGTAAATATTATGGGTCACAAATCCCACTGAGGTTTTTCCCTTACTAGGTTTCCTCACCAAAATATATGTGTTATGGTGTGCATTGATGTTGATTCTTTTGTTTCTCTTTACTGCATTATTGTTTTCTTACCGGTATATTAATTTCAGTTACAAAATTGCAAATAAGTTTAAATCTTTCATCTACCGGTCAAACACTAATTCACCCCCCCATCTCAGTGTCTTTGGGATTAACTAAGTATCTAACAAAGATGACTAAGGAACTTGAAGACCGGAAGAAAAATGAATAAAGTTTGACTCAATCAATGAAAGATAGATTAGATGAATGCTTCAGGATTACTTATTAGAATGACCAGTTGAAGCTTGAGTTGACACAATCAAGGAATAATGGTCAAGAACATTAAAGACAGATTGTGGCCCTAAGAGATGAACTTGCTACTGCAAATTAATACAAAGACAAATTTAATGGTAGATCAACAAGGCTAGATGAGATGTTGGATAGTCAGAGACATGGAAAAAACATGAGAGGACTTGGATATGAGAAAGGAGAATCCTCGGGTTTTGGAGAGAGCAATGCAAAGCTTAATCATCAAAAGAGAAAACATACTCCAGTAAGACAACCTAATGCCTATAAATTCAATGGTAGATGTTTTACTTACAATAAATTTGGTCATATGGCAAATTAATGTATAAGTAGGGTTAATAATGGAATGAATAATGTGAACAATGTTCTTACCTTTCCCGGTTAGTGTTTCATATGTAATAATTTTGGTGACAAGTCAAACATGTGCAAAGTAGTAATGAATAATTTTCCAAACAAGAGATTCTATGCTTGTGGGATGTTAGGACATATCTCTAACCAATGCAAGATGAGACCAAATTAGATGTATTTCAGATCTATGCAGAGAAATGTTGTTTGTCATGCATGCAACAAAATTGGTCACATTGCAAAGTATTGCAGAAGCAAGAATAAGAACAAGAATGCTCTGGTAGAAAAGAACAAAGCTGATGAAAAGGGCAAGGCAAAGGTAGAAGAGATCAAGAACAAGAATGAGAAGATGTGGGTCAGAAAAGATGAATCCAAGACAAATAGTGGATCTTGTTGGTAGTGGGCTAACGTCCCTCGTGGTGATTCACAACATGGTTTAGTAGCCTCTTGTGGACTGTACAAGTCTAGTGGTTGTATCGAGCATGACAGGTTGATATTTTGGTGCAATGACAACCCTAACTTGTAACAAGTGGTATTAGAGCTTGGTCACAGGTTCGAATCATGTAGGCCACTATGAGTGACACTAGGAGTGTTAGGACCCAGAGGCAACTGAGAAGGGGGTGAATCAATTGTCTATTAATATCAACCCAATTATAACTTAATCAAACTTGATACATAATACCGGTAAACCAAACCTAATGCTAGTTGGCAGATTAACAATTAATATCAATACCGGTGAAACTTAATACATGAAACAAAAAGAGAAACAACATCCACAAAACATAACACAGAGGTTTGTACGTGGAAACCCTGTAAGGGGAAAAACCACGGTGGAAAACCTTACCCACAATCAGATGATACTACTGCAAATAGTATGTGTGTACAAATGGGGTCTACACATGCAGAAAGGCCAACTTCCTAGAGCTCACTGCTCAATCACCAAATAGGAGTCACACTGAATACAATTGGATGATTAAATCCAATGATAATGTACTACATAAAGTAGCATCTCCAATGTTGGATTCAGTACCAGTTAAGATCTTATTATCTCCTTCTCCATGGTCTGCTCATATGATCTTCAATATTCGTACATACCATGTTACAATACCATAACCATATACCTTATATTTTGTTCTCTCCCTCACTTACATTATCTCACAAATGAGATATTACATATATACCAAAACCTAAGACCAAATGTGTAGGTCGACTCACTAAGAATATTACAATAAAATCAATTACAACATGTAAGTAAAGATGTGATGCATCATGCCAGCTCAACAACAATACAAATTGATTAAACCATCTCCATAACATGTCGTGCTCATCTAGAATAGATAACACATGTCGGTCCATAACCTAGACCAATTTGTTGGTAACAACAAATATGTCAACCCGATTAGACCAATAACCAAATCACCAAAACCAAGTGTCCAAAACATGTCTTTGACATAACCATGTGATCTCCAGATGATAACAAGTCATCCTCAGTGCTGGTGAACAATATAACCTGCCAGTGAACCAAGTACCGGTGATTGTGCATAAGTCACTGAACTTGTCGGTGAACATAACCAAAGATCTCTAGAAGGATAAGTGTGGATAAGTGTTGACATCAATGACAAAACTAATGCAACATATCCATAATACCAAAAATCTCCCCCTTTGGCATTGATGGCAACACAAGATGGAAAAACCATCTAAGTTCCAAGGCAAGAATGCCAAAAACAAAAAGCCAACAATCTCTAGAATAGATCAATACCAAAAATCAAAATACAAATGCAGAGAGTAAAAATCTCTCCCCCAATGAATAATCTCTCCCCAAAGGAAAATGTTTATTTTTCCATAGATATCTCTCCCCCTTTGACATCAAATGCCAAATCAATACAAATACCAAATACAACCAGTTCATAGAACCAACTACAAATACCAACTACTCCCCCCGAGAAGTAGCTCTCCTCCATCAAAGTCAGAAAAATATTTTTCTGTAAATTATGTCAGTTTGATGCCAAGCATCAACTGTCTAAGTCTCTACTGGTGAGGGTATAATCCCAAGCTGCTCTTTGAGATATTCAAAAGTCTCCTTAGGCAAAGGCTTAGTAAAGATGTCTGCAATCTACTCTTTAGTATTCACATAAACCAATCTCACTTCTTTTGCTTCAACATTCTCTTTCAAAAAATTATATTTGATAGAAACATGTTTAGTTTTAGAGTGAAATACCAGATTCTTAGATATATCAATTACTATTGAATTGTCACAATAGATGATTATAGGTTCTTTGCATTTTACCTTTATATCTTTCAACATTTGCTTCCAAATATTCTGAAGTACTTAAGAGTAGGAATATTACCAAACCATAATTCATAGGTTGTCTTACCAGTTTCACCTTTGATGTGAACTCTATTAAAAGTGTAAACCGTTGTATTCACTACTTCTCTCCAATATACATGAGGTAGATTTGCTTCTAATATCATGCTTATAGCTACATCCAGAATAGTTTTGTTCTTCCTTTCCACAACTCCATTTTGCTGAGTTATCTGGGGTGTTGATAGTTGTCTTCTAATTCCATTCACTTCACAAAATGTATTGAACTCTTTAGATGTATACTCACCTCCTTGATCTGATCTTAAACATTTGATTTTCTAACCGGTTTCATTCTCTACAAGTGCCTTGAATAATTTGAATTTCCCAAAAGCTTCTGATTTTTCCCTGAGAAAGGTAACCCAACACATTCTAGACTAATCATCAATGATTAGCATAAAGTATCTATCACCCTATAGACTTCTTGTTCTTGCTAGACCACATAAGTCAGTATGAATTAAATCATGAACATCATTGGATTTCTCATAAATACTCTTGAAATTTGTTCTAACATGCTTTCCCATTTGACATTCCTTACATACCAGATTATGAGGCTTTACAATCCTAGGTAAATCCCTTACTGCCATAGATGAACTAATCTTTACAATGAAATCAAAATTCACATGACAGAGTCTTTTATGCCATAACCAACTTTCATCAATATGTGCAATCAAGCATGTATTTTGATTGTTATTCAAATGAAAGATATTACCTCTAGTCTGATTACCGGTTGCAATTTCTAAGCTAGTTCTATTCATGATTTTGCATTTACAATTCTTGAACCATAGCTGAAATCCTTTTTCAACTAATTAACCAACACTCAAAAGATTATGCTTCAGACCTTCAACATAATAAACATTGTCAGCATTGTGCTTACCATCAAAAGATATACTGCCTTTTCCTCTAATCAAACAAACTTTCTCATCTCCAAATCTTACTAGACCTCCACTATATTCCTGAAAAGGTAAGAATTTAATTTTATCGCCAATCATATGATGTGAACATCTGGAATCTATAATCTTGTTGTCCTTAATTTCAGCTTGACAAAAATCATTAGGTAACCCTATGAAACTGGTCTATTTCATACCTTACGGCCTCCAGGAGAGCTTGATCGACTTCATCAATTAGCTCGTTTAGCTTCTTACTTTTCATTTTAAGTGTTTTCTTATTTTTTCTAAGTTTACAGATTTACCTACAGTTTGGAAGCAGTGAATACAGTGGTTTACACTTTTAACAGAGTTCACATCCAAGGTGAAACTAGTAAGACAACCTATGAATTATGGTTTGGTAATATTCCTACTCTTAAGTACTTCAGAATATTTGGAAGCAAATGTTGAAAGATATAAAGGTAAAATGCAAAGAACCTATAATCATCTATTGTGACAATTCAGTAGCAATTGATATATCTAAGAATCTGGTATTTCACTCTAAAACTAAACATGTTTCTATCAAATATAATTTTTTGAAAGAGAATGTTGAAGCAAAAGAAGTGAGATTGGTTTATGTGAATACTAAACCCGACATGTCAATCAATGGTTTTTTCCCTTTTGAGCACATTGGACTTTAAAGTCCGATGCGCAAAACAATTGTTGGGTGAATATTTTGTTACTAATGACAAAATATATGATTCACACATAGCTATGTTGAGAAATTAATTTCTCCTCTCATCAAGGGGAGGTTCCCTTTGAAAATTCTTCTTTAATTAATAAGAAATCAAAATCTGTGGGTTGGTGTTGGGCATATAACTCTCTTTTTTCAAAGTCTATGTATTCTCCCTTCACCTTGTTACAATTTCTCTACCTCTTTGGATACTTAATAAAAGAACAATGAATCTAACAAACTATGCTAAAACTTATAGTCAAGTAGCACAAAGTCTCTCTTGAATGTAATCTTAACTCAAACTGATTATTACAAAAAGTTAGAAATTTAACTCGTAGCTCAAAGTCTTCAAGTATGAATTCCTAATTCTTAAAACTAAAAGTAACTACAGCAATACAAAGCTTACCACTAATTACTTAATTTATTAGAAGATTTCCCAAATATGCTAAGAGCACATGGTCTACTTGCACGATTCAGGAGCTCTTTAACCCACATAACAATATCTTCAAGATCAAAGAAATAAATAACATATATATTCAATGGACATAGGAGCATTAAATTATATAAATAATTTTCTTGACACAACACAAAGTTTGAGATCAAAAAAACTGTTTTCTTTAGTCGCTTGATAGAATTTTCACAACAAAAGCCCAAAGTGTTAGTTGGGATAAAATTTTGCAGAGTTTTGCTAAGCACAAAAAAGATAAATATTTACAAATGAGGTCCTCCTTATATAGGAAAAGAATGGAGAAAAAGTGGGCACAGTTGACTTATTCAACTGCACAGTCCCATTTTACTACAACTACAATATAAAGAAAAGATGCAGTTGCATAAAAACTGATAGCATCTTTCGATGCAATTGCATAAAGAGAAAGTGTCAAAAGGGGTCACTTCATTCTTCATTCTCCTCCTCATTGGATTTCTGAAAATCTTTGAACTTATCCAGGATAGCTTTCATCTCTAATTCATTTGGCATTGGAGTAGAACTAGTGATCACTCAGATGTGGGAAATTGCATCTTCAAGTCTTACCTATTTCTTTTTCTTGTCCTTCAGCATGGATGCAAGGACTTCAAAATTGACTTGAATCTCCAATAGCTTATCAAATCTATCAAGTGAGAAATCCTATCCCATGCAGTGATCTATTAATGCAAGGAATTCTTGTGTGATAGCTTTGTCAGTAATGAGATTTTGATCACCATCATATAAGTACCAAGGAATATTGACAACTTTGGCAAAAATGAGATCAATCTCATCATCACCTTCTTTCTTTTCTCAGTCCAGTTCTACAATCATCATCCTTATTGTCTCGTGCTTATGAGACAATAATGACAAGATCTGGATGTACTTTTCCCTTATGGGAATTACCTTATTTTCAACAAGGACATCTATCCTGAAGTCCTCCATTTTGCTCCAAAAGGTAGTACTTTTCACAACTTCCTCAATCTCCTGTGATAATAAAGTTTTGAGTCCTTGCATCTGACTCTGGATTACTTCATAATCCACCAATAGTCCCACTGTCAAACTTAGAAGATGAGAGCCTTTTGACCTTAGTTGGGTGTGATGTTTCTTTAGCCTGTACTTCCTCTTGTTGAGGAATTTCACCTTCTTCAATCTCCTTCTCATTTTCAACTTCACTAGCAGACTGTTGTTCTGGTTCTTTTGCCACTTATTCTTGTACTGTCGATGATGACTCACCCTTCTTGGAACCTTTAACCGTGAATTTAATCTTGGGCCCTTTCCCCTTAGATTGTATCACCAGAGCTAAAGATAGTGTTTGTGGATCTGCCCTTCTCTTTGTTCTTGTCTTAGTTGTAGTTGTCTTGCCGACTGGGCCATCACTGTTGTCATCATCTCCTGAAATGGCAGGAAACTATTTCATCCCGAGATTATTCTTTATCAACCATGCATTGGTGTTTGCTAGGATAGGAGCAATCCTCTGGGTGATAGATTTGCTTTCCTTCTTTGACCATTGCCCAGGAGGAAGCAGGAAATCAACAATCTTCTTCTTATAATAGATAGGGTCTATTATGTCATCTGTGTCTTCCATGGTCATTTGGATCTTTGCCAAATCTAAGTTTTCAATTTGTTCCAAGGTAAGACAACCGAAATGCATCCTTCTTATATCCTCCTCATTCTGACAATCTGCCCAAACATCTTCAAACCTATAAACATGTGTATAACTCCTCTTGAGTTTGTTTTTTATGCCATGAAAATTAAAATTATTTCATGTCTTGAATCTTTGCATAGTATTCCATTGCATTTCTTCCTCCATGTTCTTGGCTTTAGGGTTGGTTAGGACTGAGTACCTGTTGATTGACTCTGGGAACTTCAACCCAGTCTTATTTGCTTGTGATTATTTTTCATGCACATTAATTAGTTGTCTACACAACTCAATAAGAATGATCTTGTCAGAAGGAAATCTTGGTAGAATAAAAGGCTCACCTAAGAAGTATCCAATTCAGATACAAGTGAAAGTAGGAAATTGAAGGAAAACACATCCAAAATGAGATACCCTGTTATAAGAAGCCTCTGATATTCTCTGCTTCTACAGGCCCTTATCAAACATGCACTTCCATATAATGAAGAAGGCATCATTAACTCTTCTATAATGGCTACCTTGATTCTTGATGGTAAGCTGATCATAGTACTCCCAGATGGGCACCAACCTCCTATCACCCCTAGTAGATAAGCTTGGATATTGCCTCATTGAAGTAGCTATATAAACTAGGTATGAGGTCATATAAAATTTCAATATAACTTTGACCTCCTTTAACTGAGCACAGAGGGCATCATTGATTTGTTCACCCCAATCAATTCTTGTAGCTCCTTTCCTGATAATTTTCATGTAGTAACACATCCAGCTTTGAAAGTAATGAGAGTCTTTTAACCCCCTCACCCTTGTTAACATGGTGACCATGTCATTGTACTCATTGAAATCACTCGTTAAAGAACTTGGGCTATCGTGAGGTTAGGGAACCTCTTGCAGCAGAGAGGAAAATAGTATTGATCACATTCTTGCATTTGTCCTCTTTTTTCTCATAGTACTCTTGAGCACTTTCTTGAGAAATATTAGACACCTCTTCCACTTGGGAACCTTTGAAGACACTATTGAAAAATACATTATCCAGGGTCATGATGACATTCTAATCTACATATTTCACCTATCTTGTATTTGGATCAAAGTGATCCACTACTGCAAGTACAAATTGAGGATCATGAGATGCAACTAGAAAGGATGCATATTTATGCAACTTGAATTTGATCAGATTAGTTAGGCGAACAGGAGCCTTCTCAACTTGGTCAATGAATTCTTGCATATTAACATGCCCAATCTTAGTATCTATGATTTCCTTGATATTTGAATCCAGTGAACTCTCTGGCTACATATTCAAGTACTTATCGTACTTGTACTTCATCTTTCTTGATGATTTTTTTCCCGAAGAAGACTCCAACTGACTTGAGGAAGGCTCGGATTTGTTGTGAGGGAGCTTTGACATTCATGATGACTACATCCAACACTGAGGATTATCTCTTTTGATAGTTATTATCATCATCAAAATCAATTTTCTTCAATCGGATTAAAAAAATGGGACTCAAAACTAGCTTAGGAGTAAAACTGCCAAAAACAGCAAGTCAGGGAAAAAAGTCTGACATGCTCTTTGGAAAACCAAATTTGTACTTCGGACTTTAAAGTTTGACATGAAAGGGTAAATTATCTTGATTAGCACATCGGACTTTAAAGGCTAATGTGCAATCCGGGGAAGATCAATAGCACATAGGACTTTAAAGTCCAATGTGCGAGGGTAAAACCATTTGGAAAGTCCAACACATCAGACTTTAAAGTCCGATGTTCTCAAAGGGGAAAAACCATTGATTGACATGTCGAGTTTTAAGACCCGACATGTCAATCAAACCTTCACATATCCGCATATCAGACTTTAAAGTTTGATATGCGAAAGTAAATCATCTCGCATATCGGACTTTAAAGTCTGATACGCGAAGATTCCTGCATCCAACTGCATACCGGACTTTAAAGTTTGATGTATAGCTTGGAGAAGGATGACTTTGGAGGGAAATTAGATTTTAAAGTCCGATTGTCCTCTCAACACAAGGCAAAACCCATAGAAAACAAAACAAGGAAGAACAAACGGGAAGATAAAACAAAATAGGAAAAGAAACCCCAAAAGAAAGAATAAAAACCCTACCTTTTTTGCTACGAGCGATTTGCAAAAAATCTAATGACTGGAGTGATTGAATCCACAAGATGGCAAGAAAAATGAAGGAAGAGACATGTGGAGGAAGAAATCACAAGCAACAATGAAGAAATAAAATGCAAAAAGTGATTAAATAAAACCCCAAATTTAACAAATAATGCCGCATTTAATGACCAACTTGCAATGCATATCGGAATTTAAAGTCTGATATGCAGGGTAAAAACCCGTGCAAGTTAGACTTTAAAGGCCTACATGCACTCACCAACCAAACAGTCTACACTTTAGACTTTAAAGTCCAAATTGTAGAGGAAGACTACCTGCAAGTCGGACTTTAAAGTCTAAACTGGAGGCAAAAACCAAACATGTACACATAGAAAGGCCCTGCAGTTTGGACTTTAAAGTCCAAATTGCAGTTAAAACTACAAACTTAGAAAAACTAAGAAAACACTTAAAATGAAAAGCAAGAAGCTAAAGGAGCTAACTGATGAAGTCGATCAAGATCTCCTGGAGGCTGTAAGGTACTAAATGTACCAGTTTTGTAGGGTTGCCTCACGATTTTAGCTGAGCTAAAATTGAGGACAACAACTAGCTCTGACTGGGGAACAAGTTGCACCACTTGAAGCTTGTAGAATCCAGAACTCCGAGTGCCTGTATCCATTGGGCTATAGAGTCAGGAGACGAAAAGACTTAAAAAGAAAAGGATATACATATTTTACAACAAGTACAACTTCCTTTACATTGCTCTTTATTGAGCAAAGAGCTTCAAATATTCTCCACTATGAGGTAGTGAGAATGGGGTACCATCTACATATGCAAACCCTTTTGTTCCCTCCTCTTGTCCCATAACAAGACTTGATAACCAACTGAGAACTTGCGGGAAGTTGTTTTCTTATCAGACAATGCCTTCACTTGGCTTTGGTGTGCAACAATCCTATCTACCACTTCTGCTCTTGTTTCTTCTAGTTGACAAAGAAACATAATCCGCTTATCCAGTGAATCTTGATATGTTTCATCTTCAATGGCTTTGGTGAGCTTTAATGCTAGAAGTTCCACAGTGATTAGAATCTCGACATTCAACCCATACAAAAGTTGAAAAGGTGACATACCGATTGCTCTTTTTGGAGTTATATTATCCACCTGTAGCACATCATAAAGAGCTTTATGCCAAGTCTATTGTCTCTCTTCAACAAGCTTCCTCATAATAGTAACTAGATTCTTGTTGCTTGACTCATTCTAACCATTTCCTTGCAGACAATAGTTAGACGAGTGTCAAAGAGTAATACCATGATCAAAGCAAAAGTCAATTATCTCATAAGATGAAAAACATGAAGCATTATCAGCTACTATCTTATGAGGAACACCAAACCTTGAAACAATGTTTTCCTTCAAATATTGACAAACCACCGCCGAGGTAGATTGCTTAGTTGGGATTGCCTCCACCCACTTGGTGAAGTAATCTGTCACTATGAGGATGTATATGTGACCTACACTAGATGACAGATTGACAGGTCCAATAAAGTCCAATCCCCACTGTTGGAAAGGCTCTTCAATTACTACTAGTTTAAGAGGGAGCGCAACTAATTTGGGCTTACCAACAAATTTTTGACATTGCTCACACTTAGGAACCTAACTGTATGTATCTTTAAACAATGTTGGCCAATAGTATCTAGTACACAAGATTTTGTGTGTAGTAACAAGGGCAAAAAAATGTCCACCACAAGCAAGATCATGAAAAGCTTGAAGTAATCTTATGTGAGGCCCTACCCCAACTCGATCTAGCAGTTTAGTAATTTTTATGTTGAGACTATTGTGGATGCTTTATTTTTATGCATTATGGATTTAAAACTTATATTACTCTATGTGTTGGGATTAACATTGCTATATGTTGATGCTTCATTTATATGCTTTATGTTATAGAACTCTATATGATTCTAGAACAAGATAAAATTGAGATGATGTATGTTGTTTATGGATTTGCAATACTTTCCTATGAGGATAGAAATAGGATGCATGTTTTATATAGATCAAAATTATGAGAAATATGATAATTGTTTATGTTGAGTTATTTGGGTGCAAGATGTACTGATTTAATGTATATTGTATGCAAAGTGTTTGATGTGTATTCTAAATCATGTGTTCTTCATTATATGAGGTTATTTGAAATTACTAATGTGTAATTGAGATACGCAAGAAAATTATCCATGTGACCATGGAAATATTATGGAGAACCAAACCTAGACCTATGTGCATTCGTAAAACCAGGGTTTGTCTATTTGGAGAGACAACACCCCATTTGTATCGTATTTTATTCATGAAAGTGATTGTTGCATGAATGTTAAATTAAATTTTGTTTATTTGTGTAAATATGACAAGAGACAAGATTTCATGTATAATTTTGTAAAAGTATTTTCTTTGTGTCACTTGACACATGTTTTGATTTATGTTTGAGTTTTTAAATTTGTCTCTTGGAGGGAGTTGTTTAACTATAGCTTTTTCAATTAATTTAATATGATTCCATAAATGCCTTGGGTAAAGAATCTTTGGGATGGTCAACTTAGGTTTGACCCGAAAATAAACTTTAGAGGGGTTTAAAAAGGGTTAAATGGACTCCTAGGGGTAGTTTATTAGGGTTTCCTAAAGCCCATAAGGTATAACTAAGGGTTAGGGGTAATTTTAGGCAGGTTTCTACTCCCATGTGACCTTTTAGACACCTTAAGAAGTGACTTTTCTGCGTTGTGCGAAAATGGAAATTAGAAGGTTGAACTAAGTTGTTAACCTTCTTTTTTGAATGAGAGTTCCCTTTTCCATTTTACCTTACCTTCCCTTTTAGTTTTAGAAACTTGTGGGAACTCTCACTACAGTCTTCTTAAGCAAGAATGAGAGATTTTGGGGGTAATCACCCACTCTCCATTTTTGGAGATAGAGAATTTTTGAAAGGAAAGAGATAGATTTGGGATTAAGAATTTGGCTAAGTGTAGAAAGGAAAGACTGGTGGAATTAGGTTGCTCATCCTCAACAAAACTAGCATACCTTTGGGCAGTTTAAGGTTGGTTTTACCTTTCTTGTAATGTTTTCTTATTGCATGTTGTATTGAAAGAATTGCTTGTGTTAAAGGCTAGTTTTCCTTGCATGTATTCCTTGGAAATTTATTTGGTGTTTTGTGCTTATGCAATTTATGTGTTTTGGGAGTAATCAAGGCCTCCTACTCTTGGGAGAGAGGATGGACTTGTGGGTGGTAGAAGTGACAACCCTTGAGTGAGAGGCTCTCATTATGAGAGTGATCACAAGGGATTTTATGTGACCCTTGCTGCATGGCTTGTTTATGCATTGGGGGTCATATGGAGGGAAATAAGGCATGAATGTCTTGGGGGGCATAAGGAATGTGAGGTTGTTATACATGATGTATTTGGTTTTCCATGAGGTGGCTATATGTTTTACCATACTTGTAATCTCCTTAGGGTACTTGGTCCACTACCACCCTTGAAAAGACATCACAATGTGTGGTGCAGTGTAGCCTGGGTTGGGATTGTGTTTGAGATTGTATTTTCCCTTGTCTTTTATGTTTGCATGTGTGTTACTTGTCTAAGGCTTGGTTCTCCAAGCCCGAGGGTGGCTACTGGTTAGCCTAGGCTGGGAGGTGAGCTCTCCATGGTCATAGCTTTGATTTAATATAGGTTGTTGGAAGAAAGGAATAGGACATGTAGATATGGCTGGAGTTATTTGTTGCAGAAATCTGATTGGAAATATGTTTATTATCTTGTTTTTCAAAGTCCTCATTTTTAATAATGAGAGACCTATTTATAAAATGACAATAGTGTCTTTTAAATGTAATTTAAAGAGATGGAATATGTTATTTGCTATAATGCAAGAAAAAGGAAATGAATAAATCTGGGTTTAGTTCCTAAAAGTTCTTCTGAATTTAATATTTGTTTAGTACATAATATTTTTTGTAAAAGCTATAAAATTTATTTTACCCCTTTATGCATATAAAATAATTCAAGGGAATAAAGAAATGAATTAATGTTTGCATGCATGTTGTTTGAAAAATAAATGTTTTAGTTCATATCCTATTGCAAAGAAATGATTTAATAATTGCATGCATGTTGTTTTGAATGTAAATATTTAGTTTATTTCCTATGTGTGTATCTCTAAAGATAAGTTGAATTGATTTTAGATAAATAAAGTTGTAGAAAATAAAATCACATATTTAATTGCAGAGATTTGAATTTAGAAACTAGAAGGCCTATCTAATTTAAATAATTGCATTTGTATATAGTTGCTGTTAATTTTTTTTAAATAAACTCTGTTATTTACTTATTGCAAAATATTAAATCCATATTTAGTTAGCCTAATTATTTCCTTTAGCAATTAGGAGATTATTGAAAGGAATTAAATAGTTCTAGAGTTACTATTTTAAGTATATTAAATTCTATTATTTACCTTGTTTGTACAGTAAGTAAATAAAAAAAAAAAAACAATATAATAACTTCGGTATTTTGTACAGTAAGATTCTATGTTCGAATACATACTTGTATTTAAAATACTTTTATCTATTCATTATATATTTTCTGTTATATAAAATATATATATATAAATATATAATTATATACATACAAATTACATGTATATACTTATATATATATATATATATATATAATATATTTATATAAATAAATACCTATGAAAATAAATAAATAAATATATATATATAAGTATATTTTATATTTAAAAAAAAAAAAAATTAGTATGCATCGAGGGTAACGGGGTTCTTAGGACCTCCACGGAGCTCCGACTGCGCAGGGGGCGTAGCCCCTGTGCGGGCCATGACTCTCACAGAGGCTGCAGCCTTTGTGCCAGCCATGACCCTCACAGGAGGCCACAACTCCCTGTGCGGGCCGTGCCACTGTGTGGGCCACAACTCACATAGCGGCCAAGGCCACTATGTGGGCCATGACCCCCACAGTGGGGCGACCCACCGGTGGAGCTGTGTGCACCACCGCACGCGACCTTCCCCAAAACCGCTGCCCATTTGCCATGGCTGCCGCCGTGGACACCATTCAGCCCTACACAAACCCAAACAAAAAAAAAATGGGAAGAAACCCTAGCCCGGTTAGGGCTAGGGTAGAAAGTGGTTAATAAAAAAAAAATAAATAAATATGAAATGGCTTATTTTATAACATAAATAAGGGTTAGGGTTTGCATGGGTCAAACCCTTTTGATTTAATATATGTTATTATATATATATATAAATATAATATTTTTTATATTTATATATATATAGTTGTATATATATTTGAATATATAATTATATAAATATATATATGTATAAATATATATATGTATAAATATATATATATATAGGGGGAGATGTTTCAAATTAAATATTAGCGAAGTTAATATTTAATTTTAAATTTAAATAGTTTTTGAGGTGTTATGGATTATATATTAATAAAGTTAATATTTAATTTTAAATTTATAAATTTAAATGTTTTAAATTAAACAATTAGGGAATTTTATTTTAAATGTAAATTATTGGGCTAAAGGGTTTAATTTTTAACTCTACTAGGCATAAATGCATGTGATTAAACTTTATAGAAAAATATTCATTTGCGAATATAATCAACCCTTTAGTTGATTTAGTTCAATCTACTAATTAATTATTGGTAAGTAAAATAAAGACACTTATAAAACTAAGTGCTAGGACTAGTATAATTAGATCCTAAGATCAATGAATGGATATTGGAGATTAATCTTTTTCTACATTAATTAATTGATTTAATTATTTATTAAGAGTGATGCGACAATAAAACTATTCAATTAGAATTTCGCATTTAATTTTAATTATTTTTTATTACTTGAGCTAGTAGATAAAGTTAACTCTAAACATAGTTATGACAAAACTTGATAGTACATTTCATAATGGCAATTTAATGTTATTACGTTGGAATTTTTTTAAAAATTATCTCGTTCTTGCCCTAAATTTTGGGCATGACATCTTACTTGTTGTTTGTCAACGCAGCACAGGAAATTGTTGTCCGGACCCTTCTTGTACAAACCATTGTCCCATAGGACAAAATTCACTACTCTAAGCTTCAGGGTCGCCTTTCTTTCCTTGACAGGTGCACAGGACAATCTCCATATGTTAAGAGATATGCTAGGTTGGAATACCACTCATTAGTAGTGCTAACAAATAGAACATTAGGAAGATCTTGATTCATACCTTCATTTTCCACCACCATTTCATCAATTGATTTGTTGTCAGCTATCAACTGACATAGACCTTTTCCATGAACCAACTTAGTGGGCTTAATTTCCATATCATATTCTTGAATCCTAGCAACCCAATTGCCCCTTTTAGTTCCAAACTCTTGTTGCGTCAGAATTGACTTAACAACAACATCATGAACAAGAGCAATGACATGTGAATTCATAATATATAACCTAAAATGTTTGACCGCTTTCACCATGGCAAAAGAATGCTTCTCCATTTCTGAGTATTTCAACTCATGAGCCTTTAGCGAATAACTCATAAACGCAATAGGTGATTCCACGCCTTCTTTATTTTTTTGCATCAGTATAGCTGAACAAGTATGATCTGATACATAGCTATACATGATAAACTCTTTGGTATAATCTGGGCATACCAAAACTAGAGCATTTGCCATGGCTTCCTTGATCTGATGGAAAGCTTTCTTTCCTTCAGGAGTCCACTTGAAAAGAGAATTACCTTTATCACATTAACTATGTGACAAGTCTATTCAACAAAGTCTGGAATGAATCTTCGCAAGAAATTTACTTTACCAAAGAAAGAATGAACAACAGTCTTACTTGTTGGCAACGAAAGGTCACGAATAGCTTTTACCCTTTCCACATCAATTTTTATACCTTCTTTCAAAACAATATTCTCAAGCAACTTGCCTTCAGTAACCCCAAAAATAGATTTCTTGGGATTGAGGGAAATTCCATGCTGACGATATTTCTCTAAGATTTGTTGCAGATGAAAGAAATGATCTTGACGTTCCTTAGAATAAACAGTCAAATCATCCAAATAGACCACAATGAACTTACCAAGAAAACTTCAGAAGGCCAAGTCCATTGCACATTGGAAAGTTTCTCTCATATTTATTAATCCAAAAGGCATCCTGCGATATGCAAAGGTACCCTAAGGTGTAGTAAATGCAGTCTTATGTTGATCTTGCTCCAGAACTTCTACTTGGTTATAACCCAAAAGTCCGTCCAACATGGACATTATCTCTGCTCCAATAATAGCTTGTAGGACATGATCCATGATAGGTAAAAGATAATTATCTTTCAAGGATGCCTGATTAAAGTTTTGGAAATCAACACATATCCGAATCTCACCATTCTTCTTACGTACAGGTACAATATTGGCTATCCAAGAAGAATGATGAAAGGGGAAGATTATCCTTGCTTTCAACATCTTTCATACTTCAACAAAGATAGTATCAGAGATCTTTGGGTTGTATTGCCTTTTCTTTTGACAGAAAGGTGTAATACCTTGTTTTAATGGAATGTCATGGCAGAGCTCTTCAGGATGAAAAGACTTTAGATCTTCATAGGAGTATGCCAAGACATCAACATATTGCTACAATAATGCAACAAATTTCTGCTTTTCTTCTTGTGAACAACACTTTCCAATGTTGATCATTTTTGTATTGTCTTCAATCCCAATGTTTACTTGTTTATATTCCATTGATCCTACAGCTAATCTTTGACTCTTTTTAACATAACGATCATGTTTGTCAAAAAGCTTTTCTAGAGAAACTAGACCCTTAGGGATCTTGTTTCCTTTTAATTACAAAAATTTTTCTCCTGTTTCTGCATCAATACTTTCAATTGCATCCTTTGAAGGGTAGTGACTATCTTCAAAGTATAGATCATCAAAATTGTCAGCAGTTTGCAAAAAATTTATTACATGATGATCATCATTAAACACTTGCCAATGATCAAATTTGTCAAGAACACTTGGCCAGAAAACTAACTCAACAACATAAGTTGATCCTGAAAAATCTTTGTGAGGAACCAAAGAAGTTGCAGATATTGCCAATGAATCCACTCTATCATTAAATTAATGAGAGACAACAGATATATCAAAGGCATTGAATGCCTCAATCAAATCCCAAACTTGGTTACAATAATGTCATCGCCTATTGCTCCTAGTTTGATATATGTTTCAGACTTGACAAAAAATTAACTTTGCATCTCCTTGAGCATGAAAGTTCTTGATTCCCTTCTTTTAAGAAACATTCATTCCTAGAAGAAGTGATTCATACTCAGCAGTGTTATTTGTGTTATCAAACTACAATTTGAAAGAGAAAAGGAAAAGATTACCCTCAGGAGAAACCAAAACAATATTGGCTCCTAATCCGGTAGGAGAATAGCTGCCATCAAATTCTAGCGTCCAAACATCATTTGGACTACCAATGCTGATGGTACCAAAATTGTGAATTTCTTGTTGTGAAGTTGAAGATCCTTCTGATTCCATAACACTACTTTCAAAATAAACTGGAACATAGTGGAATGGAGTCTTCACTCTCAAGAGCCACCTCTAAACCATCATCAGCATGCATGAAATAATTACCCATACCTGATGATTCAAAAAGAATCTATGCCTGGTGATCATTAGACTTGACAACGGTGTATTTTGATTCTTTTTCTGGAAGTAACTTTTGGACAACTCCTATAATAGGAATATGAGCCTCAGTCATATCCATATTTAACTCACTCCCAACATCTCTAAATAAATTTCTTCCCAATAATAGACCATAGGAGGCCAACACATCAGCTACCAGTACTATCATCTGAATCTTCTTTTTTGGGAATGAAGGAAAAGCAAACTGTGCGTCCTTGATCTTGTTGGTATTTTGTATGCTTTTTTCATTGATGTCAACACCTACTAACACTTATCAACTCTGGCACTTTGGAGAATCAACAACATTCACCAGCAAGCAAGTGACTTATGCACAGTCACTGGTATATGGTACACCAACATGATATAATATTCACCGACACTTTGAATGACATGGAAAACACCTAGTTATGTCAAAGACACAAGTTTGGACACTTTGTCTTGGAGATTTGTTCATTGGCATATTCATATTTTCATATTTGTTGTTACCAGCAAATAGGTCCAGGTTATACACCGGTAGGTTCATCTTTTCTAGATGAGCATGACACGCTATGGAGATGTCTTATTAATGTTGTAAATACATCAAGCCGACATGTTGAATCAATTATTGCATCGGACTTTGTTTTATTTGTAAATTGATTTTATTATAATATCCTTTAGAGTTGACCTACTAAAATTGGTCTTAGGTTATGATATAAATGTAAGATCTTATTTGTAAGATCAGTGTGGAATGCGAAAGTGAAAATGTGTGAAGGTATATGCAAGAATAAGCAGAGCTATACATGCAGACATCATTTGAAGGTTGAAGGAGGGTTTTTGTGAAGACAATCAGAACTACACCGATACTGAATCCAACATAGAAATATGCTAATTGGAACAGTACATTCTTATTGAATTTAACCATCCAATTGTAGTCAATGTGACTCTTATTTGTGTTTGAGCAGTGAGTTCTAGGCGCTTGGCCTTTCTGCATGTGCAAACCCCATTTGTATACACATACTATCTATAATAGTATCATCTGATTGTGGGTAAGATTTCCCATCATGGTTTTTCCCCTTACAGGGTTTCCACATACAAACTTTGGTGTTATGTGTTGTGGATGTTATTGTCTTTCTATTTTATGCATTAATCTTTACTGGTACTATAATTAACTAATAAAACTGTCTATCGGCATAAAAGACTAGTTTGCTGATATTAATCATTAAAGTTGGTTAAGTTGTTTTCAGTTTAAATTTATTAGACAACTGATTCAACCCCCCCCCTCTAAGCTGTCTCTGGGACCTAACAATTGGTATCAGAGCCTAGTCCTCTTTTTGTAGAAGTTTAACAGCTTGAGGAGATCCAATGTCTACTAACTATTTCAGGAAGGACAGTCCTAAACTTGATGGAACCAACTATGGAATATGGAAGATCAGAATGGAGACACATTTGAATTGCATTGGAAAGGACATCTGGGATGTTACAAATAATGACTATACAACTCCTACAACCAGTCAGCCTAATCCACCAAACTTGGCTAAAGATGAAGAAAATGATTGCAAAGCAAGAGAAGCACTTTTGAGTGCATTAACAGATCAACAAATCATGGGATTATCAGATAGATCAACTACTAAAGCTATTTGGGATCATTTGGAAAAACTGAATGAAGGAGATTCCACAGTCAAAATTGCAAAACTTGAAAGCTTCCGGGTCAGGTATGAAAATTTGAAAATGGAAGAAGATGAAAGGATTTTTGCTTTTATGGAAAGACTTAATGAAATTGTTTTGGGTATTAAATGTTGTGGAGGAACCTTAAGTGAAGATGAAATTGTTTCAAAAGTTTTAAGAGGATTGCCACCAGCATATAAAATGAAGGTTACTACTATAAATGAGTTAAGAACAATGCCTAATACATCAGTAACTAGGGATACATTGATTGAAAAACTTTCAACCTTTGAAATTGAGGAATTTGGTCCTATTGCTACTATAAAGATAGATTTATCTTTTAAGGCATCAACATCATTTGCACCATCATTTGACAAGTCTGATTGGAAAGCCTTTTATGCAAGAGAAATTGAGGAAAGCAGGAGAGAAAATGAAGAACTTGAAGCACTATTTGCAAGGAAAATGCCTAAAGGTCCAGTTGGAAGTAAGTATGAAGGTAAAGCACCCTTTAAATGCTTTAATTGCAATAAGATTGGTCATATGACTTGTAGATGCCTTGATAGACATGGTAGACTAAGAGAAGAAGCTAGGAGAACATACAAACCTAACCCTAAATATCAGAGATATAGATTTAAGAAAAATAAAGATAAATCTTGTTATCTTGCTGATGAAGGAGTGACTGATGATTCTTATGAAGATCTGATAGACAATGGATGGGTTTTTGTTGTTGTAACAGAAGATCAACTCGCACCTACTATTCAACTAGTAGAGTAGGCCTTGGTAGCTAAAATTGAAGTTAAGGATGAATGGATCATTGATTCAGGATGCTCACATCATATGACTGGTGATAAAAACAAATTCTTGAACTTTCAGGAATATAATGGAGGCTTAGTGAGATTTGGAGATGATAAAGCTTGTTTGATCAAAGGTAAAGGTACAATATCTCTTGATGGTAAGCATAATACTGACAATGTTTACTATGTGGAAGGTTTAAAGCATAATCTTTTGAGTGTTGGTCAATTAGTTGAGAAAAGATTTCAGTTACAATTCAAAAATGGAAAATGTAAAATCATGAATAGAACTGGTTTGGAAATTGCAACCGGTAATCAAACTAGATGTAACATCTTTCATTTGAATAACAGTGAAAAGACATGCTTGATTTCACATATTGATGAAAGTTGGCTATGGCATAAGAGACTCTGTCATGTAAATTTTGATTGCATGGTAAAAATCAGTACTACTAAGGCAATTAGAGATTTACCTAAAATTGTCAAACCTTACAATACAATATGTAAGGAATGTCAATTTGGAAAACAAGTTAGAGCTACTTTTAAAAGTATTCCAGAAAAATCAAATAATGCTCTTGGCTTAATTCACACTGATTTATGTGGTCCAGCTAGAACTAAAAGTTTGCAAGGTGATAGATATTTTATGCTAATCATTGATGACTATTCTAGAATGTGTTGGGTTACTTTTCTCTGAAAAAAATTAGAAGCACTTGGAAAGTTTAAACTATTCAAAGCAATGGTAGAGAATGAAACTGATAAGAAAATAAAATGTCTGAGATTAGATCAAGGAGGAGAATTTACATCTAAGGAATTTAATGCATTCTGTGAAGTGAATGGAATCAAAAGACAGCTATCAGCACCCCAGACACCATAGTAGAATGGAGTTGTAGAGAGGAAAAAAAAAACTATCTTGGATGTAGCTAGAAGTATGTTATCAGAAGAAAATCTACCACATGTGTATTGGAGAGAGGCAGTAAGCACAGTGTTCTATACATTCAACAAAGTTCACATCAAAGGAGAAACTGGTAAGACCCCTCATGAACTATGGTTTTACCCCTACTCTTAAATATTTCAGAATATTTGGAAGCAAATGCTATATTAGAAGAGATGAGTATATTGGCAAATTTGATCCTAGAAGTGATGAAGGAATATTTCTTGGTTATTCTCTAAGAGCAAGGCATATAGATGTTTTAACAAGAGATTGTAGAAAATTGTTGAGAGTACAAATTTGAAGATTGATGAACAATTCAGAGGAACTTCAAAGTGTATAGACTCTGAACCGGCAACAAAGATTCTAACAAATGAACCTACATTGAACCCACTGGTATAGGATGAAGATCTAGTTACACCGGTATCATCTAAAAATTCCACTGTAATTGAGGAACAACAGCAAACGAAGACACCCCAGTATGTAAGACTGAATCAATTTGAAGATAATGATAATTGGTAACAAATATAAAGGAGTCATGAGAAGAGGAAGACTGACAAATGAAGAGGTATGTCTTATTTCTGAAATTGAACCATCATAAATTAATGAGGCATGTGAAGATAAACATTGGATTAAAGTTATAGAAGAGGAACTAGAACAAATTGAGAAAAACAACACATGGACATTAGTTCCCCAGCCTAAAGACAAAAATGTGATTGGAACAAAATGGGTATTCAGAAATAAACTTAATGAAGATGGTAAGGTAATAAGAAATAAAATAAGACTAGTGTGTAAGGGATATTCTCAAAAAGAAGGAATTGATTATAATGAAACCTTTGCACCGGTAGCTAGAATTGAGGCAGTCAGATTATTCTTGGCTTTTGTAGCACACAAGAACTACAAAGTATATCAAATGGATATTAAATGTGCATTTCTAATGGAGATCTTGAAGAAGAAGTTTACATTGAGCAACTTGATGGATTTTCTTTGACAGATAACAAAAATATGGTTTGTAGGTTAAGGAAAGCTTTGTATGGGTTGAAACAAGCTCCAAGAGCTTGGTATGCAAGATTGGATAAGTATCTTCTAAAGATTGGATTTTCAAAAGGTAATGCTGACAACAACTTATATTACAAAGTGACTAATGATGACATCTTGGTTATAGAAGGTTTTGTTGATGATATAATATTTGGAGGAGTAGATGGATTATGCAAAGACTTTTCTATTGAAATGCAACAAGAATTTGAAATGTCTATGATTGGAGAAATAAAATTCTTTTTAGGATTGCAGATTTCACAGACTGATAAAGGTATATTCTTGAGTCAATCCAAGTACTTGAAAGAGTTATTAAAGAAATTTGGGATGGAGAACTCTAAACCGGTAAGCACACCTATGACTACAAATGACAAATTATCACTAAGGGATGAATCTACACCTGTTAATCTGACTAGGTACAAATCTATGACATGAGGTTTACTATATTTGACACAAACAAGACCTGATATCATGAATGTAGTATGTATTGTTTCAAGATTTTAGAGTAATCCTAGAGAAAATCATGAATCAACAGTAAAAAGGATTTTCTGGTACTTACGAGACACTACAAATCTTGGACTATGGTATCCTAGAGATGAAAAATTTGAATTATATGCATACACAGATGCAAATTGGGTAGGAGATGTGGATGATAGAAAAAGAAGCACTGGAGGAGCATTTTTTCTTGACAGCAAATTAATTTCTTGGTTGAGTAAGAAATAAAGTTGTACATCTTTATCAACAGCTGAATTAGAATATGTTGTAGCAACAACTAACTGTACATAGGTACTATGGCTTAAACAACTATTGAAGGATATAAAGGTAAAATGCAAGGAACCTATTACTATCTATTGTGATAACACTACATCAATTGATATATCTAAGAATCCAATATTACATTCTAAAACCAAACATGTTTCTATCAAACTGAATTTTCTAAGGGAAAATGTTGAAGCAAAAGAAATTAAACTGGTTTATGTGAATACTAAAGAAAAAATTGCAGATATTTTTCTAAACCTCTGCCTAAGGAGACTTTTGAATATCTCAGAGAATAGATTGGGGTCATACCCCCACCAATAGAGACTTAGACTATTGATAATAGTCATCAACTAGCAGAATTAACTAAAAAATCTTTTATTCTGGCTTTGATGAGAAAGCTACTTCTTAGGAGGAGTAGTTGGTATACTAAATTGGTTGGTATTTTGTATTTACATCTAGTTTTGTATTGACTTTGGCATTTGATGTCAAAGGGGGAGAGATTGGTATGGAAAAACACAAGAAAAACTCATGTCACTCCTAGGGGGAGAGATTGTTACTTTGGGGAGAATGTGAGATTGTTGGTTTTTGGTATTTGGCATTTCTGTTTTGGCACTTTGATGATTTTTTCATCTTGTGTTTCCATCAATTCCAAAGGGGGAGATTGTTGGTATTTTGGTATGGTTTTGTCATTGATGTCAACACCTACTAACACTTATCAACTCTGGCACTTTGGAGAATCAACAACATTCACTGGCAAGCAAGTGACTTATGCACAATCACTAGTATATGGTACACTGACAGGATATAATGTTCACCGACACTTGGAATGGCATGGAAAACACTTAGTTATGTTGAAGACACAGTTTGGATGCTTTGTCTTGGAGATTTGTTCATTGGCATATTCGTATTTGCATATTTGTTGTTACCGGTTAATAGGTCCAGGTTATACACTGGTAGGTTCATCTTTTCCAGATGAGCACGACATGTTATGGAGATGTCTTATTATTGTTGTAAATATATCAAGCCAACATGTTGAATCACTTATTGCATCGAACATTGTTTTATTTGTAAATTGATTTTATTGTAATATCCTTTAGAGCCGACCTACTAAAATTGGTCTTAGGTTATGATATAAATGTAAGATCTTATTTGTAAGATCAGTGTGGAATGCGAAAGTGAAATTGTGTGAAGGTATATGTGAGAATAGGTAGAGATATACACATAGACATCATTTGAAGGTTGAAGGAGGGTTTTTGTGAAGACAATCAGAACTACACCGGTACTGAATCCAACATAGAAATATTCTAATTTGAGCAGTACATTCTTATTGGATTTAACCATCCAATTGTAGTCAGTGTGACTCTTATTTGTGTTTGAGCAGTGAGCTCTAGGCGCTTGGCCTTTTTGCATGTGCAGACCCCATTTGTATACACATACTATCTACAGTAGTATCATCTGATTGTGGGTAAGATTTCCCACTGTGGTTTTTCCCCTTACAAGGTTTCCACATACAAACTTTGGTGTTATGTGTTATTGATGTTATTGTCTTTCTATTTCATGCATTAATCATTACCAGTACTATAATTAACTGATAAAACTATCTACTGGCATAAAAGACTGGTTTACTGGTATTAATCATTAAAGTTGGTTAAGTTGTTTTTGGTTTTAATTTATTAGACAATTGATTCACCCCCCACTCTCAGTTGTCTTCGAGAGCTAACAGATATGACCTATCAAGGGGACTTGCTTTTTATCCATAGAGAAACATCTTCCAAATGTTTTGGTCAAAGTCAAGCCAAGGGAATTGGCAACTTTTGACGGCATAACATTATCAGATGCCCTAGAATCAATTACACAGTTACTAAGCTTATAACCATTTGTCAACAAAGAGATGTAGAATGGTTCTATCTTCTGTACAGGAGAAGGGGAAGTTACTAAGTTATTTCTAAGTAGGTTAGACTTAGGAATATTACTAGGGGTAGTATCTTTTTCTTTAACAAACTTGACCAAACGGTCAAATTGATCTAGATTAGATCTGAAAAATTCAACCTCAGACATTTGTATTTTGGTTTTCTTAGCATGGTGTAAAATGTCAAATGACTGAAAAGAATTCATCATCAAAGATGGATTTGGGTTCTCATTTTGAGAACTTAAAATATTAGGTACACTAGTCTTCGATGCATGTGTAGAAGAATTGACAGGTGCAAAAAAATTGATAGCAGTCGAAGAATCACTAGTCCCACTGTCGAAATTAGAAGATGAGAGCCTTCTGACCTTAGCTGTAAAATTTTTATCCCAACTAAGACTTTGGGCTTTTGTTGTGAAAATTCTATCAAGCAAATAAAGAAAATAGTTTTGTTGATCTCAAACTTTGTGTTGTGTCAAGAAAATTGTTTATATAATTTAATGTTCCTATATCCATTGAATATAAATGTTCTTTTTCTTTGACCTTGAAGATATTGTTATGTGGGTTAAAGAGATCCTAAATCGTGCAAGTAGACTGTGTACTCTTAGCATATTTGGGAAATCTTTTGATAAATTAAGTAATTAGTGGTAAGCTTTGTATTACTATAGCTACTTTTAGTTTAAAGAATTAGGAATTCATACTTGAAGACTTTGAGCTGCAAGTTAAATTTCTAACTTTTTGTAATAATCAATTTGAGTTAAGATTACATTCAAGACAAACTTTGTGCTACTTGACTATAAATTTTAGCGTAGTTTCATTAGATTCATTGTTCTTTTCTTTAAGTATCTAAAAAGGTAGAGAAATTGTAACAAGGTGAAGGGAGAATACATAGACTCTGAAAAAAGAGAGTTATATGCCCAACACCAAACCACAAATTTGTTAGGATTCCCAAAGATACTGAGAGGGGGGGTGAATCAGTATCTGACCGGTAATAATATTTTCTTAACTTATAACATGAAAAGCATATTAAAACTATGTACTGGTAAACCAGAAATAATGTAGCAAATAAGAATAACAACCACAACATGAAAAACACACCACATCACAATATTTTAGCAAGGAAACCCAGTGTGGGAAAAACCTCGGTGGGATTTATGACCCACAATATTCACTTATTAGCCAATAAGAGAATATTATAGCTACAATAGGGGCTTGCACATGTAGGAAGGCAAGTGCCTAGAGCTCACTGCTCAATTACAAAAGAAGTCACATTGACTTACAAAAATGGATTATACAAATCCAATGTCTTGTACTACTTTAGATTAGCATCTGCTATGCCAGATTTACTACTGGTTTAAGCTCTACTACATACATAAACCCTTAACCACTAATTTTAATATTAGGTCTACTACCTTCTATTCATATTTCACATTATATCATATCATAAATGATCTACAATGATCTCATACATATATGAGTCATATTACAATCAGCCATGTCAGCTTACAAAAGATTTTACAATTAATTACAAAATACAAAATTGTTGTCAGCCAAGGTACCGGTAATCTTCCTTTTCGGTGTTGGTGTTCTATATGCTGGTGTAGAGTCTGTCAGTGCCAGTGCCGGTGTCTGCCTGCCGGTATCACGTGACTGTAAGATTGCCATCAATGACAATACCTTCAATCACCTACAATATCTTATTGGAGTGTGCATTTGCCAACAATCTCCCTCTTTGGCATTGATGGCAACACTCATGAGAAAAATTCAAGAATGTATCCAAAAATTGAATTCCAAAATCTTGCCAAAAATTGTACCAAAAAATTGTACCACATGTGTGCTCCCCCTGAGCAGATGATCTCTACTTTTTGATATTTCTCATCTCTACTACTCCCCCTTTGACATCAATGACAAAGGTTGTCATTCACTGTCAGTGAAGTCCTGCCTAGATTCTTGTAACCGGTGGGTTACAATCTGGAATATATCTATCAAAATTAGTTTTAGGCTGTCACTGAATCTTGTGCTTTCTTGTAATACCTCTTGGGTTCTTTGAACTGTACCGGTGAGTATGTGCATTTTCTCTTCAGGTGTCTTAAGTCCGAGAACCAGAGCCTCAGAAATTTCTTTTCTCAAAGAAATGAGGTAGTCTAGTTTTGGACCAAGTTTACATTTCAAGCTCTTTGCCTTATCCTTAACTTTTTCTTTGTCCTTCTCTAACTTCTCAATTTTCTCTTCTAGATCTCCAATTTTCTTTTCTATCTCCAAAAATGAATCGGATGTACCTATCAAATTGTCAGCAACATTGTTTATTTCAGTTTGAGTTTTGTTGATCTCTGAATCTATATCTTGTGTCAAGATGTCTATTTTGTAAGTATCCCTCTATATTTTCTTAAAATCCAAAATTGTTTTTCCTAGATCCGGTAACAAGGTGTCCATTTTCTCCTTGTTCTTCTTCACAATTTCCTCAAAGAATTTCTCTTTTCCCTTAATCAATCTCTCTTTAAATGTATCCTCATTTATTTGATCAACTATCAAAATGTTGTCGGTGATGAACTTAGACAATGTGTCTAGTTGACCTAAAAAATCTTTATTATCCACTATGCATTTAGGTGCTACCAGTTTAAGAATAGGTATTGTATCATCTATAGCCTTATAGGCTTGTGTATTGCACTCTGTGATCTTCTTTATTGAATCCAGTAAGACCTCTGTTACATTTGTTTTTTTGGAATTCTACTATGGAAGTACCAGATGTCTATCCAACTTTTCTTACAATATCCATATTACTGGTTGTAGTAATCACCTTGCTTGATTTGACCTCTGGTAGGTCAGTCTATGTTTGCATTTCTACAAACAAAGGTTTGGGATTTTTAGTTTTAGCCGGTGGCACTGTCTTTGTCTAAACTTGTGTCTCAACTTGCTTTTGTTCCAGTTTTTCAATCTGTATCTCAAAAGGTTTCTTTGAGCTCTCAATAGCCAGTTTCTCAATCTATGTCTCTGTATGCACTTCCGATTTCTCTGTTTGTAACTTTGCACTATCCATTACCGGTTCTCTTGATTTTTTTTCAGTTTTATCTACCAGTTTCTCTAATGGTTTACCAGTGGTGTCCTCTTCCGGTTGCTCTGTCTGAGTAGGTTTTTCTGTGTTTATATTTACAGTTTCATTTACCTCAACCTTTGCATTTGCAGCCGGTGACTCAGTAGTCACATCTTTCATTTTGTCCTCCGTGGTTTCTCTGTCAACCACAATATTTACTTCTTGAGTATTTATGTTTACTGTGTACAAAATTTCAGATTCAGGATTAGTATCCTCTAGTAGAGTCTCCATACTCTGAGTGGCCGGTTGACTGTCTATAGTATCTACCGGTGGAGTATCCGAAGGAGGTGGAGTTAAGTTATCAGTTAAATTTAGGCTTGGAGGTCCACCTACCTTACCTTTCCCCTTATCCCTATCCTTTTGGTATACTCTGATAGTTTTAGATCTTAGTAACTCTTCCTGTTTCTCTTTTTCTACAAAGAATATATCCCATGCATTTATTGTTTCCTCAGAGACTTCATTCACTCTACCTGCCATCAATGCTACATGTCAGTGAGCAGTTGAAAATACTATCTGGTTTGCTTCACTGATTAATTTGTCTATGTCATCAGGTGAGTTAATTGGATGCACTGCAAGTAATTTTTCAATTTTAATTTTCTTATCCAACTCAACAATGGCTAACCTTCTAGCTTCTAGTCTCCTATACAAATCATTTGGTATCTCATCAACAATTTCCATCAAAAATTTCTTATATATATCCAAGTGTAAGATTACACTATTCTCTATGCTTTCCTTGTCGTCAGCAGATAGTGTGTTATATATTTTGCTGATGTTTTTCAACTTACCATCCTCTGTTATTTCACTTAAGAGTTTATCCAATGGAGCAATATCTTGTTTTGCCTTCCTTTTCTTCTTAGGAGTAAACTTCTTTTTCACTGGAGGCCTCACTGCCTGTTGCTTTTTCCTTGTTTTCCTGGGTGTATGAGAGGGTACCGGTGAGGGTTTTCTTTTCCTTTCTACCCTTTTAAATATTGTTGGCATATCACTCTTAGAGGAGGTTCCAACCAATGAAAGATGAGCTTCCAGTTGATTTCCTTCCAACTCACTTTCCTTTATACCAGTTTGTTTCAAAACATCTTCCTTAATTGCTTTTTCCTATCAAGTTCCTTTCCTTACTGTTTCTTCAACCTTCTTAACCCTTTTCCTAGACTAAATTCCACTTTCTATTGTTTCAGTATTTCCAAAGACTTGCTTAGTGGGTTCCTTTGGTGCTTCAAGGAGGGCTTTTGCATAAGTTTCAATAATGTTGTCATTTGTCTTATAGCCCATTTTAGTTACCCAGATAGTTCTAGGCACAACTGCCTCCATCCAGATTTCATCTTTCTTGATTACAAAACAAATTTGTTTCTGATATTTGTCCACAATAGCATGTGATAGTCTTATTCTAGTTTTCATTCGATCTTTCAATGCTTGAAAATGTTCATTTAAGTTTTTCTCCTTGTTTTCTCCCATGTTGTTCAATAGATCCAATAGTTGCTTTCCTACCGGTATGTCAAAGCCAAAATCTCTTCTACCAATACCAAGTACTTGTTTAGTAATGTACATCATTAGACAAACAAGGAAATTTCCAAATCTAGAGGTTCCTTTCTTATCTTCTTTAATCTTCTTTAGTTTGTCTATCAATTCATCTTTGAGCCATTTGCACGCATCTATTCTAGCATTTTCATTAACCATGTCATATGCACTTTTGATACATAGGCTAGAAACTGAGATCAACCTATTTGCTTGTGTAGCCATGTAGCCTAAAATCATAATAACAAATCTAACATTGATTTCCTTTACATCATTTACCCTTAGAGACCTTTTGTCAAAAGTTACACCGGTTAAATCCATCACTGTGTCGTTTGAGACTCTTTTGGTTCTGTCAGGTCTTCTACTGATGGAAGGTAACCTTGTTACTTCCTTAATGACTTCCTTGGTGATTTTATGGATTGAATCCAACCAAAATAATTCACCATGAACTCTACTTAGCACAATTCTTATAATATCCTCAGGAAAATCAAGAATGCTAAGAATATCCACAAAGCCTAGCGTTTCTACTATCTTGTGTTCTGGCTTGACATTTCCAGATTCATCACAAATCATAGTGCTATACATGTTTTTGATCTCATCCTCACCTAATTCCTCTATATGACAATGTATGAATATCCTAGGGTCTTCAGCATATACTACTCCCTTAGGAATTTGAGAGAATACACCTATGCTATCATCTTTCCTTGCTATTTTGGGAACCAGTTTGAAAACGGTTCTAGGGTGCATAACAACCTCAATCATAGTAGGGTTTGCAAAAAATTTAGGAGTGGTTGAAGAAGCCATAGTTATAAATACCGCAATCTTCCTTAAGGATGAATGCTTGGATGAATTTCTTCACTTCTTCACTAAGGATGCCTTCGCTCGGGAATTTTCGCGCTCTCGAAGATTTGAATGCTTGGTGAATGAAAAAGGAGCCAAAAAACTTGCTTTATAATGTTATTTTCTCCAACTACCATATTTAATGCTTTGCCGGTTAAGTCACAACTTAACTCATCCACAGGTATAGAAGTAATTCAACTTCTTACCATCAACCGAGGGAATAATAGCATGTTTTTCATTTTGTTGCTAAACCCCCAAAGGATTTTCCTTCAGTTAGATGAAGAGTCTTCTATTGGTGGAGTGTTACTCTATTCTACCAGTGGAGGAGTATTCCCATCAACATTCTGATCTGACTTTCTGATCCATTGTTTTGAGAATTCCTTCTTTACCTCTTCAACCTTTTCTTTACCTTTCAAACTAGGACCTTTGTTATTTGCCAGTGGGGACTTGCTTCTACAAAATTTTGCAATATGTCCAATTTTGTTACAAGCATAACAAGTCACATTGTTTTTTTGAATAGCTTTCCCATATCCTATGCCAGTATGTGTTCTGCATTGATTAGATAGATTTCCAAATCTTCCACAAACATAACATCTTACATTCATTCTGCAATTTTCTAAGTTATGACCAACTTTGTTGTATTTAGAACATTGACTAGTGGGTGTATTAGTGTTCTGATAATTTCTAGATCTACACTGATTTTCTCTATGACCATAGTTGTTACACTTAAAGCATTTCCCATTGAATTTGTATGAATTAGGTTGTCTTACCAGTTTATTATGATCATGATTGTCTGTAGTACTGGAGCTTTCACCAATTTCAAATCCAAGGCAATTTGTATCACCATTAGGTTTCTGATTCTTCAGCATGTCAACAAGTTCTTCTAAACTTTTCTTGAATTTCTCTTTGTGTTGATTTGCAGCAGTCAATTCATTCTCCAAGATTCCTTTCTATCTCATGAGTTCAGTTCTATCATTTTGTGTGAGCATCAAATTTGTCTTCAACATATCATTTTCATGACCGAGCCTTGTGTTTTCATTTCTGGCATCATTTAGTCTTCTAGTCAAGTCATCTTCATTCTTCTTTCTATCTTCAATTCTTTACAAAATCTCATAGTCACATCTTGCATCTCATTCTTCATTATGTAGTTATCTTGTCTTAGGTGGTTCACCAAATCATTAAGAGTTTCCTTTTCATCTTCCTCTTTCTACATCTTCTCACAAAGTTCTCTTCTTTTATTCCTTGCTATAGTGTAATTTTCCTGAACTGCTTGAATGATATCCTGAGCAGCCTTCAGATCATCCTCAAGCTTGATATTCTTTACTTTTTCTACATCACAGTCTGAAAGAGTTGTTTCCAATTGCTTTCTCAAATTTTCCATCTCTACCGGTGACAAGATCTTCCTCAAGTTGTTAGGCTTCTAAAAATAGAGCACCAAGCTCTGATACCAATTGTTAGGATTCCCAAAGATACTGAGAGGGAGGGGTGAATCAGTATTTGACCGGTAAAAAATATTTTCTTAAGTTATAACATGAAAAGCATACTAAAACTGTGTACCGGTAAACCAGAAATAATGTAACAAATAAGAATAACAACCACAACATGAAAAGAACACCATAACACAATATTTTAATGAGAAAACCAGGTGTGGGAAAAAGATCGGTGGGATTAGTGACCCACAATATTTACTTACTGGCCAATAAGAGAATATTACTGCTACAATAGGGGCCTGCACATTCAGGAAGGCCAAGTGCCTAGAGCTCACTGCTCAATTACAAAAGAAGTCACACTGACTTACAAAAATGGATTATACAAATCCAATGTCTTGTACTACTTCAGATTAGCATCTTCTATGCAAGATTCAGTATCGGTTAAAGCTCTGCTACATACATAAATCATTAACCACTAATTCGCATATTAGGTCTACTACCTTCTATTCATATTTCACATTATATCATATCATAAATGGTCTACAATGATCTCATACATATATGAGTCATATTACAATCCACCATGTTGGCTTACAAAAGATTTTACAATTAATTATAAAATAAATCAATACAAAATTCTTGTCGGCCAGGGTGCTGGTGTTTTGTATGCCGATGTAGAGTCTGTTGGTGCTATTATCACATGATTGTAAGATTTCCATCAATGAAATTACCTTCAATAACCTACAATATCTCATTGGAGTGTGCATTTGCCAGCAAAATTTTGATTTCTTATTAATTAGAGAAGAAATTTCATAGGGAACCTCCCCTTGATGAGAGGACAGATTAATTTCTCAACATAGCTATGTGTGAATCATATATTTTCTCATTAGCACGCTGGTGACAAAATATTCACCCAACAAATCCATTCATCCTTTTCTTCAATTTTAGCTGTTAAGGCCTACTCTACAGGTGGAACAGTAGGTGTCAGTTGATCTTCTGTTATTGCAACAAAAGCCCATCCATTGTCTGTCAATTCTTCATCAGAATCATCAGTAACTCCTTCATCAACATAGTAACATGATTTGTCTTTATTCTTCTTAAATCTGTATCTCTAATATTCAGGGTTAGGCTTATATGTTCTTTTAGCTTCTTCTCTCAATCTTGCATGTCTGTCAAGACATCTAGATGCCATATGACAAATTTTATTGTAGTTAAAACATTTAAAGGGTGTTTTACCTTCATACTTACTTCCAATAGGACCTTTAGGCATTTTCATTGCAAATAGTGCTTCAAGTTCTTCCAGATCTTTATTTTCCCTTCCGAGGTCTTCAAGTTCTCTTGCATAAAGTGCTTTCCAATTAGATTTATTAGATGATGATTCTTTGAAGGCTAAATCTGTCTTAATTGTAGCAACAAGACCAAATTCCTCAACCTCAAATGCTGAAAGTTTTCCAACCAAGGTATCTCTAGATACTGATGTATTAGGCATTGTTCTCAACTCATTAATAATAGTTACTTTCATTTTGTATGCCAGTGGAAATGCTCTTAAGACTTCAGAAATAGTTTCATCTTCACTTAAGGAACCTCCATTGCATTGTATTCCCAGAATAATTTCATTAACCCTTTCCATAAAAGCAAAACTTCTTTCATCTTCTTCCATTTTCAAATTTTCATACCTGACCTGGAAGCATTCCAGTTTTGCAATTTTGATAGTGGTATCACCTTCATTCAATGTTTCCAATTTATCTCAAATAACTTTAGTAGTAGATCGGTCTAATAATCCCATGATTTATTGATTTGACAAGGCGCTCAAAAGTGCTTCTCTTGCTTTGCAATCATTCTCTTGATCCTTACTCAATGTAGGTGGATTAGGTTGACCCCATGTAGGACCAACATAGCCATTATGTGTAACATCCCATATGTCTTCTCCAATGCAATTTAGATGTGTCTCCATTCCAATCTTCCATATACCATAGTTAGTTCCATCAAGTTTCAAATTGTCCTTCTTGAAATAGTTAGTTGCCATATAATCTCCTCAAGTAGTTAAACTTCTGCAAAAAGAGGACTTAGCTCTGATACCAATTGTTAGGACCCAAAGGCAACTAAGAGGGGGGGGGGGTGAATCAGTTGTCTATTAATTTTAACCCAATTATAACTTAAGCAAACTTGACACATAATACCGGTAAACCAAATCTAATGTCGCTCGAGAGATTAACAATTAATATCAATATCGATGAAACTTAATACATTAAACAGAAAGAGAAACAACATCCACAACACATAACATGTATTACCCTAAAAATGGTCATCTAAACCATGGGTCCCTAATCTTGACAACATCACCAAGGTCCTAACCAAAGGCAATTAAATCAAACATGGGCACATTATTAATTCTTTAACCACCAAATATCACATGGCAAATCAATTACTCATTATTAATTAAATATTTATTTAATTAATTGAATCATTTCCAAGAATATCATTTTGATCAATTATCCTATTTTAATTTACTAAATATCCTTGCATATTTAATTAATTAATAAATTTAACATTTAATTATGCAAAAGGAATTAATTTATTACAAAAGAGGAATTAATCACAAAGCAAGAGTTGAATTGAAATTAAACAAAAAGAATTGAATTGAGAGAGAAATCAAACTTGAGATATTATTTCTTTTTCTAAATTTAGAACTTGAAATCATAAAAGCAATTAAATTGAATTATTGATTATTCTCTAAAATTGGAACTCAAAGCTTTTTAGAAAAAAGAGGTTTAGTTGCATTGAAAAGACCTTTTTCTTGAATAAATCAAATATATGCATGGAACTATCTATTATTATCACAAATGCATGGAATTAATTAAACCTTATTTCTAATGCAACTTGAACTTCTTATCTAAATGCATTTCAATTAAACTATAATTGGAATCTATCTCAAGGTTAGCTAAACCTGATTTCTCAATTATTTTCAATTAATCCTAAATTGAGCTTTTCTCTTGTAATTCTCTATAAATTCAGCCTTCAGCTCTCATTCCAATTCACCCCAGAGATTTTTGAGAACATGCTTGAAGATTATTATCATGTTAATTTCTCTCGAGTCATTGAAGATCATTATTCTTTTTAGATTATTTGCATCCATATTTAGTTTATTCATTATTGCTTGAATCCATTATTGCTTGAATTCGTTATTGCTTGAATTATTCATCCATTTTGCATCCATATAGTTAATATCATATAGATTAAATCCTTCATCTTGGTGTAGTCTAGTCACTGGTATTGCTTATAAAAAAATTTGAGAGCAATCTTATACTCGCATCTTTTAGAAGGCAATTAGTCACTTTGTTATGGTTTATTATTTATTGATTATTTATTTACTAACCATGCATGTAATGACTTAATTGAAGTGTTGTGCTTACAGCTATAGACCACTTTTTCACACACACATCTCTAGCGCCCACTGTGGGGCAAAAGACTACAATTTTCGGCCTCCAAGACTGACTGCTTATTTTTTTTGTTATTTTCTAGATTTCAAATTTTTTGGATTTTCGTCCATACATCTTGTACAACATTTTACACAGGCTGAAATGACAAACAGTAGGTATCGTACGAGTAGGAATCATGTATTGTACTAGAGGAAATTCTATATCATATGAGCTAAAACTCTATCGTACGACTCTGTATTTTTTGGTTGAAAAGGCAAATTTCATGATTTTGGTTTTCTGATTCAAATTGATTATTCTGACGACTGACCCTGACTGTTTATCTGTCTATCTCAGAATTTTTCACAACCTACTTAGTTTTTTGCAGAACTCTTATCGAAGAATATGCTTGTCACATAAAGACAATATGACTACTGATTTCTTGTCTTTGCAGGTTGCCTGAAAGAATCGATTAAACATCGTGTATTATTTAAATTCATTTTTAGGAACCTAACTTGCTATTTGGTTAAAGAACAAATCTATCTTTTGTGTTTTTTTAGAAGATTCTGAGAGGTAGGAGAGTATGCTCTTGTCTTTTTCTAGACAATCAGAAATCCAGACCCTTGAGGCTTTTTCTTTTTTTGAGATTTGTACATCTTTAGCAGGCCCGCCCTCCCGAGGGGTTTAAAAACTCTTAAAGTCGTTATGATCGGTGTGAGGGGAACGACCTAAGTGGGAACAACTAAATGCCAAGTACTCCAACCCACTATAAAATAAACATGATTTGATGAAAATCAAGTCAATGACAGTGCACAGGAATAGCTCTCATCCATACCTTTACATATATTAAACCTTGGTTTTCAAGACTGGGAGACCTCTTAATTGAGTTTATACCTCGATGTGCCGAACGGATCCCTTACTAATTGCAATTAAAATTAGAAGCTACCTGGTTTACCTCCAAAAGGGGGGATAATTTTTGTGCAAGAGAAATAGTAACTCTCCTAAGATACTTGCCATATTGTGCCCCCATTAGCATTTGGAGTTAGCTAATACGACATTGAGAATCCATTGGGTGAGACTCAGTGGCCGTATTTTGATCAGCTATTGGGTGTGTACCTAAGTTAGCAAGCAAAGGTTTTCTTCTCTCACCAAATTCCTTAGGGTTTGCATGTTGTGATTGGAGTCACTATTTATACTACATGTTTTCTGTGTTTTCATCCCTGAAACAAAAACTGAAATACCAAAATTGGAGAAGACAAGAAACCAACTTAGTGATTAGAAACTCTGTCCATGTCAGAACTTGTCCATTTTAAGTCAAAACTTTGTCCACATCAGAACTAGTCCATCCTAAGTCGAAACTCTGTCCGTGTCAGAACTTGTCCATCCTAAGTTGAAATTCTGTCCAAAACTAGCCTATCTAAGTAAAAAATTAGTCCATCTCAGAATTTGTCATACTCAGCAATAAAAAAAACTCATAATTTTTAGTCTCTGCTCTGTGAACAATCGTACAAGTCTAGTAAATTGTCATCCTGCACCAAATCCTGTGTCGTACGAGTCTTCTGATTTGTCATCCTGCACCAGATCATGTGCCATACGAGTCTTTTCATCTGTCATCTGGAGCTAAATTATGTGTCATACGAAATAGAACTACATTGATTCTTTTGTCATCTTGCACATACCCATCTATCATACGGTACAAGGCAACAACTTGTACCAAACAAAACTGTCATCGTCCTATATCTACTAAATTTTTGTTCGGTTTAGAAAATCTTGTCATACAAGTCTCTGGTTTTGTCAGAATAGAATAGTCAAACTTCCCTAAAAATAGTCTACAGCGAACATAATACTGGTTATCATTATCCTAAGCATTAACAGATCAAGACAGTGTACCTCTGTCATTTGTGTTGTATGATTTGGTTGATCATCTTTTAGATAGTTCAATCAACTACCTATCAAACCTAAGTCACTTAGATAACATCTTACACAGGATAGATCATTCCTAAAACTAGACTGAATCTTACACTACTCTTAGAATCAACTTAGATAAACATCTTATATAGGATAGATCTTTCATGAAACTAGACTAAAATCTCAGTTGTTTCTCTCAAACAATACGTTAACCGAACAACTAGCTCTGAAATTGATCTTGACCTTTGTATCACAAACAACTTTAGGTCACACTAATCCATAAAAATGCCTACTCAAACCAAGAGTTCTCACAAGAAAGAAGCCAAAGGCAAAGGACAACCCTTCTCATATCAAGACAACCCATTTTACATGGAGGATCCACTTGCTGACATACCTTTGTCATCAGGCAAACCAATTTTTGATGAACCTAAATCTCCCACTTTATATGAGATGGAACAAAATGACAAGAACAAAAACAACCATAATGTTCACGAAACTGACAATGATTCCTCATCAAGCGAAGCTGAAGAAGACATAGAACCCCTAGAAAAAGATATTCTTGACTATCAAAAGGACAAAGACTTTAGAAAAATGATGAAATCTATCTTGGCTCGAGAGAAGGAAGACTATTTCTTAGAACTAGCAAAACAAGGTGCCAAACTTCCTACTGGATATGATGTTCAGACACTCGTTACTAAAAAGGAAGAATCACCTATACTTATGGTACATAAAAAATTACAAGCCTTATAGATGGAGGTCACAAAATTGAATAATAAGGATAAGTCCCCAAAACAATATTCTTTGGAAACAATATGTCCCTTTCCATTTGACAAAAATCTATACATGTCTCTGTTTCCTTCATGAGTTGAGATCCCAAAATTTGACAAATATGATGGTACCTTGGATCCTCAAGATCATGTCAGGGAATTTTGTGTTGCCTATATGGAGTTCATGCATGATCAAACCTACCTCATGCACCTTTTCCCAAGGAGTTTAGGGGGACAAGCAATGGAATGGTTCTCAATTCTACCCAAAGGAATAAAAATGTTTGAAGAACTAATCCAACTATTTTTACAACAATACTCATACAACATTCAACATCCTGTGACTATGATCGAGCTTTGCAATACTAAACAGAAAACAAGGGAGCCTCTTCTTACTTTCCTCCAACGCTGGAGAAAGATGTTTTCTAGGTATTCTCGACCTATCCGAAACTCTTAGAAAATGGATATATTTGTCAATAACTTGGTCCCTGAAGTGAAGTATAGTGTACAAATACAAATACACCCATCATTTAACAAAATGGTAGATAATTCCATTCAAATGGAAGATGTGCTCATAAAGAAGGGAGATATCTCACCTTGGAAAGAAACACAACCAGGATCTAGCTCTAAAGAGAAGAACAAGTATTGGAAATTTGGCAAAGACAACAACAAGAATGTTGTGAACGATGGAGTAGTAGATACTGTTAAAGCTAACACAAAGCCCACAATATTCAACTTGGCTAGTTGTATACAAGCACTTAAAGCTGTTGTGGCTACAACAGAAAATCCACTAAAGAAAACAAAAGAATGGTTCAAAGAAAAGCCTTGGCTTTCCAAACCTAAGTGTGATTTTACTCCTCTTGAAGAATCATATGAATCCAATTTCAAAAATTTGTTGGCAAACAACTTGATAACACTACCAGATAACTCTAGACCATATGATCTAGAAGTCAAACCAAGATGGTGGAGAGAAAATGAATACTGTGACTTCCATTGAAATAAAGGTCATAATATAAACAATTGCATGAAGCTAAAACATGAGATTCAAGATCTCATAGATGTTGGTAAATTTGTTGTTGGGAGTCATCCGACCAATGCTGATCATAAAGAATTTAAGGACCCTTTACCTATTTACGAACAAGGTGATTCCTCAAAAACCAAAGGAAGTGCCAAAGTAAATTATACTTATACTAGCAATGACAACATCATTAACATGATTGAGCCTTCCCAATCAGAATATTGCAATGTGATTCTAGTCCAAGATAAACCAAATGAATCATGATATGCAAGAGCTCTGAACTGTTCTCAAAAGATAGTCACTCTCCAGGGAGCTAGTTCTTCCAACCTAGCTCAAGCAACATCGAACCCACTAGCCTTGTCAAACAAACAAAAATAATCAACCTTGGACACATTTAAAAGGTTAACTTCAACATCATCCTGTAGATATAGTGTCGTTGAATAGGTGAAAAGGACAAATGCCCAAATCTCAATTTTTGAATTGCTAAAACTCTCGTCTACTCACAATGATATCCTAGACAAGGCATTGCTCACCACTAACGTTCCAAAATATTTAGACATTGATCAGTTTCAGTCTTTGGTGGGTCATCTGACTTTACCTCACTATGTGACCTTCTCTGAAGAAGATGACAACTCGCTAAATCATCCACATAACTAGGCATTGCATATTGAAGCCATGATCCATAAACATAGAGTCAAACGTGTTTTCATAGATGGAGGTATGGGATTGAATATCTATACTTACAGTCTATTTACACAACTAGGATTCTCTGGAAATGTCATTGATCCCTGCAAGAAAATAACAATAAAAGCCTATGATGAAGAAGAAAGGACCTCTAAAGGTCTGGTATCATTACCTATCAGAGTGGGACTTGTAGAAAGAGATGTCTTTTTCCAGGTACTTGATATTCCTTTGTCATACAATATCTTACTAGGCAGGTCATGGATTCATGAAATGAAGGTAGGTCCATCAACATACCATCAATGCTTAAAGTTTCCTTATAATGGAACAAAAGTCAGTATTCCTACTGATACGAATGTTGTCTGTAATGCATTGACAAAAGGTGCAGATACTTTTGTGCCTCATAATAGGGCAGCCTCTACAAATGAAGATATAGAAACACTGATGAAAGACTTAGAAAAGGGATTGAAGATTACAAATACCAGCATGGATGGCTACAAGATAGAACCGGTACTTTCATTAGTCTCTCTCCCTCCATCACCAAAATAGTTGGGCAAGCCATTAGAGGCTATGAGAACACAAACTTTAGCTCTGAATACCATATATGATGGTCTCTTTGTAAATTACTCTACCTCCCTAAAAGATGAAATGGAATAAGATGTTGTTCTTAACTGGCTCTTTAAGAAAGATAGTCAAAATGAGGAGGTATGAGATTGTGAGATTTCCTCTAACCAATATGGTCCTGGCTACAAGATGATTCAATGCATGGGATATCTAGGTACTGGTCCTCTGGGAAAACAAAAGGAAGATATTATTGAACTAATTCAACTACAAATAAAATCCACAAATGATAAAATTGGACTGGGGTACAATCCAAAAAAGACATCAGATCACAAACATGTTTCTAAGTCTAAGTGGCAGAAAAGGATATCACCTTCAACATTACATGAAGTAGACACTCAAAAAACAAAAGCAGAGTGTAGAAAAGAGAAAGAAGAATTAGTAGTCAAGAAAGAAGAAACAATCAGTGCTCAAGCTTCAATGGTGTCAGCTACAATAATAAAAGAAGTTGAGGTCCATGAGGATATAAGAGATGAAGTAGTAAGAATTAGATAATTGTTTGCACCACTAAAAGCTCCTGTCACATATACTAGTAGGCAGCAAGTAGATAATTCAGAGACTGACTCAAACGAGTATGAATGGGGTCCTAACCACCTCTCAGATACATCTAGTACAAAAACTCTAGAAGAGTCTAGTGGTGTCATAGATGACTCAAGAGTTAATGCGCATAAAACTAGAGAAGGAAATACAGGAAATTAGACAAAAGAGACAAGAAAATTATGAACAAGGAGTGAAGGAAGGAAGAGTACCAGAAAGCTTTTCATCTATGTACCCCTATGATAAAATAGAACAAACTAGGTATAACACTACATAAGAAGTGTTAGAAGCTACAGAACAAGAACTAGTTATCAGTCCAGAGGAAGCTGAATGGAGTAGATGACAACAAATCATAGAAATAGCAAGATCATGTCAACAAGTGTGTCAGATACAAATGACAAATGAATCACAATATGAAGGAACTTACATCATTAAAGATGTTGGTGTTGATACCATACATACACTTACTAAATCACTTGAAGAAGACTCAAAAACTTCATCCCATGACTCTGATGACTCTGATGGCAGTCTTATTCAAGATAATATCTACTCAACCTCAAATTCTTAATCATCTAATATAAACAATGAAAATCTGTCTACTGATCTTATTGCTATCAAACCATGATATGACATCCAGTCTAGTGTAGGAAATGATGCTACAAGTATGTCTATTGGATTAGGTCAATTAAATATTAACGTGAACTTTAATAATCATGTTCTGACTCTTCTTGGTCTCGAGACACTTACGCAAGGTATCCTTCTAGAACTTGACTTTTCGATCTGTAGTTGTGATGACAATACCGTGGACACTCTTGAACCTATCCAACATTTATCCTTACTACATCTAGAACTAATTGACTGTACTTTACAGAACCAACCCATGAATATACCTACTTTTGCCAACGACTATACCTTAGCCTATTACCTCAATGTAGTTGAACCCATGTACTCTTCCACTAGCGAACAAAGTGAAAACATGACTAAAGTGGATGTCAAGTATCTTTGTCACAAAAACAAGAAAAACAAAAATAAAAGATCTGATGGTGAAAACCACATTGTGGCAATGTCAGAATCTAAAAAAGAGAAAATAAAGGATGTACCTAAAGGTGAAAACATCTCTGAGGTGCCTGAAGGTGAGATACTTGATATACTAGCAAGTCATTTCCAGGAAAGGTCCTCCATATTGATCGAGCCAACTCAACCAGTGAACATTGGGAGTCAAGAGACACCACACATCATTTATGTAGCTCAATCACTATTAGTAGAAGAATTGAAAGATTTCACTCATCTATTCATAAAAAATAAAATAAACTTTGCATGGACGTACTCTGATATGCTAGGCCTAGATCCTGATCTCATCATGCACCATCTTTCTATCACACCAGGAGTTAAACCAGTCAAGCAAAAACTTCGTAAGATGCACCCACATGTAGCACCATTGGTCAAGGTTGAGCTAGAAAAACTACTAAAAGTTGGATTGATTAGAGCTATAGATTATGCCAAATGGATTTCAAACATAGTACTTGTGTCAAAGGTAGACAAATCTATCAAAGTTTGCATAGACTTCAGAGATCTCAACAAAGCGTGTCTGAAGGATGACTTTCCATTGCCAAATATTGACATGATAGTTGACATGACTATTTGGTATGAGATGTACTCACTAATGGATGGATTCTCCAGCTACAACCAAATCAAAATAGCTCCTGGAGATCAAGAAAAGATAACTTTCACCTGTGCATGGGGAACCTTTTGCTGGAATGTCATGCCATTTGGGCTAAAGAACGTAGGGGCGACCTATCAAAGAGTCGTTACAACTATCTTTCATGACATGATGCATAAGAATATGGAAGATTATGTTGATGAAACCTTAGTGAAGACTATGAAGAGATCAACACATATTCAAGAGCTAGGTCCTATACTAGACAAAATGGAAAAGTTTAAACTTCAGTTAAATCCAAAGAAGTGTGCATTCAGAGTAACATCTGGTAAACTACTTGGCTACATCATTTCAAAGAAGGGAATCGAGGTTGATACTGAAAAGGTCCAAGCTATAATGGAAATGCCACCTCCAAAGAACATCAGTCAAATGAGAAGTCTATAGGGATGTCTCCAATCCATCAGATGCTTCATTTCTCAGCTAGCAGACAAAGCTCAACCTTTCACAAAAGTATTGAGGAAAGGAGTAATATACAATTGGGATCAGGAATGTGAACAACACCTTCAACAAATCAAAGAGTACCTATCCAATCCACCAATATTGATGTCTCCTATTCAAGGTAAGCCATTGATCTTATACATATCATCAACTAATTCATCACTGGGGGCATTTCTGGCAAAACAAGATGATAATAAAAAGGAACGAGCTATCTATTACATCAGCAGAACATTGGTGTCTTATGAAATGAACTACACTATAATAGAAAAATCATGCTTGGCATTAGTCTTTGCATCACAAAAATTGAGATACTACATGCTAGCACATTCAGTCAAGCTGGTGGCTAAAATTGATCCACTCAAGTATCTACTCAACAAAGCAACACTAACAGGAAGATTGGCAAAATGGGTCATGATCCTAACAGAGTTTGACATTGAATATGTGGAATGCAAAGCCTTATAAGGACAGGTAATTGCTGATCAACTTGTTGAAGCTCTTCTTGAGGACACTCAACCGCTGCATATAGAGTTTCCAGATGAATCAATAATGCATCTTACTGAACAACCCTGGAAGATGTTCTTTGACGGGTCTTTTACTCAAAATGGTTCTGGTGTTGGAATATTGTTTATTACTCCTCAAAAGTATTCAATCCCAAAGTCTTATAAGATTTTATTCCCTTGCACAAATAATATTGCAGAATATGAGGCTTTGGTGAACGAGATCAAGCTATCTATTGAATGGAAGGTTGTGGAATTACACATCTATGGAGATTCTTACCTGATCATAAATCAAATCAATGATACATATCAGACTCAAGATGAGAAACGGATGCCTTATAAGAGAATGGTTGATGATCTTAAGAAGTATTTTTCTTTTGTATAATTCCAATGGATTCCTAGATCCACAAATAGAGCAGCAGATGCTATGGCCACCTTGGCATCTATATTTGAGTTACAAGAATCCAATTTTTGCTTTGAATTCCTGGTGGAAGAGTTACATTACTCGGCCTATGATTCTCCTAAGACCCAAATAGTCTGTTCTATTATTGGACATGACTCATCCTGATACAGTCACATCTACTCTTATTTATGAGACCAAGTTATCCCTGAAAACCTTACTCATAATGAGAAAAGAAACCTAACTCAAAATGATTCATGGTATGTTATCATTGCTAATGATCTATTTAGACAAGGTTTAGATGGTACATTGCTTAGGTGTCTAGAAACTAAAGAATCTAAATGTGTGTTATCAAAAGTTCATGAAGGTATTTGTGGATCTCATTTGAATGGTCTTACTTTAGCTCAAAAACTATTACAGACTGGCTACTACTGGCCAGACATAGAGAAAGATACTATTAAATTTACTAAGACATGTGAAAAATGTCAGCTACACAGAAATCTCATACATGCTCCAGCAAGGGATCTTATACCCTTCACTACACATTGACCTTTTCAGTAATGGGCCTTTGATCTCATTGGTCAAATATATCCAGCATCGTCTAATGGACATAAATTTATCATAACTGCCACTGAGTATTTCACTAAGTGGGTAGAAGCAGTTTCGCTCATCAAAGAAACCGGTAAACAATTTGCCTTGTTCATCCTAAACTATATCATTTGTAGGTTTGGGATACCTTCATCCATTGTGACTAATAATGGAGGACAATTCAAGAATAAAGATCTAGACGAGCTCTATGAGAAATTCAAAATAAAACAACACTAGTCATCAATATATTACCCTCAAGGTAATGGACAAGCTAAGGCATCTAACAAAAAACTACTAACTATCTTGCACAGAACAGTGAACAAATCTAGGAAGGATTAGCATCTGCAACTCAACCCTGCACTATGGGCTTATAGAACAAGTATCAGAACACCTACTGGGGCTATGCCTTTCTCTTTGGTGTATGGGTCTAAAGCAGTACTACCTATTGAAGTAGAAATACCATCTCTAAGAGTTTCCTTGCAAGATCTTGTTACTAATGAAGATCATATAATATCTAGATTGCAAGAACTCGAATTGTTGGATGAGCGTCGGCAAGTGGCATTTTATTATCTCAGAGTGTACCAAAAGAGAATGTCTAGAGGATATAACAAAAAAGTTAGACAAAGAGAATTTTAGGTTGGTGACCTAGTTTGAGAGAAAATCCTAAAAATCAATAGTTTTGAGACAACAAAGGGAAGTTTGAACCCAACTGGCTGGGTCCCTATATCGTTATTGTAGTAGTCGGCTCTAGTGCCTGTCAACTCTCAAATTCGAAAGGAGAACAGATCTGTGAACTGATTAACACCATTCACTTGAAGAAATTATTTGCTTAACATTCTATGTGCCATCAACATGTAAAACTGAAAAAAAGTCCTGAAGAAATCCTAAAAATTAGAAAAAGTCCTGAAACAATAAATAAATAAATAAATAGAAAAAAAAGAAAAAAGAAAAAAATATAAAGAGACAAAATGCCCTGGGTGAAAACCTAGTAAACAGGCACCTTGGTAAAAAAAAATGAATCTCTGCCAAGTAGGTGAAAACCTGGCAAAAAGGCACCTCTTATACTCAAGTGCTTCATCTATCAATGCAACGTTGGCATTTCCCACTTTCATGCATCATTTCTTTCACTTGTACATAAATTTCAGTCACTTTGTGACATCCTTGTTCATTGGAACCTTCATGACTTGAAACTTATCAACGTCCTAGTCTTAGGTTAATGGATTGAGCACATAACATATCCTAAGAAATGTCAACCAAGTCATCTTTCTATCAATGAAATCTGATACCAATTGTAGGTCCCGGGGACAACTGAGAGGGGGGGGTGAATCAGTTGTCCAATAAATTCAAACCAAAATCTTATTAACCAACTTATTGCTTAGTACCGGTAAGATAGTTAATTGTGTTGGTAAACAATGTTAACAGGAAATGTTGTACCGGTAAGAATTAATGCATGAAACATAAGCAAAAAGTCAACCACAACACATGACACAAATATTTGTACATGGAAACCCTGTAAGGGGAAAAACCATGGTGGGAAACCTTACCCACAATCAGATGATACTACTGTAGATAGTAAGTGTACAAGGAGGGGTCTGCACATGTAGAAAGGCCAATAGCCTAGAGCTCACTGCTCAAACACAAATGGGAGTCACACCGACTACAGTTGGATGGTTAAATCCAATGAGAATGTACTGCACAAAATAGCATCTTCATATGCTAGATTCAGTACCGGTGTAATGCTGATATGCTTCTACAAAAAACTAACTTCACCTTCAAATGATGTCTTCATGTATACCTCTACTTAATCTCACATATACCTTCTTACAATTCTTTTTCGCATTCCACACTTGATCTTACAAATAAGATCTTACATTTATACCATACCCTAAGACCAATTTTAGTAGGTCGGCTCTACAAGATATTACAATAAAACATTTTACAAATAATACAATATCTGATGCAATAACCGATTGAACATGTCGGCTTAATGCATTTACAACAATAATAAATCATCTCCATAGTGTGCCATGTTGATCTAGAAAAGATAAACCTGCCAGTGTAACCCTAGATAACCTGGACCTATTTGCCGGTAAAAGAAAATATGCAAATAAGAATATACCAATGATATTACTTCAAGGAAAAGTGTCCACATGATGTCTTCAACATTACCAAGTGTCTTCCATGTCATTGCATGTATCGGTGAACATTATATCCTGTCGGTTAACCATATACCATTGATTGTTGAACAGTTTACTGATTGCCGGTGAATGTTGCTGGATCTCCAAAGTAGGTGTGTTAGCAGGTGTTGACATCAATGACAAAACCATACCAAAATACCAACAATCTCCCCCTTTGGCATTGATGGCAACACAAGATGGAAAAACCATCAAAGTGCCAAAATAGAAATGCCAAGTACAAAAACCAATTCTCCCCCTGGGAGTAATATGTGTTTATACAAAGATTTATTTACAATACCAATCTCTCCTCAAAAAGATAATGTATTTTTCATATATTTTTCTTTAATGTTTTTCCATATATCTCTCCCCCTTTGACATCAAATGCCAAAGTCACAAAAAGGTCAAGTTCATACAAAATACCAACCAATTCAATATACCAACTACTCCCCCTGAGAAGTAGCTTCCTCATCAAATACCGGAATAAAAGATTTGTCCATTTAATTCTATTGGTTGATGACAATCATCAACTGTCTAAATCTCTACCGGTGGAGGTAAGACTCTAAGCTGATCTCTGAGATACTCAAAAGTTTCCTTAGGCAAAGGTTTTGTAAAAATATATGCAAGTTGTTCTTTAGTATTCACATAAACCAGTTTTATTTCCTTTTCTTCAACTTTTTCCCTTAGAAAATTTAGTTTGATAGAAACATGTTTTGTTTTAGAATGTAATACTGGATTCTTAGATATATCAATTGCTGTAGTGTTATCACAATATATAGTAGAGGTTCCTTGCATTTTACCTTTATGTCTTTCAACATTTGCTTAAGCCAAAGTACCTATGTACAGTTTGTTGCTGCTGCAACATATTCTGATTCTGCTATTGATAAAGATGTACAACTCTGTTTCTTACTTAACCAAGAAACTAATCTCTTTCCAAGAAAGAATGCTCCTCCAGTGGTGCTCTTTCTATCATCCACATCTCCTGCCCAATTTGCATCTGTGTATGCATATAGATCAAAATTTTCATCTTAAGGATACCATAATCCAAGATTTGTTGTGCCTTGTAAGTACCGGAAAATCCTTTTTACTACTGATTAATGATTTTCCTTGGGATTACTCTGAAATCTAGAAACTATACATACTGCATTCATAATATCAGGTCTAGTTTGTGTCAAATACAGTAAACCTCCTAACATAGATTTGTATCTAGTTGGATTAACAGGTGTAGATTCATCCCTTTGAGATAATTTGTCATTTGTAGTCATAGGTGTGCTTACCAGTTTAGAGTTCTCCATCCCAAATTTCTTGAGTAGTTCTTTCAAGTAGTTAGATTGACTCAAAAATATGCCTTTATCAGTCTGTAAAATCTGAAATCCTAAAAAGAATTTTATTTCTCCAATCATAGACATTTCAAATTCATGCTGCATTTTAAGAAAAAATTATTTGCATAATCCATCTTCTCCTCCAAAGATTATATAATCAACAAATACTTCCATAATCAAAATGTCATCATTAGTTACTTTGTAATATAAATTGCTATCTGCATTTCCTTTAGTAAAACCAATTTTTAAGAGATACTTATCCAATCTTGCATACCAGGCTCTTGGAGCTTGTTTTAGTCCATACAGAGCCTTTCTTAATCTGCAAACCATATCATTGTTATCTGTCAAAGAAAATCCATCAGGTTGTTCAATATAAACTTTTTCTTCAAGATCTCCGTTCAAAAATGCACATTTAATATCCATTTGGTAAACTTTGTAATCCTTGTGAGCTACAAAGGCCAAGAATAATCTAACTACTTCAATTCTGGCTACTGGTGCAAAGGTTTCATTGTAATCAGCTCCTTCTTTCTGAGAATATCCCTTACACACTAGTCTTGCTTTATTCCTGACAACCTTACCATCTTCATTGAGTTTGTTTCTAAATACGCATTTGGTTCCAATTACATTTTTATTTTCAGGCCGGGGAACTCATGTCCAAGTATTATTTTCTCAATTTGTCCTAATTCTTCTTCCATAGCTTTAATCCAAAATTTATCTTCACATGCCTCATTGATAGATAATGCTTCAATTTGAGAAATAAGACATACCTCTTCATTTGCCAATCTTCCTCTTGTCATGACTCCTTTAAATTTGCTTCCAATTATCTGATCTTCAGAATGATTCAGTCTTACATACCGAGGTGTCTTAGTCTATTGTTGTTCTTCAATTACTATGGTATCCTCTGATGATACCGGAGTAACTGGGTCATCATTCTGTACCGGTGGATTTATTGTTGGTTCATTTGTCATAATTTTTGTTACTAGTTCAGAGTCTATATACCTTGAAGTTCCTCTGAATTGTTCATCAATCTTTACATTTGTACTCTCAACAATTTTTTGTAATCTTTTATTAAAACATCTATAAGCTTTACTCTTAGATGAATAACCAAGAAATATTCCTTCATCACTTCTAGGATCAAACTTGCCAATATACTCATCTCTTCTAATATAACATTTACTTCCAAAAATTCTGAAATACTTAAGAGTAGGAGTATTACCAAACCATAGTTCATGAGGGGTCTTACCGGTTTCCCTTTGATGTGAACTTTTTTGAATGTATAGATAGCAGTGCTTACTGCCTCTCTCCAGTACACATGTGGTAGATTTGCTTCTGATAACATACTTCTTACTACATCCAAAATAGTTTTGTTTTTCCTTTCAACAACTCCATTCTGTTGTGGTGTCCGAGGTGCTGATAACTGTCTTTTGATTCCATTCACTTCATAGAATGTATTAAAATCTCTAGATGTGAATTCGCCTCCTTGATCTGATCTTAAACATTTAATTTTCTTACCAGTTTCATTTTCAACCATTGCTTTGAATAGTTTGAACTTCCCAAGTGCTTCTGACTTTTCTCTGAGAAAAGTAACCCAACACATTCTAGAATAATCATCAATAATTAGCATGAAATATCTATCACCTTGTAAGCTTTTAGTTCTAGCCGGACCACATAAATCAGTGTGAATTAAATCAAGAGCATTATTGGATTTTTTTGGAATACTTTTGAAACTAGCTCTAACCTGTTTTCTAAATTGACATTCCTTGCAAATTGTATTCTGAGGTTTCACAAGTTTAGGTAGATCTCTAATTGCCTTAGAAGTACTGATTTTTACCATGCAATCAAAATTTACATGACATAGTCTTTTATGCCATAGCCAACTTTCATCTATATGACCAATTGAACATGCCTTTTCACTATTATTCAAATGAAAGATATTACCTCTAGTCTGATTACTGGTTGCAATTTCCAAACCAGTTCTATTCATGATTTTGCATTTTCCATTTTTAAATTGTAACTGAAAACCTTTCTCAACTAATTGACCAACACTTAAAAGATTATGTTTTAATCCTTCAACATAGTAAACATTGTCAGTGTTATGTTTACCATCAAAAGATATTGAACCCTTACCTTTGATTGAACAGGCTTTGTCATCTCCAAATCTTACTAAACCTCCATTGTATTCTTGAAAGTTCAAGAATTTGCCTTTGTCTCCAGTCATGTGATGTGAGCATCCTGAGTCAATAATCTATTCATCCTTTGATTCAAGTTTAGCTGCTAGGGCTTGTTCTACCAATGGAGCAATAGGTACCAGTTGATCTTCTGTTATAGCAACAAAGACCCATCCATTGTCTGCTGAATCCTCATCAGAATCATCAGTCACACCTTCATTAGCAATGTAACTGGATTTATCTTTATTTTTCTTAAATCTGTATCTCTGATATTTAGGATTAGGTTTGTATGTCCTTCTAGCTTCTTCTCTTAGCCTAGCATGTCTATCAAGGCATCTTTAAGCCATATGACCAATCTTATTGCAATTGAAACATTTAAAGGGTGCTTTACCTTCATACTTACTTCCAATTGGACCTTTTGGCATTTTTCTTGCAAATAGTGCCTCAAGTTCTTCAAGCTCTTCATTCTCCTTCCTGGTTTCTTCAAGTTCTCTTGCATAAAAGGCTCTCCAGTCTGATTTGTCAAAAGATGGAGTAGATGATGTTGGTGCTTTGAAGGCCAAATCAATTTTTATAGGAACAGGACCAAATTCCTCTATTTCAAAAGCTGAAAGTTTTCCAATCAATGTATCCCTAGTTATTGATGTATTAGGCATTGTTCTCAGCTCATTAATAGCAGTAACCTTCATTTTATATGCCGGTGGCAAACCTCTTAAGATTTTTGAAACAATCTCATCTTCACTCAAGGTTCCTCCACAACATTTGATACCTAAAACAATTTCATTTACTCTTTCCATAAAGGCAGAAATTCTTTCATCTTCTTCCATTTTCAGATGTTCATAACTGACTCGGAAGCTTTCAAGTTTTGCAATTTTGACTATGGAATCCCCTTCATTCAGTGTTTCCAAATGATCCCAAATAGCTTTTGCAGTAGATCTATCTGATAATCCCATGATTTGTTGATCTGATAATGCACTCAAAAGTGCTTCTGTTGCTTTGCAATTATTTTCTTCATCTTTACCTAAAGTAATAGGAGTAGGCTGACCAGCTACAACAGCAGTATAACCATTCTTAGTAACTTCCCAGATGTCTTTACCAATGTAATTCAGATGTGTCTCCATTCGGATTTTCCATATTCCATAGTTGGTTCCATCAAGTTTAGGACTATCCTTCCTGAAATAATTAGTAGACATTGGATCTCCTCAAGTTGTTAAACTTCTGCAAAAAGAGGACTAAGCTCTGATACCAATTGTAGGTCCCGAGGACAACTGACAGGGGGGGGGGTGAATCAGTTGTCCAATAAATTCAAACCAAAATCTTATTAACCAACTTATTGCTTAATACCAATAAGACAGTTAATTGTGTCGGTAAACAATGTTAATAGGAAATGTTGTACCGGTAAGAATTAATGCATGAAACATAAGCACAAAGTCAACCACAACACATGACACAAATCTTTGTATGTGGAAACCCTATAAGGAGAAAAACCACGGGGGGAAACCTTACCCACAATCAGATGATACTATTGCAAATAGTAAGTGTACAAAGAGGGGTCTGCACATGCAGAAAGGCCAACAACCTAGAGCTCACTGCTCAAACACAAATGGGAGTCACACTAACTATAGTTGGATGGTTAAATCCAATGAGAATGTACTACACAAAATAGCATCTTCATATACCGGATTCAATACCGGTGTAATGCTGATATGCTTCTACAGAAACCTAACTTCACCTTCAAATGATGTCTTCGTGTATACCTCTACTTAATCTTGCATATACCTTCTTACAATTCTTTTTCGCATTCCACACTTGATCTTACAAATAAGATCTTACATTTATACCATACCCTAAGACCAATTTTAGTAGGTTGGCTCTACAAGATATTACAATAAAACATTTTACAAATAATACAATATCTGATGCAATAACCGATTGAACATGTCGGCTTAATGCATTTACAACAATAATAAATCATCTCCATAGTGTGCCATGTTGATCTAGAAAAGATAAACCTACCGGTGTAACCCTAGATAACCTAGACCTATTTTCCTGTAAAAGCAAATATGCAAATAAGAATATGCCAATGATATTACTTCAAGGAAAACTATCCACATGATGTCTTTGACATTACCAAGTGTCTTCCATGTCATTGCATGTACCGATGAACATTATATCCTACCGGTTAACCATATACCAGTGATTGTTGAATAGTTTACTGATTGCCAGTGAATGTTGTTGGATCTCAAAAGTAGGTGTGTTAGCAAGTGTTGACATCAATGACAAAACCATACCAAAATACCAACAATCCACTCCAAGTCAGTCACCTCTCTCCTAACTACCAAAGAGTTTTATCACTGAGTAAACAAGTAAAGCAACATAATGGAAAATTTTCTTTGTGTGTTGTCTTTTATATTGGTTTTTGATTCTTATCCCTCTGAGTAACTCAAGGAAGTCTATTATGACTAAGAGGAGCAAGAATTGGGGGCATAATATTTTCTTTGTTTTCTTCTTGTAGGAATGATCCCAATGGTCTAGAAACATATAAATTAATTGGGTGTTTGTGATAAGAGCCTTCACAAAAAGGTGAAATCGCCTCACATACCTCGACTTCGCTCATTTGTATGTTACAAGGAGGTCCACATCATTTCTTTGTTTTTTTTTATGGAATTTCTTTATGATGCAATTTGGGTCCTTGCAAAATCTATCCAAGGATATGAATGAAAAAAGGATCATTGTGGACAAGATAATAAATATTGCACATTGAGAAAGAAAGGAACTCTAACCTACCTATTGTGTTCGTTATGCTCGGTGATGAATCTTAAGCATTTTAAATCCAATGACTAGGTTTAGGTTGCATTTTGCATATCATTTTGCATATCATTCTGCATTTTTGTGAATTTAGAGTGATTTCAATATGGTAATAATCTCTTTATCTTCTGAATGAGAGCTGAAAGTATCATCATTTCTTATGCTAACTGGTATATTTATCATCATTTCTTTGATTGAGTATTTGTGTTTTGAGATGTTTAGCTGCATACATAAACATTTTATATAGATTCATAGATTTCATTATTCACTCATCTGCATTCATTTTTGCATAGAAAATGAAACATTGCATTTCATATTACTCATTACACATTCATCTATTTGCATATGAAAAGAAACAAAAATAGACATCCATAATCATTTGCATTACGTACTGAAAAGAAATGCATACATATAGAATAAAGCATATAAAAGACATCTCATAAATTGATTGACACAAGTACAATAAAGTCAAATCAGATCTCGTATATATATATCATACAAAGTCTAAAAGTACAAAATGATGTCGAATGACATATACAAACTCCCATTGGAGCAAGAATCATATAGGCTACAAAAAAATGGGTGTGTCTACAAAAAATATTCGAGCTACAAAAAGAATATCTAGCTCTCGGCCTCTCCCTCATTGCTTGGTGGAGGAGGAGGAGCTTGATGACCAGGATCCTAATGAGGTGCCTGAGCTCCCTCTGAACATGCCATATACTACAAGTAGGGTATAACCTACTACGCAACTAGAACTACGACACTATATGCTGTAGCATAGTAGGTTGCTCTACTAGTCTGGAGAAGGACCTTCTATCGCAAGGCCTCTATCTCTACTCTCATCTCTGAGATCTGATGATCGCGCTCAACCCTAAGATCAACAAGTTGTTGGTCTTGCTCCACCAGCTAAGTTTGAGGCACTATCAACTGTGACTGTAGCTTTGTAAGATGTGCTCTCATCGACCACCCTGTGTTAGTCCCTTGCTCTCTCGTAGGCTCTCCACCCCCATCTCCACCTCCAACTCCACCCTGCTCCTCACACTACTACTAAACCTATCTCAAAGCTGCTCGCTCCTCCTCAGCTCGACCCAATCTCACTCCTACATGCCCTAGGGATTTGCCCTCACTCCTCTGTTGTGCAACCCCAATTGGAACCCTGTTGCTGCTAGCACCATGATCACCACCTACCTACATCTAAGCCTCGGCTCTCTGTCCTCATCCATGTCTCTGTCCCTAGCCCTGTTTTGGTGCGGGGGCATCATCCTCAATATCCTCTATGTGAGGCGCCTACTCACTTGGCTTTGTAAACCTAGGAAATGGATGCTGCTGGAACCAATCTCTGTACTAGGGGAATACCCTCGCATCCACAACATCATCCATATAGTCCCATCTAAGGCATTGTAGACTAGTCAGCTCCTGCATAGCCAAAGCATAGGACAATCGTGGAGACCATCCCTGTCTCTCCTCATCCACATAACGCACATAAGTTGTATACTACTGTGACACCCCCTGAGGCTGGCCATACTGCCTCATCACCCATGATACAACAAACTACTCAACAATAGTCTGCAATCTCCCGATAAGAGGGCACGTAACAAAAAGGTCCCTGTGAACCAGCTGCCAGTCATCCCATGGCTCTAAACCTCTATAAGGTCTCCACACTATGGCTATCAAGTCATCAAGTGGCCACCACCAAAAATTGGTCTTTCCCAGATGGGGTTGTGTGACATAGCTGGCATACTTATATATAATTGGTTGCCCAAGCTCTCTACTATCATCTACTATCGACCAAAAAACTGGGAGGTGCTCCCAAGCCCAAACTTGTAAAATAAATACACCTACAACCATGCTCCTCCCATCCCTATATACAATCGCATGCATCTCATGATACATGTGGGCCAATATACAAGAACTCCAACCAAGCCGCTGAGGGGTCTCCATCAATCTCATCAACATCCTACCCCATCCACACTGGAAACCCTGCTGCCCTCTATTTGGCATCAAAAAACAACCGATAAATCCTGCTAGAACACACGCTAGAGGAAACTCCTTGCTGTATCTGCTCATCATAATGTCCCAACTAATGGAATGGGTCAAAATGTTTGGATCCCTGAGTACATGTCTAACCACCTGTAGTCCAGGTAACAATGTTGCCTCATAATCCACCTTATCCCCAGCAAAAGCGATATGAAGGATCCTATATACATCCTTGGGAGTGATAGTCAACTCCCCCAATGGAAAATGAAACGTGTTATGCTCTGAATGGAAACGCTCAACCAATGCTGTGAGCATACCATAATTCACATGGATATCTGGTAAACCAAGAAGATGAGTCAAACAACACAAGTCAATATGAGCCTGATCAACCTCTGATAAATGTCGTACTAATTCCATGGTGGGAGGATAAATGCATCTGAAAAGCACAGGAGGTAATCGAACCTGCAAAAACCCAACAATGAAGCATCAGAAAACATTCCAAATGAGCCTACAAGAGAAGTAAAATATCACGCAAATCCAACTAAGTCAAGTACAAAATAAAAATTTCAAGGCTAGATCTTCATAAATGCCCACTGTTTCTCGAATGACAAAACACAACAGGGCAGCATCTCGTACTAGTCAGGATTGACCTTAGTACGATAAAACATTCCCAAATGATGCATTATTAGACCTCGCACGACAAAATGGTCTTTTTACAGACATGTCATACGACACAAGGGTAGGGTTCGAACGAAAATTCTAGTGGCCTAAAATGACAAAAAAAAATTTAACAGTTACTCGTATGAGACAGAATCCTGTCTCGCACGATAAAACATGAAACCCGACCCCAAACATGTGAAAAACTTGAAAAATGAGCAAAAAAATTCAAAATCGAAAACATAAAGAGGCTTAAGATCGATCACTTACCATTGGCTCATAGTTTCGGGGTTGATTATGTCATCTTTAGCGCTCGAATTGATGCATACAAGTAGGGACCACCATTTTCTTCGCAGAAAGCTTTTTGAATTTTCAAACTTGGAGTTTTTAAATGATTTGAAAATGACACTTTCCTCCCATATATAGCCAAAAACCTCCATTTGCCCATGGTTTAGATGACCATTTTTAGGGTATTACATTTGCCCCTCCAAGTTTGAAGAGAAAGGTTCACACATTAATTAAAAGAGGGGCAAATGTAATACCCTAAAAATGATCATCTAAACCATGGGCCCCTAATCTCGACAACATCACCAAGGTCCTAACCAAAGGTAATTAAATCAAACATGGGCACATTATTAATTCTTTAATCACCAAATATCACATGGCAAATCAATTACTCAATATTAATTAAATATTTATTTAATTAATTGAATCATTTCCAAGAATATCATTTTGATCAATTATCCTATTTTAATTTACTAAATATCCTTGCATATTTAATTAATTAAAAAAATTAACATTTAATCATACAAAAGGAATTAATTTATTACAAAAGAGGAATTAATCACAAAGCAAGAGTTGAATTGAAATTAAACAAAAAGAATTGAATTGAGAGAAAAATCAAACTTGAGATATTATTCCTTTTTCTAAATTTAGAACTTGAAATCAGAAAAGCAATTAAATTGAATTATTGATTATTCTCTAAAATTGGAACTAAAAGCTTTTCAGAAAAATGAAGTTCAATTGCATTGAAAAGACCTTTCTCTTGAATAAATCAAATATATGCATGGAATTATCTATTTTTATCACAAATGCATGGAATTAATTAAACCTTATTTCTAATGCAACTTGAACTTCTTATCTAAATGCATTTCAATTAAACTATAATTGGAATCTATCTCAAGGTTAACTAAACTTGATTTCTCAATTATTTTCAATTAATCCTAAATTGAGCTTTTCTCTTGTAATTCTCTATAAATTCAGCCTTCAGCTCTCATTCCAATTCACCCCAGAGATTTTTGACAACATGCTTGAAGATAATTATCACGCAATTTTTTCTTTGGAGTCATTGAAGATCATTTTACTTTTTAGATTATTTGCATCCATATTTAGTTTATTCATTATTGCTTGAATCCATTATTGCTTGAATTCATTATTGCTTGAATTATTCATCCATTTTGCATCCATATAGTTAATATCATATAGATTTAATCCTTCATCTTAGTGTAGTCTAGTCACTTGTATTGCTTATAAAAAAATCTGAGAGCAATCTTATACTCACATCTTTTAGAAGGCAATTAGTCGCTTTGTTATGGTTTATTATTTATTGATTATTTATTTACTAACCATACATGTAATGACTTAATTGAAGTGTTGTGCTTACACCTACATACCACTTTTTCACACACACATAACATAGAGATTTGTATGTGGAAACCCTATAAGGAGAAAAACCATGGTGGGAAACCTTACCCACAATCAGATGATACTACTGTAGATAGTATGTGTGTACAAATGGGGTCTTCACATGCAGAAAGGCCAACCACTTAGAGCTCACTGCTCAATCACAAAATAGGAGTTACACTAACTACAATTGGATGATTAAATCCAATGATAATGTACTGCTCAAAGTAGCATCTCCAATGCTGGATTCAGTACTGGTTAAGCTTTGATTATCTCCTTCTCTATGGTCTTCTCATATGATCTTCAATTTGCACATACCATGTTACAATACAATAACCATATACCTTCTATTTTGTTCTCTCCCTCAATTACATTATCTCACAAATGAGATCTTACATATATACCAAAACCTAAGACCAAATGTGTAGGTCGGCTCACTAAGCATATTACAATAAAATCAATTACAACAAGTAAGTCAAGATGCGATGCATCATGTCAGCTCAATAACAATACCAATTGATTAAACCATCTCCATAATGTGTCATGCTGATCTAGAATAGATAACGCATGTTGGTCCATAACCTAGACCAATTTGCCGGTGACAACAAATATGTCGACCCGATTAGACCAATAACCAAATCACCAAAACCAAGTGTCCAAACTATGTCTTCGACATAAACAAGTGACCTCCAGATGATAACAAGTCATTCTCAATGTTAGTGAACAACATAACCTGCCGGTGAACCAAGTACCAGTGACTATGCATAAGTCACTAAACTTGCCAGTGAACATAACCAAAAATCTCCAGAAGGATAAGTGTGGATAAGTGTTGACATCAATGACAAAACTAACGCAACATATCCATAATACCAACAAGGAGGGGGATTGTTGGTGGTGGGTGACTATCCCACGTGAGGATTCACAACATGGTTTAACATCCTCTTGTGGATTATATAAGTCTAGTGGTTGTATCAGGCATTGATAGTTCAATCCTTTCGTGCAACGACAACCCTAGCTTGTAACAGATCTACACCTGAATCTAGTGCAGGATCTTCATCTAGTAACTAAGGCATTTGGCCTTAGGGGTGGCATTCTCATGGAAAATCTTGGAGAACCCCCCTAAAGAGATCTGTGATCGATCAAGGTTGATTGCAAATACTTGGAGATGATTATCTAGAATTCATCATACCGATCTTGGAATCTAGTGGATTAGATTATTTAGAACATTACATCCGGTTTAACTTTATAATTGTATTTATTTCAACTTAAAGTTAGGGTTTATAGAGTTAAAAAGGGAAAAATATGAATCATTTCTCACATTGCGAGTGAAGAGTTCAAGCTATAGAGTGAGGCGAACCATATTTCAAAGTGTTTAGAAGGCTTGAGGTGATCCGATAAGAAGTTCCTTGTGCATTTGATAGAAGAAAAAGGTATTTACCGAAGCGTGTTCATCCTTTGAACCCTAAATTTCTTGAAATGGTGTCTTCTTCAATTGATACATCTTTGGTAGTAGAAATTTTTGAGTGAACAAAGGCCACAATTTAAAAGACATCCATTTAAATTTCTTGAGGATGATCTCAATAGTTCTTTTTTGTCCATTCAGTACAGAGTTCTACACGTTGATGATTTTAGGGCATACATTCATTGGAGAATTGAGGAAACTAAAAGTAAGGACATCCTAACCTTGTATACTGAGCACATAATGGATGAAGTTAGAAACCCCAAACTTGAATATGCATAGTTACAGAAGAAGGGTTTCACGTAGTTTTTTTACTTTCCAACGTTCAATGAGGATGAATGGGTAAGATTTTTTTGAGTTGTGTCCACAATGAATTTATATGGCTGGACCGACCTTATGAGATAACCAAGAAGGTCATACATATAGTCACATGTATGCACCAAACAGGTGGGAAACCTAATTTGAGGAAGGTAACAAACCCAACCATCACAAACTAATCGGTGCTCAATTTGAGAGAAGATCAATGATGATTGATGATATCTTAGAGAATGATGTTAAATTTGCATCAATGATTATTGGGTATTGTTGGCCCAGTTTGTCATTGCGTCAAAAGACCAATCTATCAACTCTTGATACAAACTATAGAGATATGGATCGCATGAGAGACAATTAGTCCATTGTCACGAATCTTGAGGAGAGTTCTGACCATTTTGCCAAAAATATCCCCCAACGTTACCCGGGGGGATTCAAATCAGTGACCCTATGCTTTGATACCATTTGTTGGCCTAGTTTTTACGTTATGTCAAAAGACTGATCTATCAATGCTTGATACAAACTATAGAGATATGGATCACACAGGATTTGGTTAGTCCCTTGTCATGAATCTCAAGGGAGCACTGACCATTTTACCAACAAGTACAAAGTTTATCAGTCTCTATTACTACAATATATGCAACCTATCAAATGGTGAAAGAGGATATGCAATATGACTTGTGCATAGTTCTTCTTGAAGAGCTCCTGAGAAATTTGAAGAAAATCAAATTAGATAAGAAGCATGTTTTCAAATTCGGTTCATTGATTGTCTGCCTAGCACTATACTTCATGAAAGAAATCCTCAAGATAGACATGGTCCAATAGGCATTTGACTTGCTGGTAGCCACTCACATCAAACAAAGTTTGCTATCATGCCCAAACTTTTGGCCAAAAACACAACAATTTTTTTTTAACAACACTATAATACTAAATGTTCTAAGATCAAAAGATGTGATAATTAAATTTGTTTACACTAAAGGTAACTCATGCGTTAAAATAATGGGTGCCTATAGTTAATTTAATTAACTTAACAATTTTAGCATGTACATTTTTAATACTGAAATATTTTACCCTAGAAGTCTTCACAACTTTATTAATTAAGTAATTAATTTACCCAAATAATTATTCAATTTTTAATGAAGAGAGATTAATCATCCCTAATAGTATTAATTACTTCTGATACTAATAAAATAAATGCTAATAAATATTCCATTGAAATCATAAATAACTAATTAAGCCAATGCGAATAATGTTTTTAAATTCGTCTATTAAAGTTAACTAAATCAAATATAATAATTTCCTAACAAATAACTTCACATTAATGTCGAAATAAATCCCCCTTAACTATTAAATATCAAATATTTAATATTCAACAATAAATTACCCCTTTAGCCTAAAAATAATCATTTTACTTTTAATAATATCCATAATTAAATTTTATAAAAAGAAATTAAACCTATATATATATATATATATATATATATATATATATATATAGTTCAACCAATGGAAACCCATAATTAAATGTTTTAAGAAAATTAACTCTCTCTCTCTATATATATATTTATTTATTTATTTAAAGTTAATCCCCTAATACCAATTATAAAAATAACTTAATTTCAAATGGGGTTTTCCCATTTCAAAATTTAAAAAGGTTTGCCCCCCCCTTTATCATTTTATTTCTCTCTTTTTTTTATATTAACCCTAACTAGAGTTTATTTTTCTTTTATAACTTTATATCTTATCTATGCTTCCTTTGTTATTTACTAACCCTAACTTGAAATTGGGTTAGGGTTTCATTTCTTACTATATTTTTTTTTGAGTGTGTGTGTGTGTGTGTGTGTGTGTGTGTGTGTGTGTGTGTGTGTGTGTGTGTGTGTGTGTGTGTTTGTAGGGTGTGAAGGCTTGGTTGAAAGGCAAGGTAGAGGCAAGGAAAGGGAAGGTAGAGGTGGGGTGATTGGTGCAATGGGCAGCACAAAGGGTGTTGGCATTATAATAGACATTAAGAGATTGTTGGCATTTCAATTAGGATATTGAGATGGTTGTTGATAATTATGGATATAACTGATTTAGGATGTTTACTGTCTTCACAATATTATTTTGTCATTCATGTCAAGAAATTGATTTTCTAATTTAGTAGGATGTTGCCATATCTTAAGAAGTATGTTTTGAAGAGAATTAAGATGTCAGTAAAAGACATAGAAAGAATGTGATGAATAAGGGGAGGAATAAATTCAATGGGCAACTATTACCAAGTTAGACAATGATGAGATCATGTTGTTTAGATTGTTTTGATATCCTAAACATGCTATTGTTTGTAAGGTTAATACTATATTATGTTACCAAGCAAGGAACCTAGTCGGTAAACCCTAAGGTTATCGCTATCGGTTAATGAAGGAAGAATGTCTACCAAGTGAAGTTTAGTATTTACCAAGTTGCAACCGAGTAATAACAGAATGCATTGGATGTATACATGCATTATTTAATGATGGAAGCTGATGAGTTGGATATGATTAAATGATTGATACAATGTGTATGAAGTTTGTTAAGGATCTATGGCAATGGAAGATTGGCAGGAAGATCTATAGCTTAGATTGAACTGCAATACCCTAGCACAAGTTCCAAGAAATGTATGCAAGTTCCAAGGTGAGGTAAAACATTTTTCAGATCGAAGGATACATTGAACCTGGTCAAGATTGAAGATCTAATGGCTATGATTGATCATGGGAAATGTGATAAAAGAGATTAAGCGGCTAGCAAATTGTTTATAAATAAGGAACTGTTGATAAACAATGCATGTGGGCAAGTGTAAGCATAGGGATGCTACATAGTGATTACTGAGAATAGAAGATTGAAGACCTATTTGAATAATAGAGTAAGGAGCCCAGCAGAGGGACAAGATAAGTCCTATGACTATCTTGTATTGAGCAAATAAGAATCTTCTTTAGCATTTTAGATATAAAGTTGCAGACATACTCATTACTGTTGTTTATTTGTAAGTGATAGAAAATATCTTAACTGAGTGGACTTAACAATCTTATTTGTAAACCCTCTAGAAAGGTGACATTCTGATTGAGTGTTTGAAACCCTTTAACAAGGTCACTTCTAACAAGGTGAAGGTCCTAACAGATCTGAGGGAAATCCCTTAACCGGGTCACATCTAGCAATGTGTTTGTAATCTTTAACAGGATTTACTTTTAACTAAGCATACTCTAGAAGACTATATTTCTTAGTGGGTCCAAAATCCCACAGTGGTTTTTCCCTATTTGAGTTTCCATGTTAAATCTAGTGTTAAATGTGTTGTAATGTTATCTGTTTATGAGTTTGCATGTTTTATAGTTTTGGTTACATATATCTATTAAAGCTACCGAGGTTGAATCTGTTGATTTCAGGGAAGTTTAAGTTTGTATGATTCACCCCCCCCCTCTCATCTTGTTAGCTTGGCATCTGTACTTAACAATTAGTATCAGAACTATCAATTGGTATTAGAGCTATCAATTGGTATTAGAGCTTTGGACTCTGAAAGAAAAGTTTAAAGGTACTTGAGGAAAAGATCCAAGGATGTATAAGAGGGATGCACTGAAGCTGAATAAGCCAAGTTTCTCTACATGGCAAAAAAGGATGAAGCTACACCTATTTGGAGAATGATTTCATTACACCTAGCACCTATCCATTGACAATGGAAGAGATAAAGGCAAAGCAAGAACATATTCAAGGAATGATTGAAATAACATCTGCATTGACCAGCTCAGAGTTTAATGATATAGAAGGCTGCAATGATGCCAAGGCAATGTGGGACAGGCTCATATCTATGTATGGTGGTGATGAACATGTTCAAAGAGCAAAAGTGGACAGTCTAAGAGGACAACTTGAATCTATGAGAATGAATGAAGGTGAGAACATAAGCCAGTACAGTACAAGGTTAAAAGAGATTGTCAATCAAATCAAAGGAGCAAGAGGAACCATTGAAGAGAAGGATGTCACAAGTAAGTTATTAAGAACCCTTCTACCTGCTTATGCAATCCGAGTCTCTGCAATCAATGAATTGAGGTTTGTACCCAATATACTAGTTTATTTGGATGCTACTATTGGTAAGCTACATGCATTTGAGTTAAGTAACTTTGATAACAGTGGGTCTTCGGTAAATAAAATTGAGTCTGCATTTAGTTCTTTTCATCTTGATGAATCTGATGATTACAATGATAGAAAGTATAAGTACTCTAAAGGGAATCACAATGGAGCAAGTGAAAGATTTTGCAAAAACATGGAGGAGGTACACAAACTTTATGAAGAAATCAGAAAGCAAGAAGAGTTTGAAGCACTATTAGCTAGAAGGCTACCGAGAGGAAAAGGTAAGTACAAAGGAAAGTTGCCTTTGAAATGTTTTAACTGTGATAGAATAGGACATATGGCTTCTAATTGTCCTGACAAAGAATCTAGTGAAAAGAAAGATTACTGACATGACAGACAGAAAGATAATCATTATAAAGGACACCAAGACTTCAAAAGAAGAGATAAAAAGACATGTCTAATAGCTGATGAGGAATCTAATGATGATAAATTAGATGAAACTGATATAGAGGAAGTTGTTTATGTGGCTATCAAAGATGGATTAGATGAAGAAAGGTATGAAGAAAAATCTTTAATATCTCACATAAATACTAATGATTCTTGGATCATAGATAGTGGATGCTCACATCACATGATAGGTGATAAACATAAGTTTGTTATGTTAGAAGATTGTGATGGAGGTTATGTAAGATTTGGTAATGATGCACCATGTTCAGTGAGAGGTAAAGGATCTATAACACTTCTTGACAATGATAAATGTAATGATGCTTATTGGGTTGAAGGTTTGAAATACAATTTGTTGAGTGTAGCATAGCTAAACAATACAAGATACCGAATAGCGTTTTAGAAAGGAATTGTCAAAGTTTATGACAAGCATGGGAAGTTAGCAACTACCAGGACACAAACAAAATTTAACACATTTCACCTTGACTCAACTTAGAATAAGTGTCTATATGCAAAGATAGATGATACCTAGTTATGGTATAAAAGGTTTTGTCATGTAAATTTTGATAATCTGATCAAAATAAGTAAGAAGCACCGAGTAAGAGGTCTATCGAGTCTTGAGAAACCTGAGAATGCTATATGCCAAGGATGCTAGATGGGTAAGATGACAAGATCAAGCTTTACATGTAATTCATACACTTCTAAGGGAATTTTAGATCTTGTGCACACTAATCTTTGTGGTCCTATGAAAGTCCAGAGTTATTATGGTGATAAGTACTTCATATTATTTGTGGATGATTACTCAAGGATGATGTGAGTAATGTTTTTAAAAGAAAAATCAGAAGCTTTTCAAATGTTTAAATGGTACAAGGAAAGAGTTGAAAATGAAATAGGAAGACAACTAAAATGTCTTAGATCTAATAGAGGAGGAGAGTTCACCTCTGATGAGTTCAACTTATTCTACAATGATCATGGTATAAAAAGACAAGTCTCTAGACCAAGAACTCAACAACAAAATGGAATTGCTGAGAGAAGAAATAGATCAATTATGGATTGTGCAAGAACCTTGATGATAGAAAAGAAGGTACCTCAAACATTTTGGAGAGAAGCAATAAGTACTACAGTTTATACCTTGAACCGAGTACAACTAGAGAAAGGAACCTTAAAGACACCATATGAAATCTGGTATGACAAGAAACCTAATGTAAGTTATTTTAAAATATTTGGAAGTAGATTCACAAAGATGACAGAAATGGTAAGTTTGATCAGAAAAGTGAAGAAGGAACATTTCTTGGTTATTCTTCTAGAAGCAAAGCATTTAAATGTCTAATCAAATCCTCTAACAAAATAGTAGAAAGTGCAAATGTGAAAATTGATGAATTCGCAGAAAGAAATGATGAAGGAAACTCCAAAGAACTAGAAGATTATGAAGGATTTGTATATGTTCAACCGAGAAGTCCTACCAAGAAAACTACTAAAAGAAATGAAGAGAATATCCAGTTACTGAGTGATAAAGAAGATCATCTAGAGTCTACCGAGCCTGTATTAGCCAAGTATGTTAGAAGGAATCATGCATCAAGTCAGATTATAGGAGATAAGAATGATCCAGTGATGACAAGGAATAAACTGAGATAGAACACATGCCTGATATCTGAATTTGAACCGAGGATAGTGAAAGAGGCATTTAATAGTGAAGATTGGATAAATGCAATGACAGATAAGATTGATCAAATCAAGAAGAATGACACATGGACACTAGTCCCAGACACTAGTCCCAAGACCGAAGGACAAAAATGTAATCGATACAAAGTGGATTTTTAGAAACAAGATGAATGAAAAAGGTGAGGTCATTCGAAATAAAGCAAGACTAGTTTGCAAAGGTTATGCTCAAGAAGAGGGAATTGATTATGGTGAGACTTTTGCACCTGTGGCAAGACTTGAAGGAGTAAGAACATTGTTGGCATATGTTGCTTATAAGAATTTCAAAGTATATCAAATGGATGTCAAATCTGCATTTTTGAATGGTATATTAGAAGAAGAAGTTTTTATTGAACAACCTAAAGGATTTGTTGAAGGAGAGAATAAAGATCAGGTATGTAAATTGAACAAAGTTTTATATGGTCTGAAACAAGCACCTAGAGCATGGTATGAAAAATTGCACTCTTATTTAATCAAGATTGGTTTTATAAGGACAAGTGAAAACAACAATATGTACATGAAGAATGATGAAAATGGAATACTGATCTCAGCCATATTTGTTGATGATATTATCTTTTGTGGAAATGACTCTTTATGTAAGAATTTTGGAAATGAAGTGAGCAAAGAATTTGAGATGTCATTAATCGGTGAGATAAAGTATTTTATAGGTCTACAGATACTACAAATGAAAGGTGATATTTTCATTACTCAATCCAAGTACATAAAGGAAATCTTGAAGAAATTTGGAATGGAGGATTCAAAACTAGTAAGTACTCCTATGGCTACCAACTGTAAACTATCAAAGAATGATGAATCTGTATTTGTTGATGAGACACTTTACCAATCTATGATTGTAAAGTTGCAATAGGTTCTTCAAAACAGGCCAGACATAGCACATGCAGTAGGTATAGTTGTAAGATTTTCTATAGATCCCAAGGAAACACACATGACAACAATCAAGAGAATTTTCAGATACTTGAAAGGTACTGAGGATTATGGCTTAGTATATTAGAAAAGAAATGACTTTAATTTAAAAGTTTATACTGATGCTGATTAGGCAGGCAACATAGATGACAGGAAAAGCACAAGTGGTGGAGCTTTCTTTTTAGGAGAAAGACTAATGAGTTGGCTTAGCAAGAAACAAGGATGTATTTCACAGTCAACAATAGAAGCTGAATATGTTGCTGTAGCATTAAATTGTACCAATATAGCATGGATCAAACAACTATTGGAAGGCACAAATGAGAAAGTTACCGAGCTAGTAACTATATTCTATGATAATACTAGTGCCATTAACATTTCAAAGAATCCTATTATGCACTCTAAGAGAAAGCACATCTCTATCAAAGATCATTATCTTAGAGAAGAAGCTCAAGAAAAGAAAGTGGTGTTGGAGTATGTTAGTTCAAAGGAACAAATAACAAATATTTTCACCAAGCCACTATCAAGGGACACTTTTGAGTATCTCAAAAGTAAGTTAGGGGTCCTACCCCTATCTTCTACTCACTGACCGAGTTTAGTGAAAGCATCAATTCAATGACTCTAAAGAATATATTTTAGGAGTTGATGCTGATTTACACACTTTAGGATGTTTTCTAAAGGTGTACAGGAAACAAAAATAGGGAATAGGAATTGAAGATAAAATTCTCTAACCAAGACTGAGTTGATACCGAACAGCAAAGGAATTACTTCACACAGGAAGAAATTATGTATTAGTTTTCTTTTGGAATTGTTGTCAAAGGGGAGAAGACTAATGATAGGGGGAGAGCATTTCAACAATCTGAGAAATCATAATCACGGCAATATGAATTTGAATCTTTTAGGTCAAATCAATCGGTTTTGCCATCAATGCCAAAGGGGGAGATTGTTGGCATTATAACAGACATTAAGAGATTGTTGGCATTTCAATTATGATATTGAGAAGGTTGTTGATAATTATGGATATAACTGATTTAGGATGTTTACTGTCTTCACAATATTATTTTGTCATTGATGTCAAGAAATTGATTTTCTAATTTAGTAGGATGTTGCCATATCTTAAGAAGTATGTTTTGAAGAGAATTAAGATGTCGGTAAAAAACACAGAAAGAATGTGATGAATAAGGGGAGGAATAAGTTATTCAATGGGAAACTATTACCGAGTTAGACAATGATGAGATCATTTTGTTTAGATTGTTTTGATATCCTACATATGCTATTGTCTGTAAGGTTAATACTATACTATGTTACCGAGAAAGGAACTAAGTCGGTAAACCCTAAGGTTATCACTATCGGTTAATGAAAGTGGAATGTCCATCGAGTGAAGTTTAGTATTTACCGAGTTGCAACCGAGTAATAATAGAATGCATTGGATTTATACATGCATTATTTAATGATGGAAGTTGATGAGTTGGATATGATTAAATGATTGATACAACATGTATGAAGTTTGTTAAGGATCTATGGCAATGGAAGATCGACAGGAAGATCTACAGCTCAGATTGAACCACAATACCCTAGCACAAGTTCCAAGAAATGTATGCAAGTTCCAAGGCGAGGTAAAACATTTTCAAATCGAAGGATACATTGAACCTGGTCAAGATTGAAGATCTGATGGCTATGATTGATCATGGGAAATGTGATAAAAGAGATTAAGCAGTTAGCAAATTGTTTATAAATAAGGAACTATTGATAAACAATGCATGCGGGAAAGTGTAAGCATAGGGATGCTACATAGTGATTACCGAGTACAAAAGCTTGAAGACCTGTTTGGATAACAAAGTAAGGAGCCTAGCAGAGGGACAAGATAAGTCCTATGACTAGATTGTATTGAGCAAAGAAGAATCTGCTTTAGCATTTTAGATGCAAAGTTGCAGACATACTCATTACTATTGTTTATTTGTAAGTGACAGAAAATCTCTTAACCGAGTGGACTTAAGAGTCTTATTTGTAAATCCTCTAGCAAGGTGACATTCTGATTGAGTGTTTGAAACCCTTTAACAAGGTCACTTTTGACAAGGTGAAGATCTTAATAGATCTGAGCGAATTCCCTTAACCAGGTCACATCTAGCAATGTGTTTGTAATCTTTAACAGGATTTGCTTTTAACCAAGCATACTCTAGAAGAGTATATTTCTTAGTGGGTTCGAAATCCCACAGTTGTTTTTCCATATTTGGGTTTCCACATTAAATCTGGTGTTGAATGTGTTGTGATGTTATATATTTATGAGTTTGTATGTTTTACAGTTTTGGTTACATATATCTGTTAAATCTACCGAGGTTGAATCTGTTGATTTCATGGAAGCTTAAGTTTGTATGATCACCCCTCCATCTCATTTTGTTAGCTTGGCATCTGTACTTAACAATTAGTATCAGAGCTATCAAAGGGGGGCAACTGTGGGTACCAACCCATAGGGTGACCAAGGTCATGCTTGTGGGTCGTGGCCCATGGTGGCAACCGAAGCCATCCCTATGGGTCGCAGCCCATAGTGCGGTCAGAGCCACTCTGTGGGTTCCGACTCATAGTGCCTCACGACACCAAAAAAATCGGCCTCCTTTTTTTTTGCATAGTTTTTTTTTTTTAGAATGATAATTTTTTATTTATTTTTAATATATATTATTTCCAAAGTATTTATAAATATATATTTATATATATGTATATATAGCTATATGTATATATATATATAGAAAGAGAGAGAGAAGGGCAATATATATATATATATATGCAATATTCCATTAACTTAGAGTAAATTATCTTATAAACATAATAGATTGTTCAATAATGTGAAGTTTTTTGTTTTTTAAAAATAAGAATGCATAGATTTAATATTTCCACTGAATGTGTATTTCCAGATTTATAAATTTGGCAGAAATATTTTATTTTATAGCAACAATAACCTTTCTAATTTATTATTTATCCATTAAAACAACAAGATGCAATTATTGAAAAAGATTAGGACTAACTCTAAGAAGTATTTTTTTTCTTTTTAATCTATAAATAGAAATAAACATTTCTTTTCTATTAACAACTATGCAACTAACATACACATTGCTGAAAAGATAAGATGAAATAAATGATATGACTTAAATGTTTATCTGACATTTTTCATTTTAACATGCATTTCATTTAAATAGATAATAAAATAGAAAACAAGATTACCATTCCTACTTAATTTCAAGGTATAACTATATAGGAATAACTCAAATGCTTCTTTGATTTCTTGCAATGAATATACTCAACTAAATATACATTTTTTTTTAATTTCCTTTACAAAATAAAAAGAAGGTTAAAACCTCAAGCCTCTTCATTTCTAGAAAAATGAGGACTTGTCAAATTACTTTTTTTTTTTTTTCTCATCGAATCTCAAATGCATTAAATAGGAACTTGCACAAGCTTGAATTTACTCCATCCTTTATTCCCAAAGAAAACATGCAAATAAAGTTTGTAGTTTGTGACAATGGAGGCTCACCTCCCAACCTAGGCTTACATGAAAAAACCCCTGAGCTAGGAGAACCAAGGATAAATGGGTTACAAACATCTCAACCAAAAAACAATAAGAAACTCATCACACTTGAACTCCCAACCCAAGGATAAACAAAGTCACCAAGTGACTATTTCTTTTGTGGGGTGAAGGTTGACCAAGTACCTAGAGGAGATCTGCAATAAGGAGAAAACAATGCCTTTACAAGGCTACCAAAGTAGAACCACCACAAGTCACATACTTGTCCCAAAATAACCTTATGACCCCCTTTGCATAAACATAAAAATAAAATGCAACAAGGGTCCCATAACCCTTGTGTATCTCTCTCTTCTAAGAAGAGAGTCTCTACACTCTTAGGTTGTCAAGCAACCCTTCACCCCCAAGGATAGTCTACCCTCCCAAGGGTGAGTATGGCCTTGAAAACACACAAATACATAAACCATACAACACATAAAAATAACACAAGGAAGAACTCAAAAATAAAGTTCCCAATTAACATAAACAACAAGCAAAATGCACATACAGTCTTTCTTCACCATGACAATAAAATGTAATATGCAAGGATGAAATACTACCAACATTAATCCTTCAAATGGAATGAGGAAAGGTTGAAGGAGAGCTGCCCAATCCACTACTTTTCTTTCCAAATCTTAGAAATGCAACTCCAAAAAAAAACCAAAAGTTCCAACATAATTCTAAGTCTCCAAAAATGGAGAGTGGGTGATCAAAATCCTTTCCCTAAGTAGACTCTTCTCACACTTTCCAACCTCTTGGAAAGGGTGTGAGATTTCATAGGTTGGTCTTCCCAACCTCTTACAGGCTCTCTAAAAAAGGCGACCCAAAAAGGTAAAAGAAAAATGGGGAAGAGCAACTATCACTCAATTGGAAGGTTGTCTAACCTAGGAGAAATTCTCAAAAGTTGAATTTCGGCCATCTTGGAAAACTCAACTTTTGAGGTGACTTGATAGTCACATGTGAGTGGAAACATGGTTAAAATTGACCATAACTCATAGGTATAACATATGGACCTTTAAAAATACCCTTTACTTAACCTTAGGAGTTAGTTTGACCCTCTAGAAACTCACCTAAAGTTTACCTACGGGTCAAACTTGACTTGACTTTTCTAATGGCTCTCTATCCAAGACTCTCTTGGGACCATACTAAGATATTTTGAAAAATGCATTGGTTATACAAATTCCCTCTAAGAGACATGTCACTACCAAATCACTTCACAACATAAGTATCAAGTGACACCATAAAAATAAACAATACTTAAATACACATGGGAATGTCTCTTTTTGAAATTAACAAATTTAACAAATTCAATTTAAACACACATTCAAGAATTCACATTTACAAATAAAACACATTACACATGAGGTGTTGTCTCTCCAAATAGACAACCCTTGGCTTCACAAACACACATAGATTTAGCTTGATTCTCTAAATAATTTCCATGGTCACATGAATTAGTTTTCCTACACAACTCACTTTGCACATTAGTAATCCCAAATAATCACGTGTAGTATTAATATATGAAAAAGATATAATTCAGACACTTTGCATACAATTCAAATCATAATAATCAAATACCAATTATCCAATAAAATACACATAAAATAATTTACTTAATGGCATCATCATAATCATCATGAAATTCAATCATTCATAAGGCATGCATCCATAATTTCTAACATCATAAATAAAGTACTGCAAATCACAAATAAATGACATACACCATCTCAATGTTATCCAATCACTGGATCATATAGAATCTATATTCATAATGCATCAAAATAAAGTATCAATAATAGGTCCAATATGAAAAATAACTTCAATGCTATGATGGCTCGGGGTAGGGCCTCACATTTGCAAATATTGAGAAACAAAGAGAATCAGACAATAACCATATGGAGTTTCTTCAAAACTTTCCAAGGTAGAGTGAAGAATAGGGAAAGGATCCCTAACGAAGTAGTGGACAAATATGCAGACACTATTTGTTTAATTGTCAACAAGGACTAGTGCCATATGGAGATAGTAGAGCCAAGGATAGTATGGATAATACTAATGGGCTATGAGGTTGATGCTCAAACTCTTGAAGGTTGTTCTCAACATCTTTTGAGAAAACCGGTTGACACACAAGAACCATAATTTAGCACATTCAAAGAAAAAGATATACAATTGCATAAGAAGTTCACTCATCCTAAAAGGAAGAGGAAGGTAACAAAATGGCTGAGGTTGTGGCTGAATAAATGGGCTTTACCAAAGAAGCTATCAAGAAATCCAAGGAGAACAAAGCTCAGAGGGAAGCAGAGGAGAAATCAAAAATGCCTAAGACTGAACCGGTTCCCTCCAAGCCTAAGGAGACTAAGTCTTCTCCTACTCTAGTGAAGCCATCTCCTCAATCAATAGCTCAAAGATCATCTGGAAAAGGAGTAATGAAGAAGAAGATGAAACTGAAAAGAACTTATGTCATTGTATCTCATGTTACATCTAAGACAAAATCCAATGAGGAAGCAGAGAAAGCTAAGAAGAAAGGAGAATTTGTCAGAGTGGTTACAAAATCTTAGTCTGGTGGTACCCAACAAAGCAAGAAGACTAAATCAGAAAACTTCTCTAACTGGTCGGCCTAAAAGAGGTAGAAAGCTAAGGACAAAACTTGATGAATATCTTGAATCCAGCAAGGTGGAAGGTAAGTATACCATCATTCCTCTATTGACTGCAAAATAATTGACTGATGAAATAGTCATTAATGATAATCTCAAGAATAATATTGCACACTATGAAAATTTTGATGAGAATGATCAGAGGAAAATTGAGGAAGCTATTGTGTTGCATTTGCATAACTTTAGCAAGTCATTAATTGAGTTAGAACATAGCATTCCAAAAGATCCATACAATATTCTTGATGCTAGATGGCTAACACCAAGACGAGTAGATAAGGAAATGAAAGAGCATGAATTGAACAATATCAGTGCTTGTATTTCACAAGACGAAGTTGACAGACTCATGGAGCAAGCCAAACAAAAGGAATTCTAAAGCAAAAATAGAGTAAACAGGCTTATGATTGGCAGGGTTGAGGAAGTAAAAAAAGAAACTAAAGAGATATGGAAAAGGTTCTTAAAGAACAATCAGGTTCCAATAAACCCCAAGTTTGATGATGTATCACAGAAGGAAGATACTTCCCCTCTGAAAGCACAGGTAGGTGCTCTTGGTAATCAAAAGGGTGAAACTCAGACATAGGCATATCTAGAAGATCAGGCCAATATAACCCTTGATGCAGAAGATAGTCAAAATCCTCAAGTTGACAAAGACAACTCAAAGATGGTCGAAAGAAAAGTTGAAGAAGCCAAAGATAGGTCTTGTTCTTTAGAATTTGATCCTTTTTTGGACTGACCGGATCCCCTTGAATAATATAAATCATTATAATTAAGCATTAGAAGGTAGATAAGTTAAGATATAGAATATAGAAGATAGATCTTAAGATTTGAGGTCTCGATTGTGGCCTGTTCTATAACTAAGCATGTTTTAGCAAGCCAGTGAGCTGGTTTCTTTAACCTGATTGTTAAAGGTTGATTGTAAGTATTTTTCATGATATAATTCATTTAGTTCTGCATTTCCTCCATCATATCCTTGTGTTTCTATTGTGTTTACTATTGTTGACTAGGCTAGATTGATCTCTTTGAGGTCCCTCCTAACTGATGACCACCAAAAAGAGGAATCTGAGAAGGTCAAGGTACAGGATAAGGTAGAAGAGGTGAATAAGGGAAACTAGAAATTTGATAATGTCCTGATAACCATGGAAATTGACATATTGAAGGACAAAGGGAGAAGGATTCTACCTCAAATCTCCATCAATTTTGATGGACGTCTTAACATTGGTCAGATGTCACTGGCTGAGAGGCTGATGGTTGTTGCAACAGTTTAGGCTCTGTAGCGTCCCAAAATTGCGACACTTGCAATTTTGACTGCATTTCGGTCTTCACGATGGCGACGCAACACACAACCTGAATGGAGACCCCAAAACTTGCTCACGACACTGAAAACTGCATTTTTCAAGCACCATTGGCCTGAACCTCCTTGCACCCCGCTGTCCCGGAGGTGGGACCAGAGCGCCCAGCGCCCTGGTCCCTCAGGACCATGGCGCCCAGCGCCCTGGTCCCTGGGTCCTATTTTGGGCCCGGTTTCCTAAGTGATATCGGGTCTTTTTTATTGCAATTTGGAAATATACTTCCCTGGTCGGCCTAAGGTCGGGAAAATCAGTCTATCAGCCCTAATTGACAAGTATATAAACTACATTTTTCTCTCTCATTTGGGATAGGAGAAGACATACATGACGGAAAAAGCATGGAAACTATACTCAAGCATTCAAGCATTCAAGCAATTGATCATTCCAAGTCTCCATTCAAGGCTAAGTGTTGCATTCAAGTCAAGGATTCAACCATTGAAGAGGAGATCACTTATTACATGCTACATACTACAACATACAACATCTAAACCTTTGCACATAAGGATACAAACATCCTTAGAACAAGGTATTAGTACTTGTTTTACATTACAGTCATTTACATTTACAGCACTTGCTCATTTCTTGGTTAATTCCAAAATCGGGGTTTGACCTAAAGGCAAACCCCTAATCCCTAACCCCCCATCGTCTTCGCTTTTCTGTGTGTAGGTTGCAGGTACGCGACTAAGATTGAAGATTTGGAATCCTTGTGCAGAGACGAACAGATCCCCCTTCGTTTCGCGGATTTTTCGGAGGACCGTGGCGTCGGGCGCCATCGTCCCGACAACTTTTTCTCAAATTTGCAGGACAGCGCCGTATCGACATTCTACTGCTAATTCCAGGTCCGCAGCTTCATCCTATAACCTAAACTCAGTTTATAAGCGAATCTTTATGACTTTCTATGCATCCTTAGCTTAATTTCCTTAATCAACATTCTTTACAAAAGAGGGTAGCTTTGCTTTCCAAACCCTTGAAATTCATTTAGCATCCAATCTTACATTGTGTGGGATTGAATCTTATGAGTTTCAACCCCTCTTTTGAATGTAAAGTCTTCCCCCTAAGTGAAAACCCATCGAATCCTAGCGAACCTCCCTTCTCTCTCCTCGGAGTTAGAAGAGGGGAGACCAACTAGGGTTCGACCGTGATTTTCCGCTTTACATTTTGGTGAACCCGACGTGAACATCCCTTCTAATTATTCATGATTAGATCTGAAAATTGATTCCTTGATTACATTTCCATGTTTGATCTTTTGCAAAATTTTAGAGGTGATTGCATAAAAACCCTAAATTTTCTTTTTTTTTGAACATTGAACTTGCGAAATGTTTAATTATTAATGCCTGTTTCAGATTTGCCCTTCTATTACAAATTTTCAATTCATATCTATGCTTTAATTTTGAAAATTAAGTGGTTAAATGTCAAAACCCTAATTTTTGAAACCCTCTTAATTCAACCTTTGTTTGACAATTTGACCAATCAAAACATCTCCAAATCAGCTGTAACTTTGGATTCTGTAATAAAATCACAATATCTTTCATCCCTGAAAATTTGGAAAAAAGTTGCGAGGACCGTGTTGCACTCCGAGCGCCATCATCCCGACATTTTTTCCAAAATTTCGGGAGCGAGATCTTGCTGTATTTTCCTGCTAAAATCCAGAATTTTGGCTGATTTTGTCAATTATAACACTTTCAAAATTACAGTCAAAGTTGGTCTTGTGATTGCTTGGTTTAAGGCTCCTAATCATTCAAAAATTGTGGAAATTGAAATTTTGTGTCAAAATTGTGTTCTTACTGTCCTAAATCTGAAAATTGTGTTTGCATTCATTCGAAATTTCAGTGCTTTATTCAAATCTTTGCAATTTGTGACTTTTGAAATTAAGTGCTTAATTACAACAACTTTGATTTCCGCTTTCAAAATTGAATTTTGCATGAAATTGAATCAATTTTTAAATTTCAAAACTTGCACTGCTTTTGACATTCCCTCTAAAATCATAAAATTCAAAATTTCAGTTTCCCTCTCTTTTTCAAAATTCAAATTTTGCATTTTTTGACAATCTTGATAGGGTTCAATTTTGAGATTGCAACTTTAATTTGGCCTATCTACAGATCGTAAAATCACTCAATTTTTTCAGATTAGCTCTAAAATCATCATACCTTTCATCCCTGCAAATTTCAAAAAAAGTTGCAAGGACCGTGTTGCACTCCGAGCGCCACGGTCCCGAACATTTTTTCTGAAATTTCGGGAGACTGTTGTGATTGCATTTAACAGCTTAAATCTGGAAGATTGGCTGTTTTTACTGAAAATTGCTACCTCTAAAATCAAAATCTTCTCTCTCTCTCTAGTGCATGAGTTTTACAACAGTAAGCCCTACTTACACTATTCCCGTTAGACAAAGCCGTAGAATTAAGTCCTTCCGAGGTTTAACTACCGAGGAGATGGAACCTAATTTGAGTAGCCTTTTTAACGAGGACATGGGTAATTCCTCTAATCCTCCGAATGATGAAGAAGCTCTCCATGAAGTTTCTGTTGAACAACTTTCCAAATTGGATAACCAATTTGACGATTTTCACCAATGGATGTCTTATGAGTATCCCGATAGTCAAGCTCTTCCTTTAATTGAGGGTCTAAAACGCATGCTTCAAAGTGATAAGAATGGAATTGATGTTTTACGTGGTATCGCACACATTGTGGATTCGAATGTGATGCCTATGAAGAGTTGTGCTGAATCTTTAGGTTATACACAGCCTCCTACACAAGTCAATCATTCTATTCCTTTGACCACTTCTATTGTTAGTATACCTACCTTTACATCAAACATAATGGCTACTTCTATGCAAGACATTCCTCCTGTGATCACTAGTCATGGGGGCAATCCTCCTTCTTCAATTAACCCTATTCCTTCATTCAATCCGACTTCTTCATTCATTCCTTCAATAAGTGTTCCTATTACATCTTCACAAATGAACATGACGCAAGGGGGCAATTCATTTAACCATTCCATTCCTCGTTGTAGTGTTCCTCCTATCCAATCATCCCCTATGGTTGACTATCATAGGGTCCCACCACCTTACTCTTTACCTTCTTTCAATAACATCACACCTCCATCTCAATCTAACACACCTAATATGAACTCTTCGACTGAAGCTACCATTAATAATCTTGCACAAACTGTCTCTTCTTTACAGCAACAAATTGCCTCTATGAATCAATCTAAGTTTAGTGTGCCCACATTTGATGTTGCGAGCCCACTTTCTCTTGATATTGTTCGAGCTATTCCTCCTAAACATGTTGAAATCCCGCATTTGGAGCTTTATAATGGTAAAGGAGATCCTCTAACACATGTTAAGACTTTTCAAACAATATGTACTGATTTTGCTTATGACCAAAGGTTGCTTGCAAAACTATTCACCAGAACATTAAGAGACAAAGCCCTACAATGGTATTGCTCGTTGCCTTCTTATTCTATTACTTCTTTCGAACAACTTGCAAATGCTTTCATTCAACAATTTCAAAACAATATAAGTCCTAAAGTTACTTTGATTGATTTAATGCATTGTAAACAAGGTGTTAAAGAAAAAGTGACTGATTTCATTGGTAGATATAAGCATTTGTATGCTCAAATTTCTTTTCCAGTGCCTGATAATGATATTCAAAGAATCTTTATTTCTAATTTGCAAAAAGATATTCGAGACAAACTTCTGTTTTCTGAGTTTACTTCTTTCCAACAGTTGTGTGCCACTCTTCACAATTATCAACTGACTGTGAGTCAAATGGAACAATCACATCCTATGGCTCCGAGTGATAAGGGTGATAGCAGTCAACAACCATTTGGGAAGTTTAAACCGAACAGAGATTCCATCAAATTCAATGAAAACATCATCAACAACAATGTGAATGCAGCATCAGGTGTGCCTCCTATTTCTAAATTTTTTAGGAAAGAAAGAAAGTATACTCCTTTGAATGAATCATTGCATGATATTATGAATAAGTTATTGGGACAAAATGTGCTTACTCTTCCTCCTATACGACAAATTGATCTTGCAAAGATTACTTCACCTTATTTTGATCACAAAGCTTTTTGTCACTTTCATCGTCAGCCTAGGCATGATACTGAAAAATGTTTTTCTTTAAAGGGTAAAATTCAAGATTTGATTGATAATAATACTATTTCTGTTTCTGGAGTGAATGATAAAGGCAACACATCTGTAGCTCCTCCTAACCAAAATCTTCATATTTTTACTGATCCATTACCTTCTCATACCTCTCATACCTCTAATGCGATTGAGGCTAATGATTCCTCTTTCTCATCTGATGGTCTTGTGTCTATGACTCCGAATGTGATTAACTTTGTAGAGAAGCAAGAAATCCCTAAAGAACCTTCCATCACATTTGATTCTAGTGAAACCATTAGAGCACCTGATGGTCCTTTATACATAGTTGCAAAAGTCAAAAATACACCTTGCCGTGGAGTGCTTATTGATCCTTCATGCATGGTTAATGTTATTACTGAAGAATTTCTTTTTACTTTGCAATTGAATCAAGTGATCTATGACAAAACAGATGTGATTGTGAAACTATTTGATGCATTTTCTTCTCCTGCAATTGGTTCTATTACATTGCCTATTGAGGTCCATAACAAATCTCTTGATGTGAACTTTTCTATTATTCCATCTTTCGAACAATTTCGTGTGAAGCTTGGCTATCCTTGGCTATCTTCCATGAAAGCTATTGCTTCTCCTATTCATAAGTGTTTGAAATTTCCCCATAATGGTGAAGTTGTTACTGTCAATCATAGTCTCTTTAAACCAGCTGAAAGAACTTCTAGTGTTCCTATAGATTACTTTTGGCCTAAACAATTCCAATCTCTTCCTCCGCGAAGTGATCATCTTTTTAAATCTTATCAAAAGTGGAAAACAGATATGATCCTCTCTCTAAGTGAACCTAGAGCACCTAAACTTGATATTCCTATCATTCTTGAGAAGAAAGTTCTTCCTTTGAAAGATAAAACTAATGTCTTTCCTCAAGAAGATTCTCAACCCATCCCTATGGATGTGACTATGTCTATACCTAATAAACTTCCTAAGAGTAGACCTATACCTCCTCATCATGATGGACTTGGTCTTCTTCCTAAACCAAAAATTCTTCCTTTATATGGAGCAGTTCCTCCTCCATCCTTTTATAGAGAGAAGAGACCTTCTTCTTCTCCTATTATCCAGCCTAAGAGACCACAACCTAAACACCCAAGTGCTAAGGATGAGAACATTCCTCCTCCTCAGTCTTCTCCACTTCCTACTAAGACTAGACGAAATCGTTCTGCACGTGAACGCCGATGAAAGCGTCGTCTTAGAGGTCAGGCAGCTGCTTCTCAAACTTTACAATCTCCAAAAACACCTTCAACAAGCATTATTCCATTTTCTCCTCAGCCGGATATTGAGCCTAAATCTCCTAAACATAAGATGCATGATGGTCTTGATCCTGTGTGAGTTAAAGATCCTATTTTTATAAATCTTGATGATGATATAGATGAAAATGTTATGCATGATGAAAATGTTACTCCTCTTGCTTCTGATAGCGAATATGAACTTGTTGATGTTGATAACCATTTATCTAATGAATTTTCTAAAGCACTTATCCTAGCTCCTAGACAAGAACAATGTGGCTTGGAACATGAACATAGCTCTTGTTTGGATCTTGTGATAGCTCCATCTGCTGTGTTGGATGTTCCTCCTCTAGCGTGTTCCCTGCCTTCCCGAAACATTGATCAGCAAGATCGGGGGGTAGATGACGTGCTAGACTAGTTACATTAGCATAGCAGATTCTCTCCCCCTCTCTTTTGTTACTTCTTCTATATGTTATTCTCATTCTTCTATTTGTTGTCCTTAGTGTTGTCTACTTGAGGATGATGCAAAGCATTGAGATCTCTTTGGTCTCTCTCATGTTGACTCAAAAGACACATGTGTTCCCTTCTTCTAGGTGACCTTCCTTGATTGGGGAATGAAGAACAATTATGCATACATACATATGATATATACATGACTTATCATATAGCATACTGACCCCGAGGAAAGCGAAGTCACCTCGTGCTTTGTGTTTTGTGTCTATTATCCTTGGGTTTATCTCACACTTGGGGGCTAAATCTTTGCGATAATGTGCTCCTTTTCCTTTCTCATTTCTTATGTGTATCACTACGTTAAAACAATCACCCCCGTTGAGGCGTGTGCGATCGCTTTAACGTAGGGGGGCATACACCCTGTCTATCCTTTCAAAGATACTTGAAAATTTCTTGGCAAACTTAGCTTTGTCTTGAAGATTTTTGGTATTTCTTTTGCATGACTCATAGTGAGGGAACCTTACTACTGACAGTCATGGTTCTCCCTCGTGATCTTCCGTTTTACTTTGTCAATCGAAGTCGTAAGATCCTTAGTCCACTAGGGGCTTGGTGTATCTTGCCTCCTTGACGTGGTGAAAGTCTTTCAACGTTGTTTCCTTGTACTTTACCGGAAGTATGAGCATACATACTCCCGCTAAAGTGGGGGCTAAATGTAGCGTCCTAAAATTGTGACACTTGCAATTTCGATTGCATTTTGGTCTTCACGATGGTGACGCAACACGCAACCTGAATGGAGACCCCAAAACTTGCTCACGACACTGAAAACTACATTTTTCAAGCACCATTGGCCTGAACCTCCTTGCACCCCGCTGTCCCAGAGGTGGGACCAGAGTGCCCAGTGCCCTGGTCCCTTAGGACCATGGCGCCCAGCGCCCTGGTCCCTGGGTCCTATTTTGGGCCCGGTTTCCTAAGTGATATCGGGTCTTTTTGATTGCAATTTGGAAATATACTTCCCTGGTCGGCCTAAGGTCAGGAAAATCAGTCTATCAGCCCTAATTGACAAGTATATAAACTACATTTTTCTCTCTCATTTGGGATAGGAGAAGACATACATGATGGAAAAAGTGTGGAAACTATACTCAAGCATTCAAGCATTCAAGCAATTGATCATTCCAAGTCTCCATTCAAGGCTAAGTGTTGCATTCAAGTCAAGGATTCAACCATTGAAGAGGAGATCACTTATTACATGCTACATACTACAACATACAACATCTAAACCTTTGCACATAAGGATACAAACATCCTTAGAACAAGGTATTAGTACTTGTTTTACATTACAGTCATTTACATTTACAGCACTTGCTCATTTCTTGGTTAATTCCAAAACCGGGGTTTGACCTAAAGGCAAACCCCTAATCCCTAACCCCCCATCGTCTTTGCTTTTCTGTGTGTAGGTTGCAGGTACCCGGATGAGATTGAAGATTTGGAATCCTTGTGCAGAGACGAACAGATCCCCCTTCGTTTCGCGGATTTTTCGGAGGACCGTGGCGCCGGGCGCCATCGTCCCGACAACTTTTTCTCAAATTTGCAGGATAGCGCCGTATCGACATTCTACTACTAATTCCAGGTCCGCAGCTTCATCCTATAAACTAAACTCAGTTTATAAGCGAATCTTTATGACTTTCTATGCATCCTTAGCTTAATTTCCTTAATCAACATTCTTTACAAAAGAGGGTAGCTTTGCTTTCCAAACCCTTGAAATTCATTTAGCATCCAATCTTACATTGTGTGGGATTGAATCTTATGAGTTTCAACCCCTCTTTTGAATGTAAAGTCTTCCCCCTAAGTGAAAACCCATCGAATCCTAGCGAACCTCCCTTCTCTCTCCTCGGAGTTAGAAGAGGGGAGACCAACTAGGGTTCGACCGCGATTTTCCGCTTTACAGGCTCAAGCTAGTCAGGACTTGGTTAAGTCTGAGAGTGAGGACAAAAATTTGATTGAGATGTCAGTAAATGTTTTGCAAAAGAAGGTACCAAAACTATAATTAGATCCAAACTCTAACCCCTTCGGTAAGCTTCTACAGTTTATTAACAATATTAGTACCAATTTTGAATCAATAGAAAAGGAAAACACCAAGCAAGTATTGGATAGATTCAAGGAGGTGTGTATGCAAAATTTCTAGAAGATGATTAAAGATGACAAGGTTAGATTGAACAAAGGACAATAGATAAGCTCCAAGGAATTGAGTGAAGGAGGAAAGATATATAAGCCATGTCTTGTATTTCCCAAATTCACATCAGATATAGACAAGTAGATGAGCATTTTCTAGGAAAAGCTTGATGGTATATCTGAACCATTTGATTCCAATGTATCCCTTTCCAGCAGTATAGAAGGTCAATTGATGGCTCTAATTGATCAAATCTTGAGCCTAAATATAGAGAAGGACAAAATACTGAGGTGGGTTGGTGAACTCTAGAACCTTATTGCCCCCCAAATGGACACCATGATGAGAAACAAAGTAGATTGCATGAAGTCAATGGAACAACCATTTCCAATAGACTTGAAAGATGTGGAGATATATGCTTATATTTTTTAGTGCTTTCATCAAAGTTTTGGATAAATTGAATAATGGGTGGGATACACACTTAGGATTTTTGAAGACTCTTTTTGCAGATATCTTCAAGTATGTATGGAATATCCAATATATACCCTTGCATATAAGTTTTTGTGCAGCACCCCAAACTTTGTCATTATTGTCAAATGAGGAGAATTGAGTGAAAAATGTACAGAGGATGATACAAATTTTTGGTCTAAGGGGGTGCCTTAGAAATTTTGATTTGGTATAAAGGTTGACTCAACACTTAGTCATTTTTCATGAATGTTGCCATCGATGCCAAAGGGGGAGATTGTTGGTAATTGACACTCATCTAGTTGATAATAATGCATGTATAATGGATTAGGGTTGTCATTGATGGTAACTCTTCATGGAAATCCTATCCAGTAGTTATGGACTCTGGTAACTGATAGAGGGACTGATCTGGTAATCTGTCACCGGTATCTCAGGGTAGCAGAGCACTTTTGGTCCAAAATCTTTGCGGTGATTGTGGTGGTTAGATTCATGCATGGGATGATAGGGCCGACATTTATAAATTTTTTTGACATAATTTGGTTGATCTGAATATGTTTTAGAGATCCGATCTAAGCTGATACTTGGTTACACGTTACATTGCATATGGATGGCCGACTTGATGAATGTTTCATTTTGTGATTACGGATATATATGACCGATGTAGGAGATCTTTTTGAGGTGTGATATGAGTGAGTAGTGGTCGAGAAACCTATTTGGTGTAGTTTCACATGCACATTCTTGATCTGGTAGCTGACTGAGAAGAAGAATAGAGCAGAGTTGAAGAGCGATTACAATCGGACTTTTTGCACTTAACCAAAACTCATCCAGGAATTGTTTGATGCTATTTTGGAGTTAAATCATTCTAGTTATCATTGTAAATGATCTATAAGTTAGTGAGACTTCCTTATTGTAATTGAACCTTTGGTTCTAGTGAATGTGCCTTCATGCAAGTGCATCCCCCTTATGTAATATTTATGTACTCCTAATCATAGTATATGAATATTGTGGGTTCCAATCCCACCATTGTTTTTCCCTTTCTGGGTTTCCACATAAAAAATCTTGGTGATGATTTTGTAGTTGATTATCTTGTGTTCCTACATTTTACTTTCTTGCATTTTCTTCTGGTAGTCTAAGAATAAGTTCAAAAATTTATTTGCCAATAGATCATTGATTCACCCCCTTCTCGGTGTTTGTTGATTCCAACATAACATAGGTTAACAAATGTTAATATGAAGATTAATGAGGCATACAATGGGTATTGTGATCTTGTAGTAGCTAAAGTTAAAATTGAACAAGATGCAAAGGTTTTGAAACCAATCAAGCAAAGATGACTTATAAGAACACAAGAGCTATCAGATATGGTTAAATGATCTAAGCATAAAGATAATAAGCCCCTAGAGCTTAAAATTATTTTCAACAATTTTTTTTTGCATGAAGAAATGATCTGTTCACTATTGAGATTGGAGAAACATTTTGAGCATAAGATAAAAATTATTAATCAAGCTAAATGTAGTGTGATTCCAAGTATAATAGATAATCAAGAAAAACCAAACACATGCAATCAATAGAAATCTCTTTTCAAACCACTAGTTTTAATCAATATTTCTGATATATACAAAGATGATGAATTATACATGGGCCAATTAAATCAAATGTTAGATTAATTGTATACATTTGAGATTATATGTGAAATTTATCAAAAGGATTCAAGGGTAGTTTTGGATTAAAGGTATAAAGCTTATGTTGAAAATGTAGCTAAGATGTTGAAGTAAGAATGTCTAAAAACTTAAGTATACAAAGAGTGGTATGCAAAATATAGTCTAGACTTAATGGATAAGGTAGCTAGTGTGTTAGACAACTTAGGTAACTAGAGGACAACTAAGAGGGGGGGGGGTGAATCAGTTGTCACGGGATTAAAGAACTTTAAGCATTTAAATCCTTATTACCAGAACACATAAAAGTAATACTAGAATGCGTAAACCAAATACCAGAATGAATGATAAAGCATTTAAACATAAACATAAATCATAGAATAGTTACCATCCATCCATAATAGATGACACCAAGATTTGTACGTGGAAAACCCAGTAAAGGGAAAAACCACTATGGGAGGCCTACCCACTATAAGATAATACTTCTGCAGTAAGTATGTGATTACAATATGAGGGACCTGCACATGTAGGAAGGCCAACAACCTAGAGCACACTTCTCATCACAAAAATGAGCCTCACTGACTACATAAACATCAAACTACAATCCGGAAAGAAGAATGAACTGAGAGTATAGCATCTCCTATGCCTGAGTACAGTTTCGGTTAAGCTCAATACTAGAGGCCTTAAACCTCTCTTACAAACCCCATTTGATCACCTATAATTGACCAAACCTTCTGCATATAATTACAACATTATTCTCACATGGATCATCCCATAACCTTGACCTATCAACCCATGATCTACAAAGAGATCTTACAACATATTTATACCAACCTGAGACCTAAACAATTAGGTCAGCCACCTAAAAGATAATACAATAAATTCATAACATAAACCCATAATCCAATGATCAACCAAGTTGGCTTAGGATGAAAACAATGTAAAACAATCATTAAATCCTGTCGGTAACGCATCAGGAACATCCTCCAACTCATTACAGAAACTAGTCCATAACCTAGATAATACCAGACCCAAAATAGGTTGCCATAAACCAAATCTAACACCACCGATGAAGTGGAACATGAACAAGATAATAAATGGCATCCTGAAAGCCATCTATAAGTCGCACCAACACCACTTATCACGTGCATCAAAAGATATTCAACAAATCTTTTCTGATTAAACCCTTACCAGTGATAAAAAGTCTTACTAGAATAAATGATAGCTCTTGAGTCATCAAATCCTAAACCAACTAATCATGATAAACATCTAAATAACATGAATGACAGATCCAAACCAATTCCACAAACCAAAGCATATCAGATCCTACTAGATCAATATCATAATCAACCTCTCTAGTGGAACCACTTGGAAACTGGTAAACAACAAAAATAACCAGTGTTGCCATCAATGACAAAACATCAATGCAACACATAATCAATTCCAAATTGCCAACAATCTCCCCCTTTGGTATTGATAGCAACACTAGATGTGAAAAACATCCAAGTGCCAAGAAATGCTAAAAAGGTCTCCAGCAATGGAAGACAACCGACTATCTCCCACAAAATGATATAGCAATGAAGTTCTGAACCAAACTCCCTTTTGACTGATATTTTGTTAAGCTCTTTTTTTCACATATATATCTCCCCTATTTCTGTTAAGTTGTGCATTTCACATATTTAATAAACTTCCTCTTCAAGATCTCCATTTAGAAATGCACACTTAACATCCATCTGATAAACCTTGTAATTATTATGAGCGACATAAGAAATAAATAATCTCACAGCTTCAATCCTAGCTACCAGTGCAAAGGTTTCATCATAGCCAATTCCTTCCTTCTAAGAATATGCTTTACAAACCAATCTAGCTTTATTCCTCACAAATTGTCCATCCTCATTCAATTTATTCATCAAAACCCATTTAGTTCCAATAACATTCTTATTTATAGGTCGGGGAACTAAAGTCCATATGTTATTCTTTTCTATCTGATCTAATTCTTCTTCCATAGCTTTCATCCAATTCTCATCTTTACAAGCTTCAATTACTGATGCCATTTCAACTTGAGAAATAAAACATACCTCATCCGCTACCAACCTTCTTCTTGTCATCACTTGTTTTCTTTTGTCTCCAATGATCTGATCTTCAGAATGATTCAACCTTACATACCTAGGAGTCTTTTGATTTTCTAATCCTCTGTCCTGATCTTCAGTTACTATTGAATTTTCTAATACTGTCAGAGTAACTGGTTCAACATTATGTTCTGGTATAGGTGCTACCTATTCAATTATGATCATTTCTACTGCCAGTTCTCTCTCATAAGTTCTAATTTGACTTATGTTCTGCTCATCCACTTTGACATTTATGCTCTCCATAATTCTCTGCAATCTTTTGTTATAACATCTACATTCTTTTCTTTCATTATAATAACCAAGAAATATTCCTTCATCACATCGAGGATCAAACTTTCCAATGGAATCATCTCTTTTGATATAGCATTTAGTACCAAAGATTCTGAAATACTTAACTATCAGTGTATGACCAAACCATAACTCATAAGGTGTCTTATTGGCATCTTTTTTTATATGAACTCTGCTGAATGTGTATACAACCATTCTTACAGCTTCTCTCCAGCAGATATGAGATAGATTAGCTTCCAACATCATGGTTCTAGCTGCATCCAAGATAGTTTTGGTCTTACTTTCCATAAATTCATTTTGTTGAGGTGTCTGAGGTGCAAACAACTATCTCCTTATCCCATTCTTCTCACAATAGCTATTAAATTCACCGGATGTGAATTCTCCACCCTGATCCAACCTTAAGCATTTAATCTTCAATCATGTCTCTATCTTAACTTTAGCTTTAAATATTTTAAACTTTGCAAATGCTTTAGACTTCTCCCTTAGAAAAGTAACCCACATCATTCTAGAATAATCATCAATGATTAGCATAAAATATCTATCACCTTGAAAACTTTTGATTCTAGCAAAACCACACAAATCACTATGAATAAGATCAAGAACATTATTATATTTGTCTTATATACTCATCAAGAAATCCTAACTCACTTTCCCATTTGACATTCCTTACATACTAGATTATAGGGCTTTACAATCTTAGGTATATCTCTAACTGCCTTAGTAGAACTGATCTTCAAAATGCATTCAAAATTCACATGACACAACCTCTTATTCCATATCCAACTCTCATCAATTTGTGCAATCAAACATGTCTTCTCATAGGAGTTCAAATGAAATATATTACCTTTATTTTGTGTACCGGTTGCAATTTCCAAACCAGATCTATTGATAATCTTGCATTTTTCATCCTTGAACTATAATTGAAATCCCTTATCCACCAATTGTCCTACACTCAAAATATTATGCCTTAAACCTTCAACATAATAAACATTATCGGTGTTATCATTACCATCCAATGATATTGTTCCTTTTCCCTTGATCATGCATGCTTTATCATCTCCAAATCTAACCATACCACCATCAAATTCTTGCATATGTAAGAACTTCCTTTTATCTCTAGTCATAATATGTGAACATCCACTATCAATTACCCATTCATCCTCTTCTTCAATTTTAGTAGCAAGGGCCTTCTCTTCAAGTACTAGATCATCTTCCTTGATAGCCAAAAATATGCATTCATTTCCATTGCCGGATCTAATAGCTGAATCTTGTGTTGGTTCATCATCAAAATCAGTCACACCTTCCTCATCCGCATAGTATCATGATTTGTCTTTGTTTTTCCTGTACTTATGATTGTTTTGATAATCATGGTTAGGCCTAAAAGATCTTCTAGCTCTTTCTTCAAATCTTGAATTCCTTTAGGACATCTAGATGCAAAATGACCTATCTTATTACATTCAAAGCATTTAAAAGGTGATTTTCCTTCATATTTACTTCCTATCAGTCCTTTAGGTACTCTTCTAGTAAATAAGGTTTCAAGTTTCTCAAACTCATCAACTTATTTCTTCATATCCTCCAGTTCCTTCGCATATAAATATTTCCAATCACTCTTACCGGTAGATGATGTAGATGCATGAAAAGCAGGTTCAAATTTAATAGCTCCAAAAGGTCCAAATTCCACAAGATCAAAAGAAGATAATTTCCCAACCAAGGTATCCCTATTAATAGAGGTGTTTGCCATAGTTATAAGCTCATTAATTGCAGTAGCCTTCATCTTATAAGTCAGTGGTAAAGATCTCAGTACTTTAGAAACTATTTCATCTTCACTCAGAGATCCACTGCAACATTGAATTCCCAAGATAATCTCATTAACTCTCTCCATAAAATCAGTAATCCTTTCATCTTCTCCCATCTTCAGATCTTCATACCTTACCTGGTAACCATCAAGTTTAGCAATTTTAATAGTTGGGTCAGCTTCATTCAAAGTCTCCAATTTTTCCCATATAGCCTTTGTAGTTGATTTTATAGTTAGTCCCATAATTTGTTGATCAGAAAGTGCACACAAACGGGCTTCTCTAGCTCTACAATCATTCTCAAGCTCTTTATCAAGACTAGCTGGAAGAGGATTGCCAAATTATAGATTAAATGATGTAACACCATTCTCAGTGATCTCCCAAATCTCCTTTCCAAGATATCTCAAATGAGTCTCCATCCAAATCTTCGATACCTTGTAATTTGTTCCATCAAGCCTATGAATTTCTCTCTAGAAAACAACAGCAGCTGAACTAGATGAACTTTAACTGCTAGATGTTGTAGGATCTTCCTCAAGTGGTTAAGCTTCTATAGAGAGGACCAAGCTCTGATACCAATTGTTAGACAACTCAGATAACCACAGGACAACTGAGAGGGGGGGGGGTGAATCAATTGCCACCAGATTAAAGAACTTTAAGAATTTGAATCTTTATTACCAGAAAATATAAACTTAATACCGAAATGCATAAACCAAATACTAGAATGATTGATAAAGCATTTAAACATAAACATAAATCATAGAATAGTTACCATCTATCCATAATACATGACACCAAGATTTGTACATGGAAAAGCTAGTAAAGGGAAAAACCACGGTGGGAAGCCTACCCACAGTTAGATAATACTTCTGCAGTAAGTATGTGATTACAATATGAAGGGCCTACACATATAGGAAGGCCAATAGCCTAGAGCACACTGCCCATCACAAAAATGAGCCTCACTGACTACATAAACATCGGACTAAAATCGAGAAAGAAGAGTGAACTGCAATTATATCATCTCCAATACCTGAGTATAGTTTCGATTAAGCTCAATACCAGAGTCCTTAAACTTCTCTTACAAACCCAATGTAGTCACCTACGACTAAACCTTCTGGATATGATTACAACATTATTCACACACAGATCATCCCATAGCCTTGACCTATTAACCCATGATCTACAAAGAGATCTTACAACATATTTATACCAACTCGGAACCTAAACAATTAGGTCAGCCACCTAATAGATAATACAATAAATTCATAACATAAACCCATAAACCAATGATCAAACAAGTTGGCTTAGGCAAAAAACAATGTAAACCAATCATTAAATCTCGTCGATAATGCACCAGGAACATCCTCCAACACATTACATAAATCAGTCCATAACCTAGATAACACCGGACCCAAAATAGGTTGTCATAAACCAAATCCAACACCACGGATGAATTGGAACATGTACAAGATAACCAACAACATCCTGAAATCCATCTAGAAGCTGCACCAACACCACTTATCACATGCATCAAAAGATCTTCAACAAAGCTCTGTCGGTGAAACCCTTACTGGTGACCAAAAGGCTTACTAGAACAAATGATAGCTCCTGAGTCATCAAATCCCAAACCAACTGATCATGATACACATCTGAATAGAATGAATGATAGATCCAAACCAATTCCACAAACCAAAGTATACTAGATCCTACTGAATCAATATCATAATCAACCACTCTATTGGAACCAATCAGAGACCAGTAAACAACCAAACAACTGGTGTTTCCATCAATGACAAAACATCAATGCAACACATAATCAATTCCAAATTGCCAACATAGTGAACATCACGTCAACGAGGCCTATCCTCAAAGTGACTAGATATTGTAACAACTTCAATCCCACAATTTACTCTAAAAAGTGTGCAATTCAATGGAGTTGATTTACCTCTTTTCCTTCCATCTTTCTATTTCTATTTTTTATTGATTTTTGATATCCTAAAGTATAGGATTATTTGTAAGTTCTAATTGACAAATGAATAATTGACACATGCATAGTGGGCTTGAAGCTTGTTCTCTCCCTTATTATATAAAACAATAATTAGAGCCATTGTACCTTCTTAAAATTTTGATATTTTAGCATAATATAAAATAGTATTGTAAATAGGTTTTGATAGTAGAAAGACATACACATAATTTTTCAGTTGTAAAGCATATTTTCAAATCTGAATATGAAAAAGGATTTTAGAAAAATTTTGGCATAATTGTCTTCTTGATGTTGTGTATAAATGTTTTAAAATATTGAAGAAAGTCTTTTGTATTTCATTTTTTTAAGTATTTGTAGTTTATGTCTTGGTTTTTTCTCCTTTCTAATGGAATAATTAAAATGTTTTGATCAAGATATAGGGAATTCAATGTAATTGTTAAGGATCTAAAGAAGAGTTACATTTCAAGTAGTATTGGGAGGATTAATGTCATGTATTAAATCTATTATCCCAAGGTTTGAAATATTTTTGTAGTAGAGCTAGATGATGATGTTTTGATATGACTCTAGATTTCCTAATAAGGCACTAGTCTACAAAATCTTTCAGGTCGTGATTTTCAAAGCATTTCTTAAAATCAAAGTAAAAAAAGTATCTTTTTACTTTTCAATTTTAGTGTGATTTGTATTCTCATATTTCAAAAGGATTAAAATCAAGGAATGTATCCTACAATGAATCAAATCATGAGTTTTGGGTTGCATAAGAGAGAATACATCTACTAAAGGCAAATCTAGTTTCAAGAGTTAGGATTATATAGTATTGTTGTAGGGTTACCCCCCTTGATTTGTAGATCCAAAAGTGTAGAAGGAATTAATCTTAAATTTGAGACTTTTTCATTGGCAACTAGCCTAATAATCCTTGAGCATAATAAAAAGGATAGTCTTTAGAGGCTTATAAGAAACTTAGTTGGAAAATACCAATAGATTGATGACTTTGCTGGGAAAATTGATGGCATGTCTTCTTTCTAGAGCCTAGAAACCTTGTACAAGGTGCTACAAAGGTAAGATAATTGATCATGTCATTTTTTATCAAAGAAACAAAAGGTATTTGTTTTGGTATATTTCTTTGATATATTCCAAAGTTATTTTCCCACTTTGTGGGTGGCAACCCTAAGTTTAGTAAGTACCAATCCTTGAAGATACGTAAAATGGAAGGAAGAAGATCATTGTACCAAAGGTATCTATAAAAATCATTGGTAGGAGATCTTCCAAGTCATAAATAGAAGGCCAAAGATGTGGGTAAATATGTTTCCCAGCCTAAAAATGACCCTTTTACAAAAGACGGTAATGTCACAATGACTACCCCACTTTTGAATAAAGACAAAGCTTAATTTGAGAATGCATGGGATCCTAATAGGTATGGTCACTCTTATAGTGAGCCTCATGTCCATGATAAACTTGCATTAGACCTTGTTTCTTATCCTCAACCAAGATCATTTGGGTCACAAGTATTTGAGCTGCCTAATTCAGCACCATATGTAAGGTTGGATATCCCCACACATTTAGGACCCAAGTACACTGAAGAAAACCATTACTCAATATATGATCATGTAATAGAATCAACCTCAAGGCCTCAAATTGATGAGGATTTGATCAAGGAAATAGAGAAATTAGAATCCCATGTGATTGGAATGCAAAATTTGAGAAAAAAATAAGAGCTTCTCATACAGTTTCATGTAAGGAATGTTACTTGATCTCTTAGTGGTGTAGGAGGCTCCAATGTTTCTATACAAGAGTCTAAAACTATTAATATTCCACTAGTTTTATATGTCATTGTTGTAGTTTTAGAGCCACCATTAATTATAATAGTCACTTCAAATCCACATCAAAGAATCATTTCTTCTTCTAGTGTTGTAGGAACAATACCAATTAGTATATTTTCAACCATGGTGCCCATTTTAGGATATCAAACAATGTCACATCCTTTCAAGGTATGGAAACTATTGGGACTGGGTAATAATTTGGGTATAATCCATTTGTAGGATATGATGCAACTAAATTTCAAAATGTTTAGCCACAACAAAATCTTGCAAATCAAAATCAACATCATCAAAATTTGAATATATGTCTCTATACACATAAAAATGGCTATGAGAAATTAAATAAATATTTAATAATTATTCTTCTATTAAATAGTTAATTTGAAAAGATTATTTATTCAATTCATTCCATGTCTTTCTATTAATTAATTTAATTGAAAGGATAATAATGATATATGTGATTTTGACAGATTGCTAATGGAGTTGTGTGTTGTGGGAGCCGTACATGGGCTAGGGCATTGTAGCCCTAGCTCATGAGTGGAGCTTGCATGTTGGTGCAGTGGCGGGAGGGAGGCATTTGTAGGTGTGGGTGTTGCTGCAGGAGGGGTTAGTTATGGGGCTATGGGGATGGAAGGTGGTGCGGTGGTTGTGAGTGGTGGGAGGTGTTGCAGGAGGTAGGGGCTTGGGGTTCCTGCAGATTCACAGCCTGTTTGCAGGGAAGGGCAGTGGGGGTTTTGATCTGCATGGTGGGGAGAGTGTGTTTTCTTGCAAGGGGGTGTGGCATCCTTACCCATTTCCTTTCAAGATGTGGGCTCTCTGAGTGGTGCGATGTCTAGATATGGTGGAGAGGCCTCGAAGGCATCTCACAATATGGATTTCCGAGCTGTGGTGGGTTTGAAATCTCCACCCCAAAATGTAAAGACCTTTGATAATAACATTTTTGCCTTAGAGTCTGGGGCTGGAAGTTCTAGAGGCTCTCGGATCTTGAAGATTAATGGCTACCTGGAGAGGTGCAGCGAGAGACCAAGGTTGAGTATTCCTATGGAGATGATAGCAAAAGATGTTGATTACTTTTCAAAACATTCGTTATACTGCAAGTTTTTGGGGATGAGGGTTTCTCTACAGTTTTTGGAGAACTGGGCTCAGAAATCTTGGGCACCAAAAGGGGAAATGGAAATTATGTTACTGGCAAGCAACTACTTCATGGTTTCCTTCAATTGCATGGAGGATCGGAGTAGGGTTTTTGAAGGAGGGCCATATTTTTACAACCAGGTGGGGTTGTTCATCAAACCTTGGCATGTAGGGTTCAACCCTTCAGAGGAACTCCTGAATAGGGTCCCAGTGTGGGTATGTTTACTATGTTTTTTGGTGGAATGTTGTCGGGAGGATGTGCTATGGATGCTCGCTTCAATTCTTTGGAGGCCAATCAGAGCCTCAACGCAAACCCTAGGGAAAAGGGTAATGACCTTCACCTATATCTGTGTTGAAATTGATCTTAGTAAGCCTCTACTAGATGCTATAGATATGTGTGTGAGTTCTTATTCCTGGGTTCAACAGCTGGATTATGAGACTTTACCATTTTAGTGTCTTATGTGTCATGAGTATGGTCATTTGCAGCACAAGTGTCCGAGGTATAATCCGATGGTGCACCAACCTCAACAACCGACCTGTAACACAGATGGGGCTGACAAAGGAAAATCCGCCATGACTAGGGAAGTTGTGGGTACTGATGGTTTTGTCCTAGTTAAGACAAAGAACATGAATTGAGGACAAAAGAGGCCCCTATGGGAGAGACAGGAGGGGGATACCTTTAACAATTTTGAAGCCCTAAACAAGCTCACCCAATACGAGGTGAACCCTGGGCTGACTCCTTTGGATTAGGTTGCATCAAGGTTGGTCAATGATAGTGTGAATTGGGAGTCGACCCAGGCTCTCCAAATTACTAGGAGCTAGGAAATGGAGATGGATTTGCCAGTTGTGGCTCAGTTGGGGACCATTCCTAGTGCTATAGTGGAGTTGGCTAGGGGGGATGTTTCTCCTTCAGCTCAAAAATTAGAATCTGCTAGGGCCAAAAGTAACAAGATGGGCTTACATTTGGGTCTCCATCAGAAGGACATTAAGAAAGGATTAGAGGAGAAGAGTTCAAAGGTTGGCAGAAAAAGGATTTGGAGAAGATCAAATTGATGGGGGGGAATTTGGTTGAGTCAAGGTCAATTAAGACTCTGGATTCTCACTTTTCCAATCCCCCTAAATGATTGTTTTATCATGGAATGTGAGGGGCTTGAACAATGGCCCTAGACAAAAAGTTGTTAGGTAGTTGATAAGGAGTCATTCTCCTGATATCCTATTTTTGTGGGAGACAAAACTTTTTGTGCAAAGTATGATGGATTTGGTGCCAAATCTATGGGGGAGATACCAGTGTCACTGTATTGGGGCTGTGGGATCCTCGGGAGGGGTGGCCTATCTTTGGAATCCTTTAAGGATTCTCCCTATCTAGTGGGTGGCCTCCAAACCTTCATTATCTGGGGTTGTCTCTAGTCTTGAGACTAGGGATTATATGTTGTTTACTAACATCTATGCCCCCACTGAGCTTCAAGGTAAGAAAAACTTATGGTCCCATATTTCTTGTATGCGAAGGTTGGTCCCTTTTCATCCTTATATTATGGTAGGCGATTTCAATACCATCCTTGAGTTGAGAGAGAAGAAGGGGGGTGTTATGCGGTTGGAACCTTCGTCTTTCCTTTTTTGGGATAATATAGCATCATTGCATCTTGTTGACATTAATCCTGGTAATGGTTTGTTCACCTGGAACAATAGGAGGGTAGGGGAGTATTGGATTGTAGAAAGGTTAGATCATTTCCTAGTTTCTATTTTTTGGATTGGTGGGGAGTGGTCCACAAGCTTTGAGATTCTTGATTGGAGAGGGTCCAACCACTAGCCCATCAAGATGGTTTCTTCTTCTGCTCAGGTTGCTTGCTCTCCTTCATTCAAATTCCAGCTTATGTGGCTTCAGGATCTTGCTTTACAGACTCTTGTAGCAGAGTGATGGAGGAAAGGGAGGCCTGCCTTTGGCACTGCTATGTACACTTTTACCAAGCAGCTACAATTTGTTAAGTTTTAGCTTAAATAGTGGAACCGTCAGGGTTTCGGGAATATTTTTCATGCTAAGAAAGCTACTTAGATAGTGTTGAATGGCATCACCAGCGACATCAGAGAACATGGTTTGTCTAAAGTGTTTCTTAGGGAGGAAGACATGGTTGTCAAGGCTTTAGAGGAATGGGAGCTTAGGGAGGAAATATACTAGAAACAAAGAGCTTGTATTAATTGGCTTCAAGAGGGGAATAAGAACATTGCCTTCTTCTTCATCTCAGTGTAAGAAAGAAGACATGGAAATGTCATTCCTGTTCTGGTCAATGATAGAGGTGGGCAACTTTTATCCTTCCAGGATATCTCTAGGGAGTCTTTACATTATTTCTAGTCCCTCTTCAGGGAGGATTCTCAAGGGGAATCGGTGGAGGAGAATCAGGTTCTCGATTGCATCCCTTCTCTAGTTACTAGGGAGATGAATGAGCAGCTTATGGGTCCCATTTAGCTAGAAGAACTAGAGAGGATTGTTTTTCACATGAGAAAGGGAAAGGATCCTGGACTAGATGGGTTCCCGGTTGAATTCTTTCAAGATTTCTGGGATATTATCAAACTGGATTTATGGGAAGTAGTTCAGGAGTCCTAGAGGAATAAGCAGATGCTTTAGGCTTTGAATGCAACTTTCATTGCACTTATCCCCAATGTGATGGGGCTGACTGGTTAGGCCAATTCTAACCTATATCTCTCTGCAATGTGATTTACAAGATCATCTCTATGCTGATAGTGGATAGGTTGAAAAAGTGTCTAGGGGATGTTATCTCTGAGGAGAAGAGTGTGTTTGTGGAAGGGTGTCCAATCTTGGACCCGGTGGTCATTGCTACGGAGACCATTCACTCTATGGAAAATTCCAAGGAAAAAGCTATGTTTAATAAGCTGGATATGGCTAAGGCTTACGATAGAGTTCATTGGTCCTTCCTCCTTAAGTTTCTCAAGGCATTTGGCTTTCCTAATGAATGGATCCAATGGGTTATGAGTTGTGTTATGTCTAACTCTTTCTCGGTGCTAATCAATGGAGATCATACTAAGATGTTTGGTGCTTCTAGGGGTCTTCACTAGGGGGACCCCCTATCCCCTTACCTATTCATTATTCTCGCTGAGGGTCTGGGGAGGCTGATTAAGCATAACGTGGGTCTGGGTTTTCTTCAGGGGTGGAGTTGGGGTAATGACTTGCAGCTGCAATCTCATTTTCAGTTTGTTGATGACACGACCCTGATGGGACTTGCTTGGATCAGAGAGGCCACTAATCAAAGAAAGGTTTTGGATGTTTATCTTGTAGCTTTAGGCCAGCTAATCAATGAGGATAAATCTTCTATCCTCTTCTTCAACACTCCTGGTACTATTCAAAGGAGGATTTCTCTTATCTTGAGATTCCAAGTTGGCTCTTTGCCCTTGACTTATTTGGGTATTCTTATTTCTCCTGGTAACCCTCCTACAAAATCTTGGCAGGGTATCTTGTATAAATTTCCCATGAAGGTTGATCATTGGACAAATAGATGGTTATACTTTGCTGGAAGGGTTCAGCTGATTCAGTCGGTAGTTCAGGCTCTTCTGATTTATCAATGTATGCTTCAAGTGGCTCCTAAGTGGTTCTTGAAGGGATTGGACTCTTTGGCAAGACAATTCTTATGGGCAGGCAATCTTTCCTCTTTCAAATGGAGTCTTATCAACTGGGATTTTGTGTGTATCCCAAATCAGTCGGGGGGGGCTTTGTTTAAGGTAGTCTATTTTATTTGGGGAGGCTCTGGTGGCTAAATTGTACTACAGGTGGTGTGCTGAGTAGGATCGTGGCTGGGCTAGGATTTTGGCCTACAAATATATGCATAGGATCCTGATGGAGAAAATTCCAAGATATCTGCTTGAGGGAAAAGTCTCAACAATTTGGAGTACTCTTAAGAAGGGGGCTTCTCTAATTAAGGAAGGTCTCTTTTGGATTTGCAGGAGGGGGGAAGAGGTCTTCTAGAATGACTCTTGGGATGGTTACCCCCCTATCCTGGACTAGTTTCCCAACCTTGGGATTCTTTTCCAGATGTTTCTGGAGTTGGGGTAGTCTAGGGTGAGTGACTTCAAGGCTGTGTATAGGTGTGGGTGGTTGGAGATGGAGTGGTGGAAGGCTACTAATGAGTGGTCAGTTGTTGGGATGTAGGAAGAGGGTGCTGAGTTGCATGGCATTCTAGCGAATAAACACTATAGTTCACTCAAGGGTAGGGATGGACTTGCTTGGTTTTCAAATCCTAAGGGTGTCTTTACTATGGCTAGTGGATACCAGGAACTATTGAACCAAAGACTTGAGGGAAGAGAGGTGTTGTGGTGGAAATAGGTGTGGAATAATTTGTCTTGGCCGGAGTGTAATTGCTTCGCTTAGACTTTGGCTTTAAACAGATGCCTAACTTGGGACAATATTTGCAAGTGGGGATTTTTGGGGTCTTCCATTTGTGCCTTTTGTGGTAACGGGTAGGAAGACTCCTCACACCTGTTCTTCAGATGCCCCTTCTCTATGCTTATTTGGCACTATTTGTGGGGGGTGTGGAAGCATTCTTGTGTTCACGCAGATTCTCTAGTGGAGTTTTGGAGTAGTTTGGGTAGACCTCCTATCTTCTCCTCCTTCCTCTAGACTATCAGGTACATTGGGCCCATTTTCGTACTGTGGCAGATTTGGCTCGAGAGGAATAGGAGGATCTTTTGTGAGGTTAGACTAGTAGTTTAGGAAGTGTGGAATATAACCATTGTTATAATTTAGGAGATGGTGGAAGCTAAATGTGAGGTACATTTTCCTCTGAATAGAGATGAGGTGGATATTGTGAGTAGGTTGGGATTGCAGGAGTTGTCTCCTACCTCAACTTGTGTCAGGAGAGGTAGACATACTATGAAGAAGGTTCAAAGGGTGGGAAGATGGATGCATCCATAGGATGAGTTTATCAATATTAATACCGATGGCTCTTCTAGGGGTAACCCATGCCCTACTGGGGTTGGTGGTGTTGGTAGAGATGTATGGGGGGGGTGGTCTTCTTCTTTTCGATACTTAAAGGGTGAAATTGTAAAAATTTTATGGAGGCTTTTGCAATTCTCTATGCCTTGGAGCATGCTTGGGAGTTGGGTCGAAGGAATGTTATCTATGAATTAGATTCACAAATTGTTATGAACTTGTTGATAGAGTACAAGGTGAGTGGGATTCATTGGCAATTAATAGATATTGTTCATCAGATTCTTCATATTAGCTTGTCAATGGAGCGGGTGTCTTTCATCCACATTCCTCGTGAGTGAAATAAAGCAGCAGATTGTTTGGCTAAGTGGGCCTCGGAACATGGTAGTGATTAGAAAGTTGAAGGTTGGGAGAATCTCTCCTTGGATTACTGTCAAGACTTGCAAAAGATTTTTGCTGAGGACATGGATGGGTATGAAACTGGTTGATCTAGGCTAGGCTTGTGGTTCATTTTTTGGGGCCTTGGGGCCCTGATTCTCTTTGTAATTCTTGTGTCTGATTTTCAATAAAGTTTCTACCCCTTTATTTAAAAAAAAATTAATTTAATTGAAACATTTAATTAATTAATTCATTTGTCCTATTCCTCTAATCAATTCATTAAATATCTAATATTTAATTATTCTTCTAATCAATTAATAAAATATCTAATATTCAATTATTCCTCAATCAATTAAATATCTAATATTTAATGATTCTTCTTCTATCCTATAGTCTTAGATATTAAATAATTTCTTAATTATTTAATCCATTTTCCAACTCATCCTTCCATCTCCACTTCATCTTTCCTTTGCCAACTCATCCATCATGTGGCTAAATTAATTCAACAAAATTAAAATAAATAAACATTTATTAGCCACTTATCTTCAACCTCCAAAATAAATGAAATATTGTGTACGTACAAATATTTCTTAAACCTTCTTCTATATTCTCTCCAACATCCCTACATCTTAGGAAGGACTTGAGTCCACTTGTCCTCTCATGCCTAAATCTTCTCCAACCATCCCTAGATTCCCTCAGTTAGCAACCCAGTCAAGGTGAGATGAGTGACTCTTGTCTTCTCCTTCCCCCTTTCTCTCAACCTTCACCTTTTCTCATAGCCATCCAAATCTGTAGATCTGATCATGATTGTTGATCTAGGCCACATCATCCTATCCTCTCAAAGTCTATAAATGAGGTAGTTTGAGTTGAGAAAGAGTTAGTCTTGAAGTAAGTTTTCAAGTTAATAATTTTGTGAAAAGTTAGGCATCCATGAGTTTTATTCTTGAATCAAATAGCATAATCATTTAGCATTGTATATCATAGTATCAGTTAACTATTAGTTATCAGTCCATTCTTCATATGCCATCTTGGAAGCTATCAGTGCTTGTCTGAGATCATATCATCTGCAACTAGGAACCGAGGAGTTAGGACAAAATGAGACTTATATCATGAAGGTAAAAATAGTGTTTTTATTTTAATATTAATTTCATGTAGTTTCATTTGGTTGATTTTGGATTTCTTGTAGAATTTCCTTTGTATTTTGTGAAACTAACATGTTGCAGGTAGTATTTTGATGATGAATTCAAGTCGACACATTTTGGTGCCCACCATGGGGCTGGAGCCTTGCATATATCTTTCTAATATCCTGTCTAGTTCTCGCAAAAATAAATTTAACGCATTTGTAATCCAGATTCACACCTGTGTGAGTTCTGACATCACTTTTATTTAATAGGTTAGTGCTTTTGTCCTGCAGGTTAGCGCATTTGGCATTTAGGTTAGTGCTTTTGTCTGAAAATCAACACATTTAATCCTTAGAGTAGCGCTTTTGTCCCACAAGTTACCACATGTGTCATTTTGGTTAGCGCTTTTGTCAGTGATTTCTTGCTTCTTCATCTACAGAGCAGAACTTTTGTATCATAGGTTCACGCTTTTGTCCTCTAGATTAGCACTTTTTAGGTGAACGACAACATATTTGTTAGGATTGCACTTTTATTTGCAACTAACAAACTTTTCCTGCAGGTTTGAAAGTCCAAGAATTAAAATTTTTCAAACTACTGACATATCTATGTGCAGGGTTATTTTTAAGAAAATTTCATGCATTTCCTCACATAGTTAATTAAGAATTTTATTTTTGAAAGTAACACATCATATCTTTCTCATTTAGCTTAACTAAGAGGATAAATTGACAACACGCAACTTGCATTTTGAGTGACTTCTTTAAAGTAGTTGCACATAGGCTTTAGAAGGCTAAAATAAACTTGTGTTTTCCATGCTTGATGAAGTAGTACATAAGTATGCTCTCACCCTCATACGGTGATCGAAAAACTAGACCTACTTTCTTTTATGTGAAAAATTTAGAGGGCCTGCCTTCCCGAGTTGCCTTGAGGGGCCAGTGAGAGGGGAACAACCTGTTGTTCTCAAAATCTGATTCCCCTTAAAAACCCTTATAATAAATTGATAAACTCTATCTGCAGAAGAGAGATCCAAGAGAAGGAAACTTCAGAGCAACATATGACAAGGTTTTACAACCTTCTACACTTCTAACTTATCCAAAGTTCAGGCGGGTATATCTTATGTGAATTGAATTCACACTTTTAAAAGACAGATCCATAGTAAACCAGTTCGAAAACCCATGAATCTTATCACCTCAAAACTAAATGAAACAAAGAAAGAAAGCTTATAATCATGTTCAGTATTGACCTACAAGATATGCAAAATATAACCGCAATTGATACCAGTGCCTTATCCAAGCCAAAAAGTCATCTAGAGTTTAACCAATACTCCCACAATCAAATATCTCCACACATCCCATCACCTTGACTTCTATAAAACCCCACATATGCCTTACATAGATAAGATTTTATCCTTATGAAACTAGACTGCATTCATCAAATTCAAAATCCCCCATAAGGAATTCACTGATAGAAATGCTTCATGCGTATTTAATTTCCCTCCTGGAGAGAAAACCTAAGAAATGCCTCTATTAAAACTGCCTTACAATCCAATCCTCAAATGAATAACCCTAGATTACTCATATTTGAAAACAGTAAATATTTGCATGTAGACCAGAAGACAACACAAAATTTAGGCTTGAAAGTTGATAGTCTATATATTGATATTAATTTTGAGAAAATATTACAAAACTCAAAGTATTCTCCATAAGACTAGAAAATCCCAGATATATTTTTGCAGAGTTTTCTTACAAATTCTTGTGATCATTTTTTTAGAAGTCCTGGTATCCATTTATAATATCATGGATGCATACAAGCTTCAGACCTTTCAAAAGAAAGTTTGTTACCAAAAACAGCCTTTTCCAAGAAGCAGTTATAAGTCCTTTTCAACATCTGTGGCTTCCTCTGCTTGTTGTTCTATTGCACCCTCTTGTAACTACTCCCAAGCATCTTCTTTCTATCCCATATGCTTGTCTTTCCACTCCTGATACACATCATCACTAGGCCAAGTAAAATTAGCAACCTTCTCTTTCATATCTTCTAGCCACTTCCAAGTGACTCATAGATGCCCAATCTCTATTTCTATGAAACCATAATGAGATTTCACTTTTTAAATTTCCTCAATTGTTTGGACAAACAAGGATGTGTCATCAGTACTAATAATCTGATTGATCCTGAGGGACAAATTGTGGTCCACCTCTTTTAACCAAGTCTTCTCTTCTTTTAGCTGAACAGGACCAATGAAACATCCCAAAAATATTTCAAATTTATGATCTGAATATTCTTTTCTATAAAGTTGGGCTTTTCTTTTTATACATGTTCCTTCCACTGAAAGAATATTCATCTCTTTTATAAACTCACATGTGGACCTAATATTGTCATTTTCTTCTGCATCTGCATGGGAGGAACACATGAGCTCTAACTCCTTACCTCTAGGCATCCACTTATTCAAGATTAGTTCCAAAGTGGCTTCTGCTTCTCTGAACTTGATCAAAATCTCAAGAATCCTCTTCATATTTATGTATACATTGGAGGTTTTGACTAAGTCAGCAAACTTCAAAATGGTGGCTTTCACCTTCTCCTCATATTTGTTTGCATACAAGGTCTGAGCTTGTTTCAACTTTTCAAACTCATGTTTGACATTTTCAGGTAATTGCGAACTAGAAGGCATAGGAGAAGGGGGGTATTCAATGATGGGACTAGTAGGAGGGGGCCTTGCTGGAGAGGAGGCTATCATGAGTGTAGAAGACTCACCTAGATGATGTTGACCTACCAATTATCTCTAGAGTCTAGCAATTATGTTGTCTCTATTGGCTATTCCTTCTTTATCATCATTGTAAGCTTTTAAAACAGTCTCCAACTTCAATTGGAGATTAGCCTTTTCTTGTGCCTCTTTCTCTGCTACTGTCACATTAAACTTTGCTCTCTCTACTACTATGCTAGTAGCTTCTACTTCCCCTGTGTCTTGGACTCTTTTAACAATCATGCCTCCAAGGTAGCTTGACCCTAGGGTATCCTTTTTCTTTCTATTTTCATCTCTTTTTAGACACCACATGAATAGGGCAGCATTATCCTTGCTAAAGGTCACTCCTTCCATTGGTTTTGTCTCCTTCCTTACTGCATCAAGAATCAATGCATCAGCTATATCCCATTTAGGGAGAATCAACACACTAGCTTTATCCAACATCTCTTTTCCTTTCTCAGGAGTGATTGCTTTGAACTCCTCCATCATTTCTTGCTTAACCTCTTCCTCCACTTGGGCTCCATCCTTGAGAGGTTGTTCACTTACCTTTTTCTCACATATGATCTTTAATTGATCAATATTTTTCTTCCATGAAAACTACATAAAAGCTCCTGATGTGACAAAATTACTGTCAGCTAGGAATTCTTCACTAGCTTGCTTAACAGTAAGGTCCAATTCTTGGCCCTTTAACTCACCATCAGTCAAATCCATTTCAGCAATAGGTGGCTCTTTGGGCATCCCTTCTTGGGTCTCCTTGTAGGTATAGGCAATCTCACTGAGACTCCCTAGCTGCAATAATTGTTCAGCCATAGCTTGTTCATCTCCAATGTGGATAGGAGACTGAGATGGAGAATATTGAGGGTCATCAGTTTCAATTTCCTTTCCCACTTTTTGCCTCTTAGGGGAATCCTGAATGTCAATGACATCTTCAATTTTCCTCTTCCCTTTTGAGGTGGAAGGCTCACTAGTCACTGGCATCATCACAGTGTACTTTGAATTTTTATGCATTACATAGTCACCAGGTGGGATATCTCTAGCAAAGGCAGGCTTAGCCAATACCATCTTAGCCTTATGAGGATCATTTTTCATTATGGCCTCCCTCTTTTCTTTTAAAGTCTGCATGAGGTCTTCAAAATAAAGAATCAGGAACTTTATGTTCTCCTCAAATGGGTTGAAGCTAGAGAGAGGATCATAGCTAGTGTGAAATTGATGGATAAAATCAAGGGCTTTCTTATATGCAACCCACTTCTCCTTCCTCAATTCCTACTCATCTAGGCTGAACTCATTTCTAATCAAATCTTTTGCGAACTGAAATTGATGTGGCCTACCTCTAACACTGCTCTTTTTTTGAACATGTCATTGAAAAAGTCTTTGATGCTTGCACATCTTGACACTGTAGTTGACAGCCTATATGGCTTAAATATATCTTCAAAATATTTCCATCCACCCTTAGTGATTACAAAATGGTGGGCCATGGTAATAGTTTGGAAACTTGTCCCTTTATCCCTGTTAGTTAACTCAGCCTCCTGCACTCCTCCAATCTGTCTTAATACTTCGGCAATCCCTATCTTTAATGGGACTTGATAGGGTAGTAAATAGGGGGTGCCTCTAAACCCAAACACTCTAAAAACAGTAGGCACGGGGTACAAATATATGTCTCCCCAATTGTGAACAATCTTGATATCCTCTACAAACTCCTTAGGTTTGAGAAACTCCAAAAGAGCCTTAGGAATTCTAGGGTTTTCTCTGCATAGAAGAATTTTAGATGCAAAGAATCTATCAAACTTTAGATAACTTGCATCCTCTCTACCCCAAGATAGAATAGTACTCCACAATTGTACTGGCATCTCCTCTTTATCCTTAATCTTGATTAGGTCCATTTCCTTTGCAAAGTAATCAGCACCTTTGAATAAGAACATGTGCATTAACATGGAATACCATCCAAATAGCCTATCCACCTTACCATTATTGATTCCTACTAGCCCTATATGAATTGCATCAGCAAGGTATGAGGCATAACCAAATGTTATTGCTATGGAGGGGTTTAGAATTTGTGCAATCATTAACATATAATGGGTTGGCATATTCTTTTCAGCATCTTCTCCAAAGATCTGGCATAATGCCCAATACATACCCTTGCCTCTCAGAGTAAATAAGTTGAGAGAGAATGGTTCCATTGTGCTGGGGCCTACAACTGTTAGCCCCTATCTTTACAAAGAATTATTTCAATGGGCCATTTCTAAGATGATCCTTTTGTGCATTGTAAACCTGGGCTAACGACTCAAAGTCAATAGGCTCTAATAAATTGGAGGACTCATTGAGTTCAAACAGTTTCTTGAATTCATCTTCATTTATCTCAATCAAGATTGATCCCTTTATGTTGCTAATGCATCTTGCCACAGGGTCATAATTCTATGCAATCAGGGCTAATAGATCTACATCCATGAAAACACTTGGGACCACAAGCTTTCCTACATCTTGTTCCCATATGCCATTCAAAGGAGCTGGGGAATTCCTCTGCCCAAAACCAACTTTGAATAGTCCTAAGCTTGACAATCCTATTTTAGGGTCCCTCAACCAATTACCCTTTTCATAAAGGCCATCTCCAATTTTTAGATGAGGGTTCTTGGGTACTAGCTCTTTGGCCTTAGCCCCAGTGTTGGTGGACATGGTTAATTGCTCTAAAAAATCATCATAGATATTTCAGTCCTAGTAATTCACCTTCCCTATTAATTCTCTTTTGGGTGCCATTCTGGTCAAACAATTATACCACTAGAAGCTAGCACAGACCTCCAATGAAGTAATTCACACAACAGTATTTGAGAACAAACCAAGAGTTATCAAGAAGAGAACAGAAAACCTAATTATTCACCTAAAGAAAAATGCTCTGCAACTATTCGCTCAACAACAATTCGCTTTGCAACAAACTTTGATGAAACAATACTTAGCAATCAAGTTGATGCAGACTCAAAAGGACAAGTTGGCATTTAGGTTTTTAGAAATTAACTCTACATGCTTTGGATTTCTTTTCAGAATTGAATTGGCCAAATTGAATTCAAAACTAGCTCCAACGGGTCATAATTTCTCTAAGTCTTTCCTCTGTTTCGGGCCTTCGCTATTTCGCAGAACATAAAACCTGTGCTCTTTCCTTTCACAAAACAATACCGGTCATTGGATCACAAGAACTTACATCGCCTTTATCTCCATTTGATCTCTTTGCCTTAGTGTCGGGCCCTACCTCCTTTTCACCACTTCGTGGACTTTAACAGTCGTGCACTTTTCTTTCGCAAGGCCATGCCAAGCGTTAGATCAAACTCAAACCACCCAGCTTTTAACTCCAACCTGGACCATCAATCCTTTTAACTAACCATGCCTCATATAACGGCTAACATTTTTCACCATTTCGCTGAGGTTAATCTATGGGCATCTTTGGGCCATGAAACAATGAGAAGCGTTGGATCAATCTTGAGATAAATGCCTTTTAAGTGGGCCCTTTTAACCGGGAACTACTTACCCCACTTGTTCACTAGTTAATAAACACCACATGGTAGTCAGCTATTAGCCCTTTAAACTTCTCTGGGTTCCACCTTTAATCCGCCACATGTTATCTTTATGATTCCCACATAACTATCAGTTACACCTAGGCGTGCCCTCAACCACTTTTTTTAAAACCACGTGTCACACGACACATCACTATCGAGCTCTACAAAAAGCGGTAGCTGTTATGCCATGTCACACCTCCATGTGATTTCCACCTATCTTTCGTGACTTCACAAATGTTATTCTTCGTTTGGGTTGCAGCCACAAAACCATGAGAACCATTAGATCAAAACAAACCTGATCTGGTTTTAGCTTCATGCCCTGCCTATCCTTTGGGCCCACCAACCTTTTTGCCACTTCGTGAAGATTAACCTACTAGCATCTTATCTCTGTGAATTCACGCGAGCCATTAGATCAAAACAACTTGCTCATTTTTTACTCCTTCCTATGGCAACCATGCTCAGGCCCACTACAGACCACCAACTAAGTGCCTCATCACTTCTCTATCACTGCCAGCTGGACCTACCGCGTTCACTGCCACCTTTAGTGGTACCCGCCACCTTTTCGCTATTTTGCTGAAGGTAGAACTCGTGCATCTCCCAGCCACAAATCAACATGAGTCGTTGATCTCTTTCCAACCCAATCATTCTTTAACCAAAGAAGATCACTTGTCTCGGGGGCCCACCAAAACCTTTCACCATTTTGTGAAGGTTAAAACACATTCAGCTTGATCTCATGAAACCATGTCATTTGTCGGATCAAATGAAACTTGATCGGTGTTTAGCTTCAGTCCAAACCTATATGTCGGGTCCACTTTTGCCTTTCGCTACTTCGCGAAAGCTAACTTTCAAGCAATTTTTGGTCGCGAATCAACGCAGGCCGTCAGATCAATAGAAAGTTGCATGATGCTTATAAGGCCCGATGGACAATAGAAAAGGCATATTAAAAGGGAACAAAGAATTAAATATTTAAAAGGGACCACCTAGGTAAATGACAAGGGGGGAACACTTTTATGATAAATGGACCCATCACTTAAGTGAATAAAGTAACACCAAATTAGAAACCAAAAGGGTTTTTCTCAAATATTGAAGTGACTTAAAACCTAAACCCTGAACCCCTTAGGATTTAAAACAATTTGAAAGAACATGGGCATACTAGACGCAAAATTTTTCAAAAACTTAGCCATTTATGGACTGAAAACATCCATTTTTAAAATAGTGATAACATGACCCAAAGTGGAAACGAGCTAATACCAAGGCCTTCCGATCCACTCTAAATAAATCATGTTTGTGATGAAAGTCACAAGCAACATGTGCTAATAAGTTCATAATGATACTATGTTTCTCCATAAACCCTATGGAGTGTAACCTCTATAAGCTAGGAGCCTTTTGTATTTACAGAGCTGAAAGTGTTGCATGTATGGCCACATGACCAGAAGCCTTAACCAAAAACCACTTGTATTAGTTGCCAAAATCCTTCTAATTGTTGGTGCAAGAGGTTGGACCTCTGAAGTGGCTCACACACATACGGTTCTTAGTAGAGATATAAAGTTTTCCATGGGGAGTTTTCATGGAAATTGGTGCTTGGCTGCCCTAGAGAAGTGAGTGTCTAGGGTGGAGCCAGTGGGGTCAAGCATCTAAATATCCACTTTGAATAGCGTAGCCTCGGGGGAAACCCCATGTGAGATTCAACAATTATTGTCTTAGCCTGCCATAAGATTTGTACTTGCTTGTGCATTTTGTTTTTCAAACATTGTGTCTTCTATGTCTATAACATGCTCAGAATGGTAAAAAATTGAAGAAATTCATCATCTAAAACTGAGCAAAAATCCAACAACTTGCTGGAAAATTTGAAAAGAATCCTTGAAACATAGTCAGAGTAGTGCTTTTAAGCAACAAAATAGGTCTTTTATCCAATAAGCTAACACTTTTGATCGAAAAAGTTATCACACATATTTTTCACGTCTGAGACAAAGCATATCAAACCAAAATTTCAAAATCGGTATCAAAACACTTCTTGAATAGAATTGTCTTTAACTATCATACATTTTCAAACTAGTTCGATAACTGGGTCACCAATCCAATAGGCTATTTCCAAAAAGGTATCCATAAGCATAAAACATTCAACAAGCTATTGATTCAAACATCTTAAGTGCAAAAATCAACATCATTGTCAATTTCTCATCAGGATATATCAAATCCTCTATCACAAAACTTGATCAATCCACCTTGTGTTCATTACCTTGGATATATCTTTCCTATTTTGAACCTAGGTTATATCAGAATCAGAACTGCACTCACATTGGAATCAAGAAAACTTGTAAACTATCATATGCTTATATGAATTTTAAGTATCACCTTAAGAAAAGAAAACCCAATTATAAAGCTACTCAGAAAGAAAAAGATTCTTGTATATCAATCGCAAGATCTTATTAAAACATAGGACATTCCTACACCATTTTCGTTACTGTTTACGTGGCTGCGAGATAGAATTTGACAAAGAAATTTTGCAAAGATGTTCTTTTCAACAATGAGATGCTTTATCACAACAAATAAACAATAGTGGTAAAATCAACAAAGCATACCTTCCTAAACCAATAATCACCTATTGAGTTGTCTTTAGAAAACTTCAAAAGTTTCAAAACAATCACATGCCAGTTTGGACTAGAGCTCAATATGAACAACTTAGAAAACAACAAAAACAAATGGAAGAAGAAGATAATTCAACGTTCCACAATTTTGGGTATACGGTTGTTAATGAATAAGCGGTCAATAACACCATTAGAGACCTTGAGAAAGATTTCAAATTTGATAGACTAATGGAAAAATTATTAGCAAAGTAAAAAGAAAAATATCTTTTGATGTTGGCAAAATCAGGAGCTAAATTGCCACAAGACTTTAACATAGAAGGCTTGAAACAAGATGTGGAAACAAGTAACACACAAAACACGAATGATCCAAATAACAAAGATATAAACAAAGAAAGTCATGAAGAGACAAGAAAGGAACATGATGACACAAGAAGAGATCATAGTGATAGAAGAACTTACGAAGAGACAAGGAGAAATCGTATGGATAATCCATTATTAAATCTCACTCAACAAATGAAAACTCTACAACAACAGATACAAGATATGCAGAATGGACAAGATCCAAGAAGTATTCATTGGAAGATATCTACCCATATCTTTTGATAAAAGTTTAAATATGATACCATTTCCACAACATTTTGAGATCCCTAAATATGATAAATACGATGGAAAATCTGATCCTCAAGATCACATTAGGGAGTTTTGTACTATGAGTATGGAATTTGCACATGACAAAACTTACCTGATGCATCTATTCCCTGGGAGTTTAAATTAACAATCAATGGAATAGTTCTCCAGATTACCATATGGAATCAAATCTTTTGAAGAACTCGTGAATAGTTTTATTTCACAATACTCCTACAATGTAAGGAATGAGATAACATGTTGGATTTATGCAATGTTAAACAAAAGAATGGTGAATCTTTTATTATCTTCTAGTAGCAATGGAAATGAATGTTTAATATCTATCCAAGAGATGTACCTGATCAAGAAAAGATGGATATATTCATTGATAATCTTATCAATGAAATGAGTTATTGTCTAAAAATACAATGTCCTCCTTTTGCCAATATGATTGAGAATGGTATGAAAATAGAAGACGTGATGGTAAAGAAAGCAAAGCTAAAACTTTACAATAATTCTTACAACAACAACAACAATCACAACAACAACAACAACAACAACAACAACAACAAACCAAAGTTCTGGTCAAAGAATAGGAATATCATCAATGGAGAAAATGACGACAGTAATACTACAAAACAACAACCAATCTTTAATCTATTGAGTCAAATCCCAAGAAATAACAATCAAGAAAACAATAAATCCAAGTCTTTCTTCTCCAATCCTTGCAGGGAATTCACAAACATTGAAGAACCCGTGGAATCAGCTTTGAAAACTCTTCTTGTGAACAAACTGATTATTTTACTAGAAATAAGAAGTTATGAACCACAAGTCAAACCTAATTGGTGGAATGACAATCATTTTTCCAATTACCATCGGAATAAAGGACACCAAACTAATGATTGTCAAATATTGAAACACCTTATCCAAGATTTAATTGATAATGGAACTATCATAGTGCATAGCCATAAGATAAATGAATCACACCTAGCCTTCAAAACTTCACTTCCAAACTATGAAAAAGGTGAACAATCTAAATCAAAAGATGACAAAGGAAAAGCCAAAGTAAACTACACTTATACATATGATGATGTGGTAAATGTCATCATCGTTAAAGAGAACACACCTTCAAAACCAATCAACGTTATTACGAGAAGCAAAGTGAAGGTCACATTTATAGGTATAACAAATGAATCAATCTCCACTTCATGATAATATAACTTAGTGGAAAAATTGCAAAGAATACTAGCTCAAATATCAGTTTTGAAACTTCTCAAAGTTTCACCTATGCATAAGGAAATTTTGGATAAAGATCTAACAGAAACAACAATTTCAAAATACTTGGATGTAGATCAGTTCCAAAACATGGTGGGACACCTTATAGCCCCTCATTGCTTATCATTTTCTAAAAAATGATGACGCATCCTTGCAACATCCTCACAAAGCTCCCTTACATGTTGAAGTCACCATTAATAAAACTCGTGTCAAACGCATACTCATAGATGGTGGAGCTGGCTTAAACATTTGTGCATTAAGTTTAATAAAGTCTGTAGGATATTCAGAAAATACAGTAGATCCAAAGAAGAAAATAACCATTAAGGCTTATGATGAAGATGAGCGTTCTTGTAAAGGAATAGTGGTGTTACCAATCAAATTAGGACCTATGGAAAGGAATACATTATGTCAGGTTTTAGATTTGAATCTCTCTTATAAGATTCTTTTGGGAAGGCCATGGATTCACAACATGCAAGTAGTTCCTTCTACATATCACCAATGTGTAAATTTTCCTCATGAGGGACAAGAGGTCACTATAATTGTAGACTCAAGCCAATATTGCAATAATCTGAAGCCAACACAAGATACAAGGCTTCCACATAATAGAGAATCAATATATCCTACAAAATAAATTCAAGAAAAAGTATGGGATGTTGGCATATGCACACTCCAATGAGACATTGTAGATGATTGAAGATTTTGTCATTGATGGAACCTTACAATCCTATGGCACTAGCAAGGCATTTCACCGACAAGATAGTTCACCAGCATCAACAGATCACACTCTACACTAGCACTCAGACCACCGACACTGGCACAAAGAAAGGAAGCATACTGGCACAGAGGTCGACAAGATTTTTGATATATTATATTTTGTTTATTATTGTAAAAACTTTGTAAGCCAACTTGGAAAGTTGTAAAATGACTTATATATAAGAGAGATCATTGTAGACATTTTGCAAGTGACAAGAAAAAAGATATTAGGCAGACCTATTATGCGAAATATAGGTTCAAGGTTTTATGTAAAGAACAGAGCAGAAACCGATACTAGAACTACCATTATAGATGCTATTGTAAAGTAGTACAAGATATTGGATTTGTATAATCCACATTGTAAGTTAGTGAGACTTCCCATTGAGCAATGAGCTCTAGGCAATTGGCCTTCCTGCATGTGCAAGCCCCTCTTGTAAGTAATATTCTCTTATTGGCCAGTAAGTGAATATTGTGGCTCACAAATCCCACCGAGGTTTCCTCGTTAAATCCTTGTGTCATGGTGTGATTTTCATGTGGATGCTTTTAATTCTATTTATTACATTATTTCTTGTATACCGGTACACTGCTATAATATGTTCTACATGTTTTAATTTAAGAAATACAATTCACCAGTTAGATACTGATTCACCCCCCCCTCTCAGTATCTGTGGGAATCCTAACAATTTGTATCAAAGCCTGGTCCTCTATTTTCAAAATCCTAACAACTTGAGGAAGATCTTGACACTAGTAGAGATGGAAAATCTGATGAAGCAGCTCTTTCAGACTATGATACAGAGAAATTGAAAAATATTAAAATAGAAGATGATCTAAAAGCAGCTCAGGATATCATTCAAGCACTTCAAGAGAATCTTACTATTGCAAGAAATAAGAGAAGAGAACTTTGTGAAAAGATACAAACTGAGAATGATGAAAAGGAATCACTTAATGATATGATAAGCAAGCTGAAGCTGGAGAACATGACAACAAAGAATGAGATGCAGGATATGACTATGAGATTTTGTAAAGAAATTGAAGATAGGAAGAAGAATGAAGAAGAATTGACCAGAAGACTAAGTGATGTAGCAAATGAAAACACAAGACTTAGCTATGAAAATGATTTATTGAAGACAGATCTGATGCACACTCAGAATGACTCCAATGAACTGATGAGGCAGAAAGAAGTCTTAGAAAGAGAACTAGAAACTTCAAATCAACATAAAGAAAAATTCAAGAAAATCTTAGAGGAACTTGGTAACTTGTTGAAGAATCAAAAAGCTAAAGGTGACACTTCTGGAATTGGCTTTGAAGTTGGTGAAAGCTCCGCTACTGCAAACACACGAGATCATAGCAAACCGGTAAGGCAACCTAATGCTTATAAATTCAATGGAAAATGCTTTAACTATAATAAGTATGGTCATAGAGCAAATGAATGTAGATCTAGAAATTATCAGAATATCAACACACCCACCGGTCAATGTTCAAAATGCAACAAAGTTGGGCACAACTCTGAAAATTGCAGAATGAATGTGAGATGTTATGTTTGTGGAAGATTTGGACATTTATCTAATCAATGTAGAACACAAACCGGTATAGGTTATGGGAAATCTATTCAGAAGAATAATGTGACTTGTTATGCATGTAACAAGATTGGGCATATTGCAAAATTATGTAGAAGTAAAGAATCACCAGTAGACAACAAAATTTCTAGCTTGAAAGGTAAAGAAAAAGTTGAAGAGGTTAACCAAGAATTCTCAAAACAATGGATTAGAAAAGCTGATCTAAATGTTGGGAATACTCCTCCACCGGTAGAACCAATCAATGCTTCACCGATAGGATAGAGTGATGCTTCACCGGTAGGATAGAGTAGTGCTCCACCAGTAGGAAGTTCTTCATCAAATTGAAGAAAGTTTCCTTGAGGGTTTGGCAATCTAATGACACATGTGCTATTAATCCCTCGGTTAGAGATGAGAAGTTGGAAATTACTTCATTATCAGCAGACAATGTTAAGTGAATACTTAACCGGCATGCATTAAATGTGGTAGATGGTAAATAAACATTATAAATTTGTGGTTTTGGCTCCATTTCATTTCACCATGATTTCAAACATTCGTAGAGCATGAAATTTGCAAAGCTAAGGGATTTCAAGCAAAGAGGCAAAGCATTTCAAGCAATCAATCCATCCAAAGACAGAAAAAGGTATTTAACATCATGGCATCCACCTCTGCACTTGAATATATAGAAAACCCTACTGTAGTCAAGGTTATAAAACTCCCTAGATCCGTATTTCAACTAGTTCCTGAGGTAGCAAAGAAAGATGACAATGTAGGTTCTTTCTCTCAAATACCAAAAGGAGTTGTTTATGCTGAAGACCCCAGAATTTACATTCACTGTAACATAGAGGAATTGGGAGATGAAGAGATCAAAACAATGTATAAATCTGTCATATGTGATAATTTCAGAAATGTAAAACCAGAACATAAAATCATTGAAACCCTAGGATTTACTAAAATCCTCTGTATTCCTAAATTTACCAAGGATGTGATTAGGATAGTCCTAAGCAGGATACATGGTGAATTTTTTTGGTTAGATGCAATTCACAAAATTACCAAGGAAGCTATGAAAGTTGTCATAGGGTTACCGTCCACTGGTAAAAGACTAGACAAGACTAAGAAGGTATCAAATGACCTAGTAACTAACTGGTGCAACATCCGACAGAAGGTCCTTGAGGGTAAATGATGTAACATATACAAATGTAAGATTTGTTAGCATTATTTTAGGGTATAAAGCTACTCATGCAAATAGACTTAACTCAGTTTCAATTTTATGCATTAAGAGTGCTTATGATATGGTTAAAGACAATGTGAAAATTGACATATGTGAATGGTTAAAAGATGAGTTAATTCACAACTTAGGCAAGATAAAGAAAGATAAGAAAGGAACTTTTAGATTTGGTAATTTGCTTGTATGCTTGATGCTAAACATAACAAAACAGGTTCCCGGTATAGGCTATAAAGTACTTGGATTTGATATACCGGTAGGAAAACAATTAACAGAATTATTCAACAACATGGGTGAAGACAAGGAAAAGAATATTCATGAATACTTTCAAGCACTTAAGGCCAAAATGAAGAAGAGAATCAAATTATCATAGAAGATTGTTGACAAGTACAAGGATGATATATGTTTTGTAATAAAAAATGATGAGATCTAGATGGAAGCAGTCATCCCAAGAACAATCTAGGTAACAAAGATGGGCTATGAGACAGATGATCATATAATTGAGAGTTATGCTAAAGCACTTCTGGAAGCACCAAACGAACCAAAGGAAGAAGTATTTGGTAGTGCTGAGACCATAGAAAAACAAATTCAATCTAAGAAGAGAGTGAAAAAGGTTGAGGTAGTTGTGAGAAGAGGTTCTAGACAAGCAAAGGCTATTAAAGAAGATGTATTAAAGCAAACCGGTATCACTAAGGATGAGTTAGGAACTCTACAACCTAAGACTCACCTATCACCAGTAGGCACTTCTTTAGAGAGTGACATGCTTGTAGCTTTTAAAAGAGTTGTAAGGAAAAGAGATCCTTCACCAGCAACCACACCCTCACCTAGGAGAACTAGATACAAGCAGTAAGATCTCCAGTTAAAAAGACTACACCAAAGAAGAAACTGACACCCAAGAAGAACAAGAGAACAAAACAAAACTTGGCCCCTCTTGACATATTGCTAAATGAAATTATCGGGGAAGGGAAACTCAAAAACATAGGAAAGATCTATGACACTTTGACAACAGATGAAAAATAACAAGTGGAAAACAGTGTTATTTTGTATATGGACATGTATAAGAAGTTTTTGATGGAAGTGATAAATGAAGTACCAGATGAACTATTCAAAAGACTAGAAGCAAGAAGACAAGCTGTTATAGAGCTTGATAAGAAAATCAAAATTGAAAAGTTACTAGTTGTTTATCTAGTAAACTCACCTAAGGAGATAGATGACTTAATTGTTGAAGCCAACCGGTCAGTATTCTCTACTACACACCAGCATATTGCTTTAATGGTTGGAAGAGTTAATGAGGTAATTGAAGAAATAGAAAATGCATGGGACATATTTATTGTTGAGAAAGAAAAATAGGAAGAATACAGGAACCCCAAACCAATAAAGGTATATCAGAAGGAGAGAGACAAAGGAAAAGGAAAGGTTGGTGGACCTCCGAGTATCAAAGTAAAAGATAACTTACCCCCACCTCCTTTGATTACATCACCGGTAACAACAACTACAGAAGATCAACCGATAATTGAAAGTATGGATGTAGAGGATGTCAATCCTAATCCTGAAGTCTTATACATAGTAGATGTTGATACACAAAAGATCAACATTGTGGTAGATAAAGATACAACTAGTAAGACAGACATGGCTAGTAAGCCACTGGTAACTGAGCAAACTGATCAAACACAAGAGAAACCAATAGATAATAACATAGGAGAATAGATAGAGAAACAAGAAGAGCAAAAGGCTCCAGAACAGGAACAGGTAGAGGAACAGAGTCATAAGTAAACAATACAACCGACAATAGGAGAAGTACACAAACCATTGCTTAAGGAAATGCAAACACAAATAGACCTACCAGAGGTCACAACAAGCTTGGTTACTTCCTCCACCGGTGAAATTCAGAATGTTGGTTCTTCCTCCGTAGGCCACAAATCAACAAATATAACTAAAGTACTCTTAGCTTCAATCAAAAGGATAACAGATTGTAGTTCATAGGCTTATAAAGCTATAGATGACACAATCCCAATTTTGAAGGCAATTGTTCCTAACTGTAACATAGACAATAAAGATTCTTTCGGACAACTTGATACTTTGTGTAAATACATCACTAAGAACACAGTGACTATTGAGCAAATAAAGGAAGAGAATTTGAAGAATAAGGTAGAAATTGAAAAGCAAAAATTCTTTGAAGATCAGATAAAGAAGTGTACTAGGGAATTTGACATACTTCTACCAGAACTATGTAACTTATTGAGAGAATACAAAACTCTGTACAAAGACACCTGCAAGACAAACCTTTTGACATTAGACATAGATAAGAAAATGAGCAAGGTACAGGATTAAATCAATAAACTTGCTGATAATTTTGTTAACTCACCTGATACATTATCAGTTTTTGAGCAAAGGATAACAAATTTTAAGGAAGAGTTACTTAAGTTAGAAAGAGAAAAGGAGAGAGTAGTGGATAAGGCAAAGAATTTAAGATTAAAACTGAGTCCAAGATTGAACTATCTAGCATCATTGGGGATGGAAATATCTGAGGCACTGATACAGGGGCAGGAAACACTGACAGATCATATGCAGCACCTCACCGGTACAATTAAAAGAACAAAGATAGTAATAAGAGATAGTAAAAAGTTTATGGAGAGTATAAACTTGATTTAGGCGGATCTATTTCAAATCCTAACTACCTAGTTACAAGGTTGAGGCTACAACTCTATTGACACCTTGACAACCTTTGTCATTGATGCCAAATGGGGAGTAGTAGTATGAGAAAATAACCAGAAAAAGACTTATCTACTCAGGGGGAGTTCTTATATTTTTGGTAACATATTTTTGGAAACATTTTTGGATTAATTTTTTGCATACACTTTTGAATTTTCTCATGAGTGTTGCCATCAATGCCAAAGGGGGAGATTGTTGGCATATGCACACTCCAATGAGACATTGTAGGTGATTGAAGGATTTGTCATTGATGGCAACCTTACAATCCTATGGTACCGATAAGGCATTTCACCGACAAGATAGTTCGCCGGCATCAATAGATCACACTCTACACTGGCACTCAGACCACCGACACCGACACAGAGAAAGGAAGCATACTGACACAGAGGCAGACAAGATTTTTGATATATTATATTTTGTTTATTATTGTAAAAACTTTGTAAGCTACCTTGGTGAGTTTTTAAATGACTCTTATATATAAGAGAGATCATTGTAGACATTTTGTAAGCGACAATAAAAAAGATATTAAGCAGACTTATTATGTGAAATATAGTTTCAAGGTTTTATGTAAAGAACATAGCAGAAACCGGTATTGGATCTGGCATTATAGATGATATTGTAAAGTAGTACAATATATTGGATTTGTATAATCTATATTGTAAGTTAGTGAGACTTCCCATTGAGCAGTGAGCTCTAGGCAATTGGCCTTGCTGCATGTGCAGGCCCCTCTTGTAAGTAATATTCTCTTATTGGCCAATAAGTGAATATTGTGGGTCACAAATCCCACCAAGGTTTTTCCCACACCGGGTTTCCTCGTTAAATCCTTGTGTCATGGTGTGCTTTTCATGTGGATGCTTTTAATTCTATTTATTGCATACCAGTACACTGTTATAATATGTTCTACATGTTTTAAGTTAAGAAATTCAATTCACCAGTTAGATACTAATTCACCCCCCCCCCCTCTTAGTATCTATGGGAATCCTAACATGGGAAACCTTTGAGAAAAAGCTCAAATTAAATGATGAAGGAATGGGAAAATATTCTTTGCATAATTTTCCACTTTCACCTAAATCATATGGAAAGCATACAAATGTTCAACCACGGATCTCAGAAAAATCAAAAGAAATGTTTGATGGAGCAGTTTTTAGAGTTGGAACACTTGTAGAAGAAACTGAAGACAAGGACATTCTTGGTTGGTTGTACAAATATGAAAATCAAACTATAGCAACAGCTGCAGAAGTCAATATTCCCATAGAGCAATATGGAAATGGTTATAAGATCATACAAAAAATGGGATATGAAGGAAAAGGACCAATTGGTAAGCGACATCAAGGTATTTCAGAACCTATTTGTCCTCACTCTCAATCTAAAGAAGATAAATCGATATTTGGATATTCAAAACCAAATGAAAAGCAACAAAATTATCAACAACCAAAATGGAGAAAGAAATCAGTCCCTAAAGAAGAACAATGGCAAGAAAACCTACATCAAGTAGCAAAAATAGTAGCCAATAAGCAAAAACAAGAAGAATATGAGAAACGACAAGAAGAACTTGCAATCAAAAGAGAAGAAGAATCTTGTAAAAAAGTTCAAGGAATACGAGTAATTGCAAAATCTGAACAAGATATTCCAGAAGCAATAAAAGAAGAGATGGTAGAAATTAGAAAACTATTTTCACCATACAATATTCCTAAATGGTACAATGGTGTAATCCTAGACAATGGTTTAGAGATAAATTCAAATGAATCAGAATGGGGTCCAGATGTATTATCTAGTATATCAAGTGAAGAAAAGAATGAAGAACAAGCAACTATCACAAATGAAGACTTGTCTTTTACAAAACAAAAGATGGAGTTATAAAGAAGACAAGAAGAACTCAGAATCTAGAGAAAAGAGACATATACAAGAAAGCAAGAAGAAAGAGGATGAAAAAGACCAAGAAGTAATGCCACAAGAAGAACAAATAGATATGGATCAAGCATCGGGAAATATCATGTTTCTATCAAATGATGAGCAAGATGTACCAAGGTATGGAAGAACCATAGAAGAACTAAGAGATAGTCAAGTAGGATTGACTATTAGTCCAAAAAAAGCTGAGTTCAAGAGAAGACAAAAGATAGTAAAAGAATCCCCTATATCATGTACACAAGTATGTCAACTTCAAAATACAAATGAATCTATTGAAATTAATCAAGAAGGAACTTGTAGTACTAAAGATGTGTGTGTTGATATAATCCATTCATTTAAGGGACAAACTATTGTTCACCAAAAGTGATAACCCAATAACACCTACAATTGATCTATGAAGTAACCAATTCAATCTATGAAGAACCTCAGGGCTTGGACAACATGACAAGGATATGAATCCTTCTACTCTTCAAGCTCTACAAAACCTAGGCGGGTATACCTTTGATGCTTAGAATTAAACCTATTACACACCTATGAAAGCACCAACATAAACAAATAGATCTTACCAGGGCTCTAAAACAAGTAGTTTATTGTAGACGGGCTAAATCTACACATAAAACTCAACTATGCTTGAGCATGAGATAGATGAAACATTTCAAAACATAACATAAACTAAAGATATTCTGATTGGATTTTAAATTGGTTTGAGAACCCCCTTAATTGCAAGATCAGTGCCTTATCCAAGGGCAATAGAGTCATACATCAAACTACAAATGGAAGCTTCGATTGCAAATCCACCTTCACTATTAAATATTCATGCATTAATACCTTGCATAAATGCATTACTAAGATCATTCACAAAATCATCAGATCTTGAAACTATATTCCATTATTCATGATTTATTATAGAATTTAAATCCTTCCTTGAAGAATCCCTACAAACAATCACAACTATCTCCTTGAGATAACAAATTTCATCCTTCTTGAGAATCTGATTTGATAAAATGGAAATACAACTCTAGAGGCAATCTTGTGTGAATTTATGTATGCCTTACATACACAAGAACCTGCAACTAAGAACACCTATAGCATGAATCAAACTCTATTCTATGGAAAAGGACATTGCCCTGTACAATTTTGAAAAGAACTTAGAATTGGAAGCCATGAAAATATGGAGCCATTCTCCAAATTTCTGGAACCCTTACAAATGAGAAGAATTGAGAATAAGAAGAGGATGGAAAGATCAGATCTGCAATTGAAATTGCCAAGTGTTTATTTTCTCTAATTGAAATTATTTACCTTCTTCTTTCCTATGGAAACTACCTAACCGGATTCCTCACTACGAGAGCTTTCCGGAAACATATAATACTTCATATTTTGGCCAAAAAAACAGCCCTGGGCGAATTAATCATTCACATCTGCACAATCATTTAAATTTTTCAATTTTTAATATAGTTTGTACTATGTAATAAACTAATTTTAACTTTGATTTTTGGCTCTTTTTGTGCTCTGACACCTTGCCATGTGGTGGCCTCCGATTGGTTCGCAGGGTCTACTAGGCACCACCTCAACTGACACCTCATCACCGCCACGTGTCTACTTGCTTGTCTGTCCACTTGCACACCATGTGTGTGCCACATCACCACCACTGGGACGAGGTCCACCTGCTGGACCTCTGACTGGACCTGCCACCTGAGTGCCACCTAGCTTTCGCCATTTCACAGACCTTAACTTTCATGCATCTTCATGCTCCGAAATCGCGCAGACCGTCGGATCAACCTGAACTTGCTCGATCTTTACCACTTCGTTTTCGCTTCATTTTTGGTCTGAGCCTTTCACCATTTCTTGGACCTTAACTTTCGTGCATCTCGTCTTCACAAATTCATGCCGATCGTCAATCCTCTCCAAACCTGCTCGCTAGTTAAGTCGACCTTTCTCTACAAAATTTTGTCTGTCTGCCTCGGGAAGCTTGCCTGCGTGGGGTCCACCTGTCACCATATGTCACCTCCTCCAGTCACCTTGAGATCTGCACCCATGCATGTGGGGTCCACTTTGATGCCCAACGGGCACCATCGATCAAAAGCCTTGATGGCTTTGACACTATGGATGTGTGGAGTATTTCTTATAAATACCAAAAAATTACATTTCCCAGCCAATGTGGGATATTGCCTTTTGCCTAGCACTATGTATTCTGGAGCTTTTTCTGAGACTTTAATGGTGCCTTGCTTGGGGGTTTTAATGCTACAATCACACAGAGGGAAAACACCAAGGTCATGGCATTAAGAAATATGCCTGCTGAAGAAATTTCATTAAATTTTAATGCCTCCCAAACTCTTTAATTTCCACACAAAGAAAACCACGCCATAACAGGGAGAGGTTGTTGGCCAAAATGTGGAATGTTAGTTTTACATCTGCTAACTTTATTGGCTTGAAATTTCTTTGGTGCCCTTTAACTTCTCATTGCTGGCCAAGGAGCATGTTAGCTAAGCGTGGAGCTTAATCTTACACCTGTAAACTGTATTTTTCAAAATTCTTAATTGCCCCTTTCTCCAAACATGCTCTGCACAGGTTTCTCATTGGGTTCCAATACATACCAATTTTCATACACTTCAGCTCACCCACCACGCAGAGCTTTATGCCTGCCAATGTACATTCGCTGAAGTTGTTGTTGTTTGCATTTCTTCAAGACTTGAACGCTGCCACACAAGGAAGAGGATTTAATTTCATCTACTAATTACTTTTGCTTGAAGTTTCCTGAGCTATTTTGTAACCCATGCAGAGGGAGAGCTCATGAGGAAGAACTTGACTGCTGCATACATTTTGCTATTATTTCAATAGCTGAAGCTTAAACACCAAACCAAGTGAAGGGAGGATGCTAGCAAGGGAGCTCCAATTCAAATATGATTTAACCAATAGCCATAGTGAGGATTCAGCATGAAGATACACATACTGATTGCATTGCTTTGAAGTTTTGTTTTTTTTAAAAGCCTGCTCCAATACCCATCGCCTTCCATTGCATGTATTTTTTTGGAGTTGAATGCTTTCTCACTTTATGTGCCAGCTGCGAATTGCATTACTTAAGAAGTTCAAACCTCCCACTCCATTCTCACAATAACAAAATCATGCTGAAGATCTGCAATATATACTTGTTTTCTTTGATGTAAATATCTATACTTTATAATAATTGAGCCTCCACTCATCAGCAATAACTTTGGAACGTCACACTTATTCTTAGCACACCACATGTATTTCAAAATCAATTCTTGATGTACTTATACTCTAGTGCCATTGGTACTCACCATTTTCTATTCCTTGAGATATTCAAATTGTTTATTTACTGATAGTGAGAAAAAGACATATGGTTTGAAGTGTGTTTTGTAATGACCATGCATGATTTTTTAATGATATGATAAAAATTATCACATTCTCGCAAAATGGAGGCAACAAAAATGCACTGCAACTATACCCAACTTGGTTCTGGAAGATACATATTTTTGTTTAAGACTATTTCGCAATAAAATTCATGCACAGGCATGAGCCAAGTCGGGCCCTAAAGTGGGTTCGAATAAAAAAAAATTTGTTTTCAAGCAACTAGCCTTCGAAATTCTTCAAATGCCTTAATCTTACCTCTGGAAATGATCGACATCATTTTCGGATCATTAATCCATATTTTACGACTTTCAGGCACTTGTGCCACATTTTCGCGTTTAATCGCGAGGACGTAATTTTCAAACCTATCAAAACACCTTTCTGGATCTTGAAAATTTACAAGAATGTACTCTGATATACAAGCCTGGAATCTACCAAACAGTTTCTCAAGACAAGTCCCAAGTGAAGTGATATTAATCAGCGAAAATGGCCAATTGGCTTTGTCAACACTGGGGACCTGATGAAGTCAATGTTCTGGCAACACATGATGCCTTTCTCAAAAATATCAAACGACCTCTGTAGGTTCTCAAATTTGAAACACAATTACCTTGAAGTACATATTAAATCTTTGAATTCTCATTTAGACCAAAAGTATGATTGGGTGCAAATGGCGTGCTCATGAAAATGGCTACATTAACTGATATAACACTGAAAGTACAGATCACTGAAAACGATGACTCAATGAACCCTTTTGAAAACCAATCAAACGGACTGGTAGAGGCTTGAAATTTGAAACACGACTCATCATTTATACCAAAATTAATCCAGAAGAAACATTATGTCATGACACTTGCTGAGGCAACTTTTACACTTATGCGAAACAGGGCTCCAACTAAGGGTTGAAACAGGGACTTGCCAAAACACACAAACTGCATACGGATTTGGCTTTTAAAACTGAGCAAATGGATTCATTAGGACTTGAAATTTTGCAGGCTGACTTACATTTATTAATAGAATCCAATCTACTTTTAATTTCTTCATGACGTTCAACAAGGCAAAAGATATAATTGTTCAATGTAGGCTACTCACATTTAATCTGTATTTGTGCCTAAAATGCACTTTCAGCTCACCCCTCGAAAGGGGTACCTGGTAAACTTATCCAAACTGAATTCTAAAAGTTGCACATTACTGCATAGGCCAAATGAAAGGTGTAGGACATGATTCCTGAGCCTTACCCCCTGAAAGTCAACTGGCTCCATTTTGCCCTCTCGCAAACTAGGCCATTAAAACTGATTCATTTAGGTACTTTCCTGACATGCAGAGAAATTTTTTTGAAATGGGCCTCTAAACTTGACTCAATTTTAAAAAGTCCCAATAGTGGCTCTGACTGGGGATGGTTGATTGCAAGATCAACACAAGAATCCAGATATCTTTGGTTAAGCATACCACTCAAAAATGGATCATTCTTCTCTTCTCATTTCATTTCAAAAAACATGTCTTCCTTATTCTATCCAAACAACAGGGCACTTTATTGAAAACCACACAACTGAAAGCAAAGCAACTATACAAGAGATATATAAACATACTGTAGGTCCCGGAGACAACTGAGAGGGAGGGGGGTGAATTAGTTGTCTAATAAATTCAAACCAAAAACTTATTAACCAACTTAATGCTTGATACTGGTAAATTAATTAAGTATGCTAGTAGACAATGTTAACAAAAAATTGTTGTACCATTAAGAATTAATGTATGAAACATAAGCATAAAGTCATCCACAACACATGACACCAATATTTGTATGTGGAAACCCTGTAAGGGAAAAAACCACGGTGGGAAACCTTACCCACAATCAGATGATACTACTACAAATAGTAAGTGTACAAAGAGGGGTCTGCACATGCAGAAAGACCAATAGCCTACAGCTCATCGCTCAATCACAAATGGGAGTCACACTGACTACAGTTGGATGGTTAAATCCAATGAGAATGTACTGCACAAAATAGCATCTTCATATACTGGATTCAGTATTGGTGTAATGCTGATATGCTTCTACAAAAACCTAACTTCACCTTCAAATGATGTCTTCATATATATCCCTGCTTGATCTTGCATATACCCTTAGATCTTTTTCACATTCCACACTTGATCTTAAAAATAAGATCTTACATTTATACCATACCTTAAGACCAATTTTAGTAGGTCGGATCTACAAGATATTACAATAAAAACATTTTACAAACAATACAATATCCGATGCAATGACCGATTGAACATGTCGGCTTAATACATTTACAACAATAATAAATCATCTCCATAGCGTGCCATGTTGATCTGGAAAAGATAAACCTGCCGGTGTAACCCTAGATACCTGGACCTATTTGTTGGTAAAAGCAAATATGCAAATGAGAATATATCAATGATTATTACTTCAAAGTAAAGTGTCCACATGATGTCTTCAACATTACCAAGTGTCTTCCATGTCAATGCAGGTACCAGTGAACATTATATCCTACCGGTTAACCATATACCAGTAACTGTTTGCACAGTTTACTGTTTGTCGATGAATGTTGCTGGATCTCCAAAGTAGGTGTATTTAGCAGGTGTTGACATCAATGACAAAACCATACCAAAATACCAACAATCCCCCCCTTTGGCATTTATGGCAACACAAGATGGAAAAACCATCAAAGTGCCAAAACAAAAATGCCAAGTACAAAAACCAACAATCTCCATTTCTCCCCCTGGGAGTAATATGTGTTTATACCAGTCTCTCATACCAATCTCTCCTCAAAAAGATAATGCATTTTTCATACATCTCTCCCTAATGTTTTTCCATATATCTCTCCCCCTTTGACATCAAATGCCAAAGTCACAAAAGGTCAAGTTCATACAAAATACCAACCAAGTCAATATACCAACTACTCCCCCTGGGAGGTAGCTTCCTCATCAAATAATGGAATAAAAGATTTGTCCATTTATTTCTATCGATTGATGACAATCATCAACTATCTAAGTCTCTACCGGTGGAGGTAAGACTCCAAGCTGATCTCTGAGATACTCAAAAGTTTCCCTAGGCAAAGGTTTTGTGAAAATATCTGCAAGCTGTTCTTTAGTATTCACATAAACCAGTTTTATCTCTTTTCCTTCAACTTTTTCCCTTAGAAAATTTAGTTTGATAGAAACATGTTTTGTTTTAGAATGTAATACTGGATTCTTAGATATATCAATTGTTGCAGTGTTATTACAATATATAGTAATAGGTTCCTTGCATTTTACCTTTGTGTCTTTCAACATTTGCTTAAGCCAAAGTACCTGTGTACAGTTTGTTGCTACTGCAACATATTCTAATTCTGCTGTTGATAAAGATGTACAACTTTGTTTCTTACTTAACCAAGAAAATAATCTCTTTCCAAGAAAGAATGCTCCTCCAGTGGTGCTTTTTCTATCATCCACATCTACTGCCCAATTTGCATCTGTGTATGCATATAGATCAAAATTTTCATCTTTAGGATACCATAATCCAAGATTTACTGTGCCTTGTAAGTACCGGAAAATCCTTTTTACTACTGATTCATGATCTTCCCTAGGATTACTCTGAAATCTAGAAACTATACATACTGCATTCATAATATCAAGTCTGGTTTGTGTCAAATACAGTAAACCTCCTATCATAGATTTGTATCTAGTTGGATTAATAGGTGTAGATTCATCCCTTTGATATAATTTGTCATTTGTAGTCATAGGTGTGCTTACCAGTTTAGAGTTCTCCATCCCAAATTTCTTAAGTAGTTCTTTCAAGTACTTAGATTGACTCAAAAATATGCCTTTATCAGTCTGTAAAATCTGCAATCCTAAAAAGAATTTTATTTCTCCGATCATAGACATTTCAAATTCATGCTACATTTTAAGAGAAAATTCTTTGCATAATCCATCTTCTCCTCCAAAGATTATATCATCAACAAATACTTCCATAATCAAGATGTCATCATTAGTTACTTTGTAGTATAAATTGCTATCTGCATTTCCTTTAGTAAAACCAAGTTTTAAAAGATACTTATCCAGTCTTGCATACCAAGCTCTTGGAGCTTGTTTTAATCCATACAGAGTTTTTCTTAATCTACAAAGCATATCATTGTCATCTGTCAAGGAAAATCCATCAGGTTGTTCAATATAGACTTCCTCTTCAAGATCTCCATTCAAGAATGCACATTTAATATCCATTTGATAAACTTTGTAATCCTTGTTAGCTACAAAGGCCAAGAATAATCTAACTGCCTCAATTCTAGCTACCGGTGCAAAGGTTTCATTGTAATCAACTCCTTCTTTCTGAGAATATCCCTTACACACTAGTCTTGCTTTATTTTTGACAACCTTACCATCTTCATTGAGTTTGTTTCTAAATACCCATTTGGTTCCAATTACATTTTTATTTTCAGGCCGAGGAACTAATGTCCAAGTATTATTTTTGTCAATTTGTCCTAATTCTTCTTCCATAGCTTTAATCCAAAATTTATCTTCACATGCCTTATTGATAGATAATGGTTCAATTTGAGAAATAATACATACCTCTTCATTCACCAATCTTCCTCTTGTTGTGACTCCTTTAAATTTGCTTCCAATTATCTGATCTTCAGAATGATTCAGTCTTACATACCGGGGTGTCTTAGTCTGTTGTTGTTCTTCAATTACTATGGAATCCTCTGATGATACCGGAGTAACTGGATCATCATTCTGTACTGGTGGATTTACTATTGGTTCATTTGTCATAATTTCTGTTACCGGTTCAGAGTCTATATACCTTGAAGTTCCTCTGAATTATTCATCAATCTTTACATTTGTACTTTCAACAATTTTCTGTAATCTTTTATTAAAACATCTATAAGCTTTACTCTTAGATGAATAACCAAGAAATATTCCTTCATCACTTCTAGGATCAAACTTGCCAATATACTCATCTCTTCTAATATAACATTTACTTCCAAAAATTCTGAAATACTTAAGAGTAGGATTATTACCAAACCATAGTTCATGAGGGGTCTTATCGGTTTCACCTTTGATGTGAAATTTGTTGAATGTATAGACAGTAGTGCTTACTGCCTCTCTCCAGTACACGTGGTAGATTTGCTTCTGATAACATACTTCTTGCTGCATCCAAAATAGTTCTATTTTTCCTTTCAACAACTCCATTCCGTTGTGGTGTCCGAGGTGCTAATAACTGTCTTTTGATTCCATTTACTTCACAAAATGTATTAAAATCTCTAGATGTGAATTCTCTTCCTTGATCTGATCTTAAACATTTAATTTTCTTACCGGTTTCATTTTCAACCATTTCTTTGAATAGCTTGAACTTCCCAAGTGCTTCTGATTTTTCTCTAAGAAAAGTAACCCAACACATTCTAGAATAATCATCAATAATTAGCATGAAATATCTATCACCTTGTAAGCTTTTAGTTCTAGCTAGACCACATAAATCAGTGTGAATTAAATCAAGAGCATTATTGGATTTTTCTGGAATACTTTTGAAACTAGCTCTAACTTGTTTTCCAAATTGACATTCCTTGCAAATTGTATTCTAAGGTTTCACAATTTTAGGTAGATCTCTAACTGCCTTAGAAGTACTGATTTTTATCATGCAATCAAAATTTACATGACATAGTCTTTTATGCCACAGCCAACTTTCATCTATATGTGCAATTAAGCATGCCTTTTCACTGTTATTCAAATGAAAGATATTACCTCTAGTCTGATTACCGGTTGCAATTTCTAAACCAGTTCTATTCATGATTTTGCATTTTCCATTTTTAAATTGTAACTAAAAACCTTTCTCAACTAATTGACCAACACTTAAAAGATTATGTTTTAATCGTTCAACATAGTAGACATTGTCAGTGTTATGTTTACCATCAAGAGATATTGAACCCTTACCTTTGATTTAACAGGCTTTGTCATCTCCTAATCTTACTAAACCTCCATTGTATTCTTGAAAGTTCAAGAATTTACCTTTATCTCCAGTCATGTGATGTGAGCATCCTGAGTCAATAATCCATTCATCCTTGGATTCAACTTTAGCTGCTAGGGCTTGTTCTACTGGTTGAGCAATAGGTACCAGTTTATCTTCTGTTATAGCAACAAAGACCCATCCGTTGTCTGTTGGATCCTCATCAGAATCATTAGTCACACCTTCATCAGCAATGTAACAAGATTTATCTTTGTTTTTCTTAAATTTGTATCTCTGATATAAAGGATTAGGTTTGTATGTCCTTCTAGCTTCTTCTCTTAGTCTAGCATGTCTATCAGGGCATCTTGAAGTCATATGACCAATCTTATTGTAGTTGAAACATTTAAAGGGTGCTTTACCTTCATACTTACTTCCAATTGGACCTTTTGGCATTTTTCTTGCAAATAGTGCTTCAAGTTCTTCAAGCTCTTCATTCTCCTTCCTAGTTTCTTGAAGTTCTCTTGCATAAAAGGCTCTCTAGTCTAATTTGTCAAAGGATGGAGCAGATGAAGTTGATGCTTTGAAGGCCAAATCAGTTTTTATAGCAACAATAGGACCAAATTCCTCAATTTCAAAAGCTAAAAGTTTTCCAATCAATGTATCCCTAGTTACTGATGTAATAGGCATTTTTCTCAACTCATTTATAGCAGTAACCTTCATTTTATATGCCAGTGGTAAACCTCTTAAGATTTTTGAAACAATCTCATCTTCACTCAAGGTTCCTCCACAACATTTGATACCCAAAACAATTTCATTTACTCTTTCCATAAAAGTAGAAATCCTTTCATCTTCTTCCATTTTCAGATGTTCATACCTGACTCGAAAGCTTTCAAGTTTTGCAATTTTGAGTGTGGAATCCCCTTCATTCGGTGTTTCCAAATGATCCCAAATAGATTTTGTAGTGGATCTATCTGATAATCCCATGATTTTTTGATCTGATAATGCGCTCAAATGTGCTTCTCTTGCTTTGCAATCATTTTCTTCATCTTTGGCTAAAGTAATTTGAGTAGTCTGACCAACTACAACAGCAGTATAACCATTCTTAGTAACTTCCCAGATGTCTTTACCAATGCAATTCAGATGTGTCTCCATTCTGATTTTCCATATCCCATAGTTGGTTCCATCAAGTTTAGGACTATCCTTTCTGAAATAATTAGTAGACATTGGATCTCCTCAAGTTGTTAAACTTTTGCAAAAAGAGGACTAGGCTCTGATACCTATTGTAGGTCCCAGAGACAACTGAGAGGGGGGGGGGGGTGAATCAGTTGTCTAATAAATTCAAACCAAAAACTTATTAACCAACTTAATGCTTGATATCGTTAAATTAATTATGTCGGTAGACAATGTTAACAGAAAATTGTTGTATCAGTAAGAATTAATGTGTGAAACATAAGCACAAATTCATCCACAACACATGACACCAATATTTGTATGTGGAAACCCTGTAAGGGGAAAAACCACAGTGGGAAACCTTACCCACAATCAGATGATACTACTGCAGATAGTAAGTGTACAAAGAGGGGTCTGCACATGCAGAAAGGCCAATAGCCTAGAGCTCACTACTCAATCACAAATGGGAGTCACACTGACTACAGTTGGATGGTTAAATCCAATGAGAATGTACTGCACAAAATAGCATCTTCATATGCTGGATTCAGTACTGGTGTAATGGTGATATGCTTCTACAAAAACCTAACTTCACCTTCAAATGATGTCTTCATGTATATCCCTGCTTGATCTCGCATATACCCTTCCTTAGATCTTTTTCGCATTCCACACTTGATCTTACAAATAAGATCTTACATTTATACCATACCCTAAGACCAATTTTAGTAGGTCAGCTCTACAAGATATTACAATAAAAACATTTTACAAACAATACAATATCCGATGCAATAACCGATTGAACATGTCGGCTTAATGCATTTACAACAATAATAAATCATCTCCATAGTGTGCCATGCTGATCTGGAAAAGATAAACCTGCTGGTGTAACCCTAGATAACCTGGACCTATTTGCTGGTAAAAGCAAATATGCAAATGAGAATATACCAATGATTATTACTTCAAAGTAAAGTGTCCACATGATGTCTTTGACATTACCAAGTGTCTTCCATGTCAATGCAGGTGCATGTACCAGTGAACATTATATCCTACTGGTTAACCATATACCGGTAACTATTTGCATAGTTTACTATTTGCCGGTGAATGTTGCTGGATCTCCAAAGTAGGTGTATTTAGCAGGTGTTGACATCAATGACAAAACCATACCAAAATACCAACACATACTAAACTGATCATAGGCTGCTCCACTTTCCTCAACATTTACCTCTGTCAAAAATCTGATTTTCATCTCTTGATATCATGATCCAAACAAAGGCACCTTCTAGTAACAACTGAGCATAATCATTATAATCAAACCTTACCCTCATACTGCTAAAATAGCTAGTGTGCATGCCATTTATCTGATTTTGAGCTTTGTAACCACACATTACTTCAACAAAAATAAGATCATGAAACAAAGCACTATAAGGGCTTTTCCACAAGCTACCATACATTTCACTATCCCAATCAATTATACCATTTGCAAAGGCATCATCATGCTGAAGTTGAAAAATAAAACACTCATTTTCAACATTGCAATTCCTATCAGCACTCACCTTGTTATAATTTAAATTCATAGAATGAGGGGCATTACTAATCAACTGATGCAAACAAGGAACATACCTGTTACAATATGGATGTGACACTTCACTATGTTGATCACACCCCATACTATCCTTGTTTATCAAACTCAAAACCTCTGCATTCTCAACATCCCATTCATGGAAAAGAATACATACCTCTGGCTGAAGTAAATCCTTAGCTAACTCTTTCTCATTCAAACTTATATCCACCTAAAACACTTTCATTTGTGGTTTTAAGTAATCACCACACAACCCATGCCTCTTACCTTCATCATGAAATAATTTTTTACAACCCATGCTATTTCTGTTTGGAATTTCATCAGTATTATGGACTGGTTTACCATTTACAACATCTGACTGATCAGTTATTTCTTCATACAAAGTGCCAGAAATAAAATGAAGAATCCCCTTATGAACATTATGACACTAAAGTGGCTGGTTTGTATCTATATCAACATTGAATAAAGCATTAGTAAAATTGCTAAAGACACCATCCATTCGATCATCATAATCATCTTTATCAGACAAAGAAGAAATTGAAACTTGGATAGAACAATCCTCAGTGTTCCATGTTTCACATCCATAAGATTTTATCCTATGACCATCATTCTGAAAATCAAGATAATCATACTTATCTTGCCACAATTGATCTTCTTCACCAATAGAACACTCATCATCAGCCAAAGAACAAAGATGAATATCGCTGCTATTTACTTCATCAGATAAGTTTTCAGCATGTTCACTAAAATTTTTTGTCATAAAACCATCTGTTAGATCAACATGTTGTTCATCAAGTATACAAACATTCAGTTCACAATCCTTTTCTGAAGAATCCTCTTCACCATATTGCAGAAGGTCTTCATTAACAGCTCGAAGGCTCTCCAACATTTGAACCTTCTTGTCCACAACTTCAAGAGCTTTTCTAAGTTCTACAATCTTCTGGACTTGCATTGCACTTTGTTGTTCCATGTGAGATTCCGTAAAAATTTGTCCATCCATGTGTGCTATATTTTCATTGCAATCATGCATACCATTACAATTTTCTGAATTAACTTTGTGTATAACAATTAACAATTGATCTTCTTCACCAATAGAACACTCATCATCAGCCAAAGAACAAAGATGAATATCGCTGCTATTTACTTCATCAGATAAGTTTTCAGCATGTTCACTAAAATTTTTTGTCATAAAACCATCTGTTAGATCAACATGTTGTTCATCAAGTATACAAACATTTAGTTCACAATCCTTTTCTGAAGAATCCTCTTCACCATATTGTAGAAGGTCTTCATTAACAGCTCGAAGGCTCTCCAACATTTGAACCTTCTTGTCCACAACTTCAAGAGCTTTTCTAAGTTCTACAATCTTCTGGACTTGCATTGCACTTTGTTGTTCCATGTGAGATTCCGTAAAAATTTGTCCATCCATGTGTGCTATATTTTCATTGCAATCATGCATACCATTACAATTTTCTAAATTAACTTTGTGTATAACTTTCAAAATAGAAAGATCATCAACATGATTACAAGAAGTGAAATTTGAAGTGAAATCTGAAAATACATTTACTTCATCCTCAACACAAGTGACATTATCAATGCTTAAGTGAGGGTCAACTATTTTTTGCACCAAATAATTCTGATTTTCATCATATGACACATTTTCACTTACACAAATAGCAACACTTGGTAATCCTTCTATATTTGGTATTTTGACATCAAATACATCAGCAACATGTAAAAATCGATGGTCAACACCATCATTATTTTCATTGTCATTGTCCTTGAGAGATGCATGATTCACTTGGTAATTGTCAGTCACATAATCAGCATAACCGACTTACAAATCAAATGGTACATATCCCTTGTATATATCTATCTCTGCATCAACATTTTCACAACACTTCCCACTAATCATTCCATCATTACTGTGAGAGACAACTGGCATTAACAGCAGAGGTTCTTGACTCTCATTTAAATTTGAAACACATGCATCAACAAAACCATTTGGAACTGCAAAGCTTGATGCACCTAGACATGGAATGATTTGCTAAGTCTCACATGGTATTTCACCATTGAAGGTGCTTTGATAAGAAACTACAACAGACACAAATCTCTTGGCTATCCCAAATTTCAAATTATTTTCCATGTCCCTAGCTGTGTTAAAAGCTTCATGCAAAGTCTTGGGTTCTTTGTTTCTCAATAAGAAGCTCATCTTTTCATCAAATGCTCTCATATAAACATCTAGACATACTTTATCATCAAGTTTATACTTTCTAGAAATTTTGGACAAAGTTTGCAAAAATCTGATATTAAATGTTGGTACCAATTCATCTTCCCTAATTTGTATATAAGTGAATTCTTTCAACAAGTCATAATCACTTATCTTTTCATCAAATTGGTCTATGAAATCTGAAAATAATTCTTCCCATGAGGTAATACAATCTACCGACAAAAAAGAGAACCAATCCCTTGCATCCTCTTTCAATGACTGAACAAACAATTTCATGCATACATCTTCTTGACAAATTTTGAATTCTCCTATCAAATCTGAAAATCTTTTCAAATGTTGATATGCTGATTCTGATTTCTTCCCACTAAATATGGGCAAATACTTTCTGATTTCTGTGGGTATGGGATTTGGGTAACCCAGAATACCTTCAAAGTTTAAAGCAACATAATACTTCATACTAAAACTCTATCTATTACATGGTTGTTCTATTTCACTGGACATGGTCATATGTGGAAATACACAAGGCTGGAAAACTTTACTACACATTTCTTCCTTACTTCCACAAATGATTATGCAACCTTGTGTTGAATGATAAAACACTTGAAACACATATCATTATATTGAAACTATTCATAACATTTCTTGACGCAAAGTTTTCCCAAATTTGCATACTACGGAAGATCATATACACTGGATATTTTAGCATCATAGATATGCAAATTAATTTTGTGATTCCTCTTTCCCTCTAGACTAGTGTTGTTCACTAAATGGAAAACAACATTACACATTCAAACTTTTAGAAGAGATGTCTTGCATTTAAAACCTCTGAAAATACATGGAGATTTGTAGCTGTATAAAACTTGTAGATCTAAAGATTTACTTCACTTTCAGCACGGTCTTTTATCAAAGAGTCACCACCTCTTGCGTAGAGGATATTTTGAACAGCAAGATACCATTCAACACTTATTTAATTCTTTGATTACTCCTTTGATCTCACTACAACCAATACTCTTCCAGGCTATTTAATACTGGTATGAACCATAGAGTCCCCACCCAATAAAGAATTGGGGAAAAATTCGCACACAGCTGCAAGAACTTCTTACAACTCTCAACAATGCATTCACTATTACTCCTTCATAAAATATGATATGAAACACATATCATTCTGCAGATCCAGAACAAGGAGCATTTTATTCACCACAAAACCACTTTCAACTCTATGCATATACAATGGACTGACTAACTGGATATGAAATTGACAGAACGAGAATACATTAAACTTCTAACCATATCAATCAGGCATTTGAATCCATTTATTCCCCAGCAGAGTCGCCATTTTTGTTTTTCATCAAAAGTGATAACCCAAGAACACCTGCAATTGATCTATGAAGTAGCCAATTCAATCTATGAAGAACCTTAGGGCTTGGACAATATGACAAGGATATGAATCCTTCTACTTTTCAGGCTCTGCAAAACCTAGGTGGGTATACCTTTGATGCTTAGAATTAAACCTATTACACACCTATGAAAGCACCAACATAAACAAATAGATCTTACCAGGGCTCTAAAACAAGTAGTTTATTGTAGACGGGCTAAATCTACACATAAAACTCAACTATGCTTGAGCATAAGATAGATGAAACATTTAAAAACATAACGTAAACTAAAGATATTCTGATTGGATTTTAAATTGGTTTGAGAACCCCCTTAATTGCAAGATCAGTGCCTTATCCAAGGGCAACAGAGTCATACATCAAACTACAAATGAAAGCTTTGATTGCAAATCCATCTTCATTATTAAATATTCATGCATTAATACCTTGCATAAATGCATTACTAAGATCATTCACAAAATCATCAGATCTTGAAACTATATTCCATTTTTCATGATTTATTACAAAATTTAAATCCTTCCTTGAAGAATCCCTACAAACAATCACAACTATCTCCTTGAGATAACAAATTTCATCCTCCTTGAGGATTTGATTTGATAAAATGGAAATACAACTCTAGAGACAATCTTGTGTGAATTTATGTATGCCTTACATACACAGGAACCTGCAACTAAGAACACCTATAGTATGAATCAAACTCTATTCTATGGAAAAGGGCATTGCCCTGTACAAGTTTGAAAAGAACTTAGAATTGGAAGCCATGAAAATATGGAGCCATTCTCCAAATTTCTGGAACCCTTACAAATGAGAAGAATTGAGAATAAGAAGAGGAGGGAAAGATCAGATCTGCAATCGAAATTGCCAAGTGTCTATTTTCTCTAACTGAAATTCTTTACCTTCTTCTTTCCCTTGGAAACTACTCTCAAAATATCACATATTTGTTAAAATTAACTACCTAATAATATTCCTCGCTCCGAGAGCTTTCTGGAAACATATAATACTTCATATTTTGGCCAAAAATCCAGCCCTGGGCGAATTAATCATTCACATGTGCACAATCATTTAAATTTTTGAATTTTTAATTTAGTTTGCACTATGTAATAAACTGAATTTAACTTTGATTTTTGGCTCTTTTTGTGCTTTGACGCCTTGCCATGTGGCAGCCTCCAATTGGTTCGCAGGGTCTACTGGGCACCACCTCAACTGACACTTCATCACCGCCACTAGGATGGGGCCCGCCTGTTGGACCTATGACTAGACCTGCCACCTGAGCGCCACCTAGCTTTCACCATTTTGTAGACCTTAACTTTCGTGCATCTTCAAGCTCCGAAATCGCACAGACCGTCGGATCAACCTGGACTTGCTCGATCTTTACCACTTCGTTTTCGCTTCATTTTTTGTCTGAGCCTTTCGCCATTTCATGGACCTTAACTTTTGTGCATCTCGCCTTCACGAAGTCACGTCGACTGTCAATCCTCTCCAAACCTGCTCGCTGGTTAAGTCGACCTTTCTCTACAAAATTTTGCCAATTTGCCTCGAGAAGCGAGCCTGTGTGGGGTCCACCTGTCGCCATCTGTCAACTCCTCTGGTTGCCTTGGGATTTGCATGTGTGGCGTGCCTATGTGGGGTCCACCTGTCACCATCTGTCACCTCCTCTAGTTGCCTTGGGATCCGTGCCCACGTGCTTGGGGTCCACTTGGGTGCCCAACGGGCACCGTCCATCAAAAGTCTTGATGGCTTCGACACTATGGATGTCTGGAGTATTTCTTATAAATACCAAAAAATTACATTTCCCAGCCAATGTGGGATATTGCCTTTTGCCTGGCACTATGTATTCTAGAGCTTTTTCTAAGACTTTAATGGCGCCTTGCCTGGGGATTTCAATGCTACAATCACATAGAGGGAAAACACCAAGGTCGTGGCATCAAGAAATATACCTGCTGATGATATTTGATTAAATTTTAATGCCTCCCAAACTCCTCCATTTCCAGACAAAGAAAACCACGCCATAACAGGGAGAGGTTACTAGCAAAAATGTGGAATGTTAGTTTTACATCTGTAACTTTATTGGCCTGAAATTTCTTTGGTGCCCTTTAACTTCTTATGGCTGGCCAAGGAGCATGTTAGCTGAGAATGGAGCTTAATCCTACACCTGTAAACTATATTTTTTGAAATTCTTAATTGCCCCTTTCTCCAAACATGCTCTGTGTAGGGTTTTCACTCGGTTTTGTTTGGGTTTCAATACATACCAAGTTTCATACACTTCAGCTCACCCACCACGCAGAGCTTTATGCCTGCCAATGTACATTCGCTGAAGTTGTTGTTGTTTGCATTTCTTCAAGACTTGAATGCTGCCACACAAGGAAGAGGATTTAATTTCATCTACTAATTACTTTTGCTTGAAGTTTCCTGAGCTATTTTGTAACCCACGCAGAGGGAGAACTCATGAGGAGGAACTTGACTGCAGCATACATTTTGCTATTATTTCAATAACTGAAGCTTAAACACCAAACCAAGTGAAGGGAGGATGCTAGCAAGGGAGCTCCAATTCAAATATGCTTTAAATAGCAGCCACAGTGAGGATTCAACATGAAGATACACATACTGGTTGCATTGCTTTGAAGTTTTTTTTTTTTTTTTAAAGTCTGCTCCAATACCCATCGCCTTCCATTGCATGTATTTGTTTGGAGTTTGAATGCTTTCTCACTTTATGTGCCAGCTACGAATTGCATTACTTAAGAAGTTAAAACCTCCCACTCCATTCTCTCAATAACAAAATCATGCTGAAGATCTGCAATATATACTTGTTTTCTCTTATGTAAATATCTGTACTTTATAATAATTGAGCCTCCACTCATGAGCAATAACTTTGGAACGTCACACTTATTCTCAGCACACTGCATGTATTTCAACATCAATTCTTGCTGCACTTATACTCTAGTGCCATTGGCACTCACCATTTTCTATTCCTTGAGATATTCAAATTGTTTATTTACTAATAGTGAGAAAAAGACATATGGTTTGAAGTGTGTTTTGTAATGACCATGCATGATTTTTTAATGATATGATAAAAATTGTCACATTCTCTCAAAATGGAGGTGAAAAAAATGCACTGCAACTATATCCAACTTGGTTCTGGAAGATACATATTTTTCTTTAAGACTATTTCGCCATAAAATTGATGCACAGGCATGAGCCAGGTCGGGCCCCAAAGTGGGTCCGACTAAAAAAATTTTGGTTTTCAAGCAGCTAGCCTTCCAAATGTTTTAGATGACTTAAGCTTACCTTTGGAAATGATCAGTATCATTTCCAGATTATTAATCCGTATTTTACGACTTTCAGGCACTTGCGCCACATTTTCGCATTTAATCCCGAAGACGTAATTTTCAAACCTGTCAAAACACCTTTTTGGATCTTGAAAATTTACAAGCGTGTACTCTATTATACAAGCATGAAATATACCAAATGGTTTCTCAAGCCAAATCCTAAGTGAAGAGATATTAATCGGCGAAAATGGCCAACTGGCTTTGTTGACACTGCTGACCTAATGAAGTCAATGTTCTGGCAACACATGATGTCTTTCTTAAAAATATCAAACGATCTCCGTAGGTTCTCAAATTTGAAACATAGGTACCTTGAAGTACATATTAAATATTTGAATTATTATTTTGACCAAAATTATGTCTAGGTGCAAATGGCGTGCTCATGAAAATGGCTACATTAACTGATATAACACTGAAAGTACAAGTCATTGAAAACGATGACTCATTGAACCCTTTTGAAAACCGATCAAACGGATTGGCAGAGGCTTGAAATTTGAAACATGACTCATCATTTATACCAAAATTAACTTGGAAGAAACATTATGTCATGACACTTACTGAGGCAACTTTTACACTTATGTAAAACAGGGCTCCGACTAGGCGCTGAAACAGGGACTTGCCAAAACACACAAACTGCATACGGATTTGGCTTTGAAAACTGAGCAAATGGATTCATTAGCACTTTAAATTTTGTAGGATGACTCAAATTTATGCATAGAATCTAATCCATTTTTAATTTCTTCGTGACGTTCAACAGGGCAAAAGATATAATTGCTCAAAGTAGGCTACTCACATTTTACCTGCATTTGTGCCTAAAATCCACTTTCAGCTCACCCCTCAAAATGGGTACCTAGTAAACTTATCCAAACTGAATTTTTAAAGTTGCACATCACTGCATATGCCAAATGAAAGGTTTAGGACATGATTCCCGAGCCTTACCCCCTGAAAATCAACTGGCTCCATTTTGCCCTCTCGCAAACTAGGCCATTCAAACTGACTCATTTAGGTACTTTTCTGACATGCTGAGCAAAAATTTTGAAATGGGCCTCTAAACTTGACTCAATTTTAATAAGTCCCAACACAAACATTAGATGAAGGGTCACTTGAGTGTGAACTAAAAAATACCAATACTAATTTCATTAGAACTGATTGGAGAACACTTGGGAGAGACTATCCTCAAGATCATTATATCTATGACATTACCTACTCTATGCCAAATTATGACTATTATGTCATGAAACTTGAAGCACCTAACAATGACGATGATTATGACTCACCCCTTCTTCTTCTTCTAGAACTAATTGATTAGGATAACCTAGAAAACCCTGAATTGGATGTCTTTTCCAATGACCATGACTTAGTTTTGTATCTTAACGTTGTTGAACCCATAACACCTAAGATATCTTCCATTGCAGAATCAAGTAATGTTTCTTGCAGTCAAGAGAATGCTAAAATTTCTAGTTGCAAAATTGAAATAACACAAGGAAAAAGACCTAGTGTTGAAAACTATTTCATGACAACACTAGATCAATCAAGAGGAAAAATAAAGGACATATCTGATGGTGAAAACCTCTTTGAGGTGCCAGAAGATGGAAATTTTAATATACAGAAGCAATAAACATTGGCACACCAAAGGATCCCAAGATACTTCATTCTGGTGCATCATTATCAGATGAAGAGAGGAAGAATACATAGAATTATTCAGATAAACATAGATAAATTTTGTTTCATCCTATGCAGACATGCTCAGACATAATCTAGATCTTATCCTGCATAATCTCAATGTGGATCTAAAAAAAAAACTAGTTAAACAAAACCTAAGGACGATGCATCCACACATCACTCTCCTTGTAAAAGTTGAGCTAAAGAAACTATTAGATGGGGGTTTCATAAGACTTGTTGCCTATCTTGAATGGGTTTCAAGCATTGTGCCAATGTCAAAGCCAGATAAAAGTATAAGAGTCTACACTGACTTCAGAGATTTGAACAAGGCATGTCACAAAGATGATTTCCCACTACCCTACATTGATATAATTATGGATGTATCAGTAGGACATGAGATGTTTTCATTAATGGATGGATTCTTAGGATAAAATCAAATAAGAATCACCCTTGAAGATCAAGAAAAGATAGCATTCACCTGTGCATGGGGTACTTACTGCTGGAATGTTATGCCATTTGGGCTCAAGAATGCAGGAGCAACTTATCAAAGAGCTATGACAACAATTTTTTATGATATGATGCATACATTTATGGAAGATTATTTACATGATATACTTGCAAAATCTCATACAAGAAAAGAACACTTGAACATCTTGGGCAAGATCTTTGATAGGCTTGAAAGATATCAGTTAAGATTAAACCCAAAGAAATGTGCATTTGGAGTAACCTCTGGAAAAATTCTTGAGTACATTATATCAGCTCATGGAATTAAAGTAGATCCAAAAAAGGTCAAAGCTATCATGGAAATGGAGTCACCTAAGAACATAAGTTAATTGCATTCTTTACAAGGAAGATTGCAATCAATTAGAAGATTTGTCTCTCAACTAGTAGATAGATGTCATCCATTCACTCATCTTTAACATGAGAAAATTCCATTCAAATGGGATCAGAAATGTGAAGAGGCTTTTATGCAAATCAAAGAATATCTCATGAATCCTTTAGTACTTGTATCACCAATCAAAGGGAAACCATTGTTACTTTATATCTCAGTTTAAATGTATCATTAGGATCTCTCCTAGAACAAAATGATGAAGAAGGAAAATAAAGAGCAGTGTATTACATTAGTAGAACACTTGTTGGCTATGAATTGAATTATACATCAATAAAGAAGACATGCCTAGCAGTTGTATTTGTAACTCAGAAGCTACGACATAATATGCTGACTCATTCTGTGAAACTAATAGCAAAGATAGATCCAGTAAAGTATTTGTTGAACAAGTCAACTTTGAAAAGCAAATTGGCAAAGTGGGTTATGGTACTAAGTGAGTTTGATATAGAGTATGTTTATTGAAAAGCTATCAAGGGACAGGTCATTGCTAATCAGTTAGCTAAAGCACCTTTACAAGATGACATACCATTGCATATTGAATTTCTTGATGCAGACATTCTAACAATAAGTACAAAATTTTGGGAGTTGTACTTTGATGGTTCTTATACACAATATGGATCAAGCGCAAGAATTTTGTTCATCTCACCTAAGGGACACACAATTCCAAAATCATATAGACTGTGGTTTCCATGTACAAACAATACTGCATAATATGAAGCATTGACTATTGGTCTCAAAATGGCTATTGAATGGAATATCAAGGAATTCCATGTCTATGGTGATTCACAGCTTATCATCAACCAAATAAACAATGATTATCAAACTAAGGATGACAAGCTCATGCCCTACAAATAGTTGGTAGAAGATTTTAAAGAACACTTTGAAGAAGTATCATTCACTCAGATCCCAAGAAATGAGAATAAAATAGTAGATACAATGGCTACAATAGCATCTCTCTTGCAGAATCAAGAGAATCAACAATGTTACGAATTCCTGGTGGAAGATATCTTAACCCCTACCATTCAATCCCAGCATACCTACATGATTTTCCATATATCAGGAACTAGTCAATCCTTATGTGGCCAAACTTATCAGTACTTAAAAGAGAATATCCTTCCTCTTGACCTATCCCACAATCAGAAGAGAAATTGTATCCATGAATCATCCCGCTATACTATTATTGCTGATACCTTATATAGGCAAGGTCTAGATAGCAGATGTCTCGAACAAGAAGAATCTGAGAAAGTTCTTAACAAAGTTCACACAAGTATTTGTGGCACACACTCAAGTGGATTAACACTAGCTAAGAAACTTCTTCGTATGGGTTACTATTGGCCTACTATGGAGAGAGATTTATTCACATATGCCAAGAAATGAAAAAAATACCAAATCCATGGGAATCCCATTCATGCACCAGCACAAGAATTGTATCCTATGGTAGGATCATGGCCATTTTCTCAATGGGGCCTTGATTTGGTAGGTAAGACAAATCTTTCATCCTCTAATGGACATAAGTTCATTCTGACTACTACTAAATATTTCACTAAATGGATTGAAGCATCACCTTTGACAAAAGTGACAAGAAAATGAATATCATCATTCATCTTGAATTATATAATCTATTGCTATGGAGTTCCTATGACCATTATCACTGATAATGGATGACCATTTAAGAATCAAGATGTGAAGGAACTATGTGAACAATTACATATCCAACATAGGTTTTCTACTCCATATTATCCATAAGGAAATGGTCAAGTTGAGGCATCAAACAAGACTATCTGGAAAATCTTGAAGAAAATAGTCAATGAAGCTGCAAAAGACTGGCACATTCAGCTAAATCCTCCTCTTTGGGCATACCAAACCAACATCTGCACACCAATAGGGGAAACTCCATATTTCTTAGTCTATGGATCAAAAGCCATATTACCAATAGAAGTAGAGATACCTTCTCTACAAGTTTCCTTGAAAGGTCTTATACCAGAAGAAGAAGAACAAGTCTCTAGACTTCAAGAACTTGAGCTGATTCAGGAACGTCACCAAAATGCAATAGATCATTTGAAGGTATATCAACAAAGAATGACAAGAAGCTATAATCACAAAGTCAAGCAACACATTTTTCATATTGGAGATAGAGTTCTAAGGGAGAATCTGAGAAATCAGCAAGACCGAGAAAAGAAGGGTAAATTTGAACCAAACTGGCTAGGTCCTTTTGTCATAGTAGTAGCATATGACTCAGGATCATACAAGTTATCTACCCCTGAAGATGATTGTTGTGATTAACCTATCAATTCTATCCATCGCAAGAAATTCTATGCTTGAGATATAAAGTCCTGGAAAAAATCAATAAAAAGCATATAAAGTCTTGAAGAAATCAGTAAAAATCAGAAGACCAAAAAATCTCTAAAATACATAAAACAACAGAAAAGAAGAAAACAAAATCAAAATATGGAAAAAATGCAATAAATTTAGACAGTGAAAACTTGGTAAACAGGCGCTATCTAAAAAGTGAGTTCTTCCATCTATGAGATCGCTTTGTGCACCTATCCACTCCATTATATTGCATCTACTACTTCCATCTATCTAACTCATCCATTTCATCTTTCTCATCCATTGCTCTAAACCATTAACAAAAAATATGCAGCTTACCAGCAATTATCAATATTTGACATACTTAGTGTAGTCAATGTCTTAGATTTTATCAGAATCTGCATTTGTATCCCATCGTGGTTTGGATCTTGATCAATTCATACATCTATAATAAAGTTTTGTTTCTGCTGGGGAAAATCCTAATTCCTTTTGCTAAGGTGATCTTTTGAATCTTTGAAAATCCAAAACATTCATAAAAATTAGAAAAACCAAAAACACCTAGGGTTTTGAAATAGATAATGAGCAACAAAGCAACGAAGATCAAGGCCTTTTATAATAACTATATCATGGAACTCGGGATAAAAAGATTCCACCAACAAGTAATAATAGATTATCCATGATCATTCATCAAGATGATTATATCAGTTAATAACCATGAGAACATGTGAAGGACATACAAGTTTCAGTGTTTATATCTTGATTTTATTGCTAATCATGTACTCTATGTGACTCAAGGATGTCCATGACTAGAGAAGCTATGATGGGGCATGATTATTTTCTTTGATTGTTGTCTATGGTTTATCTCTTATTAAGGTATGTATTTGTCTAAGGATATGATCAACAAAAGATCAAGGATGATGTTTTGACTCATGCATGAAAGAGGATGATCCTTGGTTGTTCTACTATAAATACTCGGGTCAGCTTGATTCATTATATCAAGTTTGTTGTATTAACTTGCTATATCAAAATCCATGTAAGAAATACTCAGGTTAACTTGAATCTTTATGTCAAGTTACTTGTATTTTCTTGCAACATTTTTAAAGCTAAATGATGAAATCAAGCACAGTTACAAGACAACATATGAAGAATGGCAGTATCATTTTTAGTTAGATCATTTTTAGATTAGCTCATTATTCATTTGCATTATAAGAATTCATTATTAGTTTCATTTCATTTCATTCATAAATCAATGGTCATAAATAAAGATTGAGTATACTTGGACAAACAAAAACAATTTGCATTTCATCATTGTAGGTGCATTCATTTTTTAGAATCATTTTAATCATCATCCATTTCATTTAGTTGCATTCAATCATTTCATTAGTTTGCATTCCATTAAGTGCATTTCATTAATCATGTATTATATCATCATTATTATTTGCATTATCATTGAAAGTTCATTAAGATCATTTAGTTGTATATTTGCACTTAGATTCATAATCATTATAAGCATTGTTCAACCCAACAATAAGAATAATAACTCTAGTTGAAGTCTCAACTCGAAGTTTGGACATTCACTTGGTAAAGCCACTATTTCTATAGTTAGTGTTCATTTGATTGTCAACCCAGGGACGTAATACTTGAAATGGGTCTGCACTATATATCCACTAAGTTCCTGCAACAACTACTCTGCATTACTACAACAACTAATATTATGCGGAAAATATAAGAAAGAATTGAAACTATTGAAAGGCTACAGAAAAACTTTTGGATTAACATAAATTCATTCAAGCAATACTAGCTAAGTTCAATGCTGATAAACAAAAATTACTTTATTTTGGTTTGGCTATAGGAACAGTGAATGGATCTATTTTCAGTGGCTGCAGGAACAGTCAATGCAAGAACATCTACTATAGCTAAGGAAAGAAAAATAATCTTAACAAATGCACAGGAACACTCACCAAGTGGGCCCCCTTGGGTGAGTGATTCCAGGCTTCCCAAAAAAAACTGTAAGTGCCAAGAATAACATATTTTTATTCATCATTCTTTGGAAGTCATTACATGATTCAACATGAAAAGAAACTCAAAAGCACTTGTGAAAATCCTCTACTCTGCTTTCTCTCTTTTTATATCTAACCTCTGAGAAGAGATGAAGAGCTTATTTTAAAAGAAATCATCTACTTTAGACAACATAGATCACGCCAAAGAGAAGAGGCGGATAACTAATTGAGAAAGTAGATAGCTGGAGTTAAGCTACTAAAAATGTGGATCTAAACCAAACCATAGTCATAACATATGTGGCAGTATTTACAACACCAATGTCCACTTGAGTTAGACATCAGTAGTATCACATGATTGCTTCTCCTATGTCATTCCTTATGCTTTTCAGCATTTCTGTTGTTCGATCTTTTAGTCATCTTCTAGAATGTCTCTTCCTGTAACTGGCATGATAGGCGAGCCTCCACCGCAACATCATTTATTCCTTGCACTTCATAAGAAATAACATACAAGAACATACATACGTATTTTATTTAATCAGGACATCTATTAATTTCACACATAATATTGCCCTAAACAATCTATATGGCAACATGAATGAATCACATGGCTGAATGAATAAACTGGCAAAGACAAAACATGCTTTAATAGGTTTAGGCTAACATATGAAATACATATAGTAAACTTTTGATACATCATTACTACTATGTAAATCAAATGTGAGGCCTCACCTTGACTCAGTCTGACATTCAGTGGATTTTATATTTAGACTATTATGGATACTTTATTTTGATGCATTTTGAGACTTAGAACTTATATGATTTCAGGATTTGGATAACATTGCTATGATTTGATGATTTACTTACATGCTTTATGAGATAGAACACTACATGATTGTTCGATAGGATGATATTGCAATGATAGATGTCATGATTGAATTTGCAGGACTTTACTATGAATATAGAACTATGATGTATGGTTAAGTTTATGTGAATTGGGATGAAATTGCTTATGAGAATTTGCTTGATAAAAGATGAATTTAATCTGTGCAGATGAAAATTTTATGCAAGTGATGATGTGTATTGTTATATTATTGAATTATATTATATATGGATATTTGGAAGTACTAATGTGTAAATTGAGATGCGCAGGAAATTTACCATGTGACCATGGAAAATTATGGAGAACCAAACCTAGACTTATGTATGTTCGTAAGCCAGGGGTTGTCTATTTGGAGAGACAACACCCCGTTTGTGTTGTATTTTATTCGTAACAGTACATGCTGCATGAGTATTAAGTGTTATTTAAATTTAATGTGTAAAAACCACAAGAGACAATTTCATGTTTTATTTTGTAAAAGTGTTTTATTTGTGTCACTTGACACATGTGTGGATTGAAATTTAAATGTTTTATTTTTGTCTCTTGGTGGGAAAGTGTTTAACTATAGTTTTTTTTTTTAATAATATAATGTGTTGTCATAAATACTTTGGGAATATAATCTCTGGAGTGGTCAACATATGTTTGACCCGAAAATAAACTTCAGAGGGGTTTAAAATGGGTTAAATGAACACCTAGGGGTAGTTTAATAGGGTTTCCTAAAGCCCATAAGGTATACCTAGGGGTTAGGGGTAATTTTAGGCAAGTTTCTACTTTTAAATGATCTTTTTGACGCTTTAAAAATTGGCTTTTTTGAGTTGTGCGAAAATTGAAAAAATTAGAAGTTAAATCTAATTTAGATTTTTCCTATTCGAATGGGAGTCCTTTTCCCATTCTGCTTTACTTTCCTTTTTGGTTTTTAGAAACTTGTGAGAACTCAGAGAATGAGCTTCTTAAGAAAGATTTTGAGAATTTGAGGGTAATCACCCACTCTCCATTTTTGGAGACAAGAGAAATTTTGAAAAGAAAAGAATAGTGTTGGAATAGAAAATTTAACTAAGGGTAGAAGAAGAAGAATCGTGGATTGGGTAGCTCTTCCTCAAATATTAAACTACCATTGGGCAGATTAAGGTTGGTTTGATTATTCTTTAAAATGGTTATTTTCTTGCATGTGTTTGAGTGTATGATTGGTGAAGAAATCTGAGTTTCTTGAATAGCTTGTTTTAGTAATTCATTTGAAAATTTTGCATTATGCTTTGTTGTGTTTTGGGAGTTTTCTCAAGACCTCTTACTCTTGGGAGAGAGGAGGATCTTGTGGGTGGTAGCAGTGACAACCCTCGAGTGAGAGACTCTCATTTGAGAGTGATCACTAGGGATCTTTGTGTGACCCTTGCTGCATGGCCTGTTTGTGCAATGGGGGTCATAAGGAGGGTTATAAGGCTAGAATGCCTTTGGGGGGCATAAGGAATAAGGGGTTGAGATTCTTGATGTATTTATTGTGCCATGAGGTGGCTACTTGTCTTTCCATACTTGCAGTTCTCCTTAGGGTATTGGTCCACTACCACCCTTAAAAAGTTCATCACCAAAGTGTGGTGCTGTGTAACCAAGTTGGGAGTGTGCCTGAAAATCTATGTGTGTATTTTTGCCTTCTATATGTTTGCATGTTTGTTACCCGTCTAGGACTTGGTTCTCCGAGCTCGGGGGTGGCTACCAGTTAGCCTAGGCTGGGAGGTGAGCACTCTGTGGTCATATTGTGATTTATTATGCAGGAAAGTCAGGAGAAGAGAATAGGAATAGTGAAAAGATGCAGAAGATTATTGTTGAAGATACTTAAATCCATTTGCAGTTATTTGTTTAAATTTGATAGGAGAAATATACCCTCATTCGTTGAATGAAAGGCAAGTTGTAATTTTGAAATAGGACATGAGATTTAATATTGTAGATAAATAAGGAAACATCTTGTAATTTTGTAGAATATCGATAGAGTTGTAAAAAGCCAGATATGCTTCTATTTCTATTTTGAAAAGAAAAGGGTTGCTTTGAATTGCATGCAAAAGCTTCTTTTGTAATATGGAAAAAATCAGTTTTTAATTAACTTTACCTTCATTCTACTCACAGAAAAATATGAGTAATATTTATTGTTAATATTTTAATGAATGTATGCATGTTGTATTAAAGGTGTATATTGCAGTTTAAATTTCCTATTGTAAGATTTAAGTTTTTGGATCCTAGAAAATGATAGTTGCAAGAATGAAATTACACAATTAATTTTAGGAATAAAATCTAAAGCATTCCTCTCTTCTAATTCCTTAACTTGAGTTTATTAAACTTCAGAATGATAAGATGCTATTGAAATTTATTGATATCTATGGTTATTTTATTGTAGGAAATAAATCTATATCTATTTACCTTGCTGTGATTTTATTTTACATTTATTTACTTTAGATTTTAGCAGAAAATCAATTTATGCCTTTGATATTAAACAGTTTAAAATAAAATCAGAATGTTAAAATAAATGCATTATTCATCTCTGTATTAGAAAACAAAAAAAATAAAATTAATTATATAAACTTCCTTCAGTATTCCTTTTTTTACATTCGTAATAACCAACATATATATATATATAAATATATATATATATATATGTGTAAATATATATATATATATATATATATATTTATATATATATATATATATATATTTATATATATATATATTTTTTTTTAAATTAAAACAAAAAAAAAAACTTGATAGCGAAGGGTTTTCGGCCGGGGCCGAGCACACTGTGCAATGCACAGTGGCCGGCAGCTGAGTGCACTGTGCATGGCACAGTGGCCGGTGGGCCGAGCGCACTGTGTATTGCACAGTGGCCGGCGGCCGTGCTCACTGTGCGATGCACAGTGGCCGGCGGCCGAGCCCACTGTGCCTTGCACAGTGGAGACTTCGGCGGCGCCGACCTCCACATTTTCACCTCCTCCTACGTTTCGCTAAATCCACCATGGCCACCCTGTGTGGAAATGGGGTTAAACAAAAAAAAATAATATAATAAATTTTAAAAAAAGGAAACCCTAGCTCGTTTAGAGCTAGGGTAGAGGGGAAGTAAATAAGATTAAGTTTATTTTTAAAATAAAAAAAGAGTCCAAGAAGTAATTTTTATAGTGTATTTAAATTAGGTTTTCATGATAATTATTATTTAGTAGTGGTATATTATAATTAAAATTAGTTAGGGTTTCATATTAGATAGGCGGGGAATTTTTAATTCCATTTAATTATTTTTAGAACTAACTAATTGTGGAGCCTTGGAATAAATAGGAAGGGAAAATTAATTCCTTCAGAACTAAATTTGAATTTTTTTTAATGTTAATTATCCTCATCGGACAATGTCATTGAGAAGTTATTTGACATGATAATCCATTAAATTAAGTAATGATTAAAAATGTCTTTCAGACAATATGGAATCTTGGAGATCAATTTTATTTTATACATCTACCATTTAAATGAGTATATTCAAATAAAATAAATTAAAAAATTTAGTTTTCTGCAAATAGATTTTAATTAAGATACGATACTTAGTTAGTATCAGAGTTAGTTTGATTTTTGTTATGGCCAACATGTTAACACATGACGTGATAGCGAACTTTGTTAATTAACTAGTTGTTTTAAAAAAAAAAATCATTCTGTTTTTGCCCCAAATTTTTGGGCATGACATCAAAATATGACAAAAGCTCAAGAGTTATAAGAATAAAAATATGCCAATATCTCAACTCATCATGCCCCCCAACTTTAAGATCTTATTGATCCTCCAGGAGGAAAAATTTTGATTCTTGTACTAACTCTTAGGTCACCAATGGTTCCTTGACATGTTCCTCTTGAAGCTAAATTCTAGTAAAATCCTTTCATCTTTTCCAACCTGGACTATCTGGCTTCTTCTATCACTGCTTCATAGGGCTTATCTGTAGTTTTACATCCCAATAATGGCCACATAAGAATAGGAGGCTAAAAGATCAAAGGTACCTAGTTATTAATTTTCTCTCTGCCCAGTTGTATATAATAAGGGGATCTTTTTATAGCTTCCTAGAAATTTGGTAGTGAATGAGGTTCTCCCTACTTCAATTCTTCTAGCAAGTTATTCCAGAGCTGAGTTAAACCATCAATTGAAGCTGCACTTTTAGTTTCAACTAAATGCTCATATGATTGGTATATTTCTTCCCTCATTAGCAACACTAGATTCCTAACATCTTGCCTTACCAGTAACTTCTGTTATTCATAATAAAGAACTCTTGGCTCTTTTGCTTCCTTCCTCAATGGCAATGGAAAATCAAATTCAAAATCCTTGTATGCTCTAGCTTGTTCCCCCATGCTGATTTCATTTTGAATCCACGACATTAAAGCTTTTATATGGATATCACCAATAGATAACAAAGGATTCCACTCACTATCTCGAGCTACAACATAGTTATGTAAATAAAATTCACATAACAAATTTTTCATAGCTACTGGAGAAGTCTGGTAAGCATCACATAATTCCTCAGGGGTTTCTAAAGAGGGGCTAAGGTCCCTAACAATGCGGTTCAATTTGAAATTTAAATATCACTCCCTTAAATGCAGAGCATAAACCCTTGGTGGTGCCCTACATTGCATCAATTCAGGGACCATACTAGTGATTGTATCAACTTTAGCCTCTAATTTTTCAATTTTGTTATCCCTTTTTTCAATTTCTCTTTGTTGTTTGTCAATAACCCCTTGCAATCTAGCCCTCTCTATTTCCCATTGTCTATAAAATGTTAATGCAATAGATAAATTGCTTAGGGATGATGGACGTCTAATAGGTGTTACCTTAGGCCATGGAATTTCTTCAACAAGTTCCTCAAGTTTCTCTACCACATATGAAAGATTTGAGAGTCTATCAACAACATCTTCCTTCTAAGTTTCAACATCTGTAGGGCTCCCTTCTTCTGATGTTTCCACTGAAATAACCTCTGTCGGATCACCTGTTGGACGGGCCTTATGGGTTTTACTCTAATTCCTTCTCACATAAACCTTTGGAGTGGCTACAAGAATGGTTTCTACCTATGGATTTACTACAGGAGTATTTCTTTTAGACCTACACCTCTTGGCTGCAGGAGAAACTCGAGTTGCCTATGGCTAAACCATAGGTTCTTCATCTACATCAATTATTTCCAATTCCTTCCCTTTTCTTTTAGAAGATGTTGATTCTATTTGAAGACAGGTGTTAGGTCCCGAAGACAACTGAGAGGGGGTGGTGAATCAGTTGTCTAATAAATTCAAACAAAAAACAACTTAACCAATATACTGCTTAATACAGGTAAACTAGTCTTATATGCTGGTAGACAGTTTTAACAATTAATTGCAATAATAGTAAGAATTAATACATGAAACAAAAGGATAAAGTCATCCACAACACATCAAACCAATATTTGTACATGGAAACCCTATAAGGGGAAAAACCACGATGGGAAACCTTACCCACAATTAGATGATACTACTACAGATAGTAAGTGTACATAAATAGGGTCTGCACATGTAGAAAGGCCAAGCGCCGAGAACTCACTGCTCAAACACAAAATGGGAGTCACACTGACTACAATTGGATGGTTAAATCCAATAAGAATGTATTGCTCAAAATAACATCTTCATATGCTGGATTCAGTACTAGTGTAGTTCTGATTATCTTCACAAAAACCCTCCTTCAATCTTCAAATGATGTCTGCATGTATAGCTCTGCTTATTATCACATATACCTTCACACAATCCTTTTTCACATTCCACATTCAATCTTACAAATAAGATCTTACATTTATACCGTACCCTAAGACCAATTTTAGTAGGTTGACTCTAAGATATTACAATAAAATTAATTTAAATATCAATTAATACCCGATGCAATAATCAATTCAATATGTTGGCTTAATGCATTTACAACAATAATAAGTCATCTCCATAGCATGCCATGCTGATCTGGAAAAGATAAACCTGCCGGTGTAACCTGGATGTATTTGCCGGTAACAACAAATATGCAAATGCTAATATACCAATAAACAAAACTCCAAGACAAAGTGTCCACACAATGTTTTTGACATAACCAAGTATTTTCCATATCATTCCAAGTGTCGATGATCATTATATCTTGCCAGTGTACCAGATACTAGTGACTGTGCATGAGTCATTTGCTTGCCGGTGAATGTTGTTGATTCTCCATACTGCCAGAGTTGATAAGTGTTTAGTAGGTGTTGACATCAATCACAAAACCATACCAAAATACCAACAATATCCCCCTTTCACATTGATGGCAACACAAGATGGAAAAACTATCAAAGTGCCAAAATAGAAATGCCAAATACCAAAAACCAGCAATCTCCAAAAAGAGATCATAACTAGAAATCAAAATATAGATATAGAGAGTAATAATCTCTCCCAAACAACAATCTCTCCCCTTGGGAGCAACATGTGTTTTCCTTGTGTTTTTCCATACCAATCTCTCCCCCTTTGACATCAAGTGCCAAAGTTCTTACCAAGCCAAGTTCATATACAAAATACCAATCAATTTAGTATACCAACTCCTCCCCCTAATAAGAAGCTTCCCATCAAAGTCGGAGTAAAAGATTTCTCTATTAATTCTACTAGTTGATGACAATCATCAACTTCCTAAGTCTCTACTAGTAGGGGTATGACCTCAAGCTGGTCTCTGAGATATTCAAAAGTTTCCTTAGGCAGAGGTTTAGTAAAGATATCTGCAATCTGCTCTTTAGTATTCACATAAACTAGTTTTATTTCCTTTGCTTCAACATTTTCCCTTAGAAAATTTAGTTTGATAGAAACAAGTTTGGTTTTAGAATGTAATACTAGATTCTTAGATATATCAATTGCTGCAGTGATATCACAATAGATAGTAATAGGTTCCTTGCATTTTACCTTTATTTATTTCAACATTTTCTTAAGCCATAGTATCTATGTACAGTTAGTTGTTGCTGCAACATATTCTAATTCTATTGTTGATAAAGATGTACAACTTTGTTTCTTACTCAACTAAGAAACTAGTCTGTTTCCAAGAAAGAATGCTCCACTGGTGGTTCTTTTTCTATCATCCATGTCTCCTACCCAATTTGCATCTGTGTATGCACATAATTCAAAGTTTTCATCTCTAGGATACCATAATCCAAGATTTACAGTGCCTTGTAAGTACCGGAAAATCCTTTTTACTGTTGATTCATGATTTTCTCTAGGATTACTCTATAATCTTGAAACAATATATACTGCATTCATAATATCTGGTCTGGTTTGTGTCAAATACAGTAAACTTCCTATCATAAATTTGTATCTAGTTGGATTAATAGGTGTAGATTCATCCCTTAGTGATAATTTGTCATTTGTAGTCATAGGTGTGCTTACTTGTTTAGACTTTTCCATCCCAAATTTCTTTAGTAACTCTTTTAAGTACTTGGATTGACTCAAGAATATACCTTTATCAGTCTATGAAATCTACAATCCTAAAAAGAATTTTATTTCTCCAATCATAGACATTTTAAATTCTTGCTGCATTTTAATAGAAAATTCTTTACATAATCCATCTTTTCCTCCAAAGATTATATCATCAACAAATACTTCTATAACCAAGATATCATCATTAGTCACTTTATAATATAAATTGTTGTCTGTATTACCTTTAGAGAAACCAATCTTCAAAAGATACTTATCCAATCTTGCATACCAAGCTCTTGGAGCTTGCTTGAATCCATACAAAGCTTTTCTTAACCTACAAACCATATCTTTGTTATCTGTCCAAGAAAATCCATCAAGTTGTTCAATGTAAACTTCTTCTTCAAGATCTCCCTTCAAAAATGCACATTTAATATCCATTTAATATACTTTGTTGTTCTTATGTGCTGCAAAAGCCAAAAATAATCTGACTGCCTCAATTCTAGCTACCGGTGCAAAGGTTTCATTGTAATCAATTCCTTCTTTTTGAGAATATCCCTTACATAGTAGTCTTTCTTTATTTCTGATAACCTTACCATCTTCATTAAGTTTGTTTCTGAATACCCATTTGGTTCCAATTATATTTCTATCTTTAGGTCGAGGAACTAATGTCCAAGTGTTGTTTTTCTCAGTTTGTTCCAATTCTTCTTACATAGCTTTAATCCAGAATTTATCTTCACATGCCTCATTAACAGATGATGGTTCAATTTGAGAAATAAGACATACCTCTTGTCATAACTCATTATACTTGTTTCCAATTATCTGATCTTCAGAATGATTCAATCTTACATACCACGGTGCCTTTGTTTGTTGTTGTTCTTCAGTTAGTGTGGAATTTTCGAATGATACCGGTGTAGCTGTATCTTCATTTTGTACTGGTGGATTTAGTGTAGGTTCATTTGTCAAAATTTCTGTTGTCGGTTCAGAGTCTATATACCTTGAAGTTCCTCTGAATTGTTCATCAATCTTCACATTTGTACTCTCAACAATTTTATACAATCTTTTGTTAAAATATCTATATGCCTTTCTCTTAGATGAATAACCAAGAAATATTCCTTCATCACTTCTAGGATCAAATTTTCCAATATACTCATCTCTTCTGATATACCATTTACTTCCAAAAATTCTAAAATATTTAAGAGTAGGAGTAATACCAAACCATAGTTCATGAGGGGTCTTACTGGTTTCACCTTTGATGTGAACTTTGTTGAATGTATAGACCATTGTACTGACTGCCTCTCTCCAATATACATGTTGTAGGTTTGCTTCTGATAACATACTTCTTGCTGCATCCAAGATAGTTTTGTTTTTCCTTTCAACAACTCCATTCTCCTGTCGTGTTTGAGGTGCTGATTGTTGTCTTCTAATTCCATTTACTTCATAGAATGAATTAAATTCCTTAGATGTAAATTCTCCTCCTTGATCTGATCTTAGACATTTTATTTTCTTACTGGTTTCATTTTCTACCATTGCTTTGAATAGTTTGAACTTTCCAAGTGCTTCTGATTTTTCTTTGAGAAAAGTATCCCAACACATCCTAGAATAGTCATCAATGATTAGCATGAAATATCTATCACCTTGTAAGCTTTTAGTTCTAGCTGGACCACATAAATTGGTGTGAATTAAATCAAGAGCATTATTAGATTTTTCTGGAATACTTTTGAAGCTAGCTCTAACTTGTTTTCCAAATTGATATTCCTTACATACTGTATTGTGAGGTTTGACAATTTTAGGTAAATCTCTAACTACCTTAATTGTACTAATTTTCACCATGCAATCAAAGTTTACATGAAAAAGTCTCTTATACCATAACCAACTTTCATCAATATGTGCAATTAAGCATTTCTTTTCACTGTTATTCAAATGAAAGATATTACCTTTAGTCTGATTACCGATTGCAATTTCCAAACCAGTTCTATTCATCATTTTGCATTTTCCATTTTTGAATTGTAACTGAAATCCTTTCTCAACTAATTGACCAACACTCAAAAGATTATGCTTTAATCCTTCAACATAGTAAACATTGTCAGTGTTATGCTTACCATCAAGAGATATTGTACCCTTACCTTTGATCAAACAAGCTTTGTCATCTCTAAAACTCACTAAGCCTCCATTGTATTCTTGAAAGTTCAAGAAATTACCTTTGTCTCCTGTCATATGATGTGAGCATCTTGAATCAATGATCCACTCATCCTTTACTTCAACTTTAGCTGCCAAGGCCTTTCCTACCAGTTGAGCAGTAGGTGTCGGTTAATCTTCTATTATAGAAACAAAAACCCATCCGTTGTCTGTCGGATCCTCATCAGAATCATTAGTCACTCCTTCATCAGCAATGTAACAAGGTTTGTCTTTATTCTTCTTAAATCTGTATCTCTGATATTGAGGGTTAGGCTTGTATGTTCTTCTAGCTTCTTCTCTTAGTCTAGCATGTCTATCAGGGCATCTTGAAGCCATATGACCAATCTTATTGTAGTTAAAACATTTAAAGGGTGCTTTACCTTCATACTTAATTCCAATTGGACCTTTAGGCATTTTCCTCGCAAATAGTGCTTCAAGTTATTCAAGTTCTTCATTTTCTTTCCTACTTTCTTCAAGTTCTCTTGCATAAAAGGCTTTCCAATCAGATTTGTCAAATGATGATGCAGATGATGTTGATGCTTTAAAGGCTAAATCTATTTTTATAGTAGCAACAAGACCAAATTCTTCAATTTCAAAAGCTGAAAGTTTTCCAATCAGTGTATCCCTAATTACCGATGTATTAGGGATTGTTCTTAACTCATTTATAGAAGTGACTTTCATTTAATATGTCGGTGGCAATCCTCTTAACCTTTTGAAACAATTTCATCCTCACTTAAGGTTCCTCCACAACATTTAATACCCAAAACAATCTCATTTACTCTTTCCATAAAAGCATAAATCCTTTCATCTTCTTCCATTTTCAGATGTTCATACCTGACCTGAAAGCTTTCAAGTTTTGCAATTTTGACTGTGGAATCTCCTTCATTGAGTTTTTCCAAATGATCCCAAATAGATTTAGCAGTAGACCTATCTGATAGTCCCATGATTTGTTGATCAAATAATGCACTCAGAAGTGCTTCTCTTGCTTTGCAATCATTTTCTTCATCTTTAGTCAAGTTGGGTGGATTGGGCTGACTTTGAGTTGGACCAGTATGGCCATTCTTTGTAACATCCCAGATGTCCTTTCCAATGCAATTTAGATGTGTCTCCATTCTGATCTTCCATATGCCATAGTTGGTTCCATCAAGTTTAGAACTGTCCTTCGTGAAATAGTTAGTAGACATTGGATCTCCTCAAGCTACTAAACTTCTACAAAAGAGGACCAAGCTCTAATACCAATTGTTAGGTCCCAGAGACAAGAATCAGTTGTCTAATAAATTCAAACTGAAAACAACTTACCCAATATATTTCTTAATACTGGTAAACTAGTCTTATATGTTGATAGACAATTTTGATAGTTAATTGCAATACCGGTAAGAATTAATACATGAAACAAAAGGATAATGTCATCCACAACACATAACACCAATATTTGTATTTGGAAACCCTGTAAGGGGAAAAACCACTATGGGAAACCTTACCCACAATCAGATGATACTACTACAGATAGTAAGTGTACATAAATGGGGTTTGCACATGGAGAAAGGCCAAGCACCTAGAGCTCACTGCTCAAACACAAAATGGGAGTCACACTGACTACAATTGGATGGTTAAATCCAATAAGAATGTACTACTCAAAATAGCATCTTCATATGCTGGATTCAGTACTGGTGTAGTTCATCTTCACAAAAACCCTCCTTCAATCTTCAAATGATGTCTATGTGTATAGCTCTACTTATTCTCACATATACCTTCACACAATCCTTTTTCACATTCCACATTCGATCTTACAAATAAGATCTTACATTTATACCATACCCTAAGACCAATTTTAGTAGGTCGGCTCTAAGATATTACAATAAAATTAATTTACATATCAATTAATCCCCAATGCAATAACCAATTCAATATGTCAGCTTAATGCATTTACAACAATAATAAGTCATCTCCATAGCGTGCCATGCTGATCTAGAAAAGATAAACCTGTCGGTGTAACCTGGACCTATTTGCCGGTAACAACAAATATGCAAATGCTAATATACCAATAAACAAAACTCTATGACAAAGTGTCCACATGATGTTTTCGACATAACCAAGTGTTCTCCATATCATTCCAAGTGTCGGTGATCATTATATCTTGCCAGTGTACCAGATACCAGTGACTGTGCATGAGTCATTTGCTTGCCGATGAATGTTGTTGATTCTCCAAAGTGCCAGAGTTGATAAGTGTTTAGTAGGTGTTGACATCAATGAAAAAACCATACCAAAATACCAACAAGAGGTGGAGAGTTTCTCCACATTTGTCTCAGCCATCTCTTCCTCCATAATAGCCATAGCTCCTTCAGTGGTGAGCAATTCATTCTCTGCACAAACTATAGGAGAAGAGGGTTCTTCAATATTTCTTTTTTCAGCTACTAGATCATCTACAATAGGACCATCTTCAACCCTAAACTGCAATATGTCTTTAAATACCCCCATTCCATTTGTGAAAAATATCTAAGAGAATTTTCTACAAGCAATTTAATCAAACCATGATGGCTGACAGAATGATTTCCATTCTTCTGTGTTTCTTTGGCACTTATGGAAATGAGGTGGTATAGAAAATTAGGGACATTCACTCTTTGGCCATGCTATAAATGACTAAGCAATTTGAAATGGGGTGAATGTAAATTTGAATACCTCCCTTCGCAAGTAATATATTTTATTACATATAAAGTCACCTGGGGCCACTCTGCTACTAGGGAAACCCTCCTAGTTCCTTGCTGGTCCACTGTTAGAGGTCCATCTGTGGGAGGTGTAAACTCTGCTCTGACACTTCTGGCGTCTTTTGATTTTGGAAACAATTCCCCTTCCTACAGTAACCCTATAACTTCAGCTAATCGATGGCAAGTAATCAAATCAACCCTGTAACTTTGTTTCTTACTCAACCAAGAAATTAGTCTGTTTCCAAGAAAGAATGCTTTGTCGGTGGTGCTTTTTCTATCATCCACATCTCCTACCCAATTTGCATATGTGTATGCACATAATTCAAAGTTTTCATCTCTAGGATACCATAATCCAAGATTTATAGTGCCTTGTAAGTACTAGAAAATCCTTTTTACTGCTGATTCATGATTTTCTCTAGGATTACTCTAAAATCTTGAAACAATACATACTGCGTTCATAATATCAGGTCTGGTTTGTGTCAAATACAGTAAACCTCCTATCATAGATTTGTATCTACTTGGATTAACAGGTGTAGATTCATCCCTTGTGATGATTTGTCATTTGTAGTCATAGGTGTGCTTACCGATTTAGAGTTCTCCATCCCAAATTTCTTTAGTAACTCTTTTAAGTACTTGTACTAACTCAAGATTATACCTTCACCAGTCTATGAAATCTGCAATCCTAAAAAGAATTTTATTTCTCCAATCATAGATATTTCAAATTCTTGCTACATTTTAATAGAAAATTCTTTACATAATCCATCTTCTCCTCCAAAGATTATATCATCAACAAATACTTCTATAACCAAGATATCATCATTAGTCACTTTATAATATAAATTGTTGTCTGCATTACCTTTAGAGAAACCAATCTTCAAAAGATACTTATCCAATCTTGCATACCAAGCTCTTGGAGCTTTTTTCAATACATACAAAGCTTTTCTTAACCTGTAAACCATATCTTTGTTATCCATCAAATAAAATCCATTAGGTTGTTCAATGTAAACTTCTTCTTCAAGATCTGCATTCAAAAATGCACATTTAATATCCATTTGATATACTTTGTAGTTCTTATGTGTTGCAAAAGCCAAAAATAATCTGACTGCCTCAATTCTAGATAGTGGTGTTAAGGTTTCATTGTAATCAATTCCTTCTTTCTGAGAATATCCCTTACACACTAGTCTTTCTTTATTTCTGATAACCTTATCATCTTCATTAAGTTTGTTTCTAAATACCCATTTGGTTCTGTAGACATCTAAAAATGGTCAACGCTTGTGGAGTCATACTTTAACATTTGCGCATTGCCTTATTTTAGGGTTCTTGCGTCGCATTAACATTTATTCTATGTTTCACACTTGGTCTTTATCATTTGTGAGCATCAAGTCCTTCTTTCTCATTCCTCATTTTTATCACTTTCGAATTAGGTCTGGTCGATAGCAATCTTCAGTCATGATTTTATCCTGTCGCATCATGGTGCATGCTCATTTATCATCATTTTGGACATCGTTAATCTGAATCGATGATAGAATTAGGGTTTTGTCCTCTTGTCAATCTTTCAATCATCTTTAGCTTTTTAGTAATCATTTGCAATTATCAACTTGTCAATCTTGTCATTTTGCGATCGATTCATCATCGATCCTTGTCCTCTTGTCAATCTCGTCATTTTGCGATTGATTCATCATTGATCCTTGCCCTCTTGTCAATCTTGTCATTTTGAGATTGATTCCTCATCGATCCTTGTTCCCTTGTCAATCTTATCATTTTGTGATCGATTCATCATTGATCCTTGCCCTTGTCAATCTCATCATTTTGCAATTGATTCGTCATCTATCCTTGTCCTTGTCAATTTTGTCATTTTGTGATCGATTCATCATTGATCCTTGTTCTTTTCAATCATGTCAATTTGGATCAATTAGTCATTGTTCCTCATCAATTGGCGCCTATCAATTTGATCTCCTTGTCAATCTTGGTCAACTTGTCATTGATTTTTGTCAACCAGTCTCAATCATTTATCAACATTGGTCCTTTGTCAATCAGAATCATGATCGAACCTACATTAATTTCTTGTTGTATTGACCTAATTCCTTGTCCTCTTATTTCTAGGGTTTTATGATTTGTTCATTTAATCCTTTTCTTCTTCTTGGTGGGTTAAATAAATTTATTTATTTAGTCCTAGGTCTCTTTCATGAATTAATTAATGGATGAAAACCTATTAATTAATTCACCTAATTTCTATTTCTCCTATTTTCTTCATTTTCTCTAATTTTCCCCCCTAATTTCATTCCCTCATTTTCTCCTATGTTTATGCTTCCATTTGTTGAAATCATGGAGGCTATTTTCTCTCTTCCCTTTTGTCATAGGAATGGCATTTAAATGTTATCATAATTTGTCATAATTTTTGTCAATCAATCTTGCATGTTAATCTTGTCATTTGTCATAATTTCGCCATTCTTGATTTGAATTTCCTTTCAAATCTCTTCATGCTAATCTTGTCCTCTCTCCAATTTGTCTATAAATTGGATGATTTTCTTCAATGAAAAAGGGGAATCAATCACATTTTCAGAATCAATCACATTTTCAGGATAAATCAACCACGCTTCTAGTATCCTTAGGCTACAATTTTCATCTTTTCAATCTTGCTTGCTTTCATACTTGCATTTTGCACTTGTAGGTGAGATCCACAAACAAAGTAATTTGAAGGAGAAAGAAGGACAATGGAGGAAAAATGAAGGACATACATGCTTTGGTTTGCATTTTATTTTAGTATTTCATCTTCATGCCTTTATTGAATGTTTTTAGGATTTCTTATCATTGCAATCTAGTTTTTGTGGTTGAGCTAGTTTAATATTGCTTTGATGCATTCCATTTTCCTATCTACATTTTTTGGTGAACCCGACATGAACTAACCCCTTAACCATGTTTTTGAGTGCTTTTGAGCTGATTTGTAGGTGAAAAAATCAAGAAACTGGGTGACTCAGAGCTTTCTGGACACTTCTACACCTGTGTTGAGGCATTCTACGCCTGTGTCAAGGCATTCTGCACCTGTGTTGATGAGATTTGTGCCTATGTTGATGCACTCTACACCTATGTTGAGACATTCTACACCTGTGTAAGGCCATAAACAGAGGTAAAATCAGTGTTCTTACTTACAAATTTGTTTATTTCATTTTGTTTCTTGCATTCTGGTTTTCTTTGGTACTAATTCTCTGTGCAACATCTTGGTATTACATGTGATGAAGACTAAAAAAATACAACTACTAACAAATCTTATGCAGGACGGGGTCAAAGACTTTCACTAAAACATCTTGCTTACAATTTTTAGAGTAGTTGCACATGTCATTTCTTAAAGGTTAATGAACACCATGCATGCTTTGTTTGTTTTTAATTTGATTGCATGTTTTAACCCTTAGAACTAGGCCTACCTCCCGATTTGCCTGGCACTTCACACAGGCATTGGTGAGAGGGAACGACCCTAAGTGGTGATGGGCTAAAGCCAAGCTCTTTTGAACCACTCTAAATAACTGTGGATGCAATGAAAGTTGTATACAACGGGTGCTGGAATGGTATTGCGATGATTTATTCACTAGATCAATACCCACCCGAACGAATGCCCTTACTAGAATCTCTTGTTTGTAGATGCCAAAATCCTTCTATCTATTGGCTCAGGCATTGTGATACGCACATGCCAAAGACACCTCTCATGTACTCCTCAATTAGAGATAGCAAGTTCTTGGGAAGTGATGCCCCTTGAACTCGAAGCTTGGTATGCCTGAGAAGTGAGTGCACTGTAAGGGGGAACCAGTGCTACCAAGCATCTAGCTATCCAGCTAAGTGTTGTATTTTATGGTTAGAGGATTCAACAGATATTGTCCTTGCCATCCATAGACTTTGTTGTGAATGTGCTTGATTGTCTTGAGTCAAAGTCAAACAAACATTTTGTCTTTCGTGATTGTCAAAGGTTAAATCAAAAACAAACTTTCAAAAGTGCTCATAATCAACTTGGGTTTTCAAAATCAACAAACTTCAATTCAAAACAAAATCCAAACAAAAGTCCAAATTTGTCCAAGTATTCATCCAACATTTGAACATGGCTTGTCAAAACATTGAATATCCTTGTTTCAAAATTCATGTCACTTTAGGCTAGGTTTTGCATAGTCCAACTTAGGTCCTAAGGCATATTGTCATCTCCCTTCATTTTAGTCCTTTTCATTGCAAGCATCCTCATTTTGCACTTAGGTTCAAAATAATTTCCCTAAGTTCGCATTTCATTGTCATATCCAAGCTAGATTTCCATTTAGGTGACATTCGTGCATTATCCTTGTCATGCTAAAATTAGGTCTTGCCTAGGTTGCATTTTTCATATTCCAAGTCATTGGTCTTCGTGTATCCTTGTCACTGTATTGTCATCTTGTCTTGGCTTCATCTTTTCATATCATATCCTTAGATCATTTTCATGTCATATCCTAAGTCATTGTCATAATCATTGCCTTCTTGCATTTAGTCTCAAAAATTTGGTTTGTCAAACTTGAAAAATCAAAACTTTGGATGATACCCTAAGTTGTTGTTAAGGAGTCTTGACCTTGTCTAAAATTTGTCCTTTCATTAATATCATTTTTGTCAAACCTAGCTTAGTATCCAAGCATATAAGTGAGACATTGTCAGTTTATTGTATTGTCATTTGGTCCTTTGTCCTTTAAGGTCTTGGCTTCATTTCAACTTCCCAAGGTTGTGTCTTTAGCTTTGCATTTCAAAAGTTTGTCCAAATCTTGAAAAACAACAAAAAACATTAAGTTGCGTTGTCATCCTTTTAGGTTGCATTTGTCAATCCCATTAGTTGCATTGCATAGTGACATGTTTGTTGAAATGAAGTCTCAACCTTCTTACGAAGCCATGTCATCGCAATTGAGAAATCAATCATGTCAATCCAATCTCTACATGTCTCAGAACTTGGATCAAACTTATCATGATGATGTAAATGTCCAAATACAAAAACTAGAGGAGAAACTAGCTCAAGAAAAGGAGATTTTGGAACAAAAAGTGAAAAACATTGAGAAGAATAGATCACAAATGTCCAAAATGTTTAAAAAAATTTCCAGGTCAAAATCCAAATAGTGAGCCAATTCATGTAAGATCTCTTATTGACCAATCAAACATACCAGATCTCCTCTCACAAATAGAGATGATGAAACAATTTCAAGAAAAGAGATAACAACATTATGTGCCTTCACAACAAGAACAAGAAGGTGTTTACTATCAATCAGATTTTCAACCATCACAACCAGTTGTTCAACAGTTCCAACATTTCCAATAGACACAACCAATGGTCCAATTTCAACAATATGTCCAGCCAACTGTTAATTATCGACAACAAACTCAGTATCAACAACTACAATCACAAATTCAAAAACAAAACTTGCAACATGCACCAAGCCAAATTTTGAACATGTCAAACCAATTTGATCAACATCTAGTTCGAAATCAAAACATGACATCAAACCAAAACTAACTCCTTTCCAAACAAGTTCAAATTCCAGATACAACTATGTCAAAACCTCGAAAGAAAGGTGGCCTTATTGCAAGGATCTTAAGGAAATTACCAAGTGAGTTCTTTGAGGAAGATCAAGATAATACACTTATGTCTAGCAATGCCTCATCCCCCCACAAACAAATTGATTCTCCAATGGCATCTATCCCTACACCTTTAGAAGTTTCACAAGAACCTTTCATATTGTCCTCATCAAACAATACACCCAAGGATGAAATTATCCAAGGGCTATCCATAATTGATTGCCAAAATAATCCAATTCATGATGCACATTCTTGTCATGTTTCAAAAATACTAGACCCAATGCCACCATGCACTTTATTGCCATTACTTGTTTTAGAGGACCCCATTCAAAGTCCCTCTTCCTCATGTTCAAGCATTGATTCCTTGCCAGAATCCATCGCAAATGTTCAAAGTGCATTTCCTTCATGCCAAAACATTGAGCCCTTGTCAGAGTCCTCCATGCATATCCAAAGTCCAACCCCATGTCAAGAGGATAATTTAGAGCATGAAGAAACATGTCTTAAAATAGATCAAGATCAAGATCCTGAAACCTTATCATCCCATCCAATTGTTGACCAGGACCCCATGTTCCTAGACACTCACGATGATTCCCCTATTCTTGTCTATCCTATCCAAAGTCCTATTGACACTCTATTCCCTGAGCAAGATCAAGATATCCCAGTCCATCCAATCCCAAATGATCCCCTTCCATTTCATGAAAAAAATGTCCTTTCAAATCCCATTGGCATTCCACTTCCTAAGAAAGATCAAGATATCCCTTCCATCCTTTCTGATGATCCCATTAAAAGTATAGAGCAAAGCACCTTTAAAGAGGAATCCAATGATCTTCCTCCTTGTCGAGATCAAAGTATCCTTCCAAATTCATTTCCAACACAAGACCCTATCATTCCTTCAGATCCTCCACAAGATCCACTTGTTCCTCCATCTCCATGTCCTAATCCAACATATCCACTCCAAGGTCTCATTTCTTTTGATGATCCCATTATTTCTCCCATTCCATCTCTTGAAGAGACTATCATTGAACCATGTCCACCTCACAATCCTAGTCCCCCTCATGATCCTAATCCCCCTCATGATTCTAACATGTCAATGCAAGATGTTCATGAATCCTCAACATGCATAATGGGTTCTTCCACTTTGGTGCAATCCGATCCACTTCAAGATCTCATTATTTCTCTGATATCATATCCACCTCATAATGGACTCGTGTCTTCTTCCCAAAGAAAAGAGTATCCTACAAGTCAAGATATTCATAAAGGCAAAAGAGTAGATCTCCATAAGCAAGAATCTCTTCATGTTAAAGAAAATATTAAGGGTCATGGCCTTAGTGAAATTCCTCAAGACGTGGGTACCCCTACTAAATCCAACATCCCTTCAAAATCCAAACATATCCCTTCCCCATCATACCTTCCATCCATCGTAGGTCCTTATATCCCTTCCTCCTCTATGAAAGGTCAGCAAATGCACACATCCTTGAGTAAATTCATCCATCCAAAAGAACTCCATATCATTCATATCCATCCATGCATTCCTTTCCCCCTCCAATCAATTTGGATGCCAAGTATAAAAGTCATAAGTCTAGAAATCCACATGTATTCAAGGATCAACATGTCCAATATAATCGACATGTCAAAATAAAGAACAATATGATCTATAAAGAAAAAAATATATCCAAAAGGCCACAAAGGCCCACTGAGCAAAATAAAGCAAATTCAAAATATATATGGGTTTCTAAATCCCTTGTGCAAGCAATGCACTCCAAGGAATCACAAAAGAATGAAAAATCAAAAACCATGTGGATCCCTAAGCAACTCCTTGAAGCACAAAAACCTAAAGAAACATCAAAATTGGCATCTAAAATTGCTATTCCTCCATCCAAACCTCTCAAATTTGTCCCTCCATCACCTTCTTTATCCATTTTGGGCCCTTATGTCCCAAAATCCCAAGCTATTCCTCCATCCAAATCTCACAATCTGAGATCCATTTTTCCTCCATAAATCCACCACCCGTCAAGGTGTGTGCCAATGTTCATCTTGCCTTCATTTCCATCTAGTGAAGCCCAATTCTTCCAATACCCTATCTATTATCCAAAGCATATTTTCCATCCTTCCATTCCTCTGGTCCAATCCTTTGCATAAATCCTTGCCTTAGTTTCATCTTCTTTTCCATGTGTGCATTTGCTGACCTTTCATGTGTGCATTTGCACACATCCTCCTCTATGAAAGGTCAGCAAATGCACACATGTTTGAGTCCTTCTTCCATCCCCTATCATGTGTCCATCTTCTATTGAAAATGTCAAAATCCAAAAAAAAAAGTGAAAAAAAAAGACAAAAGAAAAAAAGTAAAGCAAAAATAATTCATCCACTGGTGAAAACCTGGCAAACAGGTGCCTTGGGCAAGTACTGTGATGAAAACCTAGCAAACAGGCATCATGCGTAATCTATGAACTTCTTGCATACCACACTTGGGGGCAGGTTTCCTCCTTCATATCCTATTGCCCTTCATTATCCTATCATACCATGTCATACTCCTCCATTATCCTATTGTCCCTCATGTCTAGTTTCCCTTTCCACCTTTGATCTTGACAAGGCTGAGGATCTTCATGAGCATCATGCATCTTGTTTGCAGATTTTAGTCCATCATAGCTTTTGGTCTTTATCCATTTGCTTATTACAACCTTTCATCTATATTCCCTATCTTATTGCAACTTTCTGCCACTATCCCGTATCCTATCCCGACCTTCATTCCATGTCCCTTATCCATTCTTGGTCTTTCTTATCCTATCCATATCTTATCACTATCCATACACTCTTTTTCATTCCTTGATCTTGATTTGACATAAGGATGCAAAATTTAAACATGGATTCAAAAACTTCTTGACATGTCCCTCATGCCATGTCACTACTTTACATTGCCATATCTCTTGTCCCATTGTCTCCATAATAAAAGGCCTTTGTCTTTCCTCTATCCACCAACATTTTAGAAAGCCTATTTATTCACCTATCATATTCCTTGCCTTGCTAGACACTGGGGGCAAAATCCCTAAAAATCAAATAATGTCCTGAAATAATCCAAAAAAAATAAAAATCAAATAATGTCCTAAAATAATTCAAAAAAAAAAAATCATATAATTTCCTAAAATAATCCAAAAAAAAATCATATAATGTCCTGAAATAAATCCAAAAAAATCATATAATGTCCTAAAATAATCCAAAAACATCAAAAAAATGTCTTGAAATAATCCAAAAACATCGAAAAATGCCCCAAAATAATTCAAAAAAAATCATATAATGTCCTGAAAAAATCCCTAAAAATTGAATAATGTCCTGAAAAAATCCCTAAAAAGTCAAATAAAGTCCTGAAAAATGAACAATTTTTTTTTCAAAACATCAAAATCCAAAAACAATTCCTTTAGCATTTTGCATTTTGTCAATAAATGGTCCCCTTTGTGCATAGACAGATTGCTGAGCATACATCCAATGACAATCAATCAAACATTGTGCTTTAATGAAATCATGCATTAACAGATGAACTTTTCAATCAAACCAGACATTCAAATTGATCAAAATTGTCATGTAAATCAATCAACATCAATATCATTTGTCCTTACCACTATTATCATGGGTCTTATACAGGGTGTGGTATACTCGAAACCAGACTGTGTCCTGTCTTAGACAGGGTACCGCATTCCTTGAAACCAGAAAGCATGATCCTTCTTGTTCTCCACTTTTGACAATGACGATCAAAATGTTTGTTTGACTTGGTTGAATTTGTCTGTCTTATCTTTTTACTGATTTATCTTTGGCTTCGATCATGTTCCTATGTTGCTTGATGATGTCATTGAGTAATTTAGAGTGGTCGGGATGCTTCATGGTCCCTTTCCTTGTTTGCTATTTGTGGAATGTTTGTCACAAACTAGGGAAATTATATCATTCGGTGTCTATGATAAGTACGTTCTCTTTGTGAACACCACACATACCTTGACTCTTGATGTATGCACCCTAGGATGCTTCACTCATTCCTTGTGTGCGATGTGTCTATCTTTTGCCAAAGGGGTTGTGTTCCAGCTTTGGCCTTCAATGCCATGATGCTCTGCATCCACTTTGCTACAATAAATAAAGGTTCTCACCTACTTATGTGCATTTGTGAAAGCAAGTTTTCCTTCATCTCTAACTGTCCTCTATCTAATTTCTACTTACTAACATTTCTTCCATCAGTCTTGGTAGTCCATTCGGTCTAGTTCTCTGATCTCCAACCTATTGTCTTCTATCATTCTTATCGATCACTTGGCCTCTTTTCTGGATTTTTCTGGCCAATTCCTTGAGGGGGCATGCATATGTCATTGTTATTGTCTAGGGCATTTTCATTATTTTTCTTTGAAACAACGCTTAGAAATGCATTGTCTCAAAGAGGGGCAAAATGTAGATGTTTAAAAATGGTCAACGCTTGTGGAGTCATACTTTAACATTTGTGCATTAGCTTATTTTAGGGTTCTTGCATTGCATTAACATTTCTTCTATGTTGTGCACTTGGTCTTTATAATTTGTGAGCATTGAGTCCTTCTTCAGCATTCCTCATTTTTATCTCTTTTGAATTAGGTCTTGTCGATAGCAATCTTTAGTCATGATTTTATCCTGTCGCATCATGGTGCGTGCTCATTTATCATCATTTTGGACATCGTCAATCCTAATCGATGATAGAATTAGGGTTTTGTCCTCTTGTCAATCTTTCAATCATCTTTAGCTTTTTAGTAATCATTTGCGATCAATTCATCATCGATCCTTGTCCTCTTGTCAATCTCATCATTTTGCAATCGATTCGTCATCGATCCTTGTCCTCTTGTCAATCTCATCATCTTGTGATTGATTCATCATCGATCCTTGTCCCCTTGTCAATCTTCTCATTTTGTGATCGATTCGTCATCGATCCTTGCCCTTGTCAATTTCATCATTTTGCTATCGATTCGTCATCGATCCTTGTCCTTGTCAATTTTGTCATTTTGCAATTGATTCGTCATTGATCCTTGTCCTTTTCAATCATGTCAATTTGGATCAATTAGTCATTGTTCCTCATCAATTGGTGCCAATCAATTTGATCTCCTTGTCAATCTTGGTCAACTTGTCATTGATTTTTGTCAACCAGTCTCAATCATTTATCAACATTGGTCCTTTGTCAATCAGAATCATGATCGAACCTACATTAATTTCTTGTTGTATTGACCTAATTCCTTGTCCTCTTATTTCTAGGGTTTTATGATTTGTTCATTTAATCCTTTTCTTCTTCTTGGTGGGTTAAATAAATAAATTTATTTAGTCCTGGGTCTCTTTCATGAATTAATTAATGGATGAAAACCTATTAATTAATTCACCTAATTTCTATTTCTCCTATTTTCTTCAATTTCTCTAATTTTTCCCCCTAATTTCATTCCCTCATTTTCTCCTCTGTTTATGCTTCCATTTGTTGCAATCATGGAGGCTATTTTCTCTCTTCCCTTTTCTCATGGGAATGGCATTTTAATCTTGTCATAATTTGTCATAGTTTTTGTCAATCAATCTTGCATGTCAATCTTGTCATTTGTCATAATTGTGCCATTCTTGATTTGAATTTCCTTTCAAATCTCTTCATGCTAATCTTGTCCTCTCTCCAATTTGTCTATAAATTGGATGATTTTCTTCAATGAAAAAGGGGAATTAATCACATTTTTAGAATCAATCACATTTTCAGGATAAATCATCCACGCTTCTAGTATCCTTAGGCTACAATTTTCATCTTGTCAATCTTGCTTGCTTTCATACTTGCATTTTGCACTTGTAGGTGAGATCCACAAACAAAGTAATTTGAAGGAGAAAGAAGGACAATGGAGGAACAATGAAGGAGATACATGCTTTGGTTTGCATTTTATTTTAGTATTTCATCTTCATGCCTTTATTGAATGTTTTTAGGATTTCTTATCATTGCAATCTAGTTTTTGTGGTTGAGCTAGTTTAATATTGCTTTGATGCATTCCATTTTCCTATCTACAGGTTCCAATTTCATTTTTATCTTTAGGTCGGGGAACTAGTGTCCAAGTGTTGTTTTTCTCAATTTATTCCAATTCTTCTTCCATAGCTTTAATCCAGAATTTATCTTCACATGCCTCATTAATAGATGATGGTTCAATTTGAGAAATAAGAAATACCTCTTCATTTGCCAATCTTCCTCTTGTCATAACTCCTTTATACTTGTTTCCAATTATCTGATCTTTAGAATGGTCTAGTCTTACATACCGGGGTGTCTTTGTTTACTGTTGTTCTTCAGTTAGTGTGGAATTTTTAGATGATACCAGTGTAACTGGATCTTCATTTTGTACCAATGGATTTAGTGTAGGTTCATTTGTCAAAAATTTTGTTGTTAGTTCAGAGTCTATATACCTTGAAGTTGCTCTGAATTTTTTATCAATCTTCACATCTGTACTCTCAACTATTTTTTGCAATCTTTTGTTAAAAAATCTATATGCCTTTCTCTTAGATGAATAACCAAGAAATATTCCTTCATCACTTCTAGGATCAAATTTGCCAATATACTCATCTCTTCTGATATAACATTTACTTCCAAAAATTTTGAAATATTTAAGAGTAGGAGTAATACCAAACCATAGTTCATGAGGGGTCTTACCGGTTTCACCTTTGATGTGAACTTTGTTGAATGTATAGACTGCTATACTGACTACCTCTCTCCAATATGCATGTGGTAGATTTGCTTCTGATAACATACTTCTTGTTGCATCTAAGATAGTTATGTTTTTCCTTTTAACAATTCCATTCTGTTGTGGTGTCCGAGGTGCTGATAGTTGTCTTCTGATTCCATTTACTTCACAGAATGTATTAATTTCCTTAGATGTAAATTCTCCTCCTTGATCTAATCTTAGATATTTGATTTTCTTACCGGTTTCATTTTCTACCATTGCTTTGAACAGTTCAAACTTTTCGAGTGCTTCTGAATAAATTCAAACCAAAAACCAATTAACCAACTTAATGCTTAATACCGATAAACTAGTTAAGTATGCCGGTAATCAGTGAATTGCTATACCGGTAAAGATTAATGCATGAAACATAAACATAAAGTCATCCACAACACATAACACCAATATTTGTATGTGGAAACCCTGTAAGGGGAAAAACCATGGTAGGAAACCTTACCCACAATCAGATGATACTACTATAGATAGTAAGTGTACATAAATGGGGTTTGCACATGCAGAAAGGCCAACAACCTAGAGCTCACTGCTCAATCACAAAATGGGAGTCACACTGACTATAGTTGGATGGTTAAATCCAATAAGAATGTACTATACAAAATAGCATCTTCATATGCTGGATTCAGTACTGGTGTAATGCTGATATGCTTCTATAAAAACCTAACTTCACCTTCAAATGATGTCTTCATGTATACCTCTTCTTAATCTTGCATATACCTTCTTACAATTCTTCTTCGCATTCCATATTCGATCTTACAAATAAGATCTTACATTTATACCATACCCTAAGACCAATTTTAGTAGGTTGGCTCTACAAGATATTACAATAAAAACATTTTACAAATAATATAATATCCAATGCAATAACCGATTGAACGAGTCATCTTAATGCATTCGCAACAATAATAAATCATCTCTATAGTGTACCATGCTGATCTGAAAAAAGATAAACCTACCGGTGTAACCCTAGATAACCGTGGACCTATTTGCCAGTAAAAGCAAATATGCAAATATGAATATACCAATGATTAATTCTTCAAGACAAAGTGTCAACATGATTTCTTCAAAATTACCAAGTGTCTTCCATATCATTCCAAGTGCCGGTGAACGTTATATCCTGCTAGTGAACCATATACTAGTATCTGTGCAATAGTTACTTGCTTGTTGGTGAATGTTGCTAGATCTCCAAAGTGCTAGTGTTTTAGTAGGTGTTGACGTCAATGAAAAAACCATACCAAAATACCAACAATCTCCTCCTTTGGCATTGATGGCAACACAAGATGGAAAAACCATCAAAGTGTCAAAACAGAAATGCCAAATACTAAAAACCAACAATCTCCTCTAAACAATTTCTCCCCTTGGGAGAAACATGTGTTTATCCAAAGATTTTTCAATACCAATCTCTCCTCAAAAGATAATGTGTTTTTCCATAGATATCTCTCCCGTTTGACATCAAATGCCAAAGTTATAATAAAACCAAGTACATATAAAAAATACCAATCAATTCAATATACCAACTACTCCCCTTGAGAAGTAGCTTCCTCAACAAAGACCGAAGTAAAAGATTTGTCTTTCAATTATGTCAGTTGATGACAATCATCAACTGTCTAAGTCTCTACCGGTGGTGGTATGACTCCAAGCTGATCTCTGAGATATTCAAAAGTCTCCTTAGGCAAAGGTTTTCTGAAAATATCTGCAAGTTGTTCTTTAGTATTCACATAAACCAGTTTTATCTCCTTTTCTTCAACTTTTTCTCTTATAAAATTCAGTTTGATAGAAACATGTTTTGTTTTAGAATGCAATACCGAATTCTTAGATATATCAATTGCTCCAGTGTTTTCATAATATATAGTAATAAGTTCTTTGCATTTTACCTTTATGTCTTTCAACATTTTCTTATTCCATAGTACCTATGTACAGTTAGTTTCTACTACAACATATTCTAATTCTGCTGTTGATAAAGATGTACAACTCTGTTTCTTACTCAACCAAGAAACTAATCTCTTTCCAAGAAAGAATACTCCTCCAGTGGTGCTTTTTCTATCATCCACATCTCCTGCCCAATTTGCATCTGTGTATGCACATAGATCAAAATTTTCATCTCTAGGATACCATAATCCAAGATTTGTAGTGCCTTGTAAGTACCGGAAAATCATTTTTACTGTTGATTCATGATTTTCCCTAGGATTACTTTGAAATCTAGAAACAATACATACTATATTCATAATATCAGGCCTGGTTTGTGTCAAATATAGTAGACCTCCTATCATAGATTTGTATCTAGTTGGATTAATAGGTGTAGATTCATCCCTTTGAGATAATTTGTCATTTGTAGTCATAGGTGTGCTTACCAGTTTAGAGTTCTCCATCCCAAATTTCTTTAGTAATTCTTTCAAGTACTTGGATTGACTCAAAAATATACTTTTATTAGTCTGTGAAATCTACAATCCTAAAAAGAATTTTATTTCTCCAATCATAGACATTTCAAATTCTTGCTGCATTTTAATAAAAAATTCCTTACATAATCCATCTTCTCCTCCAAAGATTATATCATCAATGAATACTTCTATAATCAAGATGTCATCATTAGTTATTTTGTAATATAAATTGTTGTCTACATTTCCTTTAGTAAAACCAATCTTTAAAAGATACTTATCCAACCTTACATACCAAGCTCTTGGGGCTTGTTTCAATGCATACAGAGCTTTTTGTAACCTGCATACCATATCATTATCATCTATCAAAGAAAATCCATCAGGTTGTTCAATATATACTTCCTCTTCAAGATCTCCATTCAAAAATGCACATTTAATATCCATTTGATAAACTTTGTAGTCCTTGTGAGCTGCAAAAGCCAAGAATAAGTTGACTGCCTCAATTCTAGCTACCGGTGCAAAGGTTTCATTGTAATCAATTCCTTCTTTCTGAGAATATCCCTTACACACTAGTCTTGCTTTATTTCTGACAACCTTGCCATCTTCATTAATTTTGTTTCTAAATACCCATTTGGTTCCAATTGCATTTTTATCTTTAGGTTGAGGAACTAATGTCCAAGTATTATTTTTTCTCAATTTGTCCTAATTCTTCTTCCATAGCTTTAATCCAAAATTTATCTTCATATGCCTCATTTATAGATGATGGTTCGATTTGAGAAATAAGACATACCTCTTCATTTGCCAATCTTCCTCATGTCATAACTCCTTTAAATTTGTTTCCAATTATCTGATCTTCAGAATGATTCAATCTTACATACCAGGGTGTCTTAGTTTGCTATTGTTCTTCAATTACTGTGGATTCCTCTAATGGTACCGGGGTAACTAGATCTTCATTCTATACCTATGGATTTAGTGAAGGTTCATTGGTCACAATTTTTGTTGCCGGTTCAGAGTCTATATACCTTGAAGTTCCTCTAAATTGTTCATCAATCTTTACATTTGTACTCTCAACAATTTTCAGCAATCTCTTATTAAAACATCTATATGCCTTTCTCTTAGATGAATAACCAAGAAATATTCCTTCATCACTTCTAGGATCAAATTTGCCAATATACTCATCTCTTCTAATATAACATTTACTTCCAAAAATTTTGAAATACTTAAGAGTATGAGTATTACCAAACCATAGTTCATGAGGGGTCTTACCAATTTCACCTTTGATGTGAACTTTGTTGAATGTATAGACAATAGTGCTAACTACTTCTCTCCAATACACATATGGTAGATTTTCTTCAGATAACATACTTCTTGCTGCATCCAAGATAGTTTTGTTTTTCCTTTCAACAACTCCATTCTATTGTGGTGTCCGAGGTGCTGATAACCATCTTTTGATTCCATTTTCTTCACAAAATGTATTAAAGTCCTTAGATGTGAATTCTCCTCCTTGATCTGATCTTAAATATTTGATTTTCTTACCAGTTTCATTCTCAACCATTGCTTTGAATAGTTTGAACTTTCCAAGTGCTTCTGATTTTTCTTTGAGAAAAGTAACCCAACACATTCTAGAATAATAATCAATAATTAGCATGAAATATCTATCACCTTGTAAGCTTTTAGTTCTTGTTGGACCACATAAATCAATGTAAATCAAATCAAGAGCATTATTGGATTTTTCTAGAATACTTTTGAAACTACCTCTAACTTATTTTCCAAATTAACATTCCTTACAAATTAAATTTTGAGGTTTAACAATTCTAGGTAGATCTCTAACTACCTTAGAAGTACTGATTTTTACCATGCAATCAAAGTTTACATGACATAGTCTCTTATGCCATAACCAACTTTCATCTATATGTGCAATCAAGCATGCCTTTTCACTATTATTCAAATGAAAGATATTACCTCTAGTCTGATTACTGGTTGCAATTTCCAAACTAGTTCTATTCATGATTTTGCATTTTCCATTTCTAAAGTGTAACTGAAATCCCTTCTCAACTAATTGACCAACACTTAAAAGATTATGCTTTAATCCTTCAACATAGTAGACATTGTCAGTGTTATGTTTACCATCAAGAGATATTGAACCCTTACATTTGATTGAACAAGCTTTGTCATCTCCAAATCTTACTAAACCTCCATTGTATTCTTGAAAGTTCAAGAATTTACCTTTGTCTCCTGTCATGTGATGTGAGCATCCTCAGTCAATGATCCATTCATCCTTTGCTTCAACTTTAGCTGCTAGGGCTTGTTCTACTGGTTGAGTAGTAGGTGTCAGTTGATCTTCTATTATAGCAACAAAAACCCATCCATTGTCTACTAGATCCTCATCAGAATCATCAGTCACACCTTCATCAGCAATGTAACAAGATTTGTCTTTGTTCTTCTTAGATCTATATCTCTGATATTCAGGATTAGGCTTGTATGTTCTTCTAGCTTCTTCTCTTAGTCTAGCATATCTATCAGGGCATCTCGAAGCCATATGACCAATTATATTGTAGATGAAACATTTAAAGGGTGCTTTACCTTCATACTTACTTCCAACTGGACCTTTTGGCATTTTCCTTGCAAATAGTGCTTCAAGCTCTTCAAGCTCTTCATTCTCCTTCCTAGTTTCTTCAAGTTCTCTTGCATAAAAGGCTTTCTAGTTTGATTTGTCAAATGATGGAGCAGATGATGTTGATGCTTTAAAGGCCAAATCTATCTTTATAGTAGCAACAGTACCAAATTCCTCAATTTCAAAGGCTAAAAGTTTTCCAATCAATGTATCCCTACTTACTAATGTATTAGGCATTATTCTCAACTCATTTATAGCAATAACCTTCATTTTAAATGCTGGTGGCAAACCTCTTAAGATTTTTGAAACAATTTCATCCTCACTGAGGGTTCCTCCACAACATTTAATACCCAAAACAATTTCATTTACTCTTTCCATAAAAGTGAAAATTCTTTCATCTTCTTCCATTTTTAGATGTTCATACCTGACTCAGGAAGCTTTCAAGTTTTGCAATCTTGACTATGGAATCTCCTTCATTTAGTGTTTCCAAATGATCTCAAATAGCTTTAGCAGTAGACCTATCTGATAATCCAATGATTTGTTGATCTGATAATATGCTCCAAAGTGCTTCTCTTGTTTTGCGATCATTCTCCTCATCTTTAGCTAGGGTAGTTGGAGTAGTCTAACCATCTATAGTAGTAGTATAACCATTCTCTATAACTTCCCAGATGTCTTTACCAATACAATTCAGATGTGCCTCCATCCTGATCTTCCATATCCCATAGTTGGTTCCATCAAGTTTAGGACTGTCCTTCCTGAAATAATTAGTAGACATTGGATTAAACTTCCATCAAGTTTAGGAGTGTCCTTCCAATTAACCAACTTAATGTTTAATACCAGTAAACCAGTTAAGTATGCCGGTAATTAGTGAATTGCTATACCGGTAAAGATTAATGCATGAAACATAAATATAAAGTCATCCACAACACATAACACCAATATTTGTACATGGAAACCCTGTAAGGGGAAAAACCATAGTGGGAAACCTTACCCACAATCAGATGATACTACTATAAATAGTAAGTGTACATAAATGGGGTCTGCACATGCAGAAAGGCCAACAACCTAGAGCTCACTACTCAATCACAAAATGGGAGTCACACTGACTACAGCTGGATGGTTAAATCCAATAAGAATGTACTGTACAAAATAGCATCTTCATATGCTAGATTCAGTACCAGTGTAATGCTGATATGCTTCTACAAAAACCTAACTTCACCTTCAAATGATGTCATCATGTATACCTCTACTTAATCTTGCATATACCTTCTTACAATTCTTCTTCACATTCCACATTCGATCTTACAAATAAGATCTTACATTTATACCATACCCTAAGACCAATTTTAGTAGGTCGACTCTACAAGATATTACAATAAAAATATTTTACAAATAATATAATATCTGATGCAATAACCAATTGAACAAGTCAGCTTAATGCATTTACAACAATAATAAATCATCTCTATAGCGTGCCATGCTGATCTGAAAAAGATAAGCTTGCTGGTGTAACCCTAGATAACCTTGGACCTATTTGCCGGTAAAAGCAAATATGCAAATATGAATATACCAATGATTAATTCTTCAAAACAAAGTGTCCACATGATGTCTTTGACATTACCAAGTGTCTTCCATATCATTCCAAGTGCCAGTGAACCATATACTAGCAATAGTTACTTGCTTGCTGGTGAATGTTGTTGGATCTCCAAAGTGCTAGTGTTTTAGTAGGTGTTGACATCAATGACAAAACCATACCAAAATACCAACAGAAATATCTATCACCTCGTAAGCTTTTAGTTCTATCTAGACCACATAAATCAGTGTGAATTAAATCAAGAGAATTATTGGATTTTTCTAGAATACTTTTGAAGCTAGCTCTAACTTTTTTTCCAAATTGACATTCCTTACATACTGTATTGTGAGGTTTGACAATTTTAGGTAAATCTCTAACTTCCTTAATAGTACTTATTTTCACCATACAATCAAAGTTTACATGAAAAAGTCTCTTATGCCATAGCCAACTTTCATCAATATATGCAATTAAGCATGTCATTTCACTGTTATTCAAATGAAAGATATTACCTCTAGTCCGATTACCGGTTGCAATTTCCAAACCAGTTCTATTCATGATTTTGCCTTTTCCAGTTTTTAATTTTAACTTTAATCCTTTCTCAACTAATTGACCAACACTCAAAAGATTATGCTTTAATCCTTCAACATAGTAAACATTGTCAATGTTATGCTTATGCTTACCATCAAGAGATATTGTACCCTTACCTTTGATCAAACAAGCTTTGTCATCTCCAAATCTCACTAAGCCTCCATTGTATTCTTGAAAGTTCAAGAATTTACCTTTGTCTCCTGTCATGTGATGTGAGCATCCTCAGTCAATGATCCATTCATCCTTTGCTTCAACTTTAGCTACTAGGGCTTGTTCTACCGGTTGAGCAGTAGGTGCCAGTTGATCTTTTGTTATAGCAACAAAAACCCATCCGTTGTCTGTCGGATCCTCATCAGAATTATCAGTAACTCCTTCATCAACAATGTAACAAGATTTGTCTTTATTCTTCTTAAATCTGTATCTCTAATATTCAAGGTTATGCTTGTATGTTCTTCTAGCTTCTTCTCTTAGTCTAGCATGTCTATCAGGGCATCTTGAAGCCATATGACCAATCTTATTGCAGTTATAACATTTAAAGGGTGCTTTACCTTCATACTTACTTCCAACTGGACCTCTAGGCATTTTCCTCACAAATAGTGCTTCAAGTTCTTCAAGTTCTTCATTTTCTTTCCTGCTTTTTTCAAGTTCTCTTGCATAAAGGGCTTTCCAATTAGATTTGTCAAATGATGATGCAGATGATGTTGATGCTTTAAAGGCTAAATCTATTTTTATAGTAGCAACAAGACCAAATTCTTCAATTTCAAAAGCTGAAAGTTTTCCAGTCAGTGTATCCCTAGTTATTGATGTATTAGGCATTGTTCTTAACTCATTTATAGCAATTACTTTCATTTAATATGTCGGTGGAAATCCTCTTAAAACTTTTGAAACAATTTCATCCTCACTTAAGGTTCCTCCACAACATTTAATACCCAAAACAATCTCATTTACTCTTTCCGTAAAAGCAAAAAAACTTTCATCTTCTTCCATTTTCAGATGTTCATACCTGACCCGAAAGCTTTCAAGTTTTGCAATTTTCACTATGGAATCTCCTTCATTGAGTGTTTCCAAATGATCCCAAATAGCTTTAGCAGTAGACCTATTTGATAGTCCCATGATTTGTTGATCAGATAATGTGCTGAGAAGTGCTTCTCTTGCTTTGCAATCATTTTTTTCATCTTTAGTCAAGTTGGGTGGATTGGGCTGACTCTGAGTAGGAGCAGCATAGCCATTCTTTGTAACATCCCAAATGTCCTTTCCAATGCAATTTAGATGTGTCTCCATTCTGATCTTCCATATGCCATAGTTGGTTCCATCAAGTTTAGGATTGTCCTTCTTGAAATAGCTAGTAGACATTGGATCTCCTGAAGCTGTTAAACTTCTGCAAAAGAGGACTAAGCTTTGATACCAGTGACTATGCATGAGTCATTTGCTTGCCGATGAATGTTGTTGATTCTCCAAAGTGCCAGATTTGATAGGTGTTTAGTAGGTGTTGACATCAATGACAAAACCATACCAAAATACCAATAAGAGGTGGAGGGTTTCTACACATTTTTCTCAACCATCTCTTCCTCCATAATAGCCACATATCCTTGAGTGGTGAGCAATTCATTCTCTGAAGAAACTATTGGAGAAGAGGGTTCTTCAATATTTCCTTTTTCAACTACTAGATCATCTGCAACAGGAGCATCTTCAACCCTAAACTACAATATGTCTTCAAATACCCCCATTCCATCTGTGAAACATCTCTAAGAGAATGTTCTACAAGCAATTTAATCAAACCATGATGGTTGACAGAACGATTTCCATTCTTTCGTGTTTCTTTGGCATTTATGGAAATGATGTGGTATAGAAAATTAGGGACATTCACTCTCCGACCATATCGGAAATGACTAAGCAATTTGAAATGGAGTGAATGTAAATTTGAATACCTCCTTTCACAAGTAATATATTTCATTACATATAAAGCCACCTGGGGCCACTCTGTTGGTAGGGAAACCCTCGTGGATCCTTGCTTGTCCATTGTTAGAGGTCCATCTATGGGAAGTGTAAACTCTGCTCTGGCATTTTTGGTGTCTTTAGATTTTGGAAACAATTCCCCTTCCTGTAGAAACCCCGTAACTTTAGCTAATCGATGGCAAGTAATCAAATCAAGGTACTTAAAAGGATGAGTAATTACTAATTTTGGAAATCAAACCATAAAACACCCCCCCAACTTACTTTGGCATGTGTCCACATAGACCGAAAGGATGTAGGGAAGTGTACGTGGATTTAGGAAAGGAAATAATCATAATGAAATCATAAATGCGTAATTAAAATAAAATACAATATGTACATATATGCAATCGTACGAGAAGAATGGCGAAATGAAATGAAATGAAAAACAAGAAAATGAGATGACATGATGTGGATGGGAATTTTATTTTTGGACAAGAATATTTCCATAAGACATGGAAATGTTTTTGTGAAATGATGCAAGGAGAATTATGAAGTGGCAAGTATGTTCACTACAGTGGTTGCAGGAACCTTACCACCATTACTTTGCTCAATTGTTGAAGGAACTTGATCAATGGTTGTAGGAACTTGATCAGTGGTAGCAGGAACTTGTGTTTGATCCTTTTTAGCAAAGTGTTGTAGGAACTCCCCTTTGCTGGTCGGCTTATGATAAAGACGCAATCGGTGACCATTTACCAAAAGATTAAACCGAACTGGGTCAATTGTGGTCAAATGAACAGCTCCATTGTTGAAAACTTCCTCTATCTCATATGGACTGGCTAACCATCTAGTTTGCAGCTTTCCCATAGTATCTTTATATCTGGAGTCATACAATATTGCCCAATCACCGACTTTGAACTTTTTCTCTTTGATGTATTTATCATGCCACTTTTCTCTTTGATTTTGTATCAGTTTTGTCTGCTGGACAACCATTTTTCTCCATTCATCCAAAGCATTCAATTGCTAAATACGTTCCTTTTGTGCTTCAAAAAGTGTCATATATTAATTGCAAAGTTGTCCTCAAAGTTTTATGCTTAAACTCAATAGGCATCATTGTTATTTTCCCATACACCATCTCAAATGGTGTAAAACCAATTGGTGTTTTCCAAGTTGTTTTGTATGCCCAAATTGCTTCATAAAGCCTATGAGACTAGTCTTTTTATGAACAACTACTATCCTGGTAAGAATAGCCTCAAGCTCCCTATTTGTAACCTCTACCCGTCCATTAGCTTCTGGATGATATGGAGTAGATTTTATGTGCCTTATATTGTATTCATTGACCAAGGTTGCAATCAATGTTGAAGTAAATTGTGGGCCGTGGTCTGATACAATTTCCCTTGGTACTCCATATCTTGTAAATATCTCATACAAAAACTCAGCCACTTTATTATCTCTTGCATGTGTCATGGCACGAGCTTCCATCCATTTGGTTACATAATCTGTACATACTAAAATGTAGGATTTTCCATTAGAAAGTGGATCAACTGGGCCAACAAAATTTAATCCCCATTTATCAAATGGTGCAACTAATATTTGTGAATACAATGACATCTCATCAGATTTAGTAGGTCTCCCCATGTGCTAGCATCTTTCACATTTTCTTGTATATTGTGTTGCATCCTTATATAATGTGGGCCAATAATATCTTGTATTCAGTATTTTGAGTGTTGTTCTTTTAGCAGCAAGATGTCCTCCACATGGCTCATCATAATATGCATGCACTAAGATATCATATGTTTCATCTTCTCTTACACATCTTCTCATGAATTGGTCAGGTTCAGTATAAAACAAACAATCAGAAATCCATAAGAAGTTAAATCTTTTATCTACTAACAACCTTCTTTTCTTAGGAGAGAAATGAAGTGGCATTTTAGCAGTAGCTAAATAGTTGGCAATATCAGCATACTAGGGAGTGTGGGCTTGTATAAGGAATAGATGTTCATTTAGAAAAGCATCAGCTATGGCTGTAGAATCTTCCTATAACTGAAGTCTTGAAAGATAATCTACAACCACATTGGACTTCCCTGGTTTATCAACAACTATGATATCAAATTCCTACATCAACAGTAACCAACGAGCTAATCTACCAGTAATTGAAGGCTTATTCATGAGATATTTGATTGTAGTATGATTAGTATGCACAAATATGGGATACCCTGTGATATAGTGCCTAAATTTTTTGAGTGCATATATAACTACTAACATTTCCTTTTTAGTGATTGTGTAATTAACTCAGGCTCCTGCAAGTTCTTGCTAATATAATATATTGCACTTTCCAAATTATAAATCTTTTGTCCTAATACTACTCCTATTGGATAATCAGATGCATCTTTATGAATTTGAAATGGTAAAGACCAATTTGGACCTTTAAGAACTAGTGCTTGGGTCAAAGCATGCTAAAGCTTCAAGAAAGATTCATTGCATGAAGAAGTCCATTTAAATTCCATATTATTGGTAAGTAGAGAATATAAGGGACTTGCAATTTTGCTGAAATCTTTGATAAACCTTCTATAGTATCTAGCATGACCAAGGAATCTTGTTACATCTTTTTGCTTCACCGATGCATTGATATTCTGAATGACTTCAATCTTTGCTAGGTCAACCTATATTCCTTTTATAGAGATATGATGACCAAGGACTATTCCTTCCTGCATCATGGTGAAGAACTTCTCATTGTTTAATGAAAAACTATAGTCTTCACACCATTGAAAAACTTTTTTTAGGTTCCCCAATGCTTCTTCAAATTCAGAACCATAAGTTGTAAAATCATCCATATATATTTCCATGATGTCTTGAGAAATATCTGAAATGATACTGATCACTGCTCTTTTAAAAGTGGCTGGAGCATTACACAATCCAAAAGGAAGAACAAAATATGCATATGTGCCCCAAGGACAATTAAATGTTGTCTTTTCTTGGTCCTCTAGGGCTATCTGAATAAGATTGTAACCACTGAATCCATCAAGAAATGAAAAATATTTCTTCCCAGCCAAAGAGTCTAATACCTGATCCACAAATGGCAATGGAAAATGATCTTTTCTTGTTGCTAAGTTCAAATCTCTATAATCAAGACATACCCTCCATTTTCTTCCTTTCTTAGGAACTATTATCAAAGTCGATACCCATTGGCTATCAGAGATAGGATAGATAAACCCAACCTTTAACATCTTCTACAATTCCTCTTTAACTATTTATTTTAATGTAGGATTGATTCTTCTTTGTGGTTGTCTGAGTGGGCAACATTCTTCTTTAATATAGATACGGTGGGTGCAAACTATTGGATCTATTCCATGCATGTCCTTGTAATCCCATGCAAAGGCATTTTTATGACATTTAAGCAAGTGCACTAGTGCTACCTTTTGAGTATCTGAAATATCACTATTGATATTCAAACATTTATGCAAATCAACTTCTATTTTTATAGTAAGATTTATCTAAGATATATCAGAAAAATGGGAAGTACAGACTTCCTACGACAACAGAGTATGCAATATATCAGTGGCTGCAGGAAAGTCTAAATCTGCAATATTTGGTACCAACTCTTGCAATTGTTGTTCTTGTGTCAACTCATTTGTCATAATTTTATAAAGAATTGAATCTTCATCATGTAATTGCATGAATGGCACTTGACTAATCATCATAAGGTGATTAATAGAGTCAACGCCCTCATATTCTTCTCCCAAAGTAGGCCAAACAGCTTGTTGTTGATCAAACTGGGGTTGTGCAGGAGAATACAAAGCTAATTTTTTGGTAGAGTTCCCATATGAAATAGTCATATCCCCTAATCTACATCAAATTTATGCATCAGTCGTGGCAAGCCAAGGTCTACCCAAAATCACCGGATATCCCCCCAGTGTTGCCTCTAGAGATAGAATCATAAAGTCTGTAGGGTATTCCCAGGAATCCAAAATAATAACCACATCTTCAATCATACCAGCAGGTCACATTGTAGAGCTATCAGCAAGCTATAGAACTATGGGTGCAAGCCTTAGAGTATTGATTTCAAGCTGCAACATTACTTCTCTTGTCATCACATTAATGTATGCACCTAAATCAATAAAAATATTCCCTATCTAGCTGCCATTAATGACTATACTCACTACAGGACTACCAAGATCAAAATATTTAGGAATTGAAACCTTTCCTAACATAATATCTGCCAGTTGACCCATCACATGCGCTGTTTGCGGATCCTTCTTCTTCTTGCCAGGTTTTCTTAGACATGCTTCTCTAAGTGCCTTACTATATATAGGAACATATTTTATTGCTTGCAACAACCAAATTTTAACACATACATGTTTCAGTTGATCGATGATATCAAAACCTTGCTCTTGTTCTATAGAACTTCCTTTTCTTGCAATCTCTGGGGAAATGGTGGTAATCTTTTCTTCTGAGGTATTGTGTCTGTTGGATTAGAGATTTCTTGTTCTTCTTGTACCTCAGTGATAACTGGAGGAGATGGATTAGGCAAAGTTGTCCCAGATCGGAGGTGAATATCACTTATAGATAGAGAATAGGTTGGGTATTGATTAGGGTCAGCTGAATAAACTTTTTGCTATTGCTAAGATTTAATATTAGGATTTAGTATTGGCTAAGTGGGAAACTGCGTTGGTTTAGGTGGGACAACAGTGGCTCTAGGGGGAGGCATTATTGCAAGGGGTTGTGGCTGTTGAGTAGGCTATTGATAACCAAAAGATTGGGTGGTCCATGGCTGACTCCCCCTCCATTGAGGAGTAGGTTACCAAGTCCCTTGAAACTAGTTTCCTTGGCCTTGAGGTGGATACCAATTCCCCTATGGCTACTGCCACTGTGGTATTTGATTATCAAAATTCTGCCCTTGGCCTTGAGAACCATACCAGTTTAGATAATTACCAAAATTTTGAGCATATGGTGATTTCCATTGATTATTTGGTATATAAGAATTTCCACTATAACTGGAAAAAGAAAGTAGATCCAGAGGCATACCTTGTCTTTGGAAATTTGGCCTTCATTGAGCAACATAGAAAACTTTCTCATCCTCACCTTATATTGGCTTGAAGTTTGGAACCTCAAGATTTGCAACCATTTTACATCTGTATTCCTTTTGCCATTATCTATAATGAGGGCAGAATTATACAAGAAATGTATCAACTTCTTCTTAGCTAAGAGTGTATCCAACTGAGTAGCCATATTCTTTATGATGTCTTCCTTAAATTCCTTCAACAAATGGCTAAGTTCCATTCTAGAAACTCCAGTACCAGATGTTGATCAAGGCACCCCTAGCTTGAAATGCCTGTTCTTTTTAGAAGCAAATCTGGAATACTTCTTACAAATTTGTCCTATTTCATTCCATGTGGACTGGGTAATGTCACCTCCTCCCATAAGATCCAAAGAATCAATTCATTCATCACTGATTACCCTCAAAAATATCAACTTGAGGGAATCTTCATTTAGAGTACTATGCTTGGACTTTTTGACACTAAACAAAAACCTTTCCAGATAATCTTCAAGACTCTCATCTTCTTTCTATGTTATTCTAAAGATATCATCCCCATGATGATTAGTGCCTCTACAATAATCTTTATACTTTGCAAGAAACAATCGTTTCATCTCATCCCATGTATTGATTGTGCTACTACCCAAGCTCATAAACCATCTTAAAGATGATTCCTTCAAAGTGGTAGGAAATATTTTGAGTCTATGGGCATCTGTAGTATAATCAAAACTCCTAAAGAGAACATCAAACTTAAATAGAAATGTGTCTAGATCCTCTGTCACTAATCCATAGAATTTAGGGAGGGAAGAAGCTGGAATGTTCTTGAGATTAGCATTATCATGCTGATCAGATATGGGGAACTCAAATGTTGGGTCCAAAGGTGGTGGTGGTGGATTATTTTCACTAGGAGGTGGGTTTCCTTGCATTGGAATTGTGGGGGGAGTTACTATATGAAATTCTTCTTCTGGGGGTCCAAATAGGAATTGAAGACTGCCTTTTGGAAATTCAAATTCAGGGTGGTTCAAATTCTCTAGAGTTTGATAAAGTTCATCAAAAGGATTTATATCTGGACAATTAATTTCTACATGAGTAGGATGACTAGGCAAGAATCTACCTAGAACATCTCTTCTTCACCTATGCATGCCAATTCATGAATTTTTTTTGAAGAATCAGGAATGCCAGAAAAATAATTAACAGAAAACTGAAAAGATAATAACCACAATAGGTTCTTAGTTTGACACTATCCCCGGTAATGATGCCAAAAATGTTCAACCCAACAATAAGAATAATAACTCTATTTGAAGTCTCAACCCAAAGTTTGGACATTCACTTGGTAAAGCCAATATTTCTATAGCTAGTGTTCATTTGATTGTCAACCTAGGGACGTAATACTTGAAATGGGTCTGCAGTATATATGTACTAAGTTCCTACAATAGCTACTCTGCATTACTGCAACAACTAACATAATGCAAAAAAGATAAGAAAGAATTGAAACTATTGAAAGGCTACAGGAAAAAATTTTCATTAACATAAATTCATTCAAGCAATACTGGCTAAGTTCAATGCTGATAAACAAAAATTACTCTATTTTGGTTTGGTTGCAGGAATAGTCAGTGGATCTATTTCTAGTGGCTGCAGGAACAGTCAATGCAAGAATGTCTATTGCAGCTAAGGAAATAAGACTAATATTAACAAATGCACAGAAACACTCACCAAGTGGGCCCCCTTGGGTGAGTGATTCTAGGCTTCCCAAAAACAACTCTAAGTGCTTAGAATAACATATTTTTACTCATCATTCTTTGGAAGTCATTACATGATTCAACATGAAAAGAAACTCAAAAACACTTGTGAAAATCCTCTGCTCTGCTTTCTTTCTTTTTCTATCTAACCTCTGAGAAGAGATGAAGAGTTTATTTTAAAAGAAATCATCTACTTTAGACAACATAGATTAGGGGATATGACTATTTCAGATGGGAACTCTACCGAAAAATTAGCTTTGTATTCTCCTACACAGCCCCAGTTTGATCAACAACAAGCTATTTGGCCTTCTTTGGGAAAAGAATCTGAGGGAGTTGACTCTATTAATCACCTTATATTGGTTAATCGAGTGCCATTCATTCAATTACATGATGAAGACTTAATTCTTTATAAAATTCTGACAAATGAGTTGGCACAAGAACAACAATTGCCGAAGTTCGTACCAAATATTGTAGATTTAGATTTTCCTGCAGCCACTGATATATTGCATACTCTGTTGCCATAGGAAGTCTATACTTCCCATTTTTTTGATATATCTCAGATTGATCTTACTATCAAAATAGAAGTTAATTTGCATAAATGTTTGAATATCAATAGTGATCTTTTAGATACTCAAAAGGTAGCACTAGTAGACTTGCTTAAATGTCATAAAAATGCCTTTGCATGGGATTACAAGGACATGCATGGAATAGATCCAATAGTTTGCACCCACCATATCTATATAAAAGCAGAATGTTGCCCACTCAGACAACCACAAAGAAGAATCAATCTTACATTAAAAGAACTAGTTAAAGAGGAATTGCAAAAGTTGTTAAAGGCTAGGTTTATCTATCCTATCTTTGATAGCCAATGGGTATCACCTTTGGTAATAGATCCTAAGAAAGGAGGAAAATGGAGGGTATATGCTGATTATAAAGCTTTGAACTTAGCAACAAGAAAAGATCATTTTCCATTGCCATTTGTGGATCAGGTATTAGACTCTTTGGCTAGGAAGAAATATTTTTCATTTCTTGATGGATTCAATGGTTACAATCATATTCAAATAGCCCCAAAGGACCAAGAAAAGAAAAAATTTACTTGTCCTTGGGGCACATATGCATATTTTGTTCTTCCTTTTGGATTGTGTAATACTCCAGCCACTTTTAAAAGAGAAGTGATCAGTATCTTTTCAGATATTTCTCAAGACATCATGGAAATATATATGGATGATTTTACAACTTATGGTTCTGAATTTGAAGAAGCATTGGGGAACCTAAAAAATGTTTTGCAACGGTGTGAAGACTATAGTTTTTCATTAAACAGTGAGAAGTGCTTCATCATGATGCAAGAAGGAATAGTCCTTGGTCATCATATCTCTATAAAAGGAATACAGGTTGACCCAGTAAAGATTGAAGTCATTCAGAATATCAATGCACCGATGAAGCAAAAAGATGTAAGAAGTTTCCTTGGTCATGCTGGATACTATAGAAGGTTTATCAAAGATTTCAGCAAAATTGCAAGTCCCTTATATTCTCTACTTATCAATAATATGAAATTTAGATGGACTTCTTCATGCAATGAAGCTTTCTTGAAGCTTAAGAACACTTTGACCCAAGCTCCAGTTCTTAAAGGTCTGAATCCGTCTTTACCATTTCAAAGTCATACAGATGCATCTGATTATGCAATAGGAGCAGTATTAGGATAAAAGATTGATAATTTGGAAAGTGCAATATATTATATAGCAAGAACTTGTAGGAGCCTGAGTTAAATTACACAGTCACTGAAAAGGAAATGTTAGCAGTTATATATGTACTCAACAAATTTAGGCACTATATCATAGGGTATCCCATATTTGTGCATACTAATCATACTACAATCAGATATCTCATGAATAAGCCTTCAATTACCGGTAGCTTAGCTCGTTGGTTATTGTTGATGCAGGAATTTGATATCACAATTGTTGATAAACCAAGGAAGTCCAATGTGGTTGCAGATTATCTTTCAAGACTTCAGTTACAGGAAGATTCTATAGCCATAGCTGATGCTTTTCTAGATGAACATCTATTCCTTATACAATTCCACACTCCCTGGTATGCTGATATTGCCAACTATTTAGCTGCTGCTAAAATGCCACTTCATTTATCTCCTAAGGAAAGAAGGTTGTTAGTAGAGAAAATCTTTAACTTCTCATGGATTGTTGATTGTTTGTTTTATACTAGACCTGACCAAGTCATGAGAAGATGTGTAAGAGAAGACAAAACATATGATATCCTGCATGCATGTCATGATGAGCGGTGTGGAGGATATTTTGCTGCTAAAAGAACAACACTCAAAATACTGATTGCAGGATATTATTGGCCCACATTATATAAGGATGCAAGACAATATACAAGAAAATGTGATAGATGCAAGTGCATGGGGAGACCTACTAAATCTGATGAGATGCCATTGTATCAACAAATATTGATTGCACCATTTGATAAATGGGGATTAAATTTTGTTGGCCCAATTAATCCACCTTCTAATGGCAAATCCTACATTTTAGTATGTACAGATTATGTAATGAAATGGGTGGAAGCTCATGCCATGACACATGCAAGAGATAATAAAGTGGCTGAGTTTTTGTATGAGGAGATATTTACAAGATATGGAGTACCAGGGGAAATTGTATCAGACCAAGGCCCACAATTTACTTCAACATTGATTGCAGCCTTGGTCAATGAATACAATATAAGGCATAGAAAATCTACTCCATATCATCCATAAGCTAATGGATAGGTAGAGGTTACAAATAGTGAGATTGAGACTATTCTTACCAAGACAGTAGTTGTTCATAAAAAGACTGGTCTCATAGGCTTTATGAAGCAATTTGGGCATACAGAACAACTTGGAAAACACCAATTGGTTTTACACCTTTTGAGGTGGTGTATGGAAAGATAACAATGATGCCTATTGAGTTTGAGCATAAAAATCGAAGGACGGCTTTACAATTAATATATGACACTTTTTGAAGCACAAAAGGAATGTATTCAACAATTGAATGCTTTGGATGAATGGAGAAAAATAGTTGTCCAATAAATAGAACTGATACAAAATCAGAGAGAAAATTGGCATGATAAATACATCAAAGAGAAAAAGTTCAAAGCCAGTGACTGGGCAATATCATATGACTCCAGATATAAAGATACTATGGGAAAGCTGCAAACCAGATGGTTAGGTCCATATGAGATAGAGGAAGTTTTCAGCAATGGAGTTGTTCATTTGACCATAGTTGACCTAGTTTGGTTTAAGCTTTTGGTAAATGGTCACCGATTACATCTTTATGATAAGTCGGCCAGCAAAGAGGAGTTCCTGCAGCACTTTGCTAAAAAGGATCAAACACAAGTTCCTGCAACCACTAATCAAGTTCCTGCAGCCACTGATCAAGTTCCTTCAGTAATTGAGCAAAGTAATGGAGGTAAGGTTATTACAACCACTACAGTGAACATGCTTGCCACTTCATAATTCTCCTCGCGTCATTTCACAAAAATATTTCCATGTCTTATGGAAATATTCTTCTCCAAAAATAAAATTTCCATCCACGTCATGCCATCTCATTTTCTTGTATGTCATTTTATTTCATTTCGCCATTCTTCTCGTATGATTGTAGGTATGTACATATTGTATTTTATTTTAATTATGCATTTATGATTTCATTATGATTATTTCCTTTCCTAAATCCATGTACACTTCCCTACATCCTTTCCGCCTATGTGGACACATGCCAAAGTAAGTTGGAGGGGGGTGTTTTATGGTTCAAATTCAAAAATTAGTAATTACTCATCCTTTTCGGTACCTTGATTTGATTACCTGCCATCATTTCTTTAACAAGATATTATTTGGCATAAGAAAGTAATAAACTCTGCCGCTAAATTTGGAGATATGTAAGGAAGTTTCAGTTTTCAATCTCAAAGAATATTTTGGTTCTCCATTTCTCAGTTGTAGAGTTTGCTACATTAATAGAGTAAGAAATGGGTGATGATCCAGTCTGCCATGAACTGACAGTCCATGATGCATTGCTACAGGATGCTCTTTGTGAGAATTATTTTAGGCAGCATAGTTGGATTGTTTACTTTCTGAAAATCAGGGATTATAATGAAGAAATTGTTGCGGAGTTTATGCATTCATTCAACGAAGGAGAAGCTATTGTTAAATAATTAAGGGTCATTGCTATGGAGCAGTGGATAGCTAAAGTTACAGGGTTGCTACAGGAAGGAGAATTGTTTCCAAAATCAAAAGATGCCAAAAGTGTGAAAGCAGAGTTTACACTTCCCACAGATGGACCTCTAACAGTGGACAAGCAAGGAACTAGGAGGGTTTCCCTAGTAGCACAGTGGCCCCTGGTGGCTTTATATGTAATGAAATACATTACTTGCAAAGGGAAGTATTCAAATTTACATTCACCCCATTTCAAATTGCTTAGTCATTTACGGCATGGCCAGAGAGTAAATGTCCCTAATTTTCTATACCACCTCATTTCCATAAGTGCCAAAGAAACATGGAAGAACAGAAATCGTTCTGTTAGCCATCATGGTTTGATTAAATTGCATGTAGAATATTCTCTTAGAGATGTTTCACTAATGAATGGGGGTATTTAAAGACATATTGTAGTTTAGGGTTGAAGATGCACTTGTTACTGATGATCTAGTAGTTGAAAAAGGAAATATTGAAGAACCCTCTTCTCCTATAGTTTCTGCAGAGAATGAATTGCTCACCACTGAAGGAGTTGTGGCTATTACAGAGGAAGATATGGTTGAGACAAATGTGGAGCAACCCTCCACCTCTCTTCAAAGAGAATCAACACCTTCTAAAAGAAAAGGGAAGGAATTGGAAATAATTGATGTAGATGAAGACCCTATGGTTCAGCCATAGGTAACTCGAGTTTCTCCTGTAGCCAAGAGGCGTAGGTCTAAAAGAAATAATCTTGCAGCCAAGCCATAGGTAGAAACCATTCCTACAACCACTCCAAAGGTTTATGTTGTTGACATTTTTTATGTTTATGTTGTGATTGTCATTGATGGACACACACTTGTATTGAGATCCCCTTTATATGTATGAGCTCATGCTCAACCGGTATTTGTTCCAACTGGTATGTTGTACTCTAGTCTTTAGACTAGTAGTGATTTTGTAGAATGTGTTTTCACAGTCTGAAGCGGCATCTCGACCCCAAGCGGTTCGCAGATCAAAAGCGGTACAAGGAAGCAAAGCGGCACAACACATTCTTACCAGTCTTCATTTTTGTCAAACCGGCAACTAGCATCTTTGTCAAACCAGCAACCAACATTTTGTATGAACCAGTAACACTCTGTGATGAGTTACCAATTGGCATTTTGTGATGAGTTACCAATCCACCGATTGTTTGATGGTGCCGACACATTGACGGTGATTCTTGTGTCGTGTTACTGAGTATGTCTAGATTCACTGAACCTAGGAAATTGTAATGTAATCCTATTGGACCGACATGAAATCAAATTCTTTTAAAAGGACATCATGTCTAGGGTTTTAGAAGTTGTTGAAAGAGCTATGAATAGGGTTTATGTTGAGCTAGGGTTTAAGGTGAAAGAGTAGAGTGATCTTATGAGAGGAGATTGAGTTGTAACTCAGAGTGAGATAGAGAAGAGTGAAGTAATGCTGGAATGCATTAGCTGTGAGCATACTGGATCTAACCAAGTAGTTTGTGCTAGTAGATAGATCAAACACTTATTGATTACTCACATCTTTGACAAGTTTGTAGCCTTTAACCGGGTAGGCCTTAAAGCCTTTGTAAAATCCTCTAACAAGGTGGTTCACACATGTGAATCTAAAATCCTCTAACAAGGTAGTCTTTAATCGGACTTATCTCCTAACAGAGATTGAGATTCTTAACAAGATCTGTTCTGGTGAAGAACATTGTAAGACCCTAACTAGTCTGACCTTAACTGGTCTAGTTTCTATTCTGCAAATAGCGACTTGTGAGTTCCATCTCAGCGTGGTTTTTCCTAGTTGGGTTTCCACGTCAAATATCTTGTGTTATGGTTGTATTGCTTTTGTGGGTGAATGGTTTATTCGCATTTTGGTTTGTATGTGTGATAACCGGTTTGATTGTGAGACTGCTTTACCAGTTTATCTCTAGACTGTGTAAGTGTTTTAGTGCAAAGATTTTTGGCATACTAATTCACCCCCCCTCTTAGTATTCATCAATTGGTATCAGAGCCAATCTTTCTATAAGTTTAACCACTTGGAAAGAGATATGGGAGAATACACATTGAGGGAATTTACTCAATGGCTCACTAAGTCTGAGCAAGCCTATGATGATCTTATGGTCAAATACAAGGCATCTCAAGAAAAAAGAAGAGAACATGCAGAGAGGCTGATGGAACTATCTGAAAGTAGTTCTAAAGATGAAGCTAACATGGAAGCTATGATTGCTGAAGTGAATAAGCTAAATGATTCAAACTCTAATATGAGAAAGGAGTTGGAAGGACTGACTGTTTAGTTTAGTCAAGAGCTTAAGAACCGGAGAAAGACTGAAGATCTGGTAAAAGATAGAGATCATGAGATCTCCAAGTTGAAACAAGAGATTAGTGCACTAACTACTTGCCTTCATGAGAGCAGAATGGAGAAAGAAGACATGCAAGGAGAACTGAACATTGCCATCTCAGAAAATGCAAGTCTTATGGATACAAACACTGCTATTTCCAAATAACTCTTTGAATCAAAGGAAATACTAGCTAAGTTTGGCAAAAGTATAGTCAAGCTAGAGCAAAAGCATGAATCATCTAGACCGGCAAAGAATACCAATGGTCTTGGTTTTTCTGAACATGAGGAAGGAGAATCCTCAAGGACAAATGCTGAAGCATCAAAGAAGAAACTGGCACTCAAAGGAAAAGGTAAGCAAAAATTCAAACCTATTTGCTTTAACTGTCTTAAAGAAGGACACAATGCCAATGTGTGTAAGAGCAAAGCCTACAATAATTTTCCTTATTTTATCAACAATATACCTAGATCCGATAAGTTCAATGGTCATTGTTATGCATGCAACAAGTTTGGGCATAGAGCATTTGAATGTAGGTTTGTAATGGATAACACCGGAAGATATCCTTAGAGAACCAAAGGAACTGGTCCTGAATCTTTTATGAACTAGAACCACAACTAGTTTAATGTCCTCAATCATCAGTCAAGAAGTGGTGGTCATCAAGTGGCAACCGGATGGAGAGAAAGTTGTATGATCTATCATGGTCATGGTCACACTGCTGCAACATGTAGAAGGAAGAATGGAAACATGTACAATGGACCTTGGAGAACACCTGGACTTGTTTGCTATCACTGCAACAAATTGGGTCACATTGAAAGGTTTTGTAGAATCAAAAAAAGTATATCTGATGATATACTGGTCACTCAAGAAGGAGAAATAGATGTTGAAATAGTTCAAGAAGACATGAAGAAAGTATGGAAGAAGAAACCAATATTATTGGAGGAGGAACCGATTTCTGCACCCAGTGTGGAAATATCTGAACTGGCAAACTAAGCCTCAAAGGCTTAGGGGGAGCAAACGGCAAAATGCTTTCAAACCCCCAGTTAACACCGGTAAAAGACCTTAACCGGTATGCTACACCTGTTGCTTGGCAGAAGACCAGAAATGGTAAAGAGGCAAATTAGGGTTTATGCCCTAATATAGGAGCATTAATGATGGTAGGTGAGAGACATGTATAAATGCAATTTTCAAATCATTTCTCACTACCTGTTTTTTGAGCGAAGAAAATTTTTCAAGTGTAGAGCAAAGAGAAGGTGATTTAAGCTTAGATTTCGAGGAATTGGAGAGATTTGAAGGAGATTCAAATATAGTTTGCAATTGGCAGTGGAGAACTCAAAATGGTGATTTGGCATCCGACAGAGAGTGAAGCAAAGCAGAATCAGGAAGCCCTAAATTCGTGTTTGAAAGGTATTTTTTGTATTCTTGAAATACTCTTCAATGGCTTCCGCATCTCATACCAGTTCAAGCACATCCATTGAGTCAGAAAATTTCATTCAGAGGAAGTCCAAGTATAATGCTTTGTCACAAGTCCTAGTTGGAGTCATAGTCGAAGAAGGAATTTCTAACTATACTGATTGCAAGATAGAAGACATAGGGTCCTTGGCCATTCACACTCAATTAGGTCTATTTTGCGGAAAGGATAAAAGGATCAAACCAGAGTTCAATATCTTAGAGAAGAAGAAACTCCATAATGCGGTGTATTTTTTGGAAGATTTCACAGAGGATCACATCAGAATCATCTTGAGCAGAGTCCATGGTGACAAGATGTACTTGGAGAGAACTCATGATATCACGCCTGAGGAAATTCATGTAGTCACTGGTTTCTACAACATAGGGGAAGTACCAGCCCTGAGAATAGTAAGAAAAATGGAAATGACCAAGCTCACTGGCTCGACAAGTGATTCATGAGGTATGACAATTAATTCTATCAAGGATGAACTGGTAAAATATGCCTACATGGTGGTAGGCTATAGGACATTCTCAGCTAGTAGGATTAATTTTGTATCTGCTGCAGCGGTAAATGCTGCTTACCGGATGATTATAGAGGATAAATCATTTGACTTATGCACCAGTATGCAAAGGCAACTCCTGTCAAATCTCAAGGCAATCAAAAAGGACAATTCACTAAGATTTAAATTTGGAAAACTACTAGTAGGACTATTTTTCTATTTCCAAGGCTACTTTTCAGGTGTAGGAGATGTCTAGTGGTCCCCTAACCAACTAGTAACCAAGCAGATAAAGGAAAGTGTGCAAGCTATTGGAACCGGCTACCCTAAGATCCTAAACAAATACTTTGATGAGTTCAGAGGAAAAATGAGTTAGAGGATGTGAATCTTAGGTGACATAGTGAAGAAGTATGAAGATGACATCTGTTTCACTATTCAGGTGGATGAATGTCTAATGGAGGTTGTTGAACCTAGAGTGGATGAAGTGGAGCCTATGGGCTATGAAGTCATGTATGACATGCTGGAAGGGTATGCTTCAACCCTTATTGCCTCACCTCTTGATCCAAAGGTGAAGCAAACCAGAACCTACTTGGAGAGGATCACACCGGTTGAAGAACCATCAGTGAAGAAGGGAAAAGAACCAGTAGCCAAGAAAGCTAAGGCAATGCCTGCGGCATCAACACCAGCTACCACTGAGACTCCAAAAGTGACCAAGTGGTCACCGGCAAAGAAGAAATCGGAGGCAACACCAGAAAAATTCTTCAAAAGAAAGAGGAAGACTAAGGCAAATGAATCGGACTCTGAAGAAACTGATTTTGATGAACAGCCAAAGAAGGCTAGACAGACCAAGAAGGTGAAGAAGAATGAACTAGCAACATCCACACTAGTAAATATAGATATCTCCTCTTACAAACCTTTGACACATTGTCAAAGAATAGTAAAGAATATTAGGAGAAAGTTACTTCATGATTTAATTGATTATTATGATGATTTCAATAGTGAGGAAAAAGATGAAGTACTGCAAGAGATTATTCTTTATTTATGTAGAAATGACCGGTCACCATTAGAGATTAAATCTCAAACACCAAATTCATTGTATAAAGCATTGGATAACAGATGGCGCATTGCCATTGAAAAGGAACAAGAGATTAGGGAGAAATTTTTTGCACATTACTTCCTCGAACTCTCAAACTTAGAATTATTTGATGTATTAGATCAAAATAAAGGTCTCTTCTTCACAAGGAGAAGAAGACTCTGGTTGTTGGAAGGGAGAGTTGATGATGTAGAAAAGGATACACATCAACACATGGCCCATGCTATCAGTTCACACAAAGCTCGAATGGCCAACCTCCAAGCGGAAAAGGAACCGGTTATTTCCAAACCAGATGAAGTTTTTGATGAGGAAGGAAACCTGGTGAAGGAACCAATCGACAACATAGATGTCAATGCCCTGGAAATAGAAGATGTCACTCAGGGAACTGAATAGGGGCAACAGGCCGATCAAGGTGGTGAACAAGCTATGGACACACAGCAAGTGGCAAAAGACAAAGAAGAAGAGAAAAAGAAGGATGAAGATGAGAAATAGAGAAAGGAGGAAGAGAAAAAGAAAGAGGAAGAGGAGAAAAGAAAAGATGAAGAGAAAAAGAAGAAAGAAGAAGAAAGGAAAAAGAAAGAAGAAGAGGACAAGGAAGAAAAGAGGAAGAAGGAAGAAGAAGAAAAGAAGAAGAAAGAAGAGGAGCAGAGGAAGAAGGAAGAGGAAGAAAAGAAGAAGGAAGAGGAAGAAAAGAAGAAAAAGGAAGAGGAAGAGAAGAAGAAGAGGGAAGAAGAAGAAAAGGAAGAGCAGAAGAGGAGAGTAGAGGAGAAGAAAAAGGCAGAAGAAGACAAAGAAGAAGAGAAGAGAAGTGAAGCGGAAAAGAAGAAAGTTGAAAAAGCCAAGGAATGTGAAGCGGCAAAAAGCTCTCAGGTGGAGACTCCGAAGGAAACCAGAAGTCAACCCTCACCAGTTGATCTCTCTAGTCCTATCGATCTCCAATCTGCAAGTGAGTCAGAACTTATGTAGAGCATCAAGGTTGCTCAAGAGTACCTTAAGATCATCCACAGGAAAAAGGAACAAGACATCATTCAGGCAGCTGTAGACACGCTCACCGGTTTAATCCCCAGTACTAATCTTCCTGACACTGATTCATCACTAGCACAACTCAAACTTCTATGTACTGTAGGGGATGATCAGGTGCAAAGCCTAGAAGAAGCAGTTGAGGCCAATGTAAAGAAAGAGCACCAAAAGGCTCTTAATGTTGCTCTGGTGAAGAAACTAAATGAGCTTAGGACTGAACTGTCAAAGGATGAAAAGGACATAAGGAGTGCTTTGGATGAGGGAAACTTGCTACTCAGCAAAATCTGTCAACCTCATCTATTTTGTGATGATGTGGTAGCTAAGAAGCAACAGCTTCAAATGGACTTACAATCCTACTTAAGCACATTCAAGACTCCTTATGACTCCTTTGCGGCATATGGGAAAACCGTTCACCAGTTCTAGATCTAGTCAGCCAAGATAGAGCAAGAGATCAGCACAAGATCTAGGGATTTGCAGGAACTTCAACTAGTATTACTTCCACGACTGCAAATTCTTCAGAAATGCTATCTGAACCTAGAAGCATTGACAATCACCCAATAAATGAGCACAATAGAGGCCATGGAGGAACAGGTATCACAGATGCAGATAGAGAAGGAAGTGGCAACCTCCCTACTTGAGTCCTGGTCTCTCTCCATGAAACAATTTTTGCAGGACTACAAAGCGGTTTTTGACAAGTATTATTCATTATTGTCATAAACTCTTTTATATATATGGAAATAGGTTTTTGCAGTGGTACTTTGTCATTGTTGGCAAAGGGGGAGAAGTACATGGTTTTAATTAAAATTTTGATGGTCTTAAACTTTGAAATTTTGATATATCAGGGGGAGAAGTATATCTGAGGGAGAAGTATTTTTTTTTGAAATTTTGATATATGTTGTGATATATGCTATATGCTCTGATGATTATGCTCTAAATGCAAAATTTCTATACACTCTATTGATTAAGGGATAGTGTATATGCTTAGGGGGAGCAATTTTGTTAGTGGCAAGTTTTTGTTGTAAAACACTTAGATGTTAAAATTTTATTTTCCTAAGTGTTGCCATCAATGCCAAAGGGGGAGATTGTTGGCATTTTTTATGTTTATGTTGTGATTGTCATTGCTGGACACACACTTGTATTGAGATCCCTTTATATGTAAGAGCTCATGCTCAACCGGTATTTGTTCCAACCGGTATGTTGTACTCTAGTCTTTAGACTAGTAGTGATTTTGAAGAATGTGTTTTCCCGGTCTGAAGCGGCATGTCGACCCTAAGCAGTTCATAGATCACAAGCGGTACAAGGAAGCAAAGCAGCACAACAAATTCTTACCAGTCTTCATTTTTGTCAAACCGGCCACCGACATCTTTGTCAAATCGGAAACCGGCATTTTGTATGAACCGGTAACACTCTGTGATGAGTTACCAACTAGCATTTTGTGATGAGTTACCAATCCACCGATTGTTTGACGGTGCTGACACATTGATGGTGATTCTTGTGTCATGTTACTAAGTATGTCTAGATTCACTGAACCTAGGAAATTGTAATGTAATCCTATTGGGCCGACATGAAATCAGATTCCTTTAAAAGGACATCATGTCTAGGGTTTTAGAAGTTGTTGAAAGAGCTGCGAATAGGGTTTATGTTGAGTTAGGGTTTAAGGTGAAAGAGTAGAGCGATCTTATGAGAGGAGATTGAGTTGTAACTCAGAGTGAGATAGAGAAGACTGAAGTAATGCTGGAATGCATTAGCTATGAGCATACTGGATCTAACCAAGCAGTTTGTGCTAGTAGATAGATCAAACACTTGTTGATTACTCACATCTTTGACAAGTTTGTAGCCCTTAACCGGGTAGGCCTCAAAGCCTTTGTAAAATCCTCTAAAAAGGTGGTTCACACATGTGAATCTAAAATCCTCTAACAAGGTAGTCTTTAATCAGACTTATCTCCTAACAAAGATTGAGATTCTTAACAAGATCTATTTTGGTGAAGAACATTGTAAGACCTTAACCGGTTTGGTTTCTATTCTGCAGATAGTGACTTGTGAGTTCCATCTCACTGTGGTTTTTCCTAGTTGGGTTTCCATGTCAAATATCTTGTGTTATGGTTGTATTGCTTTTGTGGGTGAATGGTTTATTCGCATTTTGGTTTGTATGTGTGATAACTGGTTTGATTGTGAGACTACTTTACCGGTTTATCTCTAGACTGTGTAAGTGTTTTAGTGCAAATATTTTTGGCATACTAATTCACCCTCCCCTCTTAGTATTCATCATATGTGAGAAGGAATCGGAGTAAAATCCATAAGGCCTGTCTAGCAGGTGATCCAACGGAGGTTATTTCAATGGAAACATCAGAAGAAGGGAGCCCTACAGATGTTGAAACTTAGAAGGAAGATGTTGCTGATAAACTCTCAAATATTGCATATGTGGTAGAGCAGCTTGAGGAACCTATTGAAGAAATTCCATGGCCTAAGGTAATACCTATTAGACCTCCATAATCCCTAAGGAGTTTATCTATTGTGTTAACATTTTATAGACAATGGGAAATAGAGAGGGCTAGATTGCAAGGGGTTATTGACAAATAATAAAGAGAAATTGAAAAAAGGGATAACAAAATTGAAGAATTAGAGGATAAAGTTTATATAATCACTAGTATTGTCCCCGAATTGATTCAATTTAGGGCACTACCAAGGGTTTATGCTCTGCATTTAAGGGAGCAGTATTTAAATTTCAAATTGAACTGCATTTTCAGGGACCTTAGCCCATCTTTAGAAACCCCTAAGGAATTCTATGATGCTTACCAGACTTCTCCAATAGCTGTGAAAAATTTGTTATTTGAATTTTATTTACATAACTATGTTGTAGCTTCAGATAGTGAGTGGAATCCTTTGTTATATATTGGTGATATCCATATAAAAGCTTTAATGTCATGGATTCAAAATGAGATCAGCATGGGGGCACAAGCTAGAGCATACAAGGATTTTTAATTTGATTGTCCATTTCCATTAAGGAAGGAAGCAAAAGAGCCAAGAGTTCTTTATTATGAATGACAAAAGTTACTAGTAAGGCAAGATGTTAGGAATCTAGTGTTGCCGATGAGGGAAGAAATATACCAAGCATATGAGCATTTAGTTGAAACTGAAAGTGCAGCTTCAATTGATGGTTTAACTTAGCATAGGAATAACTTGCCAGAAGAATTGAAGCAGGGAGAACCTCATTCACTGCCAAATTTCTAGGAAGCTATGCAAAGAGCCCCTAAATATATACAACTGGGTAGAGAGAAAACTAATAACTGGGCACCTTTGATCTTTCAACCTCCTATTCTTATGTGGCCACTATTGGAATGTAAAACTATATATAAGCCCTATGAAGCAGTGACAGAAGAAGCCAGATGGCCAGGTTGGAAAAGATGAAAGGATTTTACTAGAATTTAGTTTTAGGAGGAACAAGTCAAGGAACCATTGGTGACCTAAGAGTTAGTGCAAGAATCAAAATTTTTCCTCTTGCTAGAGGATCAGCAAGATCTTAAAGTTGGGGGGCATGATGAGTTGAGACATTGGCATATTTTTATCCTTATAACTCTTGAGCTTTTGTCATATTTTGATTTACATTGTAGTAATGATGTATCAAAATTTTACTATATGTACTGCTTCGGATCAGCATCTGTTATGCCAGGTTTAGTACCGGTTTAAGCTCTTGCTGTAATCATAAACCTTATTCCATAATCTGCCTTAATATTCACACATATTATCCATCTCGCATATTTGGTTATTAAAAATTTTCTACAAGATCTCATACTTATATGAGTCCTAATACAATTCACCTTGTCGGCTTACAAAAAGATTTTACAATTAAATACAAAATACAATAAACAAAATCTTGTCGGCTAGGGTGCTAATGAACATCTTTGCCGGTGTCGGTGCTGGTGTTTGTGCATGTGTCGGTGTCTACTGGTGCCATAGGATTGTAAGGTTGCCATCAATGACAATACCTTCAATTAGCTACAATTTCTCATTGGAGTGTGCATTTGCCAACATGCATAATATATGGTAACGTCTATGCATCATCCATCTATGGCTCACAGTTGATATATGGTCTCCAAATAAAACTATCCAATGAATCTAGAACCCAACGCCAATACTCCATCTTACCCAGCTTATGCTGAGTAAGGATACCTGCATATAAATAGACATATGGCTGCCTCTCCCCATGAACTCTATGATGAATAGGCTGAGTAATGGCATTGTGCTCCCAGTACCAAATCTATAAAAGTGTGCATCTTGTTGATAGACTAGCACTCTCATCGAAAACAACCTGATGAAGATCATGATACAAATGAGCGAGCATAGAAACACCCCACACATATTGAGTTTGATGTTGCATCATGCTCTAAATAATCTCACCCCAACCAACAACAAAACCTCGATATCTCCTATCTGGATAAATGAATCCACCAATAAAACCTACAAGAATCACTGGGAGAGTCTTTTATTACATAATCATATCCTCCCATTGGATCTCTCCTCTAGAAATTTTCTCATCACCAAATACGGCTTTGCAAGCCTCTATCCCTCTATGATCCTAAAAATCATACTGGACTAACTCACCAGTCACAGGGATGTGGAGAATCCTATAGACATCCTCAAGTGTCACACTAATCTCACCAGTGGCTAGGTGGAAAGTGTTATGCTCGCTATACCATCTCTCTGCTAAGGCAGTCAACAAAACACCTATTATGGGTAATATCAGGTATATATAGTAAGTGGCATAATCTGCAGGAATCTATGTGTATAATCTCAGCCTGTGTAAGCTTTGGCACTAAGTGGCGCATAGCAAGGAATTTCTCCTGACATTGGAGAACATCGAGTTTCTCCTGTTTAATAAGAGAATTTGACCTCTATCAATCATCACTCGTCTATCTATCAAATCAAAGAGATCGCTAATCTATCACATCAATAATTGGTACATCTTTTCAAATGAGGCAAATCAGGATATCAAATCAATCTAAAACTATCAATCATGGTTTTCTATCAATCAATGAGTTCAATCAAACTCTCTTATGCTCTTCATCAGAAACTGAATTGGTTTCTTAGAGCCAATCTATCAATCTACACATCAAATCAAATCAATCAATCATTTATCCTATCAATCAACATTATCAAATCTCTATCAATCACGACATCAATCGAATACCTATCAATCAAAATTGTGCATCAAAATGCATCAATCGCATCCTCAAAATGAATTTTAACATGAACAACATCTAACAAATTCATCTAAAACAAAAAGCACTAATCTTTTTAACAAAATTGCTATTCTATTTAACACAAGCGCTGAAACACATATATGCATAAAAAAATTTCACAAAAGCGCTAAACCTTGGAACAAAATCGTGAAATAGTCATATGCACTACCCTTTTTAACATATATGCAAACAGTCAAAGCATAAGCGTTGACATAACAAAAGTGCGAACATACATCATAAAGGCATGAACAAAACAGCCAAATGTGCTAAAACTATCAAAAGTGTTAACATCCCATGCAAATGCACTAAAATAACAAACAAAAGCATTAAATTATAAAACTGAAAATAAAAAAAATCAAACTAGTCTCACACACGCGAAAAAACAAGGAAAATTGTACGAGAAGTTGCAAAAAAGCTTGGGATAAGGTACATACCAGATAACCATAATCAGGAGATCACTGATATCATCGAACACACTCAAATTAATGGTTCTCGAATGGGATAACCATTTTGCTAGCTCACCAAAGACAATTTCTTCACAAGCTGACAAGGATGCAATTGAGATTAAAATTAACTTTGATTAATTTTATATTTACCATTTAGAAGGGTAATTAATACTTTTAAATGGGGCAATTTAATTTATTTATAATAAATGAATTTAATTGAAGGATCTTTTCAATTATAGTGAGATCAATCACTTATCCAAATTTTTCAACAAATTCACGATAAATATCTCGAGGGGGCACACAATCAGGATTTTTATCTCCATCAAGCACACTCAAAACTTGACTTAAACTTTGTAACAATGTTGTCTCAACATCATTTCAAAGAGGGGCAAAATGTATACACAAAAATGGCTATGAGCGATTAAATAAATATTTTATATTTATTTAATAACTATTCTTCTATTAAATAATTAATTTTAAAAGACTAATTTATTTAATTCATTTTATGTCCTTCTATTAATTAATTTAATTCAAACATTTTATTAATTAATTCATTTATCCTTTTCCTCTAATCAATTAATTAAATATCTAATATTTAATTATTCCTCCAATCAATCAATTAATTATCTAATATTTAATGGTTATTCATTTATCCTATAGTCTCAAATATTAAATGATTTCTTAAATTATTTAATTCTTTTCCAACTCACCTTCCATCTCTATTTCATCTTTCTTTTGCCAACTCATCCATCATGTGGCTAAATTAATTCAACAAAATTAAATAAATAAACATTTATTAGCCACTTATCTTCAACTTCCAAAATAAATGAAATATTGTGTATGTACACATATTTCTTAACCTTCTTCTATATTCTCTCCAACATCCCTATATCTTAAGAAGGACTTGAGTCCACTTGTACTCTCATGCCTAAATCTTCTCCAACCATCCCTAGATTCTGTCAGTCAACAACCTAGTCAAGGTGAGATGAGTGACACTTGTCTTCTCCTTCCCCCTTTCTCTCAATCTCACCTTTGCTCACAACCATCCCAATCTTTAGATCTGTTCATGATTGTTGATCTAGGCCATATCATCTTATCCTCTCAAAGTCTATAAATGTGGGAGTTTGAGTTGAAAAAGAGTTAGTCTTCAAGTGAGTTTTGAAGTTTAACAATTTGAGAAAATTAATGCATCCTTGAGTTTTTATCTTGAAGCAATTAGCAATTTAGCATAATCATTTAACTTTAAATCATTTGCATTGCATATCATAGTATTAGTTAATTATCAATTATTAGTCCATTCTTCATATGCCATCTTGGAAGCTATCAATGCTTGTCTGAGAGCACATCATCTGCAACCAAGAATAGTGGAGTTAGGACACAATGAGACTTAAATCATGAAGGTAAAAATAATGTTTTTATTTTAATATTAATAACATGTAGTTTCATTGATTGAGTTTTGATTTCTTGTAGCATTTCATTTATATATTGTGAGGCTAACATGTTGCAGGTAGTATTCTGATGATGAAATTCAAGTTGACACAACCACCATCTATAATTTCAACATGCCCAAAAGGGCTGCAAGAGTGATGCAGAGAGTGTGGAGCAGAAATCATAGACATAGCCTAAGGAGTGTGCACCCAAGGGGGTCAAATGACACACTCAAAAGAGTCCTTCCCCTGCTGGTCAGGGTTTGAAACTGAAGTGGGCGGTGTAGAAACCGCTTGGGTAGATGATGTCTGCGTAGGAGGTTCCACCATCGGCTGAGAAATAGAACCGATGGGAGTCTTTTGGGTTGAAGCCACTACAGTGGTCCATTCATCTTTCTTAGCTCCCTCCACAGGTTGAGAGTTGGACTCCTTAACAGGGGGTTTTATTTTCAAAATAGCTAAGGGACAATCCTTGATCTTGTCTTCCACTGACTAGCACCGATAACAAGTGTTGGGAAGGTTCAAATAAAGAACCTTCTGGATGAAGGTATTTCCACCCACTTGGATATTAACAGTTTCTTTCAAGTCGTACGAAAGGTCGACCTCAACGTAGACCCTCTTTTGAGGGTGAGCATTAAAAATCAGTCTGGCTCAAGGCAAACAACTTTACCAATAGATTGAGCAATAATTTGTATGAAAGTCCAACAAGGAAAAGGAAGACCAAGGAACTCAACCCAGACTGAGACTCACAACTTTTTGTCATCTAAGATAGAAAAATTGCGAGACCAATGCTGAAAAACTAGGAGGGAAGACCAAACGGTCCATGGCCCATGAGAGAGGATAGCCTCAACATGAGAAGGGTTCAAAAAGAAAAACAAAAATAAACCCTTCATGAGACTTTGGATGCCATCAAGCCAGACTCCATGAGGAGACCAAGATTTGGTGACCCAATCATGAAGCATGCTTTCTAGAGGGATCCTACCCAAAAAATAGCCTATGAAAGTACATTTTTTAAGCCACTCTTAGGCATTATCAAAATCTTGAACAAGAAGCACAACATCAAGCGAGGACATATCTCATGAAACACATTCGAAACAAATTTGCAATGACACTTGTTCTAGGGCACCATGAGGGTCCCTCACAACAACTCTAGCACCGGCATCAACTACTAGGCTAAAGTTGGTCGAAGCCATAATAAATGCAAAAATCCCATAGTTTATGCGATTTGAAGAAAGCAATATGTAATACACGACCTCAAATCCTAGAAGAGCTCATTTCCTTGGTGTATATTTCTTTTCATTCTTTTCCAATCGATTCAAAATAAAAAAAATGACAATATATTGATATTATCACCCTTGCTCAAAATCATTCTCATTACACTCATCACATGGACCATTGGACTGTTCCAAATATTGTGCCACCATACATTACATTGGTGAGTGGGGTAAATTCTAGAGAAAACACCATGGATTTTCCTCTATCATGTTTGCACTCGATCCCTGCAAAGGATCTATTGTCTCTTTGTTTGTAGGACCTCTCTGATTATTTTGTACTAGTTTTCCATTATGCTAGTTTGTATTCATCATAGAGTTCATGCGGAGAGGCAGCCATATGTCTATTTATATGTAGGTATCATTACTCAGCATAAGCTGGGTAAGATGGAGTATTGGCATTGGGTTTTGGATTTATTGGATAGTTTTATTTGGAGACCATATATCAATTGTGAGCCATGGATGGATGATGCATGGACTTTACCATATATTACGCATGTTAGAAAATGCACACTCCAATGAGAAACTATAGGTGATTGAAGGTATTTTCATTGATGACAACCTTACAATCCTATGGCACCGACAGACACCAGCACAGGCACAGACACCAACAACGGCAGTGGAAAATATGTTCACCGGCACCCTAGCCGACAAGATTTTGTTTATTGTATTTTGTATTTAATTGTAAAAATTTTTGTAAGCCAACAAGGCAAATTGTATTAGGACTCATATAAGTATGAGATCTTGTAGAACATTTGTAATAAGAAAATATGCGAGATGGATAATATGTGCGAATATTAAGGCAGATTATGGAATAAGGTTTATGATTATAGCAAGAGCTTAAACCGGTACTGAACCTAGCATAGCAGATGTTGATCTGAAGTAATACATGATATTGGATTTACTTAATCTACTTGTGTAAGTTAGTGAGACTTCTCTTTTTGTATTTAAGCAATGAGCTTTAGGCAGTTGGCCTTCCTACATGTCCAGGCCCCTATTGTATCAGTAATATTCACTTATTGGCCAGTGAGCGAATATTGTGGGTAACAAATCCCATAGAGGTTTTTGCCACACCGGGTTTCCTCATTAAAAATATTGTGTTATGGTGTGCTTTCTATGTTGTGGTTATTGCTCTTATTTACTGCATTAATTCTTGTTTACCGGTATACTATTTTGAGATACAATTCATTTAATATGTTAAGAAAATTCACATACCGGTTAGATACTGATTCAACCCCCCATCTCAGTATCTTTGGGAATCCTAATAATTGGTATCAGAGCCTGGTCCTCTACTTTGAAAAGCCTAATAGCTTGAGGAAGATTTTGACACCGGTACAAATGGAAAATCTGAGAAAGCAACTGGAAACATCTCTTGCAGATTATGATGCAGAAAAGTTGAAGAATATGAAACTTGAAGATGATCTAAAGGCTGTACAGAAAATCATTCAAGGACTTCAAGGAAATCTTACAATTGCTAGAAACAAAAGAAGTGAACTTTATAAGAAACTACAAAGTGATGATGATGAAAAAGAGACTCTTAATGATATGGTAAGCAAACTGAAACAAGAGAATATATCTTTAAGAAATGAGATGCAAGACATGACCATGAGATTTTATAAAGACACTGAAAACATAAAGAAGAATGAAGATGATTTGGCTAGAAGAATCAATGATGCTGCAAATGAAAATCTAAGACTCAGTCATGAGAATGATATGTTAAAAAAAAATATGATTCACTTGGAACATGATAAAATTGAACTCATGAGATAGAACGAATTCTTGGAAAATGAGCTAGCTACTAAAAATCAACACAAGGAGAAATTCAAGAAACGTTCAGAAGAACTTGATGACATGCTAAAAAATTAGAAACCTAATGGAGATACTAATGGACTTGGCTTTGAAGTTGGTGAAAGCTCTGGCACTACAAACAAACATGATCACAACAAATCGGTAAGACAACCTAATGCATATAAATTTAATGGAAAATGCTTTAACTATATCAAGTATGGTCATAGAGAAAATCAGTGTACATCTAGAAACTATCAGAACACTAATGCACCCACCGGTCAATGTTCTAAATGCAATAAAGTTGGTCATAAATTAGAAAATTGCAGAATGAATGTAAGATGTTATGTTTGTGGAAGATTTGGTCACTTATCTAATCAATGCAGAACACATACTAGCATAGGATATGGAAAAGCAATTCAGAAAAACAATGTGACTTGTTATGCTTGTAACAAGATTGGACATATTGCGAAATTTTGTAGAAGTAAGGCATCACCAGCAAACAACAAAGGACCCAGTTTGAAAGTAAAGAAAAGGTTGAAGAAGTAAAGAAAGAATTTTCAAAACAATAGATCAAAAAGATAGATATGAATGTTAAAGAAGCTATCCCTTCACCGGTAGAACAAAGTATCACTCCACCAGTAGGAGATTCTTCATCTAACTGATAAGAAACTTTTTGGGGGTATGGCAACAAAAGTAAAACATGCTAGTTTACCCTCAGTTGATGGTGAGAAGTTGAAATACTTCTTTACCAATAGATGAGTTAAGTTTTCACTTAACCGGTAGACATTAAATGTGGTAGTTGAAGGAAATGACTCTATAAAACAAGTGTTTTGGTTCCTTTTTCATTAACTGAGCATTCAAATTTCTTGAGAGTGCAAAAATCTCGAGCGAAGGCATCCATAGCAAGAAGTGAAGCAAATCATTCAAGCACTCATACCTAAAGGCAGATTAAGGTATCTATAACTATGGCGTCCTCCTCTGCACTTGAATTCATTGCAAACCCTATTGTAATTAAAGTTGTTAAGCACCCTAGGCCCATATTTAAAATCATTCCCAAAATTGCGAAGAAAGATGATACCCTAGGAGAATTCTCACAAATACCCAAAGGAGTTGCTTATGCTGAAGATCCTAGAATCTACATACATTGCCATATAGATGAACTAGGAGATGATGAGATTAAGAACATGTATAGGACTGTTATATGTGATGATAATGGAAATGTTAAACTGGAACACAAGATAATTGAAACCCTCGGTTTTGTGGAAATTCCTAGTATTCTTGATTTTCCAAAGGATGTTATAAGGATTGTGCTAAGAAGAGTACATGGAGAGTTCTTTTGGTTGGATTCAATTCACAAGATAACCAAAGAAGCAGTTAGGGCAGTGACAAGCTTACCTTCCACTGGTAGCAGGCCTGACAAGACTTGAAAGATTCCAAATAACACTGTAATAACCCTAACCAGTGCAACCTTTAATAAGAGATCCCTAAGAGTAAGTGATGTTAAGGATATCAATGTAAGGTTCATAAGCATGATTCTTGGATACAAGGTTACACATGCCAACAGATTAAACTTTGTTCCCAGCTTATGTATCAAAAGTGCCTATGACATGGTAAACAACAATGCAAAAATTGACATTTGTGAATGGTTGAAAGATGAACTGGTAGACAATCTGGGGAAGATAAAAGGTGATAAGAAAGGTACTTTCAGATTTGGAAACCTGCTTGTATGTTTAATATTATATATATTACCAAACAAGTTCCCAATATTGGAAGAAAGGATTTTGGTTTTGACATCCCCGTAGGAAAACAACTTCTGGACATACTCAACAACATGGGAGATATCAGAGAAAATAATATAAATGAACATTTTCAAACACTTAAGGCTAGAATGAAAACTAGGATAAGGTTATCTCAAGCTATTGTTGACAAATATCAAAAAGAGATTTGCTTTGTAATTAAGAAAGATGAAATCTGGATGGAGGTAGTGGTCCCAAGGACTATTTGGGTTACAGAAATGGGATATGAGGCAGATGAGAACATAATTCAAACTTATGCAAAAGCCCTCCTAGAAGCTCTTAAAGAACCAACTGAAGAAATATTTGGAAATGCGGAAACAATTGAAAGAAAAATTCAATCTTAGAAAAGAATAAAGAAAACTGAGTAGACAGTTAGGAAAGGAACAAGGCAGGCTAAAGCAATCAAGGAAGATGTATTGAATAAAACTGGTATCAAAGAGAGTGACTTGGAAGGACTACAACCAGAAACACATCTTTCACCGGTTGGTACCTCCTCTAACAGTGAAATACCAATAGAATTCAAAAGGGTAGAGATAAAAAGAAAACCCTCACCAGCACCTGTGCCAACACCGAAAAGAACAAGACAGAAACAACAGGCAGTTAGGCCTCCAGCAAGAAAATTGACACCAAAGAAGAGGAAACAAAAACAAGTTGTTCCTCCACTTGACAAACTTTTAGATGAGATAACTGAAGATGGCAAATTGTCAAGCATCAACAAGTTGTATAACACACTATCAAATGATGAAAAAGAAAGTATAGAAAATAGTGTTATTTTACATCTTGATATCTATAAGAAATTTTTGATGGAAGTTGTTGATGATATACCCAATGACTTATATAGAAGATTAGAAGCTAGAAGGGTAGAAATTGTTGAATTGGATAAAAAGATCAAAATAGAAAAAGTACTTGTAGTTCACCCAGTGAACTCAACACAAGAGATAGATGAGTTAATCAGTGAGGCTAACCGGACTGTATCCTCAACTAGTCACTGACATGTAGTACTGATGGCAGGCAGAGTAAATGAAATATCAGAAGAAACTGCTAACAAGTGGGATATATTCTTTGTTGAAAAAGAAAAACAAGAAGAGCTTAAGAGACCAAAGACTTTTAAAGTATATCAAAAGGAAAAGGATAAGGATAAGGGGAAAGGAAAGGTAGGTGGACCTCTGAGCATAAAGGTGATAGATAACTTACCCCCACTTTCCTCTGATACTCCATCGGCAATAGAGAGTATGGAGACAACACATGAAGATACAAATCTTGATTCAGAAGTGTTGTACACAATGAATATCGACACAAGAAGTAAACATTGTGGTAGATAAGGAATCAAGTGAGAAAAGAAATGTGGTAACTAAGCCACTGATAGAAGACACAATAGTTGAGACAAATATCAAAGATATAGTTGGAGACATTGAAATTGGAAGTGAGAAACAAACTAAATAGATAGGAAAAGAATATAGCACTGGAATACATAATCATGTATCTATTGAGAAACCAGAAACTGATAGCAATGAAAAATCTATTGAGATATTGGCTATAGACATTTTAGGAGTAAGCACAGAGAAACCGGTAGTAAACACAGAGTCACAAATAGAAAAACTAGTAGTGGACACCACTGAAAAATCATCAAAGGCACCATCAGAGAAACCATCAGTAGAGACTATAGAGAAATGGGTAGAGCAACATGATTCATAGGTACATATAGAAAATAGTACCACCGGCTACATCTGATAAACCTAAACCTTTGGTAGTGGAAATGCAGACACAAAATGACCCTCCAAAGAAAGAGGAAAGCAATGCTATTACTACCACCGGTGGATTACAAATTGTGAAGGTAGTTGGACAGTCATCCGGAACCTCTATGACTGAATTTAGACCAACCAATGTGACAGAGGCATTGTTAGATTCAATCAAGAAAATAACAGATTGTAATGCACTAGCATATAAGGCTATTGGTGACACCATATCAATCTGGAAGATGATTGCACCCAAGTGTAACATAGAGAATAAAGATTCTTCAGGCCAATTAGACACATTGTCTAAGTACATAACCGCCAACCTACTGACAATTGATCAAATCAATGAGGAGACATTCAAAGAGAAAATGAATAAAGAGAAGGAAAAATTCTTTGAGGAAATAGTAAAGAAAAATAAGGAACATATGGATACCTTATTACTGGTACTAGGCAAGACAATTTTGGACTTCAAGAAACTATACAAAGATACATGCAAAACAAACATCTTGATAGAAGATATAGATAAAAAGATCAGCATATCTCAGAAGGAAATCAATGATATTGATGACAACTTGATAGGTTCATTGGATTCATTATCAATAGTAGAATAGGAAATTGCAGGATTTAGAGAGAAAATAGAAAAACTTGAAAAAGATAAGGAAAGGTTAAAGTTTAAAGCAAAAGAACTTAAGTGTAGACTAAGTCCTAAATTGGATATCCTCATCTCTTTGAGAAAAGAGATTTTTGAGGCTCTCGTTCCAAGACTTAAGATATCAAAAGAGAAAATGCACCTTCTCAACAGTACAGTCCAGAGGACTGAAGCAGTACTAAAGCACAGTGAGAGATTCTACATCAGTTTGAATACTTCTTTTGTAAACCCACCAGAGATAATAACAGGAACTACACTCAATTAACATTGAATGAAAACCTTTGTCATTGATGCCAAAGGGGGAGTAGTAGAAGATGAGAAAAAGGAATAAGGATGAGAAAAATGTATGACAGATGAGATCACTAGCTCATGGGGAGCACACTGTGTTGACAAGTTTTGGTAAGACAGTTTTGACAACATTTTTGGATACACATTTTGGCTTTTTCTCATGAGTGTTTCCATCAATGCCAAAGGGGGAGATTGTTGGAAAATTCACACTCCAATGATAAATTGTAGGTGATTGAAGGTATTTTCATTGATGGCAACCTTACAATCCTATGGCACCGGTAGCGGCAAAGATGTTCATCGACACCCTAGCCGACAAGATTTTGTTTATTGTATTTTATATTTAATTGTAAAATATTTTTGTAAGCTGACAAGGTGAATTGTATTAGGACTCATATAAGTATGAGATCTTGTATAACATTTGTAATAAGGAAATATGTGAGATGGATAATATGTGTGAATATTAAGGCAAATTGTGGAATAAAGTTTATGATTACAACAAGAGCTTAAACCGGTACTAAACTTGGCATAGCAGATGCTGATCTGAAGTAGTACATGATATTGGATTTACTTAATCCACCTTTGTAAGTCAGTGAGACTTCTCTTTTTGTATTTAAGCAGTGAGCTTTAGGCAGTTGGTCTTCCTACATGTGCAGGCCCCTATTGTATCAGTAATATTCACTTATTGGCCAGTGAGCAAATATTTTGGGTCATAAATCCCACTAAGGTTTTTCCCACACCAGGTTTTCTCATTAAAAATATTGTGGGTATTGGTCTTATTTACTACATTAATTTTTGTTTACCAATATACTGTTTTGAGATATAATTTATTTAATAAGTTAAGAAAACTCACATACCGGTTAGATACTGATTCACCCCCCTCCCTTTCAGTATCTTTGGGAAGCCTAACAATGCAGAGTAGATATCTCATTGGTTGAACTCCATACATTATTGAGCAACAGTTGATTAGTCACATTTTAAGTCAGTTTGGTATTATTCAGCACATGCCTACTAGTATCACTATATGCACGATGGTACAAGGAGAGCTACTCGAGATGAGATTCTAGCAGGTGGATAGGGAGGTGGAGATGAGGGGATTAAGGGTCATGTTCCTCAGTGGGATGTGCTAGAGTAGGATACCTTGGAGAGTCTCAGAGCATAGGTAGACCAACTTAGGACATAGGTACATACACTCATGAAAAAGAGAGATAGGTTGTTAGGAGACAACAAAATACTCAGGGTCTCCTTGATCACATTCAGCAAGCTAGATCAGGCACTCTCTCAGCTGATACTGTTAGAGAACTATTTCGGGCTAGGAAGGAGACATCACACTGGTGATGATTATATGAGAATTTAGTTGTAGAGAGCCAGAGGGTAGGTAGTTATCATAACACTGTGAGGATGGATACTAGCAGCAGTGGAGTCATGGGACCTCCTTAGAGGAGTGGTGATCATGCAAGATGGGTATGAGGGAGATCTTCTCACCCACAACCATAGAGACGGACATAGTCAAGTGGCAGTGGCACAGGACAACGTTGACTTGATTTATATTGATGAGGCACTTGTATTTTTGATCTAATATCATTGTATACTTGGACTTTTATTGTTTTATGATGACATGGACTCTATATGATGATGCTATTTTCTTTTCTTTTCATGATTATGATGGTCCATATGATGCAATGATGATGAAATGAAAAATGCTTTTGATATTTTTGTTTTTAATGATCATGGATGCAAATGAAAATGATTACTAAATTGAATAATACAAATGCAATGATCTATATGAGAATGTTTCTAATGATTATTTTTTTTGTTTTTAATGTCTATGCATATAATGATGTGAAAATGCAAATGATGATTATGAATGCTATGTTTCATCAAACTTATAATGATAAATGAATCTAAGTGCAGATGCAACTAAATGACTTTAATGAATAAAAATAACTTACTATGATAATGATCCTAATGCAAATAATAATGATGATATACTACATGATCAAATGAAATGCACTTAATGGAATTCAAACTAATGCAATGATTGAATGCAACTAAATAAAATGAATGATGGTTGAAATGATTCCAAAGATGAATACACCTATAATGATCAAATGCAAATTGTTTTTTGTTTGTCCAACTATACTCAATCTTTATCTATAATTGGTTATCTCTAAATGAAATGATATGCTTATAATGCAGATGAATAATGAGCTAATCTAATAATTATCTAACTAAAATGATACTTCCATTCTTCATATGTTGTCTTGAAATAGTGCTTGATTTCATCATTGAGCTTTAAAATGTTGTAAGAAGATACAAGCAACTTGAGATAAAGATCCAAGATGACCCGAGTATTTCTTACATGGATTTTGATATAGAAAATTAATACAAGCAACTTGATATAATGAATCAAGATGACCTGAGTATTTCTTGTAGAATAGACAAGGATTATCTCCTTTTATGCATGACTCAGAACATCCTCCTTGATCTTTTTCTAATCATATCCTTAGATGAGTATATACCTTAATAAGAGATAAACCACAGATAACAATCAAAGAAAATAATCATGTCCTATCATAGCTTCTCTAGTCATGGACATCCTTGAGTCGCATAGAGTACATGATTAACAATAAAATCAAGATGTAAACACTGAATCTTGTATGTCATTCACATGTTCTTATGGTCATTAACTGATATAATCATCTTGATGAATGATCATCTATAATCTTTCATTACTTGGTGGTTGATTCTTCATTTTTTGAGTTTCACGATTCAGTTGTTACAAAATGCCTTGATCTTCGCTACTTTGTTGCTCATTATCTATTTCAAAATCATAGGTGTTTTTGGTTTTTTCCAAGTTTTTTGAATGTTTTTGGATTGTCAAAGATTTAAAAGATCACCTTAGCAAAAGGAATTAGGACTTTTCCCCCAATGGAAACAAAACTTTATTATGGATGTACGAATAATGATCAAGATCCAAACCACAGTGGGATACAAATGTAGATATTGTTAGGATTGATGATTGTCCAAAGATATTGACAGGGGGGGTGAATCAGTATCTAACTGGTTTTCAGAATATTTAATCTTATTAAGTATTCTGCATTCCAAAATAGTGTATCGGTAAACAAGAATTAATGCAATAAATAGGAACAATAAAGACAACATAGAAAGCACACCATAACACAAGATGTTTAACGAGGAAACCCAGTGTGGGAAAAACCTTAGTGGGATTTGTGACCCACATTATTCACTCACTAGCCAATGAATGGATATTACTTACAAGAGGGGCCTACACATTTAGGAAGGCCAACTGCCTAGAGCTCACTTCTCAATTACAAAAGGGAAGTCTCACTAACTTACAAATTGGATAATGAGAATCCAATATAATGTACTACTATAATTCAACATTTTCTATGCCAGGTTCAGTACCGGTTTAAGCTCATACAATAACCATAAACCTTATACAAAATATTTGCTCATCACTTCTACCATCATGCTACCTTTTTCTTTATCTATATCAAAATGATTTACAAGACCTCATACATATATGAGTCTATTACAATATGCCATGTCGGCTTACAAAAGATATTATAATTAAATACAATAAACAAAACCTTTTTCATGTCGGCTAGAGTGTCGGTGAACATTGTTGTCTCTGTCGGTGAAGTGTCTGTCGGTACCAGTGTCGGTGGTTGTGCCTGCTAGTTTTCACAATGCTGCAAGGTTTTTGGTAGGTTGTCATCAATTACAACACCTTCAATCACCTTCAATTCTCATTGGAGTGTGCAATGCCAACAATCTCCCCTTTTGGCATTGATGGCAACACTCATGAGAAAAATCCAAAAATCATATCCAAAAATTAAGTCCAAAATTTTACAAAAAATGTGTGCTCCAAAGTGTGTTATCCCCCTAAGTAGATGATCTCCTCTGATGACCATTTTTCTCTATCCTACTACTCCCCCTTTGACATCAATGACAAAGGTTGTCAAAATTGTCAAATGAGTGCAGTTTTCAGCTTGAACTTTGTAACTGGTTGGTTACAATCTTCAATAAGTCTACTAAGACCAAATTCAAGCTCTGAATAAACATGTTACTATCCTTCATAGCTGCCTTAGTTCTCTAAATTGTACCAGTGAGATGATGCATTTGTTCATCCGGTGTCTTTTGACCTAGAATTAGTGCCTCAAAGATTTATTTCCTTAGACAAATAAGGTTATCTAACTTAGGACTTAATTTGCACTTAAGCTCTCTGGCTTTTCCCTTTAACCTTTCCTTCTTTTTCTCTAACTTCTCCAATTTTTCTTCAAATCTAGCAATTTCCTATTCAATAACTGATATAGGTTCAGATGAACCAATGATATTAGTAGCTATGTCATTAATCTCCTTTTGAACTTTGTTGATTTCTTTGTCAATATCCACTATCAACAAATTCGTCTTGCAAGTATCTCTGTACAATTCCTTAAACTCCGTAATTGTTGTGCTCAGTGCTGGTAAAAGAGTATTGATGTGTTCCATGCACTTCTTTATTGTTTCCTCAAATAATTTCTCTTTTTTTTTCCATTTTCTCCTTGAATGTTTCCTCATTTATTTGATCAACGGTCAGTATATTACCAGTAATGTATTTAGACAATGTGTCTAACAAACCTAAAGGATCCTTTACCTGATCTAAATTGCAGTTGGGTGCAATCAACTTAAGAATAGGAATTGTGTCATCAATTACCTTATAGGCCAATGCATTACAATCTGTTATTTCTTTATTAAATCCAAAAGTACTTCAGTCACACTGGTGGGTCTAAATTCTATTAGTGAAGTACTGGATGTCTACCCAACTACCTTTACAATCTCAGTGCTTCCAGTGTGAGTAACTTTTCCTGAATCAACCTCTAGTGGGTCAGTCTGTGTCTGCATTTCCACTAGCAAATGTTTTGGTTTCTCTTTGGTTATCGGTTTCACTATCTCAATGTGTCCCTGTGACTCTATCGGTTTCTTTGCTTGTCTCACTATTGTATCTACTACCAGTATCTCCATTGGTTTTTCTTTATTCTCTTCTACTAGTATCTTAGTTACTATCTCTGTAGGTTTCTCAGTGCTTGCATTGGTATTGCTTGTAACCATTTCACTAACCAAGGGTTTCTTTGAATGCTAAGTTTTCTCTACCTGTACCCCAATCTCAATATTATCTGTCGATTTCTTAGTAGCAACATCTTTCTTTTCCTTGTCAACTACAATGTTAACCTCCTAAGTGTCTATGTTCATAGTGTAAAAAATTTTAGACTCAGGGTTTGTATCATCATGTGGTGTATCCACATTCTCAGTAGCCGATGTACTATCAATCTGTACTGGTGGAGTAACCAAAGGTGGTGGTAGGTTATCAGTTACTTTAATGTTTGCTAGTCCACCTACCTTGCCTTTCCCCTTGTCTATGTCCTTTTGATAGACTTTGAAAGTTTTAGGTCTTTTCAGTTCTTCTTGTTTTTCCTTCTCAACAAAGAAAATATCCCATCTGTTAGTTGTTTCTTCTAAAATTTCATTAGCCCTATCAACCATTAGGCTCACATGCCAGTGTTCCCTTGCAAAAATTGACCTATTAGCTTCATTAATCAATTCATCAATTTCTTCAATAGATTTGACCAGATGTACAGCTAGAAGTTTCTCAATTTTAATTTTCTTGTCTAGCTCCATAATTGCTAACCTCTTTGCATCTAATCACCTATACCATTCACTAGGAAAATCATCTACAACTTCTATTAACACTTTCTTATATATGCCAAGATGTAGGGTGATGCTATTCTTTATAATTTCTCTCTCTTCATTAGTGAATGTATCATATAATTTGCTCACATTAGATAAGTTGTCGTCATCAGTTATTTCATTCAGTAAGTTGTCCAATGGTGGTATAACCTATTGCTACTTTTTCTTCTTTGGTGTCAATTTCTTTGCCGGTGGTCTCACTACCTGTTGCTTTTGCCTTGGTGTTCTAGTTTTCTTGGGAGGAGGAGAGGGTACCGGTGAGGATTTTCTCTTCCTATCTACTCTTTTGAATTCAACAGGAATTTCACTATCTGATGATGTACCAACCGGTGAGAGATGTTGCTCCGGTTGTAATCCTTCTAAGTCACTTTCCTTTATACCAGTGATATTAATGAAATTTTCTCTAATTTCCTTTACTTGTTTAGATGCACTCCTTGTGTATTTTTCTCTTCTCTTTCTCTCTTTCAATGTTTGTACATCACTTTCTATTGATTGTGCATTTCCAAAAACCTTTTCTTTCAATTCTCTAGGGGCTTCTAATAGGGCTTTGGCATAAGTTTCAATTATGTTTACATCTACCTCATATCCCATTTCTATTACCCATACAGTTCTAGGAAGAACTTCCTCCATCCATATCTCATCCTTCTTTATTACAAAACATATTTCTTTCTCATATTTATCTACAATACTTTGTGGTAATATTTCTCTTGTTTTCATTTTTGCTTTGAATGTTTTGAAGTACTCAGTGATATTGTTATCCTTATATGTCCCCATACCAGTGAAGATATCTAACAGTTGTTTGTCTACTGGTATATCAAAACCAAAGTCTTTCTTACCAATACCAGGAACCTCTTTTGTAAGATACAACATCAGACATACCAAGAGATTGCCAAAATAAAAAGTACCTTTCTTGTCTCCTTTGATCTTTTTCAGATTATCTATTAACTCATCCTTTAACCATTCACATACATCTATCTTTGCATCACTATTGACCATATCATATGCACTTTTAATACAAAGATTGGAAATAGAGTTGAGTCGGTTTGCATGGGTGGCCTTATTACCTAAAATCATACTTATGAATCTAACATTCACATCTTTTACATCATTCATTCTCAGGGATATGCTATCATAGGTTGCTCCTGTTAATGTCATCACAATGTTATTAGGAACCGTTTTAGTTTTATCTGGCCTGCTACCAGTGGAGGGTAAGCCAGTCACTGCCCTAACTGCTTCTTTAGTGATTTTACAAACAGAGTCTAGCCAAAAGAATTCACCATGAACTCTACTAAGCACAATCCTTACTACCTCCTTAGGAAATTCTGGGATGTCACGGATTTCCACAAAACATAAAGTTTCAATAACCTTATGTTTGGGTTTCAGAATTCCATTTTCATCATAAATAACATTTTTATACATTTTCAATATTTCCTCTTAACCTAATTCCTCAATATGGCAATGAATATATATTCTAGGATCTTCAGCATATGCAACACCTTTTGGGATTTTTGAAAAAGCTACTAGGATATCATCTTGTTTCACTATCTCATGGATAATCTTAAAAATGGGTCTAGGGCATTTAACTACTTCCACAATAGTAGGGTTTGCAATAAATTCCGGAGCAGAGGAGGAATCCATTCATAAATACCTTAATCTGCTTGATAGGTTTGAATTCTTGAAAGAACTTTCTTCACTTCTCACTAAGGATGCGTTTGCTTGGGTTTTCATGCTCTCTGAAAGTTTGAATGCCCAGTGAATGAAAAAGAGGGAAAATCACTGATTTATAATGTCTTTTCCTCCAACAACTACAATAAATGCTCATTGGTTAAGTGAAACTTAACACATTTTCCGGTAGAGAAGAAGTCCATCTTCTCAGCATCAACCGAGGGTAAACTTGCATGATTTTCAACTTGTTGCAATACCCCCAAGGGTTACTTTTCAGTTGGATGAAGAGTCTCCTACCGGTGGAGTAATACTTTGTTCTACCAATGAAGGAATAGTCTCATCAACATTCTGATCTGTCTTTCTAATCCATTGTCTTGAAAATTCTTGCTTTACCTCATCAACCTTCTCTTTGCCTTTCAAATTGGGTCCTTTATTATTTGTCGGTGAAGTCTTGCTTCTACAAAATTTTGCAATATGTCCAATCTTGTTACAAGCATAACAAGTCACATTGTTTTTTCTAAATAGCCTTTCCATATCCTATGCTGGTTTGTGTTCTGCATTGATTAGATAAGTGCCCAAATCCTCCACAAACATAACATCTTACATTCATTCTGCAATTTTCTAAATTGTGACCAATTTTGTTGCATTTGGAACATTGACCGGTGGGTGCATTAATGTTCTGATTGTTTCTAGATCTACACTGATTTTCTTTATGACCATACTTGTTACAGTTAAAGCATTTCCCATTGAATTTGTAGGCATTGGGTTGTCTTACTAGTTTATTGTGATCATGATTGTTTGCAGTACCAGAACTTTAACCAGCTTCAAATCCAAGTCCATTAGTGTCTCCATTAGGTTTATGACTTTTCAGCATACCATCAAGTTCTTTTGAACTTTTCTTGAATTTATCTTTATGTTGATTTGCAGTAGCCAACTCATTTTCCAGAATTCCCTTCTATCTCATAAGTTCAGTTTTATCATGTTCCATATGAATCAGATCTATCTTCAACATATCATTTTTATGACTGTGTCTTAGATTTTCATTTCCAGCATCATTGAGTCTCCTATTCAAGTCATCTTCATTCTTCTTTCTGTCTTCAATGTCTTAACAAAATCTCATAGTCATGTCTTGCATTTCATTTCTCAAGGTCATGTTTTCTTGTCTCATCTTTCTTACAAGCTCATTAAGAGTTTCCTTTTCATCATCATTACTCTGCATCTTCTCATGAAGTTCTTCTCTCTTATTTCTAGCAATAGTGAGATTCTCCTGAAGTCCTTGAATGAATTCCTGCGTAGTCCTCAGATCATCTTCAACTTTGATATTCTTTAATTTCTCTACATCATAGTCCACAAGAGCTCCTTCTAATTGCTTTCTTAAATTCTCCATCTGTACCGATGTCAGAATCTTCCTCAAGTTGTTAGACTTTTGAAAATAGAGGACCGGGCTCTGATACCAATTGTTAGGATTGATGATTGTCCAAAGATACTAAGAGGGGGGGGAATTAATCCGTATCTAACCGGTTTCTATAATATTCAACCTTATTAAGTATTTTGCATTCCAAAACAGTGTACTAGTAAACAAGAATTAATGCAGTAAATAGGAGCAATAAAGACAACATAGAAAGCACACCATAACACAAGATGTTTAACGAGGAAACCCGATGTGGGAAAAACCTCGGCAGGATTTGTGACCCACAATATTCACTCACTGGCCAATGAATGGATATTACTTACAAGAGGGGCCTACACATGTAGGAAGGCCAACTGCCTAGAGCTCACTGCTCAATTACAAAAGGGAAGTCTCTCACTGACTTACAAATTGGATTATGAGAATCCAATATAATGTACTGCTATAATTTAGTATCTCCTATGCGAGGTTCAGAAATGGTTTAAGCTCATACAATAACCATAAACCTTATACAAAATATTCGCTCATCACTTCTACCATCATGCTACCTTTTTCTTTATCTATATCTAAATGATTTACAAGACCTCATACATATATGAGTCTATTACAATATGCTATGTCAGCTTACAAAATATATTACAATTAAATACACTAAACAAAACTTTATTCCTATCGGTTGGAGTGCTGGTGAACATTGTTGTCACTGTCAGTGAAGTGTCTGTCGGTGCCGGTTCCAGTGCCTACTGGTGGTTGTGCCTGTCGGTTTCCACAATGCTGCAAGGTTGCCGATAGGTTGCCATCAATGAAAACACCTTCAATCACCTTCAATTCTCATTGGAGTGTGCAATGCCAATAGATATGATTGATTCTGATAAAATTGAAGACAGTTACTATGATAAGTATGTCAAAGACTGATAACTTCTTTGATAAGCTGCATATTTCCTACTAAATGGTTCAAAGCAATGGATTCGAAAGATGAAATGAATGAGATAAGATAGATGGAAGTAGTAGATGTGATAGGATTGGGTGGATAGGTGCATGAAGCAATCTCATAGATGGAAGAAATCACTTTTTAGATAGTGCCTATTTACCAGGTTTTCACTATCTAAATTTATTGCATTTTTTCCATATTTTGATTTTTTTTCTTCTTTTTTGTTTTCTTTATTTTATGCTTTTTAGGGTTTTTCTGCTTTTTTACTCTTATTGATTTCTTTTGGACTTTATATGCTTTTTATTGATTTATTTTTTCAAGACTTTACATATCAAGCATGGAATTTCTTGAGATGGATAGAATTGATAGGTTCATCAAACCAATCACCTTCAGGACTAGATAACTTGTATGCTCTTGAGCCATATGCTGCTATTATGACAAAAGGACCTAACCAATTTGGTTCAAATTTACCCTTCTTTTCTCGGTCTTGCTAATTTCTTAGATTCTCCCTTAGAACTATATTTCCAATATGAAAAATGTGTGGCTTGACTTTGTGATTATAACTTCTTTCCATTCTCTGTTGATATACCTTCAAATGATTTGTTGCATTTTGGTGACGTTCCTAAATCAGCTCAAGTTCTTGAAGCCTAGAGACTTGTTCTTCTTCTTTTGGTATAAGACCTTTCAAAGAAACTCGTAGAGAAGGTATCTCTACTTCTATTGGTAATATGGCTTCTGATCCATAGGCTAAGAAATATGAATTTGCCCCTGTTGGTGTGCGGATGTTGGTTGGGTATTCCCAAAGAGTAGGATTTAGCTGAATGTGCTAGTCTTTTCTAGCTTCATTGACTACTTTCTTCAAGATTTTCAAAATAGTCTTGTTTGATGCCTCAGCTTGACCATTTCCTTGTGGATAATATGGAGTAGAAAACCTATGTTGGATATGGAATTTCTCACATAGTTCCTTCACATCTTGATTCTTAAATGGTCATCCATTATTAGTGGCAATGGTTATAGGAACTCCATAGTAACAGATTATATAATTCAAGATGAATAATGATATTTGCTTTTTGTCAAAGGTACTGCTTCAATCCATTTAGTGAAATATTTAGTAGCAGTTAGAATGAACTTATGTTCATTAGAGGATGAAGGATTTATCTTACCTACCAAATCAAGGCCTCATTGAGAAAATGGCCATGATCCTGCTATATGATATAATTCTTTTGCTAGTGTGTGAATGAGATTCCCATGGATCTGACATTGTTTGCATTTCTTTGCATATGTGAATGAATCTCTCTCCATAGTAGGCCAATAGTACCCTATACAAATAAGTTTCTTAGCCAGTGTTAATCCACTTGAGTGTGTGCCACAAATACCTACTTGAACTTTGTTAAGAACTTTCTCAGATTCTTCTTCTTCGAGACATCTCATTAAACTGCTATCTAGAGCTTGCCTATATAAGGTATCAACAATAATAGTATAGTGGGATGACTAACAGATACAATTTCTTCTCTGATTGTGGGATAGGTCAGGAGGAAGAATATTCTCTTTTAAGTATTGATAAGTTTGGTTGTATAAAGATTGACTAGTTCCCGATATATGGAAAATCATGTAGGTATGTTGGGATTGAATGGTAGGGGTTAAGATATCTTCTACCAAGAATTCATAATGTTATTGGTTCTCCTGATTCTACAAGAGAGATGCTATTGTATCCATTGCATCTGTTGCTTTATTCTCATTTGTTGGGATCTAGGTGAATGATACTTATTCAAAGTGTTCTTTAAAATTTTCTACCAACTGTTTCTAGGGCATGATGATAAGCTATGAATCACCATAGACATGTAATTCCTTGTGTATGCACCTAAAAATGGTCTGAAGATAATTAATTGAATAAACAATTATTTAATTAATCCCCCTTCCTAATTTAATTGAATTCATTAGCAATTTGATTAAATTCTCCCTTTCATCTACTTATTAATAAATCTAAATATTTATTTAATAGGTTCATTTCAATAGTCCCCTTTGATTAATTATTCCTCCCCCCATTTTAATCAATTCTTCTAATCCCCTAATTAATTAAAATAAATCAATTTATGAGTTGTTGAAAATCAGTTAGTCTTTTCCTATTATTTGAATTTTTAAATTCAAATTACCCACATGCCTCCTAACTTCTAACTAATAACCTAACCTTGGGTTTAACTAACCCTATCCTATCTTTCACATCCTAACCTCCTTATCCTAACCTTCTATGGTATGGATATTCTCCCCTTGAGACACATGGCACTTTGGCCACATGTCTCCTCTCTTAGACACTTGCCCTCTTATGAGAAAGGATCCTTGACACTTGTCACCATATAAATGACAAGTGTCCCTTCCTTCAACCTCTTCTCCAACCTCCTCCAATTTCACCCTCGATATCTTCATACTCAATCTTGACCATTGATTCCCACCACCTCACCCCTGGCCTTATAAATCCTATAAATATCCCTCATTTTGGAGCACAAAGGATCCCATCTCATATCAATTTAGGCATTATTACTATAGGCATATCATTTGAGAATTGTTATTATAGGCAATTGCATCTTAGATCTAGCTTAATTTGATCATTTTCTAGAATAATTGTTTAATCATGTCGCTTAATCAATCTCTTTTCTAGCTTAATTGCATCATTATTATAGCTTAATCATGCATATCATTAGTTTAATTAGCCTCTTGGATCAATCTAGCATAATCAATCTCATCTATCTTGCATATCATCATTATTTAAAATCCTTTGTCTAGGTGTAGTCAAGTCACTAGGATTACTTATCCAGATATGAGAGGAAATCCACACTCACATCTCTTAGGAGGAAATAGGTCACTTTGTCATGGTTTATCTTTCATTTTCTTTTAATTTTCTAACCATTCTTGTAATGATCTATTGAGTGTTTGTGCTGGAGCTGCAGGTACCACACTTCACAGGCACAACATTTTGGCGCACACCGTGGGGCCAAAAATCTCATTTTTGGCCTCTTAGCATCATCAAATTTTCAATCTAGCAGGTTTTTGGCCAGGTCTGATTCAGAATCTCGTACGAGTTCCTTTGTAGCATTGTATGAGTTTCTTTGTGTACTCATACGAGCATGTGAGAATACTCGTATGAGCAGGTGGGAATACTCGTACAAAATTTTGCTTCTGTGTTTTTAAAATAGATTACATTTTAGGGTTTTCATGCTTCAATTTGGCTATTACTAATTCTAAGCCTGGTCAGTTTGTGAAATTTTCTAGTAGCCTAACTGGTCAAAGCTTCATTTCATCAAAACAAACATGACTACTAATATGTCTATTTTGTAGGTTGCCCAAGGAAAACTCAACCAAACTTTGTGTCTTCTTTAAGTTTTCTAGGAACACTTATTTTGCTAATGGTAAATGAACATCTTGTTTTCTATGTTTGAGAAGTTGTCTAAAAGGTAGGAGAGTATGCTCTTGTCCATTTGGACAATCAGAAATCCCAACCCTTGAAGTGCTTCTATGTTTGAGATTTGATTACCATTAGCGGGCCTGTCATAGTGGGAAAAAGTAATCACCCTGTGAGAATGACCCAAGTGAATATAGCTAGACCTAAGCTTTCTGACTCACTCTAAAAAATAGGCCTCTCAAGATTAAATTCTCAGAGGATAGGATTATTTGAGTTTTCTCTTTTGAGATCTCTCATATTGTACATTTAGTAGGGCCTCGCGCTCTCAATCATGCTTACATGACTACTTGTTTTGGTACCTTTTTGGGCTATAGGCCTCAATGATGCTTGCACAACTGCAAGGGGTAATTTTCAACAGAAACCCTTACTACGAACCCTAAGATAGAAGCTACCTAATTCACCTCCAAAAGGGGGATAATCTTTGTGCAAGAGAGACAGTAACTCTCCCAAGACACTTGGCATATCATGCCCCCAATAGGATTTGGAGTTGGATAATATGGTGTTGAGAATCCATTGCGTGAGACTCAATGACCATATTCTGATTAGCTATTGGGTGTGTACCTAAGTTTGCAAGCAAAGGTTTTCTCTCTCAGCCAACTTTATTAGGATTTAGCATGTTGTGCTTGAGGTCACTTATCATATCACATGTTTATTGTATCTTCATCCTTGAAACAAAAAATCAAACATCTAAAATTAGAAAACAGAAGAAAAACATCAAACTTCATTGATCAAAAATATGTCCAAACAAAATTTTTGTCTCTGTTTTGTCCTCAGTAGTATGAGTTTTCTAGTTTTTCGTATGAAAAATCTAGTTTATCATCTTGTTCAGTGAGAATTGTCATACAAGTTAGGTTAGCAAAGGATTTTGTGTTATCTTTTGTCATCTGGTTCTGTGAGAAAGCTCATATGAGTTTATGCCTTTGTCATGTGAGATTCCTAGTTTGTCATATGGGCCTGTCTAAATTATCGTTCGGGGTTGTCTAAACTATCATATGAATTTCTGTCTCTGTCAATCCAAAGTTGTCTTCTTGCATGTCTTTTTCCGATTTGTCATGTTTGCTTGGTCAATTTACAGTGAGCACAAACACCTGACATCTATCATTTTGTGCTTAGATTGTCTTCTTGGTTCTCTTGGTCATCATTTGTCAAATTGGATTCTAGAAATAGACACCTCAAGATTTTCAAGTAGTCACCTTCAACAAGTTCAAGATCTAAACATCTCAAAGTGCATTATCACCCTCTTTGATAAACTAATCATCCTCTATCATAAAAAAAGAATGTTTGGTCAGGATAACCTTGTCCCACATTGTAGGATATATCATTCCTCTTGGACTTGGTTTTTATCAAAATCATCATCATTGCACTCCCAAAACCAAAGATCGAAAAAACTTGCAAACTTTTAAACACTTGAGTCATTTTTTTGTGTCATATCACTCTATCACATTTACATTGACAACTGATCACTTATTGAAACAACTTGTAGACAATCAAATCCTTGCACAATATCTAACACACGTGTATTCCCATTTAACTAGAGCATAGAGACGAAAGATCCCAGAAACAGAAATTGAAACATTGGAAATAACTGAAGATTATAGAAACATGGAACCCGAAAATGAAATACAAGAAGAAGGGGGGAAATAACAGAACAACATCTCAGAGAAATCAAGCAAGATCCAAAATTTGATAAATTTATGGCGAAAATATTGGAGGGAGAAAAATAAAAATACTTCCTAATGCTAGCTAAATTTGGTGCTACACTTCCTCAAGATTTTGATGTGAGAAAATTCGCACAAAAAGAGAAGTGACTCTTCCCATGATAATGAATGACATGAGGATATTTTTGGTCTCAAAATTGATGACACCTCAATTCCTAATAACACAAGAGCTAATGAGGAAACTTCCATTCCCAAAAAAGATGATGTAGAAATTCTCAACCATGTCAAATCTAACGAGGACACAAGAAAGAGTTGAGATGATACAAGAAGAGATCAAGATCATACTAGAACACACACTCATGGTTATACAAGGACAAATCATGTTGATAATCCTATCACACCTCTTACACAACAAATAAAAATGCTACAAACACAAATTCAAGATATGCAGAGAGGAATTGTTAGAAGATACTCGCTTCAATAAATCTATCCTTACTCATTCGACAGAAATCTAAACATGATACTATTTCATACAGGTTGTGAAACTCCTCGATATGATAAATATAATGGAAGCACTGATGCCCAAGATCATATATGAGAATTTTGCACATTGAGTATGGAGTTTTCACATGAGGATATCTACCTGATGAGATTATTTCCAAAAAGCTTAAGTGGACTAGCTATGGAATGGTTCTCCAAACTTCCACCTGAAATTAGATCATTCACAAAATTGGTGGATAATTTTGTTTCATAGTACTCCTACAATATTCAACATGAGGCAACAATGCTCAATTTATGTAATACTAAACAAAAGAGTGGAGAACCTTTCATGAAGTTTCTATAGAGATGGAGAGGGTAAGCTTCACGATATCCTCAAATGGTGTCAGAATATGAGAAAATAGAAATATTCATCAACAACCTAAATGGACAAATGAGCTATCATCTCAAAATGCAATGCCATCAAATTTTGAAAAGATGATTGATAATGGTATCAAAATGGAAGAAGCTATGGTAAAGAACGGTGAGTTGAAGCTATACAAATAAGGCATTAATCCTCCTAACAACAATGTTAGCAATAATACCAATGATAAGCCTAAATTTTGGAATAGAAATTGAAATATCGGTAATGATGGAATAGTTGATAACAACAATGTGAAACTAAAACAACCAGTTTTCAATTTATCCACTCACTCGGCAGCAACTCAACAAAACAACAATCACCCAAAATCAACTTTCAACAACTTCTTTCAAAAGGAATTTACAAACATTGGTGAACCACTTGGGTCAGCACTAAAGATACTTCTCGCAAACAAATTGATTACTTTGCCCCAAGGAAGGAACTACAAACCTCGAGTAAAACCCCCTTGGTGGAATGATAACCATTATTGTGATTTCCATCAGAACAAGGGACATCACACAGATAATTGTCAGCATTTGAAACATGTCATCCAAGATTTGATTGATAATGGAGTAATAACTGTGGATGGAAATACGACAAAGGAATCTCATACAACTTTTAAAACTCCACTTCCAAACTATGAGAAGTATGAATCATCAGCAACAAATAATGGTAAGGGTAAAGAAAAGGTAAATTACGCTCATACATATGATAATATGGTAAATATGATTGTAGTAAAAGAAAAGAAAAATCAAGAACCTGCTCATGCTATCACAAGAAGCAAAGCTAAAGTTGTTTTGTTGGGTCCTACCACTAATATGTCATCCACTGCAAAACAATATAATCTAGTGGAGCAATTGCAAAAAACGCCCATGCAAATATCCATCTTAGAGCTTTTAAAGCTTTCACCTACACACAAAGAAATTCTTGAATGAGAATTAGTAGATACAACAGTGTCTAAAGATCTTGATATAGATCAATTCCAAACCATGGTGGGACACCTCACAAACCCTCACTTCTTATCATTCACCAAAGAAGATGACATGTCCTTGCAACATCCCCATAATTCTCCCTTGCATATTGAAGTCCTCATTCATAAGACATGAGTTAAACATGTCCTAATAGATGGAGAATTTGTCTTAAAAATTTGCCTATGATGAGGAAGAGCGTTCCTCTAAGGGAATTGTGATATTACCCATCAGAGTGGGACCTTTGTAGAAAGATAAAGCATGCCAAGTTCTAGACTTGGACCTATCATACAGCATACTCTTGGGAAGACCCTGGATACATGACATACAAGCTATTCCATCCACATATCATCAGTGCCTAAAATTTCCCTACAATGGGTAGGAAATCATGATCTCAACAAATTCAAATCCATTTCAATACTGTAGTAATCTCAAACCAGTTCAAGAGGTCATTGTTCCTCATAATAGAGAGGCATCATCTTCAAACACACAAACCAAAGAAAAATCATTTGCCTCAATTTTGTAAGTCTGGAAAAACAAATGCAGCTACTAGATCAAGGGAATGAAGAATATTCAATATCACAACTACCACTCTCCTAAGTCCTATGGAAAACCATCAAACTCTAAACAACAACCAGTTGTGAAACATCTTCCAATATTTGATGGAGCATTTGTTAGTGCTGGGACCTTATAAGAGGAAACAATAAGACAAATTTGTGCTATATTGGCTATGCAAGGATGAAGAAGTCCAAAAAAAGATCAACAATACCATAATACCCACTGAAAAGTATGGAAAAGGATTTAACATTCTTCAAAAAATGGAATACACTGGAACAGGTCCTATAAGAAAATGAAAAGAAGGTATCTCAAAACCTATCCAACCTCACACTCAGCAGGCTACAGACAAAGCAGGCTTAGGGTATGGAAAAGTTACTCTACTAGAAGACACATCATCTAGCCAACAACAAGAAGAATACGAAAATAGAAAAGAACAACTTGCAATTGAAAGGGAAGAAGCATTAGCCAAGAAACAAGCACAAGAAAACATGAAATGGCAAAAGAAGCAATCTTCAACTCAACAAGAAAAACAAACTAAAAGCACTTCCCAAGAAGAATTAACTTTCAATCAAAACAAGCACGGACCTAATACTAATCAAGGAGAATTCATAGCAAGGTTGACAGAACTCAATCTCATTCCAGAAGAAGCTGAATATGAAAGAAGAAGAAATAAATCAAACACTATATGAACAAATTTGTAGAGTTCAAGCTACAAGCGAGATAGATTCTAATGAATGGGAATGGGATTCCTATCACTCTGAAGAATTGGCTGAAGAAAATTGCTTTGAAGAAGATGTAGGAGTCGATGTAGTTCACATGTATGCAGGGAAAATGTTAGGAACTAGCCCAATTGATCTAGAATCATATTCGGTTGACTTGGACTTAATTGAGGATGATCGGGAGCTCCTTGTGCGAGGTCATTTTCACAAGAGTACCATTCTAGACATTGACATACATATCAAAAAATTTGACACATCTATCATGACCCTTGATACCCTTGAAACATATCAACCAGATGACACCCTATCTCTAATCCACCCTGAACTTATTGATTGGGAAAATGAAAGACATAATGTCATTGATAGCTTTCCCAATGACCATTCCATATATGTATATCTTAATGCAATCGAACCCACAACAAATTTCACCAGGAATTTCAACAATGCATCTTCCAGTCAAGTGGGTACCAAATCTCCCAGCTGCAAAAGGGAAAATAAAGAAAACAATATCGGGTCTAATGTTGAAAACCATTTCTTGGCAATATTAGATTAGGAAAAAGTAAAAAGAAAGGATGCATCTAACGGTGAAAACCCCCTCGAGGCACCGAAAGATGGGAGATTTGACACTTTACCTACACACTATCAAGAAAGGTCATCCTTTTTAATCGAACCAGCATAGACAGTTAACATTGGGACATCAGAGTAACCAAAGACTCTCCATCCAATGACTTCTCTGTCAAAACAAGAAATGCACCAATATATGCAATTCTTCAAACGATGGCAAATAAATTTCACCTAGTCATATGTAGACATGCCAGGGTTAGATCTAGACCTTATAATGCATCACTTAAATGTTGTTCTATAAGCCAAACTAGTTAAACAAAAATTAAGGAAGATGCATCCTCATATTTCTCTTCTAGTCAAAGTCAAACTAAAGAAATTACTAGTTGTTGAATTCATCAGACCTATAGCATATCCTCAATGGGTATCCAATATTGTTCCTATTTTCAAACTAGATAAAAGTATCAAAATATGCATAGACTTCAAATATCTTAATAATGCATGTCTAAAGGATGACTTTCCTTTGCCTAACATTGACATCATTATAGATTTAACTGTTGGACACTCCATGTTTTCTCTAATGGATGATTTCTCCAAATACAATTAGATTAAAATAGCACCTGAAGATCAAGAAAACACAACTTTCACACGTCCATGGGGTAATTTCTACTAGAACGTCATGCCTTTTGGCCTAAAGATTGCAAGTGTTACATATCAGAGAGCTATGACAATAATATTCCATTACATAATGCATATATTCATGGAAGATTATGTGGATGACATATTGGCCAAATTATACAACAGAGAAGACCATATAGGAATACTAGAAAAGATCTCTGACAGGTTGAAAAAGTATAAGCTATGACTCAATCCCAAGAAATGTGTCTTTGGTGTTACTTCAGGCAAGCTATTGGGATACATTGTTTCAGCTAGAGGTATTGAAGTAGATCAAACTAAGGTCAAAGAAATCATGGAAATGGAATCTCCCTGGAATATCAGTCAACTAAGATCACTTCAAGGCAGACTATAGTCAATAAGAAGATTTGTTGCTCAGCTAGCAGATAAATGCCAACCATTTACTCATCTATTGTATAAAAATGTTAATTTCAAGTGGGAACATCAATACGAGGATGCATTCAATAAGATCAAGGCCTATCTCATGCAACCACCCATCCTAATGTCACCAATTCTAAGAAATCCATTGTTACTCTATGTATCAACCACTGAAGTATCATTAGGAGTTTTGCTTGCACAACAGTATAATGAAGGAAAAGAATGAGCCATCTACTACATCAGCAAAAAACTAGTAGGATACGAGATCAACTATTCACCAACAAAAAAAAGCATGCTTGGTGGTACTTTTTTCTTCTAAAAAATTAAGACACTATCTGCTATCTCACTCCATCAAGTTGATTGCTAAAATTGATCCATTGAAGTATTTTCTCTGCAATGCAACATTAACAAGACGACTAGCAAAATTGATCATGATTCTAAGCAAGTTTGATATTGAGTATGTTGATAGAAAAGCTATAAAGAGGCAAGTCATTGCAAACCAACTAGCAGAGGCACCATTTCAAGATGATCATCTTTTACAGATTGAGTTTCCTGATGTTGATATCCTAATGGTCACCACAAAAACATGAAAATTATACTTTGATAGTTCATATACATAGCATGGATCAAGAGCAGGCATTTTATTCATCAAACCACAAGTTCATACAATTCCAAAAGCATACAAATTAAGTTTACCATGCACCAACAATATAGTAGAATATGAAACTTTTGTTACAAGTATCAAAATGGCTATAGAATGGAACATTACACAACTTCAAGTCCTTTGAGACTCTCAACTCATCATCAATCAAATCAAAGATGATTATCAAACAAAGGATGAAAAATTAATGCCTTATAAGAAGATGGTTGATGATGTCTAGAAATATTTTGTAGAAATAACTTTTCATTAGGTTCCAAGGAATGACAATAAAGAAGTAGACTCCATGGCAACACCTGCTTCTCTCCTTCAGACACAAGAAAATCAAGAGCATTACGAATTCTTGGTGGAAGAGTTGTTTTACCCTACACATAATTATCCTGATTCCCAAACTATTTGTCACCTTGTTGGGCATGATTCCTCCCACTATGGCCAAACTTACACATACTTGAAAGATAATATTCTCCCTCCTGACTTATCAAAGAATCAAAAGAGAAACTTTATCCACCAATCCTCCCATTATACTCTTGTCATGGATACCCTTTTTTAAACAAGGTCTAGACGGTACTCTTTTAATATGTCTCAGACAAGAAGAATCTAAGAAGGCATTAAATGAAGTCCATAACGGCATTTGTGGCACTCATTAAAGTGGTCTTACCCTTTCAAAAAAACTCATATTCTTGGGCTATTATTGGCCAACTATGGAATGAGATTCTTTTCAAATAGCTAAAACATGCAAACAATGTCAGATCCATGGGAATTTGATTCATGCACTAGTACAAGAACACCATGCTTTGGAAACATCTTGGCCTTTCTATCAATGGGGTCTTGATCTAGTAGGAAAGATAAATCCTTCTTCATCCAATGGTCACAAATTCATCCTTGTAGCTACAAAATATTTCACAAAATGGATTGAGGTAGTACCTCTCGTCAATATCATAGGAAAACAAATTACTGCATTTATCTTGAACTACATCATATGTTGCTATGGCATACCCATAACCATTATCACTGATAATGGGTGACCATTCAAGAATCAGGATGTCCAAGAGCTTTGTGACAAATTCAAGATACAACATAGATTTTCCACACCCTACTATCCACAAGGAAATAGGCAAGCAGAGGCATCAAACAAAACCATTCTAAAAATCCTCGAAAAGATCATGAATGATGCTAGAAGAGATTGACATATTCAATTGAACCCTGCTCTATGGGCCCACCATACCAGTATCCACACACCAACAGGTGCTACACCTTTCTCTCTTGTCTATGGATCAGAAGCAATACTGCCAATAGAAGTAAAGATGCCTTCTCTACGAGTATCATTGCCTTATCCCAAATCAAGAACAATGAGTATCTAGATTTCAAGAGTTAGAATTGACTGGCAAAGGAAGACAATATGCATTTGATCATTTGAAGGTATATCAAAAAACAATGTGTCGTAGTTACAATCACAAGGTCAAACCGAGAGCATTTCAAGTTGGGGAACTAGTACTAAAAGAAACTCCATGCAACCAAGTAGATCGAGAAAACTGTTATCACTGTTTAAGAAATGGGTTTTCTTTTCCCATGATTGGCTAAGTTTTTTAATTTTGAGTCAGGTATGCTATTAATTGCTTCAAATCTATGTTAGGTCTTTAAGGGTTAAGGTTTTTTAGTTTTTGATCACTCAAATGTTTGATCAAAACCCTTTGGCTTCTATTCCTATGTTACTTTATTCACTTAAGTAATGGGTCTTGGGGTCGTGTGAAGTGTCCCCCCTTGTTATTTGCCTAGGCAGTCATTAAATAATTGTAAAAATTTATGCCTTATGCCTTTTTCCTTCTAATGTTGTCGGGTTCAGTAAGTGTCGTGCAACTTTTAGATGAATCTACGACTTTTACTATTTCATTAGGCAAAATTGTGGGTGTGTTAAGCTATGCGAAATAGCAAAAGCAAAAAGCATGTTTGATTTTGTGCATTGGATCTAGTTTAACGAGACTCCATCTCGCTTTGAATGTAATGGTTGGCGTTGATTCATAGCCGAAATGAGCGAGTAAATAACCTTTCGTGAAATGGCAAAAAGGTTTGGTGGGACCCAATAGTGAAGACTTTCTAATGGCTAGTGTTGATTCGTAGCCGAAATGAGTGAGTAAATTACCTTTTGCAAAATGGCGAAAAGGTTTGGCAGGACCCAACGGTGAAGACTTTCCCATGGCTAAAAGGTGATCAAGTTTAAAAGAAATCAATGGCTTGCATTGTTTTGCGGCTAATAGATGCTCACATGTTATGCTCTGCGAAATAGCAAAAGGGTTTTTGGCCCGGGCAAAAGAGTTTCATAAGAAGCATAATAGATGCAGAGGTCCTCAAGATCTAACGGCTAGCACAATTTCGCAAGCCAAAGATGCTTGAAAGATAGCTTTCGTGAAACATCGAAATGACATGGCGTTCCAAGTAAGCAATCCAGCTGTTTGAGATGGCAAGTAAGACAATGACATGTGGCCGAAAATTAAAGTGGTCAGCGAATTGGATTTAAGGACTAATGGGTGGATCCAAGAAGATGAGTCATCTTGCGAGATAAGAAGTGACCTGGTAGATACAGGTGGCAAGGATGAGGTGGATCCTGCTGATTTCTTTCAGCGAATAAAAAGTTGACATGTCAGTTTGGGAATGACTAGACACCAGGTGGATGAAGTTGAGTCAGACGACCCACGTCTATCAGATTCAAGTAGGTTGTTAAGCATCAAGAAAGTTTGATATGATCTAATGATTTGCGTGAATTCATGAAGGTAAGATGCTAGTGTTTTAAGGTATGCGAAATGGCGAAAGAGCTAGTGGGCCCGAAGAACAGATAAAGCATAAAGGTAAAAGAGGATCAAATTTGTTTTGATCCAAGGGTTCTCATTGCTTCGTGACTGCTAATCAACCAAGGATTAAGGCCCACAAAATGGCCAAAGAGAAAGAGAGGTTTTGTCTAGCATGACGTGGAACAACAGCTGTTGTTTCTTGTAAAGCTTGATGGTGATGTGTCGATTGACACGAGTTTCAAAAGGTGATTAAGGGCCCACCAAGGTGTAACTGGTGGTTATGCAGGAATTTAGACACATGGTTGACTCTAAACTAAACCCGAAGAGTTTTCTAGGGCTAATGGCCGAGTGCCATGTGGCATTTGTTAACTGGTGAATAAGTGGGGTAAGCAATGTCTAGATAAAGGTCTCACTTAAACAATGGTCATCTCAATATTGATCCAAAGCTTCTCATTGTTTTGTAGCCTGAAGATGGAAGCGGATTAACCCCTGCGAAATAGAAAAAAATGTTATCCATCAAGATGAGGCGTGGTTAGTGAAAAAGTTGAAGGTCCCAGTAGGAGTTAAAGGTCGGGCGATTATAGTTCCATCTAACACTTGGCGTAGCTTCGCGAAAGGAAAATGTTTGAGGGATAAAGCTTGTGAAATAGAGAAAAAGAGGTAGGGCTCCATGCAAAGGCAAAGAGGTTAAAACAGTGTATTCGTTTGGTGAAATTTCTAGAATGTTATGCTTTGCAAAATGGCAAAAGAGCGAAAAGAAAATATACAGGCATGTTATGACCCGTTGGAGCGAAATTTTTGAATTCTTCTATGAATTCAATTCTAAAAGTATGGCCGAAGCATGCAGTATCAATGTCGCAGTTAAGAGCCCGACTACCGTATATGATCTCGCATCAATTGAATGAAGGCATCATTTTGAAAAGTTGTTGCAGAGAAAATTTCTTCAGTTGCAGAGTGGATTTCTTCAAGCCAAAAAAAGGTTCTCTTGTACTCTTGCTTGGCAATTACTTGACAGTGTGTTTTAATTGGGGTTTGATTTGTTACAGAATAGTTGGGGCTAGTAATTAAATTGCTTGCATAGTTTTTTAAGATGGCACCTAAAAGAGAATTCTCAGGAAAGGTTAATTACCAGGAGAGGGCTATTTGTGATGGTTTCCTAGAACAGTTGACAATGTCAACTAATGTGGTAGCAAAGGTAAAGGAATTAGTGCCAAGAGTTCCTCGCCTAAAAATAGGAGAAGGATTGTATGACAAGGGCAACTGGCTAAGAGACCCTCAAATTGGGTTGTCTGGGTTGGGATTATTTAAGGTTGGATTTGGTATGAGAAATTCCCCAGCCCCAATGAATAGTATCTGGGAGCTGGATGTAGGCAAATTGGTGGTCCCTGGAATATTCATGGATGTGGATCTCCTAACTTAGATTGCACACAACTATGACCCAATCACAAGGTGTGTTAAGGATATAAGTGGGAAAACCCTCATTGAAATAAATAATGAGGAGTTCAGAAATGCTTTTTGGCTTAGTGAATTTACCAATTTTTTAGAGCCTATTAACTTTAGATCACTAGCTTAGGTTTACAGTGTGCAGAGGAATCACCTTAGAAATGGGCCTCTTAAAGAATTCTTTGTGAAGATAGGCAGATTAACAGTTGTAGGACCCAACACAGAAGAGCCTTTCTCTTTAAATATATTCACCCTTAGGGCCAAAGGATTATACTGGTCAGTTTGCCAAATTTTAGGAGAGGATGCTGAGGCAAATATGCCAACTCATTATATGTTAATGATTGCTCAAATTTTGAATCCTTCTTTGGTAGTGACCTTTGATTATGCTTCCTATATCATTGATGCCATCCATGAAGGATTCATAGGAATAAAGAATGGGAAAGTGGATAGGCCTTTTTGATGGTACTCCCTCCGCATGCATTTATTTTTATTCAACGGTGGTGACTATTTTGCAAGTGGAATGGATATTGTGAAAAAGAAAGATGGAGAGAAGATGCCAGTACAGTTATGGAGTACAGTGTTGTCATGGGACAGAGAAGATGCTAGCTACTTAAAGTTTGATAAGTGTTTTTCATCTAAGATTAGGACTCTTATCTATTCAGAGAATCCAAGAGTCCCTAAGGTTCTTCTGGAATTCATTAGGCCAAAAGAGTTTGCTGAGAATATTAAAATTGTCCACAATTGGGGTGATATCTACCTATACCCTATTTCCATAGTTTTCAGAGTATATGGATTCAAAGGCACTCCATTTTTGTTGCCCTATCAGGTCCCTCTTAAGGTGGGAATTGCAGAAATCCTCAAGCAGATTGGTAGTGTACAAGAGGCAGAGCTAATAGGCAGAGGTAAAGGGACCATTTTCACTACAATTACCATAGCACATCAATTTGTAATAACTAAAGGAGGTTGGAAGTATTTTGAAGATTTCCTTCAACGTACCATTTATCAACTACAATATCCAGGTGTGCTGAGCCTGAAGATTTCTTCAACGCCATGTTCAAAAAGAGGGCAATATGCAAAGGTAGACCCCACCAGTTCTAGTTTCCTGAAGACCTCATTAGGAATGAGTTTGATTTAGATGAGAAAGAGGTAAGGAAGGAAAAGTGGTTGGACTACAAGAAGGCTTTAGACTTTGTGCACCAATTTGACACTAGCTATGACCCTTTGTCTAGCTTTCACCCCTTTGAAGAGAAGGTAAAATTCTTAATTCTTTGTTTTGAGGATGTGATGCAGACATTGAAAGAAAAGAGGGAGGTTGTAATTAAGAAAAACCCTGAGAAAGCAAGACTAGTTCTAAATAGGTCTACATCTTCTAGAGCAATCCCTCCTAGTGATTACATGTTACATAAGAAGTCCAACTACAGTGTGTTGATGCCAACAACAAGGGAGCCTTCTACCTCAAAAGTAAAGAGGAAGATACAGGATGTCATTGACATTCAGGATAGCCCAAAGAAACAAAGAGTGGGAAAGGAAGTACAATCTGATGAACCCTTGTATTCCCCATCTCAATCCTCTATTCATATAGGAGATGAACAAGTAGCAGCTGAGCAACTGTTACAATTAGGCAGTCTTGGAGAGATAGCATACACATATGATGAATTGGAAGAGGGAATGCCAGAAGAGCCCCTTACTGCTGAGATGAACATTACTACTAATGAGTTCAAAGGGCAGGAGTGGGATCCTGAGCTCAAACAAGCTAGTAAGGATTTCTTCGCTGATAATAGCTTTGTCACATAAGGAGCTTCCATGCAATTTGTGTGGAAGAAGAATATTGATAAATTTAATGCTAGGTGTGAAAAGAGGAAAGGTGAGTAACCCCACAAGGATCCAACTGTGGTGGAGGAAGAGTTAAAGCAAGAAATGGTTGGTAAGTTTAAGACCATCACTCCCAAGAAAGGAAGAGACATGCTAGCATAGGTTGGGGTACTCATTCTCCCTAAATGGGACATAGCAGATGCCTTGGTTTTAGAGGCAGTAAGAAAGGGGACCAAACCTATGGAGGGGGTCACTTTCTGCAAAGATAATGTTGCACTATTCATGTGGTCTTTTAAAAGACTTAAAAGAGATGAAAATAAAAGGAATAAGGACACTCGGGGGTCAAGTTACCTTGAAGGTATGATAGTGAAAAGAGCGCAGAGTGCTGGGGTAGTGGAAGCTACTAGCACTGTGCTAGAGACTGCAAAGTTTAGTGTTGCAGTAGCAGAAAGAGAGGCTAAGGAAAAGGGAGATCTCCAAGTTAAGTTGGAGATAATTCTGAAAGCTTACAACAGTGCCAAGAAAGAGGTAAGGGGTAAAGATAGCATCATCGCCAAGCTACAAAGCCAGTTGGTAGGACAATACATTCAAGGTGAGTCCTCAACATTCACGATCTCCTCTTCTCCTACAAGACCTCCACCTACCAGCCCCATTATTGAATTCCCACCATCTCTAGTACCTTCTAGTTCTCATTTGATTGAGATCACTCCCCATGAGTTGGAGAATTTAAAATAGGCTCAGGCCCTATATGCAAAGAAATATGAAGAGAGAGTAAGGGCTACAATTTTAAGTTTTGCTGACACTATAGGGTCTTCACTAATGTATAACAACATGAGTAAGATTTTGGAAATGTGGAATGAGTTAAATGGGGACAAGGCTATTTTAATGCCTATTTTTGATAAGTGGAGACCAAGAGAGCAGGATATAGAACTTATTTGTGTATCCTATGATGAGGCAGGGGCTGACCCCATTATTAAATCTTCCAATGATATGACAAAGGATTTAGTAAAGTTGGCAGAAGGAGTGGATAATGCAGATAGAAAGATCAACTTGTACAAGAAATAGTATACTAATCAAGTTTTTGAATTACTCCCAGGAGGTTTTGTTAGCCCAACCCAATTAAAGGAAAAAACAAATATGGCTTAGGGAATTAGAAGCCAAATTGTCACTTAGAATAAAAGGAATTGTCAATTCAAAGGATGCCTCCATATTTGTCAAAACAATTAAGGAGATTGAGAAAATCAAATCTCATTATGGTTTTCTGAATTCAGAGGTCAATAAAATGAGGAATTCTTGGAAAAGATTAGCCAAGACAAAAGCAAAAGTGATTAACTTCTCATGGCTTTCTGATGAGGTGTATCAGGAATGGACAAGAAAATATGTAGTTCTTGATGTAGAGCAATTAGAAAATGTTGTAATAGAACAACAAGTGGAAGAAGTTGCAGATGCTGAAAGAGACTTGTAACCGTATTTGGAAAAGGTTTTGTAACTTCTTCTTAAGAAGTAATGATTGTAACAAACTCTCCTAGGAAAGTCCAAAGCTATGTGTGCATCCATATTGTTATAAATGGACACCAGGACTAGTAAAAAAGAGGATCACAAGGAATTGTAAGAAAATGCTGCAGAAATTTATCTGAGCTTTTTTTCAAGTTTTAGTGGAGAATATTCAAAGGTTTTTGTAATACTTTTCAGAAGTAAATATCAATACAGAAACCATTGGTTTTGAGTTTAAACTTTGTGTTGTCTTCAAGTATGTTTGCAAATGTTTACTATTTCATTCTGAGTAATCTAGGGTTATTCCTTTTGAATATGGGTTGTAAGGCAATTTTTCAGTAAATATGCTTCTTAGCTTTTCTCTTCAGGAGGGGAATTAAATACGCAGGAATCATTTTTACTAGTAAATTCTTTGTGGGATACTTTGAATTTTGATGAACATAGTTTAGTTTGGTATGAATAAATTCTTATGTATGTTAGGCATGTATATGGATTTATAGGAGCCAAACTTATAGGATGTGTTGAGACATTTGATTGTGGAAGTATTGTTTGAACTTAGATGACTTTGTGGCCTTGGATAAGGCACTGATATCCATCAAGGTTGTCTATTACATATCTTGTAGGTCAATACTGAACATGAGTACAAGTTTCATTCCTTTGTTTCAGTTGGTTTTAAGGTGATAAGATCCACTGGTTTTCAGACTGGTTTGCTGTGGATTTATCTTTGAAAAGTGTGAATTTAGTTCACAAAGGTATACCCGCCTAAACTTTGGATAAGTTCAAAGTGTAGAAGGTTAATCAAACCTTGTCATATGTTATCCTGAAAGTTTCCTTCTCTTTAATCTCTCATCTACATACAAATTTTATCATATCACTATAAGGATTTTAAAGGGCATCTGATTTTGAGAACAGCAAAAGTGGCGACTCTGCTATAGAGAGTCACAATAAGGATCCAGACATAGATTTGTGCTTAGATTTATAAGGAAAAATCATTGTGTGTTTGTGGAATAGATTGGTGGTTTAGTGAATACAACAGTGGTGTCTGGAAGTCTCTATTTGGAAGTTCCCTCTATTTTATTTTAATATATGATTTTGGTCTGAAGATTTGCATCATTTTATTCAAAGCTTGTTTTTTATATTTCCCATAGTCTTGTGGGTGGCGACTCTGTTATCTTGGAACCAGTCCTTGTAAAATACATAAAATTTTAAAAGGAAGACAAGCATAATGCAAGGAGGAAAAAAACACCAGATCATTCATGAAGAAGCATCCTCATGAAAATGTGCAAGAAGGTTTGCCTGAATAGTCACGAAGAGGTCAGAAGAGATCAGTGCTTCATGAACCATCAAATGCTGCTTAGGTGCAAAAAAATAACAATACTGGTAAGATACCTGATCGACCTGTTTATGCAAAGTCTAATTCTTCTTCCAAAGAATCTGAACATGATCTATTGGGTTTCCATTCTGGATTGTTTGGAAATATAGATAATGATCATGCTTTAAATCAAGATATATCTCATGTTAGTGTGTCTGTGAGAGATAGGACTAGTTCAAATGCAATCAGACATTTTGTGCCTAGAACAATTGATGGAAATATCAGCTTGATTGATATAGATCAAGTCAATATATCTGACTCTGAGGAGAATTTCCCTGATGAAGATAAAGTGTCACAAGAAATAGAAGATTTAAATAGGAGGGTTCACCACTTAATCTCCTTAAGAGCCCAAAAGGAAGCAAATAAGGAAAAGAAAGTCAAAGCAAAATTAATGGAGAGAGATAGGCTTCTTAGATAGATAGCTGATCTTGAAGTGTTGGATAAGGAAAAGGAAAAGAGTGATGAGGAAGGCCCTGTGATTAGAGAAATTTTAATCCCTAAAGCCAAGCCAGCATATAAGTCAGTAGTCCAACCAAACAGGGATGTGCTTAGTGATTCACATCCTCCTAGGAATAATGTTGATAAAGGGAAGTAGAAATGGGTGGATGATGGAACCGGATCTAGAAATACAGAGGAGATTTCTCATAGGCTATCAACACATGAGAGAGAGATGGAAAGAATGAGGAAGGAAAAGGAGGATTTACAAATGGAGCTAGAGAAAGCTAAGTTGAAAGCAGCTAATCAGGAAGTTAAAAGAAAAATTAGTTACCTAAAAGCTCCCCCTATCATTTTTCCATCAGAAGATCTTAGTAAGCCTGATCCTCAGCAAATTTCCCTCCCTTTGGTTAAAATTTAGCATACTATGCCTACTAATACAACAACAGTTAGTCAAATCCCTGTGAACAATCAGCATAACCAAATATCTCAGACCCCAATTCCAAAAGTCAGAATGAACATGGGAAACATTAATGTTGCTAACCCTTTTCAAAGGAGACCTATCAATTTGGAGCAGTATAGACAATTGTTTTTTGATGGGATCCCAGGATATCCCAACCATGTTCCTAATGAGTTAAGGGACAGACTCCATAAGTTTGCTGGAAATAATGCAATTAGTGTTGAGGAGCATTTAAAATCTTTTGGTGACTTAATAAATGATTATGATATAGTGGATGAAGATGTTATAATGAAAATGTTTGTTCAGTCCTTGGTTGATGATGCAAGAGATTGCTACAGAGGTCTTCTAGTTAATAGCATTGGGACTTGGGAGGACTTTAAAAATTGTTTTCAAGAACAATACGGTGACAAAACAAATGTGAGCTTCATGCTCAATGAATTTAATAAAATTAGAAAATATGATAATGAAATGGTCACTGATTTTAATGCTAGATTTCAAAAGGCCATGCATCGATTGTATCAGGTGATGAGGTTAGATGATAACATGTGTCTAAACACCTATTATAATGCATTTGATTCAAAAATGGCCTATATCTTAAGGGATAAAAAACCACCACCTGAGGGATGCATTTAGAATTGCCATTAATGTGGAAAGCAATAGAAAAGCATCTGGGAAGTTAGGAAGGAGAATAGATGGTAGGTTATGGTAGGAAACAAAATAGCAACCTAACAAAGTTGCTAAGGAGGAAGACAAGATAGAAAAGTTGGTTATTGCTATGAAGGATCTGACTGCCAAGGTAAATAAAAATGATAAGCCTCATTATAACTGGCAAGATAGACACCCTAAACTGCATGACATGCCCTATAATACTAACTGGAAAGATGGCAAACCCCAAAATGAGAAGCCTAAAATTGCTCAAAGCCAGGATACCCAGATCCCTTAAAAGGAAAAAATGTCCATAATATAGAAAACACTCCTTGGTGTATTGCTTGTGATGGGCCAAATTCTCCTCATCAGTGTGCAGTAGCTCAAGCCCTTGAAGAGTCCTTGAGACAAGAAGCTGAGCCTAACATTAACATGTTTGAGACTATTATAGAAAGTGATGAGGAATTTGTACAAAGTGAGTGTAGTGATGTGTTGGATAATGAAAGGTTTGTTCAAGGACAACTAACATTGGATTGGTATCCTACCTTGAATGTGGTAACAATTGAAGATGAAGAAGTTCATCTTAGAAGGCCTAGTGAGGAAGAAGTTAAAAATCTCACCAAAGCTGCTATTGCTAAAGCAAAACACAATTACAAGTTAAGGAGCACCAAGAAGGACACTGATCAGGGTGAACCCGGTTCTCTATTCATAAAAGAGGTTACTCAAAAGGGGGCAACAAGTAGTGCTACTACTTTCCCCAAAATTGGTCAAGAAAAGAAGGAACAGGTTAAAGATGTACCCAAGAGTATATATGATAAAAGTACCAATGATATACAAGGAGCTACCACAGCAAAAAGGGCAAGTCAGCTTAAGGTAGAAAGAGTTAGAGCTAATACTGAATTAAGCAGTAGTTCCACATTTGACATGGCTCAAGCTCTTACACAAATGAAATTTACTATCCCATTAATAGAATTACTGAAAATAAAAGAACATAGGGATGCAGCCTTGTCTTTGTTTTCTAATATATCTGACAGTGACACAATCATACCTGCTGGTTCAATTAAAAATGGAAAGGATCAGGAACTCCAAACCCCAGAGGTTTATGTTGGAACCACTTTTACTCTCTAGCCTTCATAGGTAGATCCTTTTTATGTTACTTTGTTAGTGAATAACTGGCTGATAAAAAACTGTATGATAGATTCAGGAGCTACTGCTAATGTAATGCCCTATGGTGTTATGAAAGAACTAGGACTGTCAGTAACTACTGTATATGAAAAATGCTATTCTATGGATAATAGGGAAGTACCTATGATAGGTACAATGAGAGATGTTGAAGTAAAAATAGTAGCATTCCCTAAGGCAACTTACAAAATGGATGTTATTGTTACTGACACTAAACCCCATTATGGTATGTTGTTGTCTAGGTAGTGGGCAGCATCAGTAGGAGGAAATGTCCAATTGGATTTATCTTATGCTACCATCCCAATCAATGTGAATCAAGTCAATTTGTATAGAGAACCACGTGCTCCTAGAGTAATTGAAAATGTAGATCCTAGTATGCTCAATTGTATGATTGATGTGGATCTTGATAATTTCAGGCTATAACCAATTTTACCTTAGTTGAAGAATACTGACACCATAATGGTCGAATTAGAATCACAACAACATGGTTTATGGTAGATGTATTTTGATGGAGCTTGCTCCAAAGAAGGATCTGGAGCAGGGGTTCTTTTTGTATCCCCATCAGGTATAACTTTTAAGTATTCTTTCTTATTGGCTTTCTAGTGCACAAATAATACTACAAAGTATGAAGCCTATTATTGGGGCTTGAGGTTGCAAAAAGGCATGGAATCCAGCTATTGAAAGTTTTAGGGGATTCTGAATTGGTTGTCTCTCAGGTAAGATCCAAATATGCATCCAAAAATGATAGATTAAAGAGATATAAACATGCAGTTTGGAATGTCATTGAGCATTTTAGTGCATTTTCTATTAATTGGATAGAGCGATCAAAGAATATTATGGCAGACTTTCTAGCTAATGTTGCATTGAAAAATGATGATGCAACACTAACCGACATCTCCATTGTGGAAATAAAATCTAGGCCTGCCATCCCTGATAATGTGTATAATTGGCAAGTTTTTGTTGACGATGAAGATACTCTTAGGTTGATTCAATGTGTTGATGATTATGATGGATAGAAGATTGATTGCAATGCATTGGTGGAGGTGGTTGACAATAAGGAAACAGTGTTTGGAAATGACTTGGTCCAATTGGAAACAAATGAGATACCTAAAGGGTTGGTAGAGATAAAGAGCATGTTCAGTTACAATGACAGTCACTTACATCAGCAGTCTACCACCAAGTTAGAAGAATTGAAGGAGGTAAACTTGGGGACTGAACCATCCCCTAAGTTAGTATACATTGGGAAGAAATTACCCCCTCATGTCAGAACAGTTCAAAACTGCTTTCACTACTCCATGGAACATATGTCTATTTAAGAATGCCATTTGGATTAAAAAATGCTAGAGCTACATTTCAGAGAGCTATGGATGTATCCTTCAAAGAATTCATCAATATCATTATGATGTTTTATCAAGATGATCTAACTTGCTTCTCTAAAAGGGTCGATGACCACTGTGGACATTTGGAAAAGGTGTTCAATAAGGCTTTGGAATTTGGTGTGTCATTAAATCCCAAGAAGTGTCATTTTGGGGTCACCGAAGGAAAATTATTGGGGCATATTGTTTCCAAGGAAGGGGTAAGAATTGACCCTGAAAGAATTGAAGCAATAAAAAAAGTGCCTGAACTGAAGAATGCTAAAGGTATTCAATCCTTTGTAGTTAAAGTAAATTTTGTTAGAAGATTCATTGCAAACTTTGCAGAGATAGTGAAACCCATTGTCAAGTTGCTCAAGAAGGATACCAAGTTTTGTTGGGATCAAGAAGCCTCAAAGGCTTTTCTTGAAATTAAAAAGGCCATTTAGGAAGCACCAGTGCTGAAATATCCTGATTACAGTAAGCCCTTTTCTCTATTCTCTTTTGCTTCATACCATACAGTAGTTGCAGTGTTGTTACAAAAAGATAATGAGGGATATGAACATCCCATAGCTTTCTATAGCAAGTCTTTGCAAGCAGCAGAATTAAAGTATGAAACCATGGAGAAATAGGCTTATGCTTTAGTTACAATTGTCAAGGCTTTTAGGCCATACCTTGTGAATGCAAAAATCACTGCTTATGTCCCACATGCTGCAGTTAAGGATATTTTGTCCCAATCTGAGGTTACAGGAAAAAGGTGCAGATGGATCAATAGAATCCAAGAATTTGACTTGGAAATAAAGATCACCAAATTGGTGAGAGGCTTAGATTTGGCCAAGCTCATGACTAAATCTAATCTTCTGAATGTTGAGATACATAATGTTGAAATCAAAGGTACTTCAGTCACTAGTATTGAAAGACAACCTTGGTATTCAGAGATAGTTTGATTTTTAAGAGATGCTACATTTTCAGAAGGAATGACACATAATTAGAGAAGAACTCTAAAATTCAAGTTACAAAAATATGTTCTCATTCAAGGTGATCTATTTTGGAGAAAAAGAGATGGAGAACTGCTAATGTGTTTGGATGAATTCCAGGCTCAGAAGGTGTTGATTGAAATGCATGATGGAGTATGTGGAGGCCTACCTTATTCAAGGATGCTCATGAACATGTCAGGAAATGTGACCCATGTCAAAAAATTTCATCCAAATTAAAGTATGAAGGAGCTTTACCCCTAAATCCAATCACAGTGGAAGCCCCTTTTGTCCAATGGGGCATTGATTTTATTGGAGAGATTGTTGAGAGATCAGGAAGAGTTCATAGATGGATCATAGTAGCCACTGATTATTTTACTAAATGGATTGAAGCTATTCCCACAAGAAGAGCTACGAGTAAAGTTTTCATTGACTTCCTAATGGATAATGTTATAACTAGATTTGGAATACCTACAAAATTAGTAATGGACAATGCCATGAGTTTCAGGTCAGAAGAGTTTGTTGGATTTTGTACCAGTCATGGAATAATCATGTCTTACTCTTCACCCTATCATCCTCAGGGAAATGGACAAGCTGAATCTAGTAATAAAAGCCTCTTGAACATCATCAAGAAAATCCTGGAAGAGAACAAGAGGTCTTGGGATCAAAAGTTGAAATTAGCCTTGTGGGGTGATAGAGTAATAGTCAAGAAGGCCATTGGAATGTCACCTTTTGAACTGGTTTATGGTACACAAGCTAGACTACCAGTAAACAATCTTCTTCCAGTTTATAAATTCTTGCAAGTTGAAGACATGGAGTTATCTAAACCTATGGAAAACCAAATGATTCAGATAGTGGAAGTGGAAGAGATCAAACTCTAGCTCATAAGAGAAATCTAAAGATCCAACTGCAGTCCAAGTACCTTTTTGATAAAAGGACATCATTAAGGAAGTTTCAAATTGATGATATTGTTCTTCAATGGAATGCAAGAGGACAGGACAAAGGAAAACATAAGAAATTTGAATCATTATGGATAGGCCCTTTTGTGGTCTGTGATTTAAATGGAAAGTATTCTTATTTTATGAAAAATATGAATGATGAAATACAGGAATTTCTAGTGCATGGAAAATTCATGAAACATTATTTCTCTTGAAGTCCATGCACAGTAGGTCCTTTGTTTGTATATATTTTGTTTGCTTCCTGTTGTTTTTGTTTGGGTCTGTTTCTCCAGAGTTTCTTGAGTTTCTTGTGTTGACCTTGCAATCAACCATCCCCATTCAGAGCCGCTATTATCACTACTTAAGAAATGGGTTTTCTTTTCCCATGATTGACTAAGTTTTTGAATTTTGAGTTAGGTATGCTATTAATTGCTTCAAATCTGTGTTAGGTCTTTAAGGGTTAAGGGTTTATAGTTTTTGATCGCTCAAATGTCTGATCAAAACCCTCTGGCTTCTATTCCTACATTACTTTATTCACTTAAGTAATGGGTCTTGGGGTCATGTGAAGTGTCCCCCCTTGTTATTTGCCTAGGCAGTCATTAAATAATGTAAAAATTTACGCTTTATGCCTTTTTCCTTCTAATGTTGTCAGGTCCAGTAAGTTTCATGCAACTTTCAGATGAATCTACGACTTTCGCTATTTTATTAGGCGAAATTGCAGGTGTGTTAAGCTATGAGAAATAGTGAAAGGAAAAAGCATGTTCGACTATGTGCATTGGATCTAGTTTAATGAGACTCCATCTCACTTTGAATCTAATGAATAGCATTGATTCGTAGCCAAAATGAGAGAGTAAATTACCTTTCGCAAAATGGTGAAAAGGTTTGGCGGGACCCAGCGGTGAAGACTTTCTAACGGCTGGCATTGATTCATAGCCAAAATGAGTGAGTAAATTACCTTTTGTGAAATGGCAAAAAGGTTTGGCGGGACCCAATGGTGAAGACTTTCCCATGGCTAAAAGGTGATCAAGTTTAAAAGAAATCAATGGCTCACGTTGTTTCATGGCTAATAGATGCTCACATGTTATGCTCTGTGAAATAGCAAAAGGTTTTTTGGCCTAGGAAAAAGAGGTTCATAAGAAGCATAACAGATGCACAGGTCCTCAAGATCTAATGGCTAGCATAGTTTTGCAGGAGAAAGATGCTCAAAAGATAGCTTTCATGAAACAGCGAAATGACATGGCATTCCAAGTAAGCAGTCTAGCTATTTGAGATCGCAAGTAAGACAATGACATGTGGCCAAAAATTAAAGTGGTCAGTGAATTGGATTTAAGGACTAATGGGTGGGTCCAAAAAGATGAGTCATCCTACGGGATAAGAAGTGACCTGGTAGATACAGGTGGCAAGGATGAGGTGGATCCCACTGATTTCTTTCAGCGAATAAATAGTTGACATGTCAGTTCAGGAATGCCTAGACACCGGGTGGATAAAGCTGAGTTAGACGACCCACATCTGTTGGATTCAAGTAGGTTGTTAAGCATCAAGCAAGTTTGATATGATCTAACGGTTCATGTGAATTCATGAAGGTAAGATGCTAGTGTTTTAAGGTCTACGAAATGGCAAAAGAGCTAGTGGGCCTGAAGAACAGATAAAGCATAAAGGTAAAAGAGGATCAACTCTATTTTGATCCAAGGGTTCTCGTTGCTTCATGGCTACAAATCAACCAAGGATTAAGGCCCATGAAATGGCCAAAGAGAAAGAGAGGTTTTGTCTAGCATGATGTGGAACGACAGCTGCTGCTTCTTGTAAAGCTCGATGGTGATGTGTTGATTGACACATAGTTTCAAAAGGTGATTAAGGGCCCACCAAGGTGTAACCAGTGGCTATGCAGGAATTAAGACACATGGTTGACTCTGAACTAAACCCAAATATTTTTCCAGGGTTAATGGCCGACTGCCACGTGGCATTTGTTAATCAGTGAATAAGTGGGGTAAGCAATGTCTGGATAAAGGTCTCACTTAAAAGTTGGTCATCTCAAGATTGATCCAGTGCTTCTTGTTGTTTCATGGCCTGAAGATGGAAGTGGATTAACCCCTATGAAATAGCAAAAAACTATTTGCCATCAAGATGAGGCGTGGTTAGTGAAAAAGTTGACGGTCTTGGTAGGAGTTAAAGGCTGGGCATTTAGAGTTCCATCTAACGCTTGGCATAGCTTCGCAAAAGGAAAATGCTTTGGGGATAAAGCTTGCGAAATGGAGAAAAAGAGGTAGGCCCCAATGCAAAGGCAAAGAGGTTAAAATAGTGTAAAGACCGATCAAGTCTCATCTGATCGGACGGCTGGCATGATTTTGTTTGGCAGAATTTCTAAGATGTTATGCTCTGCGAAATGGCGAAAGAGCAAAAAGAAAATATATAGGCATGTTATAACCTGTTGGAGCAAAAATTTTAAATTCTTCTATGAATTCAATTCTGAAAGGATGGCCGAAGCATGCGGTATCAATGTCGCAGTTAAGAGCCTGACTACCATATATGATCTGGCATCATTTTGAAAAGTTGTTGTGGAGAAGCAGTTACAGAGAAAACTTCTTCAGTTGTAGAGCGGATTTCTTCAAGCCAAAAATAGGTTCTCTTGTACTCTTGCTTGGCAATTACTTGACATTGTGTTTTAATTGGGGTTTTTATTTGTTACAGAATAGTTGGGGCTAGTAATTAAATTGCTTGCATAGTTTTTTAAGATGGCACCTACAAGTGAATTCTCAGGAAAGGTTAATTACCAGGAGAGGGCTATCTGTGATGATTTCCTAGAACAATTGACAATGTCAACTAATGTGGTAGCAAAGGTAAGGGAATTAGTGCCAAGAACTCCTCGCCTAAAAATAGGAGAAGGATTGTATGACAAGGGAAACTGGCTAAGAGACCCTCAAATTGGGTTGTCTGGGTTGGAATTATTTAAGGTTGGATTTGGTATGAGAAATTCCCAAGCCCCAATGAACAGTATCTGGGAGTTGGATGTAGGCAAATTGGTGGTCCCTGGAGTATTCATGGATGTGGATCTCCTAACTCAGATTGCACACAACTATGACCCAATCACAAGGTGTGTTAAGGATATAAGTGGGAAAACCCTCATTGAAATAAATAATGAGGAGTTCAGAAATGCTTTTGGGCTTAGTGATTTTACCAATTTTTTAGAGCCTATTAATTTAAAATCACTAGCTTAGGTTTACAGTGTGCAGAGGAATCACCTTAGAAATGGGCCTCTTAAAGAATTCTTTGTGAAGATAGGCGGATTAATAGTTATAGGACCCAACATTGAGGAGCCTTTCTCTTTAAATCTATTCACCCTTAGGGCCAAAGGATTATACTGGTCACTCTACCAAATTTTAGGAGAGGATGCTGAGGCAAATATGCCAACTCATTACATGTTAATGATTGCTCAAATTTTGAATCCTTCTTTGGTAGTGACCTTTGATTATGCTTCCTATATCACTGATGCCATCCATGAAGGATTGATAGGAATAAAGAATGGGAAAGTGGATAGGCCTTTTGGATGGTACTCCCTCCTCATGCATTTATTTTTATTCAAGGGTGGTGACTATTTTGAAAGTGGAATGGATATTGTGAAAGAGAAAGATGGAGAGAAGATGCCAGTGCAGTTATGGAGTACAGTGTTGTCATGGGACAGAGAAGATGCTAGCTACTTAAAGTTTGATAAGTGTTTTGCATCTAAGATTAGGACTCTTATTTATTCAGAGAATCCAAGAGTCCCTAAGGTTCTTTTGGAATTCTTTAGGCCAAAAGAGTTTGTTGAGAATATTAAAATTGTCCACAATTGGGGTGATATCTGATAGTTTTGATACTTAATATAAGTACAGATCCAATAGCCAACAAGATGAGAGCGGGGGGTGAATCATACAAACTTAATCATCCATAAAAGCATCAGATTCAACCTCTGTAACATATATATCAGTCATATATCCAAAAATATCAAACATGCAAACTTAAAAGCATATGAACAATATAAACCTCATAACACCAGATTTAACGTGGAAACCCAAATAGGGAAAAACCACTGTGGGATTTCAGATCCACTAAGAAATATACACTTCTAGAGTATGCTCGGTTAAAAGTAAATCCTTATTAAAGATTATAAACACATTGCTAGATGTGACCTGGTTAAGGGATTTCCCTCAGATCTGTTAGGATCTTCACTTTGTTAGAAGTGACCTTGTCAAAGGATTTCAAATACTCAAACAAAATGTCACCTTGCTAGAGGATCTACATATAAGATTGTTAAGTCCACTTAGTTAAGAGATTTTATGTCACTTTCACAAAATAACAGTAATAAAAATCTATCTGCAACTTCACATCTAAAATGCTAAAGCAGATTCTTATTTGTTCAATACAATCTAGACATAGAACTAATCTTGTCTATCTGTTGGGCTTCTATACTCTATTATTCTAATAGGTCTTCAAGCTTTTGTGCTCGGTAATAACTATGTAGCATCCCTATGCATACACTTGCCCGCATACATTGTTTATCAATAGTTTCCTATTTATAAACAATTAGGTAACTGCTTAATCTCCATGATCATATTTTCCATGATCAATCATAGCCATCAAATCTTCAATCTTGTCCAGGTTCAATGCATCTTTCAATCTGAAAATGTTTTACCCCACCTTGGAACTTGCATAATAGTCTTGGAACTTGTGCTAGGGTATTGCGGTTCAATCTAAGCTATAGATCTTCATGCCGACTTTCCATTGCCTTAGATTCATTAACAAACTTCTTCCATGACTTACCAATCATTGATCCACTCTAGCTCATTAGCTTCTTTCATTAAATACCACATGTAAACATTTAATGCTTTCTGTTATAGCTCGGTTACAACTCAGTAACAACTCAGTGAATACTAAACTTCACTCGATAGACATTCTGCCTTCATTAACTGATAGCAATAACCTTAGGGTTTACCGACTAGGTTCTTTGGTTGACAACATAGTATAGTATTAACCTTTACATTTTACAACATATGTATGATGTTAAAACAATCTAAAACATCATGATCTCATCATTGTCTGACTTGGTAGTAGTTGCCCATTGAATACCTTATTCATCCCTTTATTCATCATATTCTTTCCTATGTCTTTTACCGACTTCTTCATAATCTTCATATCATACTTATCAAGATATGGCAACATCATACTGAATTAGAAAATCAATTTCTTGACATCAATGACAAAATAATAATATCAAGATAGTAAAACATCCTTAATTAGTTATATCCATAATCATCAACAACCTTCTCAATATCCTTATTGAAATGCCAACAATCTTTCATTGTCTATTATAATGCAATATTTCCAACAATCTCCCCCTTTGGCGTTGATGGCAAAACCAATTGATTTGACCTTAGTAGATTTGGATTGCTGAAATGCTCTCCCCCATACATTAGACTTCTCCTATTTTCTGAGTCTTCTTTCCAATTTGTAGTCTGCTCTTCTCCCTTTTCATAGGTATTCTCCCCCTCTGACAACAATGCCAAAAAGAAAAGAACTAAAACATAATTTGTTTATGTAAAAAGTTATTTCCGGCTATTGTGTATCAATTGAGTCTCGGTCAGAGCATTTGTCTTCAATTCCTATTCCCTGTAATATTCTCTGTATTATTTCTAGTATTAATTCCAGTACACTTTTAGAAAACTTCCTAAAGTGTATAACTCAGCATCAACTCCCAAAAGATATTCAATAGAGTCATCGGATTGATGCTTTCACCGAATTCGGTCAGTGAGTAGAAGATAGGGGTAGGACCCCTAACTTACTTCTGAGATATTCAAAAGTGTCCTTTGGTAGTGGCTTGGTGAAGATATCTGCTATTTGCTCCTTTGTGCTAACATATTCCAACACCACTTTCTTCTCTTGAGCTTCTTCTCTAAGATAATGATATTTGATAGATATGTGCTTTGTCTTAGAATGCATAACAAGATTTTTTGAAATATTAATGGCACTAGTATTGTCACAAAATATAGTTACTGGCTCGGTAAGTTTCTCATTTATACATTCCAATAGTTGTTTGATCCATGCAATGTTGGTACAATTCAATGCTGCAGCAATGTATTTAGCTTTTGTTGTTGACTATGAAACACATCCTTGTTTCTTGCTAAGCCAACTCACTAGTCTTTCTCCTAAAAAGAAAGCTCCACCACTTGTGCTTTTTTTGTCATCAATGTTGCCTACCCAATCAGCATCAGTATAAACTTTTAAATCAAAATCATTTCCTTTCTGATATACTAAGCCATAATCCTCTATGCCTTTTAAGTATATTAAAATTCTTTTGATTGCTGTCATGTGTGTTTCCTTAGGATCTACAAAGAATCTTGCAACTATACCTACTGCATGTGCTATGTCTGATCTACTGTGAACAACATATTGTAGTTTTACAATCATGGATTAGTAGATTGTCTCATCAACAGATGCAGATTCATCATTCTTTGATAATTTACAGTTGGTAGTCATAGGAGTACTTACTGGTTTTGAATCATCCATTCCAAATTTCTTCAAGATTTCCTTTATGTACTTGGATTGAGTAATGAAAATCTCATTTTTCATTTGCAGTATCTGTAGACCTATAAAATACTTTATCTCACTGATTAATGACATCTCAAATTCTTTGCTCATTTCATTTCCAAAGTTCTTGCATAAAGAGTCCTTTCCACAAAATATAATATCATCAACAAATATGGCTAAGATCAGTATTCCATTTTCATCATTCTTCATGTACATGTTGTTGTTCTCATTTGTCCTTATAAAACCAATCTTAATCAAATAAAAGTGTAATCTTTCATACCATGCTCTTGGTGCTTGTTTCAAACCATATAAAGCTTTGTTCAACTTACATACCTGATCTTTATTATTGTCTTCAACAAATCCTTCAGGTTGTTCAATGAAAACTTCTTCTTCTAATATTCCATTCAGAAATGTAGATTTGACATCCATTTGATATATCTTAAAGTTCTTGAAAGCAGCATAGGCCAACAATGTTCTTACTCCTTCAAGTCTAGCAACAGGTGCAAAAGTTTCACCATAATCAATTCCTTCTTCTTGTGCATAACCTTTGCAAACTAATTTTGCTTTGTTTTGAATGACCTCCCCTTTTTCATTTAGCTTGTTTCTAAAAATCCACTTTGTACCGATTACATTTTTGTCCTCTAGTCTTGGGATTAGTGTCCATGTGTCATTCTTCTTTATTTGATCAATCTCTTCTATCATAGCATTTACCCAATCTTCACTGTTAAATGCCTCTTTTACTATTCTTGGTTCAAATTCAGATATCAAACATGTGTTCTGTCTCAGTTTGTTCCTTGTCATCACTGGATCATCCTTATCTCCTATAATCAGACTTGGTGCATGATGTCTTCTAACATACTTGACTAATAAATGCTTGGTAGGCTCTATATGATCTTCTTCATCACTCGGTAACTGGATATTTTCTTCATTTTCTTCAACAATTTTCTTGGTAGGACTTCTCGGTTGCACATAGACAAATTCATCATAGTCTTCTGGTTCTTTGGAATTTCCTTCATCATTTCTTTCTGCAAATTCATCAATTTTCACATTTGCACTTTCTACTATTTTGTTAGATGATTTGATCAAACATTTAAATGCTTTGCTTCTAGAAGAATAACCTAGAAATGTTCCTTCTTCACTTTTCTGATCAAACTTGCCATTTCTATCATCTTTATGAACATAGCATCTGCTTCCAAAGATTTTAAAATAACCAAGATTAGGTTTCTTATCATACCAGATCTCATATGGTGTCTTCAAAGTACCTTTCTTCAATTGAACTCAGTTCAAGGTGTAAACAGCTATGCTTATTGCTTCTCTCCAAAAATTTTGTGACACCTTCTTCCCAATCATCAGTGTTCTAGCACAATCCACAATAGATCTGTTTCTCCTTTCAGCTATTCCATTCTACTATGGAGTTCTAGGTGCAGAGACTTGTCTTTTAATACCATGATCATTGCAGAATAAGTTGAATTCATCAGATGTGAACTCTCCTCCTCTATCTAATCTAAGACATTTCAGTTGTCTTCCTGTTTCATTTTCAACTCTTGCCTTGTACCATTTAAACATTTGAAAAGCTTCTAATTTTTCTTTTAAAAACATTACTGACATCATCCTTGAATAGTCATCCACAAATAATATGAAATACTTATCACCATAATAACTTTGAACTTTCATAGGACCACAAAGATCAGTGTGCACTAGATCTAAAATTCCCTTAGAAGTGCAAGACTTACTTGTAAAGCTTGATCTTGTCATCTTACCCATCTGGCATCCTTGGCACATAGCATTCTCAAGTTTTTCAAGACTTGGTAGACCTCTTACTTTGTGCTTCTTACTTATCTTGATCAGATTATCAAAATTTACATGACAAAACCTCTTATGCCATAGCCAAGTATCATCAATCTTTGCATGCAAACACTTATTCCAAGTTGAGTCAAGGTGAAATGTATTACCTTTTGTTTGTGTCCCAGTAGCAGCTAACTTTCCATTCTTGTCATGAACTTTGACAATTCTTTTCTGAAATTCTATTCGGTAACCTGTGTTGTTCAGTTGTGCTACACTCAACAAATTGTATTTCAAACCTTCAACCCAATAAACATCATTGCATCTTAAATTATCAAGAAGTGTTATAGATCCTTTACCTCTTACCAGACATGGTGCATCATTACCAAATCTAACATAGCCTCCATCATAATATCCTAACATAACAAACTTGTGTTTATCTCCTATCATATGATGTGAGCATCCACTATCTATAATCCAAGAATCATTAGTGTTTATGTGAGATATTAGGGATTTTTTTTCATACCTTTCTTCATCTAATCCATCCTTGATAGCCACATAAACAACTTCCTCTGTATTAGTCTCATCTGATTTATCATCGTTAGATTCCTCATCAACTATTAAGCATGTCTTTCTATCTCTTCTTCTGAAGTCTCAGTGTCCTTTGTAATGGTTATCTTTCTATCTGTCATCTCAGTAATCTTTCTTTTCAGTAAAATCTTTGTCAGGATAGTTAGAAGCCATATGTCCAATCTTATCACAATTGAAACATTTCAAAGGTAGTTTTCCTTTATACTTACCTTTGCCTCTCGGTAACCTTTTGGCTAATAGTGCTTCAAACTCCTCTTGCTTTCTGATTTCTTCATACAGTTTGTGTACCGCTTCCATGTTCTTTCGAAATCTTTCACTTGCTCCATTGTGATCTCCTTCAGAGTACTTATACTTTCTTTCATTGTAATCATTAGATTCATCAAGATGAAAAGAACTAAATGCAGATTCAACTTTATTTTCTGAAGATCCACTGTTATCAAAATTACTTAGCTCAAATGCATGTAGCTTACCAATAGTAGCATCCAAGGAAACTAGCATATTAGGTACAGACCTCAATTCATTGATTGCTGAGACTCGGATTGCATAAGCTGGTAGAAGGGTTCTTAACAATTTACTTGTTATATCTTTTTCTTCAATAGTTCCACCTGCTCCTTTGATTTGATTGACAATCTCCTTTAGTCTCGTATTGTACTGAGTTATGTTCTCACCTTCATTCATCCTCATAGATTTAAGTTGTCCTCTTAAACTGTCTACTTTTTCTCTTTGAACATGTTCATCTCCTCCATATACTGATATGAGCTTATCCCACATTGCCTTTGCATCATTGCAGCCTTCTAGATCATTAAACTCTAATCGGTCAATGCAGATGTTATTTCAATCATTGCTTGAGTATGTTCTTGCTTTGCCTTTATCTCTTCCATAGTCAATGGATAGGTGCTCGGTGTGACAAAATCATTCTCCAGATAGTATACAACATATTCTCCAACTCCTAATAGATAAAACTTCATCCTTTTCTGCCATGTAGAGAAACTTGACTTGTTCAGCTTTGGTGCATCCCTCTTATACATCTTTGGATCTTTAACTCAAGTGCCTTTAAACTTTCCTTCCAGAGTCCAAAGCTTTGATACCAATTGATAGTTCTGATACTTAATATAAGTATATATCCAATAGCCAACAAGATGAGAGGGGGGGGTGAATTATACAAACTTAATCATCCATAAAAACATCAGATTCAACCTCAGTAACATATATATCAATCATATATCCAAAACTGTCAAACATGCAAACTTAAAAGCATATGAACAATATAAACCTCATAACACTAGATTTAACGTGCAAACCCAAATAGGGAAAAACCATTGTGGGATTTCGGACCCACTAAGAAATATACTCTTCTAGAGTACGCTCGGTTAAAAGCCAATCTTGTTAAAGATTACAAACACATTGCTAGATGTGACCTGGTTAAGGGATTTCCCTCAAATCTGTTAGGATCTTCACTTTGTCAGAAGTGACCTTGTCAAAGGATTTCAAATACTCAATCAGAATGTCACCTTGCTAGAGGATTCACATATAAGACTGTTAAGTCCACTCGGTTAAGAGATTTTCTGTCACTTTCACAAAATAATAGTAATAAAAATCTATCTGCAACTTCACATCTAAAATGCTAGAGAAGATTCTTATTTGTTCAATAAAATCTACACATAGAACTAATCTTGTCTATCTGCTGGGCTTTTATACTCTGTTATTCTAATAGGTCTTCAAGCTTCTGTGCTCGGTAATCACTATGTAGCAACCCTGTGCATACACTTGCTCGCATACATTGTTTATCAACAGTTTCCTATTTATAAACAATTAGGTAACCGCTTAATCTCCTTGATCAAATTTCCCATGATCAATCATAGCCATCAAATCTTCAATCTTGTCCAGGTTCAATGCATCTTTCAATCTAAAAATGTTTTACCCTGCCTTGGAACTTGCATAATAGTCTTGAAACTTGTGCCAGGGTATTGCGGTTCAATCTGAGCTGTAGATCCTCATGCTGACTTTCCATTGCCTTAGATTCGTTAACAAACTTCTTCCACGGCTTACCAATCATTGATCTTCTCTAGCTCATTAGCTTCTTTCATTAAATACCACATGTAAACATTTAATGCTTTCTATTATAGCTCGGTTACAACTCGGTAATAACTTAGTGAATACTAAACTTCACTCGGTAGACATTCCGCCTTCATTAACCAATAGTGATAACCTTAGGGTTTACTGACTAGGTTCCTTAGGGTTTATCGACTAGGTTCTTTGGTTGATAACATAGTATAGTATTAACCTTTACATTTTACAACATATGTATGATTTTAAAACAATCTAAAACATCATAATCTCAACATTGTCTGACTCGGTACTAGTTGCCTATTGAATACCTTATTCATCCCTTTATTCATCATATTCTTTCTTGTGTCTTTTACCGACTTCTTCATAATCTTCATATCATACTTCTCAAGATATAGCAACATCATACTGAATTAGAAAATCAATTTCTTGACATCAATGACAAAATAATAATATCAAGATAGTAAAACATCTTTAATCAGTTATATCCATAATCATCAACAACCTTCTCAATATCCTTATCAAAATGCCAACAATCTTTCATTATCTGTTATAATGCATTCTTGCCAACAATATCTACCTATACCCTGTCTCCATAGTTTTCAGAGTATATGGTTTCAAAGGCACTCCATTTTTGTTGCCCTATCAGGTCCCTCTTAAAGTGGGAATTGTAGAAATCCTTAGGCAGATTGGTAGTGTGCAAGAGGTAGAGCTAACAAGTAGAGGTAAAGGGACCATTTTCCCTACAGTTACCATAGCACATCAATTTGTAATAACTAAAGGAGGTTGGAAGTATTTTGAAGATTTCCTTCAACAATACCATTTATCAACTGCAGTATCCAGGTGTGCTGACCCTAAAGATTTCTTCAATGACATGTTCAGAAAGATGGCAATATGCAGATGTAGACCCCACTAGTTCCAGTTTCCTGAAGACCTCATTAGGAATGAGTTTGATTTAGATGAGCAAGAGATGAGGATGGAAAAGTGGGTGGCCTACAAGAAGGCTTTAGACTTTGTGCACCAATTTGACACTAGCTATGACCCTTTGTCTAGCTTTCACCCCTTTGAAGAGAAGGTAAAATTCTTAATTCTTTGTTTTGAGGATGTGATGCAGACATTGAAAGAAAAGAGGGAGGTTCTAATTAAGAACAACCCTGAGAAAGCAAGACTAGTTCTAAATAGTTCTGCATCTACCATAGCAATCCCTCCTGGTGATTACATGTTACATAAGAAGTCCAACTACAGTGTGTTGATGCCAACAATAGGGGAGCCTTCTACGTCAAAAGTAAAGAGGAAGATACAAGATGTCATTGACATTTAGGATAGCCCAAAGAAACAAAGAGTGGGAAAGGAAGTACAATCTAATGAACCCTTGTATTCCCCATCTCAATCCCATATTCATATAGGAGATGAACAGGTAGCAGTTGAGCAACTATTACAATTAGGCAGTCTTGGAGAGATAGCATACACATATGATGAAGTGGAAGAGGGAATGCCAGAAGAGCCCCTTACTGCTGAGATGAACATTACTACTAATGAGTTCAAAGGCCAAGAGTGGGATCCTGAGATCAAGCAAGCTAGTGAGGATTTCTTTGCTAATAATAACTTTGTCACATTAGGAGCTTTCATGCAATTTGTCTGGAAGCAAAATATTGATAAATTTAATGCTAGGTGTGAAAACAGGAAAGGTGAGCATCCCCACAAGGATCCAGTTGTGGTGGAGGAAGAGATAAAGCAAGAAATGGTTGATGAGTTTAAGACTAACACTCCCAAGCAAGGAAGAGACATGGTAGCATAGGCTGGGGTACTCATTCTCCATGAATGGGACATAGCAGATGCCTTGGTTTTAGAGGCAATAAGAAAGGAGACCAAACCTATGGAGGGAGTCACTTTCAGCAAGGATAATGTTGCACTAGTCATGTGGTCTCTTAAAAGAGATGAAAATAAAAGGAATAAGGAGACCCCGGGGTCAAGTTACCTTGGAGGAATGATAGTGAAAAGAGTGTAGAGCACTGGGGTAGTGGAAGCTTCTAGTACTATGCTAGAGAATGCAAAGTTTAGTGTTGCAATAGCAGAAAGAGAGGCTAAGGAAAAGGTAGATCTCCAAGTTAGGTTGGAGACAATTCTGAAAGCTTACAACAGTGCCAAGGAAGAGGTAAGGGGTAAAGATAGCATCATCACCAAGCTACAAAGCCAGTTGGTAGGACAGTACCATCAAGGTGAGTTGTCAACATTGATGATCTCCTCTTCTCCTAGAAGACCTCCACCTACTAGCCCCATTATTGAATTCCCACCATCTCCAACACCTTCTAGTTCTCAGTTGATTGAGATCACTCCCCATGAGTTGGAGAATTTAAAACAAGCTCAGACCCTATATGCAAAGAAATATAAAGAGAGAGTAGGGCTAAAATTTTAAGTTTTGCTGACACTATAGGGTCTTCACTAATGTATAACAACATGAGTAAGATTTTGGAAATGTGGAATGAGTTAAATGGGGACAAGGCTATTTTAATGCTTATTTTTGATAAGTAGAGACCCAGAGAGTAGGATATAGAACTTATTTGTGTATCCTATGATGAGGCAGGGGCTAACCCCATTATTAAATCTACCAATGATATGACAAAGGATTTAGTAAAGTTGGCAAAAGGAGTGGATAATGCAGATAGAAAGATCAACTTGTACAAGAAGGAGTACACTGATCAAGTTTTTGAATTACTCCCAGGTGGTTTTCTTAGCCCAACCCAATTAAAGGACAAACAAATATAGCTTAAGGAATTAGAAGCCAAATTGTCACTTAGAATAAAAGAAATTGTCAATTCAGAGGATGCCTCCATATTTGTCAAAACAATTGAGGAGATTGAGAAAATCAAATCTCATTATGGTTTTCTGAATTCAGAGGTCAATAAATGAGGAATTCTTGGAAAAGATTAGCCAAGACAAAAGAAAAAGTGATTAACTTCTCATGGCTTTCTGATGAGGTGTATCAGGAATGGACAAGAAAATATGTAGTGCTTGATGTGGAGCAGTTAGAAAATGTTGCAACAGAACAACAAGTGGAAGAAGTCGCGGATGTTGAAAGAGACTTGTAACTGTATTTGGAAAAGGTTTTGTAACTTCTTCTTAAGAAGTAATGATTGTAACAAACTCTCCTAGGAAAGTATGAAGATATGTGTGCATCCATATTGTTATAAATGGACACCAAGACTAGTAAAAAAGAGGATCGCAAGGAATTGTAAGAAAACGTTGTAGAAATTTATCTAAGCTTTTTTTCAAGTTTTAATGGAGAATATTCAAAGGTTTTTGTAATACTTTTTAGAAGTAAATATCAATACACAGACCATTGGTTTTGAGTTTAAACTTTGTGTTGTCTTCAAGTATGTTTGCAAATGTTTACTGTTACATTCTGAGTAATCTAGGGTTATTCCTTTTGAATATGGGTTGTAAGGCAATTTTTTAGTAAATATGCTTCTTAGTTTTTCCCTTCAGGAGGGGAATTAAATACGCAGGAATCATTTTTACCAGTAAATTCTTTATGGGATACTTTGAATTTTGATGAACATAGTTTAGTTTGGTATGAATAAATTCTTATGTATGTCAGGCATGTATATGGATTTACAGGAGCCAGACTAATAGGAAGTGTGGAGATATTTGATTGTGGAAGTATTGTTTGAACTTAGATGACTGTATGGCCTTGGATAAGGCACTGATATCCATCAAGGTTGTCTATTACATATCTTTAAGGCCAATACCAAACATGAGTACAAGTTTCATTCCTTTGTTTCAGTTGGTTTTAAGGTGATAATATCCACTGGTTTTCGGACTGGTTTGCTATGGATTTATCTTTTAAAAGTGTGAATTCAGTTCACAAAGGTATACCCACCTGAACTTTGGATAAGTTCGAAGTGTAGAAGGTTAATCAAACCTTGTCTTATGTTGTCTTGAAAGTTTCCTTCTCTTTAATCTCTCATCTACATACAGAGTTTATCATATCACTATAAGGATTTTAAAGGGAATCAGATTTTGAGAATAACAAAAACAAAGGGATGTTTGAACCAAACTGGTTAGGTCCGTTTGTAGTCACAATAGTATTTGGGTCAGGAGCATATCAAGTATCAACATAGGATGGGGATCAACTTGAAGAACCCATCAATAGCATGCATTTGAAGAAGTTTTATGTCTGAAAAAGAAGAAAATCCAAAAATAGTGGAAAAGCAGAAAACCCAAAAACAATGGGAAAGCAGAAAATCCTAAAACAGTGAAAAGGCGAAAAATCCAAAAATAATGGAAAATTAGAAAATACAAAAACAGCAAAAATATTGAAAAATAAGCAAAAAAAATCAAATATGAGAAAAAGTGCAATAAAAAAAATAGATGGTGAAAACCTAGAAAACAAGCACTATCTGTCTGCTAGCTCTTCCATCTATTAGTTCATGCATCCTTTCGCTTGCATTCATTTTCCATCAGCGTTGTTCATATCCATAATAAGAACCTTTGTGCATATGCAGACATTGCGGCTGATTTCTCACCATGGCTTGGATCATTGGGTATACCATATTGACTTTGTTTCTAGGCTTGGGGCAAAATCCTGCACCTAGCTAGGAGCAAAATTTTTGAGCATTTTGAGCTTAATCAAATAGGAAGAACAATATTCAGGCAACTCTTATCAAGCGAAAACTGAGACACATCCAACATTGAACACGAGATCAAATTCTCGACCATGAAACTATCACATGTCAGTCTAAGCACGTCACACACTTTTCAATGGATGATATCTTTTGTATAATGCTTTTAACACTTTGGTTTAACTTTTCTATCTTTATTTTTGCTATCATGATTTCTGAGTGACTACATGATGTCTCTGACTATAGGAACAAGGAAAGAACATGATATTTTTCTTGTCTCTTGTTTATAAATTAATCATTAATATGTGCAAATTTATCTCAAGACATGATCATTGGAGTATCATTGAAGACATTTGTGATTTGTGTATAGAAATGGTTAATATTGCCTATTTTACGCAAGCAACACTCAAGTCATCTTGGTTCAGTTATACCTCGATGCTTGTGCTAACTTGCAATATGAGAATCTAGGAAAGTAGTGCTCAGGTCATCATGGTTTAATTATACCATCGATTTTTGCACTCACTTCCCACATTTTAAAAGAAAAATATCAATGATGACAAAATGCAATAACCCAGTGACTGGTCTGATTGTATCTTTGCATTAGCATTTGCATTTAGCTTGCATTTCATTCTTGCATGGGTTACTATACGCACATATTATCCAAGGTTAAATCTATCATAGGAATCATCAAGGTATCATCATAAGTGTATACGCAATCAGACTAAGGACTCATCTCTCTCCAGATGTTGTAGACCTAGCGCAAATTTTATGTTACCCCCTCAACAAAACCAACATTAGCATATTTGAATCTTCCTGCAACCTGATATCAACAAAATGTTAGTTCTTTATCCAATCAACCTTATCGATTCTACCAATCAATCGAATATAATCTATTATATCATGTCTTATAAAAGATGTATCTTTATTGGAAATAGACATTCTGATCAAGTCTTATACAGGATATATCGTTCCTGAAACTAGATGCTTTTGATCATGTTTGTCTTATACAGGAGGTGTCATTCCTGAAACTAGACTAAATCTCAATCTTATCAATATAATCAATCAAGCTTTATCAATCATCACATCGATAACCGCATCATCATGATCATAGAACTCACACTTTCATCAATCAACGTTGTAGAAATCAACTCAATTCTAATCGAGAAATCAATTTCATAATAATCCAACACACTCCAAAGGTCAATATTCTCAATTGATCTCCCAAGGGGGCATCATCATACCACAATTTATCAATCAATGTTTGTGGCATCCTATCTAACCAACGTCATCATCAAAATGAGATTATTCTTTAAATCAACACGTCATCACACCTAAAAATGGTCTGAAGATAATTAATTAAACAAGCAATTATTTAATTAATCCCCCTTCCTAATTTAATTGAATTCATTAGAAATTTGATTAAATTCTCCCTTTCATCTACTTATTAATAAATCTAAAGATTTATTTAATAGGTTCATTTCAATAGTCCCCTTTGATTAATTATTTCTCCCCCCATTTTAATCAATTCTTTTAATCCCCTAATTAATTAAAATAAATCAATTTATGAGTTGTTGAAAATCAGTTAGTCTTTTCCTATTATTTGAATTTTTAAATTCAAATTACCCACATGCTTCCTAACTTCTAACCACCTAACCTAACCATCCCTCTAACCTAACCCATTGCACCTAACCTTGGGTTTAACTAACCCTATCCTATCTTTTACATCCTAACCTCCTTATCCTAACCTCCTATGGTGTCGATATTCTCCCCTTGAGACACATGACACTTTGGCCACATGTCTCCTCTCTTGGACACTTGTCCTCTTATGAGAAAGGCTCCTTGACACTTGTCACCACAGATATGACAAGTGTCCCTTCCTCCAACCTCTTCTCCAACCTCCTCCAATTTCACCCTTGATATCTTCAAACTCAATCTTGACCATTGATTCCTGCCACCTCACCCTTGGCCTTGGAAATCCTATAAATATCCCCCATTTTGGAGCACAAAGGATCCCATCTCATATCAATTTAGGCATTATTACTATAGGCATATCATTTGAGCATTGTTATTATAGACAATTGCATCTTAGATTCAACTTAATTTGATCATTTTCTAGAATAATTGTTAAATCGTGTAGCTTAATTAATCTCTTTTCTAGCTTAATTGCATCATCATCATAGATTAATCATACATATAATTAGTTTAATTAGTCTCTTGGATCAATCTATCATAATCAATCTCATCTAGCTTGCATATCATCATCATTTTAAATCCTCCGTCTAGGTGTAGTCAAGTCACTGGGATTGCTTATCCAGATATGAGAGAAAATCAGCACTCTCATCTCTTAGGAGGCGATAGGTCACTTTGTCATGGTTTATCTTTCATTTGCTTTTAATTTTTAACCATGCTTGTAATGATCTATTAAGTGTTTGTGTTGCAGCTGTAGGTACCACATTTCACAGGAACAACACCTTGATATTCCATTCAATAACCTTTTGAGACCAATAATCAATGCTTCATATTCTACAGTATTGTTTGTGCATGAAAACCACATTCTATATGATTTTGGAATTGTATGTTCCTGATGTGTGATGAACAAAATTCCTGCGCTTAATCCATATTGTGTATAAGAACCATCAAAGTACAAATCCCAAAATTTTGTAGTTATTGTTAGAATGTCTGCATTAGGAAATTCAATGTCCAATGGTATGTCATCTTTTAAAGGTTCTTTAGCTAATTGATCAGTAATGACCTATCCTTTGATAGCTTTTCGATCAACATATTTTATATCAAACTTACTTAGTACCATAACCCACTTTGCCAGTCTGCCTATCAAAGCTGACTTTCTCAGCAAATACTTTAGTGGATCTATTTTTGCTATCAATTTCACAAAATGAGTCAGCATATAGTGTCGTAGCTTCTGAGTTGCAAATACAACTACTAGTCATGTCTTCTCTATTGATGTATAATTCAATTCATATCTGACAAGTGTTCTACTGATGTAATACACTGCTCTTTCTTTTCCTTCTTCATCATGTTGTGCTAGGAGAGCTCATAATGATACATTTGTCACTGAGATATAAAGTAACAATGGTTTCCCTTTGATTGGTGATACATGTACTAGAGGATTCATGAGATATTCTTTGATTTGCATAAAAGCCTCTTCATACTTCTGATCCCATTTGAATGGAACATTCTTATGTAGAAGATGAGTGAATGGATGACATCTATCTGCTAATTGAGAGACAAATCTTCTGATTGATTGCAATCTTCCTTGTAAAGAACATAATTGACTTATGTTCCTAGGTGACTCTATTTCCATGATAGCTTTGACCTGTTTTGGATCTACTTCAATTCCACGAGCTGATATAATGTACCCAAGAAGTTTTCCAGAGGTTACTCCAAATGCACATTTCTTTGGATTTAATCTCAACTGATATCTTTCAAGCCTATCAAAGATCTTTCCCAAGATGTTCAAATGTTCTTTTCTTGTATGAGATTTTGCAAGTATATCATCTACATAATCTTCCATAAATGTATGCATCATATCATAAAAAATTGTTGTCATAGCTCTTTGATAAGTTGCTCCTGCATTCTTAAGCCCAAATGGCATAACATTATAGCATTAAGTACCCCATGTACTAGTGAATGTTGTCTTTTTTTGATCTTCAAGGGCAATTCTTATTTGATTGTATCCTGAGAATTCATCCATTAATGAAAACATCTCATGTCCTGCTAATAAGTCCATAATTATATCAATGTTGGGTAGTGGGAAATCATCTTTAGGAAATTCCTTGTTCAAATTTTTGAAATCGGTGTAGACTCTTATGCTTTTATCTGGCTTTGATACTGGCACAATGCTTGAAACCCATTCTGGATAGGCAACAGGTCTTATGAAACCCACATCTAATAGTTTCTTTAGCTCAGCTTTTACAAGGAGAGTGATGTGTGGATGCATCTTCCTTAGCTTTTGTTTAACTGGTTTTGCTTTTAGATCCACATTGAGATGATGCATGATAAGATCTGGATTAAGTCCTGGCATGTCTGCATAGGACCAAGCAAAATTTATCTATCTTTGTCTGAAGAATTCTATTTATTCTTTCCTCTCTTTATTTGATAACGATGCAACAGAATGAAGTATCTTGGGATCCTTTGGTGTGCCAATTGATGAGCCTAAATAATGGATCTATTTTGATATATTTTATATATGATATTCCTGTCTAGGTCTTATGATTAGATGACATTTGGATTATAATACTCTCCTAAGTTGATACCTTTTAAGTATTTTTGAAAATGATTTAACTTATACCTAAGGATGTCATATAATGGTTTTAAATGATCTATCTATGCAAATATCTAAAATCAATTATAAATATGGTTTACATTATATCATGTTAGCATTAGTATATACACATGTTTGTTGTGCACATTAATATCATGATGCAGGGTCAGCAAAGGTGAAGTAAAGACTAAATGGTGGTTTAAAGGAGCATCAAGTATATGACCGCAATGCAGACCTAGTCAGAGAAATGAAGTAATGATCGAAACCACTTGATCAGTTCTTCAGTAGACTAATTTATGAAAAGGTTTATAACTTTTCTTAGTGGAGCTTAGATCTAGGAAGTGAGTCATGCTATATTTTCTCATCTGTAGGACATATGTTGTTTTGTTTTCTTGTGCTGACTTCTTCTTCTCTTGTTAATAAATCATGTTCACCTATTCCATAGGAATGTGGTCGATCAGTTAGAAGTTTGTTATAAGTTTTCCTATAAATAAAGGGATCTCTCTCCTCTTGGGGATAGTGGAGAATGACCATAATATTGTGTAATACACAGTCTTCTAGTATTTATGTATTTTTCATAGTCAAGATGAAATAAAGAGATCAATATGATTTTGAATGATTAAATAATTGTAATCTGAAGTTCTAGAGATACTCACTCAAGGGGGGCCACTTGGTGAGTAATCCTTTGTATGTTTCAGTTAGTTTCATACTTCTGTAGTAGTTGTTTTTGCAATTGTCTGTTCCTGCAACCATTGGAAACAATTCATGTGTCTATTCCTGCAGCCACAGCAGCAGAGTAGTTCTTGTTGCTTGCAAGAACTTTATCATTTAATAGTAGTTGTTTAAAGTAATTTTTAGTTGTAATATTAAGTATTAGTTCATCAAGATTTTGTGTGTTTACTTTAGAAGAATTTCCTTTCCTACAGTAATATAGAATGGTTGCAATATGAACTTGGTGCACATACTGTGTTGGCCCATTTCAAGTTTATGTCTTTGGTTGATAAATAAATGAGCCTTTTCCATAGGAAAGTTATCTATTCAAGGATATTCAATCTTTGAATTGTGTTTTATTACCTATTTGTCATTCCAGTTATGAGGAGCAACATTTTTGGCACCATTGTCGAGGATGGTGCCAAGCTAATAACCTGTTGTAAACCATTAGTTTTTAAGTTTTCTTAATTAGCTCTTTGAATTTTCTTCATCAATATACATGCATATGAGGAAAAGAGATGCACTAGGAAGATTTCTTCCCTCACATTCCACTCAATATATAAGATCAGATCAAGCACCTAAAGTAAACCCTTTTGCAAAAACTTATGTGCTAAATAGAGGTGTCTTTAATTTGTCAAAAGGAGACCTAGAATTCCTGAACAAACCCCTTGAACAAAATATTTTACCTCTAGTCATTTAGCAGGGACCAATGGCAGAAAATCCTCCACCTGTGCCTATAAATCCAACATTTCAGTTTCCCATTCCTGACCAACATGATAATGCAAATTTGAAAAACATACCAACTTCTTCACTTCCAAAATTTCATGGATTAGTAATAGAAGATCTAGACACCATTTTGTTTGAATTTGATATCCTTTGCAGAAGATGTGATTATACCACTGACGCTCATAAACTCAAGTTATTCCCTACTACTTTGAAAGAAGCTACCTTGAGATGGTTTATGAGTTTAGGAAGAGATCTAATCACTACTTGGAAGGAGATGAAGATAAACTTCTTGGATAAGTATAAAGACTATTGCAGGGAAATGGACCAACATTGTGATGATATCTTTAGGATGAAACAAAAAGAAGATGAAATCTTGGAAAACTATTTGGAAAGGTTTTTATTTAGTGTCAGGAAATCCAAGCATGGTACTCTAAGTGAAGACTCTATGAAGCTGATTTTTCTAAGGGGAATCAATGATGATTGTGTTGACTCCTTAGATCTAATGGGAGGAGGAGATATTACTCAATTTCAATGGGATGATATCAAAAAAATCTATCAAAAGTACTCAAGAGCTGCAACAAAAAGGGGAAGACACTATAGGCCTAGTTCTTCAATTGCAAAGTCATCTTCAATAGTTTCAAGAATGGAAATAACTCATCTGTTGAAGGATTTTAAAGAAGATATAATTAATCATATGGCTACCCAATTGGATACACTTCAGGAAAAGAAGAAGCATGAGGAGGCAAAGGCTATGCTTACTGAATTTTGTCCTCATTATCGACAAAAGAAGAAGGACTATAGATCCATACTGTTAGCTAAAATTGATATCCAATAGAGTTCCCCAGATTTCAAGCCTGTCTATGGAGATGATGAGAAAATCTGTTATGTTTCACAATGAAGGCCTTGGCCTCCAAGACAAGGTATGCCACAAGATCCATTGTCATTTTCTAATCTTTATATGAACTTCAATGCACAAAACAATCAGTGGCAACCTCCATATTCCTAAAATTTTGGAAATTATACTCCTCGGTATTGGAATAACTCTCAAAAACCTTAGCCTAATTATCATAGTCCCTCATCTTAATGGAAGCAGCCACAAGGGAATTAGTCTCCCCTTGAATAACTAGAAATAGTCACAACAATGGAGAGGAGGACAGCAATGGGCAAACCAATCATTAGGTTTCCTGCAGCCACAACAATAGTCCCAATAGTCAGCTTTAATGCCACTAGCTCCTAATGCCACTCCATCCAATCCAAGCCAACTGCCAACTCAGCCTGTGCCAAATCCAAAAAATAAACCACAACAACAACATCAATTTTTTTTTACTAATCCTAATAACTATCCTGCATACTCTCTTAATATAAGAGATATTCATTTGCGGTCAGGGACAACATTTCCTACTCCATCTCCTCTAGTCATAATAGAGTTTCTATCAAAGGAGAATACTCAAGAAACCATATAGTAGTCTGAAATTCCAAATACACCTATAAGAACTCCCCTATTTCCTCAAATATTGCAAGTAGAAGTGTCTAGGAAGTAGGATGATATAGCTTTTGATCTTATTGATCAATTGAAACATATATGTGTCAAGATCCCACTATTTTAATCTATTAAAGACATTCCCATATATGGAAAAGCTGTTAAAGAGGCATGTTTGAAGAAACCTGGGAGAAAGAAAAAAGACCCAAAAATAGTGCATGTAATAGGGCAATTGGTTGATATTATGTTAGGAAAAATTGATGTCCCTAAATATTCTGACCTAGGTAGCCCTATTGTCAAGGTAGTTATTAATGGAACTCAAATTAAAAATGCCTTGATAGACTTAGGAGAAGCCATAAATGTGATGACTAAGGATGTCATGCAGCAAATCAACTCTACTAGTCTTAGATCAACTCCAATGGTCGTGCAACTTGTTGATAGCTCTATTGTTTGGCCTGAAGGGATGGTTGAAGATATTTTTGTCACATTAGATTCTTGGGAATATCCGCCTAATTTTATAATCCTCTCTCATAAGGAAACATTAGGTGGATATCCAATTATTTTGGGAAGACCTTGGTTGGCAACAACTAATGCATATATAGGTTGTAGATCAGGAGATATGACAATTTCAGATGGTATTACTACCAAAACACTTGCACTCTATTCTCCAGCACAACCATAACTTGATCAAGAGAGAGTACTATGGCCAGACATAGGAGAAGAAGTAGAGGAAATTAATTTTGTTCAACAACTAATGATGTTAGCAAGGGAACCATTCATAGCACTTCAAGAGGATGATACAGTACTCTCTAACATCATAAGAAATCATTATGGAGTAGCTCAATAGTCATTGGGTATACCAGTAAGTCCTCTGTATACTCTTCTTCCATGTGTAGGCTCTTTAGATTCTCCTATATCCACATACATGTTTCACACATTGCTACCACAAGAGATTCAAACCTTTTGTCTATCTGAAATATCTAATGTTGAGTCAGTAATTCAAATAGAAGTTGTTGCAGAAAGAAATCTAAATATCAATAGTCAATTAGTAGTAGATCAAAGATTGTCATTAACAGAATTACTCAAAGCCCAACAACAAGCTTTCGCATGGGATTATCATGACATGAAAGGATTAAAACCTACATTGTATACCCATAGGATTTATATCAGAGAAGATTGTAAACCAATTAGACAGCCTCATCGAAGGATTAATCCTGCTTTAAGGGAAATAGTTAAAGAGGAACTACAAAAGTTGTTTCATGTAGGATTCATTTACCCTATTTTAGATAGTCAATGGGTTTCTCCTTTGGTCATAGTTCCAAAGAAAGGAGGGAAATGTAGAGTTTGTGTGAACTATAGGGAGCTCAACATTGCTACCAAAAAGGATCACTTCCCACTTTCATTTATAGATCAAGTGTTAGACTCTCTAGCAGGTAAGTAATACTTTTCATTTTTGGATGGGTTTAGTGGTTATAATCAGATCAAAATAGCTTTGGAAGATTGGAAAAAAAAAAACCTTTACCTGGCCTTGGGGCACATATGCCTATTCAGTCCTTCCTTTTGGTTTATGTAATGCTCTTGCAACCTTTCAAAGGGTTGTCCTCAGTATATTTTCAGATATATCCCAGGATTGTATGGAATTTACATGGATGACTCTACTACTTATGAGACTACATTTAAGGAGGCATTACAAAATCTGACCAAAGTGTTGCAATGGTGTGAAGATCACAATTTATCCCTAAACAGTGAAAAATGATTTATGATGATGCAAGAAAGAATAGTGTTGGGGTATCAAATTTCTCAATCAGGTATTCAAATAGATCCAACTAAAATTGAAGTAATAATTTCTCTTCCTTCCCCTCTCAAACAAAAGGATGTAAGAATTTTTCTAAGCCATGTAGAGTACTATAGGAGATTTATCAAGGACTTTAGTCAAATAGCAAGGCCATTGTATTCTCTATTAATAAAGGAAGTTGAGTTGGAATGGAAAGTTGCAAGTGAAAAAGCATTTTCTAAACTAAAAGAAGCCTTAACCCAAGTCCCTGTGCTTAAAGGACCCGATTGGTCATTTCCCTTTCACATTCATACAGATGCATCCGATTTTGTAATAGGAGCAGTTTTGGGGTAGAAGCAAGGAGTTTTGGAAAATGCAATTTATTATATTAGTAAAAATTTGTAAGGACCAGAACTAAATTATACTATTACTAAAAAGGAAATGTTAGCTATCATCTATGCCCTCAATAAGTTCAGACACTATATAACTAGATATCAAATCTTTGTGCATACTGATCATGTAGCCATCAGGTGTCTCATGAACAAAAGCTCCATTACAGGTAGATTGGTGAGAGGGTTGTTGTTAATGAAAGAGTTTGATATTACTATCATAGATAAACTAGGGAAAGCAAATGTAGTGGTAGATTTTCTGTCAAGGATTCAAACACCAGACAATGTTGAGGTCATTGATGATTCTTTTCCAAATGAGCATTTATTTTCCATCACTTTGAATATTCTATGGTACGCTGACATAGCTAACTACCTAGAAACTAACAAGATACCACCACATTTCTCACCCAAAGAAAAAAGATTGCTGGTAGAAAAGAGTTTCAACTTCTCATGGATAGCAAATTGCTTATTTTAGATAGGGCCAGATCAAGTTATGAGGTGTTGTGTAAGGGAAGATGAGACATATGATATACTTCACGCCTATCATGATGAGCCTTGTGGAGGTCAGTTTGCAACCAAAAGAACAACTCTCAAGATATTAACCACAGGGTAATATTGGCCAACCTTGCACAAGCATGCAATTAAATACACTAGGAAACGTGACAGATGTCAAAGAATGGGAAGACCAATTTAGTCTGATGAAATGCCTCTACACCCTTAGATGGTTGTTACACCATTTGACAAATGGGGCCTAGACTTTGCTAGGAGAATTGATCCATCATCAAATGGTCGCTCCTACATTCTTGTTTGTACCGACTATGTTACTAAATGGGTAGAGATCAAAGCCTTCAAGCATGCTAGACATAATAAGGTAGAAGAATTTTTATATGAAGAAATCATCACTTGGTACAAAGTTCCTACAGAAATAGTAATAGATCAAGGGGCACAATTCACTTCCACTCTAATCATAGCCCTGGTTAATGAATACAATGTCAGGCATAGGAAATCCACTCCTTATCATCCACAGGCTAATGGACAAGTAGAGATCACTAATAGGGAGCTTGAATCAATATTGACCAAAATAGTAGCACTTAATAGAAAAGATTGGTCTAGTAGATTATTTGAAGCTCTATGAGCTTATAGAACCATCTCGAAAACTATAATAGGGTTTACACCATTTGAAATGGTCTATGGGACAAAAGCAATGATGCATGTAGAGTTTGAACATAAAACTTTGAGAACAATTATTTCCTTAGATATGACTCTTTCTGTAGCACAAGAAGCAAGTCTCCTACAACTTAATGCCTTTGATGAGATAAGAAAGTCCACCCTGTAGCATACTGAATCTGTTCAAAACCAATGCATGAAATGGAATGATTGCTATATCAAAGATAAATCATTCAAGCCAGGTGATTGGGCTCTTCTCTATGATTATAGCTATAAAGATAATTTGGGAAAATTACATACATAGTGATTAGGACCTTATGATATAGTTGAAACATTGTCTAATGGTGTTGTCTGATTATCTACAATAGATCATGTTAAGTTTAAATTTTTACTCAATGGTCATCGGCTACACTTATACCATAAACCTCTAAGAAAAGATGACTTTCTACAACATTTTTCCACTACCAAGCATGCCAAGATTCTTGCAACAACTGTCGGTGGCTTTGTTGTCACCACTCCATCTTAAAATATTTTCTGCATGATCATAATAAATACTTTCGCATCTGGAAGGAGTAATTTCCTTCATAATAAATATTCCATTCCATATTCACTCATTTCTTTCCTTTCACTCCATCCATTTTCACCTCATTTTCCATGCATGGTGGCTCAATGTCTTCAAGCTGCAGTCATTCTTGCATGATCTCACATATTCTCATGTGTATTTATTTTCATTGCATGTATATAATTAAACCATATTAACTATAATTATGATATTTTGCATACTGTCCTTTTCTTCGGTCCTCCTCCGCATGTGTGGAGACCTATCAAACCTTAGGTGATATCTTGTATTCTACTTGTTTGTCTGCTTAGAGTTATTTTTTAGATTGCAGCTAGGTTCCGACCAAGTAAAGGCACATTGAGTATATTGTAGTGCAGAACTTAGTGCAGAAATTGGGTAGATTTATGCCATTATAGAGTTGAAAGTGTTATCACTGCAATGGGTGGTCTACCTATTCATCATGAGCCGACAATCCATGAAGTTCTTCTTTAGGACTAGGATTGTGAACCAATATTCTGTAACAGTGGATGGCTAGATTATTTTATGAAGCTGATAGAGTTTAATGAAGAAATTGTGAGGGAATTTACCCGCACACTTTCAAATGGAGAAGCTCATCTAGAAGGTTTGAGAGTGGTGGTTATAGAGGAGCGGATAACAGAGGTAACTAGGTTACCAATAGATGGGGAGAAGTACTCAGAAAGCAAGGACACAGGCAGTGCAAGAGCAGAACTTACACATCCAGGAGACCCCCCATTAGTAGTAGATAGACAAGGAACTAGGTGAGAATCTCTTCTGCCTAAATGGAAAACAATAGCATTGTATGTTTTAAAGTATTTAACCTATGAAGGAAGGTTCTCGTGTCTATATTCCCATCACTTCAACCTCCTAAGTCATCTATGCCATGGAAGAAGGATGAATTTTCCAACCCTATTGTACAACCTTCTTTCCATAAGTGCAACAAAGACCCAGAAAGGTAGGCCTCGCTCTGTTTCTCATCATTGCCTAATTAAGCTATTAGTTGAAAGATCTTTGAGAGATGTCTCTCCAATTATTTGGAATGAATTTGTTGAAATTAGAATGTTTAGGGTAGAGAACATGGTTATAGAGAACCCACTTCCATCTCAGAAACAAGAAAATTTGGAAAATCCCATCACTCCAAGCTCCTAAGTCATCTACACCATTGATGAAGGATGAATGTTTCGGGCCTATTGTACAACCTTCTTTCCATAAGTGCAACAAAGACCCAGAAAGGTAGGCCTCACTCTATTTATCATCATTGCCTAGTTAAGCTATTAGTTGAAAGATCTTTGAGAGATGTCTCTCCAATGCTTTGGAATGAATTTGTTGAAATTAGAATGTTTAGGGTAGAGAACATGGTTATAGAGGAGCCACTTCCATCTTAGGAACAAGAAAATTTTGAAAACCCCATCATTTCAAGCTCCTAAGTCATCTACACCATGGAAGAAGGATGAATGTTCCAAACCTATTGTACAACCTTCTTTCTATAAGTGCAACAGAGACCCAGAAAGGTAGGTCTCACTTTGTTTCTCATCATTACCTAATTAAGATATTAGTTGAAAGATATTTAAGAGATGTCTCTCCAATGCTTTGGAATGAATTTGTTGAAATTAGAATGTTTAGGGTAGAGAACATGGTTATAGAGAAGCCACCTCCATCTCAGGAACACGAAAATTTGGAAAACCTTGAAAACCCGGTTCCCGTCTTGAACCCTCATCCTCCATGATATCATCAAAACAAAATATTCCTATAGCAAAGGAACCCTTACAAGAAGAAGCTATAGTAGGGGTTCCTTCTCAAAGTCTAAGCAAAACTAGGGCTGCCACATGAAAGGAAAAGGGAAAAGAAAAATAGGTTGACATGGAACATAAGGAAGAGAAAAGTAAAAGTGAGAATTTACCCCCTCCCGCGGCCAAGAAAAGACAAGTTGTAAAACTAGTTCCTCCAGTTACCATTGAAGTGGTTGAAGATTTGGCTACAAGAAGTAGTCCTATAGCTGAAAAAGGAAAAACTCGAAGAAGTAGTGGTAGGCTCCGTAAAAAGATTAAAAGCCAAGACCAATCAGCAGAGCCAAATATTACCATCCTGATTAACTCCCTAGAACAAGAACAACACGGTCCACTTCACAATGATAGCCCTCCTTCTCCACCTAATGAACCTCAAATGGAACATGAAGAAGAGGAAGAACTACAAAATATGGAGGAAGAACAGGAACTATAGCTTCAGGAAGGAGGGGAACTTCAAAATATTGAGCAGCCTCAGAAAGAAGTAGGTTTTGAAAGACTGGACAACTTAGCATCTATTGTAGAACAGGTTATTGAAGCAGGGAGCAAAGTTGAAAAGAGGAAACCTAGGGCACCTATTCATAGGCCACCTACTTCCCTTACTAGTCATGCGGTGGGACATGCTCTTTATGAGGATTGGGAATCAGAAAAGGTAAAAATATATATGATAATCGACTGGCAGAAGAAAATTATTGAACAAAAGGATGAGGAAATAGCCTAGCTTAAAGTCATAAATAGCTTTTAGATTCTCAATAAAATTATTCCAATCTCCATTATAGTCCCTTTAGATAAGTAATATTGCCACATAATTAAGTTTCCCCAACGTTAATTTAATACACTGAAAAATAATAATATTCTGCTTAAATTAAAATATTTCAACTATTTTAATTAAGTCATTTATTACTGCTTAAAATTTTAAACTAAAACTTACTCCCTCTATTTAATTCAATTTAATCTATACTTAAGATGTGCTCAAATTAATTTAACTAAGGTATGATTAAGCCCACTTGCTTTTATTTATTCCAAAAATAATCTCCACTAAATAAATATTTAATCCTATAAAAATTCTTTATTCTTTAGCTACAACTTTCTATTTCTTAATTACATATATGTGTATATAAATAATTATAATTATTTATATAAACACATATATTGAAATATAAATATTTAAACAATGTAATATTTTCTTTCTAAATTTATTTAGACCAAACCATGCAAACCCTAGTTAGGGGTTTGCATTATAAAATCTTCCTAAGATTAAATTTTTTTTTATTAAATCTAATATCATTACCCTAGCCCTACTCGGGCTAGGGTTTTATACTTATATTTTTTTTTGATTAACCATTTTCTTTTAACAGGGCTGAATTGATAACCCCCGAGCGGCGGCCATGGCGGAGGAGGGACGCAGTTTGAATGGTGGCAAAAATGATAGAGGCAGCCGATGGGGGCTTGCTCCCCACAAGGACGGCGGCACCGTCGCTGTGGGTCGCCACCCACAGTGGAGGCCGAGGCCTTCTATTGTGGGTTGTGGCCCACATTGGTGGCTGCGGTCGCCACTGGGGAGCCCACGCCCACTGTGCGGAGGGGGCCAAGCCCAACAAAAAGTTTTAAATTATATTTTTTTAATTTAAAACAAATTTTAATTTTTTTTTTTCTTTCAATTTATTTTTTTTTATTTTTTTTTTAAATATAATTATATATTTATATATATATATATATATATGTAAGCATTTCTATATACATGCAGGCATAAATACATTATTTTTTTCATGATCACTTATAATAGTGCATTTTATATAAATATATATAGAATTATATACATGTAATCTGCATGTGAATAAAATTATATATTTATATAAATATATATTTTTTTTATGACAGCAATTTTGAAATAAATAGGTCCTAGTATTTTGATTTTAGATGAAAAAGAAATAGATGGGCTAATAATTTTCAAATTCATTTACAGCAAGGGTATACTTTTCTAAGCAATAATTTTACAGGTGTTTTATTTCTACCTTTAGCTATATACATGTTTAGATTTTATTAGTTTTACCAGCAACTAAATAAATCTAGGTTTTCTCTAAATAAAAACTATAACAGATTGTGATTTTTCCTTTTTCTGAAATAAATAAATTTACAGATTCTACAATTCCTACAATAGCTAATTAGATAATAAATTTTAATAAAATCTATCAACAACTAAATCTCATATTTTCTATAATTAAAATGAAAGACAAAATCGCAGATAAAAAGGAAATCACAACATTTAAATAAAAATGACTTTTATATTTCCGTGGGCTATTCCATGCAATTCAAAGGCATTTCTTTTCAAATAAAAAGAAGAATACATTTAGCTTATTTCATTTCAAAAAGTATTCCGCAAATTTACAAGGTATTTTCTTTATCTAAATAACAAATAACATAATCCCATGTCTTTATTTCTATTTTACAATCAGCCTCTCATTTCAACGAATGAGGATATATTTTTCTTTTAAAACTAATAATTACATCTGCAAATAATTTTCTGCAACAAATAACTCCTGCAACCTTCCACTTGTCCTATTCCTTTCTCTCGACAATCCTGCATGCTAAATCAAAACCATGACCATGGAGTGCTCACCTCCCAACCTAGGCTAATTGGTAGCCACCCCCGAGCTCAAAGAACCAAGCCCTAGACGGGAAACAAACATACAAACACAAAGGGACAGAATGCACACAAATTCAAACATACTCCCATCCCGGCTACACTGCACCACACCTTGGTGATGACCTTTTTAAGGGCGGTAGTGGACCAAATACCCTGAGGAGATCTGCAAGTATGGAAAACATGTAGCCACCTCATGGCACACCAAATACATCAAGAATAGCAACCCCTTATTCCTTATGCCCCCCAAGGCATTCAAGCCTTATTTCCCTCCTTATGACCCCCATTGCACAAACAGGCCATGCAGCAAGGGTCACAGAAAATCCTTTGTGATCGCTCTCATAACGAGAGTCTCTCACTCGAGGGCTGTCACTACTACCACCCACAAGATCCTCCTCTCTCCCAAGAGTAAGAGGTCTTGAAGACTCCCAAAAACACATACAATACATAATACAAAATACCAAATGAAATTCCCAAAAGGACATACAAGGAAGCAAATCTTTTACACCAATATACTTTCAAACACATGCAAAAAGAAGCCATTTTAAGAAGAATACAACCAACCTTAATTTGCCCAAAGGTAGGTTAGTTTTGTTGAGGATGAGCTGCCCAATTCCACAGTTCTTCTCCTTCTACCCTTAGCCAAAATTCTCTATTCAAAATCTAGTCTATTCTTTTCAAAATTTCTCATCTCCAAAAATGGAGAGTGGGTGATTACCCACAAATTTTCTAATTCTTACTTAAGAAGCCCATTGTGAGAGTTCTCACAAGTTTCTAAAAACTAAAGAGGAAGGTAAGATAGAATGGGAAAGGGAACTCTCATTCGAAAAGGAAAGTTTACAACTGGGTTCAATCTTCTAATTTCAATTTTCGCACAACTTAGAAAAGTCAACTTTTAGGGTGTCAAAAGGGTCACTTGGGAGTAGAAACTTGCCTTAAATTACCCCTAACCCTTAGGTATATCTTATGGGCTTTAGGAAACCCTATTAAACTACCCCTAGTTGTTCATTTAACCCTTTTTAAACCCCTCTAAAGTTTATTTTCGGGTCAAACCTATGTTGACCGTCCCAAAGATTCTCTACCCAAGGTATTTATGATATCACGTTACATTAATTGAAAACAACTATAGTTGAACACTTTCCCACCAAGAGACAAAAATAAAAATTCAAACTTAAATCCACACATGTGTCAAGTGACACAAAGAAAACACTTTTACAATTTAATAAATGAAATCATCTCTTGTGGATTTTACACAAATCAATTAAATAGAACTCAACACACATGCATCATATACTATTACAAATAAAATACAACACAAATGGGGTGTTGTCTCTCCAAATAGACAAACCTTAGCTTACGAACATACATAGGTCTAGGTTTGGTTCTCTGTAATATTCCCATGGTCACATGGATAACTTCCTATGCATCTCAATTTACACATTAGTAACTTTCAAATATCCACATATAATATAAATTACAGGAATAATAATATGCATCATCACTTGCATACAATTTACATCTGAACAATTTAAATACATCTTTTATGCAAGCAATTTCACATAAGCAATTCATCCTAATTCTCATAATGTTGATCCACACTTAAACATACATCAAAATTCTATTATCATAGTAAAGTCCTACAAATTCAGTAATCACATTTATCACCGCAATTTCATCTTATTCAAAAATCATGTAGTGTTCTATCTCATAAAGCATATAAATAAATCATCAATATATAGCAATGTTATCCAAATCCTGAAATCATATAAGTTCTAAATATCAAAATGCATCAAAATAAAGTATCTGTAATAGTCTCAATATAAAAACCACTAAAATGTTAGACTGAGTCGAGGTGGGGCCTCACATAGTCCAACGCTGGAATAACCTGATAGATGAGTTAAGACAATCTGAGCCACACTCTGTGCAAAAATACCATGCAACATTAAATAGAGCACCCAAGTATATGTACTTTTGAAGAACAAAGGGATGAGATTGGCTACCTCTCAATGTTTAGCCTCCAATCCTCCTATGGCCACTGAAGGGATGCAGGGACAGTGACCCACCATAGAATTAAGCAGTAGAACATACCAGGTGGAAGAGATTGGAGAAAATGAAAGGATTATACTAGAGCTTATCTATAGGCAGTTCTGGATAGGTTACTCTAGGCAATTTCCGAATCAATGCCAGAATCTAACATTTTCTTGTTGCTAGAGGATCAGCAAGAAGCTAGGTTAGGGGGAGATGATGAGCCTAAATAATGACTCTATTTTGATAGATTTTTTATATGATAGTCCTGTCTAGGTCTTATGATTAGATGAAATTTTGATTATAATACTCTCTTAAGTTGATACCTTTTAAGTGTTTTTGAAACTGGTTTAACTTATACCTAAGGATGTTATATAATGGTTTTAAATGATCTATCTATGCAAATGTCTAAAATCAATTATAAATATGGTTTACATTATATCATGTTAGCATTAGTATATACACATGTTTTTTGTGCACATTAATATCATGATGCAGGGTCAGTAAAGGTGAACTAAAGACTAAATGGTAGTTTAAAGGAGCATCAAGTATATGACCGCAATGCAGACCCAATCAGAGAAATGCAGTAATGATTGAAACCACTTGATCGGTTCTTCAACAGATGGATTTATGAAAACATTTATAATTATTCTTTGTGGAGCTTAGATCTAGGAAGCGAGTCATGCTATATTTTCTTAGTTGTACGACAAATGTTGTTCTTTTTTCCTACATTGACTTCTTCTTCTTCTCTTGTTAATAAATCTTGTTCACCTATTCTATAGGAATGTGCTCGATCAGTTAGAAGTTTGTTATAAGTTTTCCTATAAATGAAGGGATCTCTCTCCTCTCAGGGATAGTGGAGAATGACCATAATATTTTGTAATACGCAGTCTTCTAGTATTTATATATTTTTCACAGTCAAGATGAAATAAAGAGATCGATATGATTTTGAATGATTAAATAATTGTAATCTGAAGTTCTGGAGATACTCACTCAAGGGGGCCCACTTGGTGAGTAATCCTTTGTATGTTTCAGTTAGTTTCATACTTTTGTAGTAGTTGTTTCTGCAATTGTCTATTCCTACAACCATTGGAAATAGATCTTGTGTCTATTCCTGCAACCACAACAGTAGAGTAGTTCCTGCTGCTCACCAAAACATTATCATTTAATAGTAGTTGTTTAAAGTAATTTCCAATTGTAAGATTAATTATTAGTTCTTTAAGAGTCTGTGTGTTTACTTTAGAAGAATTTCCTTTCCTGCATTAATATAGAATGGTTGCAATATGAACTTGGTGCACATACAGTGCTGACCCATTTCAAGTTTACATCCATGGTTGATAAATAAATGAGCCTTTGCCATAGGAAAGTTATCTATTCAAGGATATTCAATCTCTAAATTGTGGTTTATTACCTCGTTGCCATTCCAATTGTGAGGACCAACACCAATGTTTATTACTTCTATTGGTTCTATTAGAATAGCAGATCTCTCCTAAAAATATGCAAGGAGGATGTCAAACTTTCCATCTTCTGGTGCCTCAAAGATGTTTTCACCATCAGATACATCCTTTATTTTTCCTCTTGATTGATCTAGTGTTGGCATGAAATGGTTTTCAGCACTATTTCTTTTTCCTTGTTTTATTTAAATTTTGTGACTGGAAAGTTTGGCATTCTCTTGACTGCAAGAAATATTACTTGATTCTGTGATGGAAGATATCTTAGGAATTATGGTTTCGATATAATTAAGATATATAGCTAACTCATGGTCATTGGAAAAGACATCCAATTCAGTGTTTTCTAGGTTATCCCAATCAATTAGTTATGGATGAAGAAGGGGTAAGTCATAGTAGTCATCAGTCTTAGGTGCTTCAAGGTTCAGTACATAATAGCCATAATTTGACATAGAGTAGGTAATGTCATAGATATAATGTTCTTGAGGATAGTCTCTCCCAATTGTTCTCCAATTAGTTCTAACAAAATCAGTATTGGTATTTTGTAGTACACACTCAAATGACTCTTCATTTGACGTTTGTCCCTTAAACAAATGAATTATATCAACACACACATATTTCATACTACAAGTCCCTTCTTGATTAATTTCAATAGATTCATTTTTATTTTGAAGTTGACATACTTGTGCACATGATATAGAGGATTATTTTGATAGCTTTTGTCTTCTCTCGAACTTAGCTTCTTCTAGACTAATAGTCAATCCTACTTGACTATCTCTTAGTTCTTCTATGGGTATTCCATACCTTGGTATATCTTGCTCCTCATTTGATAGAAATATGATATTTCCTGATGCTTGATCCATATATATTTGTGTTTCTTGTGGTGTTACTTCTTGGTATTTTTCATCCTCTTTCTTTTGTTGTCTTATATATGCCTCTTTTCTCTAGATTCTGAGTTCTTCTTGTCTTCTTTCTAGCTCTATCTTTTATTTTGTAAAAGACAATTCTTCATTTGTGATAGATTCTTGTTCTTCACTTGATATACTAGATGATATATCTAGACCCCATTCTGGTGTAGAGGCACCTAAGCACACAAGCATATCAGGAGGTCAAAAGTCATAATATGAGCAATTTTATTGTATTTGAGTCACTCATAATGTATTAAGGTTATTTGAGTCCATTGAATCATAATATGTAAGGATAAATGAGACATTTTGTCCAAGTATATCATATTTTGTCCATCTTGAAGTGTTAAAATTGTCCATGTAAGGGTTAGAGTCATTTAAGTCAAAAATGCAAAAATTGTAAAACTTGCAAAGTTGCAACATTGCCAAAAAGTGCAACAAAAGTGTAAAAATGAAATCCATTGGTCATGAGGTGGTTAGATTAGTTATAAATTAGTTGGAAATGGTTTATAAAACCTTTTTTTTTCAAAATCAAGAGGGTATATCAGTTTGGAGGGGATTTGACAAAGATTATCCATCAAACCCTCAAACTGTCATGAGGTTTTAAGGAGTCTGTGGCTATCATAGATCCATGGAGGATCACATTTGGTGTAATTTTTATATGTATATGTTATTTAATTATATATTAATTAAATATATTTTAGATGAATCCTTTATTATGCATTTGTGTGGAGTATTTGGCAAGATATGTTTGTTTTTACAATAATTGTCAAAACCTTGCCAAGGGTTACCCATTTTGGGGAAAATGCTCATAAATTTTGATGTAAATGTTGGCTTTGGGTGACATTTGGAGAGAGCTTGTGTGACTTAGTAATATAAATTTTTACTGAAGTTATTTTCTTTAGGATCAATATTTAAAAATTTATTGATGACTGTTTGTTAAAGTTCATGGTGAAAGGCAGATTGGTGAAGGCAGTAGCAATCCGGTTGCAGCATTTGGTGTGGTCACATGAAGAATAATAATGACAAAAGGATATATGTTTTGGAAATTCCTCTAAATCCTCTTTTTCATTTCTTTTTGTCTTACTTAATTTGGTTAAGAATTGAATAATTTGTGATATTTTTGGTGAAAACGGTTTTTAAGGGATGAAACCCTGAACTAGGGTATTCCATGGCAAATAAGAATTTATTCTCTCATGTTATGGTGAATGTTATGATTTGAAATATTGAATGAAGGTCTATAGAGATGGAATATAACCTTTGAAACTATTTTGGATTTTACAAGAGTGGTTGATATTTTTATATGCTTCTTGATTCAAGTTTAAAGTTTTGTATTAGTTTTGGGTTAGTAATGCCCTTGAATGAAAGTTTTATGGTTTGTGATAGATGCTCTGCATCAAATTGGTATCAGAGCACAACAAAATATCTAGGCTAAGAGAGATGTTTGTGTTTTTTGTTATGGATGAGTTTTGGTTATAGGTGCTTGTCTATCTAGCTGCAAGAGGAAGTTGGTGTTGTGTGAAGACAGACAAGGAATATCTGTCAAGGGCCAAAGTGATGGTCCAAGGCCATGGGATGGTCCATTGATTTCCAAAAGAATAGGGAGAGAGGAAAAGAAGATAACTCCTAGGTGAGGCACAAAGGTTATTGGTGAGTTGATTCAACATGGAGAGGTGGACTTATGGTTGGTAAAAGCATTTGGATGGCAGCCACTACAAACTCTATTGGTCGTAGTCACAAAGCGATTGTTCGAGAAGGAAGCAGCAGCATAAAGAGGCATAAAGAGGTAAAGATGAAGACAAAGGTGAAAATTTCACTCAAAATTTTTCTTGTAGGTCATTTTACCCATGTTTCCAATGGACTTGGAAACTTTTCAAGGTTGGGAGTATGGTGCAGAGGCACCTAAGCACACAAGCATACCAGGAGGTCAAAAGTCATAATATGAGTAATTTTATTGTATTTGAGTCATTCATAATGTATTAAGGTTATTTGAGTCCATTAAATCATAATATGTAAGGCTAAATGATCCATTTTGTCCAAATATATCATATTTGGTCCATCTTGATGTGTTAAAAGTGTCCATGTAAGGGTTAGAGTCATTTATGTCAAAAATGCAAAAAATGTAAAAATTGCAAAGTTGCACCATTGTCAAAAAGTGCAAAAAAAGTGTAAAAATGAAATCCATTGGTCATGAGGTGGGTAGAGTAGTTAGGAAGTAGTTGGAAATGGTTTATAAAATGATTTTTGGTCGAAATCAAGAGGGTAGATCAGTTTGGAGGGGATTTGACAAAGATTATCCATCAAACCCTCAAACTGTCATGAGGTTTAAAGGAATCTGTGGCTGTCATAGATCCATGGAGGATCACATTTTATGTATTTTTTATATGTAGATGTTATTTAATGATATATTAATGAAATATATTTTAGATGAATCCTTTATTATGCATTTTTGTGGAGTATTTGGCAAGATATGTTTGTTTTTACAATAATTGTCAAAACACTGCCAATGGTTACCCGTTTTGGGGAAAATGCTCATACCTTTTGATGTAATAGTTGGATCTGGGTGAAATTTGGGGAGATATTGTGTAACTGAGTAATCTAAATTTGTACTGAAGTAATTTTCTTTAGGATCAGTATTTAAAAAGTTATTGATGACTATTTGTTACAGTTCATGGTGAAAGGCAGTCTAGTGAAGGCAGTAGCAGTCTAGTTACATCATTTGGTGTGGTCACATGAGGAATAATAATGACAAAAGGATATATGTGTTGGAAAGGCCTCTGAATCCTCTTTTCAGTTATTTTTTTCTTACTTAATTTGGTTGAGAATTGAATAATTTGTGATATTTTTAGTGAAAATAGTTTTTAAGGGATGAAACTTTGAACTAAGGTATTCCATGGCAAATAAGAATTTGTTCTCTCATGTTATGGTTAATTTTATGATCTAAAATCTTGAATGAAGGTCTATAGATATGGAATATAACCTTTAAAAGTGGTTTGGAGTTTAGAATAGTGATTGATCTTTTTATATGCCTCTTGATTCAAGTTTAAAGCCTTGTCTTAGTTTTGGGCCAGTAATACCCTTGAATGAAAGTTTTATGGTTTGTGATAGATGCTCTACATCACATTCATAGTCATTTGAATCTATCTCTGAACCATTGTCTAGGATTACACCACTGTATCATACAAGAATATTGTATGGTGCAAATAGTTCTTTGATTTCTGCCATCTCTGCTTTTACTGCTTCTAGAATATCTTGTTCAAATTTAGCATTTGCTCGTATTCCTTGAACTTGTTTACAAGATTCTTCTTCTCTTTTGATTGCAAGTTCTTCTTGTTGTTTCTTATATTCTTCCTATTTTTTCTTAGTGGCTACTATTTCTACTGCTTGATGTAGCTTTTCTTGTCATTGTTCATGTTTAGGGACTGATTTCTTTCTCCACTTTGGTTGTTGATAATTATGTTGCTTTTGATTTGGTTTTGAATATCTAAGTCCTGATTTATCTTCTTTAGATTGCGAGTGAGGACATATAGGTTCTAAAATACCTTGATGTTTCTTACCAATTGGTCCTTTTCCTTCATATCCCATTTTTTGCATGATCTTATAACCATTTCCATATTGCTCTATGGGAATATTGACTTTGTAATTGTTTCTATAGTTTCATTTTCATCTTTGTATAACCAACAAAGAATGTCCTTGTCTTCAGTTTCTTCCGCAAGTGTTCCAGCTCTAACAAATGCTCCATTAAACATTTCTTTTGATTTTTCTGAGATCCAAGGTTGGATATTTGTAGGCTTTCCATATGATTCAGGTGAAAGTGGAAAATTATGCAAATAATATTTCCCATTCCTTCATCATTTAATTTGAGCTTTTTCTGGAAAGTTTCCCATAACTTTTCTTGAATTTCTTTGGTAGGATATACTGATTCTCTATTATGTGGAACTCTTGTATCTTGTGTTGGCTTTAGATTATTGCAATATTGGCTAGAGTCTACAATTATAGTGACCTCTTGTCCCCATGAGGAAACTTTACACATTGGTGATATGTAGAAGGAATTGCTTGCATGTTGTGAATCCATGGTCTTCCCAGAAGAATGTTATAAGAGAGATTCAAATCTAAAACCTGGCATAATGTATTCCTTTCCATAGGTCCTATTTTGATTGGTAACACCACAGTTCCTTTAGAAGAACACTCCTCTTCATCATAAGCCTTAATGGTTATTTTCTTCTTTGGATCTACTGCATTTTCTTAATATCCCAAAGCCTTTATTAAACTTAATGCACAAATGTTTAAGCCAACTCCACCATCTATGAGTACGCATTTGACATGAGTTTTATTTTTGGTGACTTCAACATGTAAGGGAGAATTGTGAGGATTTTGCAAGGATGTGTCATCATTTTCAGAAAATGGTTAGCAATGAGGAGCTATAAGGTGTCCCACCATGTTTTGGAATTGATCTACATCCAAGTCTTTTAAAATGGTTGTTTTTGTTAGAGATTTTTCCAAATTTTCCTTATGCATAGTTGAAACTTTGAGAAGCTCTAGAATTGATATTTCAAAAGGTATTCTTTGTAATTGTTCCACTAATCTATATTGTCATGAAGTGGAGGTTGATTCATTTGTTATACCTGGAAATGTGACCTTCGCTTTGCTTCTCATAATAACGCTGATTGGTTCTGAAGGTGTGTTATCTTTAACAATGATGACATTTACCACATCATCTTATGTATAAGTGTAGCTCACTTTGGCTTTGCTTTTGTCATCTTTTGATTTAGATTGTTCACCTTTTTCATAGTTTGGAAGCAAATTTTTGAAGGCTAGGTGGTATTTATTTGTCTTATGACTATCCACTATGATAGTTCCATTATCGATTAAATCTTGGATAAGGTGTTTCAATCTTTGATAATCATTAGTTTGGTGTCCTTTATTATCATTCCACCAATTTGGTTTGACTTGTGGTTCATAACTTCTTATTTCTGGTAAAATAATCAGTTTGTTTGCTAGAAGAGTTTTCAAAGCTGATTCTAAGGGTTATCTAATGTTTGTGAATTTTCTGCGAGGATTGGAGAAGAAAGACTTGGATTTATTGTTTTCTTGATTGTTATTGCTTGGGATTTGACTCGATAGATTAAATATTGGTTGTTGTTTCATAGAATTACTTTCATCATTTCCTCCACTTATGGCATTCCTATTCTTTGACCATAACTTGGTTTTGTCATTGTTGTTATTATTGTTGTTGTTGTTGTTGTTGTTGTTGTAAGAATTATTGTAAATGTTTAGCTCTCCTTTCTTTACCATTGCATCTTCTATTTTTAGACCATTCTCAATCATCTTGGTGAAAGAAGGAGGGCACTGCATTTTTAGATGATAACTCATTTCACTGATAAGATTATCAATGAATATGTCCATCTTTTCTTGATCGGGTACATCTCTTGGATACCTATTAAACATTTGTTTCCATCGTTGCAAGAAGATCATGAAAGACTCACCATTGTTTTGTTTAACATTGCATAAATCCAGCATTGTTATCTCATTCCTTACATTGTAGGAGTATTGTGAAATAAATCTATTCATGAGTTCTTCAATAGATTTGATTCTAGATGGTAATCTAAAGAACCATTTCGTTGATTGTCCATTTAAACTCCTAGGGAATAGATGCATCAGTTAAGTTTTGTCATGTGCAAATTCCATACTCATAGTACAAAATTCCCTAATGTGATCTTGAGGATTAAATTTCCCATCATATTTATCATATTTAGGGATCTTGCAATGCTATGGAAAAGGTATTATATTCAAACTTTTATCAAAAGGATATGGGCAGATATCTTCCAATGAATACTTCTTGGAGTTTGTTTCATTCTACATATCTTGTATTTGTTGTTGTAGAGTTTGCATTTGCTGAGTGAGATTTAACAACGAATTATCCATATAGTTTCTCCTTGTCTCTTCATAGGTTCTTCTATCACTCTACTCTCTTCTTGTGTCATCATGTTCTTTTCTTTTTTGTTCATGGATTTATTTGTTTATATCTTTGTTATTTGGATCATCTATTTTTTGAGTATTACTTGTCTCTACATCTTGTTTCAAGCCTTCTATGTTAAAGTTTGTCTTGTGGCAATATAGTTCCTGATTTTGCCAACATCAAAAGATATTTTTCATTTTGCTTTGCTAATAATTTTTGCACTAGTCTATCAAATTTGAAATCTTGCTCAAGGTCTCTAATGGTGTTATTGACCGCTTCTTCATCAACAGTCGTATACCCAAAAGTTTGGAATGTTGAATTATCTTCTTCTTCAATTTGTTTTTGTTGTTTTCTGAACTGTTCCTATTGAGCTCTAGTCCAAACTAGCATGTGATTGGTTTGAAATTTTTTAAGTTTTTGACCTTAAAAACAACTCAATAGGTGATTATTGGTTTAGGAAGGTATGCTTTGTTGATTTTACCACTGTTGTTTGTGTTAGGTCCCGGGGACAACTGAGAGGGGGTGGTGAATCAGTTGTCAAATAAATTTAAACCAAAAACAATTTAACCAACCTAATGCTTAGTACCGGTAAACTAGTTAAGTATGCCGGTAGATAGTTATAATAGTTAATTGCTATACTAGAAAGGATTAGGGCATGAAACATAAACACAAAGTCATCCACAACACATAACACCAATATTTGTACGTGGAAACCCTGTAAGGGGAAAAACCATGGTGGGAAACCTTACCCACAATCAGATGATGCTACTGCAGATAGTAAGTGTACATAAATGGGGTCTGCACATGCAGAAAGGCCAATAGCCTAGAGCTCACTGCTCAATCACAAAATGGGAGTCACACTGACTACAGTTGGATGGTTAAATCCAATAAGAATGTACTGCACAAAATAGCGATGTCTTCATATGCTAGATTCAGTACCAATGTAATGCTGATATGGTTTCACAAAAACCTAGCTTCACCTTCAAATGATGTCTTCGTGTATAGCTTTGCTTAATCTTGCATATACCTTCACACAATCCTTTTTCGTATTCTACATTTGATCTTACAAATAAGCTCTTACATTTATACCATAACCTAAGACCAATTTTAGTCGGTCGGCTCTACAAGATATTACAATAAAAACTTTTTACAAATAATACAATATCCGATGCAATAACCGATTGAACATGTCGGTTTAATGCATTTACAACAATAATTAATCATCTCTATAGCATGCCATGTTGATCTGGAAAAGATAAACTTGTTGGTGTAACCCTAGACCTATTTGCCACTAACAACAAATATGCAACTAAGAATATACCAATGAATAAAACTCTAGGATAAGATGTCCAGATGATGTCTTCGACATTACCAAGTGTTTTCCATGCCATTCCAAGTGTCGGTGATCATTATATCTTGCTGGTGTACCATATACCAGTAATTGTGCAATAGTTACTTGCTTGCCGGTGAATGTTGTTGGATCTCCAAAGTGCTAATGTTTTAGTAGGTGTTGACGTCAATGACAAAACCATACCAAAATACCAACAATCTCCCCCTTTGGCATTGATGGCAACACAAGATGGAAAAACCATCAAAGTGCCAAAACAGAAATGCCAAGTATTAAAAACCAACAATCTCCAAAAAGATCATAACCAGAAATAATAGAGTAATAATCTCTCCTAAACATCAATCTCTACCCTTGGGAGCAACATGTGTTTTCCAAAGTTTTTCCATACTAATCTCTCCAAAAGATAATAAAGATAATGTGTTTTTCCATAGATATCTCTCCCCCTTTGACAACAAATGCCAAAGTTACAATAAAACCAAGTTCATATACAAAATACCAACCAATTCAATATATCAACTACTCCCCTTGAGAAGTAGCTTCCTCATAAAAGATCGGAAAAAAAGATTTCTCTGTTAATTCTGTCGGTTGATGACAATCATCAACTGTCTAAGTCTCTACTGGTGGTGGTATGACTCCAAGCTGATCTCTAAGATATTCAAAAGTCTCCTTAGGCAAAGGTTTAGTGAAAATTTCTACAATCTTCTCTTTAGTATTCACATAAACCAGTTTTATCTCCTTTGCTTCAACTTTTTCCCTTATAAAATTTAGTTTGATAGAAACATGTTTGGTTTTAGAATGTAATACCGGATTCCTAGATATATCAATTGCTGCAGTGTTATCACAATAGATAGTAATAGGTTCCTTGCATTTTACCTTTATGTCTTTCAACATTTGCTTAAGCCATAGTACCTGTGTACAGTTAGTTGCTACTGTAACATATTCTGATTCTGCTGTTGATAAAGATGCACAACTTTGTTTCTTACTCAACCAAGAAACTAGTCTATTTCCAAGAAAGAATGCTCCACCAGTGGTGCTTTTTCTATCATCCACATCTCCTGCCCAATTTGCATCTGTGTGTGCACATAATTCAAAGTTTTCATCTCTAGGATACCATAATCCAAGATTTATAGTGCCTTGTAAGTACCAAAAAATCCTTTTTACTGTTGATTCATGATTTTCTCTAGGATTACTTTGAAATCTTGAAACAATACATACTGCATTCATAATATCAGGTCTGGTTTGTGTCAAATACAGTAAACCTCCTATCATAGATTTGTATCTAGTTGGATTAACAGGTGTAGATTCACCCCTTTGTGATAATTTGTCATTTTTTGTCATAGGTGTGCTTACTAGTTTAGAGTTCTCCATCCCAAATTTCTTTAGTAACTCTTTTAAGTATTTGGATTGACTCAAGAATATACCTTTATCAGTTTGTGAAATCTACAATCCTAAAAAGAATTTTATTTCTCCTATCATAAACATTTCAAATTCTTGCTGCATTTTAATAGAAAATTCCTTACATAATCCATGTTCTCCTCCAAAGATTATATCATCAACATATACTTCTATAATCAAGATGTCATCATTAGTTACTTTATAATATAAATTGTTGTTTGCATTTCCTTTAGTTAAACCAATCTTTAAAAGATACTTATCCAATCTTGCATACCAAGCTCTTGGAGCTTGTTTTAGTCCATACAAAGCTTTCCTTAACCTGCATACAATATCATTGTCATCTGTCAAAGAAAATCCATCAGGTTGTTTAATGTATACTTCCTCTTCAAGATCTCCATTCAAAAATGCACATTTAATATCCATTTGATAAACTTTGTAGTTCTTGTATGTTGCAAAAGCCAAAAATAATCTGATTGCCTCAATTCTAGCTACCGGTACAAAGGTTTCATTGTAATCAACTCCTTCTTTCTGAGAATATCCCTTACAGACTAGTCTTTCTTTATTTATAACAACCTTACCATCTTCATTAAGTTTGTTTCTAAATACCCATTTGGTTCCAATTACATTTTTATCTTTAGGCCAGGGAACTAATGTCCAAGTGTTATTTTTCTCAATTTGTTCTAATTCTTCTTCCATAGCTTTAATCCAAAATTTATCTTCACATGCCTTATTAACAGATGATGGTTCAATTTGAGAAATACCACATACCTCTTCATTTTCCAATCTTCCTCTTGTCATAACTCCTTTAAACTTGTTTCCAATTATCTGATCTTCAGAATGATTCAGTCTTACATACCGAGGTGTCTTAGTTTGTTGTTGTTCCTCAATTACTGTGGAATCCTCAAATGGTACTGGGGTAACTGGATCTTCATTCTGTACTGGTGGATTTAGAGTAGGTTCATTTGTCAAAATTTCTATTGCCGGTTCAGAGTCTATATACCTTGAAGTTCCTCTGAATTGTTGATCAATCTTTACATTTGTACTCTGAACAATTTTCTGCAATATCTTGTTAAAACATCTATATGCTTTGCTCTTAGATGAATAACCAAGAAATATTCCTTCATCACTTCTAGGATCAAATTTTCCAATATACTCATCTCTTCTAATATAACATTTACTTCCAAATATTCTGAAATACTTAAGAGTAGGAGTATTACCAAACCATAGTTCATGAGGGGTCTTATGGGTTTCACCTTTGATGTGAACTTTGTTAAATGTATAGACTATTGTGTTGACTGCTTCTCTCCAATACACATGTGGTAGGTTTGCTTCTGATAACATACTTCTTGTTGTATCCAAGATAGTTCTGTTTTTCCTTTCAACAACTCCATTCTACTATGGTGTCTGAGGTGGTGATAGTTGTCTTCTGATTCCATTTACTTCATAGAATGTATTAAAGTCCTTAGATGTAAATTCACCTCCTTGATCTGATCTTAAACATTTGATTTTCTTACTGGTTTCATTTTCTACCATTGCTTTGAATAGTCTGAACTTTCCAAGTGCTTCTGATTTTTCTCTAAGAAAAGTAACCCAACACATTCTAGAATAGTCATCAATGATTAGCATGAAATATATATCACCTTGTAAGCTTTTAGTTCTAGCTGGACCACATAAATCAGTGTGAATCAAATAAAGAGCATTATTTGATTTTTCTGGAATCTTTTGAAACTAGCTCTAACTTGTTTTCCAAATTGACATTCCTTACATACTGTATTCTGAGGTTTGACAATTTTAGGTAAATCTTTAATTGCCTTAGTAGTACTGATCTTTACCATGCAATCAAAGTTTACATGATAGAGTCTCTTATGCCATAGCCAACTTTCATCTATATGTGCAATTAACCATGTTTTTTCACTATTATTCAAATGAAAGATATTGCCTCTAGTCTGATTACCGATTGCAATTTCCAAACCAATTCTATTCATAATTTTGCATTTTCCATTTTTAAATTGTAACTGAAATCCTTTCTCAACTAATTGACCAACACCCAAAAGATTATGCTTTAATCCTTCAACATAGTAAACATTGTCAGTGTTATGCTTACTATCAAGAGATATTGTACCCTTACCTTTGATTGAACAAGCTGTGTCATCTCCAAATCTCACTAAACCTCCATTGTATTCTTGAAAGTTCAATAATTTACCTTTGTCTCCTGTCATATGATGTGAGCATCCTGAATCAATGATCCATTCATCTTTTACTTCAACTTTAGCTTCTAGAGCCTGTACTACTGGTTAAGTAGTAGGTGTCGGTTGATCTACTATTATAGCAACAAAAACCCATCCATTGTCTGTCAGATCCTCATCAAAATCATCAGTCACATGTTCATCAGCAATATAACAAGATTTATCTTTATTCTTCTTAAATTTGTATCTCTAATATTCAAGGTTAGGTTTGTATTTTCTTCTAGCTACTTCTCTTAGTCTAGCATGTCTGTCAGAGCATCTTGAAGCCATATGACCAATCTTATTGTAGTTAAAACATTTAAAGAGTGCTTTACCTTCACACTTACTTCCAACTGGACCTTTAGGCATTTCCCTTGCAAATAGTGCTTCAAGTTCTTCAAGTTCATTTTCTTTCCTACTTTCTTCAAGTTCTCTTGCATAAAAGTCTTTCCAATCAGATTTGTCAAATGATGGAGTAGATGATGTTGATTCTTTAGAGGCCAAATCTATCTTTATAGTAGCAACAAGACCAAATTCTTCAATTTCAAAAGCTGAAAGTTTCCTAATCAATGTATCCCTAGTAATTGATGTATTAGGCATTATTCTTAACTCATTTACAGCAGTGACTTTCATTTTATATGCCGGTGGCAATCCTCTTAAAACTTTTGTAACAATTTCATCCTCACTTAAGGTTCCTCCACAACATTTAATACCCAAAACAATTTCATTCTCTTTCCATAAAAGCATAAATCCTTTCATCTTCTTCCATTTTCACATGTTCATACCTGACTCGGAAGCTTTCAAGTTTTGCAATTTTGACTGTGGAATCTCGTTCATTTAGTGTTTCCAAATGATCCCAAATAGCTTTAGCAGTAGACCTATCTGATAGTCCCATGATTTTTTGATCTGATAATGCACTGAAAAGTGCTTCTCTTGCTTTGCAATCATTTTCCTCATCTTTTGTCAAGTTAGCAGGACTGGGTTGACCTGGTACAACAGCAGTATAAGCATTCTTTGTTACTTCCCAGATGTCTTTTCCAATACAATTTAGATGTGTCTCCATTCTGATCTTCCATATGCCATAGTTGGTTCTATCAAGTTTAGGACTATCCTTCCTGAAATAATTAGTAGACATTGGATCTCCTCAAGCTGTTAAACTTCTACAAAAGAGGACTAAGCTTTGATACCAATTATTATGTCCCGAGGACAACTGAGAGGGGGGGGGTGAATTAGTTGTCAAATAAATTTAAACCAAAAACAATTTAACCAACTTAATGCTTAGTACCGGTAAACCAATTAAGTATGCTAGTAGACAGTTATAAAAGTTAATTGCTATACCGGTAAGGATTAGTGCATGAAACATAAACACAAAGTCATCCACAACACATAAGACCAATATTTGTACGTGGAAACCCTGTAAGGGGAAAAACCATGGTGGGAAACCTTACCCACAATCAGATGATACTATTGCAGATAGTAAGTGTACATAAATGGGGTCTACACATGCAGAAAGGCCAACAGCCTAGAGCTCACTGCTCAATCACAAAATGGGAGTCACACTAACTACAGTTGGATGGTTAAATCCAATAAGAATGTATTGCACAAAATAGCATCTTCATATGTTGGATTCAGTATCGGTGTAATGCTGATATGGTTTCACAAAAACCTAGCTTCACCTTCAAATGATGTCTTCATTTATAGCTCTGCTTAATCTCGCATATACCTTCACACAATCCTTGTTCGCATTCCACATTTGATCTTACAAATAAGCTCTTACATTTATACCATAACCTAAGACCAATTTTAGTAGGTCGGCTCTACAACATATTACAATAAAAACTTTTTACAAATAATACAATATCCAATGCAATAACCGATTGAACATGTCAGCTTAATGCATTTACAACAATAATTAATCATCTCTAAAGCGTGCCATGTTGATCTAGAAAAGATAAACCTGTCGGTGTAACCCTAGACCTATTTGCTAGTAACAACAAATATGCAACTATGAATATACCAATGAACAAAACTCTAGGACAAGATGTCTAGATGATGTCTTCAACATTACCGAGTGTTTTCCATGCCATTCCAAGTGTTGGTGATCATTATATCTTGCCAGTGTACCATATACAAGTAACTGTGCAATAGTTACTTGCTTGCCGATGAATGCTACTGGATCTCCAAAGTGGTAGTGTTTTAGTAGGTGTTGACATCAATGACAAAACCATACCAAAATACCAACAGTTTGTTCATTGTGATAAAGTGTCTCTTTGTTGACAAGCATGTCCTTGCAAAATTTCTCCATCAAATTCTATCTTGCGGCCACATAAATAGTGACAAAAATGGTGTAGGAATGTCCTATGTTTTAATAAGATCTTGTGATTGATATACAATAATCTTATCCTTTTCTGAGTAGATTTATAACTGGGCTTTCTTTTCTTAAGGTGATACTTAAAAGTCATATAAGCATATGATGGTTTACAAGTTTGCTTGATTCCAATGTGAGCACAATTATGATTTTGATATAACCTAGGTTCAAAATAGGAAAGATATATCCAAGATAATAAACACAAGGTGGATTGATCAATTTTTCATGATAGAGGATTTGATATATCCCAATGAGAAACTGATAATGATGTTTATTTTTGCACTTAAGATGTTTTAATCAATAGCTTTTTGAATGTTTTATGCTTATGGAAACCTTTTTGGAAATAGCCTATTAGATTGGTGACCCAGTTATCGAACTAGTTTGAAAATGTGTGATAGTTTAAAGACAATTCTACTCAAGAAGTGTTTTGATAATAACTTTGAAATTTTGGTTTGATATGTCTCAGATGTGAGAAAGTATTTGTGCTAACGTTTTGGTCAAAATTTCTAACTTATGGGGAAATGCACTATTTTGTTGCTTGAAAGTGCTGCTCTGACTATGTTTCAAGGATTCTTTTCAATTTCTCCAGCAAGTTGTTGGATTTTTGCTCATTTTTAGATGATGACTTTCTTGAATTTTTGACCATTTTGAGCATGTTATAGACATAGAAGACACAATGTTTGAAAAACAAAATGCACAAGCAAGTACAAATCTTATGCAGGCTGAGGCAATAATTGTTGAATCTCACATGGGGTTTCCCCCAAGGCTACACTATTTAAAGTAGATATTTAGATGCTTGACCCCACTAGCTCCACCCTCGGCACTGGGGCAGCCAAGCACCAGTTTCCATGAAAACTCTCCAAGGCAAACTTTATATCACTACTAAGAACCATATGTGTGTGAGCCGCTTCAGAGGTCCAACCTCCTACGCCAACAATTAGAAGGATTTTGGCAACTAGTACAAGTGGTTTTTAGTAAAGGCTTCCATTCATGTGGCCATACATGTGGCGCTTTCAGCCCTATAAATATAGAAGGTTCCTAGCCTATAGAAGTTACGCTCCATAGGGTTTATGGAGGAACATAGTGTCGGTATGAACTTATCAGCACATGTTGTTTGTGACTTTCATCACAAACATGATTTATTTAGAGTGAATCGAAAGGACTCGATATTAGCCCATTTCCACTTTGGGTCATTCTCCTCTCACTAGCCCCCTCAAGGCATGTCAGGAAGGGAGGCCCTCTAAAAGGTTACACATAAAATAAATTAGGTCTAGTATTCTGATCACCGTATGAGGGTGAGAGCATACTTACCTACCTACTTCATCAAGCATGGAAAACACAAGTTTATTTTATCCCTCTATAATCTATGTACAACTACTTTAAAGAAGTCACTCAAAATGCAAGTTGCATGCTATCAATTTATCCCCTTAGTTAAGCTAAATGAACAAGATATGATGTGTTACTTTCCAAAATAAAACTCTTAATTAACTACGTGAGTGTAGTGCCCCTACCCTAGTCAGCTTTGCAAAACCAGTTTGGCCTTGGTTGTTTTCCTATGTGGCATTCTTGAATGCTTGATTTACCATGATGTAATGTTGTAGACTAGATAATATGAATATTGTGTGTACCTGTTATTGTGCTTTCGCATCAATTCTTGTGTAAGTTTAATTGTTTCCCTAATTCTTGTTGTAAATCTCGAGCTAACAACGTCATTGAATATATATATATATATATATATATATATATATATATATATATATATATATATATATATATATATATATATATATATATATATATATATATATATATATATATATATATATATATATATATATATATATGTATGTATGTATGTATGCTTGTGTGACTCATGGTTGTAGGAGATTATAGGTACCGTACCACCTACGTGTGAGGTTTGTCTCCATCAGGATTCGCAGGGTTGAGTATACCTCTTTCATCCTTAGAATTTGGATTAGGTGGTCGTAAAACCCTCATCTTGTCTTAGCCTGTTAGGATTCCCACAGATACTGAGAGGGGGGGGTGAATCAGTATCTAACCGATTTATAGATTTTCTTGACTTAAAACATGTAGAGCATATTAATATTGTGTACCGGTAAGTAGAAAGTAATGCAATAGACAAAGATAAAAACAACCACATGAAAAACACACCATAACCCAAGGATTTAACGAGGAAACCCAGTGTGGGAAAAACCTCGGTGGGATTTGTGACCCACAATATTCACTTACTGGCCAATAAGAGAATATTACTACTACAAGAGGGGCCTGCACATGCAGGAAGGCCAACTGCCTAGAGCTCACTGCTCCAATACAAAATAGGAAGTCTCACTGACTTACAAAATTGGATTATACAAATCCAGTGTCTTGTACTGCTTCAAAATAGCATCTATAATGCCAGATCTAGTACTGGTTTCTGCTCTGCTTCTTACATAAACCCTTAACCTATAATTCACATAATAGGTCTAACTTATTTTGCCTAAATATATTCCTCTATCTTACTTACAAATGTTCTATAATGATCTCTCTTATATAAGAGTCATTTTGCAACTTGTCAAGTCGACTTACAATGATTTTACAAATAATAAACAAAATATATTACAACAAAAATCATGTCGGCCTTTGTGCCAGTATGCTTCCTTTCACTGCTAGTGCCAGTGATGTGAGTGTCGGTGTAGAGTTTGATCTTGCTAGTGAACTATCTTGCCAGTGTTATAGGATTGTAAGGTTGTCATCAATGACAAAACCTTCAATCACCTACAATGTCTCATTGGAGTGTGCATATGCCAACAATCTCTCCCTTTGGCATTGATGGCAACACTCATGAGAAAATTCCAAAACTTGTAATCCAAAAATTTGTACCAAAAAATATTACCAAAAATATGTGAACTCCCCCTGAGCAGATAAGTCTTTTGCTGATTATTTTCTCATACTACTACTCCCCCTTTGGCATCAATGACAAAGGTTGTCAAGGTGTCAATAGAGTTGTAGTTTTCTGTCTCAACCTTGTAGCTGGGTGGTTACAATTTGAAAGAGATCCACCAAAACCAAATTTATGCTTTCCATAAACTTCTTATTGTCTTTTATTGCTACCTCTATTCTTTGAACTGTACCGGTGAGTTGCTACATATGCTCTATCGGTGTTTTATGTCCTTGTACTAATACCTCAGATGTTTCCTTTCTCAAGGATGCTAGATAGTCCAGTCTTGGACTCAGTCTTAGTCTCAAATTCTTAGCCTTGTTTATTATTCTCTCCTTTTCTCTCTCTAGCTTCAGTGACTCTTCCTCAAAACCTGTTATCTTTTGCTCAAAAACTGATAATGTATCAAGTGAATTAACAAAATTGTCTGCAAGTTTATTTATTTCTTCTTGTATCTTGCTCATTTTCTTATCTATGTCCACTGTCAAAAAGTTTGTCTTGCAAGTATCTTTGTATATAGTTTTAAATTCCTTTAATATGTTACATAGTTCTGGTAGAAGTGTGTCAAACTCCCTAGTACACTTCTTTATTTGATCTTCAAAGAATTTTGTTTTTCAATTTCCAACCTGTCTTTGAATGCCCATTCCTTTATCTGTTCAATTGTCACTATGTTGTCAGTAATGTACTTTGACAAAGTGTCAAGTTGACTCAAAGAATCCTTATTATCTATGTTGCATTTTGGAGCTATCATCCTCAAAATTGGGATTATGTCATCTATAGCTTTATATGCTTGTGAACTGCAATCAGTTATTTTCTTCAAAAAATCTAAAAGAACTTCAGTTACATTGGTTGATTTGTAGCCTGCTGAGGAGGAACCAACATTTTGAATTCTGCTGGTGGAGGAAGTAACCATGCTTGTAGTGACCTCTAGTAGGTCAGTCTGTGTTTCCATTTCCTTAAGCAAGGGTTTTTGTTTTTCTCCTATTGTCGATGGCACTATTTCCATATGAACTTGTTGCTGTTTCGGAGCCTGTTGCTCTACTTGTTTCTCTGTCTGTGTCTCTTATTTTTTTCCTGTGCTATCATCTGCCAGTTTACCTTTAGTGTTAACAGTGTTGTCAGCTGTCGATGGCTCACTAGCCATGTCAGTTTTACTAGTTGTGTCGTTGTCTATCACAATGTTGACCTTTTGAGTATCAACATCTACTGTGTATAGTACTTTAGGATTAGGATTAGTATCCTCTTATGATACATCCATACTTTCATCTGTCAGTTGGTTTTTTGTTGTTGTTACCGGTGGAGTAATCAGAGGTGGTGGGGATAAGTTATCTTTTATTTTGATACTAGGAGGTCCACCAACCTTTCCTTTACCCTTATCTTTATCCTTTTGATAGACTTTGATAGGCTTGGGGTTCCTGTAATCTTCCTACTTTTCCTTCTCCACAAGGAATATATCCCATCCATTTTCCATTTCTTCTGTTACCTCTTTTACTCTTCCTACCATTAGTGCAATATGCCGGTGTGCAGTAGAGAAAACTAACTGGTTGGCTTTTGTAATCAGATCATCTATTTCTTTTGGAGAGTTGATTGGGTAGACATCAAGTAATTTTTCAATTTTGATCTTCGTGTCAAGTTCTACAACAGATTGTCTTCTTGCTTCTAGTCTCTTGAATAATTTATCTAGTAGTTCATCTACAACTTCCATCAAAAACTTCTTATAGATATCTAGGTGTAAAATAACATTGTTTTCAACTTTCTCTTTGTCATCTGCTGATAGTGTGTCATACAATTTTTCTATGTTCTTGAGTTTTCCTTCTTTTGTGATTTCATCCAATAGTCTGTCAATCGGAGCAATGTTTTGTTTAGTCCTTTTCTTCTTTGGTGTTAGCTTTTTCTTTGGTGTTGTCTTCTTTACCGAAGACCTCACTGCCTATTGTTTTTGTCTAGTTCTTCTAGGCGAGGGTGTGGATACCGGTGAAGGTTGTCTTTTCCTTACAACTCTTTTAAATTCAACTAGCTAGTCACTCTCTGAAGAAGTTGCTACCAGTGATAGGTGAGTTTCTAGTTGTTGTTCTTGTAACTCATCTTCAGTGATACCAGTTTGTTTCAGTACATCTTCTTTTATAGCCTTAGCCTACCTTGAACCTCTTCTCATAGTTGCTTCCACTTTCTTTACTTTCTTCTTAGATTGAATTTGGCTTTCAATGGTCTCAGCACTACCAAATACTTCTTCCTAGTGCTTTAGCATATGTTTCAATGATGTGGTCATCAGTCTCATAGCCCATCTTAGTAACCCAAATTGTTCTTGGAATAACTGCTTCCATCCAGATCTCATCTTTTTTAATCACAAAACATATATCATCCTTGTATTTGTTAACAATTTCCTATGATAGTTTGATTCTTTTGTTCATTCTGGCCTTTAGTGCTTGAAAATACTCATTGATATTCTTTTCCTTATTTTCACCCATGTTGTTGAATAAGTCTGATAAATGTTTTCCTACTGGTATGTCAAATCCAAGGTTCTTCTTACCTATACTGGGCACTTGTTTAGTTATATGTAGCATTCAACATACAAGTAAATTACCAAATCTGAATGTTACTTTCTTATCCTTCTTGATCTTCCCTAAATTGTCAATCAATTCATCCTTTAGCCATTCACATACATCAATTTTCACATTTTCTTTTACCATATCATGTGCACTTTTTATACATAAACTAGAAACTGAGTTAAGTCTGTTTGCATGTGTTGCTTTGTATCCTAAGATCATGCTAACTAATCTAACATTTATATCGGTCACATCATTAACCCTTAGAGACCTTCTATTGGATGTTGCACCAATTAAGTTCATTACTAGGTCATTTGAGACCTTCTTTGTTTTGTCTGGTCTGCTACCGGTGGAGGGTAACCCTGTTACAGCTTTCACCACTTCCTTGGTAATTTTATGGATTGAATCTAACCAAAAGAATGCACCATGTACTCTGCTCAATACTATCCTAATAACTTCCTTAGGGAAATCCAGAATGCTAAGGATTTCTGTGAATCCTAGGGTTTCAATAATTTGGTGTTCAGGTTTTACTCTACCGAAATCATCATAGATAACAGATTTGTACATGTCCTTGATTTCTTCATCTCCCAATTCTTCTATATGGCAATCGATATAGATTTTAGGGTCTTCTACAAAAAAAAACTCCTTTGGGAATTTGGGAAAAAGCACCTGCATTGTCATCCCTTTTAGCTATAGCAGGAACTAGCTGAAATACGGGCCTAGGGCATTTGATTACCTCGACCACAGTAGGGTTTTTTATGAATTCAGGTGCAGAGGAGGATGTCATGATTATAAATACCTTTTTCTACCTTACGAAGGATTGATTGTTGAAGTGCTTCACCTCTTTGCTCAAAATGCCTTAGCTCTAGAGATTTCGTGCTCTTCAAATGTTTGAATGCTTGGTGAAGTGAAATGGAGCCAAAAACATTAATTTATAATGTCAATTTTTCCAACTACCATATTTAATGCTTGCTAGTTAAGTAGCCACTTAACATATCTGCTGGTATAGAAGTAAATTCAACTTTTTACCATCAACCGAGGGAATAATAGCATATGTCTCATTGATTGCCAAACCCTCAAGGAAATTTCTTCAATTTGATGAAGAGACTCCTGCCGATGGAGTGCTACTCTGTTCTACTGGTGGAATGTTGCTTGGTTCTACCGGTGGAGGAGTATTCCTATCCACATTCATTTCTGATTTCCTGATCCTTTGTTTTGAAAATTCTTGCTTAACCTCTTCAACCTTTTCTTTTCCTTTCAAACTAGGACCTTTGTTGTTTGTCGGTGATCCTTTACCTCTACAAAATTTAGCAATATGCCCAATTTTGTTGCATGCATAGCAAGTCACATTATTCTTCTAAATAGCTTTCCCATAACCTATGCCGGTTTGTGTTCTACATTGATTAGATAAGTGTCCAAATCTTCCACAAACATAACATTTTACATTCATTCTGCAATTCTCAGAGTTATGACCAACTTTGTTGCATTTTGAACATTGACCAGTGGGGGTGTTGATATTCTGATAATTTCTAGATCTAGACTGATTTGCTCTGTGACCATACATGTTACAGTTAAAGCATTTTCTATTAAATTTATAAGCAGTAGGTTGTCTTACCGGTTTGCTATGATCTTGTGTGTTTGCAGTACCAGAGCTTTCCCCAACTTTAAAGCCAATTCCAAAAGTGTCACCTTTAGGTTTTTGATTCTTCAGCAAGTTACCAAGTTCCTCTGAGCTTTTCTTGAATTTCTCTTTATGTTGATTTGCAGTATCTAGTTCTCTTTCAAAGACTTCTTTCTGCCTCATCAGTTCATTTGAGTCATTTTGAGTGTGCATCAGATCTATCTTCAACAAATCATTTTCATAACTGAGTCTTGTGTTTTCATTTGCAGCATCACTTAGTCTTCTAGTCAAATCTTCTTCATTATTCTTTCTATCTTCAATTTCTTTACAAAATCTCATAGTCATATCCTGCATCTCATTCTTTGTTGTCATGTTCTCTTGTTTTAGCTTGTTTACCATATTATTCAGAGTTTCTTTTTCATCATTCTCATTTTGCATCTTTTCACAAAGTTCTCTTCTCTTGTTTCTTGAAATAGTAATATTTTCTTGAAGTCCTTGAATAATATCCTGAGCAGCCTTTAGATCATCTTCAAGTTTGATATTTTTTTAGTTTTTCTGCATCATAGTCTGAGAGAGCTCCTTCAAGTTTTCCATCTCTACTGGTGTCAAGATCTTCCTCAAGTTGTTAGGCTTCTGAAAATAGAGGACCAAGCTCTAATACCAATTGTTAGGATTACCATAGATATTGAGAGGGGGGGATGAATCAGTATCTAACTAGTTTATAGATTTTTTTGACTTAAAACATGTAGAGCATATTCATACTGTGTACTGGTAAGCAGAAAGTAATGCAATAAACAGAGATAAAAACAACCACATGAAAAACACACCATAACACAAGGATTTAACAAGGAAACCTGGTGTGGGAAAAACCTCGGTGGGATTTGTGACCCACAATATTCACTTATTGGCCAATAAGAGAATATTATTGCTACAAGAGGGGCCTGCACATGCAGGAAGGCCAACTGCCTAAAGCTCACTACTCCAATACAAAATTGGATTATACAAATCCAGTGTCTTGTACTACTTCAAAATAGCATCTATAATGCCAGATCCAGTATCGGTTTCTTCTCTGCTTCTTACATAAACCCTTAACCTATAATTCGCATAATAGGTCTACCTTATTTCGCCAAAATATATTCCTCTATATTATTTACAAATGTTCTATAATGATCTCTCTTACATAAGAGTCATTTTACAACTTGCCAAGTTGGATTACAATGATTTTAAAAATAATAAACAAAATATATTACAACAAAAATCATGTTGGCCTTTGTGTCAGTATGCTTCCTTTCACTGCCGGTGCTGGTGATGTGAGTGTCGGTGTAGAGTCTGATCTTGACAATGAACTATCTTGCCAATGTCATAGGATTGTAAGGCTGTCGTCAATGACAAAACCTTCAATCACCTACAATGTCTCATTGGAGTGTGCATATGCCAACATAGCCATGATCAAGTGAGCGTCTTGTGTGGTCCGTCAGTTTCCCTTTTCATTTGGGTTTCTATGTCGTGTGATTGGTTGGATTTCTTGGTTTGTGTGCCTTGCGTGTGGTAAAATGGAGTATTTTATCCTAAGTATTTAATTCAATTTAATGTGTTCATTTACACATTGGTAATTGAGAAATTTAAAATAAATAAGTTTCTTTTATATGATTAATCATTAATTAAAAAGATCGCTTTATGTATGTTTGTAGCAAGTTTAACTATTTTATTTGATTTAATGCGTTCATTTACATATTTGTAATTGAAGAATTAAAATATATAGGTTTCTTTTATGTGATTAATCATTAATTAAAAAGATCGCTTTATTTATGTTTGTAGCAAGTTTAATTTAATGGTTAATTTTAAATAACAAATTTAATTAGTTTATGAATTTTAAAAAGGAAAGATTTAAAGTTATTCGAAATAGAAATAATTTAATCTCTTTTGCATTTTTGGAAAAGAAAGGTTAATTTTACTTATTTAGGAAAATCAATTTTTATTAGAAAAGCAAGTTTAATTTATATGTATATTTGATATAGTGTGAAAGATTGATTTTGGGAATTAATTTAATTAAAATATTTTATCCTCGTCAATATTGTGAAATATAAATGTTAGCTTAGTTAATATTGAGAAAATTAAAATTAAATGAGAGAGAAGTATTTTAATTTTAATTAGAAAAGCAAGTTAGAATTATTCGAATAGTTGAAAAGAATGATTATTTTCTCATTTTTATTTAAAAGATGTTTAAAATTCGAAATTAGGAATTAGGTCAAATTTCATTCTTTTAACCTAGGTTGGAAAAATATTTTGGGTTGCTGTTGATTTTTTTTGGAGGAAAGATATTTTTGATGGAGATTGGGGTTTTTTTTGGAATGATGGATTTTTCTACAGTTGCAGGTTGGGCTCGTCTTCAAAATCTTGCCAGGAATGCGAAATGAGGTAGGATTCGAATGCATCTCTTGATTTCTTGGGATATTGGGTTTTGTCTCTTCAAAAAATGGTTGTTCTTGAAAATTTCTTGATGTAAACCTCCATGAATGCTCTTAAAATTTAAGTTTAGTTTTGTGAATATTGGTTGTTTTGGGTCAAGATTGTTTAAATGGTTTTGTGGTTGAGCAAATCTTGCTTATCTGAAGGTTATTGAGTATTTGGAAAATCATGGTCTTGCTGGGAAAATTTTCTCATATTGTTTTTTTTTGAACAATCTGGAAAATGAAATAAAATATAAACAATAGTACTGAAACTGTGAATGAAGGAAATGGGGGTTTACGTTTTTTTGGAAATATCATTTATTTCTATTCAAAAAAAAATTTAAAATCAAAATTGTAAAACAAAAAAAAAGGGGGGAGAAAAGAAAAAAAATGGGGTTTTGGAGGGGGGGAACCGAAGCTCAACCCACGCCCCTCCCCTTTCCGTCTCCCGCAGAGCCGCAGAGCCCCTGTGTCCACCATGTGGAGGCAGAGGGGTTGTGTCCACGTGAGTGGCCGTAGCTACCCTTCTCCACAAGGTGGAGGCCGAAGGGTCTGCGACCCCCGCGACGGCCGCAGAGACCCTGTCTCCACTGTGTGGAGCCCGAGGGTCTGCGTCCACTATGGTGGCCGCAAGCCCGACCGCTAGGGCACAACCGCCCCCACTCCCATAGATGGGAGGTGGGCCCACAGGTTTGCTGCCCTCCATGTAATTTAAATTTATAAATTTTTTTGTAGTTTTAACAAAAAATAATAATAATATAAATATATTAAATTTTAAATTAATATATTTTATTATTATTAAATTCTAATTAATATATATTATTATATATATATTAATTATTAATTATGGATTAATGTATATTTTAGATATATATTAATTTAGATAATTCATATATTAATATATATTATTAATTATATATTAATTATTGGTCCCTTATAGCATATATTCCCAATGAATAAACAATTATTGTTCAGTTGATAATTTTTATTAAGTTAGGTATATGGGATATATATGTGCTATTTAATATTTTCGGATGGCGAAATTGTTTTAAATATATGCAAGGGGATTTTATTTCATTATGAAAGGGTTTCCCATTTCTTTATTCCTTTTAATGTATATTTCCTTTTTGTAAAGGGTAAATTTGTGTTGCTAGAAAAGGGGACTAGAGAATTGTTCCAAACCAGTATGTCATTAATCTTTATCTAAGGATTAAATAACATATTTAGACAATTAATGCTTTACCTTCATGTGAACGTGGTTGAAAAAAATCGTAAGGATGTATTTATGTTATGTCTTGATACATATGAACATAGTGCGTAGAAAACCAAGAATGACCTGGACTTGGATGAGGTAGAAAACCAAAAACAACTTGGATCATTTAGAAAACTTGATCAACCTTTAAATGTTTAAATCAATATGGGAAAAGATTAGATTTTTTTTTGTTATTGCTGTCGCAAGTTCTAATTGTTGTATTTGCTTTTGTTTAAAGTAATGGCAAGACCTAGACATGTTTGTTTGGACCCTATCATTTGGTTGCATTGAGGTTGGCCATAGTTGGTTAGGCTCCTAGTTAGAGTACCGTCTGACAATGGACCTTTGTATCAGCTTTTAATATGCTCAGTTGGATCTGTTTCTATGTAGGGATCATTTAGGATTTATTGACTGAAGTGGTCATTTGTATATTGGTTGTGCTCGCCTAAAAGGTAGGAATGTAAATGACGTGAACCCTATGTAACTATAAATTAATTAATTATCAGAGGGGTCTTGCAATTGAGCAGACCTGGAGATGTAGCTCTCTAGGGGTGAACTCCGAGATCATTTTGGTGTTATGCGATACTTTTGTTCTTGTGTTTCATGGTTAGTATTAGCATGTATGGATGGCAATGTGATAGAATGTATAAGTGGGTTAGATAAGAATTATCGTAATGCATGTATGTAGTCATCTTTTAAATGCAATAAATGGATCATGAAGGAATGTACATTAGTAATGTTAATGAAAATAAGTATGCATGAAAAGACCTCATTAGTTATGATGATATTATAGAGCATTTTGGAACAAGATGCATGGTATGGGTTTAATGTATAATTGAACGTAATGAATGGATAACAATTATTGGATGAACTCGTCATATTACCTAAGTTGTAATTCTAATGGATGAACTTCATTTAGCTATTTACCTTTTAATCTTAATAAATGAACTTCATCATAATAGCTATATTTTAACTAAATTGGATGAACTCATTTAGTTATTTACATTTTACTCCTAATAAATGAACTTCATCATATTAGCTTCATTCTAACTATAATGGATGTACTCATCAAGCTATCTATATTTTAACCCTAATGGATGAACTTCATTATGCTATTTACATTTCAACCTTAATAAATGAACTTCATCTTAATAGCTACATTCTAACCATAATGGATGAACTCAATTGGTTATCTACATTTTAACTTTAATAAATGAACTTCATCTTAATAGCTACACTCTAACTATAATGGATGAACTCAATTGGCTATTTACATTTTAACCTTAATAATGAGCTTCGTTATGTTAGCTATATTGTAATTAAAATGGATGAACTCGCCAAGTTAACCATATTTTAACCTTAATAGATGAATTTACATGTTATCTATGTTTTAACTTCTATGGGTAAATTTCCTCATGTTAGCCTCATCTTCAACCATAATAGATGAATGATTCCTAATTTCTATAATGTTAATTCACTAAACAAATTATATCCATGTTTCATGAAATATCATGTAATTAAGATATCCTGCTTAATTGGATCAAATTTTGTGAGTTGAGTTAGGTGTTAAGTTACGTAATCACATTTGGAAACTCCTTAGGTTCGTTTGGTCTTTTGTTGTGTTATCTAAGCATTAGATAACTCCAATGTATCTTAATATTGTGTATTAAAGTTAAAGTTTAAAAAAAAAAAAAATTGCAGTCGATTTGAGTGTTTTAGCTTTAACCCTTTGGGGTTTCCTGGCAGGGCATTACACTTGGTATCAGAGCCCATGTTGCAACACTGGGATCTCTGATTTCACTTGTGGCCTTAGTTGGTGTGAGGTGTATCAATCTTATGTTGTATGTTTTTCCTCCTTGTTGTGTGAGTATGATTGAGCAGACCTTAACTTGTGTATAACATGTGTGTTCACACCTTATTTTCACCTTCTTAATGTGGGTGTTTTGGAGTGATTATATGAGCTTTGTCTTCCTATTGATGTCTTGGTCTACAAATTCTCTTATTCTGAAAGATAGTCATATGTACCTTCCTTATTTATTCAGTGTACTCCTTGACTAATCCATTTGGGATGGTTAGTGTTGTCTTGAATCTAAAAGTATGAAATGTGCTTGGTTAAGGTTATGATCTAGCTTAGTGTTGTCCACTTAAAGGACTAGTGTGGTAGGTATGGAATGGTTAATATTTAGCAAATTGAATGATTATCACCCTTCCTCTTGTCTCTCTCTCTAAAAAGTAAAACAATTTTGATAGGTGTAATTATCTCTTATTTGAGTTTTCTTTTTGTGAGAGAAGGTTGTGACTTCTTGAGCCCTTGTGTGAGCCTTATAACACTTATGTGTATTTAGATTATAAAGGGCTTGGGTTTGAAAGTTCATATTGGTTATTGGGAGAAAATTGTATGTTTACATTAAATAATTCTCCAGGTGTCTCATAGGAGTAACATTATTAAATTCTATCTTAAGTAATGTGCATTAATATGTGAATAGTTGATTTTGTGAAACTGTTTTAGTTGTAAAAGGAAGTATCAAAAGGGAACATGTTATAGTAGCTTTGAGAGTGTCTTAATGTGTTCCATGAAAGATTGTTTTATGTGCTTCTTTAAACTAGTTTGATTGAGGATCTATTTTAGCAATGCTCCATTGAACTTGCCTTTGGATATATGTAATTGCCTTATTATGTTTAGAAAGTGCTAATGAAAAGCTTGTTTGATGTGTATGAATTAATGTGTATTATTTAGTTGATAGCTCCTCATTTACCTTCTTGCCATATTTTTATTTTCAATGATAGGTTGCAGATTTTGATATGTTTTCATATTAAATTTAGAATAGTGAGTGTTCTCAAGAGGTCTTGTATTACTGAAAGATTATCCAACTTGATTTCTTATTCGGAAAACTAGAACATTCTATTGCAACCATAATAATTGGAAATGTCATGTTAGGTTGTTTTGGCATCCTCCTAAAAAGATAGCGAAATGAAAACAGTGCAACTAAAATTATGAACTTATATCTGAGCATATAGTGTGATATGTTAGGGGTCTCATAGATACTAAGAGGGGGGGGGTGAATCAGTATCTGACCGGTGAGTGGAATTTCTTAACTTAAAACATGCAGAACATAATATAACAGTGTACCAATATGCAAGAAATAATGCAATAAACAGAATCATGTACATCCACATGAAAAGTACACCATAACACAAGATGGTAACAAGGAAACCCAGTGTGGGAAAAACCTCGATGGGATTTGTGACCCACAATATTCACTCACTGGCCAATAAGAGAATATTACTTACAATAAGGGCCTGCAACATGCAGGAAGGCCAACTGCCTAGAGCTCACTGCTCAATGGGAAGTCTCACTGGCTTACAATAAGGATTATTCAAATCCAATATCTTGTACTACTTTACAATAGCATCTTCAATGCCTGATTCAGTACCAGTTCCTACTCTGTTCTTTACATATACCCCTTGACCTATATTTCGCACATTAGGTCTGCCTAATATTTTCCTTAATGCTTCTACTATACATTCTTCGCATCTTTTTTAAAATGTCTACAATGATCTCTTTTATATATAAGAGTCATTTTACAATTTGCCAAGTCAGCTGACAATAATAAACAAAATATTATATAACAAAAATCCTATCGGCCTCTATGCTGGTATACTTCCTTTCTTCTGTGTCGGTGCCAATGTCTTGAGTGCCGGTGTAGAGTGTGATTTGTTGATGCCGGTATAATGTCTTTGTTGGTGCCATAGGATTGCAAGGTTGCCATCAATGACAAAACCTTCAATCACATACAATGTCTCATTGGAGTGTGCATATGCCAGCAATCTCCCCCTTTGGCATTGATGGCAACACTCATGAGAAATTTCAAAAAGTATTCAAAAATGTGTAGTCCAAAAATTGTTACCAAAAATGTGTGAGCTCCCCCTGAGCATATGATTCTTGTGATTTGAATTTTCTCATACCACTACTCCCCCTTTGGCACTAATGACAAAGGTTGTCAAGATGTCAGCAGAGTTTGTGGTTTCAACCTTGTAGCTGGGTAGTTATAATTTGAAAAAGATCCCCCAAAATCAAGTTTATACTATCCATAAACTTCTTGCTATCTTTTATTGCTATCTTTGTTCTCTTTACTGTACTGATGAGATGCTGCAAATGCTTTGCTGGTGTTTTGCTTCCCTATATTAATGCTAAGAAATTTCCTCCCGCAGAGATGCTAGATAGTCCAATCTTGGACTTAGTTTAGATCTCAAATGTTTTGCCTTATTTATTATTCTTTCTTTCTCTCTTTCCAATTTGAGTAGTTCTTCCTTAAAATTTGTTATCTTCTCCTCAAAAACTGATAGTGTATCAGGTGAGTTGACAAAGTTGTTTGCAAGTTGGTTTATCTCATCCTATACCTTGCTCATTTTCTTGTCAATATCTACAGTCAAAAAGTTTGTTTTACAGGTATCTTTATATAGATTTTTGTATTATTTCAACAAATTACATAGTTCCGGTAGAAGTGTGTCAAAATCTCTATTACACTTCTTTATTTCCTCATCAAAGAATTTGTGTTTTTCAATTTCTACCTTATCCTTTACTAAATCTTCCTTTATTTTCTCAATGTTTTCTGAGATATATTTACACAATGTATCCAATTGTCCTAAAGAATCTTTGTTATCTATATTACAGTTGGGAGCAATTACCTTCAAAATTGGTATGGAATCATCAATTGCTTTGTAAGCTTGTGAGCTGCAGTCGGTTATTTTCTTAATAGAATCTAATAACACCTCAGTCACATTTGTTGATTTATATCCTGATGATGATCCAACAATTTGAGTACCAGTGGAAGTAACCAAGCTTGTATTGACCTCTGGTAGGTCTATTTGTGTTTGCATTTCTTTAAGCACTGGTTTTCCTACTTCACTAGTTGTCGGTGGCACTGTTTCCTTATGTACCTGTTCTGATTGTTGTTGTTCTGAAGCTTTTAGCTCTGTTTGTTTCTTAGTATGTTTCATTGACTTAGTTTGTGTCTTAGTTTCTACCTTTTTCTCTTTATCTTCTACCGGTTTATCTATTTCCCCTGCTATCGGAGGCTCACTAGCCATATCTGACTTAATAGTTGTATCTTTGTCTACTACTATGTTTATCTTCTGATTATCAACATTCACAGTATATAGGACTTCAGGATTAGGATTATTATCCTCTATATCCATACTCTCAACTGTCGGTTGATCTTCAGTAGTTGTTATTTTTACCGGTGGAGTATTTAAAGAAGGTGGGGGAAGTTGTCTCTAACCTTGATACTTGGTGGTCCACCAACTTTACCTTTCCCCTTGTCTCTATCTTTCTGATATACCTTTATAGGTTTAGGGTTCCTATACTCTTCTTGTTTTTCTTTCTCAACCAGGAATATATCCCATCCATCTTCTATTTCCTCTGTCACTTCCTTAACTCTCCTACCATTAGTGAAATATGTCGGTGTGTAGTAGAGAATATTGACCGGTTGGCGTTTGCAATTAGATCATCAATTTCTTGTGGAGAGTTTACCGGATATACAACAATTAACTTCTTAATTTTTATTTTCTTATCCAATTCTATCACTGCCTGTCTTCTTGCCTCTAGTCTTTTGAATAATTCATCAGGAATTTCATTGACTACTTCCATCAAAAATTTCTTGTACATATCCATGTGCAATATAACACTATTTTTAACTTGTTCTTTCTCATCAGCTGTTAGAGTGTCATAAATTTTCTCTATATTTTTTCAATTTACCTTCCTCTGTGATTTCATTCAGTAGTATATCAAGAGGAGCCAAGTCTTTATTTGTCCTTTTCTTCTTCTTGGGTGTTAGTTTCTTCTTTAGTGTGGTTTTTCTAACCGGAGATCTCACTGCTTGTTGCTTTTTCCTTGTCCTCCTAGGTGAAGGTGTGGTTGCCGGTGAGGGATCTCTTTTCCTTACAACTCTTTTGAAAGTTGCAGGCATGTCACTTCTTGAAGAAGTACCTACTGGTGATAGGTAAGTTTCAGGTTGTGGAGCTGCTAACTCATCCTCAGTTATGCCAGTTTTCTTCAATACATCTTCCTTGATGGCTTTTGCTTGTCTGGACCCTTTCCTTACAACTGCCTCAACCTTTTTCACTCTTTTCTTTGATTGAATTTGGCTTTCTATGGTTTTATCACTACCAAATATTTCTTCTTTTGGTTCTCTAGGGGCTTCCAGAAGTGCTTTGGCATATGTTTCAACTATGTGATCATCTGTTTCATAGTCCATCTCGGTTACCCAAACTATCCTTGGGATGACTGCTTCCATCCAGATTTCATCTTTCTTGATGATAAAGCATATATCATCTTTGTATTTGCCTACAATCTTCTATGATAACCTTACTCTTTTCTTCATTTTAGCTTTTAATGCTTGAAAGAAATCATTAATATTGTTTTCCTTGTTCTCACCCATGTTATTGAATAGTTCAATCAATTATTTGCCTACCGGTATGTCATATCCAAGTTCTTTCAAACCTATATCGGGAACTTATTTTCTTATGTGTAGCATTAGGCATACCAACAAATTTCCAAATCTGAAAGTTTCTTTCTTGTCCTTCTTGATCTTTCCAAGATTGTAAATTAATTCATCCTTTAACCATTCACAAATGTCAATTTTTGCATTATCTATTACCATATTATAAGCACTCTTAATGCATAAGCTTGAAACTAAATTTAGTCTATTAGCATGAGTTGCTTTATACCCTAATATCATACTGATGAATCTCACATTGATATCTTTTACATCATTAACCCTTAGAGACCTCTTGTCAAATGTTGCACCAGTTAGGTCTATAACTAGGTCATTGGAAACCTTCTTGGTTTTATTTGGCCTTTTACTAGTGGTCGGTAACCCTGTGACAGCTTTCATAGCTTCCTTGGTGATCTTATGGATTGCATCTAACCAGAAAAATTCTCCATGTACCCTACTTTAAACTATCCTAATCACATCCTTTGGCAATTCAAGAATGCTAAGGATCTCTGTAAATCCTAGGGTCTCAATGATTTTGTGTTCATCTTTAACATTGCTAGTATTATCACATATCACGGTTTTATACATGGTTTTAATTTCCTCATTTCCTAACTCTTCAATGTTGCAGTGGATGTACATTCTGGGGTCTTCAGCATATACAACTCCCTTAGGAATTTGAGATAAAGCACCTAAGGTATCATCCTTCTTTGCTATCTCGGGAACTAACTGAAATATAGCCCTAGGTCTTTTTATTACTTCAACAACAGTAGGGTTTGCTATGTATGCAATTGCAGAGGTGGATGCCATGATTAAATGCCTTTTACTACCTTGGATGGATGATTGCTTGGAGTGTGCTTGCTTCTTTCTCGAAATGCCTTAGCTAGGAGTCTTCGCGCTCTTCAAAAATTTGAAATCACGATGAAATGAAATGGAGCCAAAACCTTAACTTTATAATGTCCCTTCACCATCTACCACATTAATTGCATGTCGGTTAAGTATTCACTTAACATTGTTTGCCGATAATAAGTAATTTTCAACTTCTTATCTATAACCGAGGGAATAATAGCACATGTGTCATTAGATTGCCAAACCCTCAAGGAAATTTTCTTTAATTAGATGAAGAACTTCTTGCCAATGGAGCACTGCTCTATCCTTCCGATGAAGCGTCACTCTATCCTACCGGTGAAGCATTGGTTGGTTCTACCGATGGAGGAGTATTCCCAATATTTAGATCGGCTTTCCTAATCCATTGTTTTGAGAATTCTTGCTTAAGCTCTTCAACTTTTTCTTTACCTTTCAAGCTAGCACTTTTGTTGTCTATCGGTGTTCCTTTACTTCTACAAAATTTAGCAATATGCCCAATCTTGTTACATGCATAGCAAGTTATATTATTTTTTTAAATAGCTTTCCCATAACCTATGTCGGTTTGTGTTCTGCATTGATTAGATAAATTTCCAAATCTTCCACAAACATAACATCTCACATTCATTCTGTAGTTTTTAGAGTTGTGACCAACTTTGTTGCATTTAGAACATTGACCTGTGGGTGTGTTGATATTCTAATAATTTCTAGATCTACATTCATTTTCTCTATGACCATACTTATTGCAATTAAACCATTTTCCATTGAATTTATAAGCATTACGTTGTCTTACCGGTTTGCTGTGATCCTGAGTATTTGTAGTACCGGAGCTTTCACCAACTTCAAAGCCATTTCTAGAAGTGTCACCTTTAGGTTTTTGATTCTTCAGCAAGGTGCCAAGTTCCTCTGAGCTTTTCTTTAATTTTCCTTTGTGTTGATTTGTAGTTTCCAGTTCTCTTTCCAAGATTTCTTTTTGTCTCATCAGTTCATTTGAGTCATTCTGAGTATGCATAAGATCTGTCTTCAACATGTCATTTTCATAGCTAAGTCTTGTATTCTCATTTGCTGCATCACTTAGTCTTCTGGTCAATTCTTCTTCATTCTTCTTCCTATCTGCAATCTCTTTGCAAAATCTCATAGTCATATCCTGCATTTCATTTTTTGTTGTCATGATCTCTTGTTTCAACTTGCTTATCATATCATTAAGTGATTCCTTTTCATCATTCTCATTTTGCAATTTTTCACAAAGTTCTCTTCTCTTATTTCTTGCAACAGTAAAATTTTCTTGAAGTGCCTGAATGATATCCTGAGCTGCCCTTAAATCATCTTCTAGTTTGATATTTTTCAATTTCTCTATATCATAGTCTATAAGAGCTCTTTCAAGTTGCTTCATCAGATTTTCCATCTTTACCAGTGTCAAGATCTTCCTCAAGTTGTTAGGCTTCTGAAAATAGAGGACCAGGCTCTGATACCAATTATTAGGGGTCTCACAGATACTGAGAGGGGGGGGTGAATCAGTATCTGACCGGTGAGTGGAATTTCTTAACTTAAAACATGCAGAACATAATATAACAGTGTACAGGTATGCAAGAAATAATGCAATAAACAGAATCAAGTACATCCACATGAAAAGTACACCATGACACAAGATTTTAACAAGGAAACCTGGTGTGGGAAAAACCTCAGTGGGATTTGTGACCCACAATATTCACTCACTGGCCAATAAGAGAATATTACTTACAATAAGGGCCTGCACATGCAGGAAGGCCAATGGCCTAGAGCTCACTGCTCAATGGAAAGTCTCACTGACTTACAATAAGGATTATTCAAATCCAATATCTTGTACTGCTTTACAATAGCATCTTCAATACCTGATTTAGTACCAGTTCCTACTCTATTCTTTACATATACCCCTTGACCTATATTTCGCACATTAGGTCTACCTAATATTTTCCTTAATGCTTCTACTATACATTCTTCGCATCTTTTTTAAAATGTCTACAATGATCTCTTTTATATATAAGAGTCATTTTACAATTGGCCAAGTCATCTTACAATAATAAACAAAATATTATATAACAAAAAACCTATCGGCCTCTGTGTCGGTATACTTCCTTTCTTCTGTGCCGGTGCCGGTGTCCTGAGTGTCAGTGTAGAGTGTGATCTGCTAATGCTGATATAATGTCTTTGTTGGTGCCATAGGATTGCAAGGTTGCCATAAATGACAAAACCTTCAATCACATACAATGTCTCATTGGAGTGTGTATATGCCAACATGATCTTGTTGATCTTGTGTATTCATAGGAAATAGTTGAGTTTCAAACTCTCTCTTCCTCCTCTTGCCTAAACCATAACGTTTTTTTTTTTTGAAATGCTATTAAGAATGCAGTGATTTAAGAAGAATTTTATAACACATATGAAATTGTACATTTTCTTATTGGGCTTCTTAGGGAAAGATGAAAGTTTAAGCTTCAAAAAGAAATTGCATAGTTAGTAATGTGAATGCAAATACTTAGTGCAATTTGGGAAAGATATCGGAATGACATTATTTACTTATGTAATTTTGAATTGTTAAGAATTTCAATACTTGTATCTAGAGTAAACTTTATTTAGTGATTCATGTGAAAAGTATAATTAGAACCTTCCTTGAGTAGATGATAGCACATTGAAAAGTACTCCTTGTAAATGTGACTAAACCAATAATGGTGCTATTCTTGTGTGTTGTAAGAAACTCGTGCTTGCTATGTGTGCCCATGGGATGGTGAATTAATCAACCATGGAGGATATGTTTTCTTATGAGTATGGGAAACCATACTGTTTATGCGATGTTGCATATTTGTTTCCTTACTGAGTGCCAACCCACGGGTTGTTGATAAGTTAGTATGTGAAGGGGTAGTATTAGAAGTCACCATTCCTTGAAAAGTATGGAACGATATATGAGTAATGTCGATGCGAAGTGACTTTAGCTTCCCTATTTCAAGGAAAAATATATAGTTTTGTAATGAAACTATATTATAGGTGTACTCAATACTTCCCCTTGTGATGAACCAATTTATAAGGTTCATGTGTGCCAGCCTATTCATATCCTTTATTTGAGCATATTGATGTCAATTCTTGAGTAGAATGATGGTTTTATTGGAGGATCTTTTTCCTTGTCTTCATGAAAGGTATGTTATTCTTCATGAGCTATCAATTGACTAGCATTGGGAGACTTGTGGGTGGACCTTAGCCATGTATACCTCTAGCTTACAGCGAGTATCCTGAGAGGAACGTCACTATGCGGGGTGTGACCTGCGCATGCCCTTTTCCGCAAGGTACACTGCCATGCAGGATACATCCATTGCATGCCCTTTCCACTTGGAGTATTGCCATGCCATGCTGAGACATGATACAGGATGTAGTAGACATTGCCATGTAGCCTACGGATAGGTTCAGGGTAGAGCCATCCCTCATGACGACGTGATGCGGCGTGCACACTGCCATGCCATGCGGATGTGTGACTAGGCCACACCACATGATGAGCTACTGCAATAGCTAAACAATTGTTCCTTCCTTCCTCATTGGTGGCTAGATGCTAGTCACATAGTGATGTTATGTGCACTTATGATATTTTTTTTATTTTTTTAATTTCCTTGTGGGCCAACAATTTATTTTATTTTGACCTTGAAGGTTTAGCCATGATCTTGCAATCTTTTGCTTACTTGATTTGATGTTGCAATTCTGAAATTATTTTCTTGCCTTACTATGGAATTGACGATTATTATCTTTATTCTTCTATACTTTGGTGGCTAAACTGGTTTGTCCTTATTGTTTCCGTATGCTAGTCTTGTGTTGCAATGTGAATTCCTCTCCAAGAACATAGGAGATAGTCTTGGATGAGTGTATACGAGGAAGTAGACATAGGGAACCTTGAGGATGGGCATATGTAAGGCTGTGAGACAGCTAGGATCCACTACCTACCTATGAATGGTGACTACCTCTTGGAGACTAAGCACCTTACACAACAAGGGATGTTCATGAGGGTCTTGTATGGAAGGTAGCACCGCTATGGTGTACCCTAGCACCATCAAGCCCTTGAGTGAGATGTTGGATATTTATGATCATGTTATTTATTCTAAGATCAGGCATAGAGATGTTGATCATGCATATTATCTTTGACCGAGCATTAGACATACTCACATGTGGTCTTTTGTGTTGTGCATTCCAGTCATGTGGATGGTTATTATGTGTAATTATGGATTGAATGGTGTTAACTTGCCACTATGTTATGGGACATAGTCATTGGAAAGGTTCTTTTATGCCTGGAAAGTGTAAACAGTTGAGTTATATATGTTGCTCATATTTATTGAACGTTAACTTGGTTGTAGAAATTTATATTTGAAGCTAGTTCTATGCGATAAAGTTTTGTAAAAAGATGTAATGGTAAAAGAAATTGATCATGATGGCATGTTTTCTTGTCCTTCTTGGTAGGATGAGTATGGTAATTGTTGTTTACCTCTTTTAATACTTTAATTGGTGTAACAAAAGGAAGGAAATTCTTGTTTTTCTACTATGATTGTGGATAATCCTTAGAATATTTTAAGAGGTGTATGGTTTTAGATGTAGTTTGCCAATGGATAGTGACATTCGTAAAGGTTTTAGCAATAATGTTTCATTTATTTATGGAAAGATTCATATGTGCAAATTTATAATTGTTAATTGAGTTTCAAGGCTAATATATGTTGCATGAGTTCCGCTTAGCCTTATGACTTCTGGGAGTAAGTCAAAGCCTGGGGGGGAGAAATGTAGTGCCCCTACCCTAGTCAGCTTTGCAAAACCGGTTTGACCTTGGTCGATTTCCTATGTGACATTCTTCAATGGTTGATTTACCATGATGTAATGTTGTAGATTAGATAATATGAATATTGTGCGTACCTGTTATTTTTCTTTCGCATCAATTCTTGTGTAAGTTTACTTGTTTCCCTACTTCTTGCTATAAATCTCGAGCTAACAACTTCATTTAATACATATATATGTATTCTTGGGTGACTCATGGTTGTAGGAGATTGTAGGTATCATACCGAATAGGTGCGAGGTTCGTCTCCCTCAAGATTCGCAGGGTTGAGTATACCTCTTTCATTCTTAGAATTTGGATTAGGTGGTCATAAAACCCTCATCTTGCCTTAGCCATGATCAAGTGAGCGTCTTGTGTGGTCCGTTGGTTTCCCTTTTCATTTGGGTTTGCATGTCGTATGATTGGTTGGCTTTCTTGGGTTGCATGTCTTGCGTGTGGTAAAATGGAGTATTTTATCCTAAGTATTTAATTCAATTTAATGTGTTCATTTACGCATTGGTAATTGAAAAATTCAAAATAAATAAGTTTCTTTTATGTGATTAATCATTAATTAAAAAGATCGATTTATGTATGTTTGTAGCAAGTTTAAGTATTTAATTTGATTTAATGTGTTCATTTATGCATTTTTAATTGAGGAATTAAAATATATAGGTTTCTTTTATGTGATTAATCATTAATTAAAAAGATCGCTTTATTTATTATTTGTAGCGAGTTTAATTTAATGGTTAATTTTAAATAACGAATTTAATTAGTTTATGTGTTTTAAAAAGGAAAGATTTAAAGTTATTTGAAATAGAAATAATTTAATCTCTTTTGCATTTCGGAAAAGAAAGGTTAATTTTACTTATTTAGGAAAATCAATTTTTATTAGAAAAGCAAGTTTAATTTATATGTATATTTGATATAGTGTGAAAGATTGATTTTGGGAATTAATTTAATTAAAATATTTTATCCTCATCAATATTGTGAAATATAAATGTTAGCTTAGTTAATATTGAGAAAATTAAAATTAAATGAGAGAGAAGCATTTTAATTTTAATTAGGAAAGCAAGTTAGAATTATTCGAATAGTTGAAAAGAATGATTATTTTCTCATTTTTATTTAAAAGATGTTTAAAATTCGAAATTAGGAATTAGGTCAAATTTCATTCTTTTAACCTAGGTTGGAAAAATATTTTGGGTTGCTGTTGATTTTTTTTGGAGGAAAGATATTTTTGATGGAGATTGGGGGTTTTTTTGGAATGATGGATTTTTCTACAGTTGCAGGTTGGGCTCGTCTTCAAAATCTTGCTAGGAATGTGAAATGAGGTAGGATTCGAATGCATCTCTTGATTTCTTGGGATATTGGGTTTTGTCTCTTCAAAAAATGGTTGTTCTTGAAAATTTCTTGATGTAAACCTCCATGAATGCTCTTAAAATTTAAGTTTAGTTTTGTGAATATTGGTTGTTTTGGGTCAAGATTGTTTAAATGGTTTTGTGGTTGAGCAAATCTTGCCTATCTGAAGGTTATTGAGTATTTGGAAAATCATGGTCTTGCTGGGAAAATTTTCTCATATTGTTGTTTTTTTGAACAATTTGGAAAAATGAAATAAAATATAAACAATAGTATCAAAACTATGAATGAAGGAAATGAGGGTTTACGTTTTTTTTGAAATATCGTTTATTTATATTGAAAAAAAAAATTAAAATCAAAATTGTAAAACAACAAAAAGGGGGGGAGAAAAGAAAAAAATTGGGGTTTTCGAGGGGGGGAGTCGAAGCTCAACCCACGCCGCTCCCCTTTCCGTCTCCCATAGAGCCGCAGAGCCCCTGCATCCACCGTGTGGAGGCAGAGGGGCTATATCCATGTGAGTGGCCGCAGCTACCCTGCTCCACAAGGTGGAGGCCGAAGGGTCTGCGACCTCCACGATGGAGGTAGAGACCCTAGCTCCACTGTGTGGAGGCCAAGGGTCTACATCCACTGTGGTGGCTGCAAGCTCGATGGCTAGGGCACACACGCCCCCACTCCCGTGGATGGGAGGTGAGCCCGCGGCTGCCCTAGGGTTTGCCACCCTCCATGTAATTAAAATTTATAATATTTTTTGTAGTTTTCACAAAAAATAATAATAATATAAATATATTAAATTTTAAATTAATATATTTTAGTATTATTAAATTCTAATTAATATATATTTGCATTGCTAGAAAAGGGGACTGGAGTATTGTTCCAAACTAGTATGTCATTAATGTTTATCTAAGGATTAAATAATATATTTAGACGATTAATGCTTTACCTTAATGTGAACTTTGTTGAAAAAACTCGTAAGGATGTATTTATGTTATGTATTGATGCATATGAATGTAGTGCGTAAAAAACCAAGAATGACCTGGACCTAGGTGAGGTAGAAAACTGAAAACAACTTGGATCATTTAGAAAACTTGATCAACTTTTAAATGTTTAAATCAATATGGGAAAAGATTGTATTTTTTTTTTGTTATTGCTATCGCAAGTTCTAATTGTTGTATTCACTTTTGTTTAAAGTAATGGAAAGACCTGGATATGTTCATTTTGACCCTGTCATTTGGTTGTTTTGAGGTTGGCCATAGTTGGTTAGGCTCCTAGTTAGAGTACCGTCTGACAATGGACCTTTGTATCAGCTTTTAATATGCTTAGTTGGATCCGTTTCTATGTAGGGATCATTTAGGATTTATTGACTGAAGTGGTCGTTTGTATATTGGTTGTGCTCGCCTAAAAGGTAGGAATGTAACTTACGTGAACCCTATGTAACTATAACTTAATTAATTATCACAAGGGTCTTGCAGTTGAGTAGACCTAGAGATGTAGCCCTCTAGGGGTGAACTCCGAGATCATTTTGGTGTTATGCGATAATTTTGTTCTTGTGTTTCATGGTTAGTATTAGTATGTATGGATGGCAATGTGATAGAATGTATAAGTGGGTTAGATGATAATTATCGTAATGCATGTATGTATTCATCTTTTAAATGCAATAAATGGATCATGAAGGAATGCACTCTAGGAATGTTATTGAAAATAAGTATGCATGAAAAGACCTCATTAGTTATGATGATATTATAGAGTGTTTTGGAATAAGATGCATGGTATGGGTTTAATGTATAATTGAACATAATGAATGGATAACAATTATTGGATGAACTCATCATATTACCTAAGTTGTAATTCTAATGGACGAACTTCATTTAGTTATTTACATTTTAATCTTAATAAATGAACTTCATCATAATAGCTATATTTTAACTAAATTGGATGAGCTCATTTAGTTATTTACATTTTGCTCCTAATAAATGAACTTCATCATATTAGCTTCATTCTAACTATAATGGATGTACTCATCAAGATATCTATATTTTAACCCTAATGGATGAACTTCATTATGCTATTTACATTTCAACCTTAATAAATGAACTTCATCTTAATAGATACATTCTAACCATAATGGATGAACTAAATTGGTTATCTACATTTTAACTTTAATAAATGAACTTCATCTTAATAGCTACACTCTAACTATAATGGATGAACTCAATTGGTTATTTACATTTTAACCTTAATAAATGAGCTTCGTTATGTTAGCTATATTGTAATTAAAATGGGTGGACAACTATATTTTAACCTTAATGGATGAATTTACATGTTATCTATGTTTTAACTTCTATGGGTAAATTTCCTCATGTTAGCCTCATCTTTAACCATAATAGATGAACGCTTCCTAATTTGTATAATGTTAATTCACTAAAAAAATTATATCCATGTTTCAAGAAATATCATGTAATTAAGATATCCTGCTTAATTGGATCAAATGTCACGAGTTGAGTTAGGTGTTAAGTTACGTAATCACGTTGGGAAACTTCTTAGGTTCGTTTAGTCTTTCGCTGTGTTATCTAAGCGTTAGATAACTCCAATGTATCTTAATGTTGTGTATTAAAGTTAAAGTTTAAAAAAAAAAAAAAATTGCACTCCATTTGAGTGTTTTAGCTTTAACCCTTTGGAGTTTCCTGGGGAGACATTACAGTGAGTAAATGCATGAAATTTTCTTTAAAAAAATCCTGCACATAGATATAACAGTAGTTTGAAAATTTTAGTTCTTGGACATTTGGACATGTAGAAAAAGTTTGTTAGTTGCAAATAAAGGCACTATCTTAACAAATGCATTATCTTTCACCTCTGTTGGTAAACAGATTTGTCTTTTGTACTTTATTTAGTTTGGATACCCTTAAGACCAAGAAATGAAAGAGAAATTTCACCAGATAGTTGGAAAATCATTATATTGATTAACCTTTGAATTAAGGTATAGCTCCCTATAGCAAATATTCAATCAACTTCAAATTACATACAACCAATATTATACTTTTCACTAGAAAGCATAGAAAAGGTTATTGCATTCACAAGTCAACACCAAATGAACGCAAGCATTGATTTATATATAACTTTTTGCATAAAGCCGATAGACTTCACATGTACACTAAAACAAAATGAAAAGCTTATAAGGTGAATCCTGCTAGTAATCTTATGTTCACATGAAAGCTTTAACAGATCTTTACTTGAAATAGATCCATAGAGAAATCAAATTTCAGGCATCAAATACATAGATTTGAAGTCAAAAGATAACTGTGATACGATTTTCATTCATAGATGATTATGAACTTTCCATACACAGAGTCTTTCAGCCAAAATTCAAGTAGTTTTTCAAAAACTTAGTGAACCCTTTTAAAGTCATTACAAAACTTATAAATAGGTCGCCAGACCAATAGTTTTTAACCATAAGTAAGATTAACTCGTAAGAGATAATAGAAAACTACCCTAACTACATAACCAAAATTAAAAATGACTAGACTCGCTGGCAAAAAACTGCCAGTAGCACTAGTCATGTCGTTGATTCGGTCTCAGTTGGATTGCCCGAATTGGTGTTTTGGACATACACCATCACTGTCTTCACCGCACTCCACTCTTGATGCGCCTTCAAAAATTCCTGAATTACAGTTACATGCGGCAGGCTAATGTGTATTACTCTTTGCTTCTAGAGCTCTTTTTTTCTCTTCACCATCTACACTTTGTCCTTGTGTGAGTCCAAGTGAACCAGACAAACTGTGAGCATTGATTCCACTTTGGAAATCCTCGTAAAATCCTCCACAGCCAAGGATTTCTCCACTTTGATTTGTTTAATGTGGCTGCTAAACTGATTAATCATTTCTACAGTATCTTCCAGAGTTTGACTATCTTCTTTAAGAAATTGGACATCCACACAGTGCAAATCCTTCTACATGGTCATCATCAAGGTTGTTAATTCACCACGCAGACTGGCTGATTCACTATGGCCCTGTTCAATGATCTAGTTGTGCCACTCAATGCTTTCTTTGCAAATAAACATTACGTCTTCATTTAACCTTGGCACTTGCCTTTTGGAAAGAAAATTCATTAGGCCATAGCGTTGAATATCACACATTTGCTTCGAAATCACTGCCCATTTAGTCTTCTTTTTCTGCCATGAGATTAAGTCAGCATCTAATTCTTTGGTGACTTCATTAGAATCCTTGAAAATCTGAACCAAATCTGAAATGTAATTGGTCCCTTGATGCACAATTGAAGTGAGCCATTCAAAGAAAATCTCTGCAATCATTTTGTTTCCTTGAACCTCATCAAAGAATTTCTAATTACCTGGTGATTTTGAACTAAATGGCATTGAAATTTGAGACAATGGTAATGGGTTGTTCTGCAGAGCATGAATATACTGAGCCATTTGCATTAAATTCTACTTCAATTAAGCCTTGTCTCTTTCATCTTTCCAAGTACAAGAGATAATTCATTTGGTTGAAGTCTTCAAGTGCTTCACATCTACGGCTTTGGTTTCGACCCCCAAATAAACTCGTTCAATGGCATAGTCTACTTTTGAAGCAGTAACATCATCTTTATCAAGTGTGGGTTTGGCAATGTCTATAGTCCAATGCTTTGTACTTTCATCAATCATAGCCTCCATTTTTAGCCTTTTGGGCTTCATGGATTTTCCCAAACATTTACTCACAACATCCTACATTGTTATTGAAATAGGAATCACATTTCTTTTCTTGGTAATTGAGTCACTTAACCACTTAGGTGCCAGAGTTAGTTCCTTAGATGGCATGTGAGGAGATCCTTCTGAACGCAGCAATGTGACATTATCTGCATGAGGCCGGATATCAAGCGTCCTTGAGTCCTAGAAAGTGGCATCTGCACCAGTTGAAACCTTGTCTATATCAGAAATAGGGGATGTCATATCACATAGTACTTTCTCTATGTCCAAATCAAGAATGAGATGGGAAGCCGGTAGCTGAAAAGTCTTCTTGGACCTAGACCTCGTAACCCGACCACCAATAGAAAGTTCAACCTCGGTGTCAAGTTTCTCTTCTTTAATCTTTGCCTGCCTTTTTCGTGCAATAGAAATAGGGATGTTAGTTAAAATAGAAGTTTTGCTTGCAATCTTCCTCTTCCCACTTTTGTTTCTTGAGTTGGTTTCCCTCATCAGATGAAATCAGCAACTCCTAAGCCAATTTTATGTCCTGCAAATTATGCTGAAAGTGCATGTCTAAATGCTATCTTCCATATTTTTACTCCAATCCACCTCTGGGAGAGGTTCATTATGTACTCACTTCATAAACTCTGAATCTAGTATGTCTTCATTATCAGTGGTGACACCTGAAGTATCCATTGGCAATTTCATGTCATGAATCTATTTCAAGGTTAACCTAGACCAACTCCTTTTCCTTACTTCCAATTCATTCAGGCAACCCTCCCAATAATCCTCCAACTGGAACACATGTTGGTCAGGCATCATCTTCTTCACATATTGAGCGATAAACCCTTTACTATCAAAGTTATCCCTTTTCACAAAGGTTTTCAAATGAAATCTCTTAAATTCTAGCTCAAGATTCAACGCATCAGAGACAGACCTACAACTATAATGGCCTAAATCAATGGGAAAAATTCTACTTATGTTGGAATCCTTGCCATAATCCTTTATGACATAGACTAGTTGCTTGGAAAATTCAATCATAATAGAGGAGTCTAAAACATACCTAGGTAGCCTAAAGGGTTTGCCTTTAAAACCTCCAACCCTTAGGTAAGTGAAGTGACTAAACTGTGTAAAGAAACTGCCATAGATGTTAACTAGTTCAACGGCCTTTGCACACATCCTCCTATGCAAGTTACCTTGTAATTCAAAGGTCAACCTCCCAGCAAAAATATCATTCCACTGGATGTTGAAATGTGGTGACTGATCAACAAAGTACTGTACACTCAGCACGTATCCTCACCGGGGTCCGGGGCCAAGCTGGGCCCCAAGCAGGGGTTCGAGGGCGGTAGCCCCCGAGAAATGTTTTTTTTTGCCATTTTTCGTTGATGAAAACCGACATTGTAATAAAACCCTAAAAAGGCCGACTTTGTTTGTTGCCCTAAAAATGCATGTTATAAGCGGATGGGATGCTTAAGGCATTGTAAGGTTGATGTACTATTTTTGCTGGATAATAAGAAAGATTAGACGGCTGTGTATGGTGGACGTAACCCATTCTGGGTGAACCATGTTAAATCTCTGTGTTATCTGTCTTGTTTTATTTTTCTTTATCTTTTGTATTTAAATCTGCATATAATTGTTAGTTCATATTTGCTTCAGATCTATTTGAAACCCTAACAATTGGTATCAGAGCGAGGTTTTCTATAAATTGGCAAGACTTTTAGATTTGAGTGGGAGCAATGGAGGACTCCAAATTCAAGGTTGAAAAGTTTAACGGCCAAAATTATCAGTTATGGAAAATGCAGATGGAGGATTACCTGTATCAAAAGGATTTGTGGCAGCCATTGGAAGGAAAGGCAAAGAAACTGACCACAATATCAGATGAAGAGTGGGACATTTTAGATAGAAAGGCACTGAGATCCATTCAATTGTGCCTTGCATCGTCTATAGCATTCAATATAACAGAAGCAAAAATGACTGTAGATTTGATGGCAACATTGGCTAAGTTGTATGAGAAACCCTCAGCTTCGAATAAGGTATTTCTTATGAAGCATTTGTTTAATTTGAAAATGAGTGAGGGAGGATCTATAGCAGAGCACTTAAATGAATTTAATACAATTACTAGTCAATTGTCTTTGGTAAAAATTACCTTTGCAGAAGAGGTTAGGGCTCTCTTGATTTTATGTTCTTTGCCAGAAAGCTGGAATAGCCTGGTTATGGCTGTAAGTAACTTTGTCTCTAGTAAAAATACTTTGGTATTTGATGATATTGTTGGTGTTACCCTAAGCGAGGAAATGCGAAGGAAAAGTATAGGTGAGACTCCAACATCATCGGGTAGTGTTTTGAATGTGGAGAACAGAGGAAGATCAAAGGAAAGAGGAAAAGGCCTGGGAATGAAAAGTCATGAGGGAAGTCAAAGAAAGGACGCTCTCAATCTAGAGAAAAGAAAGATTGCTGGTACTGTAGAAAGCCTAGTCATCTAAAGAAAGACTGTTGGTCTTAGAAAAACAAAGAAGGAGACAAAAATGAAAATGACAGTAAGGAAGCTAATATTGCAAGTAATACTTTACAAGATGCTTTAATCTTATGTTTGGATAATGTTAATGATTCCTAGGTAATAGATTATGGGGCTTCATTTCATGCTACACCCCATAGAAAATATTTTCTAGATTATGTTCAAGGTGATCTTGGATAGGTATATTTGGGTGATGATGAGCCCTGTCAAATTGTTGGAAAAGGAAAGATAAAGATCAAGTTGTAGAATGGTAATGACTGGTTTCTACAGGAGGTAAGACATGTTCCTAATTTAAGAAGAAATTTAATTTCTATAGGGCAACTAGGTAGTGAAAGTTGCATAGTTACCTTCTCAGACAGTATGTGAAGGTCACTAAAGGGTCATTAGTAGTAGCTAAAGGTGCGAAGGTAGGCACATTATATCTGTGTACTAGTAACACTTACTCTACCTTAGCTGCTACAAATAAAGTTACTGCAGGGACAACAATAATAAATGTTGCAAGAACATATTCGATAATGTGGCACCATAGGCTTGGGCACATGAGTGAGAAAGGGATGAAAATCCTTCACTCCAAAAATCTATTGCTAGGACTAAAGAAGATTTATTTAGATTTCTGTGAAAACTGTGTTTATGGTAAACAGAAAAGAGTCATATTTCTCAAGGTTGGGAAAGAGAAGAAGAGTGAGAAGTTAGAGCTTGTACATTCAGATGTATGGGGACCGACTCAGGTATCATCTCTTGGTGGCTCTTGCTATTATGTTATTTTTATTGATGACTCAACCAAAAAAACATGGGTATATTTCCTAAAGCAAAAATTAGATGTTTTTGAAACTTTTAAGAAATGGAAAGCTTTGGTTGAGAATGAGACAGGAAAAAAGTTGAAGTGTCTCAGATCGGATAATGGAGGTGAGTATTGCAGCAAAGCATTTGAAGATTACTATTCCTTAAATGGGATTTGAAAGCAGAAGACAGTTCCAGGAACTCCACAAGAAAATGGTGTGTCAGAGAGAATGAATAGGACCATCATGGAACGTGTGAGGAGCATGAGATTGCATGTTGGATTGCCCTTACATTTTTGGGCAGATGCTGTACATATTGCTGTCTATTTGATAAATAGAGGACCTTCAACCCCTTTGGATTGTGGTATTATAGAAGAGGCATGGACTGATAAAAAGGTAACTTATTCTTTTCTAAAAACTTTTGGTTGCGAAGCTTTTGTCCATGTTGATAGAGAAAACAAAACCAAGCTTGATGCTAAATCTCAGAAATGTACCTTCATTGGATATGGGATAGATGAATATGGCTATCGGTTATGGGATTTTGAAAATAAGAAAATAATTAGAAGTAGAGATGTTATATTCAATGAGAAGGTTATGTATAAAGAACAGATGCGGGAAAAGAAGCATGAACAAGACAAACAAGAATATGTGGTGTTGGATGAGATTCCTGAAAATGAAATGCCATAGGTACCTGATGCTCAGCAACAACAGATTGTCCCACAAACTGCTGCAAGTGTTAGACGTTCTACGAGGACAAGTAGACCCCCTGAAAGATTTTCTCCTTCTTTGTATTCTATTTTATTAATAGATTCTCATGAACCAAAAGAATATGAAGAAGCAATGCAGGTGGATGCCAAACAATAGTGGTAGCTAGGCATGAAAGAGGAGATGGACTACTTGATGAAAAATAAGACTTGGGACTTAGTCCCTTTACCTATAGAAAAAAGAGTCTTGCCTAACAAATGGGTTTATCGGCTAAAGGAGGAGGAAGGAGGTCAGAAAAGATATAAGGCCAGACTTGTGGTAAAAGGTTTTGCACAGAAAAAGGGTATAGATTATGATGAAATATTTTCTCCAGTTGTAAAAATGACTTCAATTAGAATTGTACTTAGTCTTGTGGCTGCAGATGATTTACATCTTGAACAATTAGATGTCAAAACAGCTTTTCTCCATGGAGATTTGGAGGAGGAAATTTACATGTTGCAACCACAGGGATATGAGGTCAAAGGTATGGAGAACTTGGTGTGCAGGTTGAAGAAAAGTTTGTATGGCCTAAAGCAAGCACCCCAACAATGGTATTTAAAATTTGATAGTTTCATGGCTGAACACGGTTATCATAGATGTCATTCTGATCATTGTGTATATTTTAAGAGATTTGATAATGGTAGTTATATTATCCTATTGCTTTATGTTGATGACATGCTTGTTGCTAGGTCTAACATGCAACATATAAATGATCTTAAACAGAAATTAGCTAGGTCATTTGCTATGAAGGATTTGGGTGCAGCTAAGCAAATTCTCAGTATGAGGATTACACGGGACAAGAAAAATAGAACCTTGAATTTGTCTCAAAGTGAGTATATAAAGAAGGTGTTGAAAAGATTTAACATGCAGGATGCAAAAGCAGTTAGTACACCTTTGGCTAGTCATTTCAAATTGACTAAGGAGATGTGCCCAAAGGCATAGGAAGAGGTTAATAAAATGTCTAACATCCCGTATTCATCAGCTATTGGCAGTCTGATGTATGCAATGGTATGCACAAGGCCAGATATTGCACATGCAGTGGGAGTTGTGAGCAGGTTTATGAGTAATCCGGGTATGGAACATTGGAATGCTGTGAAATGGATTCTTCGGTATTTGAAAGGAACTACTACGAAGGCATTATGTTTCAAAGGATCTAATACTTCCCTAAGTGGATTTGTTGACTCTGATCTGGCGGGTGATATTGATTCACGGAGGAGTACTACAGTGTATGTTTTTACTATAGGGGGAACTGCAATCAGTTGGGTTTCTAGGCTGCAAAAAGTTGTTGCACTTTCAACCACTAAAGCTGAGTATGTTGCTGCTACAGAAGCCAGCAAGGAGATGATTTGGTTGCAATGTTTTCTGAAGGAATTTGGTCAGACACAAGAGGATAGCCCATTGTATACTGATAGCCAGAGTGCCATTCATCTTGCAAAGAACTCTGTTTTTTATTCAAGGACAAAGCACATTCAGCTCAGATACCACTTCATCCGGACTATTTTGGAGGAGGGTCAGTTATGGCTTGAGAAGATTCACACAAGTGAGAATCCTACCGATATGTTCACAAAGGCAGTTCCACAAGAGAAGCTGATTTCTTCATCAGTTTCTGTTGGTCTTCTTGATTGATAATTGTGGAATTTATACTAGTCAAGTCCTAGTGTTTTATCCAACGGATGTTGCATGTATAGTGGTGTCGTGTAGTATCAGTCTCCAAGTGGGAGATTGTTTAGTGTGGAGCCTGATCAGTCTCCAAGTAGGAGATTGTTGAAATGTGGTGACTGATCAACAAAGTACTGTACACTCAGCACATATCCTCGCCGGGGTCTGGGGCCGGGCTGGGCCCCGGGCAGGGGTTCAAGGGTGGTAGCCCCCAAGAAAAGTGGGGGTTCAGGGGTGGCAGCCCCCGAGAAATTTTTTTTTTGCCATTTTTCGTTGATGAAAACCAACATTGTAATAAAACCCTAAAAAGGCTGACTTTGTTTGTTGCCCTAAAAATGCATGTTATAAGTGGCTGGGATGCTTAAGGCATTGTAAGGTTGATGTACTATTTTTGCTAGATAATAAGAAAGATTGGATGGCTATGTATGGTGGACATAACCCATTCTGGGTGAACCACGTTAAATCTCTGTGTTATCTATGTCTTGTTTTATTTTTCTTTATCTTTTGTATTCAAATCTACATATAATTGTTAGTTCATATTTGCTTTGGATCTGTTTGAAACCCTAACAGTGGAGATAATCATCAACATGTCCTTTTAAAGTCAAATTGGGGTGATACTCATATATTTTTATGCCTTGAACCCATTTCACATGAGGCAATCCAGACCATTCCCTCACACAAGCAAGCATATATAATAGGTATGAAGACATATAGAAGTTTGACATCTCCAGGTAATTACTCAAACCTTCGTGTAACCTTTCCGTGATAACAATTCCCTAGTCAATGAACCGTTTTTTGTCTAGAGTGACCTGGATGAAGAAATACATCCAGTCCTCCCAATAGAAGGAATGTAAATTACCCTTTACTCTGCTCAACAATACTACCAAATCTTGGATTGTAGGAATTAAATTCTCATGGGTTAGGGGTCTTAGTAGCCTTGAGCCTCCTTTTTGGAACTTCAAAAGCCAATTTCATGCAATGACAGTTCTGTAATACTTCTTTTTCTCAAAGAAAATTCCATAAGATTTTCCAATTGTCTAATCTTCATAGAATTCCCAATGTGGGATACCCATGGTGGCCATTATTGTTTGTCTATCAATGGATAAAAAAACCTCACCATTGTTTTTCCTTATGCATCTATTACCTTTGTCATAGTGATTCATACATTCTAAAACCAATTTAGGGAAAGGAGCAGCTGTGAGAAATGTGGTTGCTTCCAATAATCCACTCTATGCAATATCTCTCATCATAGGATCAGCGGCAGGGTTCCATACTCCTTCTAGGAAATCATCTAAATCCAGTTGGAATAATGCTTTATCACCCAACTCTGGTAAAGATCTTACAAGGGAAGATGAGTTCACTAATTTGGGAAAAGTAGGCCTCATGTTTTGCTCATGATTTCCTCCAATTTACCCAAACAAAAGAGAAAAGGGAAATGGAAACAAACAACTAACAAAATATCTAGAGCTTTCCTAAAACAAACTACAATAATTTAGAAAGTTGTCGAACATACCTTCCTCTGTCATCTACAAACTGCTATCGCAGTGTATTTCTCTCGCTCCAAAAACTTCTTCTTAAAACTTATCCCAAGAAAATGATAATCTTGACATGACCACTACTCAATTTTAAAGCTGAGAAAATCTTACCCATGATTACCATGAACTGCCCCCATTACTCTTTTTTTGTGTGACCTTACTCTTAAATGATTGCTCTCGAACATGCCTTAAATGCTAAGTCACTTCATATATGACACTATGGATCCTCACACCATACTTGCTATAAATGTCAGATTTCAGACCATTAAAGAAAGAATATCCCTCTCCTCTGCCACCATTTGTCATATCTTAAAATCCATGCCACCACCTCATGCCAAGTCACATGATCTCCAAGAAGCCTAGACATCAAACTCTGAACCTTGCAAAACAATCGCGACATAAGTCATAAACATGATAAATTTTGAACTTTGAACCTTGAACCAAAAAGGTTCAAGTTCAAGGTTCAAAGAATGTAAAATGCCGACAAGGACTATTGAAGACTTAAAACCGCGTGAGATGAAAAAACTTTTAAAACAATGCTCATTGAACTTTGAACCTTGAACCAAAATGATTCAAGTTCAAGGTTCAAGTTCAATGCAATGAAACTTTAGCAATATAACAATGACCGGATTTACATGGGGGAAATTTAAACAATAGACTTGACCAACAGATCTGACGAGGCATTACGCAAGCAAGGAAACATATAGAATGGAAATTTTATATGTGCTGCCAACAACCTCAAAAGCACTAACCTAGAGGAAAAAAATATGAATCTGAGATATAAAATCGCTGCTCTGTGGACAAGGAAGCAAGGAATCACTGACAAAAGTGCTAACCAAAATGACACATGCGTTAACATGTGAGACAAAAGCACTAATCTAAGGATTAAATACGTTGATTGATAGACAAAATCACTAACCTAAATGCCAAATTCACTAACCTGCAAGACAAAAGTGCTAACCTATTAAATAAAAGCATTGTCAGAACTCACACAGGTGTGAATCTAGATTACAAATGCGTTAAACTTATTTTTGTGAGAACTAGATAGGATTTTAGAAAGATATATGCGAGGCTCAAATCCCACGGTGGGCACCAAAATGTGTCAACTTGAATTTCAACATCAGAATATTACCTGCAACATGTTAGTTTCACAAAATACAAAGGAAATGTTACAAGAAATCCAAACTCAACCAATGAAACTACATGAAATGAATATTAAAATAAAAAATATTATTTTTACCTTCATTATTTAAGTCTCATTGTGTCCTAACTCCACTGTTTCTAGTTGCAGATGATGTGCTCTCATACAAGCACTGGTAGCTTCCAAGATGGCATATGAAGAATGGACTGATAACTGATAGTTAATTGATACTATGATATGCAATGCAAATGATTTAAAGCTAAATGATTATGCTAAATTGCTAATTGCTTCAAGATAAAAACTCAAGGATGCATAAGCTTTCTCAAATTGTTAACTTGAAAACTCACTTGAAGACTAACTCTTTTTCAACTCAAACTCCCACATTTATAGACTTTGAGATGATAAGATGATGTGGCCTAGATCAATGGTCATGATCAGATCTGCAAATTTGGATGGTTGTGAGCAAAGCTGAAGGTTGAGAGAAAAGGGGGAGGAGAAGACAAGTGTCACTCATCTCTCCTTGATTGGGTTGTTGTCTAAGGGAATCTAGGGATGGTTGGAGAAGATTTAGGCATGAGAGGACAAGTGGACTCAAGTCCTTACTAAGATATAGGGATGCTAGAGAGAATATAGAAGAAGGTTAAGAAATATGTGTACGTACATAATATTTCATTTATTTTGGAAGTTGAAGATAAGTGGCTAATAAATATTTATTTATTTAATTTTGTTGAATTAATTTAGCCACATGATGGATGACTCAGCGAAAGAAAGATGAAGTGGAGATGAAAGGTGAGTTGGAAAAGAATTAAATAATTTAAGAAATCATTTAATATTTGAGAGTATAGGATAGATGAATAACCATTAAATATTAGATATTTAATTAATTGATTAGAGGAAAAGGATAAATGAATTAATTAATAAAATATTTCAATTAAATTAATTAATAGAAGGACATAAAATTAATTAAATAAATTAATCTTTTCAAATTAATTATTTAATAGAAGAATAATTATTAAATAAATATAAAATATTTATTTAATCACTCATAGCCATTTTTATGTGTATACAGTGGTTCAGAAAAATGATGAGTTATTTCTGGTGGGGACTTTCTCCCTAGTCTCAGTTCATATTTTTTACACAATAGCTTCTCCTCTCTTGGGGATGAGGAAGATATGGAAGTTTTTTCATGAATTACATCTCATGGAATTTTTGAGGTCTCACAAACCTCACAAGAAAGTATTTTGTTTGAGATGCTCGTCAACGTGTTGTAGGCCTGGATGTTCTCTGCCTTTAGGAAGTCAAAATTGTTGTTTTCATGCTCAATGTTGCATGTCATGTTATTTGGCCAGATAGCCTTGTTTTTTCTTCACAGCATGAAGTTGGTTGAAGTGGAGTTGATACACTCATTTCACCTCGTTGGCTCTCTGCAGTTATTTCTCATGGTTTTGATCCCATGCAACGCGTCGTGTGGATTCTGCTGTCAATTGATAATCATTATGTTGGGTTCATTAATGTTTATGCTCCCAATGATGCAGTTGATAGATCACTTCTATGGTGTTGGATTGCTGACAATCTGCCACTTGCAACTTGGTTCATGTGTGGGGACTTCAATATGGTTGAGGTGGTGAATGATAAGGACGGAATTTTGCCATTTCTCTAGACAGCTAGTGAGAGGGAAGCCTGATACTATATGCATAATAAGCTGGGTCTTTTCAACCCCAACACCAAATGTCATTGCCTTGGTGGAGTCTGGAACAAGGTCTAATTCCAGAGCTGGCTCTAACAAAAATTTTAAAAGGCTTGATCGTGCTATGATAACTGCGCAATCTTTTTTTTCTTTTTTCTGAAGATCAATATTGATAGCTCATTTGAACTGTGGCACTTGTGGATGATGGTTTTGAAGACACTCTTTGACTTCAGTTGTCATTAGGCCCTCTGGTCTCTTTGTTAATTGAGATTGTCTATTTTTGTCTTAAAACCTTTGTATCTTTAAGAGGTTGGTAAATGTTTGTTCTCATCCAGCCTTCAGGACTAGTCTTTCTTATCTTGGGACTAGAGCTAAGGTAGGGGGTTTTCTTCCTGATTCTTTCCCCCTACCACTCTTATTGAATTAGGCCTTGTATTCTCTTTTTTGTTTAATACAAGGGTGTTACCCCTCTGTAGCTATTTACTTATTAAAAAAAAAAATCTTCCTGTCACTCCTCTTATTAATGTGATGTTGTCCGATCACTTCCCCATAAAGTTTAATATTGAATGGCAGCCAACTACGCAATGTCCTTCCAAGATGCAGTTCTACCTCAACAAGTCTCTCTTGCATCATCAAATCATGATGGACCATATTCAAAGGGTTTGGAATTTAGAGCCAAGGCCTCAACATCACACTAGTTGGATTGCATGGTGAAATGATGCCATTACCTGCTCTGTAAGGTTTCTGCGCATTTATGGTAGACAACTTGCCATGTACCACAGGCGGTCATTTGACATGACCACCAAAGATATCTGTGCTACCACAGAAGCTCTAAGATTGAATCCTTTTTTATTCTAACACACAACTTCAATTAGCCCAACTCCACCATCAGAAACAAGCTGCAGATTGCTATTCTACCAGAGGAGCTCAAATCAAAGCCAAGTTACATTGGTTCAAGGTGGGCGATAAGTCCTGAAAGGAATTTTTATTGGCTTTGCGCGCCTATCATACCTTTGTATGGATCAAGAAAATCAAAGAGGGGCAGTTTGTTCTCACGAAGCTTCTTGATATTCTGCAAGCTTTTGTCTGTCATTATGAGAAGGTGTTCACAGCGCAGGGAGACTCTTCGGCCAAAGCCCAAGCTTTGCAAGATTTCTTACATGTTGTTCCCAAACATCTTTCCAAGTCTCAACAAACCTTCTGCGATCTTTTACGTACCATCGATGATCTCAAGGAAGCTATTTTTTCTATGGCAGATGATAAAACCCCTAGGTGTGATGGCTTCCCCTGCAAATTCTACAAAGCCCTTTGGCCTTGTGTTGGTCCTAACCTCCATAAGGTCTACCTTGAAGCTTTTCATTCCCAATCCCTAGGAGTGATGCTTAACTAGGGTAATTCAAATTTATCCCTAAGGTTGGGGACTCGGAGGACATTTTCAATTGGAGGCCTATTACCTTTCTCAATGTCTCATACAAGATCATTGCCAAAGCCTTAGCTCTCAAGATTCATCATCTCTTGCCTCTTATTGTTCATCTGGAGAAGACTGGATTTATCAAGTCTAGGTTTATTCTAGATAATATTATTGTTGTTTGGGAAGGGATGGACTGGGCCAGATGTTCCAAACATCGAGCAATCTTTATTAAGATTGACTTTTTTAAGGCGTATGATCACATTGAGTGGCCATTTATCTTGGCTATGCTCAAAACCCTTGGCTTCAATCTCAGATTCATTTAGTTTTTCCAGATGTTATTCAGAGATGCCTTGGCCTATATCGCCATTAATGGCCAATAGTCTGAGGCTTTTGGAATTTTTAGATTCATTCACCAGGGATGTCCTCTAGCTCCTACTTTATATGTTCTTGTGGTGGAAGGGTTTGGTTACTTGCTTGCTAATGCTATCTATGTTGGGCATGTTCGTGGTATCTCCCTACCTGAGTCACCTTCTCAACTTGTCAATGGCCATTTTGTGGATGATTCCTTCCTCACTCTCATTAAGGAAGAAGACAATTTACAGGCCACTCTTCAATGTCTGGACACCTTTTACTTGGCTTTTGGTTCAACCATTTTTTAGGCACAAGACACAATGTTATAGGCAGTGGTTTCTTCCTACCCCGCCTTGGATTCTTCAATATGACTAGAAATGGCTTCATCATGGCAAAAATTTTCACTTTCTGGGCATTCCCTTTTCCTTTCAAGCTTCACTTGTGGATCTTTGGAATGTTGTTTTAGCTAGGATTGAGAAAAAGTTGGCCTATTGGATTACCAAGCCTCTCTCTTTGGCTTGTAAATTCCTAATTTGTTCTAAGGTTTCCACTGCCACCCATGTCTATTACTCCTCATGTTGGGATCCTTCTAAGGCCTCTTGCATTAAGTTGGAAAGACTATTGCAGGTTTTTCTTTGGGCCTCTGGGTCTGACCGTTAAGGTTTCCACAGGGTCACTTGGGAGTATTGTTGTCTTGCCAAGCAGTCTGGAGGGCTCGACCTTATTTCTACCCAAAAACAAGGGATTTCCTTATGTTCTAAATGGATAATCAGAGCCTTATCTAGCAATGAGGCTTGTAAAATCTTTCTTCAGTATTGCATTTCTTCAAGATTTCCTACCAACAAGTCAGGTTGGAAGGGGATTGGTTTTCAAACCCTACTCATTATGAAAGACCCTGTTCAGATCCAAGGTATGTTTGTTGTTAAAAGTATCTGGTTTGCTTGGGAAGCTATCAAGCCTTAGCTTCGATGGGTAGGTGATGGTTTTCATGATGGGATCTCCATGAATCAACACAACCTTTGGTGGTTACCTCTTTTTTAGGTGCAAGGGTTACCACTGGCCAAAATCCAAGGTGTTAGTGCTCTATGTTTTCACAAACACAACATTGGAACACCTAAGGATGTATTTTCCAGAGCTTCTATGAGCCTTCGGTCATGGGATGACCTCCAGGTCCAGTTTCATCTATCTCAACCAGATCAAAAAAACTTATGACCTTCTGATCTCGGCCTTACCCTCAAATTTGTTACATAAGCTTGGCATTCAGTCTGTCAAACCTTGGTGGAAAGATTGGAAGTGGTATCCTTGGAATCCTTTCACCAACTACAAACCCAAAATGGGTTATCTCTGGTTGTTTCCACATTTTTCTATGGTCCATATTCTCAACCAGCGGTGGCAATTACAGTCTTCTCAGACTTCCTAGAGGTTCAAGTCTCTTGTTGTTTGGTCCGCCACCACTGAACCCAATATTGCACACTTTTCTTGGTGTGTGCTTTTTCAAGGGCTGCCTTTGGGTTCTAGACTTAAGCATTTCGGGGTTCTTGATCCTCGATGCCCTTTTTGTGGTCACCCAAAAACTTTTATGCACATTTTTTGGTTCTGTAGAAGAGCTCAATAGTACTGGAGTTGGATCCCTTATTTCTTTCAGCCTTTTTGGCTTGAGCCCTTTTTTTGGCATATGGCTCTTCTGGGTTATTCACCTAGAATCCCCTTCAAATTTTCCTTGATATGACATGCTTTCAGAATAGAGATCCTATTCACTAATGCAGTTCTTTTTACTCACAACTATTTGGATATTAAAGTCTTTCTTTATGCTATTGCTTGCATTTGTAATAATGTATTAATACAGATTCAGGTACAAGTTGACAAAGTGGCTCTGGAGGTGGGCCACTTACAAGAGCTCCTCCAGCACTAGGGAAATGCCCCTTATGCAGTTTCCAGAGTTCCCCCATATATTGTCTTTACTGACCGCACTCTGCCCCATGGCCGCCATCATGGCTGCAGTTCCTCTGCCCGCTGCTCTCAAACCCCGCAGTCCCAAGCTCCCAACGCTCCTCTAGCGGGAGAGACAGTGCATGGAGGCGGCGCTCAGCTTCTCCTTTTCATCATGGCTCTACCTCGGGGTGGCCTTCTGCTACTCTTGTGACATTGGATCCTCCTACTGGTGATGGCTCTTGGTGGCCTCTTGCCACCACCTCCAAGTTTCCCCATCTGGCTCTGGCGATTTTTCCTTCTAGGTGGGAGGAAGGAGAAGTTGATAAAGATCCTAAAGATGGGTGGTCTGTTTTGGACCTGACTCTTGACCCTGTTGATATATGGGGAAAGAAAGATGATCCAAATCCTTCTCCCTTGATTGCCTCTACTTTTTCTGCTTGGGGAAGTTTTTTGATGAATAGCTTTGTTTTTTTACTCTGAATTTTGGTCATGTGACTCTCGTGGGTTGATCTTGTATCCCCCGACCTTTTTTTGTGAATATGTACTTATATATTTTAATTAATAGAAAAAGGCCTATTCATCAGAAAATATGTTGTTAGCAAATTGCATCTTGATGGTGAGGGATATTCTTTCTCAGATGAGGATTTTATTGTATGTGATGTTGTTAGTCAAAGGCAACAACAATACATACACCACCAACAAAAAAAAATTATGATGAGGGGATTGTTATCACCCTCAAATTTTCTTAAGAAGTTTTTATGGCCCATTAAGGAAATCAAAATTGTGTCCCAGTAAGAATTTAAATGTCCCTTTGGTGGGCATGCTCTTTTTTTGTTGGAAGTAGATTCACTCTAAGAGGGGGAGTGAATCAGAGTGATATATTTTTGAACTTTTGACTTGAATGCATAGTTAAAATTTTGACCTTGAACCAATGTGAGAGATTTGTTTATGCAAGTGAATAACATCAACAACTCATATTAAAAGCATCATGTAACATTGTTTCATTAATGTATGAACAATCTTGTTTATGCTTTTGAAACACAACTTCAACTTTGCAGATTTGAACAATTCAATTGTGCATGACAGACTTGAACACTTTGAAATATGAACCTGTTATCACTGATTAAAAATGGGCTTTTCTTTTCCCATAATTGGCTATGTTTTTTTGAAATTTTGAGTAAGCCGCATCTTCAAATGCTTCAGCTCTGTTTTAGGCCTTAAGGGTTTAGGATTTTTTTATTTTTAAATCCCCTGATGTCTGTTTAAAACCCTCTAGTTTTTATTCTTTCGTTACTTTATCTACTTAAGTAATGGGTCATGGGATTGTAGGAAGTGTCCCCCCTTGTCATTTGCCTAGGCAGTCATGTTAATTAATCGCAAAAACTTTATAGCTTATGTGTATTCCTCCTAAAGTTGTCGAGCCTAGTAAGTAGTGTGCATCTCGCAGGTGGATCTACGGCTTTTGCTATTTTGCTAGGCGAAGTTGCACATAGTTTAAAACCAGCGAAGTTGCGAAAATGACATGGCATGCCAACTAGGTGGTCTAGCTAGTCAATGAGGGTGAGTAAAATGGTGACACGCGGCATAAGCTACAATAGTCAGCAAGTTGGGATTAAAGGTTAAAAGGCGGGTCCCAGAGGTGAGTCACATCACAGGTTAGGAGATGACATGGCCAATACAGGTGTCAAGAATTAATCAGAGCCTAGTACTGTCTCTCAGCAAATAAAAAAGTGACATGTCAGCTCTGAAGATGACTGTATGCCAGGTGTTCAAAGTGAGTCAGAGGGCCCACCCCTCTCGAAGCCTATTTAGATGGTTAAAAGTCGATCAACTAAAAAATGATCTAATGGCCCACGCTATTTCACAAGGGTAAGATGCTCGTGCTTTATACCCTGTGAAATAGCGAAAGTGAATGAGGACCATCCATGTGTCATGATGGATGGTAACGTGTCCAGGGACACGTGGTCTTAGAAGAAAGTCGTGGGCCCGCCAAGGTGGAACCGGTAGTATAAGAGAAAGACATGTGGCCAGCATTGAGTCAAATGCGAAAGGCATTTCAAGGCCAGTGGTTGAGTGCCACATGGTAGCACGTAGCCAATAGAGAAGCGGGACCTAGCACGGAGCCAAGGCTGTTAGTTAGTGTAATGGTCGGTCAAGTTTCCTTTGATCAAATGGTCAGTGCTATTTTGTAGGACCAAGCTGCCCAATAGTTATGCTTCGCAAAGTTGCGAAAGAGAAAAAAGAAAAATTTGCAGGAATGTTGTGACCCGTTGGAGTGAAAAATATGAATTCTCCTATGAATTCAATTTTGAAGGGATGACCGAAGCATGCAAAATCAATGTTGTAGTTAAGACCCTGGGTACAATATATGATTTCCCATCAACCAGATGAAGATATCTTTTTAAAGAATTATTGCAGAGGAGCGGATGCAGAGCTATCTTCTTCAGGAACAAGGCAAGTCAATTCAGTTGTAGAGCAGATTCCTTCGAGTTAAGAACAGGTTTTCTCATACTCTTGTGTAGCAATTTCTGTGTGGTGTGTTTCAGATAAGATATTGATTCATCACAGAAGTATTTAGGGGCTGTATTCATTTCTTATGTTTTTTAAATGGCTCCTAAAAGAGAATTTTCTAGCAAAGTCAATTATTCAGAAAGAAGTATCTGTGATGATTTTCTTGAATAGTTGACGTTGTCAACTAATCAGGCATTGAAGGCAAAAGAATTAGTGCCTAGAGCTCCCCGTTTGAAAATAGGAGAAGGACTGTATGGCAAGGGTAACTGGTTGAGAGACCCACAGGTTGGATTGTCTGGGTTGGGGTTATTTAAGATTGGATTTGGAATGAGAAATTCTCCAACCCTACAAAATAGTATTTGGGAATTGGATGTTGGGAAATTGGTAGTCCCAGGGGTATTTATGGACATAGATTTGTTGACCGAAATTGCACTCAACTATGATCTAGTCACAAGAAGCATTCGTGATATAAATGGAAAAACCCTTATTGAGATTAATGCTGAAGAATTCAGAAATGCTTTTGGGCTTAATGAGTTTACCAATTTTCTAGAGCCCATAAATTTCAAGTCATTAGCTCAAATTTATAGTGTACAGAGGAATCATCTCAGGAATGGGCCACTCAAGGAATTTTTTGTAAAGATAGGTGGGTTGACAGTTGTAGGACCCAACATAGAAGAACCCTTTTCATTGAGTATGTTCACCCTTAGGGCTAAGGGAATGTATTGGGCACTTTGCCAAGTTTTGGGAGAAGATGCTGAAGCAAATATGCCCAATCACTCCCTGTTAATGATTGCTCAGATTTTGAATCCTTCTCTTGCAATTACATTTGATTATGCTTCTTTCATTGCTGATGCTATCCATGGAGGTTTAACAGGAATAAAGAATGGAAAGGTGGATAGGCCTTTTGGATGGTACTCACTCCTGATGCATCTATTTCTTTTCAAAGGTGGTGATTACTTTGCTAGTGGATTGGACCTTGTCAAGGAGAAAGAAGGAGAAAAGATGCCAGTACAACTATGGAGTACTGTGTTGTCATAGGATACTGATGATGCCAGTTTCTTGAAGTTTGACAAATACTTTGCATCCAAGATCAAGACTCTCCTCTGCTCGGAGTACCCAAGAATCCCCAAGGTTCTTTTGGAGTTCATAAGATCAAAAGAATTCACAGAGAACATAAAAATTGTTCACAATTGGGGTGACATTTATTTGTATCCAGTCTCGATAATTTTTAGAGTGTTTGGTTTTAGAGGCACCCCATTCTGGCTACCTTACCAGGTCCCTCACAAAGTGGGAATTGTAGAGATCCTTAGACAAATTGGTGGTGTACAAGAGGCAGAACTGATAGGCAGGGGTAAAGGGACTATTTTCCCTACAGTTGCCATAGCCCACCAATTTGTAATAACAAAAGGGGGTTGGAATTGCTTTCAAGATTTTCTCAAGCCTTATCATTTGTCTACTACAGTATCCAGGTGTGCTGATCCAGAAGACTTCTTCAACGACATGTTTAGAAAGAGAGCAGCATGCAGAGGTAGGCCCCATCAATTTCAGTTTCCTAAAGACCTCATCAGAAATGAGTTTGATCTAGATGAGTAGGAGCTAAGGAAAGAGAAATGGGTGGCTTATAAGAAAGCCTTGGATTTTGTGCATCAGTTTAATGCTAGCTATTACCCATTATCTAGCTTTTTCCCTCCGGAGGAGAAAATAAAGTTTTTAATTGTTTGCTCTCAGGATGTGATGCAAACCCTAAAGGAGAAGAGGGAAGTTGTAATGAAACGCAACCTTGAAAAGGAAAGAGTGGTCCTAAGTAGGTTAGCTTCTAGGAAAGCAATCCCTCCTAGTGATTATACACTACACAAGAAATCTAGTTACAGTGTGCTGATGCCTACAACAAGGGAGCCCTCTACCTCTAAAGGAAAGAGGAAGATACAAGATGTCATTGACATCAAAGAGAGCCCAAAGAAGCAAAGGGTAGGGAAAGAAGTACAATCAGATGCACCTTTGTATTCTCCATCCCAATCCCCTATCCACATAGGAGATGAGCAAGTAGCAGCTGAGCAACTCCTATAGTTAGGTAGTCTAGGGGAAATTGCCTACACTTATGATGAAGTGGAAGAAGGAATGTCGAAAGAACCCCTTGCTACTGAAATGGACATTACCACCACTAAACTCAAAGGCCAGGAGTGGGATCTTGAGATAAATTAGGCAAGTAATGCCTTCTTGGCTGACAACAATTTTGTCACATCAGAAGCATTTATGCAGTTTATATGGAAACAGAACATAGATAAATACAATGTTAGATGTGAAAAGAGAAAAGGTGAGCAACCTAATAAAGATCTAGCCCTGGTAGAAGAGGAAATAAAGCAAGAGATGATGGAAGAATTCAAAACCGTCACCCCTAAGCAAGGGAGAGATATTGTGGGACAAGCTGCAGTGCTTATTTTACCCGAGTGGGATATAGCGGATGCCCTGGTACTAGACACAGTGAGGAAGGAGACTAAACCCATTGAGGGAATTACCTTCAGTAAGGATAATGCTACACTCATCATGTGGTCTCTCAAGAGAAATGAGAGTAAGAAAATCAAAGATACTCCAGGGTCAAGTTACCTTGGTGGGATGATGGTGAAGAGAGTGCAGAGTACAGGGGTAGTGGAAGCTGCTAGTACTGTGCTAGAGACTATAAAATTTAGTGTTGTAGTAGCAGAAAAGGAAGCCAAAGAAAAAAAGATCCTCCAAGTCAAGTTGGAAACAATTTTGAAGGCCTATAACAGTGCTAAGGAGGAGGTAAGAGGTAAGGGGTAAGGATAGCATCATTGCTAAGTTGCAGAGCTAGTTAACTGGACAATACCATCAAGGTGAGTCTTCAACACTGATGATCTCCTCTTCTCCTACAAGACCTCCACCTACTAGCCCTATCATTGAGTTTCCACCATCTCCAGCACCCACTAGCTCTCAAATGGTTGAGATTACTCCTCAAGAATTTGAAAATTTAAAACAGGCTCAGGCCTTATATGCAAGAAAGTATGAGGAGAGAGTAAAGGCTTCAATTTCCAGTTTTGCAGATATAATGAATGCCTCATTGCTATATAATAATCTAGGTAAGATTTTGGATATATGGAATGAGCTCAGGGGAGATAAGGCCATTTTGACACCTATTTTTGACAAGTGGAGGCCTAGGGAGCAAGATTTAGAGTTTATATGTGCATCTTATGATGAAGCAGGGGCCAATCCTATCATTAAATCCACTTGTGACATCAATAAAGATTTAGTACAATTAGTAGTAGAGGTGGATAATGTTGATAGGAAAGTTAATTTGTGCAAAAAGGAATATACTGATCAAGTTTTTGAGTTGCTCCTAGGAGTTTTTGCTAGCCCGGATCAACTGAAGGATAAACAAATGTGGCTTAAGGAGATAGAAGCCAAATTGTCAACAAGAATTAAAGGAATTATTGATCTAGATGATGCTTCTTTCTTTGTTATAACAATATAGGAGATAGAGAAAATTAAGGCACGTTATAGTTTTCTCAATTCAGAAGTCAACAAAATGAGAAACTCCTGGAAAAGGTTGACCAAAGCTAAGGCTAAAGTGATTAATTTCTCATGGCTAACCGATGATGTGTATAATGAGTGGACAACTAAGTATGCCACCCATGATCCAGAACAGTTGGAGAGCGCCCCTGAAAAGGTAGAAGAAGTTACAACCAAACAGCCTGTTGAAGAAACCGTAGAGGCCGAAAAGAGCTTGTAACTATTTTTGTGAAAAGCTTGTAACCTCTTTGTTTTGAAAGAAATGATTGTAACAAACTCTCCTCAAGAAGTCCAAAGCTTTGTGCATCCATGTTGTTATAAATGGATACCAGGACTAGAGGAAGAGGAGATCTCAAAAGAATTGTAAGAAAACCTTGCTGAAATTCATAGCAGAGCTTTTCTAAGTGTAATGGAGAAAATTCCAAAGTTTTTGTAATACTTCTTTGAAGAATAATATCAATATGCAAACCATCAACTTTTGAGTAAACTTTGTGTTGTCTTCGAGTATTCTTGCAATTTGTTTACTGAATAATCCCGGGTTATTTTGTTTGAATGGCGTTGCAAGGCAATTTTTCAGTAGATGTGTTCACTAGCTTTTCTCTTTAGGAGGGAAATTAAAGATGCGGGGATCATTCCTACTGGTGAATTCTTTGTAGGGAACTTTGAATCTTGATGATCATGGTTTAATTTGATATGCATAAATTCTTCTAAGTGTTAGGCACAAATAAGGATTAACAGAAGTCGAGCCAATGGGATGTGTGAAGATATTTTGTTCTGGGGACTATTGTCTGAATTTTAGATGACTCTGTGACCTTGGATATGGCACTGGTATTGATTGAAGTTGTCTATTACATGTTTTGTTGGTCACAATACTGAAAATGAGTATAATTTGTATTTTTTTTTTTCAATCAGTTTCAAGGTGATTAAATCCACTGGTTTTCTGGACTGGTTTGCTGTGGGTTTATGTTTGAAAGTGTGAATTTAGTTCACAAAGGTATACCCACCTAGACTCTGAGCAAGTCTGAAGTGTAGAAGGTTTATTTAAACCTTGTCATATGTTGTCTTGAGAATTTCCTTATCTTTGATATCTCTTCTGCATTGAGTTCAATCATATTATATTAAGGATGATTAAAGAGAATCAGATTTTGAAGGCAACATAACCCTTTTTGAACAAACTTAAAAGTATTAGAGTATTGACTGAAAGAACACATAACATGTAACAAAATGAGAGATAAATAAAATCACATAACACAAATATTTCTTGAGTGGAAAAACCCTCATGGGGTATTAAAAACCACTAGCTAAAGTTTCCTTTTCATTAATCAAAGAGCACCAACTTTTGTAACAATGGCGAAGCATCAAATCAACACCTAATCTTAAATACCAACTTCAGAGGAGCACCAACCCCTCAAAGTATAAAGTCATTGTCTAAGTTTGTAGTTAGTAATGACCTTACAGCTGCATCAAACTTGCAGTCTTAAAATCATTAATGACTACAAAAAAACATATATGATTTTCAATGTTGCCAATTACAATATGTACTATATATCATAGTACCACAAAATCTTTTTCAAACTGAAATACAATTCTTTGTTGTAAAAACCAAAGACAACAAAGTCTTTTTCAAACTTTTACAAATTTTCAAATGGAACAATAAAGCCTCAATACTGCTTTGTTCTCTCTTTTTCATTCCAATTATAAAATGACTTAAAGTCATGAATTTATAGAGCAAGTAAAAGTGAAACTCTTGAACCAAACTGTAAAACTCGAGTTCAGAGCCAACACTTGAGTTAGGGGTTCCACAAAAAAATACCAAATTACAATTGAAAATAAAACCACATTTCTTTTTCAACTGCAATTTCTAACTCTTTCCTTTTTCTAAAACAAGAATCTAGACAAGTAATTCTTTTCAAAATTGAAAACAATAACCAGAAATGAATTAATTCTTCTTTCATTTTTACTATGTAACTTCATTGAATACAAAACAAAGTAAAAGAAATATGTTCAAAACTGAACCAATGTAATCTTTTCCATTTACCAAATTTGCCTTCAAAAGACCAAAGTAATGTATAGATATTACCTCAGTTAAGGTGGTTCAAACTACAAACAAAATCCCATAAAAGCCTCTATTATCTCCACTTCCAGCTCATGGAGAGTCTACCAACCAACTCGCCACCCTTCATAATTTGGCATATCTAAAAACCAAGACAAAACCAACTAGAACACTCTCAAACTGCAACTATAATCTCATCATGGTGGCGCTAGGGTTTGGTGTTACTCTTGCAAAATGAAATGAACCTTTGTTTACCCTAAATTATTTCATTCGATGCCAAAGACATAATGAATGCCATAAATCACAATACAATCATTTTGAAATCCATTTAGAATGGACAAAATGATATTATCCTTGAGTACCAAATCAATGTCTACTCACATCCATGTGAGTTATAATGTTGTCCATGTCATCAAGACTGTCGCTGCCAACATAACAACAATATACCCATTGATGCCAATGATAACACTTAGCTATAAAAGTTAAGCAACATGTGCTCAAATGAAACCTGAAACCTCATCTTAAAGCAATGTCAAATATAATGGTGGTTGACTATCTAAGTCGATGTTAATACATTGTATAGAGCCCAATAATCATATATCAAAGTTGGTTTAAGTGCCAACTTAAATGCACTTTGATATCAATAAGATATGCAATATAAATGGATTTGACACTTATGAAAAGTGTATAAAGTGCTATGTAAGCTCGATACCAAAGTAGCCCAAGGGCTAAATGAAACATGATTACCATTTTGACAACCACCAAAAAAAAATATATGAGCAATATGTATGGATAAACAACTTGCACCAATGATAGTTGAATATGAAGTGCAATCTGTATGAAGTTATGTAATGACCAACTCATGAATGCAAAATTGATTGTGAGCCAATACAAAGTATATCATAAAATATACTAAACTCAAATGTATATTACCTTCAATCTAAAAAAAAATCACCTGTATGTGTCACCATAGAACCAAGTAAAACTAGAATCCAATATATCAAAAATAAGTGTCAACTGATGTCAGTATGACAACAGGATAGTGTACAAACATAATAGAATGATATCACCTGAATAGTGAACCATAACCCTGTAATTAGGATGTCTTTTAATTTGAACATGGAGCCAAAAGATCAGTACCATAAAAACTGAATATAAACCAACATCACAATGTTGTCACTAAACAAGATAATGAATGCGTGCCAAAGACTAAGACAAGAATACTAAGACCAAGTGTGCCAAAATTGAATATGTCATATGCTAAGATCAATGTGCCAACTAGCCAAAAGATTTGACATCAAGAACAAATAACACAAAAGAGAAGTCAACAAACTCCCCCTTTGTCCTTGATGGCAAAAATTGAGCCATCTGAAACAAAGTAACAGAAGCAAAATGTGCCAACTGAAGCAAAATCAGAAAAATCACCAATAAATATGCTGAAGCAAAATCAACAAATATGCCAGTTGAAGAAAATTTTAAAAAAATCACCAATAAACTCATATTTCTCCCCCTTGTCACAAGGACAGAGGGAAAACTAAGTAATGCCAAGAAAACTAAACAAAACTAGCTACAGATATAGCATGGAGTAGCAAATAAGAACCATAGGAAGTAGTTGTAAGCTTCTTAGAGAGATTAGAAGCTCCCCTTAAATCAATGAAGGACATTTAAGAGAGAAGAGGTTGAGAGACAACTCCCAATCAAGACAGAAGTCTTTCAAATACCTCTTTAGCCAAAGGTTTAGTGAAGATATTTGCCACCTATGCTTGTGTGGAAACATATTGCATAGTTACCTCATTAGCCAACATTTTTTCTCACAAAAAATAAAATTTAATGGCTATATGTTTGGTTCATGAGTGAATAACTGGATTCTTAGACAAATTTATAGCACTACAAAATATAAGAACAGGTTTTGCAACATCAATACCCATATCAAAAAGTGTCTGATCCATCCAAAGAAGTTGAGTATAGAAAGATGTAGGTGCAATATATTTTTCTTCTATTGTAGACAATAAAACTGAGTCTGGCTTTTTGCTATGCCAAGCCACAAGACAATCACCAAGGGAAAAAACTGCACCACTTGTGGTTTTTCTGTCATCTAGACAACCAACCCAATCAGCATCAATGAATGCCATTAAATAAAAATAATTACTCCTAGGATACCAAAGACCAAAATCAAGAGTACCCTGAAGATACTTAAATATTCTTTGAACAACTGTAAGATGTGACTATTTAGGAGTAGATTGGAATAGAGAAACCATACAAACTGCATGCATTAAATCAGTTCTTGATGCAGTTAAGTATAACAAGCTACCTATCATAGACCTATATTCATATTGATCAAAATCAGGAGAATCATTAGTTTTAGAAAGTTTATAGCTAGTTACCATAAGAGTGCTCACTAGATGACAATTATCCATCTGAAACTTTTTCAAGATTTCCTTTGCATATTTTGTTTGTGATAGAAATATACCATGTTCAAGTTGAGAAACTTGAAGGCCAAAAAAGAATGTTAGTTCACCTAACATTGACATTTCAAATTGTAATTCCATAATCTTTGAAAAATATTTAGAGGAAGCATCATTGTTGCATCCAAAGATTATGTCATCAACGTATACTTCAACAACTAGAACATCATTGCCTTCCAATTTGACATAGAGGTTGTTGTCCACACCACCTCTTTTGAACCCATTTTCTATAAGTGTGCATCCAACCTTGAATACCAAGAACTAAGAGCTTTTTTAAAACCATATAAAGCCTTTTTAAATGTGTAAACATGATCAAATTTGTTTTTTGCAACAAACCCTTCGGGTTGTTCCATATACACTTCCTCATCAAGATAGCCATTCAAAAATGCAGTTTTAACATCCATTTAATAAGCCTTAAAATTCTTCAAACATGAGTATGATAAGAATATTTTAAGAGATTCAATTTGAGCAACAGATGCATAAGTTTCACCAAATTCAATACCTTCCTATTGTGCATACCCTTTGCACACAAAATATACCTTATTTCAAACCACCTTGCCACATTCATCCAATTTGTTTCTAAAGATCCATTTGCCACCAATAACTTTTTTATCATCAAGTTTTACAACTAATTCCCAAGTTTTATTCTTCTCAATCTGGTTGATTTCTTCCTACATAGCTTTCAACCAACAATCATCATTTAAGGCATGATTAACAATTTTTGGCTCAAATTCAGTTACCAAACAAAAGTGTTTAGCAATTGAGCTTGTTCCTCAAGTTTTGCTTTACCTCAAGTTAAGATTCCCGCATTTCTATTCCCAATAATTTAATTTTGAGGACAATTCTTGATAACAATCTTGGAGGGTACTTTTAGAGGTGTTACTAACTTAGAACTTGATTCATCCTCCTGTTGAGTATCATCTACTTCAGTAGATGTAGGAGACCTGTCAAGTCCTACTATAGGTTCCTCCTCAACATCTTGCACATGAACATCATCTAGAAGCAACTTTTTATCAAATGTGACATTAATGGATTCAACAATATTATTTATCCTCTTATTGAAACATTTATAGGCTTTACTATGTGTAGAGTATCCTTAAAAAAGATACCTTCATCTAACCTAGATTGAAAGATGCCTATATTTTCATCATCCTTTTTAATAAAGCATTTACAACCAAAATTTTTGAAGCATTTAGTTGTGGTTGAATGACCATACCATAGCTCATAAGGAGTGAAATTGGATTTCACCCTTATCTACACCCTATTTAGAATATATACAATTATATGAACTTTTTTCCAAAATGTATTAGGCAATTTAGCTTCATCTAGCATTGTTCTTGCCATTTCTTTCATAGTTTTTTTTTTCCTTTTGATAACCCCATTATGTTGAGGTGTCCTAGCAGCAACATACTGCCTTTTGATGCCATGTTGTTCACAATAGTCAATGAATTCTTGAGAGGTAAATTCACCTCCTTTATCTGATCTCAAACATTTAAGTTTGAAATCTGATTCTTTCTCAACCATTTTATGAAATATTTTAAATATTTCAAAGTCTTCTGACTTATGTTTGACAAAAGGTACCCAAACCATTCTAGTGTGTTACATAGTTCAAATAATTGGAAGACAACTGAGGGGGGGGGGAATCAATTTTCACTAGATTACCAAAACCTTAAGCAATTAAAACTTTAATATCAAAACCCAAAAGATAAATACTAGAATGCATAAACCAATTACCGAAATATCAAAAATACCAATTAAGCACAAGCAACAATTAGAGAATAAATACCATCCACATGACATCGAGATTTGTATGTGGAAAACTCGGGAAAGGGAAAAACCACGGTGGGAACCCTACCCACAGTTAGATAATAATTTTGTAGTAAGTATGTGATTACAAATGAGGGGCCTGCACTTGCAGGGAGGCCAACAACCTAGAGCACACTACACATTACAAAAGGAGTCTCCCTGACTATATAGAAATCTAGACTACAATCTGGAAGAGAGAATGAACTACAAAGATAGCATCTCCTATGCCTGAATATAGTTCCAGTTAAGCTCAATACCAGAGGACATAATCCTCTTACATAAACCCAACTCGATCACCAATGATCAACCAAATCCTTTGCATGAATGATTATTACATTATTCACTCATTATATCCTTACTTATGATCTATAATGAGATTTTACATCATACATATACAAACCCTCAACCACAAACAATAAGGTTGACCATCAGACAATAAACCAATTACATAATTACAAAACATGTCGGCCTGAGACAAAACAAATAATATCCAACCCATAAGACATCCCGGAAACACATCAAGAAGTCCAGTCAACATGTTACATTAAGTCAATCCATAACCTAGATAAACCAGACCAATTTAGGTCCACACACACTAAAGCAATGATCTGAATCAGCCAAGTCTTGAACATGATCACCATCAGCATCCTGAATCTCTACTAAAAGCCACACCAACACCACTTATGCATAACATCAAAGATCTTCAACAAAGCTCTATCGGTGAAACCCTCACTGGATCAACAAACCGAGCTTACCAGCATACATGATAGCATCCGATCACCAAATCAAAACCAACTAACTAAACATGAATCTGAGTAGCATGAATAAGCCAATTCTATAAGCCAAGACATAGCAGAGCATACCAGATTATCATGACCTAATCCAACTAGAAACCAAACAACCTACCGGGACCAAAAGGATACCGATAAATATCCAAAACAGCTAGTGTTGACATCAATGACAAAACATCAATGCGACACATAATCAATTCTTCCGAATGGACAACAATATCCCTCTTTGGCATTGATAGCAACACTAGATGTTAAAAACATCCAAGTGCCAAGAAATGCCAAAAAAATATCCCACAAAATAATATAGCAATGAAGTTTTGAAATTTATCCCCCTAATGTATATATCCCATAATTTTTTCACATGAATATCTCTCCCCCTTTGACATCAATGCTAGAACTATGACATAAATATCAAAGCAAAAACATAGACCACTGAATCACAAGGCTAACTATTCACCTTGAGTAGTAGCATCCCCACATCAATCTAGAATGAATAATATATCTAATAATGCATACCGGACTAATGCCAAATAGCATCAATCAGTTCTTTGTCGGAGGGGTAGAAACCCCTAACCTATCTCTGAGGTACTCAAATTATTCTTTAGGCAAAGGTTTAGTGAAAATATCTACAATCTACCCTTTAGTGTTCACATAAACCAATCTAACTTCATTTTCTTCCACCTTCTCCTTCAAAAACTTATACTTGATAGATATGTGCTTTGTCTTAGAGTGAAATACCAAATTCTCTAATATGTCTATAGCAGCAAAATTATCATAGTGAATAACTACTAGTCCAATGCAATGCACTTTTATGTCCTTCACCATTTTCTTCATCCATAGAACTTGTGTATAGTTAGTAGCAGCAACAACATACTCAGCTTCAATAGTAGATAAACAAGTACATTATTGTTTCTTTTTGATCCATGAACTAATATTCTTTCCAAGAAAGAAAGATCCACTGGAAGTACTTTTCCGGTCATCAACATCACCTGTCCAGTCTGCATCTATATTTGCACATAAAGTAAAGTCATCATCTTTAGGGTACCACAAACCATATTCAGATTTACCTTGCAAGTATCTAAAAATCCTTTTCACTGCATTCTCATGATTTTCTCTAGGATCACTTTGATATCTTGATGCAACACAAATAACATTCATTATATCAGGCCTAGTCTGACTCAAATATAGTAGACTTCCAATCATAGACTTGTATCTTGTAGGATTTACCAGTGCAGATTCATCTTTCCTTGTCAATTTCTCACTTGTAACCATAGGAGTACTTACAGGTTTAGAGTCTATCATATTAAATTTTTTCAACAATTCTCTAGCATACTTAGTTTGATAGATGAAAATACCTTTATTAGTCTAACTAATCTACAAACCTAAGAAAAATTTCATTTCCCCAATCATAGACATTTCAAATTCTTTTTGCATATTTTTAGAAAATTCCATGCACAACTTATCTTCACCTCCAAAAATGATGTCATCAACAAAAACCTCAATAATCAATATATCATCATCAGTGACTTTATAATACAGATTATTGTTAGCATTACCTTTAGTGAAACCAAGCTTCAAAAGATATTTGTCTAGCCTTGTATATCAAGCTCTAGGTGTCTGTTTCAATCCATATAAAGCTTTCCTTAACCTGCAAACCATGTTTTTATCATCTAAAAGTGAAAAACCATCGGGTTTCTCAATATAAACTTCCTCATCATCTTGTTCAGAGATTTAATTTTAAAAGAATTTGGTTGGAGGGGGACTCCCTTAATATAATTCAGGCTATTAAAGGTATTAGCTCCCCTTCTTGGAATATCCAAAATATCATTGATAATGCTAAAAAATTGTTAGATGCCTATGATAGTGTGATTATTACCCATACCTTTAGGGAAGGTAACAGGGTAGTCAATTTGTTAGCCAATGAGGGGGTCATTTTAGCGGAGGATGCTAATTATATCGGAGAGTCATCATGTAAGAACAAAGTCTGAGAGCAATTATTTTATGACAAAATCCATGGTACATATTAATTTCATTATTACGCTTCTGGGTTCGGATGTCAATGATAGATTTTGGAGTGAGGCAGATTGTCAGATGATTACCCATCTCAAGCGTTGCAATAAGGAGTATCAATGTGAAGGGCCTCATCATATTAAGTACTGGGTTAATTTGCATGTTTTAAAAGGCTACTTGAAAAATAAGAAAATCACCTTGGTTTTCGATTCCAGAGTCTCTATTCTTCAGCATTTGGTTAGTTTGCACTCCTTTGAGGGTTTTGACTTGAACAACTATCACATTATGGGAGGAAATCTCAATTGTAATGAGCCTACCAGCTGTGATAGCTAGAAGGGTGAAAAGAAAATTTGGAGAAGGTTGCATAAATATGGCTTCATCGATTATATGGAGAAATTGCATGGGAGAAAGAAGTCTATTTCCCATGGGTTTTCCAAGGGCTGGAAAAATAACAAAGTTACGCTGTTCGATTAGACCTTGAAAATGGATGAAAATTTGGTGGCTAAGGTGACCGGTTTGTAGAAGGATGGCATCAAGTTTTACATAGACCGCAAGTTCTCGGTGGAAGCCATCAATATTTTCCCCAAAAATGAAGAAGAAAGGGCTCAACTCACCAAAAAGGATAATGCTTCCTATTATCTCCCTAACCAGGTAAAATATTTCTGGTAGAAAATGTTGAAAGTGTTAATGGAGTATCTTACGGTTGATGGTAGGTTTTCGAAAGTCTACAATTACCACTTTGTTATCCTTAACCACTTTTACCATGGCTCTAAGATATCTCTGCCCTTCTACTTAGCCTCTTCCCTTAATGATAGTCTGGCTGACCATGCTAAGAAACCTAATTCCTACCTCATTTCTCACCAAGGCCTTATTTTGTTAATATATGAGAATCTTAAGGGTAAAGCTAAGGCTAATAAGGATGATCCCTTTGTGGAGAATTCCCATATTTCTGAGGATTATGATGGCTCTGACTCTAATGAGGATTCTTCTAATCTTCCTCATAAAAAGAAATTGAGTGTTAGTGAAAAAGCTAAAGAAAACACTGAAGAGAATACTAGTTCTAAGTAGGAGCAGGAGAAGGAGGTTGAGGGTGAGAAAGAGGACAAATTTAATGAGCAGAGAGAAGAGGATGTTGAAGAGTCAGAGGCGAAGGATAATTCCTATATTTTGGACAATAGGAATGATGTTTTTCATAGCATGGAGGAGAGAAACCCTAGGTCTAAGGATTATGCCCCAGATATGGAGAATGCAAATTTCATCCTGAATTCTGCTAGAAACGACACTTTGGAAATGTTCAATTTCTAGAAGTGAGTGGTTGATAACATCACTAGCATTCAGGAAAAATAGAGAGCTGGATTTTAAAATTGAAATTTTGGTTAAGGATATCAACATTAAAGGTATAGAGGATAATGTGGAGGACACTAGTGCTGCAGAGGATGAAAAAGAAATTTCAGACTAGCCGAAAAGTGAGATTATAAAGGGAGATTTGAAGCACCTAGAGGATGTGGTGAGGACTCTCAAAGAAAAGGGTGAGCCTGATAATGATCTGATAAACAATCGGATTCAAAAAAATGAGAGTGCTTTGAGGAAATTCATGGAGCATAGTTTGGTTGTGTTGAAGGTGTCCTCTCAAAACATGAATGCATTGGTTGCTTGCTTGGAGAAGGATAAGCAGAATAAAGACACTATGATTATTGATGACGAGTTGGCTTCTAGTTCTATTGAACACTCCTCTAGATGCAGAACTAGGCAAAATGCAAGTGAGCTAGAGCTGAAGACCAAAGGCAGTCAACAGATGTAGGAAAATAAAGAACTAAAAGAGGCAAAAAATGTGATGATGATGCTCGTCAAGGATGCGGAAGAGACTATAAATATTTTCACCTAAAATGTAATTTTTTTTTAGGTGTGCCAGTCTCTTGTTAGCCTTTTTTTGCTCTTTACTTTGGCTGCTATCTTTTGTGTTGTTCTTTGGAGCCTTACTCTCTTTGTTCTATCTTTTCTAGTTTCTCTATTGCTTTTCTTTTTGATATGTAAGCAAGTTTAGGGTCCCTTAAAAACTAATTTTCCTTAATCAAAAACTTCCTCATCAAGATCCCCATTTAGAAAGACACACTTAACATCCATCTGATAAGCCTTGCAGTTTTTATGTGCAGCATGTTGGCATTATGTGAACCGGTATGAGGACATAATGATATTGTATGTTGTTATTGATGTCAATATGTGATATGAAGAGAGAATCGACATATGTGAGAACTGGTATACATGCCAAAGTAAAGCGGTATATTTGTTCAAAGTGAACCGGCATGTCAAGGTGAAGTGGCATGTACTCATGGGAACTAGCACATGGAAGCATTGTATGACTACCAGTTGGTAGGTAGTTTCCACTTCAGGATTCCCGGTTGGAGTACCTTAAGCTTGTGTGACTCAATCGGTGATCTTTATGTGATGAAGTTAAAATGATAATGAAGAACAGATAGTGCTACCATGTAAGCCTTATGCACGTGAAGGATCTTGCATAAAGAAGAGTGTCCCTATCTACCTCGGGAATGTGCGAAGTCTGTAAATAGTGATAACATGTGATGGGTTATCAGCTGCCATGAAATCGGTGGAAAATGAATGATGGAGAATGTCTTAAGATTGGATCAAGACTATTGCATTCAATACAGTATGATCAATGGTCAGGATTGAACTGTTTGAATGGTCTAGGGTTTAGGGTTTATGCTATTGACCTGTCTATTGTCCTATAAGGTCAATGTTGTGATTCTTTCAGAGTTTGTTGGAAAAAATTGTGTGTGTGTATCTAAGAGAAGAGATACGTGATTCTTGCCAAACCAGAGGAGAGAAGTCATATCTGCAGAGTGTAAGTGCAAAAGGTGAAGAGGAGCTTAAGCAGATCTGCATTGGCATTGAGTGCTATTATCAGGTCATTGATATACCTGTTGATCTTTAACCACTTCAACAGTTGTGAAATCCCCTAACAGGGTAGCCTTAACTAGCTTGTTGAAAATCCTCTAACAAGGTAACTCGAAGCTACTGAGTCATTGATATCCTTTAGCTATTGAGTTCTTGAAATCCTGTAACAAGGTACCCTTAACTGGGTATTGTAGCTATCCCTTAATCAGGTGATCCCTAATAGGATTGGTTCCTAACAGAACCTATTGTATCTGTCTTTAACCAGACAAGGCTCCTAATAGAGCGAACTTCCAAAGAGTTCAAAAACAAGCTTGTGGGTATTCATCCCCACTGTGGTTTTTCCCAGTTGGGTTTCCACATGAAAAATATGTGTTTCATGTGTGATGTTATGATTGTTTTCTGATTAAGTGGTGATACATGTTGATCTTGCTGTAATATGTACATATTTGATGGTAGATTGTCTGTCCATGCATTAGAGTGAAATGGGAATGAAGAGTTATATTATATGAGAAGATAAGTCTCAACCGGTGTTGTTGTTTGTCTGTCAGTGCATAAGTGTTAGTTGATAAACCAGTTTAAGGTTGATTTTTTGCCTATACTGATTCACGTCCCCCTCTCAGTACCAGTTTGGTACTATTAATTCATCATTAAGTTATCAATTGGTATCAGATCATCCTCTAGGTCCTCTGTGTTGTAAGCTTAACCACTTGAGGGAAAGATCCTGTTGTAATGATGAAGAGGGAAGGTCCAAAGTTTAACAAAGAAAATTTTAGCATATGGAAAGATAGAATGAAGATATACATCAGAAGCATGGGTGCTCAACACTGGAGCTATGTTGATAATCCCTATGTTGCCCCTACTAGTACTCTCACCAATGATCAAAAGGGAGAGATACAAGAGAATGGGCAAGTCATCGAAGCCCTAATCAGTAGTTTATCTGATATTGAGTTTATTGATGTCCAAGATAAGGTAAATCCCAAAGAGGTATGGGATGCTCTTGAAAATATCTATGGAGGTGATGAGAATGTAAAACAAGCTAAGGAAGAAAGCCTTAGAGGAAAGTTTGAAGACATGCAAATGGTTGAAGGTGAAACCATTCAACAGTATGGTATTAGAATCAAAACTATTGTCAGAGATATCAAGAGTGCAGGTGGTAAAATGGAAGATTCCACTATGGTAAGAAAAGTCCTGAGATCCCTATTACTGGTCTATGCAATAAGGGTTGCTGCTATTCAAGAGCTAAGATCAATAGACAAGACTAAGGTATCCTTGGACTCCATCATAGCAAAGTTGACAGCCTATGAGCTAAATAGTTTTGATGGTAGTGTTCAAAAGACTGAATCAGCTTTTAGAGCTTCTATTTTACCATCTAGGAAAGGAAAAGAAGCAAGCACTAGTGGTGAACCAAGACAGAGCAGAGTAATGGACGATGAGCAGTTTCTGATGGAATTTGAAGCTCTTCTTGCCAGGAAATTTCCAAAAGGAACCCGTAAATATAGAGGTAAGCTTCCTTTGAAATGTTTTTCATGTAACCGAATAGGACATATTGCTATGAACTGTCCTAATAGTGACAACAAGGATAAACCAGAAAGATTCAAGAAATTCAAAGGAGGAAACAGGAGAAATTGTTTTCTTATAGTTGATGAAGGTGTCACAGATGAGGAATCAAAAGATGAAGAGAATGAAGACATTGTGTTTGTTGCTATAAAGGAAGATGTGTCAGATAAGAAGGTTGTTGTCTCCTGCTTTGATAATTCCAATGAGTGGATTTTTGATAGTGGTTGCTCACACCATATGATTGGTGACCAGAGCAAGTTTAAGGATAAAACTCCTTATGAGTATTGGACTAGTAAGACACCTGTGGTTAGCTACTTTAGGGTATTTGGTAGCAAATGTTATATCAAGAGGAGTGAACATTAGGGCAAGTTTGAAGCTAAATGTGATGAGGGAATATTCCTCAGCTATTCCACCAAGAGTAAAGCTCTCAAGTGTTTCAACAATAGGACTTAGAGAATTATGGAAAGCATCAATGTGAGAGTTGATGAAACCTTTGAGAAACCGAAAGAAATAGGCAGTGAGCAAGTTGTAAATGAACTAGTTGCAACCTTCTGGGAACTAGTTGTCAGTCAACCAAGTACCAGTAACAGTGTTCCTGAACCGGTGAATGTTGATATTGATGAAGATGAGGATGAAGAGGAAAAGCAAGAAGAACTAGTCAAGACTATTCCTCGGTATGTCAAGCTAAATCATGATCCTAAGCAGATCATAGTAGATAAGGATGCAAGAATCCTTACAAGAAGAAAGATCAGAGAAAAATCATGTTTGATCTCTGAATTTGAGCCTGTCATTCTAAGAGGCTCATAAAGATGAAGACTGGATCAAGGCAATGGAAGAGGAACTTGACCAGATAGAGAAAAATGGTACATGGTCCTTGGCACCAAATGGGTGTTTAGAAACAAGCTGAATGAGGATGGCACAGTGATCAGGAACAAAGCCAGATTAGTGTGCAAAGGATATGCTCAAGAAGAAGGAGAAGACTATGGAGAAACCTTTGCTTCTGTAGCCAGATTGGAAGGAGTTCCTATGCTTCTTGCATATGTAGCTTTTAAAGGATTCAAGGTATATCAAATGGATGTAAAATCTACATTCCTAAATGGTGTACTTGAAGAGGAGGTGTATATAGAGCAACCAGATGGGTTTTCCCTATCTGAAGATAGTGATATGGTGTGCAGGATACATAAAGCCTTATATGGTCTAAAGAAGGCACCTAGAGCATGGTATGAATGTCTACATTCCCATCTTGTGAAGATTGGATTTGAGAGAACAAGTGAAGATAGCAATATCTACTTGAAATTTGAAGGAGATCAGATCCTGATCTGTGAAGTTTTTGTTGATGACATTATCTTTGGTGGAGATAAAAAGATGAGTCATGAGTTTGCTGATGAGATGAAGGAAGAGTTTGAAATGTCACTCATAGGGGAGATTAAGTTCTTCATTGGACTACAGATCTAGTAGATGAAAGATGGAATCTTTATCACTTAGTCCAAATATGTCAAAGAGGTGTTGAAGACCTTTGGCATGGAAAATAGCAAACCGGTTGGTACACCGATGGTGACCGGTTGCAAATTATCAAAAGAAGATGATTCCGCATTGGTTGATGAGAAGGAATACTGATCAATGATAAGTAAGTTGCATTATGTAGTGCATAGTAGACCAGATATTGCACATGCAATTGGCATTACTACAAGGTTCCAGAAAATTCCAAGAGAATCCCACTTGGTTGCAGTCAAGTGGATCCTTAGGTATCTGAAGGGAACACTTGACTATGGATTGTGGTACCCATACAACAATGATTTCAACCTGAAAGTATTCATAGATGCTGATTGGGTAGGTAATGTGGATGATCGGAAAAGCACAACCCGTGGTGCATTCTTTCTCGGTGGTAGATTGGTCTCATGGATGAGTAAGAAGTAGAGTTGTATCTCTCAGTCTACAGCAGAAGCAGAGTATGTTGCAACTTTCATGAACTGCACTCAGACAATCTAGATGAAGCATGTATTAGATGGCTTCAAAATCCCTATATCTAAACCGGTAAGTATATTCTATGATATCACAAGTGCTATCAATATTTCAAAGAGTCTAGTTTTACATTCTAGAACCAAGCATTTTGAGCTTAATTATCATTTCTTGAGGGAAAAGGTTCAGAATAAAGAGATTGCACTGGAACATGTTTCCAATAAGGAGCAGTTAGTAGACATATTCACCAAGCCTCTCCCAAAGACTACTATTGTGTATTTAAAAGGTGAATTGGGGGTACTGCCCCTTCAGGAGGTAAATTAAAAGTATTTTTTCTACATCAGTAAGGTGTTGCATAGTCAAAATTTTTTTGATTGATGTGTTGAAGGATGCTACTCCTCAGGGGGAGCAGCATAATGGAACAGGGATGTTTGTGTGTCCATTTTGACATTGTTGTCAAAGGGGGAGAAGAAGTGTAGCGGAGAAGATATCTACAGAAATTGGGGAGAAGATGAGTTTGCAAAAAGATATCTTTGTATATTGCCATCAATGCCAAAGGGGGAGATTGTTGGCATTATGTGAACCGGTATGAGGACATAATGATATTGTATGTTGTCATTGATGTCAATATGTGATATGAAGAGAGAACCAACATATGTGAGAACTGGTATATATGCCAAAGTAAAGTAGTATATTTGCTCAAGGTGAACTGACATGTCAAGGTGAACTGGCATGTAGTCATGGGAATTGGCACATGGAAGCATTGTATGACTATCGGTTGGTAGGTAGTTTCCACTTCAGGATTCTCAGTTGGAGTACCTTAAGCCTGTGTGACTCAATCGGTGATCTTTATGTGATGAAGTTAGCATGATAAGAAAGAACAGATAGTGCTACCACATAAACCTTGTGCGCGTGAAGGATCTTGCATAAAGAAGAGTGTTCCTATCTACCTCGGGAATGTGCGAAGTCTATAAATGGTGATAACATGTGATGGGTTATCAGTTGCCATGAAATCAGTGGAAAACAAATGATGGAGAATGTCTTAAGATTGGATCAAGACTGTTGCATTCAATACAGTATGATCAATGGTCGGGATTGAACCGTTTAAATTACTTAACCTAATAGGTCTAGGGTTTAGGTTTATGCTACTGACCTACCTGCTGTCCTATAAGGTTGATGTTGTGATTCTTTCAGAGTTTGTTGGAAAAATTTGTGTGTGTGTATCTAAGAGAAGAGATACGTGATTCTTGCTAGATCAGAGGAGAGAAGTCATATCTGTAGAGTGTAAGTGTAGAAGGTGAAGAGGAGCTTAAGCAGATCTACATTGGCATTGAGTGCTATTATCAGGTCATTGATATACCTGTTGATCTTTAACCACTTCAATAGTTGTGAAATCCCCTAATAGGGTAGCCTTAACCATCTTGTTGAAAATCCTCTAACAAGGTAACTCGAAGCTACTGAGTCATTGATATCCTTTAGCTATTGAGTTCTTGAAATCCTCTAATAAGGTACCCTTAATAGGGTTTAACCCTTAACCAGGTGATCCCTAACAGGATCGATTCCTAATAGAACATATTGTATCTGTCTTTAACCAGACAAGGCTCCTAACAGAGTGGACTTTCAAAGAGTTCAAAAACAAGCTTGTGGGTATTCATCCCCATCGTGGTTTTTCCCAGTTGGGTTTACACGTGAAAAATATGTGTGTCATGTGTGATGTTATGATTTTTTTTTGATTAAGTGGTGATGCATGTTGATCTTGTTGTAATATGTACATCTTTGATAGTAGATTGCATTTCCATGCATTAGAGTGAAATGGGAATGAAGAGCTAGATTATATGAGAAGATAAGTGTCAACCAGTCTTTGCTCATCTTAGTTACACTGCGTTTTTCCGGTTGAACTCTGTTGAAGGACCAGTGCTGCTGTTTGTCTGTTAGTGCATAAGTGTTAGTTGATAAACTGGTTTAAGGTTGAGTTTTTGCCTATATTGATTCACCCCCCCTCTTAGTACCAGTTTGGTACTATTCATTCATCATTAAGTTATCACAGTATAGGCAAGAAATAATCTTACAGCTTCAATCCTAGCTACAGGTGCAAAAGTTTCACCATAATCAATTACCTCCTTCTGAGAATATCCTTTGCAAACCAATCTAGCTTTATTCCTCACAACTTGTCCATCTTAATTTAATTTATTCCTAAAAACCCATTTAGTTCCAATAACATTCTTATTTTTAGGTCAGGGAACTAAAATCCGTGTGTTATTCTTCTCTATTTGATCTAAATCTTCTTCCATAGCTTTCATCCTACATTCATCTTTACATGCTTCAATTACTGATACCGGTTCAACTTGACTAATTAAACATACCTCATTAGTTGCCAATATCCTTCTTGTCATCACTCCATTGTTCTTATCCCCCATGATCTGATCTTCTGAATGATTCAATCTCACATACCTAGGAGTCTTCTGATTCTCTATTCCTCTTACCTATTCTTCAGTTACTGTTGAATTTTCTGATACTGTCGGAGTAACTGGTCCAACATTTTGTTTCGGTAAAGGTGTGTTGGTGTAATTATTTATTCATATTCACTATTGTTACAACTTACTTAAGTTTACTTAGGATATTGCATTTCATAGTAGTTTGGGTATGAGACACTTGGGTGTTTGTGCCACATTGGGATAGTGTGTGTAGGAGAATTTCAACCTTTTGTAGTCTTATCTTGTTATTACTTTATCATTTCCACTTATTATGGAGTGATAATTCCACCTTCGGTGGATGATCCACCTCATGTGGAATATTATATTATTTCTCCTACCTACCCCTACTTATCCCTACCTACCCTTGTTTCTTATTGAGCCACATGTCATGTCTGTGTGCTCACATATCCATATAGCCTTACCTATATAAGAAAGCTCATATTAATTGTATGTAACTATTAAATGATTGATCATTTATCTATTGATGAGAATACAATTTATTCTTGTCCTATATTTTGTCTCTCTATTTTGTAATTTTCATTGAGCTCTTGATCTTGGAAAAATCTCACATGGTATCAGAGCCATTAAAGCGTCATTTATTTATCTTTGGAGAGATTTTATTGCAGCGTCAAGAGGTAGATTTGAGAAGAAACATCTTTTGGAGCTATCCTAGACAAGATCCAACCTCACCATTGTGTCCAAGTAGCCATTTCCATGAATTTTTACTATAAATTTGCCTATATTGGGTGAAAATCAAATTTGGGGCTTCGAAGGAAAAAATCAGCCTATTAGGCTATATGGTACAAATTTTGCAAAAAAATATTTTGTATTTTCTACGAATTTTGTTTTAAAAAATTCATATTTTAATTTTTAGTTTTTTTCATTTAAAAAAACAAAATTGTTTTACGGGGGGGGGATAAAATACCCCGCAGACTCCCGTACTCTGCAGCCTTTAAAATTTGCAGGGGTCATACCCTATGTTGACCTCAGGGTCATACCACCTTCTCCACTAGCCACCGTGCATTGACATTTTCTCTGGCTACCAACTATTGGTCCTGCCACCACTCTCTATGCTTTTTCAGTTGTGGTTCTTGTGTTCCTTGTCAATCTCTCTTCTGACGCTGACTGCACTTTGGACCCCTGTCTGCTAGCAACCCTTGTACCGCCAACTCCCTCTCCGAAGCCTGCAAACTGCATCTCCTCGGCCGCCAACAGTTCTTCCAACCACCGCTGCTCCCAACGACCCCCACTCCATGTTCTGACATCCATCTCTGTCTACTCGTTGATGACCACCAACTCGCCCCCACCTTCTGCTACTGATTGGACCCCACCTACCATTGATCTTTTTCATTTTGCAGTTCAACTTTAAGTGGCCATATCTTGCTCATTTTTTCTCCTTTTTTGGTGATTTTTTTTTTAAATGGGATAATTTTTCTTGTACTTTCTCGTGGTGGCATTATTTTTTGATTTTGATGGACAGATATATCATAAATCTCAGTTTTTGGTGATTGTACCTATCCAATCCTTATTTCTGCAACTTCTAGGGCTCTATTAGGGCTCATACAAACTCCTTTTCAGGTGCCATTTTTTTTAAATGCATAATTTTTTGTCTACTTTCATAATTAGCTATCAGTTTGCAGTGATTTTGAGTAGAAATTGTACTTTCAACATATGGTCTTTATTGGCCAATTTGGCACTTGTATTGCATAGATATCTCTTTCTGGTCTTTTGTATTGTAGTTCTCATCTAATTGGGGCAGTTGTAAAACAAAATTAGAAGTCTACCTTGCCATTGTTTCCAAGTGGCCTATTGTACACACACTACATATAAAGTGCCAAAATCATCATTTTTTATTGTTTTTTGGGGAGGGGGGGGGGGGTACTTTGATTAAGTGAATTTGGGGGTGTCTCTTGTGTTTTTGTGCTCTTGTGCTCTTCCTTTTTTCTGTTATGTGTTCTCCTAATTTTCCTCTCTTAACTCCTCATAATTATGTTACTCTGAAAATTCATGCATGGAGTAAAGGACTGGCTCATTATATTGATGGAACTATTGTTTCTCCCATTGATCCTAAGGCTGATCTAGATGCTCACTTGGATTGGCTCGCTAAAAATATCATGGAAATTGGTACCTTAAGAAAGTATGTATCAAAGGATCTCATCTTTCATATTGTAAAATGTACCTTAATTAAGGATGCTTGGCAAAAGTTTCAAGACTTGTATGGTCAAGTTGATGAAATTAGGGGATATCAGATTGATAGTGATCTCAGCATGTTAGATCCCAAGAACTTTGATACTATACAGGATTATGTCACTAAGACAAAAGAGTTGAGGGCACAACTCAAAGATTGTGGCATTTATAAAAGGGATACTCAATTGATATTCAACTTGATGGGAAAGCTTCCACAAGAATATGCAGCATTTGTTTCTAGTTTCCAACCTATAGGATGACAATGGGTTCAAGCTACACAATGCCTACGTTTGATGCTTTCACCGAAATGTTGATGATGGAACAAACTAAGTTGATAAGCATGAGCATTCTTAAGACTTCTAAGTCTCAAGCATTAGTGGCAAATCAAGGGAACAAAGGAAATCAAGGAAAGGACAATTCAAACAAGAAGAAATGGCAATCAAATCCTAAGGACAAAGAACCACCTTCTCCACACCAAGGAGATTCATCCTCTTCCAATAAGGAAAATTCACCAAAGAAGAAGAGTCCTACTTGTGCCTATTGTAAAAAGGTTGGTTATGAGGAGCATCATTGCCATTCTAAAAGGACTGATGAGCTCACACATATCCTCAAAAACCACAACATTAATTTGCCTAATGCTTACAAAGAGGATTCATCAACTTCCACTTCCTCACAATAAAAGGGGAAAGGGCAAGCATTCATGGCTTCTACAAGTGGGAATACTCACTCATTTTGGAAAAGAAAAGGACAAGCTCTTTGTGTTGCTGCAAGTCATGATTTAGGGAGATGGCTTCTAGATTTAGGGGCTTCTCATCATATGGCATCTTTACAGTCTATGTTTTCTACATTTGAGCCTTGTACCATACCATAGTTTTTAATGGGAAATCATACATACATGGATGTGATTGGGAAAGGAACTATTGCCATTGGGGATAACTCCTTCAATGATGTGTTGTGTGTACCCCATTTAACAAACAATCTCCTTTCCATCTATCAAATCAGACATGGGGCAACAAAGAGAATTTTGGATTTCACACCTAAGTTAGTTTTCATTAGAGACTTGGAGACTAGAGCTATCATTGTGACTGGGGTGGTGGATCATGCATCTTAGTTATATTCCTTTTCAGATTTTGTTCCTAGTGATGAGGATGATTTCACATATGATGATTCTTCACATGATGATTCTACATATGATGATTCAGATTTTGAGGATAACTTTGGGTACTTGAACATGGGGATTCTCACATGTGACCCCATTCTTGAGCCTTGCATTTAATCTCCTCCTATTGATATCACATCACCTATTGCACCTGATGATGCAGATAGTGTGACACTTTTTCCTTCTTGTGATTCAGTGCAGCAATATATATCTTGTCTTCCAGCTTCAGTTTCTTGGGATGACTACTTGACAGACATTATAGATTTGGGAGACATCATTGATGATATTCACCTTCTCTTTGATGAAGATGATCCTTCTTAAATTGTTGCAAGGGAACACTCTAACCCTCTTGTTCATTCTCTACATGATCATTCTTTTGAGGTTGACATGATTGTGGATTTTTATGTACAACAGTTGGAGGAGGTCTCTTTATCCTTAGAGGAGACATGTGAGTCTTTGGATATTGTTCTACATTCATCTCCACTAGATCTTGGAGTTCCTATTTCAGCAGTGTGGAGCAGTTCACCACCTTTGGAGGGGGTAACCTTTAGCATCGACATGGGGAGACTTGAACAGTTTTCAGAGATTCCTTTCATCGTGACTTTTTTTCCTACATCTTCCCTTCATGGTTGGGGAGACTTCACGAATACACCTTTGGTTTTGTTTCTTCCTAAGGGGAGGAATTTTATTTGATGTTCATGGAGAAGTTTCTTTATTCATTCTTGAGCTTCTAGCATTGGTGTAGATTCTAGAATGAGGGTGGGGATACCTAGCTTCTCTTCTTCTCTCATATGGGGGGACTTTTTCCTCACATGGGGTTTGGCCTTCACATACTTCTATGAGATTTCTCTTGTATATTTTTCATCTCTCTTTTGGGGGAGGGTTTTTTCCCATTGGGTTTTTCTCTCTTTCCTCGCTTTATGAGAAGATTGCACTGGTTTGCATGCATTTGCATTTGTACATGGGTACCTAACATGGCCTAGTAGCTGGGACCCATCTTGCATTGCTTAGTTACATTGTAGACTTAAGTACATTCTCCTAAGTTTCACTTAAGGGGGGTTGTTGGTGTAATTATTTATTCATGCTGCATATTATTACACTTTACTTAAGTTTACTTAGGATAATACATTTCATAGTAGTTTGGGTATGAGGCACTTGGGTGTTTGTGCCACATTGGGATAGTGTGTGTAGGAGAATTTCCACCTTTTGTGGTCTTATCTTGTTATTACTTTATCATTTCCACTTATTGTGGAGTGACAATTCCACCTTTAGTGGGTGATCCACCTCATGTGGAATATTATATTGTTTCTCCTACCTACCTCTACTTATCCCTACCTACTCTTGTTTCTTATTGAGTCACATGTCATGTTTGTGTGCTCACATATCCATATAGTCTTGCCTATATAAGAAGGCCCATATTCATTGTATATAACTATTAAACAATTGATCATTTATCTATTGATGAGAATACAATTTATTCTTGTCCTATATTTTGTCTCTCTATTTTGTACTTTTCATTGAGCTCTTGATCTTGGCAAAATCTCACAAGGTGTTATCGGTTCAGTTATGATCATTTCCACTACCAGTTCTTTCTCATAAACTCTCAATTGACTTATATTCATCTCATCCACCTTGATATTAGCGCTCTCCACAATTCTCTGCAATCTCTTGTTATAACATCTGCATTCTTTTCTCTCATTAGAATAACCAAGAAATATTCCTTCATCACATCTAGGATCAAATTTTCCAATGAAATCATCTCTCTTGATATAACATTTACTACCAAATATTTTGAAATACTTAACTGTAGGTGTATTGTCAAACCATAATTCATAAGGTGTCTTACCGATTTCTCCTTTGATATGTACTATGTTGAATGTATAAAGTGATGTGCTCACTGCTTCTCCCTAGTAGATATGAGGTAGATTAGCTTCCATCATCATGGTTCATCCAAGATAGTTTTGTTCTTTCTTTCCACAACTCCATTCTGCTGAGGTGTCTGGGGAGCAAAAAATGTCTCCTTATGCCATGTTCTCGCAAAAGTTAATAAACTCATCGGATGTGAATTCTCCACCATGATTTGACCTTAAACACTTAATCTTCAATCATGTCTCAATTTCAACTTTAGTTTTAAAGATTTTAAACTTTTCAAAATCCTTAGATTTCTCCCTTAGAAAACTAACCCACATCATTCTAGAATAATCATCAATGATTAACATGAAATATATATTACCTTGAAAACTTTTAATTCTAGTAGGGCAACACAAATTAGTATGAATAAGATCAAGAACATCATTAGATTTATCTTGTATACTCTTAAAATAGGTTCTGACCTATTTTCCCATTTGACATTCTTTATATACCAAATTATAGGGCTTCACAATCTTAGATATATCTCTAACTGCCTTAGTTGAACTGATCTTTACCATGCAATCAAAATTCACATGACATAGCCTTTTATGCCATAGCCAACTCTAATCAATTTATTCAATCAAACATGTCTTCTCATTGGAATTCAAATAAAGTATATCACCTTTTGTCTGAGTATGGGTTGCAATCTACAAACCAGATCTATTAATGATTTTGCATTTTCCATCCTTGAATTGTAATTGAAATCCCTTATCCACCAATTGTCCTACACTAAAAATATTATGCCTTAAACCTTCAACATAATAAAAATTATCAGTATTGTGCTTAGCATCCAATGATATAGTTCATTTTCCCTTGATCATACATGCTTTGTCATCTCCAAATCTAACCAAACCGCCATCAAATTCTTGCAAAGATAGAAACTTCCTTTTATCTCCATTCATATGATGTGAACATCCACTGTCAATTACCCATTAATCCTTATCTTCAATTTTAGCAGCAAGGGCCTTCTCTTTAGGTACATTCTCTTCTAGTGCTGGAACATCTTCCTTGAAATCCAGGAACACCCATTCCTTTCCATTGCTAGAACCACTAGCAGAGTCTTGTGTCGGTTCATCATCAGAATCAGTCACACCTTCCTCATCTGTAATGTAGACTGATTTATCTCTATTTTTCTTGTACTTATACTTGTTATGATATCTAGGATTAGGCTTAAAAGATCTTCTAGCTCTTTCTTCAAATCTTGAATTCCTTTCAGGACATCTAGATGCAAAATGACATATCTTATTACATGCAAACCATTTAAAAGGTACTTTTCCTTCATACTTACTTCCTATTGGTCCTTTAGGTATTCTTCTAGCAAATAGGGCTTCAAGTTGCTCAAATTCTTCATCTTCTATTTTCATATCATCCAATTCTTTTGCATACAAATCTTTCCAATCTTGCTTGCCAGTTGATGATGTAAATGCATGAGAAGTGAGTTCAAACTTCACAGCTCTAGAAGGTCCAAATTCTTCATGCTCAAAAGAAGATAATTTCCCAACAAAGGTATCTCTATTGACAAAAGTATTAGCCATTATTCTCAATTCATTAATTTTAGTATCCTTCATCTTATAAGCTAGTGGGAAAGCTCTCAGAACTTTAGAAACTATTTCATCTTCACTCAGAGTTCCACCACAACATTAAATTCCCATTACAATTTCATTTACCCTTTCCATGAATGCATTAATCCTTTCATCTTCTTCCATCTTCAAGTTCTCATATCTCACTCGGTAATCATCAAGTTTAGCAATCTTAACAATAGGTTCACCTTCATTAAGAGTCTCTAACTTATCCCATATAGCCTTTGTTGATGATTTGTCAGTTAATCCCAGTATTTGCTAATCACAAAGTGCATACAAGAGGGCTTCTAGCTCTAAAATCATTCTCTAGCTCCTTATCCAATTTTTCCGAAGGAGGATTGCTAGATTTCAGATTAAAAGGTGTAACACCATTCTCTGTGATTTCCCAAATTTCCTTACCAGGACATCTCAGATGAGTCTCCATCTAAATCTTCCATACACTATAATTTGTTCCATCAAGCCTAGGAATATCTCTCCAAAAGACAACAACAGATGAACTTGAACTGTTAGTCACCATAGGATCTTCCTCGAGTGGTTAACCTTTTGCAAAGAGGACCAGTGCTCTGATACCAATTGTTAGACAATTCATATAACCGAAAGATAATTGAGAGTGGCGGGGGGGGGTGAATCAGTTGTCACCAGATTACCGAAACCTTAAGCAATTAAAACTTTAATACCAGAATGCATAAAACAATTACCGGAATAGAAGATATACTAATTAAGTACAAACAATAATTAGGGAATAAATACCATCCACATGACACCAAGATTTGTACATGGAAAACCTGGTAAAGGGAAAAACCATGGTGGGAAGCCTACCTACAATAAAATAATACTTCTGTAGTAAGTATGTGATTACAAATGAGAGGCCTGCACTTGCAAGAAGGCCAATAGCCTAGAGCACACTGCTCATTACAAAAAGAGTCTCACTAACTACATATAAATCTAGACTGCAATCTAGAAGAGAGAATGAACTGCAAAGATAGCATCTCCTATGCTTGAACATAGTTCTGGTTAAGCTCAATATAGGAGGACTTAATCCTCTTACATAAACCCAACTCGATCACCAATGATCGACCAAATCCTCTACATGAATGATTATCACATTATTCGCTCATTATATCCTTATTTGTGATCTAAAATGAGATCTTACATCATATATATACAAACCCTCGACCACGAACAATATGGTTGGCCACCAGATAATAAACCAATTACATAATTACAAAACATGTCAGCTTGAGACAAAACAAATAATATCCAACCCATGAGACATCATGGAAACACATCAAGAAGTTCAATCAACATGTTACATTAAGTCAGTCCATAACCTAGACAAATCGGACCTAATTTAGGTCCACACACACTAAAGAAATGATCCCAATCAGCCAAGTCTCAAACATGATCACCATCAACATCCTGAATCTCTTCTAGAAGCCACACTAACACCACTTATGCAAGATATCAAAGATCTTCAGCAAAGCTCTACCAGTGAAACCCTCACCAGATCAACAAACCAAGCTTACCAGCATATAGGATAGTATCTGATCACCAAATCAAAACCAACTGACTGAACATGAATCTCAGTAGCATGAATAAGGGAATTCCATAAGCCAAGACATACCAGAGCATATTGGATCATCATGATCTACTCCAACCAGAAACCAAACAACCTACAGGGACTAAAAGGATACCGGTAAACATCCAAAATAGCTAGTATTGACATCAATGACAAAACATCAATGCAACACATAATCAATTCCTCCAAATGGCCAATATTGTAGTCATCAACAGATAACATGAAGTATTTTTCACCATTTATTGATCTTGTCCTAGTAGGACCACATAAATCAGTGTGTACAAGTTGCAAAGGTCTTGTTGAGGAATGTTCCTTAGATTTGAAACTCACCCTTGTTTGCTTGCCTTTTAAACAACCTTTGTAAAAAGCATTTTCTAGTTTGCTTAGAACAAGTAAACCTCTTGCATTCTAATTTTTACTAACTCTAACTTGATTATCAAAGTTTATATGGCCTAACAGTTTTTGCCATAACCAATTTTCTTCAAATTGACCCATGAGGCACATGCCTTCATTACTTGCAATATTAGAAGAGTCAAGAAGATTGTAAATATTGCCATGTGTTCTCAATCTAGTTGCAACTGTTTTACCTAATTTATTCTTGATTGCACAACCTTGTGAATTGAAAGAAATATTGTAGCCACTATCACAAATTTGACTGGTGCTTAAGAGATTGTGTTTAAGACCTTTTACATAATACACATAATGAATAGGTGTATCATCATCAAGAAGAAAGGAACCTCTACGTTTTATCTGTATCCTTGAATTATTACCAAATTGTTGGAATCCAAGAACACTAAGAGGGGGGGGGGTGGTGAATCAATGTTCTACCAGTAAATGAATTTATGAACTTATTACTGATCAACCAGATGATAGAATATAAAATTAAAGTGTATAAACAAATCAACACACAAAGAAATACCATAACACCAATATTTTTACATGGAAAACCCTATAAAGGGAAAAACAATGGTGGGGCTGATACCCATAATATCTATATACTTGATCAAGGTATACAAATATTACATAAGGGGGTATGCACATACATATAGGCTCACTGCCTAGAGCTCACTGCTGAAATGGAAGTTTCGCTGACCCACACAACATTACATAATGATTTCAAACAGAAATGAACTTAAATAGTGCATCTGATCATGCTGGATAAGTTCTGATTTAAGCTCTAGGAACCTTCACTGAACTGGTGTTACTGATACTCTATTTTGTTACTAGTTAGTACTGTGCATGTGCAACTGTGCACATACACTATCACTCACTAACCAATTCACACATTATCAGTCTCTACCTTATTCACATCTCAAATTGCATCACCATAATCATCATATCCATTTATGTCCAATCCATCTCTAAGTTATCTTCATTATATACCCTTGTAGCTTGTTCATCATGTCCACCTCATAAAGAAAATATACCTTTCAGCTTCCTCCCAGATCACAAAGTGTATTATGCATTATCCTGATGATCATATTTGATTTCAGCCTACACACTACCTCCAATTCCACAAATGATTTTACCCGGTCCCATAATATCTTAGCCAGGTTCTAAATATAAGTTAATGGTACCAAGACTAATTGGTTAACAATAATAAATAATAGGGTATATACCGGTTGGCCAAATCAAGAGAAAATGATAAAGCAATGATTCTGAATGAGAAATACCAACACCTAAAGATGAGTTTCCATCAATGACAACCCAAAATACAATTTACCTCAGAAGGTGACTACTGGATGAGTGTCAATTGCCAACAATCTCCCCCTTTGGCATTGATGGAAACACTCATGTGAAAAATGATATTACATCCATGCAACTATATACATATGTACTCCCCCCTATGATATACATTCATTTTGCACTATACTCCTCCCCCTTTGACATCAATGACAAAATTCGGGTGCCTACAAAAATTGTTGTACACAGATATATATATATATATGTATGTATATATATATATATATACATACATAAATATATATGTATGTATATATATATGTATGTATATATATATATATATGTATGTATATATATATATATGTATGTATATATATATGTATATATATATATAGTCATTCAAAATTGGTCATCACTCTTACATTGCTAACCTAATTCTTAGCATGTCTTTTATGTCACATTTGATTTTCATCATATGTTGGCATTGTGTCATTCCTCTGGTTTCAATTCATTTCAAATCCAACCCTCATCAATCTCGTTCAATCACATTTGGTCCTAAATCATTCAAATTGGTATCATCTTGACAATTAGACTTAATTCCCTCTTTGTTGATAATTAATCAGTCATTAATTATCAACCTCAATATCAATTAATATTATCAAGTCATTATCAATCAATCTTATCAGTCTCTTATCAAAATCATTATCAATTTTGGGTCTTTTTCGATCCTTTGTCCTATTTTGTTTTCAAATTCAGTCAATTGTCATTAATTTTCATCAATTATTAGCCAATCAATCATCACTATTGGGACTTAATTCATCATTAGGGTTGGTATCTTAATTTTTTCAAGTCATTTCCCCTAGGTTAATTAATTAAATAATTAATTAATCCCCTTTTTTACTAACATGTCCCTTTTTGAATAAATAAATATATATTTATTTATTCACCATATTTTTGTCCATGTCACAATTAATATTTTTTTTTAACATTAATTGGCTAATTTGATTTTATGAGTGAAATTAATAATTTCACCTCACTCAAATGTCTTCACTTAAGTGATTCACTTTCTAAAAAGTGAATCACTTGTCTCCTCTCTCAAAGGCAAAGTTCCCATTTTCGACCAAGTGTCGAAAATGGAATTGTCCTTCTAACTCATCTTCCACTTGCCATCAAGATGGCAATTTCCCAAGAGACTCCCCTTTGCATGTGATGCCGACTGTCAAATTGAATTGATCTCAGCCATCGAATTCTTGTCTCATCTCTCTCCAAATTCTATAAATTGGATGAATTTCTTCAATCAAAGAGGCCGAATCAATCACGCTTCTAGTATCCTGACGATGTCATCTTGTCTTGTCAATCCTGCATTCATATTATGCTTATGCACTTGTAGGTGAGATCCACAAAACAAAGCCATTTGAAGGAGAAAGAAGGACAATGGAGAATTCTTGAGGAGACATTTCATATTTGTGATGGTTTGCATTTGATTTGAATGTTTTATTTCCATATCTTTATTGAATGTAATTAGGATTTATCATTGCAATTTAGTTTTCGTGATTGAGCTAGGCTAACATGTCCCTTTTTGAATAAATAAATATATATTTATTTATTCACCATATTTTTGTCCATGTCACAATTAATATTTTTTTTTTAATATTAATTGGCTAATTTGATTTTATGAGTGAAATTAATAATTATTAATTATTAATTTCCACCTCACTCAAATGTCTTCACTTAAGTGATTCACTTTCTAAAATGTGAATCACTTGTCTCCTCTCTCAAAGGCAAAGTTTCCATTTTCGACCAAGTGTCGAAAATGGAATTGTCCTTCTAACTCATCTTCCACTTGCCATCAAAATGGCAATTTCCCAAGAGACTCCCCATTGCATGCGATGCCGACTGTCAAATTGAATTGATCTCATCCATCGAATTCTTGTCTCATCTCTCTCCAAATTCTATAAATTGGATGAATTTCTTCAATCAAAGAGGTCGAATCAATCACGCTTCTAGTATCCTGACACTGTCATCTTGTCTTGTCAATCTTGCTTTCATATTATGCTTATGCACTTGTAGGTGAGATCCACAAAACAAAGCCATTTGAAGGAGAAAGAAGGACAATGGAGAATTCTTGAGGAGACATTTCACATTTGTGATGGTTTGCATTTGATTTGAATGTTTTATTTCCATATCTTTATTGAATGTAATTAGGATTTATCATTGCAATTTAGTTTTCGTGATTGAGCTAGGCTAACATGTCCCTTTTTGAATAAATAAATATATATTTATTTATTCACCATATTTTTGTCCATGTCACAATTAATATTTTTTTTTTAATATTAATTGGCTAATTTGATTTTATGAGTCAAATTAATAATTATTAATTATTAATTTCCACCTCACTCAAATGTCTTCACTTAAGTGATTCACTTTCTAAAATGTGAATCCCTTGTCTCCTCTCTCAAAGGCAAAGTTTCCATTTTTGACCAAGTGTCGAAAATGGAATTGTCCTTCTAACTCATCTTCCACTTGCCATCAAAATGGCAATTTCCCAAGAGACTCCCCTTTGCATGCGATGTCGACCGTCAGATTGAATCGATCTCATCCATTGAATTCTTGTCTCATCTCTCTCCAAATTCTATAAATTGGATGAATTTCTTCAATCAAAGAGGCTGAATCAATCACGCTTCTAGTATCCTTACGCTGTCATCTTGTCTTGTCAATCTTGCTTTTATATTATGCTTATGCACTTGTAGGTGAGATCCACAAAACAAAGCCATTTGAAGGAGAAAGAAGGACAATGGAGAATTCTTGAGGAGACATTTCACATTTGTGATGGTTTGCATTTGATTTGAATATTTTATTTCCATATATTTATTGAATGTCATTAGGATTTATCATTGCAATTTAGTTTTCGTGATTGAGCTAGGCTAACATGTCCCTTTTTGAATAAATAAATATATATTTATTTATTCACCATATTTTTGTCCATGTCACAATTAATATTTTTTTTTTAATATTAATTCGCTAATTTGATTTTATGAGTGAAATTAATAATTATTAATTATTAATTTCCACCTCACTCAAATGTCTTCACTTAAGTGATTCACTTTCTAAAAAGTGAATCACTTGTCTCCTCTCTCAAAGGCAAAGTTTCCATTTTTGACCAAGTGTCGAAAATGGAATTGTCCTTCTAACTCATCTTCCACTTGCCATCAAAATGGCAATTTCCCAAGAGACTCCCCTTTGCATGCGATGTCGACTGTCAAATTGAATCGATCTCATCCATCAAATTCTTGTCTCATCTCTCTCCAAATTCTATATATTGGATGAATTTCTTCAATCAAAGAGGCCGAATCAATCACGCTTCTAGTATCCTGAAGCTGTCATCTTGTCTTGTCAATCTTGCTTTCATATTATGCTTATGCACTTGTAGGTGAGATCCACAAAACAAAGCCATTTGAAGGAGAAAGAAGGACAATGGAGAATTCTTGAGGAGACATTTCATATTTGTGATGGTTTGCATTTGATTTGAATGTTTTATTTCCATATCTTTATTGAATGTAATTAGGATTTATCATTGCAATTTAGTTTTCGTGATTGAGCTAGGCTAACATGTCCCTTTTTGAATAAATAAATATATATTTATTTATTCACCATATTTTGGTCCATGTCACAATTAATATTTTTTTTTTTAATATTAATTGGCTAATTTGATTTTAGGAGTGAAATTAATAATTATTAATTATTAATTTCCACCTCACTCAAATGTCTTCACTTAAGTGATTCACTTTCTAAAATGTGAATCACTTGTCTCCTCTCTCAAAGGCAAAGTTTCCATTTTCGACCAAGTGTCGAAAATGGAATTGTCCTTCTAACTCATCTTCCACTTGCCATCAAAATGGCAATTTCCCAAGAGACTCCCCTTTGCATGCGATGCCGACTGTCAAATTGAATTGATCTCATCCATCGAATTCTTGTCTCATCTCTCTCCAAATTCTATAAATTGGATGAATTTCTTCAATCAAAGAGGTCGAATCCATCACGCTTCTAGTATCCTGACATTGTCATCTTGTCTTGTCAATCTTGCTTTCATATTATGCTTATGCACTTGTAGGTAAGATCCACAAAACAAAGCCATTTGAAGGAGAAAGAAGGACAATGGAGAATTCTTGAGGAGACATTTCACATTTGTGATGGTTTGCATTTGATTTGAATGTTTTATTTCCATATCTTTATTGAATGTAATTAGGATTTATCATTGCAATTTAGTTTTTGTGATTGAGCTAGGCTAACATGTCCCTTTTTGAATAAATAAATATATATTTATTTATTCACCATATTTTTGTCGATGTCACAATTAATATATTTTTTTTAATATTAATTGGCTAATTTGATTTTATGAGTGAAATTAATAATTATTAATTATTAATTTCCACCTCACTCAAATGTCTTCACTTAAGTGATTCACTTTCTAAAATGTGAATCACTTGTCTCCTCTCTCAAAGGAAAAGTTTCCATTTTTGACCAAGTGTCGAAAATGGAATTGTCCTTCTAACTCATCTTCCACTTGCCATCAAAATGGCAATTTCCCAAGAGACTCCCCTTTGCATGCGATGTCGACCGTCAGATTGAATCGATCTCATCCATTGAATTCTTGTCTCATCTCTCTCCAAATTCTATAAATTGGATGAATTTCTTCAATCAAAGAGGCTGAATCAATCACGCTTCTAGTATCCTTACGCTGTCATCTTGTCTTGTCAATCTTGCTTTTATATTATGCTTATGCACTTGTAGGTGAGATCCACAAAACAAAGCCATTTGAAGGAGAAAGAAGGACAATGGAGAATTCTTGAGGAGACATTTCACATTTGTGATGGTTTGCATTTGATTTGAATATTTTATTTCCATATCTTTATTGAATGTAATTAGGATTTATCATTGCAATTTAGTTTTCGTGATTGAGCTAGGCTAACATGTCCCTTTTTGAATAAATAAATATATATTTATTTATTCACCATATTTTTGTCCATGTCACAATTAATATTTTTTTTTTAATATTAATTCGCTAATTTGATTTTATGAGTGAAATTAATAATTATTAATTATTAATTTCCACCTCACTCAAATGTCTTCACTTAAGTGATTCACTTTCTAAAAATTGAATCACTTGTCTCCTCTCTCAAAGGCAAAGTTTCCATTTTTGACCAAGTGTCGAAAATGGAATTGTCCTTCTAACTCATCTTCCACTTGCCATCAAAATGGCAATTTCCCAAGAGACTCCCCTTTGCATGCGATGTCGACTGTCAAATTGAATCGATCTCATCCATCAAATTCTTGTCTCATCTCTCTCCAAATTCTATATATTGGATGAATTTCTTCAATCAAAGAGGCCGAATCAATCACGCTTCTAGTATCCTGAAGCTGTCATCTTGTCTTGTCAATCTTGCTTTCATATTATGCTTATGCACTTGTAGGTGAGATCCACAAAACAAAGCCATTTGAAGGAGAAAGAAGGACAATGGAGAATTCTTGAGGAGACATTTCATATTTGTGATGGTTTGCATTTGATTTGAATGTTTTAGTTCCATATCTTTATTGAATGTAATTAGGATTTATCATTGCAATTTAGTTTTCGTGATTGAGCTAGGCTAACATGTCCCTTTTTGAATAAATAAATATATATTTATTTATTCACCATATTTTTGTCCATGTCACAATTAATATTTTTTTTTTAATATTAATTCGCTAATTTGATTTTATGACTGAAATTAATAATTATTAATTATTAATTTCCACCTCACTCAAATGTCTTCACTTAAGTGATTCACTTTCTAAAATGTGAATCACTTGTCTCCTCTCTCAAAGGCAAAGTTTCCATTTTCGACCAAGTGTCGAAAATGGAATTGTCCTTCTAACTCATCTTCCACTTGCCATCAAAATGGCAATTTCCCAAGAGACTCCCCTTTGCATGCGATGCCGACTGTCAAATTGAATTGATCTCATCCATCGAATTCTTGTCTCATCTCTCTCCAAATTCTATAAATTGGATGAATTTCTTCAATCAAAGAGGTCGAATCAATCACGCTTCTAGTATCCTGACACTGTCATCTTGTCTTGTCAATCTTGCTTTCATATTATGCTTATGCACTTGTAGGTGAGATCCACAAAACAAAGCCATTTGAAGGAGAAAGAAGGACAATGGAGAATTCTTGAGGAGACATTTCACATTTGTGATGGTTTGCATTTGATTTGAATGTTTTATTTCCATATCTTTATTGAATGTAATTAGGATTTATCATTGCAATTTAGTTTTCGTGATTGAGCTAGGCTAACATGTCCCTTTTTGAATAAATAAATATATATTTATTTATTCACCATATTTTCTTCGATGTCACAATTAATATTTTTTTTTTAATATTAATTGGCTAATTTGATTTTATGAGTCAAATTAATAATTATTAATTATTAATTTCCACCTCACTCAAATGTCTTCACTTAAGTGATTCACTTTCTAAAATGTGAATCACTTGTCTCCTCTCTCAAAGGCAAAGTTTCCATTTTTTACCAAGTGTCGAAAATGGAATTGTCCTTCTAACTCATCTTCCACTTACCATCAAAATGGCAATTTCCCAAGAGACTCCCCTTTGCGTGCGATGTCGACCGTTAGATTGAATCGATCTCATCCATTGAATTCTTGTCTCATCTCTCTCCAAATTCTATAAATTGGATGAATTTCTTCAATCAAAGAGGCTGAATCAATCACGCTTCTAGTATCCTTACGCTGTCATCTTGTCTTGTCAATCTTGCTTTTATATTATGCTTATGCACTTGTAGGTGAGATCCACAAAACAAAGCCATTTGAAGGAGAAAGAAGGACAATGGAGAATTCTTGAGGAGACATTTCACATTTGTGATGGTTTGCATTTGATTTGAATATTTTATTTCCATATCTTTATTGAATGTAATTAGGATTTATCATTGCAATTTAGTTTTCGTGATTGAGCTAGGCTAACATGTCCCTTTTTGAATAAATAAATATATATTTATTTATTCACCATATTTTTGTCCATGTCACAATTAATATTTTTTTTTTAATATTAATTGGCTAATTTGATTTTATGAGTGAAATTAATAATTATTTATTATTAATTTCCAGCTCACTCAAATGTCTTCACTTAAGTGATTCACTTTCTAAAAAGTGAATCACTTGTCTCCTCTCTCAAAGGCAAAGTTTCCATTTTTGACCAAGTGTCGAAAATGGAATTGTCCTTCTAACTCATCTTCCACTTGCCATCAAAATGGCAATTTCCCAAGAGACTCCCCTTTGCATGCGATGTCGACTGTCAAATTGAATCGATCTCATCCATCAAATTCTTGTCTCATCTCTCTCCAAATTCTATATATTGGATGAATTTCTTCAATCAAAGAGGTCGAATCAATCACGCTTCTAGTATCCTTACGCTGTCATCTTGTCTTGTCAATCTTGCTTTCATATTATGCTTATGCACTTGTAGGTGAGATCCACAAAACAAATCCATTTGAAGGAGAAAGAAGGACAATGGAGAATTATGGAGGAGACATTCACGTTTGCGATGGTTTGCATTTGATTTGAATGTTTTATTTCCATATCTTTATTGAATGTTTGTAGGTTTTGTTATCATTGCAATCTGGTTTTGTGATTGAACTAGTTTAATATCTATTTGCTTTGATGATTTCCAGATTCTTATCTACATTAATTGGTGAACCTGACGTGAAAATGCTTGGATCTAATATTTTTTTGAATGTTTTGTGAAGTTGCAGATTTTTTTGTGGAGAAATTGCAGATTTTTCTTCTAAGAAGAAAACAGTCATAATCAATTGATCACATAAAAAAATTTCTTGCAGAATTAAAATAAACAATTTCTAGGTATATTAGATCACATTTTTACCTTTCTAGATCATCTTACGGTTTGTGATTTGGATAAATATTGAGGAAGTTATGACATTTTTAATTATGCTATTGTAAATGGTCAAAATTTTCAAAAACAAAATCATGCAACCTTCATCTAGATTAATTTAGCTTGGCAAATTAATCATGCATTCATGCAAATTTTATCTATATTAATCTAGGGTGGTAAATTTGATAAATTTCACATAGATTAATCTAAGAGGACAAAGAATCACAACTGTTATGGATTAATTTTGATGGTGATTCATTTCTCTTGATTCTCTAACATTGTTGGTAGCTTTGTGGCGAAACGCTTGACAAAGAATTATTTCACAAACTACTAATGAATTGTTCACAGGTTCACTAGTCAAAGACCAAACAAATCAAACTTCTAACTTGGTGATTTTGCAGGTTGCCTTGTATTTCAACCGAACTTTTCTATTTTTGATTCATAATTAGGCACCTATTATTATTGCTAATTAGGATGGAATGGATGTGTGTTTGCTTTGATTGTCAAGTTTGACATTGGAGTAGGAGAGTATGCTCTCATCCTTCTTAGGGTGATCAGAAATCCAGATCTTCAATACCATTCTCATGGCTCGAATTGTTTGTTACCTTTAGAGGGCCTGCCTTCCCGACCATTTGCTTTCTTTTGCAACCATGTGACAATCGTGAGAAGGGAATGACCCAAAGTGAGCACAGCCAGAGTACCTTGGCATTCTAACTCACTATAAATAAATACCTGATGGGTGAAAGCTTTGAAGGAAGGGTTATGTGGGAATTGCAGTTACTTGGGAAGTGATGACCCTTGAACTCTTTCTCATATCAACATCTAAGTAGGACCTCAAGGTCTAAATCATGCTTGCGAGACTACATTTATTTGGTATCTTGGTGGGCTTAATGTCTCAATCACGCTTGCATGACACCAAGGAGTAATGCTTAACAGAAATCCTTACTAAACACCTTGTATTTACCGGCCAAAAATCCTTCTAGTTGCTTGAGAAGGACAAGTTCGGATACTTGGAAGAGATACTAAGTTCGCCATGGAGAGATTTCCATGGGGACTGATGCTTGGCTGCCTTGAGAAGTGAGTGCCGTGGAGGGGAGCCCGTGGGGTCAAGCATCTATGTATTCTCCTTAAATCTCATAACGAGTCTACCTCTCAAGTACCTACTGTCCTTGCCATCATAAGAAATGTGTGAATGAGCATGATTGTCTTGAGTCTAAGTTGAAGTATCTTGTCTTCTTTGCTTGTCAAAAGTTGAGTTGTGTCTCATTTCAAAAACAAGACAAATTGATTCAAAACAAGGTTAAACACAAGAGTATTTCATTCAACAAAGTTCAAAACACCTTCAAACATGGTTGTCAAACATTTTCCAAAATCTTGTCTCAACATTCATGTCACTTAGATTTAGGTTCATCCTAGGTTTGCATTTTGCAAATTCATTGTCAACTACCAAGGTTAGGTTTCACCTAGGTCATACTCATATGCATATCAATAAGTGGTCATCCATTTTCATGTGTCCTCTTGCATTAGAGTAATACCATTTCATAATTCAACCTTAGGTTTTGCCTTATGTTGACATTGTCATACATTTGCATTTGCATCCTTGTTCTCATAATATTAGATCACATTTGCATTTTCATACCCTAGGTTTCTTCATTAAGCTTAGGTCATTATCATATCATATTAGGGTCACTTGCATAGCAATTTTCCCTTAGCATATAGTGTCAAAACTAGGTTTTGTCATACTTGAGTAATCCAAATCTTTGATAAACCCTAAGTCATTGTTAGGAGGTCTAGACCTTATCAAACCTTTTCTCTTTTTGTCATCAATGTCATTTGGTCAAACCTAGCTTAGTATCCAAGCATATAGGGGAGACATTGTCATTTTGTCCTTTTGTCACTTGGTCCTTTTGTCCTTTGAGGTCTAGACATCATTTCAATTTCCTAAGGGTCTCATTTTTAGAATTGCATTCATAAGTTTGTCAAAATCTTGAAAAAAGAACAAAAACATAGGTTGCATTCTTGCCATAGATTGCATTTCCATCTGTTTAGTTTGCATTTAGTTGCATATCATACATCATCCTTGAAAAAAAAAAAATTCCAAAAATATTGTATTTGCATAGTGACATGTTTGTTGAAATGAGGTCTCAACCTTCTTACGAAGCCATGTCATCACAATTGAGCAATCAATCATGCCAATCCAATCTCTACATGTCTCAGAACTTGGATCAAACTTATCATGATGATGTAAATCTCCAAATACAAAAACTAGAGGAGAAACTAGCTCAAGAAGAGGAGATATTGGAACAAAGAGTGAAAAACATTGAGAAGAATAGATCACAAATGTCCAAAATGTTTCGAAAATTTCCAGGTCGAAATCCAAAGATTGAGCCAATTGATGTAAGATCTCTTCTTGAATGATCAGACATACCAGCTCTCCTCTCCCAATAGAGATGATGAAACAATTTCAAGAAAAGGGACAACATCAATTTCAACATTATGTGCCTCCACAACAAGAACAAGAAGGTGTTTACTATCAATCAGATTTTCAACCAATACAACCAATGGTTCAACCAATTGTTCAACATATACAACCAATACAACCAATGGTCCAATTTCAACAATATGTCCAACCAACTATACAATGTCTGCAAATGGTTCAACCAATGGTGGAATATCAATGTCAACAACCACAACCAAACATTCAAAAACAAAGGTTGCAGCACACACCAACCCAAGTTTCAAACATGTCAGAACAATTGAACCAAGTCCAATATCAAAACATGACATTAGATCAGAACCAACTCCTTGCCAAACAAGTTCAAATTCCATATACAACTATGTCAAAAACTTGAAAGAAAGGTGGCTTTATTGCAATGATCTTAAGGAAATTACCAAGTGATTTCTTTGAGGAAGATCAAAATAATACACTTATGTCTAGCAATGCCTCATCCCCTCACAAGCAAATTGACTCTCCAGTGGCATCTATCCCTACACCTTTAGAAGTTTCACAAGAACCTTCCATATTGTCCTCATCAAACAATACACCCAAGGATGAAATTACCCAAGGGCTATCCATAATTGATTGCCATGATAATCCAATTCATGATGCACATCCTTGTCATGTTTCAGAAATACAAGACCCAATGCCACCATGCACTTTAATGCCATTACCTATTTTAGAAGACCCCATTCGAAGTCCTTCTTCCTCATGTTCAAGCATTGATTCCTTGCCAGAATCCATCACAAATGTTCAAAGTGCATTTCCTTCATGCCAAACCATTGATCCCTTGTCAAAATCCCCCATGCATATCCAAAGTCCAAACCCATGTCAAGAGGATAATTTAGAGAATAAAGAAACATGTGTTAAAACAGATCAAGATCAAGATCTTGAAACCTTATCATCCCATCCAATTGTTGACTAGGACCCCATGTTCCCAGACACTCACGATGATTCCCCTATTCTTGTCCATCCTATCCAAAGTCCTATTGACACTCCATTCCCCGAGCAAGATCAAGATATCCCAGTCCATCCAATCCCAAATGATCCCCTTCCATTCCATGAAAAAAATGTCCTTTCAAATCCCATTGACATTCCAAATATCCCTTCCATCCTTTTCAATGATCCCATTGAAAGTAAAGAGAAAAACACCTTTAAAGAGGATTCCAATGATCTTCCTCCTTGTCAAGATCAAATTATTCCTTTAAATCCTCCACAAGATCCTTTTTTTCCTCCATCTCCTTGTCTTAATGCTCCATATACACTCCAAGATCACATTTCTTTTGATGATCCCATTATTTCTCCCATTCCATCTCTTGAAGAGCTTGTCATTGAACCATGTCCACCACACAATCCTAGTCCCCCTCATGATCCTAATCCCCCTCATGATTCTAACATGTCAGTGCAAGATGTTCATGAACTCTCAACATGCACAATGGGTTCTTCCACTTTGGTGAAATCCGATCCACTTCAAGATCTCATTATTTCTCTCATATCATATCCACCTCATAATGGACTTGCTTCTTCTTCCCAAAGAAAAGAGTATCCTACAAGTCAAGATATTCATAAAGGCAAAGGAGTAGACCTTCATGAGAAAGAACTCCTCAATATGAAAGAAGATCTTAAGGGTTATGTCTACACAACTCACTCTCAAGACATTGGTATCCCTCCATCAAAATCAAAACATACACCTTCCCCATCATACTTTCCATCCATCTTAGGTCCTTATATCCCTTCATCCTCTATGCAAGGTCAACAAAGGCACACATCCTTGAGTAAATTTCATCAATCCAAAATAACTCCATTTCATTCATATCCATCCATGCATTCCTTTCCCCCTCCAAGCAATTTGGATGCCAAGTATAAAAGTCATAAGTCTAGCAATCCACATGTATTCAAGGATCAACATGTCCAATATAATCGACATGTCAAAACAAAGAAAAATATGATCCAAAAAGAAAAGGAAAAATCCAAAAGGCCACAAAGGCCCACTAAGAAAAATAAATAAAAGTCAAAATATATATGGGTTCCTAAATCCCTTATGCAAGCAATGCACTCCAAGGAACCACAAAAGCATGAAAAATCAAAAACCATGTGGATCCCTAGGCGGCTCCTTGAAGCGCAAAAGCCTAAAGAAACATCCAAATTGGCATCCAAAATTGCTATTCCTCCATCCAAACCTCTCAAATCTATTCCTCCATCACCTTCTTCATCCATTTTGGGCCCTTATGTCCCACAATCCATAGCCTTTCCTTCCTCAAAATCTCAATATCCAAAATACATCTTTCCTCCATCAGTCCATCACCCCTCAAGGTGTGTGCCAATGTCAATATTGCCAACATTTCTATCCACTCAAGCACAGTTCTTCCAATACCCTATCCATTATCCAATGCATATTTTCCATCCTTCCATCCCTCTGGTCCAATCCTTTACATAAATCCTTGCCTTAGTTTCATATTATTTTCCATGTCCTTGTCCTACCAACGTCTTTGAGCATACTTTTAAAGGTCATGGTCCATTTTTTTCAAGGCTACTATCCAAACAAAAAGACACTTGAGTCCTTCTTCCATCCCCTATCATGTGTCCATCTTCTATTGAAAATGTCAAAACAATAAAAAAAAATTAAAATTAAAATTAAAAAAAAAAAAGAAAAAAGAAAAAAAAGTAAAGCAAAAATAATTCATCCATTAGTAAAAACTTGGCAAACAGGCACCTTGGGCAAGTACCGTGATGAAAACCTGGCAAACAGGTGTCATGCGTAATCTATGAACTTCTTGCACACCACACATGGGGGCAGGTTTCCTCCTTCATATCCTATTGCCCTTCATTATCCTATCATACCATGTCATACTCCTCCATTATCCTATTGTCTCTCCTATCCATTTCCTCTTTCCACATTCGATCTTGACAAGGCTGAGGATCATCATGGGCATCATGTATCTTGTTTGCAGCTTTTAGTCCATAATAGCTTTTGGTCTTTATCCATTTGCTTATTACAACCTTTCATCCATATTCCCTAGCTTATTGCAACTTTCTACCACTATCCCTTAGCCTACCCCAACCTTCAGTCCATGTCCCTTATCCATTCTTGGTCTTGCTTATCCTATCCATATCTTATCACTATCCATATGCTCTTTATGTCCCTTGATCTTGATCTGACATAAGGACACAAAATTTAAACCTCTTGACATGTCCCTCATGCCATGTCACTGCTTTACATTGTCATATCCAATCTCTTGTCCCATCATGCAATAGCCCTTGAAAATTGCATTTGTATTGTCTCCATAATAAAAGGCCTTTGTCTTCCCTCTATCCACCATTATTTCAGAAAGCCTATTTATTCACTTGTCATATTCCTTGCCTTACTAGACACTGGGGGCAAAATCATAAAAATTGAAAAATGTCCTGAAATAATCCAAAAACATTCAAATAATGTCTTGAAAAAATCCAAAAAAATCAAATAATGTCATGAAAAAATCCAAAAAAATCAAATAATGTCCTGAAAAAATCCAAAAAAATCAAATAATGTCCTGAAAAAATCCAAGAAAAAAATCAACTAATGTCCTAAAGAAACTCCAAATCCAAAAACAAGCATTTTGCATTTTGTCAATAAATGATCCCTTTGTGCATAGACAGATCGCTGAGCATACCTCCAACGACACTCACTTCAAACATTGTGCTTTAATGAAATCATGCATTCACAGATGAACTGTTCAACCAAGCATTCAAACTAATCAACATTATCTTATCAATCGAACATCAGCATCAACATTATCTGTCCTTGTCACATTATCATGGGTCTTATACAGGGTGTGGTATACTCGAAACTAGATTGTGTCTTGTCTTAGATGGGATACCGCATGTCCTGAAACTAGACAACATGATCGTCCTATCAACACTTTCAACTTTTGACAATGAAGATCAAGATGTTTGTTTGACTTGTTGGAATTAGCGAGTCTTATCATTTATTGATTTATCTTTGATCATGATCCTATGTTGCTTGATGATGTCACCAAGTGATTTAGAGTGGCCGGGATGGCTCATGATCGTCATTGATTTGATTTCTATCTGCGGGGTGTTTCATCAAATTCTGGGGCAATTATGTCTTAGGATGCTTGGAACATTCCTTGTCTATGACATGTCTATCTTATACAAAGGGAATGCATTATCGTCCTTGGCCTTCATTTGCCATGGTGCGCTGCATCCATTTTGCCATATCAAATAAAGGTTCTCACCTATTCTTTGTGCATTTGTGAAAGCAAGATTTTTCTTCATCATTAACACTTCTCCACCTAGTTTCCTCTTACTAACATTTCTTCTGTCAGTCCTTGTAGTCATCTTGGTTTAGTATCAGCATCATTCATTCAACTCTTTATCTCTAATCAATTAAGTATTCTTCTCTTTCATCATATTTTCACTTTCTAACATTTCTTCTCTTCTTTTTGAGAGATCATTCATTCCTTTCATACATAAAAAATCTCTTGAAGGGGTACCCACCTCCGTCCCTCAATCTACTGAGGCATGATCTTCTTAATTATTCTTTGAAACAATGCTCATAATCACATTGTCTCAAAGAGGGGCAAAATGTAGTCACTCAAAATTGGTCATCACTCTTACATTGCTAACCTAATTATTAGCATGTCTTCTATGTCACATTTGATTTTCATCATATGTTGGCATTGTGTCATTCCTCTGGTTTCAATTCATTTCAAATCCAACCCTCATCAATCTCGTTCAATCACATTTGGTCCTAAATCATTCGAATTGGTATCATCTTGACAATTAGACTTAATTCCCTCTTTGTTGATAATTAATCAGTCATTAATTATCAACCTCAATATCAATTAATATTATCAAGTCATTATCAATCAATCTTATCAGTCTCTTATCAAAATCATTATCAATTTTGGGTCTTTTTCGATCCTTTGTCCTATTTTGTTGTCAAATTCACTCAATTGTCATTAATTTTCATCAATTATTAGCCAATCAATCATCACTATTGGGACTTAATTCATCATTAGGGTTGGTATCTTAATTTATTCAAATCATTTCCCCTAGGTTAATTAATTAAATAATTAATTAATCCCCTTTCTTACTAACATGTCCCTTTTTGAATAAATAAATATATATTTATTTATTCACCATATTTTTGTCCATGTCACAATTAATATTTTTTTTTTAATATTAATTGGCTAATTTGATTTTATGAGTGAAATTAATAATTATTAATTAATTAATTTCCACCTCACTCAAATGTCTTCACTTAAGTGATTCACTTTCTAAAAAGTGAATCACTTGTCTCCTCTCGCAAAGGCAAAGTTTCCATTTTCGACCAAGTGTCGAAAATGGAATTGTCCTTCTAAATCATCTTCCACTTGCCATCAAAATGGCAATTTCCCAAGAGACTCCCCTTTGCATGTGATGTTGACCATCAGATTGAGTCGATCTCATCCATCGAATTCTTGTCTCATCTCTCTCCAAATTCTATAAATTGGATGAATTTCTTCAATCAAAGAGGCCGAATCAATCACGCTTCTAGTATCCTTACACTGTCATCTTGTCTTGTCAATCTTGCTTTCATATTATGCTTATGCACTTGTAGGTGAGATCCACAAAACAAAGCCATTTGAAGGAGAAAGAAGGACAATGGAGAATTCTTGAGGAGACATTTCACATTTGTGATGGTTTGCATTTGATTTGAATGTTTTATTTCCATATCTTTATTGAATGTAATTAGGATTTATCATTGCAATTTAGTTTTCATGATTGAGCTAGGCGAATGTTTATATTTGCTTTGATGATTTCCAGATTCCTATCTACAATATATATATATATATACCAAATCCTATACATGTTTCAAAATGTCTGCATATAAAGTCTTCAAAAATGAAAATAAGTATCCCACCCTTGCTTAAGAGAATCTAAAATGGAGTTGAACTTATTCAAGAGACTGGCATAGTATTCAATGGCTTGGGATTCCGTTGGATCCCCCTGTTGCATATTTGTTATACACTTTGTTTTGTGGCATAGAAGGTTATCTAATTGAGAACCTATTAAATTATGGAGCTCTTTATCTCTCCTTATTGTATTGTCCCTTTCCTTTTCCAACCTTAAAATCTAATCCATAACTGCGAAAACTGGACCTTCTAAAGAACTGGTTAAATTTGTTGTTGGATTATAAGAATTAGAAATCTGTAGCAAGTAGCCTTTGTAATCCAAAATCTACTTGTCTATGGGTACAGTAAGCTTTTAAAAATCTATACAAGTCTTATACACTTTACCTCCTTTTGCTAATGCTGCATCAATAGACTGTAAACAAGTTTGAAGCTTAGCCTTTCCTAATGCAATCATCTACAAGAATGTTTTCTTCCTAGCCTTAACAACTTTATCTTTAGCCTAAATATTTGAAAGAGTCACCAAATATTTATACTACTTAGGGATGTATTCAATGGTTTCCTGCAGTTTGCCGGAAGAGCTTGAGCTCTCCTTAGCCTGGAATTATAGTGCAAGTCAGTTCAAAACATCAAAAGTTGTCTGAATTAACTCTTTGTCTTTGGATTCTTCTTATGCCAATTCCTAAGTTGCCTATGCTTGAAGTGTTGTTATAGCCAAAACTTTCTTTGTCGGTGACATTAAATGATAAGGCTTGTCAAAACTGATTGAAAATTGTGGCAATTTCCCTTTAGCTTTTGATAATGAAGTGCGAATTTCCAAACTTGAAGGAAAATATTTTTATCTTTTTTTCTTTGTCTATTGGCTCCCTATCTTCTAAAGTCCTTACCTCATTTGCACCAATGGTTTTGCCACTTGGTGCTTCACTCTATTTTGGTGCCTCTTCAGAAACCTTATCATCTAAACCTTTATCTTTCTCAACCTCGGTCTCAACATCCAATACATTTGCTTCCGGAGGATTTTGAGTATCCTCAACTTCAAAATTGGATTCATTAGATGGTGGAGTACTAAACAGTGGATTAGTATCCACATTCTACCCATCTTTCTTTACTAGCTCCTTATCAGCTCGCAATTGAATGTTCTGAGATTGTGTAAAACTCAGACTAAGCTCATAACCAAGACAAAAAATAGTTCTTACCCATATGTCAATTATCTCTTTCCGGATCTCTTCATATTTTTCAAGCATTAAATTATTTATCTGGTGTTTGGGTTTGAATTCGGTCAAGCCTATCTTATTTATTAGATTAGTAACCTCTATTGGAGTTATTGATGGATGAAGATTAACTAATTTTGTTTATTTCATCTGTCTGTCTAGATTCTAAGCATGAAGTTTCCAACTCATACAATTGCTTAGGAAAAATCTTGTCCAACTCTATCAATGTCCTACTGAAAGAATCAAGATATAAAAAAATTGCTTCTTCTAACTGCTTCTTATCCTTATCATCAAAATCATCATAAAATACATAAATTTTATTCAGATTGCCATCATTAATAATCTAATCAATGATTTCCCAAGCATCCAAATTTTTCTACTTACCGATTCTCCTTTTGGCTTCCAGTTTAGACACCTCATTTGCCTTAGGCTTTCTCTTATGTACAATTGTGATTTTAGGAGTCTTCCAAGGTGGCTCCTTTACTGGTTCCTTATTTTGTTCTTCCTTCATTTCTCTAATTACCCTAGAAAATACACCTTTCTTCTTCGGAGCTTGTCGGATTTCCTCTTCTGATTATGTCTCCTCTGAGGAAATAGTCATATATTGCCTTGTCAGTTTTTACTTCCTCTTCACTGATTCCTTCTTCTTAGGGTTGGCAGTCTCGTCGGATGGTCCTTCTAGTTGTTTGGATGGCTATGTAGTAACCAGGACCACATTGGGAGTGGCCTGAGTTGCCTTCTTAGCCTCTCTCTCTCTCCTCCTTCCTTTGATCTTCAAGGATTTTGACCTTGTGTTCTTCTTCATCCCTATCATTTCCTTCACTAATTAATTTCTCTATTGCAACCCTTTTCATTTTCTTTTTGATGGTGGGTGCAACTTGTTCCTGATGAACTTTCAGACCCTTTTCCTAAGCTGTACCAAATTTCTCTTCCTTCTCATCAACTGGATCTTTCAATAAATGTTGTGCATATGCATCCAATGTGGCCTCATCTACTTCATAGTATATTGACATAATCCAGATGGTTCTAGGCTAGACTACCTCCATCATGCATTCATCTTTATTGACCATAAAACTAATGGTATCCTTGTTTTTTTCAATAATTTCTTTTGGAATTCTTACTCTATTTTTCATTTCCTCTTGAAAAGTTTTGAAAAAGGCCCACAGGTAAGCCTTTCATTGCTTATCTCCCTATCGATCTAGTATTTGTGCTATTTTGGTTGCAACCAGTCTATCAAAATCACATTGAATCTTCCCATAACCAAGTACCATGTTTAGAAAGTAAAAGGTTAAACATATAATGAAAGAACCATACCAGAAAGTATTCTTCTTGCCTTTTTTAATCTTACAGAGGTTGATCAACAATTCCTTGAGCATCACACTACGTAAGTCATATGTGCATCTTCTTTCACCATCTGATATGCAATGTGAATGGTAGTTATAGAAACTGAGTACAGGCGATTTGACTAATAAGCCTTGTAGCCCTAATATCATCAAATATTAGTCAAATATCCCTAATATCATCAAATCTCATAGATCTATCATAATATGTGGTGTCGGTGAGTTTGCAAAGATTTATGTTATTAACTGGGACCCTGTAAAACCTCTGACCTTGTGAAGGCATGTGACGTTCATGATCACTTCTTCTGTAATTTTATATGACCAGTCCAACCATAAGAACTCCCCATGAATACAGATGAGAATGTGTTGTACCCATTCATCTTCGTCAAAAGTCATAAAATCCATGAACTGGGTAAAACCCTTCCTCCTTAGATGTGCATGTTCTAGTTTCAGTTCATTATCAATGATAAGATGATCAGTGAACACACAGGACATCTCATAACTCCTGATCTCCTTGATATCACAATGAATGTTTGCCCTATTGTCTTCAATATGAAGAATACCATGACAAACACTCAAAAATGATCCCAAAGGATCATCCAAAAGTGATTTGAAAGGATGTTTCTTGAATTTTGGATGAGGGCAATCCTTGATTTCCACAACATTTGATGATGATGCCATGATAAATTTTGAGGGTTTCAACAAATGATAAATACCTTGATAACTTGTCGGATGATCAAATGCTCTCCAGATGCTCACACAAATTTCCTTAGGACTCTTGAGTTCCTTAGAAATCGCTCTTTAGAACACTCGATCACTATGTGAAGAAATGATTTAACTATTCCCCTTTTTATCTCCATTAACCCTAATTTTCCACTATCATAAATGCTACTGGAGAATCTGACCGGATCACATAATATGCATATAGGTTCTAGTAAACACTTGAATTCACTTGAGTATCCATCCGCAATCATAATTCTTTGACTACATACCTAATCCAGGGTGTTTGCGTGATCTTCAATGATTTGCCTACCCCTAAGACAAAGTGCCTTAGTTATCGGTTGAAGTTCCTGCTTCCAGTACAGGACCTGATTGATCTATCGGTTGACTTGTTGGTTGTGTCTCTAATTTTTGAATATGTTGGTTAATGATATCTTTGATGTTTTCCTTTCCTTTCTCATCTAAATTTCCATCAATGACCGGTGGATTCTTACTCTTGCAATACTTATCAATATGTCCAATCTTGTTGCATGCATAACATACAACATTGTTCGTTTGAATTGCTTTGTTATATCCTTGATTTCCTTTTGATCTGCATTGGTTAGCCATATGTCCAAATCTAGTGCAAGCATGACATCTGACATTTCCAAGACTAGTGAATGATGCATTATTATGATTATTCCTATTTTTTCACTGACTTACTATATGACCATATTTATTGCAAACAAAGCATGTATCATTAAATTTGTGAGCATTAGGTTATCTTACGGGTGATTTTTGGTTCTGGTTGTTGGCATGATTCTACTTCTAATGAGATGATTGATATTGTTGTGTAGTAGTGGAGCTTTCTCCTACTTTATAACCAAGACCTCTCTTGTCATTGACATCTCTCAGGCTCCTCAGCAATTCATCAAGTTTTGAACTTGTCTTTGTACTCATTTGCAATGGCCAAATCATCTCTCATGATTATGATCTATCTTTCAAGTTCATGTTCATTATTGCGGGACTAAATTAGTTTAAGTCTAAGCATATCATTCTCATGTATCATTTTGTTGCATTAATCTAATTTGTCCTTCAATTCTTGAGTTGGGTTTTCTTCATTCTTCCTTCTTTCTTCAAGCTCCTTGCATTTCATTCTTCAAGGAAGTATTCTCCTGAGTGATTTTCTGACATTGATCTTTTAAAGCATCTTCTTCATCACTACTTTGGTTTTGCAGCTGATCACATAGTTCCTTCCTCTTAGCTTGAGCAGCTGATAGCTTTCCCTATAATGAAATGATGCACTCTCTAGATTTCTTCAATTTGTTGCTTTTCTCCTTTTCATCATCAAGATCCTCAAAAGCAAGTTGAAGTTGTTGCTGCAAATTGGTTTCTATTGATTCCAAGTTCTAAATCTTCCTCAAGTTGTTAAACTTATTTTGAGGAACTAGTCTCTGATACCAATTGTTGAAATCCAAGAACACTAAGAGGGGGGGAATCAAATTTCTACCAGTAAATGAATTTTTGAACTTATTACAGATCAACCGGATGGAAAAATATAAAATTAACATGCATAAATAAATCAACACACAAAGAAATACCATAACACCAATATTTTTACGTGGAAATCCCTATAAAGGAAAAACCATGGTGGGGATGATACCCACAATATTTATATACTTGATCAAGGTATACAAATATTACATAAGGGGTATGCACATGCATACAGGCTCACCACCTAGAGATCACTGCTCAAATGGAAGTCTCACTGACATACACAAAATTACATAATGATTTCCAATAGAAATAAACTTAAATAGTGCATCTAACCATGATGGATAAGTTCTGGTTTAAGCTTTGAGAACCTTCACTGAACAGGTGTTACTGATACTCTATTCTGCTACTGGTTAGGAATGTGCACATGAAATTGTGTACATACTATTGGGACTCATTAAATTTGAGCCAAATTTTATAGGCCCACTTCAAATTTTTGCTTTGCATCTCCAAATAAGTCAGTTTGAATGGCCTAGTTAGCAAGGGAGTAAAATGGAGCCAATTGATTTTCAGAGGTCAAGGCTCGAGATTCATGTCCCACACCTTTCATTTGGCCTATTTAGTGATGTGCAACTTTCAGATTTCAGTTTGGATAAGTTTATGAGGTACCCATTTTGAGGGGTGAGCTGGAAGTGCATTTTAGGCACAAATGCATATTTTATTGAGTAGCCTTCTTTGAGTGATTACATCTTTTGCCCTGTTGATTGTCATGGATAAATTAAAAATGGATTCAATTGTATGCATTAATGTGAGTCAGCTTGCCAAATTTTAGGTCTTGACAAATCCATTTGCTTAGTTTTTGAAGTCAAATCCATTTGCAGTTTCTATGTTTTGGCAAGTCCCTGTTTCGACAGCTAGTCAGAGCCCTATTTCGCACAAGTGTAAAAGTTGCCTCAATAAGCGTCATGTCAAAATGTTTGTTTTGGGCTAATGTTGGTATAAATGATGAGCTACGTTTCAAATTTCAAGGCTCTACCAATCCATTTGATCGGTTTTCAAAGAGCTCATTTAGCCATCAAATGCAGTTATCCGTACTTTCAGTGCTTTATTAGTTAATGTAACCATTTTTGTGAGTGTACCATTTGCATCCTATCAGTCTGGTGATTGAACTGAAAATTCTAAGTTTTAATATGTACTTTAAGGTGCCTATGTTCCAAATTTGAGGGCCTACGGAGGTCGTTTGGTATTTTTGAGAAAGGCATCATGTGTTGCCAGGAGATTGACTTCATCAGGTCCACAGTATCGACAAAGCTAGTTGGGCATTTTTTGAAAATTAATATTTCTTTGCTTGGGACTCGTCTTGAAAAACTGCTTGGCAGTGTTCATGCTTGTATATCAGAGTACACTCTTGTTAGATGGCGAGCTCTAGAAAGGTGTTTTGACAGGTCTGAAAATTACGTCTTCGCGATTAAATGTGAAAATTGTGGCGTAATCGCCAAAAGGTTGTAAAATGCAGATTAATGATCCGAAAATGATGCCGATCATTTCCAGAGGTGTGTTTAAAGTTATTGAATCATTCTAGATGTCAGTTGTGTGAAATCAAATTTTTTTTTTAGTCGGACCCACTTTGGGGCCCGACCTGGCTCATGCCCGTGCATTATTTTTAATGGCGAAATGGTCTGAAATTCATGTTAATGTGTAAGCTATTTGTAGTTGGAGGCAAGAATGTTTGGTTTTATTAAGCCAAGTATATCTTATAATTCAATTGGTATGTGAGTGCAAAGTAAATGGAATGTGCTGTGAGGAGGCCTTTTGAAACATTCAGCCAAATATGTTTTGGTGACTGGTGTAGCGTTTAAAAGAGGAAATGAATTCTCCAGCAGCCTCTTCATGTGAAGCATTGCAAGGCGTAAAAACTCCAGCAATGGGCATTTGAAATGCCTAATTTAATATAGCATGTGAGGAGGCCATTAATTCTTCAGGATAATGTAAATCAGTAGATGATTGAAAACCAGCTAATTCTCCTAGTATGAAATTATGATCAAATGCATTGCCATCAGTCTAATTTTCAGCGTGGTTATTGAATGTGTGAACTGGCAATGTTGAAATTTCAAAAAATGAAACTTCCAGCCAATAGCAATTTCAAATGGCAGGCATAAGGCCCATGATAATTTTATTTTGTCTTCATTGCTATGGTGTGAAAAGGGTATTAAACTATAGAAAGAAAATGTCAGTGCCTCCTCCTGTGTGGTTTATGGGAACCATTGAAACTTCAAACATAATGAAATTGGTAGATGTATTGCCAAATTCCATGGTTTTTTCCAGCATCTTCCCCCAATTTGACATTGAGATGAAAGACTTTTATGAAATGAAGTAAGTGGCATGGTTGTTGGGTGTATCGCTGATTCCAACGCAGCAGAGCATGAAGAAGACTTTTTGAACCTTCAGCAAGTAAGATTCTCAAGTAAATGTGGCTGCCATTTTCCCTTTGTGCGTGGAGTTTGAAGCCCATAGAAGCTTCCAAACAAATTGAAATTAATATTGCAGCCAACATGGTGTTTGGGAGGTTATTTTAAAACATAAGATCAATTTAATTTGATAGAAAGCAACTCCCTCCCTGCTGTGGCACAAAGAATGGTTGTGTAAAAAATAGAGACCAAATATCCTCCTTGCTGTGGTATGTGGGGTTTTATGTTTTCAAATTAATGTATATTGGCAGCCAATGTTCTTCTTGGTGGAGTGGTGAATGAAGAAGCAATTAAAACATTCAAAGCAAATGCAAACCAGATTGTGTCTTCCCTCCCTCACATGCCTTTTTATCCTCTTTGCTATGCGTAGATGGTGACAGGCAGCGTTGAAACCAAGTGGTAAGTGTGCAACTTGTGTGGTGGTCTTCAAACTCCATGATGTCTTCTCCTCCCTTGGCTATGATCTTCTCTAGTGCAGGTTAGGCATTGGAGTTTGTAAACAGCAGCAAATTAAACATTAAAACAAAAACTATTGCAAATGCCAGTTTTAATGGCTATTTGGTATCCCCAAATCCAACGTCCAGCAGAAGGCATAAATCCAAAACACTTTCAACAATGTGGGTGGTTAGATGGAGATGTTGAAGGGATGGAGTGTGGCTTTTTGCAGTAGAGACTTTACACTTAATCCTCACTTGGCATCCAAGAAGGAGGCAAAATAATTACCAGCAATCATAGAAAATGCTATGGTAAATGATGTTTTTTTTTAAAAAAAAGAAAAACTTAAATCAAATACAAGGCGTGGTGTTTGGAGTGTGGCATGTTGGCATCCTTCAGTAGTCCTCCTTCCCTCAAATGTGGCAAGTGAGAAATTAGATGCCATTAAAAACCAGGGAGAAAGCTCCAAAGTGCAGCTACAGGCAAAACATAATATCCCACATTGACTAGGAAGTGGTTTTTTCTAATGTTTATAAGCAAAGGTCCACTAATGTAATATGTCTAAGCCATAAAGGCTTTTGATGGATGGTGCCTATGGGTGCCCAAGGTGGTCCCATGCGTGAGCACAGATCCCGAGGTGACAAAGGTGGTGATTGGATGGTGACTAGGTTGACCCCATGTAGGCACACTTCTCGAGGTAGACAGATGGAATTTTGTAGAGAAAGGTCAGCTTAACCGGTGAGAAAGTCTGAGATGATCTGACGAAGCACATGATTTTGTAGGCCAAAGATGCATGAGAGTTACACCCTGCAAAATGACAAAAATGCAGCAGGTTAACCAGTGAGCATGTTAGATGGAGATCAACGACTTGCGCAATTTCGCGAAAGGAAGATGCACGCTCGTTAAAACCTGTGAAATGGCGAAAGGAAAAGTATGAAATGGTGAAGTCAAGGTGGCGTACACGTGGCAGGTGTAGTCAGTGTCCAACAAGCGGGTCCCATCTCGGTGGTGATGATGTGGCGCTGAGGTGGTTACACATGGCGGCCAAGGCAGTGACAAAGCGGATGACATGGCAGTGATGAGGTGTCATTCTAGGTGGCACCCAGTGGACCCCATCAACCAATCAGATCCCACCACGTGGCAAAGCATCAGGACCAAATGGAGGCAAAAAATTAAAATTAAAATCAGTAAATGATATAGTTCAAACTATATTAAAATTCAAAAAAATTAAATGATGGGTCCATGTTGAGGATTAATTCGCCCAGGGTCTCAATTTTGGCCAAAATATAAAGTGTTATATGTTTTCAGAAAGCTTTCAGAATGAGGAATCCAATTATGGAGTTGATTTTGGCAAAGATCAGATATTGTGGAAGTAGTTTGGTCGAGAATGAAATTCAGTTAGAGGGGAGACACTTGGCAATTTTTAGTTGTAGATTTGATTCTCTTCCCTCTCCTTCTTATTCCCCATTCTTCTCAGTTGTAGGGGTTCCAGTTTTTGAGAGATTTTCTCCAAGGGAGAAATCCAAAATTGTAGGTTCCAGTGATGGCATCTTTCAATCAATGCAAATGACAGTGTGTTCTTCTACGTTTTCAGTGTTGTCTTTACTGTAGGTTTAGTTTCAGTTTGTAGGTTCACACATATGAAAGGCATGTGTGAGTTTCCATGAAATTGTCTCCAAAATGTACTCAGATTCATATAATTTCATATTATCAAGGATAATTTGAGTTGTCTCTTTTAGATTCCTCTAAGAGTGTAATGTTGTCTTTTGGGTATTCTTCAAGGAAGGATTTAAATCCTAAAATCCAGCATTAATGACTTTGAATGCATATTGGATATATATATAAGTATGGTTTTGTGACAGAGCAGAGGATTTTATTAATGTAAGGCATTGATACATGAAAATTTAATGTTGAAAAGAACTTGCATCTGAGATTTCTCTTCCAGTTTTATGCATGACTCTATGGCCTGGATAAGGCACTGGTCTCTTATAATATTGAAAGGTTGTCAGAACACCATTTAAAAATCCAAAATCAGAATATCTTTTTATATTTTATGTTATGTGGAAGTCCTCCATCTCATGATTCAAAAATGTTGAGTTGCAAGTGTGGATCTAGCCCATCTGCAGTTACCTCTTAGTTTTTGAACCTTTTGAGATCCATTTGCTTTTGATTGATGCAGTCTTGTGTGTAATAGGTCTAATTATATCAAAGGTATACCCACCTAGGTTTTTTTGAGCCTGAAGAGTAGAAGGATTCATATCCTTGTCATGTTGTCCAAGCCCTGAGGTGTTTCATTGATTGAAATTGGCTATCTCATAGATATATTTGTAGGTATACTTGGGTTATCACTTTTGGTGAACAACACATACACTATCACTCGCTGACCAATTTGTGCATTATCAATCTCTTCCTTATTCACATCTCAAATTGCATCACCAGAATCATCATATCCATATATGTCTAATCCATCACTAAGTGATCTCCCTTATATACCCTTGTAGCTTGTTCATCATGTCTGCCTCATAAAGAAAATATACATGTTGGCTTCCTCCTGGATCATGAAGTGTATTATTCATTATCCCGATGATCATATTTGATGTTGACCTACATGCTACCTCCAATTCCATAAATGATTTTATCGGGTCCTAAATTTTATCAGGTCCTAAATATAAGTAATCGGTACCAAGACTAACCGGTTAACAAGAATAAACAATAGGGTGTATACTGGTTGGCCCAATCAAGAGAAAATGATTAAGAAATGATTTTGGATGAGAAATACCAACACCTAAAGATGAGTTTCCATCAATGACAACCCAAAATGCAATTTACCTCAGAAGGTGACTACCAGATGAGTGTCAATTGCCAACACAAACTTCACAAATCCAACAACATAATCTTCAAGTATTAAAAACTTGTCCTTATCTCCTTTCATGTGGCTGGAACAACCACTATCCACTACCTACAATGCCTTCTTGTTGGAGAGAAAGGCAATTTGCACAAGAATGGATTGTTCTATGCTTGGAACAAGTTTGGGTCTCCAAACCTTTTCTGTAACTTGCTTATTTTGTTTGCACTATTTGGATGTGTGACCAATAGTATTACAATTAAAACACCTAAATATATTTGGAAAGCCAAAGTATTGTTTGTGACTAAATCTTGGTGTTCTAGAAATCATGAATTTACAAGTACTCACTTTGTGGCCAAATTTATTGCAAAAGAAGTAATAGCCATTGAAAAAGGAGTTAAAGCTGAAATTGTTTCTTTTACACTCTAATGAACACTTCTTGCTATCTGTCTTAAAGTTCTTATTTATAGTTTTTGAACATTCACCAGTGTCACTATGTTGTTTTTTGTTTCCCAAGAATATTATTCAAGTGAATAGTTCTTTCATGCTCTTTAACTTGCTTTGTGAGAGAAATAACTTGATGTTTAAGAACTTGAATCTCTTTTTCTTTATCAGCAAGAACTGATTTGAGATTATCCACAACTCTTTTAGAGTCATCTATTTCAACTTGCAAAGATGTAATCAACTTGTTTGGACTTTGCTCTTGAGAAGAAATGTGTTTCTTAAGTTTCTTTATTTCTTAAAGGGCACAAAGTAGTTCACCCTCAATTTGTATTTCATAATTGTCTAGATCAGATTGATTGCTTTTTGGACTATCTGTTTGATTGTTTGAAGTATTCTGCACATTAACTTCATCCATAAATAAAGTTTCATCTTCATCACCTAAGGAATCATCAGATTCAATATCTGAGACTTCTTTGCTAAATAGACTCTCTCTTCTTTTTTTTTTTGTTATTGAAGTTAAACTTCTTTTTAGGACTGAAGCCTTTTTCTTATAATGTTTTCAAACTTATCATCATCATTGTTTTGATTAGCAAAAGGATAATGGGCTGGAAAATGACCCGCCTTGCCATAATTGAAACATTTGAGTGGCATTTTTACTCTGTATTTCTTTTTCAGTTTTATCACAAGAAGTGCTTCTAACAAATCAGACAATTTGGATTCACTATCTACTATTAGACAACTCAGATAACCACAGGACAACTGAGAGGGGAGGGGTGAATCAGTTGTCACTGGATTATAGAATATTAAGCATTCAAAATCTTATTACTGAAACACATAAACTTAATGCCCGAATACATAAACCAAATACCAGGATGATTGATATAGCAGTTAAACATAAACATAAATCACAGAACAGTTACCATCCATCCAGAACACATGACACCAAGATTTGTACGAGAAAAACCCGGTAAAGGGAAAAAATATGGTGGGAAGCCTACCCACAATCACATAATACTTTTCTAGTAAGTATGTGATTACAATATGAGGGGCCTGCACATGTAGGAAGGCCAATAGCCTAGAGCACACTGCTCATCACAAAAGGAGCCTCATTGACTACAAAATAAATTTAGACTACAATCCAAAATGAAGATTGAACTGCAAGTATAGCATCTCCAATGCCGGAGAATAGTTTTGGTTAAGCTCAGTACCAGAGGTCTTAAACCTTTCTTACCAACACAATTCAATCACCTATGATCAACCAAAATTCTACATATAATTACAACATTATTCACACACATATAATCCTATATCCCATAAACCCATATGCCCATAACCATGATCTACAAAGAGATCTTACATCATATTTATACCAACCTAGGACCTAAACAATTAGGTCTGCCACTTAAAAGATAATACAATAAATTCATATCATAAACCCACAATCCAATGATCAACGAAGTTGTCTTAGGCCGAAAATAATATAAATTGTAGACATATAAAAATGACCATTTCCTAAATGAATATTTAATGTTCATTTTATTATCATCCCTCTATTTTAGTTAAATCTAATTTAATTAAATCATCCACATTCCTCTATTTGATTAAATAAATTATTCAATTTATTTATTTAAATTCACTTAAGCCTTTCATATCATTTTATTTAATTAAATCTCTTCTCTCTCCTTTTAATTAAATTTACATTTAATTAAATTATTCACTTCAAATAAATAAATCTAATTTATTTAAATCCCCCACTTACATCTATTTTGTTGAAATAAAGCAATTTATTTTAATCCACTTGCATTCTCCTACATCTCCCACTTGCCTCCTAACCCTCTTTCTAGATTATTCTAGAACCTATCTAATCTTAATCAATTAGCCTAAACCCTTCAATTATCCCCTTTCCCTAAATTTCAGGATGTCACTTCTCAAATTTAGACTAAAGTCTTCCAAAGGCATTAAAGCCTTTATGCCTTCAACAAGCTAACTTGTTGAATTCTCCCAAATTTGGAAGTACTCTTACAAATTTATCTTCAAAGTCTTCCAAACCATTAATGGTTAACTAACCCTTTTGGCATGGTTAGAGACCTTTTGCCTAACTCAACCCTCATCTAACCTAGGGGTCTCATCAAGCATTCATTTCTTTGACCATGGTTATTCCTTTAACCCTTGCACAAGAGTTTATCCTTTGGGTAAAATCTTTATCCAATGGATTTTCTTAATCTAACCTTAACCCTTACCTTCTAAAGTAACCATGAGGTCTTCTCAAGCATTTAATGCTTCTTACATCTCCTCTCAAGCAATCTTATGTTGGCAATTGTCACCATTTCATTGGTGAGAATTGTAAACATGGATTGATTAACTTTCAATCCTGACCCTTGATAAGATTATCCAATCTTGACCATCCATTGCCCTATTTTTCCTATAAATAGAGCTCCATTTCCTCCATTTTAAGGATCCAAGTCTTTAGTATCACATTTATATTCATTTTTACTAAGCATTTTAATCCCTCTTTGAATAGAAATAATCTAATAAGCATTTTAGAAGTATTTTCTTTTCATAATAATCACATTAAGCTAGTATATCATGTTAGGATATTTCTTTACTAATCTTTTCATCTTATCATCATATACCTACTAGTTCAAATCATATTTGTGAAAATCATGCATAATTAGGATTACATTCATGTTAGATTGATCAAAACATCCCTCATTCTCATGATTGTCATCCCTAAGTCACTTTTCTCAGTGATATGAGAGCAAAGGAATTGGCTTAAGGGGTCTTGTGAGATAGAGAACAATGGAACATCCCTTTGGAAGTTCAACTATTCCATATAGCTCCATAACTTGCACCAAGAGTCCCATTGGTGTGTGGACTAGTCATTGATTTCATGATTCTCGTTTCATTGCACCACTTTTCCCACATACATTTTTGGCACCCATCATGGAGCATAACCCCATTTATCAAATCATTTTTAATGTAGGAATAACTTTGCAGGTACGTGGAAAACTAGAATCAATGTGTAGTGAGCATTCTCTAGCACATCCAATCGATACTTCAGTGCATCTCATGGACTGTTTAGTGCATTAAAAACACCTTTTAGCACGTCAAAGCTTAACTTTAGTGCATAACAGTTTTGTTGTTTCCTGTAGGTTTCAACGCTTTAATAAAATAGTCTAGCGCATTCAGATAACAGTTTAGGGCATCAAGGCTTTTCTATAGTGCGTTAGTGCCTTTCTGTAGCACATCAATTCCATTCTGTAGCGCATAACAGACACAGGTAGAAAATAAAATTGTAACAGAAGCTTAAATTAGACTTGTAGAAGTCCACAAAACAAAAAAACAAAAAAAATAACAATTTCTTTGCAGGGATGAGAGATTGTTTTTCTTTTACCAAAGTTAGGATTGGAGTAATTTGGTATTTCTAACTTTGTTAAGTTAGTTACTTTAAATTTTCTTCATTTTCTTGTTGGGTAAAATTGAAATCACATTTCACTTTGGGGTACCTAATAAGAACAAAAAATAAAAACCATTTTCTTGCTTTCTTAGGAGAAAAACACTTCAGTTTGGAAGCTATAAAAAGAGCCAACAAACTTTACTTTTGCAAATGTTTTAAAAAGAACCTCACCATCCTTTGGTGTCTACAAGGATTCACTTTATTTTTGCAAGATAAAGAACCTCATTTTTCAAAAAGTTTTTGAGGCAAACCAAAACAGGGAAGTTCTTCCCTTTATCGATTTCATTTTGTTGACCAAACCGAACTCTTTGCTTTGTTGACCAAGATCTTGTTACTTAGCTTAGAAAATCATTGATTTGGAAGCTAAAAGGAACACATGCTTTTTTGGAGCAACATCTCCAAATAGAAGTTAGCAAAATCATTGTTTTAAAGGTTAAAAAGAAGATTGTTTACCTTGTATCGAAACTGGAAGGTATATGCGCTCCCCTTAATTGGGTGATCAAAAAGCCAAACCACTCTTTGTTGGAAAATGCACACTCCAATGAGAAATCATAGGTGATTGAAGGTTTTGTCATTGATGGAAACCTTGTAATCATATGATACCACCGAGACAATTATACTGCCACTGGCAACGACAAACTCTACACCGGCACACAAAACACCAGCAATGAAAGAAAGGATATCGACACCCAAGCTTACAGGAATTTTAATTGTCATATATTTTGTAATTAATTGTAAAATCATTATAAACCAACATGGTGAGTTGTAAAATGAATCATATATGTATGAGATCATTATAGAACATTTTGTAGTAAGGAAATAGGCGAAATAATACAGACCTAATATGTGAGTTTTTGGTTAAGGGTTTATGTATGCAGCAGAGCTAAAACCAATACTGGATCTGCCATAGCAGATGCTATTTTGAAGTAGTACAAGACATTGGATTATTATAATCCATTTTTGTAAGTCAGTGTGACTTCCTTTTGTACTTGAGTAGTGAGCTCTAGGCACTTGGCCTTCCTACATGTGCAGGCCCCTGTTGTAGCAGTAATATTCCCTTATTGGCCAATAAGTGAATATTGTGGGTCACAAATCCCACCAAGGTTTTTCCCACACCGAGTTTCCTCATTGAACTAATGTGTTATGGTGTGCTCTTCATGTGGTTATTGTTTTTCTTGTTTACTGCATTACTTTTGATTTTATCGGTACAGTGTATTGACATGATTTACATGTTTTAAATCAAGTAAATTCTTAAACCGGTTAGATACTAATTCACCCCCCCCTCTCAGTATCTTTGGGAATCCTAACAATTGGTATTAGAGCTTGGTCCTCTATTTTTAGAAGTCTAACAGCTTGAGGAAGATCTTGACACTGGTAGAGATGGAAAACTTGAGAGAACAACTAAAAACTACTCTTTCAGACTATGATGCAGAAAAGGTGAAGAATATCAAACTTGAAGATGATCTAAAGGCCGCTCAGGACATTATTCAAGCGCTTCAAGAAATTCTTACCATTACAAGAAATAAGAGAAGAGAACTTTGTGAAAAGATGCAGAATGAGAATGATGAAAAGGAAACTCTTAATGATCTGGTAAACAAGCTAAGACAAGAGATCAGTATAACACAGAATGAGATGCAAGATATGACTATGAGATGTTGGAAATGAGAACACAAGACTTAGTCATGAAAATGATATGTTGAAGACAGATTTAATGCACACACAAAATGACAGAACTAAACTCATAAGACAGAAAGCAATCTTGGAAAGTGAACTAACTATTGCAAATCATCACAAATTAAAATTCAAGAAAAGCTCAGAAGAACTTGGTGACATGTTAAAGAATTAAAAAACTAATGGTGATACAAATGGGCTTGGCTTTGAAGTTGGTGAAAGCTCTGGTACTGCAAACAATCATGATCATAGCAAATTAGTAAGACAACCTACTACTTATAGATTTAATGGCAAATACTTTAACTGTAACAAGTATGGTCATAGAGAAAATCAGTGTAGATCTAGAAATTATCAGAACACCAATACACCCACCGGTCAATGTTCTAAATGAAACAAAGTTGGTCATAATTCAAAAAGTTGCAGAATGAATGTAAGATGTTATGTTTGTGGAAGATTTGGACATTTATCTAATCAATGCAGAACACATACCAGCATAGGATATGGGAAAGCTATTCAGAAAAATAATGTGTCTTGTTATACCTGTAACAAGATTGGACACATTGCTAAGTTTTGTAGAAGCAAGACCTCACCAACAAATAACAAAGGTCCAAGTTTGAAAGGTAAAGAAAAGGTTGAAAAGGTAAAGCAAGAATTCTCAAAATAATGGATTAGAAAGTTAGATCAGAATGTTGATGTGAATACTCCTCCACTAGTAGAACAGATTAACACTCCACCAGCAGGAGACTCTTCATCTAACTAAAGGAAAATCCTTTGAGGGTTTAGCAACTAAATGAGAAACATGCTAGTATTCCCTCGGTTGATGGTAAGAAGTTGAAATTACTTCTATACTGGTAGATAAGCTAAGTCATTACTTAACTGACAAGCATTAAATGTGGTAGTTGGAGATAATGACATTATAAAGCAAGTGTTTTGGCTCCATTTTCATTCACCGATCATTCAAACTTTTGAGAGTGCGAAAATTTCTGAGCAAAGGTACCCTTAGCAAAGCAATTCATCAAGAAAATCATTCCTTAAGGCAGATAAAGGTATTTATAACCATGGCTTCTTCATCTACTCCTAAATTCATTGCAAACCCTACTGTTGTTGAAGTAGTTAAGCACCCTTGACCCATCTTCAAATTGGTTCCTGAAATTGCTAAGAAAGATGATGACATAGGTGCATTCTCCCAAATCCCTAAAGGAGTAGTTTATGTTGAAGACCCTAGAATGTATATACATTGTCATATAGAGGAATTGGGTGATGATGAAATCAAAAACATGTATAAATCTTTAATTTGTGATGAATCCGAAAATGTCAAAACTGAACACAAGATAATAGAAACCCTAGGTTTTACAAAAATTCTTAGTATCCTAGATTTTCCTAAGGATATCATAAGAATTGTGCTAAGCAGGGTTCATGGTGAATTCTTTTGGTTGAACTCTATTCACAAGATCACTAAGGAAGCTATCAAAGTTGTAACAGGGTTACCTTCCACTGGTAACAGACCTAACAAAACCAAGAGAGTCTCAAATGACACAGTGATAGACCTAACTGGTGCAACATTTGACAAGAGATCACTAAGGGTAAATGATGTAACAGATATCAATATCAAATTTATCAATATGATCTTAGGCTACAAAACTACACATGCAAATAGGTTAAACTCAGTCTCTAGCCTATGCATTAAAAGTGCCTATGATATGGTAAATGATAATGCAAGGATAGACATATGTGAATGGCTTAAAGATGATCTGATTGATAATTTGGGAAAGATAAAGAAAGACAAAAAAGGAACATTCAAATTTGGAAACCTACTTGTTTGTCTGATGTTGTACATAACCAAACAAGTACCCAGTATTGGTATTAGAAATTTTGGTTTTGATATACCGGTAGGCAAACAATTGTTAGATTTACTGAACAACATGGGAGAGAATAGGGAAAAGAACATAAATGAGTATTTTCAGGCATTGAAGGCCTAAATGAAAACTAGAGTCAAACTGTCACAAGCAATTGTGGATAAATATAAGGATGAAATCTATTTTGTAATAAAGAAGGATGAAATTTGGATGGAGGAAGTTATTCCTAGAACCATCTAGGTAATTGAAATGGGGTATGAAATGGATGACAACATAATAGAAACTTATGCAAAATCCCTCCTAGAAGCTCCAAAGGAACCTGAAGAAAAAGTTTTTGGCAGTGCTGAAACAATAGAAAGCCAAATTCAATCAAGAAAAAGGGTTAAGAAGGTTGAGGCAACTATTAGAAAAGTAACCTAGCAGGCAAAAGCTATCAAGGAAGATGTATTAAGACAAATCGGTATTAAGGAGAGTGAACTGGAAGAACTTCAACCAGAAGTTCATCTATCACCGGTTGCAACTTCCTCTGAGAGTGACCTACCGCCTAAATTCAAAAGAGTTGAAAGGAAGAGAAAAACTTCACCGATACCCTCACCTTCTCCTAGAAAAACAAGACAGAAGCAACAAGTAGTGAGGCCCCCAACAAAGAAACTGACTCTAAAGAAAAATAAGATGACCCCTAAGAAGAAGACTCAACAAACTATTGCTCCCATTGATAAACTTCTCAATGAAATAACAGAGTATGGAAAGCTGAAAAACATTAACAAATTATATGACACACTATCGGTTGATGACAAGGAGAAAGTAGAGAACATTGTAATCTTACACTTAGATATTTACAAGAAAATTTTGATGTAAGTTGTTGATGAAATATCGAAAGATCTATATATTAGACTAGAAGCTAGAAGGCTAGCTATTGTTGAGCTTGATAAGAAAATAAAGATTGAAAAACTATTTGTTGTACATCCTGTCAACTCACCTCATGAGACAGATCAATTGATCTCTGAGGCTAACCGGTCAGTATTTTCAACTGCTCACCGACATGTAGCACTGATGGTAAGTAGAGTGAATGAGGTAACATAAGAAACAACTAATGCATGTGATATATTCTTTGTAGAGAAGGAGAAACATGAAGAGTATTGAAGCCCTAAACCCATCAAGGTATATCAAAAGGATAAGGGAAAAGGTAAGGTTGGTGGACCACCCAGTATAAAAATAACAGACAACTTATCCTCATTGCCTTTAGATACTCCACCGGTAGTTACTACTGACAATCAACCGGCTACTGAGAGTATGGACACACCACATGAGGATACAAATCCTGATTCTGAGGTGTTATATACAATGAACATTGACACTCAGAAAGTCAATATTGTGGTGGATAAAGAATCAATTGGAAAATCAGATGTGGCAACAGAGCCACTGGTAGAAAACATTACAGTGACCCTGGACACTAGAAAGGAAAAGACCACAGATGTACATAATGATTCATCTACTGAGCCATCGGAAACAGGTAGTATAGAAGAAAAACTGGTAGTGGACAACACTAAGAAATAGTTAGAGCAATAGGCTCCCTCACAAGAATAGGTTCATGTAGAGATAGTGCCACCGGCAACAGCTGAGAAACCCAAACCTTTGCTTAGAGAAATGCAAACACAAACTAACCTACCAGAGGTCACTACAAGAAAATAAGTTACTCACACAGGTAGAATATAGATTATTGGTTCTTCCATGGTAGAATTCAGACCAACAAATGTGACAGAAGTCCTATTAGATTCAATCAAGAAAATAATAGAGTGTAGTGCACAAGCATACAAAGCTATTGATGATACAATCCTAATTTTGAAAATGATAGCACCCAGGTGTAATGTGGATAATAAAGATTCTTTCAATCAACTTGACACATTATCCAAGTATATTACTAACAACATTGTGACAGTTGAACAAATAAATGAGGAAGCATTCAAAGAGAAAATTGAGAAAGAAAAACATAAATTCTTTGAAGAGGAAATAAAGAAGTGCATGAGACAATTTGACACTCTTTTACTGGCACTATGTAAAACACTAAAAGAATTTAAAAATTTGTACATAGATACATGTAATAAAAACTTTTTCATAGTAGATATAGACAAGAAGATCAGTATGGTATAGGAAGAATAAATAAATTAGCTGACAATTTCATTAATTCATCTGAACCATTATCAGTTTTTGAGTAGAAAATAACAAGTTTTGAGGAGGAACTTCAGAAATTTGAAATAGAGAAGGAAAGAATAAAAGGAAAGGCAAAAGATCTGAAATGAAGACTTAGTCCAAAATTGGACTACCTTGCCTCCTTGAGAAAAGAGATATCCGAGGCATTGGTTCAAGGATAGAAGACACCAAAATAGCAAATGCAACACCTCACTGGTACAATTTAGAGGACAGAGGCCGCATTAAAGGACAGTGAATGGTTCACTGAGAGCCTAAATCTGGTATTGGCAGACCTTTTTTAGATTGTAACCAACCAGTTACAGGGATGAAGCTGGAAACCACACTCATTTGACACTTTGAGAACCTTTGTCATTGATGCCAAAGGGGGAGTAGTGGTAATGAGAAAAATGATTAGTAGAAGACACCATCAGCTTAGGGGGAGCACATATGATTTGGCACATAGGTTTTGGTAAGACAGTTTTTGGTAAGACAATTTTGGCAGATTCTTTTTGGACAACACTTTTTGGATTTTTCTCATGAGTGTTGCCATCAATGCCAAAGGGGGAGATTGTTGGCAAATGCACACTCCAATGAGAAATTGTAGGTGATTGAAGGTTTTGTCATTGATGGCAACCTTGCAATCATATGATACCGGCAAGACAATTATATTGGTACCAACAACGACAAACTCTACACTGGCACACAGAACACTGGCAGTGAAAGAAAGGATACCGGCACCTAGGCCGACAAGAATTTTAATTGTAATATATTTTGTAATTAATTGTAAAATCATTGTAAGATGACATGGCGAGTTGTAAGATGACTCATATATGTATGAGATCATTGTAGAACATTTTGTATTAATGAAATTGGTGAAATAATGTAGACCTAATATGCGAGTTTTAGGTTAAGGGTTTATGTATGCAGTAGAGCTAAAACCGGTACTGGATTTGGCATAGCAGATGCTATTTTGAAGCAGTACAAGACATTGGATTATTATAATCCATTTTTGTAAGTTAGTGTGACTTCCTTTTGTAATTGAGCAGTGAGCTCTAGGCACTTGGCCTTCCTGCATGTGCAGGCCCCTATTGTAGCAGTAATATTCCCTTATTGGCTAGTAAGTGAATATTGTGGGTCACAAATCCAACCAAGGTTTTTCCCACACCAGTTTTGCTCATTAAAATACTGTGTTATGGTGTGCTCTTCATGTGGTTATTTTTTTTTTGTTTACTACATTACTTTTGATTTACTAGTACAATGTATTGACATGCTTTGAATGTTTTAAATCAAGTAAATCCTTAAACTAGTTAGATAGTGATTCACCCCCCCCCTCTCAGTATCTTTGGGAACCCTAAAACTCTTGTGCTTTCTTCTTTTTCAAGTATTTAAGTCCTTTAGTAGGCCTGCCCTCCCGAGGAGCTAAAAACTCTTAAAGCCATTTTTGGTCGATGTGAGGGGAACGACCTAAGTGGGAAATGACTTTATCGCTAAGTGTTCCAACCCACTATAATCAAAAGTAGAGGGTGACAAAAGTCCCTTTCAATGGTTTTATGCAGTGATTAGCCTTCCCCCAGTATCTTTACGATATGTAAAGCCTTTGTTCTGAAGGTTGGGAAGCCTCCTGAGGGAGTTTATCACTGATGGTCGAATAGGAAGTTTGATTACGAACCTTAGAATTAGAAGCTTTGAGTTGAGTCAGTATCTAGACATTGGCAATATAATAGTGCAAGGGTGGGGAAGAATCCGCCCCCAAAATTACTCACCATATATCTCCCAAGATAACTACTCAACTGTGAAGCAATTCACTTTGAATTAATTTCAGGCAAAAGGAAAAAAAATGGGCGCCTCCTAGGGGGTGACAAGGTTGTTTGAGTTGATGAAGTATAGAGACTAGTGGGCTATGATATTATTGATGACCCTTGAATAAAAAGTCTGATTGAATTGTATTATTTGTATCCAAAACCTATTAAAACATTGGGGATTTGAACACATCCTCAAAGAATATACACTCTTTGTTTAGAATAGGCAAAATGGTTGTCTTTTTCATGTTGTGTTTTCATTTCATACTTCAAAAAATCATCTATCAAAGTTGAGAAAAGGTTAAAATTTACAGAAAAATAAGCAAATCAAAACAAACAGGGCAATTTAGCGCATCTGAAGAAAAACTTAGCACTTTAATTTGAGACCATCTTTTTGCGCATCCAAGCTTGAAAATAGTGCAACTACTTTGAGAAACAATGCATAAGTCATCTAAACATTTGGTAGCTAAAACTTAGCACTTCTTGAAAACATATCAGTGCTTTGGAACAACAACTTAGCACATTAAAGGCAAGCAATAGCTCTTTGAGGTCAAACAATAGCGCGTAATTGGAACATATTAGCGCATAACCCATCCATTCTAGTCAAAATCAAACAGTTCAAGTTAGGGCGTAGCAAAGGCAACTTAGCACATTGAGGTATTTCTTTAGCGCATTGGGATCATTCTTTAGAGCATCTAGTATCTAACTTAGCACATGGCTGAAAACTAAGAAAGAAGAGAGCAAATAAACTTTTTTGAAAAAACTAAAACAACAGTTTGGAAAACCCTTTTGATCCCCAATCGACTTCATCAGGCAAAACTCAAATTAAAACATCAAAAATATTCCAAAATAATCAAAACAAGTCAGTCTTAGAACAAAAGTTGTCAAGTCCAAAACTAGCTAAAGATAAGCACTCTTTCCTATCAAAATCAGGTAACATCATCACACTAATCAAAAGGTCTTCCAATCAAATAGATTCTATCATCAAAACATACCTAGTTTAAACTTAAGTTGTCAAATCAAGTTTCCATATCGGGAAAGCTCTTATACAATATCATTTGACGCATTTTATCGTGAGGGGGCATCTAAACCTTCATTTGATAAAAGTAGACTTAAGTTTCCAAACAAATTATCTCAATCCAAACATCAAAGGAAACCATTGATCACTTGTGTATGACTAATCCTCATATTTTGAGAAGAAAAAGTCTTCATTATAACACTAAGTTAAGGAAACAACAACCCAGTTCCCAGAAACTTGCTAAAAGGAATAGATTTCTCTACATCAATTACCAACTCTTCAAATCTCATCGCACATTTATCTATCATATGCGCTTATATCTTCAAGACAAATCAAATGAATTTGACAAAGAGCCATTGAGAAGTAGAGCCTTTTGCCAAAAATCAGCATTCAAGCAATGACTAAATCAAGGAGGAAAGATCAATCTAGCTTTCTTCCCAAAAGTTTACATCACTTACAACATACCTTGATTTGAACCACCAACCCTCGAGCAAAACATAGAAGAGGAATTCATCCCCTTTGTCATAGAAAGTTTCTACTAGATTCCCATTGTCACTCGCTCTCAACAAAACAAGCAAAGAAAACCACAACTAGAGTCCAGCATAGGTCGAAGATTATCAAATCCTTTCGAATATCCAAATCTAGAAGACACAAAAATCTCTAAAGAAATCCTCCAAGAATGTGAAGAAAGTGCTTCATTTCAAAAACTTGTGGAAAAACTCATAGAGGCCGACAAAGAAAAATACTTACTCATGCTAACAAACAAAGGAGTTAGGCTCCCTGAAGACTTCGATACTAGCATCTTTAGGACAAAATCTCAAAATTATACTTATCAAGAACAACAAAGAGAAGAGGAAGCATGTGATCCCAAACAAAACATACCAGAGCACACACCTACTCGAACTAGAAATAACGAGAGGGAAGAACTCTTTCCTTGACAAGCAAATGCACCCTTGGTTGCTCTCACACAACAAATACAAATTCTGCAAAGACAAATGTAGGACATGCAATAGGGGACAATAGTACGGTACTCCTTAAATGAAATTTTCCCTTACCCTTTTGACAGAAGTTTAAACATGATCCCTTTTCCCCCAAATTCAGACATTCCAAAATTTGAAAAATATGATGGTAAGAGCAATCCTCACGATCATGTCTGGGAGTTTTGTACAATGAGCCTTGAATTTTCCCATGATGACACCTATTTGATGAGGCTATTCCCAAGAAGCTTGGGTGGACAAACAATGGAGTGGTTATCCAAACTCACACCTCCTGTCGAATCTTTTGATGAGTTAGTCAACAAATGTATAACTCAATATTCCTACAATATACAACATGCAATCACCATGCTAGATGTCTACAATACCAAATAGAAAAACAAAGAAACATTCATGGTGTTTCTTCAACATTGGAGGTGAATGGTTTCAAGATACCCTCGAGATGTGCTTGAAAAGGAAAATATGGAAATTTTCATCAACAATCTTAATAGTGAGATAAGTTACATACTCAAACTCCAATGCATACCATCTTTCGCCAAATTGATCGAAAATGGCATTCAAGTAGAAGAGGCATGTATTAAGAAGGGAACACTGAAGTTCTTTAAAGAAGGAACTACTTCATCCAACTCCCATTACAATAACTAGAACAACAACAACAACTTAGATAAATCCAGGTTCTGGACCAGAAACAAAAATACTGGAAATGATGGAGGAAACGATGCTAATGATATAAAGTCCAAACAACCAATATTGTCTTTATCAGGTAATCCTCAGGCTACCAAAAATCAAAAGGGTGCTAATCAAAGCACTAACACTTATGAGCCGAATACCAATCCAAAATCTTCAAATGTGAACAATACTAACAATACCCAAAAGAATAGCACAAATTGAGGACCTAATCCTAATTCAAGGGGTAACACCAACAACTTTCCAAATAAGCGCATTTACACACCATTGGGGCAATCATTGGAATCAACATTTAGAGAACTCCTGGCAAACAAGATTATCACATTATTAGCTATAAACAATTTTAAACCCCAAGTCAAACCACCTTGGTGGAATGACTCGCACTTCTGTGATTTCCATCAAAATAAAGGGCATCAAACAAATGACTGCATGAGCCTTAAAAACATTGTCCAAGACATGATTGATAAAGGTGATTTAACGGTTGACGGTCTCAAAACAAATGGTGATCATGGTGCCTTTAAAAATCCTCTTTGAAATTACAACAAGGATGGAGCTTCTACATCAAACAATACACGAGGGGATCGCATCAATCACATATACAATAACACCATCAATCATATATCAACGGATGATAATCAAGTAAATGTCATTAAAATCAGGGACAAATGCGAACATGAATCGATCAATGTAACCAGCAGAGCTCAAAAGTATGTCTTGAAAGGGCATACATCGGCAACAAACACTATCCTCAAACCTCAATATGATCTAGTAAGTCAACTGTGTAGAACTCCTACTCAAATATCCATACTTGAGTCACTAAAACTTTCACCAAAGCATAAAGACATCTTGGAACAGGCACTATTGGAAACAAATGTACCTCAAGATATGGATATTGACAAATTTCAAGCCATGGTGGCTCACATGATAGGGCCTCATCATCTCACCTTTTCTAAGCAAGATAATATCTCATTAAGTCATCCACATAATACTCCCCTTCACATCAAAGTCTTGGTCTACAAACATCTAGTTAAAAGAGTATTAATAGATGGGGAGCTAGGCTCAATATCTGTACCTTAAAACTTATGTGTGCATTAGGCTTCTCTAAGTATTCTATTGATCCACACAAAAAGATCACCATCAAAGCATATGATGATGAAGAAAGATCATCCAAGGGAACCATGATATTGCCAATTCAAGTGGGGCCGATACAAAGGGACACTATGTACCAACTCTTAGACATAGACCTCACATATAATATTTTATTGGGTCGAACTTGGATACATGAAATGCAAGCAGTACCCTCAACTTACCACCAGTGTGTTAAATTCCCATACAATGGGCAAGAGATTTCTATATCAGTAGATAATAACCCTTTTCAACATTGTAATGCTATGGGGGCAGCCCAAGGAAGCTTGGTTCCACATAACAGGGAAAAACAAACTTCCTCAGCACCAAATCCTCGGCAAGAAAAGCTTAAATCTTTATCCATTGATTTCAAAAAAAAGTTGAAAATCAAGGAACAAGGCATGCGAGAGTACTCTTTGGAACCCATGTGTCTAACCAACTTACCAGCATCACCTAAATCTCATGGGCTACCTTCAACATCAATACATCAAGCAACACATCCCATCACCAAGTTTGATGGCAAATTTATCCAATTAGGCACACTAGCACATGAATAAGAAGAAAAGGACATCCTTAGTTAGCTATACAAGGATGAAGAATAAGTTAGAGTTGCTACTATGGAAGTAGCTATACCAACACAACTGTATGGAAAATACTACCTGATCATGCAATGAATGGGATACAATGGCAAAGGACCTATCAACAAGCATCAAGAACGTGTCACAGAACCATTGGATCCTCTTTCACAGGTTTCTAAAGACAAAACAGGATTGGGCTATGAACACACTCTACCCTAAAGAAGAAACCAAATAAATATCAAAAACCTCAATGGAAAGAAAAGAAGAAATACAAGATCATGGTAGGAGGTGCTACACGAATCAGCAAAAACAATAAGGAAAGCACAAGAATGCCAGGAGAAAGAAAAACAACAAGAGGAATTGGCCATTCAAAGAGAAGAAGCATCATATGCAGAAGTGCACCATGTTCAAGAACCTATTCCAAACAAAGCCAAATCACTCCCTGAAGATATCACTACTCCCTCAGGAGAGACATAATTTGAGCAGATGCAAAGAGTACAAGCGAGATCTAATACAGAATCAGAGAAAACTATCAAACTAGTATCAATCATCAGGGACCTGCTTTCACCCTACAACATACGTGTCCATAGCATTGAGAGAATCTAGGATAATACTTCTGAGACTGATTCAAATGATTATGAAAGGGGCAACTATTCAAATATTACTAAAGATATTCCTGAAAAATACTAGTCATATACCCCTTTCTCAAGAAGGACAAGACACAGAGTCTAGACTACTTGAATTTGGTCTACAAAATATCTATGATGCCAAAGAAAATGAGCAACAACATTACGAGCAAGTCTACATGGAAGATGATACCATCGAAGACCTTGACAAAATCATCAACTTATTCAATATCCCAGCCCACCTTAACGATGCCTCTATCATGACACTTACCACAACCGAACTCGACCCACTCAATGACTCTTTGCCACCTATTTTTCCTGGTCTCATAGACTGGGATGAACCTAAAAACCATGATATACCTATTTTTCTAGATGATTATTCCATTATCCATTACTTATGTACTGTCAACTCAGAAATAGACTCTACTAGCAAACAAAGTAACGACATCTGCAATCAGGGGAGTGCCAAGTTTCTCAGTCGAAAAAATGAAGGAAATAAAGGATCTACTACTGAAAACAGTCAATAGCAGCACTAGATCACAAAAAAGTAAAAATAAAGGATGCATTTGAGGGTGAAAGCTTTTTTAAGGAACCTAAAGATGAGAGACTTGACACTCTTCCTGAACACTATCAGGAGCAATCACCCATATTGATTGAGCCCACTCAATCAATCAACATTGGTACAACAGAAGCAAGCAAAAACATACACCTAGCAGAATCTCTGATAGAGGAAGAAAAACTAGAGTTTATCAAGTTCTTCAAAGAAAAGAAAATCAATTTTTCTTGGTCCTATGCAAATATGCCTAGGATTGATCCACACTTAATCATGCATCACTTATCTATTGCTCTAGGAGCCAAGCCAATTAAGCGAAAATTGAGAAAGATGAATCTGCATGTAGCACTCATGGTCAAAGCTGAACAAAAAAAATTATTAGACGTTGGATTTATTCGACCAATAGACTATGCTGAATAGATTTCAAACATTGTACCAGTTTCAAAACCAAATGGTAACATCAAGATATGTACAGATTTTAGGGATGTAAACAAAGTCTATCCAAAGGATGACTTTCCTTTGCCCAGCATCAATATAATTGTAGACCTCACAGCAGGCCATGCAATGCTATCATCAATGGATGGTTTTTCTGGCTATAATCAAATCAAGATAGCTCTAGAGGATCAAGATAAAACAGTATTTACCTATCCTTAGGGAACGTATTGTTGGAATGTCATGCCTTTTGGCTTAAAGAATGCTAGAGTGACTTATCAACGAGCAATGACAACAATCTTTCATGATATGATGCATACCTTCATGGAAGACTATGTGGATGATTTACTAGCTAAGTCATTTACCTAGGTAGAACATTTGGGCATACTAGAGAGAATATTTGAAAGGTTGGAGAAATTCTAAGTCAGGCTCAACCCTAAGAAGTGTGTCTTTAGGGTAACATTGGGAAAATTATTAGGCTACATCATGTTAGGCAAAGACATTGAAGTAGATCCAGCAAAGGTATAGGCCATCATGGAGATGCCACCTCCTAAGAACATTAGCCAACTTAGATCTCTACAAGGATGACTATAGTCATTTAGGTGGTTCATTGCCCAACTAGTAGATAAAAGTCTACCATTCAATCATTTGCTACATAAGAATGTACCATTTAGATGGGAAACCAAATGTGCAGAAGCATTCTATCAAATCAAGCAATACCTAATGAACCCACCAGTTCTGGTACCCCCAATAGTAGGAAAGCCACTTATTCTCTACATATAAACAACAAACATATCATTGGGGGCACTATTATCACAAGAAGACCAAGAAGGCAAGGAACAACCTATCTATTACATCAACAGAACTTTAAATGGATATGAGTTGAATTATACATTCATTGGGAAGGCTTGTTTAGCAGTGGTATTCTCTTCTCAAAAGTTTTGACACTACAGGCTAGATCACACAATCAAGCTAATAGCAAAAATTGATCCTCTAAAATATTTACTTAGCAAAGTAGCTCTCATAGGCAGATTGGCTAAATGGGTCATGATCCTTAGAGAATTTGATATCCACTACACTGAGTGCTGAGCTATCAAAGGATAGGTAATTGCAGATCAATTAGCTAATGCACCACTACTAGATAAATAACCAATGGAGATTGAATTTCTATATAGGGATGTTCTTACAATTACCACCAAACAATGGATGTTGTACTTTCTTGGCTCCTACACTCAACATGGCTCTGGTGTTGGCATCTTGTTCATCACTCTTGAAGGACACACCATACCAAGATCATATAGGCTGATGTTTCCATGCACAAATAACATTGCTGAGTATGAGGCACTGGTCATAGGGATCAAAATGGTTGTAGAATGGAGAATCACAGAGCTGAAAGTCTATGGAGATTCCCAATTAGTCATAAATCAGATCAACAATGACTACCAGATGAAAGATGACAAGCTGTTGCCATACAAAAGAATGGTGGATGATTTCAAACAGTATTTTGTACACATCACCTTCAAGCAAATACCAAGGTTGGACAACCAAATAGCTGATGCAATGGCTACTATCACTTCACTGCTACAAATTCTAGAGCAAAAAAGTCGTTATGAGTTTTTGGTAGAGCAACTATTTTCCCCAGCCTATGACAATTTCGCATCCCATGTTATCTATGCCTTAACTAGTTTAGACTCTCCATTATACGGAACAATATATGAATATCTCAAAACCAATACCCTACCCATTGACTTATCTCAAAATAAAAAATGCAACTTTATCCGGCAAGCCGCCCATTACACTTTAACTGCTGATACTCTTTATCATCAAGGTCTAGATGGTACTCTTCTTCGTTGCCTTGATCATAATGAATCTAACTCTTCTTTACAAGAGCTTCATGAAGGTATATGTGGCACACATTCAAGTGGTCCTACTCTTGCTAAAAAACTTCTAAGAATGGGATATTACTGGCTAACAATAGAAACATACTCTTATCATTTTGCAAAGAAATGTCCTAAATGCCAAATCCATGGCAATCTTATACATGCACCAGCACAGGAATTGCAGCCATTTACCACATCTTGGCCTTTCTGTCAATGGGGACTGGACTTAGTAGGAAAAATACACCCTTCATCTTTAAATGGACACAAGTTCATTATCACTGCAACATAATATTTTACAAAATGGATCGAAGCGGTCCCCATGACCATAGTAATTGGAAAACAAATTGCCTCTTTAATTATCTGATCTATGGATACGGTATTCCCAGTTCCATCATCACAGATAATGGATGTCCTTTCAAAAACTAGGATGTACGAGAACTATGTGAAAAATTCAAATCCAACATCGTTTCTCTACACCTTACTACTCACAGGGGAATGGTCAAGCAGAGGCATTAAATAAAACAATATTGAAAATCCTCAAGAAGACAGTAAATGATGCAGGAAAAGATTGGAACGCGCAACTCAATCCGACACTTTGGGCATACAAAACTAGCATCCGGACACCTATAGGAGCTATGCCATATTCATTGGTGTATGCATTAGAAGCAATTTTACCTCTTGAGGTAGAAATTCCATCACTCAGAGTATCTTTGAAAGGCTGCATTCCAGATGAAGAGTATCGAGTAAATACACTGCAAGAGCTAGAACTTCTAGATGAAAAGCAACAACATGCTTATAATCACCTCAAATCATACCAACAATGCATGTGCTGAAGCTACAACCACAAGGTCATCCCTATGATTTTTAAAGTTGGTGATCTCATACTTAAGGAAAATCCTAGAAATCAACAAGATCGAGAAAAGAAAGGGAAGTTTGAACCTAACTAGTTGGGTCCCTATGTCATCATCTCAGCCTATGGATCAGGCACCAATCAGCTAATAACTTCATAAGGTGATTTGCTCGATGAACCAACCAACAACATACATCTAAAGAAATACTATACTTGAGCAGTCTAATGCATGGAAAAAGTGAAAAATTTAAAAAAATCAAAAAATCCAAAAAAAATAAAAAACAACAAGAAAGTGTTGTAGTAAAAACAAATGGTGAAAACTTGGCAATAGGCACTACTTGTGAGAGAACAACTACTCTATCTATCTTTACTCATATCTTTTATTATAATTCCCTGGCCATCGCCCAACACTTTATCAAAAAAACATTATCCAGGACATACTTAACGTAGTCACTGTCCTTGACTTATCTAACTATTAGTTCTTCATATCCCACCATGGCTTGGTAATCACTATACATATCCACAATAAAAGGTTAATCTAGCTAGGGACAACATTCATCTAAATTCCATCACATCAGAAAAACAAGAATCACAGCATGACCAGAACATCATGTCAAGCAAAACTCCAACAACCAAGAAAACAAATATCCAATTAAAAACTTCAAAACACATGATGGATGATTTTCTGAAGTATAATTTGTTGGCATCTTGCATGAAGTTTTGACTATTTTTGCACTTAAAATTTTTGACTTATTGGATCTCCTAAATTTTCTCAATGATGCATCGAGCTAGAGAAAGTGGCCATGTGGTCTGATATTTTTTTGGTTTTCTATCTGTGAGGCGATCATTTATACTATACAAATACTTGTCTTGAGACATGATTCAAAACATATCACTGAAGACATTGTTCCACTTTGCACATACAAATGGTTAAATCTTGTCTGTTTATATGCAAGAAACACTCAAGTCATCTTGGTTCAATTATACCTTGATGCTTGTGCCATCTTACAATATCAAAAATCATGTACATTTTTCTCAGGTCATTATGGTTTAATTATACCATTATGCTTGTATAAATTTTCAACATATCAAAATAGCTCAATGATGATAAACACATGTGACTATCCAGGAATGAGAAATGATAGAATGAGGATGATCAATTAGTTGTATATCATTTTACCAATTAGTTGCATTACATGAAAAATTTGCAAACATCTCACAGCATATCATTATCATACATCTCATTTTCAAGATACATCTAACAAATCATATCATTGCATCATGCATCATCCAATCATATCAAATCATAAAGCATTTATATAAACATTGCATCATCATCATAGAACATTCACATCAATGCATAAATCATTATCCATAGGAAAATACATAAACATGTGGATCAGAAAAATGGTGTCATCTATATATCTCAAAAATGATCAAATATACAAAAGATGTCATGTTTGTCCCAAATACAACACAATGATCAAAATACAATGGAGACAAGGTCTCTCCGGTATGACTATCTCCTGAGGGTGATGGTCTCGTAGCAGATGTCCCAGCACCTAGATCTCGGGGTGGATCATATCGAGGCAGCCCAATCACACCTCTGCTCTTTGACCCTGAAGGAGTCTACCTGGATTAACTAGATCTCACCATAGCATAGCTAGGAGCTTTGTGATCTCTAGGAACCACCTCCTCATATAGATGTCAGTAGTACTCAGCCTCCTTGTTTGCATACTGCATCTCTCTCAATGTGTCTCTCATCGAACCACCAGCTGCCACACTCTCTAGACTATCCGCTCGAGCCTCTTCTCAACCTAAGCGCTCCAACATTGTATCTTGCTTTGCAGTAATCTGCATAATTTGATGTTGTTGTGCTGATAACTATGTCTAAAGTTGCTGCACTGACAACTGTAAGGATCTAATCTATGCATCCTCTCGATAGGTGGGTATCCAAATTTAGAGGGGTACCTGTGTCGTGGTACTCCCTATCCATGTCCCTATCCTCAGCACTGGTGGGGGTAATACATTTGATCTCCTCCTTTTGGTAGGCCACCTAAACTCATCCATCCCACCCACAGCTGCTATAACCTCACTTGCTTGGCCAACTTCACTAGCTTTGATCGCTAAACCTCCCCTCCCTCTCTCATCAATTGCTCGCCTCACTACTCTATCTCCTCACATCCCTCTATCTCCACCATCTCCTCCTTTATCTCCTCTCCTCCCACCATCCATTCCTCTATCTCCTCTCCTCCCACCATCTCCTCCTCTATCTCCTCTCCTCCCTCTATCTCCTCTCCCAACTCTATCACCATGCCTTCCTCAACCACCTCTCCTCCCATCTCCCCCGTTATCGCCTCCACCATCCCCAAATCCCTCCTCAATCTCCTCTCCCTCCTCTCTCTGTCTCCCTAGCCTCTCAAGTTGCTCATCCTCATCATCATCAAAAGCAAGAATCATCTCCATTGGATCAGATATTTGAGCTACAGCATGAGCCATGAAGAGTGTTGTAAACTCCTCGGTCATCCTTGCATCTACTACCCCATAGGAATAGTCCCATATCTGGCTAGCCAAAAGCATTTACTCCTCCATTGTCACAACACTATTAATAGTTGGACCCCACTCTAGCACATCCTACCCCCGATGAGAATATAAGCATGCTCCCTGTGGTATACCCTGTTGTCGACCGTACTGCCGCTGAACTCGGCTGTGCAGGAACCTCTCAATAACAAATAGTGTCCACCCTATCAAGAATTAGGAGATATATACATAGGGCATCTCTAGCCCATCCTCACCCCACACCTCATACTCCATATACAGTCTCCAAATAACCGTATCAATGTCATATGACACCCTCCTCTAATGCTCTAGCTTTCCCAGCTTATGCTGGACAACTATCCCTGTATATCCATATGCATAGGCATGACCAAGTGGCCTATCTTGGTCTACAAGTGGCCTCGCTATGGGAATGTGCTCCCAGGCCCACACTTGTAACAATGTGACCCCGACTGATAACATGTTGTAGCCTAAGTACACCAGCTGATGCAAATCTCTGTACAAATGGGCCAACATACAGGATGCCCATGCAAATTGGTGACCCTGTGTCACCTTATCCTCCAGAATCAATCCCCATCCCACTGCTAGTCCCTTTGACCTATGGTCGGGACACAAGAAAATACCTACAAATCCTTCCAGTACTGATGGTAGTGGGGCATAATCAAAATCTATGAACTCCTGCCAAGGGATCTCATACCCACAAATCAGGTCATCATGAAAAATCCGATGAAGCGCCTTTGTCCCACCCTCCTCTATCTGCTCATAAGGCAATAGTACCCCTACCACAAGAATCCATAGAATCCAATAACAGTCCTCTAGAGTGACTGTAATCTCTCCTGTCACCAAGTGAAAAGTGTTGGTGTCACTATGCCACCTCTCGGCCAATGCTGTTAGTAAACCCGGGTTAATGATATACCGAGGCATGTCCAACAAAGAGGAAAATCCACATCTCTCAATAGTATCTCTATCCGCTTGTGTCAATCATAGAATCAAAGACCATGGCCTCAGAAATCTCTCTTGTGGCAGAAGAACCCCAAGCCGCTCCTATTGCAAGCAAAACATGTCCAAATATCAGTTCCCATATCAAAATCACAAATTCCATATCAACTTGAAACAAATCCAAATCAAATCAAGTTTCATATCAGAAATCATATTCATATCAAAATCAAAAATCCATATCAACTTGAAACAACGCAAATCAAATCAAGTTTCATATCAGAAATCCAACCCATATCAAAAATCCATATCAACTTGAAACAATGCAAATCAAATCAGGTTTCATATCAAAACCAATCCACATCAAAATCACAAATTTCATATCAACTTGAAACAACACAAATCAAATCAAGTTTCATATCAAAGCCAATCCACATCAAAATCACAACTTTCATATCAACTTGAAACAATGAAAATCAAATCAAGTTTTATCTATTCAATCCATCTCAAGAATCCATATCAAGAAATCAAATCTAATCCATATTGAGAAATCAAAATTCATATCACAAGACTCATATTAGACACCATATCAGACCTCATATTGAACATCATATTCACGACACAAATATCCAAAATCTAAAACAACAGACAAATCAAGATCATCATTCAATCACTCAGCTTGGAAGTTCAACAAAGACAAGTTCAAAATTTATCAAAATGACACACACATCAGCACAACAGACACACAAATGGCTACCACACCCATCCAAAAACACTGGGCAGATACCTACTCACCCCAACCTATCTCCCTTCCCCTAATTTTATCCTGCAACATCATATTTTCCTCCTAAATCATTGAATTTTCTGCCCACGCGCTAATACACCTTCCCTATGCGCTAGCTAAACTCCGCTACACGCTACAGACTTTACCCTACGTGCTAGATTGACCCTATGCGCTATCCCATTCCACCCATGCACCATCATCTTTCCCCTATGCGCTAGGTCTACTCTATGTGCTACCCTTTTCCCTCTATGTGCTATCCTCTTAGCCATACACACTAGGTCTACTCTATGCACTATCATGTTAGCCATATGTGCTAAACTACCCCTATGCGCTAGCCTAAACCTATGATGCACTACCCAACATCCCCCCGACACTAGCCTAATTCATTAACCCTATGCGCTAAAGGTTTTATCGTATGTGCTAAAAAATCGATCATACGTGGCGAGCCTCCGATATCAACGAACGTGCTCGAATCGGTACGAAGCATAGGGAACCGACATTTTATCAATCTCCAAAAGTCAACAAGCATAAATGTTACAAATAAAATCACTTTTCACCTTTTTATAGGGTAAAAGGAAATTAGGGTTAGTAAGAGGGGCATGCATTTTTCTAGTGCTCTTGCTTATAACCCTAGCAAACGTCATTATCAGGCGATGAATCAATTGACGCACATTAAACACAGACGAAATTTTAAAATGTGGTCAAATCTATAACAATTATCAATCACACTCAAATTTTCAATTTTTTTGATTCATCTCATGAGGGGGCATTATCAATATCATTTATCAAATCTAGGGCACGACATCCACAGTCACGATCTCAACATCACATCACATCAATTTTTGATGACACCACAATTTTCTTGGAATCAACATGTGCACACACGTCACTTCAAATAGGGGCAAAATGTAGACATATAAAAATGACCACTTTCCTAAATGAATATTTAATGTTCATTTTATTCTCATTCCTCTATTTTAGTTAAATCTAATTTAATTAAATCATCCACATTCCTCTTTTTGATTAAATAAATTATTCAATTTATTTATTTAAATTCACGTAAGCCTTTCATATCATTTAATTGAATAAATCATTTTATTTAATTAAATCTCTTCTCTCTCCTTTTAATTAAATTATTCACTTCAAATAAATAAATCTAATTTATTTAAATCCCCCACTTACATCCATTTTTGTTGAAATAAAGAAATTTATTTTAATCCATTTGCATTCTCCTGCATCTCCCACTTGCCTCCTAACCCTCTTTCTAGATTATTCTAGAACCTATCTAATCTTAATCAATTAGCCTAAACCCTTCAATTATCCCCTTTCCCTAAATTTGAGGATGTCACTTCTCAAATTTAGAGTAAAGTCTTCCAAAGGTATTAAAGCCTTTATGCCTTCAACAAGCTAACTTGTTGAGTTCTCCCAAATTTGGAAGGACTCTTACAAATTTTTCTCCAAAGTCTTCCAAACCATTAATGGTTAACTAACCCTTTTGGCATGGTTAGAGACTTTTTGCCTAACTCAACCCTCATCTAACCTAGGGGTCTCATCAAGAATTCATTACTTTGACCAGTGTTATTCCTTTAACCCTTGTACAAGAGTTTATCCTTTGGGTAAAAGCTTTATCCAATGGATTTTCTTAATCTAACCTTAACCCTTACCTTCTAAAGTAACCATGAGGTCTTCTTAAGAATTTAATGCTTCTTCCATCTCCTCTCAAGCAATCTTATGTTGACAATTGTCACCATTTCATTGGTGAGAATTGTAAACATGGATTGATTAACTTTCAATCCTGACCCTTGATAAGATTATCCAATCTTAACCATCCATTGCCCTATTTTTCCTATAAATATATCTCTATTTCCTCCATTTTAAGGATCCAAGTCTTTAATATCACATTTATACTCATTTTTTACTAAGCATTTCAATCCCTCTTTGAATAGAAATAATCTAATAAGAATTTTAGAAGTATTTTTTTCATAATAATCACATTAAGCTAGTATATCATGTTGGGATAGTCCTTTACTAATCTTTTCATCTTATCATCATATACCTACTAGTTTAACTCATATTTGTTAAAATCATGCATAATTAGGATTGCATTCATGTTAGATTGATCAAAACATCCCTCATTCTCATGATTGTCAACCCTAAGTCACTTTGCTCAGTGATTTGAGAGCAAAGGCATTGGCTTAAGGGGTCTTGTGAGATAGAGAACAATGGAACATCCCTTGGGAAGTTCAGCTATTCTATATAGCTCCATAACTTGCACCAAGAGTCTCATTGGTGTGTGGACTAGTCATTGATTTCATAATTATCATTTCATTGCACAGCTTTTCCCACTTACATAAATCAATCATTAAATCCCACCGGTAACGCATCTAGAACATCCTCCAACACGTTACATAAATTGGTCCATAACCTAGATAAAACCGGACCTAAAATAGGTCGCCATAAACCAAATCCAACACCACCGATCAACAAGAACATGAACATGATAACCAACAACATCCTGAGAACCATTTAAAAGTCGCACAAACACCACTTATCATGTGCATCAAAAGATCTTCAACAAAGCTTTGCCAGTAAAACCCTTATCGGTGACCAAAAGGCTTACTAGAACAAATGATAGTATTTGAGTCATCAAATCCCAAACCAACTAATCATGATACGCATTTGAATAGCATGAATGGCATATCCAAATCAATTCCACAAACCAAAGCATATTGAAGCATACCAGATCAATATCATAAACCAACCACTGTACCAGAACCAACCGAAAACTGGTAAACAACCAAAACAACCAATGTTTTCATCAATGACAAAACATCAATGCAACACATAATAAATTCCTCAAAATTTTAACATCTACATCTTTTTTCTTTTTAGTCTTAGATGCAGTCTCTTTTGATGTTGAACCAATGTTGTCAATTTTGCTTGTTCTCATTTCAAATGGAGTTAACGTTCCTCGAAGATCACCTAAAGTAAGCTTATTAAAGTTTTTCTTTTCTTCAAGGGCTGAGACCTTGGTTTCATACTTAGGCAGTAAGGTTCTAATGACCTTTTTAATAGCTGTGAACTGATCTACTTCTTCACCTAATCCTGTCATACCATTTACTACCTTATCTATTCTAAAGAAATATTCAGCAACTTTTTCATCATCTTTCATTTTCATTTCCTCAAACTCAGTTTTGAGGGTAATAATATTTGATTATTTAACCTTGTCATTTCCCTGACAAATATTTTCAAGTTTGTCCCAAATTTCATGTGTAGATTTACAATGCATGATTTTACCAAAGACATCTTTTGTCAAGACACACAAGATAGCATGTTTGGCTTAAGCATTCATTTCATGGTTCCTTTTTTCATTAGGATCTGTAGGTATGGTAGCAGGTATAATGTACTTACTATAGACTATATTCTAGACATCAAGGTCTATTGAAATCAAATATGTTTCCATTTTGAATTTCCAAAATACATAATCAGAGCCATTATGTTGCAGCACCCCAAGGAACAAAGACTTCTCACACAAAATCACTCTACAAGACCCTTAATTAAGGTCTCAACATTCATGGATTCTTGGACAAGCCTATCAACAATATACAAGAACACCTCTACACTTCCCTTTTCTCAATGGAGCCCCTTTTGATCCCTAAACAAGTCATTGAGATACAACTTCTCACATCAAGTCTCTCCTTGACACCAACTCTCTTGTGGTCACCTATGACCAACTTGGATTATAACACATCCACCATTGAAAAGAAAGTATGGACCCTATAGAACCTCTTTTCTAACCCTAGAGACATCAACCACAACCAAGACAACACCCTTTGTTTGTAAAAGTTCAATCAAGGTGACTTGCCCTGTCCAAGACACCTATTCCTAGTAGCTTTAGTTTGAGCCTTTAAGGGAAAAAATTTGAAATTATCCTAATTAAACCCTATAATCCTATCAATTTTAGATACCCTCTTTGGTGACACAAAACACTTCCAAAACTTAGACCCCAACTCTTGCATTGACTGGGTCAAACATTGCTCCTACAGGAGGCCTAATAGGGCTTTTAGGCCACTTTTACAAAGAAACCACACACCAATGGCTTGATATAATAGTATAAATGGATGATAAAGGTCTATACACATACCAAAACACCAAATCCACCATTATATAGGGTCCACCACTTTTGGTTTTACGTTTACACAATTTTTAACATTCCCAACTGGCTAGTCACATGAGGATGCCTAGCCTAGAGCTTGATCCCAAAATCCACCAGTGCAATGACCCACTCAAAAACCTTGGAAATATTAAAACACATTGTCTCTTCTACCATTTCCTTGAATTTGAGCCAATTTGGCTTGAGGAATGTGGGGTTAAGAAAGCATTTCCTCGAAAACCCTTGTTTTGGGGGGTTTTTAGACCACCTTTCACAAAAATGCAAATACCTTACTTATTTCTTAGTATTTTCTTGTCAAATAAAATCAAAATGAACATAAACACAGAATCCTATACAAATCAATGATTTATCCTTCACATGGAGTCTGTACAAATCACTGTTACAATGAATTTGTGTAAATTTATGAGTGTTTATTGAATTTGATCACTGTCTTACATCCAAAACTTCATCTAGAACTTCAAAAATCCATTATTATTGACCTCCAAGGCCTTAAGAAAGATCTCTCCAACCTCCTTAATTGAATCCAACTGAAATTTGAACTAAGTAGCTGTTGGAGGGAGATTAGTTACAAGTTGACAACAAAAGTTGTCATCCAAACTTAACTTTGCACAAAACTTGACAATCTATGATATTTTCCTATGTAACCTATTAGGACACATCATAAACCTTACAAATAAGCCACATAGAAGCCAAAATACAATATTGGTCTCATTTAGGCATTTTGGATGTCATTTGACCATGATTGACCAAATAAGTCCTAAGAAGTTCACACTACAAAATGGCACCAAAGCCTTACATGGCTAATCAGAACAAAACTTATTGGTCTTGAAAGACCTTATTACAACTCAAAACATTCAAGGAACCTATAGAAACCTCTAAGATCCTTGATTTCTTAAATGGTCTTCAAAGACTGCAAGGTGCTCCTTCACCACATTAAATAGAGGAGCTCTATGTTGGCAATTGACACTCATCTAGTGATTTCAATTGACTTTCGGTAGTTGCTTATTTGTTTAGGGTTATCATTGATGGAAAATATTCTTGGTGATTTGATCTGGTGGTCATGATTCATCTTATCCAGAAGCTAGAGTTAACCGATAGGCAGTTAACCGGTATAATAAGGTATTTTGGTAATGTTTTCATCCGGAATAATTTCCAATGATTGTAGTAATTTTGGTGGTTGAATTCGCATTCTTGGTGAATGGGAAAATATTTAGGAAATGTGTGAAACACTTTTTTTTGGTCTGGTGCTATGTTGTGTTTGAGATTGAATCCGACTTGGATCTACACATTACACTTATTGAAGCCGACTTAAAGGAGATTACTTTTATGTTGAGATCGGATATAAAAAGATTGAATTGGTGATTTATTTGGGACATATTAGTGGTGTGGTGATCAATTTTGGTGCAATTGAGTGGAGTTTCACATGCACATTCAATCTGGTAGCTGACAAAGACAGAGATAGAGTATTTGTAGAGTGAAGATAGTCAGAGATTCAATGCTTAACCAGAATTCATTCCTGCATTATTAGATGCTACTTGAGAGTTCATTTCATTGTATTTCATCATTGTAATCAAATTGTAAGTCAGTGTGACTTCCCTGAAGGTTGTAGCCTTCTGGGAAATTGTATTAGAGCAGTGAGCTCTAGGCAATGAGCTTGAATGCAAGTGCATTCCCCATCTATGTAATATTTATGTACTCCTAGGTATAGTATATGAATATTGTGGGTTCTAGCCCCATCGTGTTTTTTCCCTTTCCAAGTTTCCATGTAAAAATTTTGGTGTAGTGGATTTGTGTATTCTTTGTTGCATGTTTATGTTCCTTTCGAATATGCATTGCTAACTAGTGGATAAAGAATAAGTTTGTGGATTTAAAATCCAATAGATCACTAATTCACCCCCCCTCTTAGTGATCCCTAACTCTAAAAATTGGTATCAGAGCCTAGTTCCTCTAAGGAAGCTTAACCACTTGAGGAAGATCTGGGAGATTGATTCAATGGATTTATGTTTTTAGAGACAACTCAATGTGGCACTTGAGGATCTTGATGGAACTAGAAATAAGGTTTGTACCTTGAAGAAAAACCTGAATGCTACTGATCAATTCATTAGTGAGCTAAAGGACCAAGCAAGTGTCTACAGAGAAAAGAGGAAGGAATTAATGGACAAGTTGAAGGAGAAAGAAGATCAGATCATGGAATACCAGGAAAAAGCTAATGATGTTAACAAGATTGAGAGAGAGAATATTGCTTTGAAGAATGAGATGCAATCTATTGTGATGAGACATACTGAGGAAATTGAGGACCGGAAGAAGAATGAAGAGAATCTAGCACAATCATTAAAGGAAAGAGTTGATGAATGCTTCGGGCTTACATATGAGAATGATTAGTTGAAGCTTGAGTTAACACAATCAAGGAATAATGGTCAAGAACTTGAAATACAGATTGCTACCTTGAGGGATGAACTTTCTACTACCAATGAATATAAAGATAAATTAAAAGCTAGTTCAACAAGGCTTGATGAGATGCTAGAAAGTCAGAGACATGGAAAGGATATGCGAGGTCTAGGATTTGAGAAAGGTGAATCCTCTGGAACTGGAAAAGGTAATACTAAACTTGATCAGAAGAAGAGAAAGAATCCTTTGGTAAGACAATCTAATGCTCATTAATTTAATGGTAGATGTTTTACTTGCAACAAGTTTGGTCATATGGCAGGTCAGTGTAGAAGTAGGATGAATAATGGAATGATGAACAATAATAATATGATGAACAATATTCCTACCACTACCTTTACTAGTCAGTATTTCATATGTAATAATTTTGGACACAAGTCAAATATGTGTAGATAAATAATAAATAACTTTTAGAACCAAATATTCTATGCTCATCGAATGTTTGGACATATTTCTAAATAGTGCACGACAAGACAGAATCAAATGAACTTCAGACCTATGAATAATAATGTTGTTTGCCAAGCATGCAACAAAATCGGTCATATTGCAAAATTCTGCAGAAGCAAAAATAGTGCTCTGGTTGACAAGAACAAATTAGATGAAAAGGGAAAGGTAAAAGTAGATGAGATCATATATCAACATAAGATGTAGGTAAACAAGGATGAATCTAAGATAGATAATGGATCTGTACCTAAATTCGGTGCATAATCTTCATCTGGTAACTAGGGTTTTTGGCCTTTGGGAGAGGCAAAGCAATGCAAATCTTGCAGTACCCCTTGATGAGATCCATATTCGATGGATTACAGATTGTATGAATTGAGCTTCAGTTATCCGAAATTTAGATGGTTGATTTCGACATCCCATAGTGGAACAGGGCATCTGATTAAATATTTGAGGTGCATTTATTTCAAAGTAAAATTAGGGTTTGCAAAGTTAAAAGGGCAAATACAAGAATCATTCTTAACTTTGTGAATAGTATTTTTGAGCTGAAGAACAAGGCAATCAAGGTTTTTCAGGCGATTAGAGATTAAAAGCGATCTGGTGAACGGTCTAGGGCATCCGTCAGTTGGTTGAGGTATTTTTTAAAGGGAATTTTCTGATTCTAATTTTCTAAGAACTTGAAATGGCATCCGCATCTTCCATTGCTACTCCAATGGTAGTTGAGATAAAGAACAGGACCTATCTTGTATTCAAGAAACACCCCTACAAATCCATGGAAGTCAGCCCGATTGGAGCTTTTTCTTTCATTTCGCATAGAGTTTTTCACTTTGATGATGTTCGAGGCTACATTCACTGTGAAATTGAGGAAACTGGGTCTGAGGATATCTTGGACTTGTATACTGACAACATCATGGATGAGGTCAGCAATTCCAAGCCAAAATTTGTGCAATTGCAGAGAAAGGGTTTCACACAATTTATAAAATTTCTGACATGTGATGAGAAGGAATGGGTGAGGTATGTGCTAAGCAGGATTCATGTTGAATTTATGTGGCTAGACCAACCATACAAGATCACTATTGATTTATTTAGGGTAGTAACTTGTTTGAATCAAACTAGTGATAAGCTAGGGTTGTTGAAGGTCACAAACCCTATCGTGAACAAATTAACTGGTGTAGAGTTTGATGGGTGATTAATGAAGATTAGCACAATAAAGGAGGATGATGTCAAATTTACTACAATGGTAATTGGCTACAAGGTATATCGGTCTAACAAACTGAATTATGTATCCAACACTGCTATCCATGCAGCTTACAAGATGGTCACTATGACCTGTGCAATGTACTATTGAAAGAATTAATGATAAATTTGAAGAAAATCAAGCAAGATAAAAAGCATGTCTTTAAATTTGATTCTTGTATTATCTGTCTGGTGCTCTATTTCATGAATGAGATCCACAGAACTGGCAGAGTACAGTGGGCTTATGACAAACTGGTTGCTCAACAAATAAAGCAAGGACTTGAAAGACTTAGTAACCAAGATAATCAAAATGCTACTTTGTGGGCTTTCTTTAAAAAAATTTAGGAAAAAATGAAACAGAGAGTCAGAATCCTTAAAGAAATTGTAAATAAATATGAGGGGACAATCTACTTTATGGTGAACAAAGATGAATGTCTTATGGAAGTTCAACCCCAGACAATATGGATAGTGCCTATGGGGTATAAGGTTGATGAAGCTACTTTGGATGCCTACGCACAACACTTTCTAAACTCTCTAGTAGACACCAAGGAGGAAAGGTTCGAAACTTGCAAGGAGAAATAAATAGAGTTTCACTCCAAGTTCACCAAACTGGCAAGAAAGAGGAAAGTTGTAAAGATTGTAGAAGACATTCTTGTTGAAGAAGGACATCCTCGAGAGAAAGTTAGAGATGCTAAAGTCGCAAGGGATGCAATTGAGAAAGCAAAGAAATAAAAGACTGCACCTTCTCTAGTTAAGGTAAAGGTGGCAGGACCTTCTCTTGCTCCAGTGAAGACACCTCATGCTGAAGTAGAACCCTCCAAAGCATCTAAGGGGAAAGGTGTTCTAAGAAAGAAGCAGAAGACTTAAAGAGAATATGTAGCAGTTTCTCTAGTGCAATTTGAGACTGAATTAGATATAGGCATTCCCAAGGCACTGAAGAAAGGAGAATTTGCTAGAGTTATCCAGAAATCCCAATCCGGTGGTGAGAGGAAAAGGGAAAAGGAGAAGGCTAAATCAGACCCTACCGGGAGGCCTACAAGAGGAAGGTACGTTAAGACTCAATTGGAGTCTATTGATCAAAAAGGTAAATCTGAATCTGTTCTCTCATTGACAACAGATCAGTTAATAGATGAAATAATAGTGGATGGCAATTTGAAAAATGTTGAAGTTTGTTATGTAAATTTTGATGATGGTGACAAAATAAAAGTAGAGGAAGCAGTTGTACTTTATTTACACAATTTTAGTAAAACATTGATGGAATTAGAAAATTCCATTCCAAAGGACTTGTACAGTTTAGTAGATGTTGGAAGAATCTATGCAAGCAAAATTGATAGAGAAATGAAGGAAAGAGAGCTTGCAAATGTATATACATGTATTACTCATAGTGAAGTTAATAGGTTAATTGAAGAAGCAAATGAAAAAGAATTTAGAAGTAAAAACTGGATCAACAGATTAATGATTGGGAATGTAGAGGAGGTGAGGAAAGAGATGGACGAAATATGGAGAAAAATTATTCATAATGATCCTCTATACAAAGATGCACTTAAGCCATCTCAGTCAGAAAATCCTCTGACAGATGATGTAAATAAGGAGGAAACTCAAGATTTTATGGAGTAATAAATTTTGGATACTGTCGAAGTTGAGCTTGCTAAACAAAATGATAAATCAACAAAGGCAGAGGATGGTGCACTAGGTGGTGATACCGATGCATAGGAGGCACCTAAAGAAGTCAAATCCAGACCAGTTGAGACTAAGAAGATGGAAAAGAAAAAACAAGATGAACCAGATAGAGGAAAGGGTAAGTCAACAAAGACTCTAATACTTGTGGCAATTGACATTGTATGTGGGGAAATATGGTGACAAAAATGAATAAATCAAATCCAGAAGACCCACACACCAATGAGACTCTTGGTGCAAGTATATGAACTGATTCAATCAATTAAACTTCCCAATGGGTGTCCCATTTTTCTCTATCTCACATGATCTCTAAATTCAATGTTTTTCTCTTAGATCATTGAGCAAAGTGACTTAGGAATGACAACTCCAAGAATGAGTGATGTTTTATTTATATGCATGAATACATTATAAGATGTATGATATTGAAACTATGATGATTAATCTATCATAAAGATGATGATAATATAAAAGATTAGCAAATTATCCTAGAAAATGATATAGTATCCTAGCATGAATATTCTATGATATATTAAAAAGCTTTTAAATGCTATTATGATGTTTTAACAAAGAGAGACTAAATTTTTAGTAATTTAGGCTATAATGTAGATGTATGGAAACTTGGAGATTATGAAAAATGAAGAATGAGAGATCTATTTATAGGGAAAATAGGGAAATGGATGGTCAAGATTGAATAATCTTAACAAGGGCCAGGATTGAAAGTTAATCAATCCATGTTTACAATTCTCACCAATGAAATGGTGACAATTGTCAACAAGAGGTTGCTTGAGAGGAGATTTAAGAAGCATTAAATGCTTGAGAAGACATGAAGGCTACCCTAGGAGGTAAGGGTTAAGGTTAGGTTAGGGTTATTCATTGGATAAAGCTTTTACCCAAGGGGTAAACTCTTGTGAAAGGGTTAATAGGATAACCAAGGTTAAGCCCATGAATGCTTGATGAGACCCTTGGGTTAGATGAGGGTTAAGTTAGAGAGAAGTTATCTAACCATGAAAGAAGGTTGAGTTAACCATTAATGGTTAGGAAGACTTTGAGGGTTAACTTGTTGAAGACATAAAGCCTTTAATGCATTTTAAAGACTTTGGAGGCTTTGAGAAGTGACTTCTCTTTGCTTAGGAATGTGACAATAATTAGGAGATGAATTAGGCTAAATTGGAAGTGATTTGAAGAATCTAGAAGGGGTTTAGGAGGCAAGTGGGGGGATCTAATAAATAAATTAGATTTATTTATTTGCAAGGATCAATTTAATTAAATGTAAATTTAATTAAATAAAGTGATTTATTTAATTAAAGGCTAGAAAAGGTTTAGGTGAATTTAATTAAATAAATTGAGTAATTCATTTAATCAAATAGATGAAAATGAAGAAATTAATTAAATAAAATTTAATTAATAGGAGAAATGGGGTTAAAATAAATATTAAATATTCCTTTAGGAAAGTGGTCAGATTTATACGTCTACATTTTACCCCTCTTTCAAGTGACGTGTGTGCACATGTTGATTCAAAGATAATTTGTCGGATATGCTGTCAAAGCTTGATTGATATGATATTGTGTGTCAAAATGTCGATATGATGCCTTGGATGTAGATTTGATGAATGATATGGATGATGCCCCCTCGGGAGATGAATCAAGGATTTAGTGAAAAATTGTCAAGTTGATGAGCATTTTTGAATTAACTGCAATATGAGAATATTGACTACATTGAATGCACATAATTGATTCATCTCCCGAAAATGATGTTGATAAGGTTAAAAATGAAAAAGTGGGAGGAAAATACATGCCCCACTTATTAACCTTTTTTATTTTACCCTATTAAAAGGTAAAAAGTGACTTTGAAAAATCATTTGCACACTTGTCTCTTTGTGATTATGACATTTGGAGCTCTAACGACGATGTAGATTCCATACTCCTCACACTGATTTGAGAGAATCAGGCAACATCGGAGACCCACCGTCTATGGCCCACCAGTAAGTGGCCAAAATCCATCTTCGTTTTTGATTGATTTTATTTGTTTTAGTCATGTTTTTCAAATTTTGGGTCGGATTTTTCCAGTTTAGCACGTCGGGTAAGTTGTCCAATGCATACGATAGGAGTGTTAGTGTGTAGAAAAACCTGAGGAGTTTTAGCATCTGAGGACCACATTATATCACGATTGAGGGGTAGGTAAGCATATAGGATGATTTAGTGCATGGGGTCTGCATAGAAGCGTAATGGGTAGGTTGGGTAGCGCATAGGATAACCTAGCATGTTGGGTAAATAGGGTAGCACAAATAGAGTTCTAGTTAGTGCGTAGGATAGGTTTAGCATATAGGGTTTGTGTTTTAGTGTATTAATGGAAAATACTAGTGCATAGGTGGCAACTTAGTGCTTAGGATCCCTAGTTTAGCACGTAGGGTCCAAAGTTGGTAAAAAAAAATCATTTGTGAAGAATGTGTCATGAGTCGAATAGATTAGATAGATTGTGTAGATGTCGATATGGGTCTATTGATTACTCTGATATGGTTCATGATCTAATGTGAGTCCTTCTTTGTGATGATGTTTGATTCTGATATGTTGTTGTATTACAATCTGAGTTTGGGTTTGATATGGGTCCTATGGCTGTTGATATGAATTTCTTTCGATATGGATTGCTAAGTCGATTTGAGTCTTGATTTTGATATGGGTCAGATTTTGATTTTGATATGGGTCTTGATTTTTCTTTTGATACGAGTCTGGATTTGATTTTTGATATGGGTCAATGATTCTTGATATGAGTCCTGATTGATTTTCGATATGGTTTCTTGATTTTTGATATGGGTCTTTGATTTTGCTTTTGATATGAATCTGGATTTGATTTTCTATATGGGTCGGTGATTCTCGATATGGGTCTAATTTTCAATATGGATCTTAATTTCTAATTTTGATGAGTCCTTGATTTTTGATATGGATCTTTGATTTTTGATTTCGATATGAGTTCTGATTTTGCTTTTGATATGGGTTTTTGATTGATATTCAATATGAGTCCTGATTGATGTTCGATATGGGTCCTTGATTTTTTGATATGGGTCTTTGATTTTGCTTTTTTGATATGGGTTTTTTATTGATTTTTCAATATGAGTCCGGATATGATTTTCAATATGGATTATTGATGTGTTCATGAGATGCTTCACTGTTTCAAGTTGATTTTCTTTGATTTGATATATTGGATGGATTTGAGAATTGATGATGGATACTTGTTGATTTGCAGGTAGAGCTTAGCGTGCTCCAGTCTCGAGAGCAATTTCTGAGGCCATGGACATTGATTCCATGTTTGTCATTGACTGACAAAGATATTATTGAGAGATGTGGGTTGTCCTCCTTATTAGAGATGCCTCAGTATATCATTAATCAGGGTTTATTGACAGCATTGGCAGAGAGGTGGCATGGTGATACGAATACCTTTCAGTTGGTTACTGGTGAGATGACAGTCACACTAGAGGACTGTTATCATATTTTGTGGATTCCTATGGCTGGGGCTATGTTACCTTACGAGAAGACTGAGGAGGGTGGGATAGAGGCTCTCTGCCGCATCTTCTAGGATGATGAGATTTGTGGTTATGAGATCCTATGGTAGGAGTTTTTGGATTTAGGTTACGCTCCATTGCCATTAGTTGTTGGAATTCTACACTCTAATGAGAAATGATGGTGTTGTCATTAATGGCAACCTATAGGCAGCCACCTGGCATTCATATGGTAAATCACTGGCAGACACTTCACTGGTAGCGACAAGAATGTATACCGACACCCTAGCCGATAAGAACAATCTTTTGTTTATTGTATTTAATTGTAAATATTTTTTTGTAAAGCTGAGATGGCATACTGTAATAGACTCATATATGTATGAGATCTTGTAAATCATTTGCATAAGATATATGGATGTAGAGAAATGATGAGTGAATATTAAGGCATATTTTGTATAAGGTTTATGGTTATAGTATGAGCTTAAACCGGTACTGAACCTGGCATAAAAGATGCTGAATTATAGCAGTACATTATATTGGATTTTCATAATCCATTTGTAAGTTAGTGAGACTTCCATTTTGTAGATTGAGCAGTTAGCTCTAGGCAGTTGGCCTTCCTGCATGTGCAGGCCCCTCTTGTAAGTAATATTTATTCATTGGGCAGTGAGTGAATATTGTGGGTCACAAATCCCACCGAGGTTTTTCCCACACCGGGTTTCCTCGTTAAACATCTTGTGTTATGGTGTGTTTTCTATGCTATCTTTACTATTCATATTTACTGCATTAAATCTTGTTTACTGGTACACTATTTTGGAATGCAAAATACTTGATATTTTGGGACTATCATTAATCCTAACAATTGGTATCCGAGACTGGTCCTCTATTTTTAAAAGTCTAACAACTTGAGGAAGATTCTGACACTGGTACAAATGGAGAACTTAAGAAAGAAATTAGAATGAGATCTTATGGACTATGATGCAAAGAAGTTGAAGAATATCAAACTTGAAGATGATCTAAAGACTACACAGGAATTCATTCAAGGACTTCAAGAGAATCTCACTATTGCTAGAAATAAGAGAAAAGAACTTCATGAGAAGATGCAGAGTGATGATGATGAAAAGGATGTTGGCATTGCACACTCCAATGATAATTGAAGGTAATTGAAGGTGTTGCCTGATGAATACTAAGAGGGGGGGTGAATTAGTATACCAAAAATTACTGAACTTAAACTCTTAAATTGTTTAGCAGTTTACCAGTATAACAGATTTGCTAACAAACCAGTTAAGACAAATGCAAACCAAACAACAGATAAAGCATTCACCCACAAGAGAACAATCACCAAAACATAAGAGATTTTGATGTGGAAACCCAAATGGGAAAAACCACGATGAGATGAAACTCACAAGTAACTATCTGCAAAATGGTAACCAGACCAGTTAAGGTCATACAATGTTCTTCACGAGAACAGATTTTGTTAGGAATCTAGATCTCTATTAAGAGATAAGTCCTATTAAAGACTACCTTGTGAGAGGATTTTAGATCCACAATTATGAACCACCTTGTTAGAGGATTTACAAAGGCTTTGGCAAGCCTAGCCGGTTAAGGGTTTCAGACCTGTCGAAGATGTGAGTAATCAGCAAGTGAGTGATCTAGATACTAGCACAATATGCTTGATTAGATCCTTGATAGCTCATTGTTAATGCATATTTAGCATTACTTCATTCTTCAGTATCTCCACACTCTGTTTCTTCACACAGACCTTTTAGAAAAACCTCATGCACTTCTAAAAACCCTATCAACACCTAAAACCCTAGACATGGTGTCCTTATAAAGGAATCTAATTTCATGTCGGTCCAATAGGATTACATTGCAAGTTTGTAGGTTCAGTGCATCTAGATATATTTGGTAACACGACACAAAATCACCACCAAAGTGTTGGTGGATGATAACTCATCACAAAAATACTGGTTGGTAACTCATCATAGAGTAATACTAGTTTATTACCGATTACCGATTCATACATTTTACTAATTATCGGTTTGTCAAAATGAAGACTGGGAAAATGTTAACAAATGCTTTGTTCCTTCATACCACTTTGGGATCCTCAAACCGCTTGAGGTCTTCATACTGCTTTGGGTCTTCATACCACTTTGTGATCGGTAAACACTTTCTACAAAACACCAATAGTCTAAAGACTATAATACATAATACCAGTTGGAACACATACCAGTTGAGCATAACTCATACATACAAAAAGTGTTCTCAAAGCAAGTGTGTTTCCATGAATGACAATCACAACATCATCAAAATGCCAACAATCTCCCCCTTTGGCATTCATGGCAACACTTAGGAAAATTTTGACATCTAAGTGTTTTACAACAAAAAAATATGCCATAGTCAAAATTACTCCTCCTAAGCATATACTCTATCCCTTTTTATAGAAAATACAATTTATAATACTCCCTTAAAGAAATAACATGAAAGTATACATAACATTCACCAAAATTTTAGATACTACTCTACCCCCCCTTTGCCAACAATGAAAAAGTACTGCAGAATAACCCTTGTTTCTCATTATCATTAAAATAATAAATGTTTATGACAATAATGAGTGAAACTTATCAAAAACTGATTTAAAATCCTACATAAAAGTCTTCATGGATAATGACCATGACTCTAGTAATGAGGTAGCCACCTCACTTTCTGTCCGCATCTGTGATACATGTTCTTCCATGGCATCAATTGTGCTCATCTCTTGAGTGGCTGTTAATGCTTCCAGATTAAGAAAGCACTTCTGAAGAATTTATAGTTTAGGTAATAAAACTAGTTGAAGCTCCTACAAATCTCTTGCCCAGTTGCTAATCTCCACTTCTATTCTGGTAGAGTGAAGCTGATACCGGTGCACAGTTTTCCCATATGTAGTAAAAGAATCATAGAGCATCTTAAAGGTGGTTATGTATGCCTACAAATTAGATTGCAGTTTATCCTTTTGTGCAAGCACATCATCACAAAATAGATGGGGTTGGCTTATTTTGCTTAACAGTAGCTTTCCCTCATCCATGGCATCTCTTATGTTCTTTTGCTATTTCAGAAGTTCAGACCGGAGCTCATTCAATTTCTTCACTAAGGTAGTGTTTAGTGCCTTTTGATGCTTCTTCAGTGCATTAGCTTCAACAACTTCTTCCAAGCATTGTACCAGGTCCTCTACAACTATATAGAGGAGCTTTAGTTGGGCCAAAGAGGAATCGGTACTAGGGAGGTTAGTACCAGGAATCAAACTGGTAAGAGTGTCAACCACAGTTTGAATAACATCCTTCTCCTTTTTCCTCCTTAATGCTTCCAGTCACTCTTGTGCAAGCTTAATGCTTTGGAGCAGCTCCGATTCATTTGCAAATTGGAGGTCAATAGAACTGGTGATGTCAGCCAGTTTGGATTGACCACTGGTTGCCTTTGGGGCCTCCACTTGTGTGCTCTTTGCTGCTTCCTTCTTCTCTTTGGCTCTTTTCTTTTCCTCTTCTGCCTTCTTTTTCTCCTCTTCTTCTTTCTTTTTCTTCTCTTCTTCCTTCTTCCTTTCTTCTTCCTTTTGCTTCTCCTTGTTTTGTTTCCTCTTCTCCTCTTCTTTCCGCTTCTCCTCTTCTTTCTTTTTCTCTTCCTCTTCCTTTTTCTCTTCCTCTTTCTTCTTTTCCTCCTCTTTCTTCTTCTCTTCTTCTTTACTCTTTTCCTCTTCTTTTCTCTTCTTTTCTTTTTCATGTCTCTCCTTGTCTGCGTTTTCTTTTTCAGCATCTGGAGTGACGTCTTCAACATCAATCATGTCTACCTATTTTGTTACTCTTTCTCCTTTATCATCAAATTCCTCATCCAGTTTTCCAGTTTTCAGTTCCTGTTCGGCCTTCTTGTTGGCCTTAGACACTTGGTGCAATCTAAGAGTAGCTTTGGCATGGGAGTTGTATCTTTCACCACTTTAGAGACTTTTCCTTCTAGTAACAAGAGTTTTTTTCCTTCCAGTAACAAGAGTCTTCTTCTTCTCATGAAGAAGAGACCTTTGTACTTATCCATGATTTCATAGAGCTCAGAATTTGACACATCAAGAAAATATTGTGCAAATATTTCCTCTCTTATTTCCTATTCTTTTTCAGTGGCAATGCACCATTTGTTATCTAAAGAATTGTATAAAGAATCGGGTGTCACCGATCTAATTTCTACTAGCGATCTATCATTAATACATAGATATTGGATGACTTCCTATTCAACTTCCTCTTTTTCATTATCATTAAATCATCAAAGTGATCTATTAAGTCACTTAGCACTTTTCTCCTAACATTCTTGATAGTCCTTTGATAATGTGTCAAGGGTTTGTAAGAGAAAATGTCTATATTTACTAGTGTTGACGATGCCGGTTCATTGTTGGTTATCTTTGCCTTCTTCCTTGTTTGCCTAGTCTTCTTAGGCTGCACTTCAGGTTCTGTATCCTTAGAATTTGGTGAGTTGCTCTTAGTCTTCCACTTTTTTTCAAAAACCTTGGCGGGTGCAACTTCCAGTTTCTTCTTGGCAGGTGACTGCTTGGTCACTTTAGGACTTGCTGAGGTAACCGGTGCCGATACCGATGGAACTACCTTTCCCTTCTTCACTAAAGGTTCTTCAACTGGTTTTATCCTTTCCAAGTAGGTGTTGGTTCTCTTCTTCTTTGAATCAAGAGGCGAGGCAAGTAGGGTAGAGGCATACCCATCTAGCATGTCATACATCACCTCATATCCCATGGGTTCAACTTTTTCCTTTTTGGGCTCAACCACCTCCATTATCCACTCATCTACTCTGATGATAAAGAAGATGTCCTCTTCATACTTCTTAACAATATCGCCAAATATCCTCATCCACTGGCTCATCTTCTGCTTGAATTCATCAAAATATTTATTCAAGACTTCAGGATATCCAGTTCCCACCCCTTGAATACTTTCTCTAATTTTTTTGGTAACTAGTTGGTCAGCAGACAATTGAATATCTTTGACTCTTAGAAATTAACCTTGAAAGTAGAAAAATAGACCTACCAAAAGTTGTCCAAATTTGAATCTTAGGGTACTATCTTGTTTGATAGACTTCAGGTTTATTAACAGCTGCTTCTGCATACAGGTGCATAGATCAAATGATGCATCTTCCATGATCATTCTATAGGCAGCATTTACCATAGCAACAAAGACAGAGTTTATTCTACTAGCATAGAACATTCGGTATCCGATCACCATGCAAGCATACTTGACCAAATCATCCTTGATGGTGTTGAAGGTCATTCCCCATTGGTCGCTCACAGAATCAGTGAGCTTAGTCATTTCAGTCTTGATGACTTTTCTTAGGGCTGGCACCTCACCAATGTTGTAAAAACCAGTGATGACATGAATGGATTCAATCATAATGTCATGTGTCCTTTCGAGATACATCTTGTCACCATGCACTCTACTCAGGATGATGCAGATGTGATCTTCCGTAAATTCTTCAATAAAGTACATCACATTGTGAAGTTTCTTCCTCTCCAGGATGTTGTATTTCAGTTTGATCTTCTTGTCATCCCCACAGAATAGAGCTAACTAAGAATGAATTGCTAAGGATCCTAGGTCTTCCAGTTTATAGTCAATGTACCCTAAAATATCATCTTCCACTATGACTCTAGTAAGTATCTAGGATAGGGCATTGTATTTCATCTTCCGTTGGATAAAATCCATTGAATCGACAGGTGTACTAGAACTGGATTGTGATGTAGAAGCCATGATTAACTGATAAACAAGAATTTTGATAAATACCTTCAGAATTTCAAAATTTAGGGTTTGCAAATTTAGCTTCTCTTCACACCACTTTGGTTGCTGGATTACCACTTTGTGTTCTGCACTTGATTAATTGACACTCTCTCTGGATTCAGCTGCAAAGATTTGAAATCTCTCTAAATCGCAAGTCGAATCGCCTTTTGTTGCTCTTCTCTTGAAAAATTCTTTGCTCAAAAACTGATAAGTGAAAATGACTTGAAAATCCCTTTTAAACAAATACTTCACCTACCATAGTAAATGCTCCACTACTAGGGCAGAAACCCTAATTTTCCTTTTACCGCTTCACAATCTTCTACCGATTGTTAGTTAATGCATATCATTTAAGGTCTTTTATCGGTGTAAACCAAGGGTTTGAAACATTTCACCGATTTGTTCCCCCTAAGCTTTTCTGAAGCTTATTTTGTCGGTTCAGAGACTTCCACACTAGGTGTAGAAACTGGTTCATCTTGTGACACTTCTTTAGGTTTCTTTTTCCATGTTTTATTCATTCCTTCTTGAACGGTTTCAACATCAATCTTCCCTTCTGGAGTGACCGGTATGTCATTGGATAGGTTCTTTCTCATTCTGCAAGTTCGGGCAGGGTGTCCCAGTTTGTTGCAATGATAGCATACCATTCCAGGTGTTCTCCAAGGTCCATTATTCATTCTACGATTCTTCCTCCTACATGTTGCAACAGTGTGACCGCTACCATGGAAAATCAAACAGGTTGCTCTCCAACCAGTTGTCGCTTGATAGCCACCACCACCTGATTGATGGTCATAGGCATTGTACCAGTTTGGATTCTGATTCATAGAGGATTTAGGAAAAATTCCTTAAGTCTTTTGAGGATATCTCCCGATGTTGTGCATAACAGACCTGCATTCAAATTCTCTATGCCCATACTTGTTGCATGCATAATAGTTACCATTGAATCTATTGGATCTAGGCTTATTGTTTAGAAAATAAGGAAAATTATTGTAAGCCTTATTTCTACACACATTAGCAGTATGTCCTTCCTTGAGACAATTAAAGAAAATGGGTTTAAACTTTTTCTTACCTTTATCCTTTGGTGTCGATTGCTTCTTTGATGCTCCATCTTTTGTTCCAGAGGTCTCACCTTCCTCATAACTAGAAAAACCAAGTCCAGTGGTATTCTTTACCAGTTTTGCTAATTCAAACTTTTGTTCTAGCTTAACAGTACTCTTATTGAATTTGGCAAGTATTTCCTTTGACTCAATTAGTTCCTTGGAAATAGCAGCATTGGATTCCTTTAAGGTTTCATTCTTAGAAATAGCCATGTTTAGTTCACCTTGCATTTCTTCTTTTTCCACTTTACTTTCTTGGAGATGAGTAGTAAGGGCACTGATTTCTTGCTCCAGCTTGGAGATCTCATGATCTTTGTCTTTTACTAGGTCTTAGCACATTCTGATAGTTAGTACTTCTAGTTCCCTTCTTAGGTTAGCATTAGATTCATTCAATTTTTCAACTTCTTTAACTAGGGCTTCCATGTCTACTTCATCAGAAGAACTATTTTCAGTAAGCTTCACCAGTTTCTCAGCATGCTCCCTTCTCTTTGCTAGAGAAGCTTTATATTTGACTTAAGTTCATCAAAGGCTTTCTCAATCTGAGTGAGATGATGAGTAAGCTCCCTCACAGTGTACTCCCCCATATCTCCTTCTAAGTGGTTAAACTTATAGAAAGGTTGGCTCTGATACGAATTGATGAATACTAAGAGGGGGGGTGAATTAGTATACCAAAAATTACTGAACTTAAACTCTTAAACAATTTAGCAGTTAACCAGTATAACAAATTTGCTAACAAACTAGTTAAGAAAAATGCAAACCAAATAGAAAATAAAGCATTCACCAACAAGAGCACAATCACCATAACACAAGAGATTTTTACGTGGAAACCCAAATGGGAAAAACCACGGTGAGATGAAACTCACAAGTAACTATCTATAAAATAGTAACCAGACCGGTTAAGGTCATACAACGTTCTTCACCAGAATATATCCTGTTAGGAATCTATATCTTTGTTAGCAGAAGTCTTGTTAAAGACTACCTTGTGAGAGGATTTACAAAGGCTTTGCCAGGCCTATCCGGTTAAGGGTTTCAGACTTGTCAAAGATGTGAGTAATCACCAAGTGAGTGATCTAGATACTAGCACAGTATGCTTGATTAGATCCTTGATAGCTCATTGTTAATGAACATTTAGCATTAATTCAATCTTCAATATCTCCACACTCTATTTCTTCACATAGACCTATTCTTTTCTTTTGTGACCACACATACAAAAACCTCATGCACTTCTAAAAAACCTATCAACACCTAAAACCCTAGACATGATGTTCTTATAAAGGAATCTGATTTTATGTCGGTCCAATAGGATTACATTGCAAGTTCCTAGGTGCAGTGCATCTAGACATATTTGGTAACATGAAACAAAATCACCATCAAAGTGTTGGTGGATGATAACTCATCACAAAAATACCAGTTGGTAACTCATCACAGAGTAATACTGGTTTATTACCGATTACCGATTCATACATTTTACTAATTACCGGTTTGTCAAAATGAAGACTGGGAAAATGTTAACAAATGTTTTATTCCTTCGTACTTCTTTGGGATCCTCGAACCACTTGAGGTATTCATACTGCTTTGGTTCTTCATACCACTTTGTGATTGGTAAACACTTTATGTAAAACACCGATAGTCTAAAGACTATAATACATAATACTGGTTGGAACAAATACTGGTTGAGCATAACTCATACATACAAAAAGTGATGTCAAAGCAAGTGTGTGTCCATCAATGACAATCACAACATCATCAAAATGCCAACATTGTCAAAACCAACAAGCACAGGAACAAGCACCGGCACCGGTACCAACAGACACTTCATCGGCACTCCAGCCGATAGGAATAAAGTTTTTTTAATTGTATTTAATTGTAATATCTTTTGTAAGCTGACATGGCATAGTGTAATAGAATCATATATGTATGAGGTCATATAAATCATTTTGAAATAGAATAAGAAAAAGGTAGCATGATTGTAGAAGTGATGAGCGAATATTTTGTATAAGGGTTTATGGTTATATTATGAGCTTAAACCGGTACTAAACTTGGCATAGCAGATGCTGAATTGTAGTAGTACATTATATTGGATTTTCATAATCCATTTTGTAATTCAGTGAGACTTCCTTTCCTAATTGAGTAGTGAGCTCTAGGAAGTTGGCCTTCTTGCATGTACAGGCCCCTCTTGTAAGTAATATTCATTCATTGGCCAGTGAGTGAATATTGTGGGTCACAAATCCCACTGAGGTTTTTCCCACATCAGGTTTCCTCATTAAACATCTTGTGTTATGATGTGCTTTCTATGTTGTCTTTATTGTTCCTATTTATTGCATTAATTCTTGTTTACCGGTACACTATTTTGGAATGCAAAATATTTACTAAGGTTAAATATTATGTTAACTGGTTAGATACTGATTCATCCCCCCCCTCTCAGTATCTTTGGGACTATCATCAATCCTAACAATTGGTATCAAAGCCTGGTCCTCTATTTTCAAAAGTCTAACCGCTTGTGGAAGATTCTGACATCGGTACAGATGGAGAATTTAAGAAAGCAATTAGAAGGAGATCTTGTGGACTATGATGCAAAGAAGTTGAAAAATATCAAACTTGAAGATGATCTGAGGATTGCACATGAATTCATTCAAGGAATTTAGGAAAATATCACTATTGCTAGAAATAAGAGAAAAGAACTTCATGAGAAGATGCAGTGTAATGATGATGAAAATGGAACTCTTAATGAGCTTGTAAGCAAGATGAGGCAAGAAAACATGACCTTGAGGAATGAAATGCAAGACATGACTATGAGATTTTGTAAAGACATTGAAGACAAAAAGAAGAATGAAGATGACTTGACTAGAAGACTCAATGATGTTGGAAATGAAAATCTAAGACTCAGTCATGAAAATGATATGTTGAAGACATATCTGATTCACATGGAACATGATAAAACTGAACTTATGAGACAAAAGGGAATTTTGGACAATGAGTTGGTTACTGCAAATCAACATAAAGAGAAATTCAAGAAAAGTTCAGAAGAACTTGATGGTATGCTGAAAAGTCAGAAACCTAATGGACTTGGATTTGAAGTTGGTGAAAGTTCTGGTACTGCAAACAATCATGATCATAGTAAACCGGCAAGACAACCTAATGCCTACAAATTTAATGGGAAATGCTTTAACTGTAACAAGTATGGTCATAGAGAAAATCAATGTAGATCTAGAAACAATCAGAACATTAATGCACCCACCAGTCAATGTTCCAAATGCAACAAATTGGTCATAATTCAGAAAACTACAAAATAAATGTAAGATGTTATGTTTGTGGAAGATTTGGGCACTTATCTAATCAATGCAAAACACAAACTGACATAGGATATGGAAAGGCTATTTAGAAAAACAATGTGACTTGTTATGCTTGTAACAATATTGGACATATTGCAAAATTTTGTAGAAGCAAGACTTCACTGACAAATAATAAAGGACCTAGTTTGAAAGGCAAAGAGAAGGTTGATGAGGTAAAGGAGGAATTTTCAAGACAATGGATTAGAAAGACAAATCAGAATGTTGATGAGACTATTCCTTCACTGGTAGAATAGAGTATTACTCCACCGGTAGGAGACTCTTCATCCAACTAAAAAGTAACCCTTGGGGGTATTGCAACAAATTGAAAATCATGCAATTTTACCCTCAGTTGATGGTGAGAAGATGGATTTCTTCTCTACCGATAGATGTGTTAAGTTTCACTTAACCGACGAGCATTTAATGCAGTTGTTGGAGGAAAAGATGTTATAAATCAATGATTTTCCCTCTTTTTCATTCACTAAGCATTCAAACTTTTAGAGAGCGCAAAAATCTGAGTGAAGGCGTCCTTAGCGAGAAGAGAAGCAAGTTCTTTCAAGCATTCAAACCTATCAGGCAAATTAAAGTATTTATCAATGGCTTCCTCCTCTGCTCCGAAATTTATTGCAAACCCTACTATTGTGGAAGTAGTTAAATGCCCTAGATCCATTTTTAAGATTATCCCCGAGATAGCAAAACAAGATGATACCCTAGGAGCTTTTTCAAAAATTCCAAAAGGTGTTGCATATGCAGAAGATCCGAGAATCTATATTCAATGCCATATTGAGGAATTAGGTTTAGAAGTAATATTGAAAATGTATAAAAATGTTATTTGTGATGAAAGTGGAATTGTGAAACCCGAACATAAGGTTATTGAAACTTTAGGTTTTGTGGAAATCCTTGACATCCCAGAATTTCCTAAGTGTCGCCATCAATGCCAAAGGGAGAGATTGTTGGCATTTTTGATGATTATGTTGTGATTGTCATTGATAGACACACACTTGCTATGAGATCACTCTTTGTATGTATGAGTTAAAGCTCAACTGGTATGATGTATTATAGTCTTTAGAGTATCGGTGTTTTGCAAAAAGTGTTTATCGATCTGAAGCGGTATGAAGACCCCAAGCAGTTTGAGGATCTCAAGTGGTACAAAGGAACGAAGTGGCACAACTCATATTTCCTAGTCTTCATTTTGTCAAACCAGCAACCGGTATTTTGCTTAAACCAGTATTTTGTTTGAACTGGTAATACTCTATGATGAGTTACCAACCGACATTTTGTGATGAGTTACCATCCACTGATTGTTTTGTAGTGCCAACACTCTGGCGGTGTTTTTTGTGTCGTGTTATCAAATATGTCTAGATGCATTGAACCTAGGAAATTGTGTTGTAATCCTATTGAACAGAGATGAAATTAGATTCCTTTATAAGGATATCATGTCTAGGGTTTAAGGTGGTTGATGAATTTTTGTAAGTGTGATTATAGAAGAGAAGTTCAGGTCTATGAGAAAAAGGAGACTGTGAATGTGTTGAAGACTGAATATAAAAATAACTGACAACCTACCACCACCTTTAGTTACTCCATCGGTATATACTGATAACACATCGACTACAGAGAATGTGGACACAACACATGAGGACACTAACCTTGAGTCAAAATTTTTGTACACTATGAACATTGATACTCAAGAAGTAAACATTGTAGTGGATAAGGATAACATAGAGGTAAAGAAAGATATTTCTATAGAGCAACCGAAAGAACATATTGAGGTTGAAACACAAAAAGGGAAAGCAGAGCAAGCAGAGAATTTAGTGGAACCCTTGGACAATGGAATGGTTACTGGTAATACTGATGCAAGCATAGAGAAACCCATAGAGATAGTAACATAGATACTGGTAGTAGATAGTATAGAGAAACCAACTGAGAAACCGGCTGATTCACAGGTACACATTGAGGTAGTGCAACTGGCAATCACTGAGAAACCAAAACCATTGCTAGTAGAAATGCAAACACAAACTCATCCACCAGAGGTCGATACAAGAAAATTGGTTACTCCCACTAGAAGCACTGAGATTGTAAAGGTAGTTGGTCAGATATCTGGTACTTCATTGATCGAATTTAGACCTACTAATGTGACTGAAGTACTTTTGGACTCAATAAAGAAAATAATAGATTGTAATGCATTGGCCTATAAGGCGATTGATGACACAATACCCATTCTTAAGATGATTGCACCCAAATGCAATATAGATAATGTAAAGGATTCTTTAAGTCAGTTAGACACATTGTCTAAATATATTGCTGGTAATATACTGACAGTTGATCAAATAAATGAGGAAACATTAAAGGAGAAAATGGAAAAGGAAAAAGGAAAATTATTAGAGGAAACAATAAACAAGTGCATGGAACACATCGATACACTTTTACCGGCACTGAATACAACAATTTTGGAGTACAAGGAACTATATAGAGATACTTGCAAGACAAATCTGTTAACAGTGTACATTGATAAGGAAATAAGAAAAGTTCAAAAGGAGATAAATGATATAGCTGATAATATCATTGGTTCATCTAAACCTATATCAGTTATTGAACAAGAAATTGTTGGATTTGAGGAAAAATTGGAAAAGTTAGAGAAAGGGAAAGAAAGGATCAAGGCAAAAGCCAGAGAGCTTAAGCACAAACTCAGTCCTAAGTTAGACAACCTTATCTCTCTAAGGAAAGAAATCTTTGAAGTGTTAATTCAAGGTCAAAGGTCACCGGAGGAACATATGCATCATCTCACTGGTACAATCCAGAGAACTGAGGCAACTATGAAGAACATCAATAGATTTATACAAAGCTTAAACTTGGTATTAGCAGACGTATTCCAGGTTGTAACCAACCGGTTACAAAGTTCAAGTTGAAATATTGCACTCATTTGACAATTTTCGACAACCTTTGTCATTGATGTCAAAGGGGGAGTAGTGGATAGAGAAAAATGGCTATTCAGAGGAGATTATCTGCTCAGCGGGAGCACACATTTTTGGTAACTTTTTGGATAGATTTTTGGATTTTTCTCATGAGTGTTGCCATCAATGCCAAAGGGGGAGATTGTTGGCATTCTACACTCTAATGAGAAATGATGGCGTTGTCATTGATGGCAACCTACCGGCAACCTAGAGGAAGCCACCCAATATTCATCTAGTAAATCACTAGGAGACACCGGCACTAACAGACACTTCATCGACAGTGACAAGAATGTATACCGACACCCTAGCCAACAGGAACAAACTTTTGTTTATTGTATTTAATTATAAATATCTTTTTGTAAAGCCAACATGGCATACTATAATAGACTCATATATGTATGAGATCTTGTAAATCATTTACATAAGATGTATGGATGTAGAGAAGTGATGAGTGAATATTAAGGTAGATTTTGTATAAGGTTTATGGTTATAGCATGACCTTAAACCGGTATTGAACCTGGCATAGTAGATAATGAATTGTAGCAGTACATTATATTAGATTTTCATAATCCATTTGTAAGTCAGTGAGACTTCCATTTTGTAGATTGAGCAGTGAGCTCTAGGCAGTTGGCCTTCATGCATGGGCAGGCCCCTCTTGTAAGAAATATTTATTCATTGGCCAGTGAGTCAATATTGTGGGTCACAAATCCCACCGAGGTTTTTCCCACATCGGGTTTCCTCGTTAAACATCTTGTGTTATGGTGTGTTTTCTATGCTATCTTTACTGTTCATATTTACTGCATTAATTCTTGTTTACCGATACACTGTTTTGGAATGTAAAATACTTGATAAGGTTAAATTTTCTGTTAACCGGTTAGATACTGATTCACCCCCCCCTCTCACTATCTTTGGGACTATCATTAATCCTAACATTAGTATTAGCAGGTTTTATTGGTGGGTTTCTGTGTCCCAACCATAGGTCGAAGGGACTAGCCGTTGGATGGGGATTTGTGGTTGAGGACATGGTGATGTAGGGATGCATGTTTGCATGGGGGTCATGTATGTTGACCCATCTATACAGAGATCTTCACCAGGTTGTATATATGGGATATACTAGTTTATCAGCTGGGGTGACATTATTACAGGTGTGGGCCTAGGAGCATATTCCTGTGTCGAGACCACTTATAGACAGGGATAGGCCAATTGGTCAGGATTATGTTTATGGGTATACAGGTGTAGTTTTCTAGTGTAAGCTTGGAAACCTAGAGCATTGGTGGAGGGCATTGATGATATCAATACAGTCATATGGAGACCATATATAGATTGTGAGGTGTGGGCAGAGGATGGGCAAGAGATGCCCTATGTATATATTGAGCAATTCTTGCACAACCATGTTCAGTGGTAGTATGGTAGACAATAAGGGATGCCACTGGGAGCCTTTTTATATGCTTATCAATGATAGGATGTGTCGGAGTGGGGACCTACTCTAGATAGCGTAGCAATGATTGAGGAGTATATGTCGCTAGAAAGAGAGATCTGGGATTATGGGGCTAGGGTTGTAGATGTTAGGATGATAGAGAAGTTTTCATCCTACTTCATGGCACATGTAATGGCATGTATATTTGATCTGGTAGAGCTACTACCCGCTTTTGATGATGATGAGGATGAGAAGCCATAGAGGCAAGCAAGAGCCAGATAGAGAGATGAGGAGGGAGAGGAGGTAGGAGAGGGAGGTGGAGATGGTGGAGGAGGAGGTGGAGGTGGAGGGAGAGGGATAGTTCTTGTGCTTGGTGCTAGCGGGGTTGGTAGGGTAGGTGCAGTGCTGCTATGGTGGGTGGGATAGAGGATGATAGGCGACTTTCCCAAAGGAGGAGATTTGATGTTCTACCTCCATTGGCACCTCAGATAGGGACAAGTGTGGCTGGGACCATGACACAGGTATCCGTTGAGATTAGAGTGCCCACCCATTGACATGATTCATAGATTAAAGTTATATAGGTCTTGGTGCAGCATTTGCAAGCACAAGTGTTAGTGCAGTAGTGCCAGATTATGCAGGTCATCACAGAGCAGGATACAAAGGTAGAGCATTGTGGTTGGGGAGAGGCCCTTGCTGATAGATTAGAGAGAGTGACGATTAGTGCCCCAGTTCAGGATACATTGAGAGTGATACAATACTCGGCCAAGGAGGCTGAATATTATAGGTGTCTATACAAGGAGGTGGTCCCTCGAGATCACAAAGGCTATAGTAGCATCCAATTGATCTGGCCGTAATCGTATGAGGATGGAGAGTAGAGGTGTGGCGGTGCCTACTCAATGTGATCCACCTAGTAGAGATCCAAGAGCTAGGATATCTACTGTTAGACCGTCAACCTCAGGAGATGGTCATACCTAAGAGACCTGTCTTTGTTGTTTTTGATCATTTCATTGTATTTTGACAAACATGATATCCCTTGTATATTTCAACCATTTTTGAGATATATATATATATATGTCTATATATATATATATATATATATATATATGGCACTGATTTTCTCTGATCCACATGTGATGTGTAATTGATGATGATTTATTTATGATATGCATTATGTTTTGATATGATGATACTATGAGGATGGTTAGATGCTTACATAATAATGATGCTCTTGATTTTTTTGGATTTTGATTATAATGTGACTATATGATTCATGATGGAATGGGTGATAATGTGATGATGTATTTCATTGATTACTTTGATTTATGAGATGTATCTTGAAAATGAGATGTATGATAATGACAATGATGTGAGATGTATCTTGAAAATTAGATGTATGATAGTGATAATGATTAAGATGATATCTTGAAAATGAGATGTATGATAACAATAATGATGTGAGATGTATCTTGAAAATGAGATGTATGATTATGATAATGATATGAGATGTATCTTGAAAATGAGATGATAATGATTAAGATGATATGAAACTAAAATGCAATTGTATGCAACTAAATACAAGGTTTAAAATGATGTGCAACTTAATGCAAGATAAAATGATATGCAACTAAATGATCACTTTGATTATGTCATTGTCATTCTTGTTTTAGTCACTTGTTGTTCTCTTTTTGTCATCATTGAGCTTTTGATATGTTGAAAGTTAATACAAACATCATGGGATAATTGAACCATAATGACCTGAGTATAATTTACATGGATTTTGATATTGCAAGATGGCACAAGTGTCAAGGTATAATTGAACCAAGACGACCTGAGTGTTGCTTGCATAAAACAAACAAGAGTTAACCATTTGTATGTGAAAAGTGGAAAATGTCTTCAATGATATGTTTCCAATCATGTCTCGAGACAAATTTACACCGTATGAATAATCACCTCACTGACAGAAAACCAAAGAAAAATATTAGATTCCTTCGTCGCTTCTCTAGCTTAGTGCATCCTTGAGTAGCTCAGGAGATCTAATGATTTAGAAATTAAGATACAAAATAGTCAAAACTTCTTGCTAAAATGTAAACAAATCATAATTCAGAAAATCATCCATCATGTGTGAGTTAAAGTTGCAGTTGGATAATGGTCCTATTTTCTAGCTTGATGAGCAGTTTTGACATTGGGTCTCTAGTATGTTGTGATCCTCGTTTATTGTATGAATGAGAGGAATGTTTCCCCCAGTCATAGATATTTATCAATGTGGATATAGATTTTGATCAACAAGCAATGGTGGGATATGATATGGACAACTGTTTTTAGATAATCAAGGACAGTGACTACAATAAGTATGTCTAGGATAATGTTGCATGTACAAGTGTTTTGGTAATGGCTATTAGCTGAGACTAGATGGATCAAAGATATGAGTACTAATAAATAGAGGAGTCATTCTCTCACAAATGACACCTATTTCTAGGTTTTCACCATTTGTTTGTATTGCACCTTTTTTTATTTTTATTTTTTATTTTTTTCTTTTTGCTTGATCTGTGCATTGGATGACTCAAGTGTAGAACTTCTTCAGATGGATGTTGTTAGTTGGTTCGTCGAGCACCTCCCCTTTTGAAGTTGACAATTGATATGCTCCTGATCCATAGGTCAACATGATGACAAAGGGACCCAACCAGTTAGGCTCAAACTTCCCTTTCTTTTCTCGATCTTGCTAATTTCTAGGATTTTCCTTTAGTATGAGATCACCGACTTTGAAATCCCTTGGAATGACTTTGTGATTATAGCTTTTGCACATTCACTGCTAATATGCCTTGAGATGGTCATAGGCATATCATCATTTTTCATCAAGAAGCTATAGTTCATGCAACCTATTTACTTGATATTCCTCATCTGGTATAAGGCCCTTCAAAGATACTCAGAGAGATGGGATTTTGACCTCAAGAGGTAGAATCACTTCTGAACCATACACCAATGAATATGGCATAGCCCCCGTAGGTGTTTGGGTACTAGTCCTATATGCCCAAAGTGTTAGATTGAGTTGTACATGCCAATCCTTGCCTGCATTGTTTACTGTTTTCTTGAGCATTTTTAGGATTGTTTTATTTGATGCCTCCGCTTGACCATTACTCTGTGGGTAGTATGGTGTGGAGAAGTGATGTTGAATTTTGATTCATTCACATAGCTCTCTCACATCTTGATTCTTGAAAGGACGCCTATTATCTATGATGATGGAACTGGGAATGTCATATCTGCAAATGAGATAGTTGAGAATGAATGATGAGATATGTTTTCTAGTTACAGTGGTCATCAGGACTACTTCAATCCATTTGGTGAAATACTCTGTTGTGGTGATAATGAACTTATGCCCATTTGAAGAAGAAGGATGAATTTTCCCTACCAAATTAAGTCCCCATTGACAGAAAGGCCAAGATGTGGTGAACGGCTGCAACTCCTATGTTGGTACATGGATAAGGTTATCATGAATTTGACATTTAGGACATTTATTAACAAATTGATAGGACTCTCTCTCCATTGTTGGCTAATAATATCCCATTCTCAAAAGTTTCTTGGTGAGAATAGGGCCACTTGAATGCATACCACAGATACCCTCATGAAGCTCATGTAAGGCAGAGTCAGATTCATTACGATCAAGGCATCGAAGAAGAGTACCATCTAGACCTCTGTGGTAAAGTGTGTCAGTGGTTAAGGTATAGCGGGTGGCTCGCTGGATGAAGCTACATTTTTTTTTGTGAGATAGGTTGGGTGGGAGAGTATTGTTTTTGAGATAATCATAGATTGTCCCATATAGAGGTGAATCTGAATTGGTTAGGACATAGACGACTTGGGATGCGGAATTGTCATAGGTTGGGGAAAACAATTTCTCTACCAAGAACTCATAACGACTCTGTTTATCTAGAATTTGCAGCAACGAAGTGACGGTGGCCATTGAATCATTTGCTTTATTGTCCAATCTTGGGATTTAATCAAAGGTGATGTGCACAAAGAACTATTTGAAAGCATCCACCATTCTCTTATAAGGCATGATCTTATCATCCTTTGTCTAAAAGTCATCATTGATCTTATTGATAACTAATTGAGAATCCCCATAGACTCTCAATTCTATGATTCTCCATTCCAAAGCCATTTTGATTTCTGTTAACAAGGCTTCATATTCAGCAATGTTGTTGGTGCATGGAAACATCAGTCTATAAGATCAGAATTGTGTTCCCTTCTGGAGTAACGAAAAGGATGTCGGCACCATGTTGTGCATAGTATCTATCAAAGTACAGGGTCCATTGCTAGGGTGTGATAGGGAGTACATCCACATCTATAAATTCCACCTATAGTGTTGCTAGTCTGGTAGTGGTGCTTATTTCAATTGATCTATAATTACCTATCCTTTGATAGCACGATGTTCTATGTACTAGATATCAAACTCACTTAGAATCATGACCTACTTAACTAATCATCTTGTCAGAGCTTCCTTGCTGAGTAAATACTTGAGAGGATCAATTTTTGCTACCATCTTCATTGTATGGTGTAGCATATAGTGGCATAACATTTGAGAGGTGAACACCACTACTAAGCAAGCCTTCTCAATGAATGTATAATTTAGCTCATATCTATTCAAAGTCCTATTGATGTAATAAATATCATGTTCTTTGCTTGTTGGATCTTCTTGTGCTAGCAGTGCCCCCAATGATACTTTTGTTGTTGATATATAGAGAATGAGTGGCTTGTCTTCTAGCGGTGGTACCAAAACTGATGGATTTATCAAATATTATTTGAGCTGGTGAAATGATTCTACACACTTGTCTTCCCATCTGAAAGGTATATTATTATGAAGTAGATGATTGAATGGTAGACATTTATTTACTAGTTGAGTGATGAATCACCTGATGGATTGCAGTCATCCCTACAGAGATCTGAATTGGCTAATGTTCTTGGGAGGTTGCATTTCCATGATAGCTTGTACCTTTGTTGGATCTACTTCAATGCCCTTTTCTGACACAATGTAGCCTAATAGTTTGCCTGATGTGACCCCAAAGACACACTTCTTAGGGTTTAGTCTGACCTTGAATTACTCCAATCTTTGAAATATTTTATCTAGTATGCCTAGATGTTCTTCTTGGGTGAATGATTTAGCCAACAAATTATCCACATAGTCCTCCATGAAGATATGCATCATATCATGGAAGATTGTTTTCATGGATCTTTGATAAGTTTCTCCAGCATTTATCAAGCCAAAAAGCATGACGTTCCAACAATACGTTCTCTATGGTGGTGCATGAGCACCTAGAAGACCAAAGAACTCAATCAAGCCATTAAAGACCTTTGAAGGTCATGTGAATGAAAAAACAATCAACTATGATGTATTGAGGCCCATTATGGCCTTTAATGATGAAAAATGTAATAAGTTTGTAAATTGTCCTAAAGGTCCTAGTAAGGACCTTAGGACCAACATAAAGATGTAAGAGGATTTTGTGGCTTAGAGAGTCTAGAAAGGTTTAGGAAATTTTAATAAGTCATTCCATGACCTTAAGTGTCAGTGATTTAGGAATTTTACCAAATAATGTCATGGTTGCATACTTGACAAATTTGAATATTTGAAAGGCAACAACTAGATAGTTTTGGTGGGAATTAGTCTTATTGTGTTTTAAACTTTAACAAATCCTCCTAATCAATAAATGGTGGTTGAAGAAGTTAAGAGGAGCCTATATGTGTCACAAATATGGCATTGTATGGAGAAGTAGAAATCTGGGTGTACAGACTGAGACAACAACTTTGCAATAAAGACCTAATTCTTTTATTTTATTGTTATTTTTTGCATGATCAATTTAGCATACTGATAGGTTATTACTTTCTAATGATTTGAGATTTTTTTAACCTTTCATTTATCAGTTGGATACATTGAATTTTCAGTTATTTCCCAGTTTTTCAATTCTTGGTTGACTGCCATAACATTTTGACTGGTTTTAGATCAAAAATGGTGATTTTCTAACATGGAGTAGGCATTCCATGATTGAATTGGGCCTGTGAATCATGGGATGTATTAATTTAACATGTAACATTATGTTCTAACCTAATAATGTGTAGATAAGGTTGAAAGAAGGGTGATCACCATTGAAAAGTAGTGAAAATGCATTGAAATTGCTTGCTAAGGAGTAGTAGTAGCAAATACGACTTAAGGAGGGGTATATTTTATGACTTGAAGTGTTAAGGTATGTCAAAGACAAAGTGAATCCATCATCAGTTGGGTGGAATAGTGTTTGGAAGAGGGATATGTGTGAAACCCTACTTTTAAGGGTTTGAGGAAGGCTAAATTAGGGATCTTGTACCTAGGGAGGTGAAACTTTGAAACCAATTGCATATTCCTTGGTTTTGCACCATATGTGATGACTATTGAAATTTTGGGAGTTAGGGTGATAAGGAATTGCATACCTCCTTTGTAAATTTACCATTTTGGGGGTCTCAAAATAGTGCACAGTTGCGGGACAACATATACTTTCCAAAAGAACCTCTTGAAATTTTTTGATATGTCAAAGTAGAGACAAAAGGGTGTCATAATATATGATTTATTTTTTTATTTATTTGGAAAGTATGGGAGAACAAAATTGATTTCCTTCGCTGGAGGGCTAATTGGATAAATAGGCCTAGAAGACTAAAAAGAGGGTTTTGCACATAGACAAGCTCTTGGAACCACAAAACTAGTTGGAACACCTTATTTGGGGGTTGTATAAACATTACATACCTTTGGAATCATTTTGAGAAGTGTTGATTGGCATTTGACCTATCTAAGCCATATGGGTGCTAGCAAGCCTAGGGGTTTGAACCTTGTATTTCCCTTATAAATATTAGAGGCTCATTTAAAATCATTTATCACACCCTTCCTCTGCATCAGGTGGTATTAGAGCTTTAGCTAGTATATATTTAAGGAGTAAAACCAACAAACTAGAACATGGCACCTAAAAACCAAATGGTAAGTGAGATTAAAGAGTTGAAAGTAGCCCTAGAACAGAAGGAAAGAGAGAATAGAGAGTTAGAGGAAACCAATGAAAGGGAATAAAGACAAATTAGGAGGGAGAGACATCAATTGTTAGGAAGGATAGAAGCCTTAGAGAAAGAAAGAAGAGACCCTAGAGGAGACGAGAATCATGAAGAAAACAATGAAGGAGAAGAGAAAGCACATGGGAGACATAGGGATGAAGAAGACCCTAAGGAGAGGAGATTCATAAGGTTGATTAAGGAAGTACAAGGTACTAGTACAAAGACACAAGTTGATTTACCAATCTACAAAGGCAAGATGGAGAGTGAAGAAGTGCTTGGTTGGATAGAGGCACTTGAGAACTATTTTGATCTAGAGGATGTAGATGGAGACAAGAAGGTGAAAATAGCAAAAGAAAGGCTAAGGGGAACAACCCTTACATGGTGGAAAAGTATTCAAAATGAGAGAGAGGATAGGGGATTGAATAAAATCTTAGATTGGGAGAGGATTAAGACTATGATGAGGAGTCAATTTTTGTAATCAGACTTGGCAATCCAGATAAAGATGAGGAGGAACGACTTGAGACAAAGGGACTTAGTAGTAATATCCTATATTGAAAAATTTCACACTCTGAGCATTAGGGGATGAGAAAAAGAGGAAGATGAGAAGGTGGCTAGATACATCAATGGCCTCAAGTACAATATTTAGGATGAGATAGGATTGAATATGCCAAGAATCCTTGGAGAATGTTTTTAGTTAGCAGTAAGAGAAGAAGAGAAGTTGAAAAGGAAGAATGAAAGACAAGGAAAAAATAGAGGAGGTGGATCCATGAGAGGAAGAGGAGGAAGAACAAATCAGACTTGGGAAGAAAAGGATAAAGACAAGGTGACTACTTTAGAACCAAGAGGAGGATACAACCATAGAGGTGGAAGATTTGGAGTAGGAAGAGGAAGTGGAACCTTTCAAGGAAATTGTTTTACTTGTAATGAGGTAGGTCATCAATCCTTTAGGTGTCCTAAGTGGATTGAATCAGATAAAGGAAAAGAGAGAAGAGTGGGTTTGACACAAGAAGAAGAGAAGAAGGAAGATGGTGGACTAGTACTAGCATATCCAGAGACAGAGGGAGAATTCCTTATGGTGACCTAAGGTGAGCAAGTACAAGAACCAAAGGTGAATATTTTTAGAACATATTGTTTGAGAAAGGGTAAATTATGTCAATTGATTATAGATTTTGGTTCACATAACAATTTGGTTTCAATTGATATGGTGAGTAAGTTGGGATTGACAATAGTAGATCATCCTAACCCTTACAAGGCCACTTGGGCTGATCAAGTGTTGAATGTGGAGGCTAGTCAAAGAGCTCTTGTTAATTTTTAAATAGGTCCCTATCATGATCAGGTAATGTGTGATATCATACCTATGAGTTGTGGACATATAATTTTGGGTAGACCATGGCAATGGGTAAGAAGAACTCTTCATGATGGTTACTCAAATGCCTACATTGTGCATAAGGGCGGACAAAGATATAAGTTACAACCTCTGGATTACAGGAGTAATGAAAAGAGAGTGATGTGTTTTGGAAGCAACATTCCATTGAATGTGCAGGGTAGAGATGAGTTTGATACTAGTTGGGGGCAGCAAACCCAAGGCAACAAAACTCTGGTTATGACAGAGCAGCAGACCAGTCCTCAAAGAGTAGTCGATTGGGACTTGAAACATGTTCAAATAGGCATTGTCAAGTGTCTAATAGAAGGTCAGATGAAGGGAGAACAGGTTTAGGTGGTGCAACAAACAACAAACCAAAATAGAGTAGAAAAGTCAGATGGGATAGCAAGGCAACAATCTGATCCTAAAACAAGACCTAATCAATTTTGTTTTCACTCTAATATTTTTGGCAAAGTGAGTTGAGGTTATGGAAGGAAAAGATCACATTGGGAGACCAACCAATAAGAAGGCATTGGCCAGTTGATGGAGGCAAACTCAAGTCAAACTCTTGGGACAAGAGTTTCTTCATTTTGGGGAAGCATGGTGCAAGAGCACCTAGAAGAACAAAGAACTTAGTGAAGCCATTAAAGACCTTTGAAGGTCATGTGAATGAAAAAACAATCAACTATGATGTATTAAGGCCCATTATGGCCTTTAATGATGAAAAATGTAATAAGTTTGTAAATTGTCCTAAAGGTCCTAGTAAGGACCTTAGGACAAACATACAGATGTAAGAGGCGGTTGTGGTTTAGAGAGACTAGAAAGGTTTAGGAAAGTTTAATAAGTCATTCCATGACCTTAAGTGTCAGTAGTTTATGAATTTTACCAAATAATGTCATGGTTGCATACTCGACAAATTTAAATATTTGAAAGGCAACGACTAGGTAGTTTTGGTGGGAATTAGTCTTATTGTGTTTTAAAATTTTAAAAAATCCTCATAACCAATCAATGGTGGTTGAAGAAATTAAGGGGAGCCTATATGTGTCTGGAATATGGCATTGTATGGAGAAGTAGAGATCTGGGTGTACAGACTGAAACCACAACTTTGCAATAAAGACCAAATTCTTCTATTTTATTGTTATTTTTTGTATGATCAATATAGCATACTGATAGGTTATTACTTTCTAATGATTTGAGAGTTTTTTTAACCTTCCATTTATTAGTTGGATGCATTGAAGTTTCAGTTCTTTCCCAGCTTTTCAATTCTTGGCTGACTGCCATAACATTTTGACTGGTTTTAGATCAAAAATAGTGATTTTCTAACATGGAGTAGGCATTCCATGATTGAATTAGGCCTGTGAGTCATGAGATGTATTAGTTTAACATTTAACATTATGTTCTAGCCCAATAACGTGCAGATAAGGTTGAAAGAAGGGTGATCACCGTGGAAAAGTAGTGAAAATGCATTGAAATTGCTTGCTAAGGAGTAGCAGCAAAAAATCTGACTTAAGGAGGGGTATATTTTATGACTTGAAGTGTTAAGGTATGTCCAAGACAAAGTGAATCCATCATCAGTTGGGTGGAATAGTGTTTGGAAGAGGGATATGTGTGAAACCCTACTTTTCAGGGTTTGAGGAAGGCTAAATTAGGGATCTTGTACCTAGGGAGGTCAAACCTTGAAACCAATTGCATATTCCATGGTTTTGCACCATATGTGATGAATTTTAATGTTTGGGAGTTAGGGAGATAAGGAATCACATGCCTCCTTTGTAAATTTACCATTTTTGGGGTCTTAAAATAGTGCACAGTTGCAGTACAACATAAACTTTCCAAAAGAACCTCCTACAAGTTTTTGATATGCCAAAGTAGAGCCAAAAGGGTGTCGGAATATATGATTTTATTTTTTATTTATTTGGAAATTTTGAAACAACAAAATTGATTTCCTTTGTTGGAGGGCTAATTGGATAAATAGGCCTAGAAGACTAAAAAGAGGGTTTTGCACATAGACAAGCTCTTGGAACCACAAAAATAGTTGGAACACCTTATTTGGGGGTTTTATAAACATTCCATACCTTTGGAATTATTTTGAGAAATGTTGATTTGCATTTGACCTATCTAATCCATTTGGGTGCTAGTAGGCCTAGGGGTTTGAACCTTGTATTTCCCTTATAAATATTAGAGGCTCATTTTAACTCATTTATCACACCCTTCCTCTGCATCACATGGATAGGTGAATGTATTTTTGTCTTGATCCTCTAGGGCTATCCTAATATGATTATAGCCAGAGAAACTGTCTGTTAATGATAACATTGTGTGGCCTGCTCGTAGATCTATAATTATGTCAATGCTTGGCAAAGGAAAGTCATCCTTCAGACATGCCTTGTTGACGTCTCTAAAATATGTGCATATTTTGATGCTTCTGTCAGGTTTTTAAATTAGTAAAATGTTTGATATCCATTCATCATAGTCTATGGGTTGAATGAATCCGTCTAATAACTTCTTTAGTTCTCCTTTGACCAATAATGCTACATGCAGATTCATCTTTCTTAATTTTTGCTTGACCGAATTAGCTCCTAGAGTGATGGATAAGTGATGCATGATCAGGTTTTGAATCTATTCCAGGCATGTCAGCATAAGACCAAACAAAATTCATTTTCTTTTCCTTGAAGAATTTGATAAAATTTGGTTGTTCCTCTTCTGTGAGTGATTATGCCAGATGTATGGTCTTGACTGTTGCTTCAATACCGATGTTTATTGATTGATTTGGCTCAATCAATATTGGTGACCTTTCTTAATAATGTTTAGGTAGAGTGTCAAGTCTCCCATCTTCAAGTGCCTTATAAAGGTTTTCACCCTCAAATGCATCCTTTATTTTTACTTTTTGTGATCTAATATTGCCATTGACTGATTTTCACCATTAGATTTGTTGTTTATTTTATTTTTGCAATTGAGAGACTTGGCACTCCCCTGATTGCAAATATCATTATTTTATTCACTGGTAGAGCACATTTCTGGGTTGACTAAACATAGGTATTGGACAATGGATTCATCATTTGGAGTATTGGTATATCATGATGCTCGGGGTCTTCCCAGTCTATGAGATCAGGATATATGAGTAGTAAAGAGTCATTTGGTGGGTTAAGATTAGTCATGGTAAGTGTCATGATAGTCATCATTATATTTATTTGGGATACTAGTTAGGTCTATGATATTGTCAATGTCTTCGATGGTATTATCTTTGATGTTCTCTTGTTCCTATTGTCGATGCTCATTCTCACTAGCCTTGTATATATGTCGTGGTCCAAATTCAAGCGAGCTAGATTCTGAGCCTTGTCCCTCCTAAGAAAGGGATGTGTATGAGTGGATGGTATCTACCTCAATGTCCTTAGTAGCATCAGAACAACAACTCCACTCATATTCATTAGAATTGGTTTAAGAATTACTGTCCCAAGTTATCTCACTGCTTCTGATAGGTATGTTGTATGGTGAGAAAAGATCATTGACAATTGACACCGGTTTTGTACCTTTTCAGATTCAGAATCGGTTCTTGCTTGTACTCTTTACATTTGTTCATACATTGTTTCTCTTTGGTGAGTAGTAATTTCTTTGGGTGGTAGCTCCACATTGGTTTGATCGAGTTCTTGGAGATGATACACTTTCTTATAAGTGTTGGCATATGGACACTCCAATGAGACATTGTATGTGATTGAAGGTTTTTTCATTGATGGAAACCTTGAAAACCTATGGCACCAGCAAGACATCATACCGACAAGTATTACATAGGCAAGATAGTGCACCGGCATCAACAAGGACACCGGCACTGGCATATAAGAAAAGATGTATACCGGCACAGAGGTTGACAGGATTTTTGTTATGTAATATTTTGTTTATTATTGTAAGCTGACTTGGCAAATTGTAAAATGACTCTTATATATAAAGGAGATCATTATAGACATTAATATAAGTGATGTAAGAAGCATAAAGGAAAATATTAGGCAGATCTAATGTGCGAATTATAAGTCAAGGGTATATGTAAAGAATAGAGAAAGAATCGGTACTGAATCTAGCATTGAAGATGCTATTATAAAGAAGTACAAGTCATTGGATTAATATAATCCTTATTGTAAGTCAGTGTGACTTCCCATTGAGTAGTGAGCTCTAGGCAGTTGGCCTTCCTGCATGTGTAGGCCCCTATTGTAAGTAATATTCTCTTATTGGCCAGTGAGTGAATATTGTGGGTCACAAATCCCACCGAGGTTTTTCCCACACTAGGTTTCCTTGTTAAACATCTTGTGTTATGGTGTACTTTTCATGTGGATATTCTTGATTCTATTTATTGCATTATTTCTTGCATCCGGTACACTGTCATATTATGTTCTGCATGTTTCAACTTAAGAAATTCTTATTACCGATTAGATACGGATTCACCCCCCCTCTTAGTATCTATGGGAACCCTAACAATTGGTATCAGAGCTTGGTCCTCTACTTTCAAAAGTCTAATAGCTTGAGGAAGATCTTGACATCAGTAAAGATGGAAAATCTGATGAAGCAACTTGAAGGAGCTCTTATAGACTATGATGCAGAGAAATTGAAAAATATCAAAATAGAAGATGATTTGAGAGTTGCTCAGGATATCATTCAAGCACTTCAAGAAAATTTTACTATTGCAAGAAATAAGAGAAGAGAACTTTGTGAAAAATTGCAAAATGAGAATGATGAAAAGAAATCACTCAATGACATGATAAGCAAGTTGAAACAAGAGATCATGACAACAAAAAATGAAATGCAGGATATGACTATGAGATTTTGCAAAGAGATTGAGGACATGAAGAATTGACTAGAAGACTAAGTGATGCAGCAAATGAGAACACAAGACTTAGCTATGAAAATGACATGTTGAAGATAGATCTGATGCATACTCAAAATGACTCAAATGAACTAATGAGACAAAAAGAAATCTTGGAAAGAGAACTGGAAACTGCAAATCAACACAAAGAAAAATTTAAGAAAAGCTTAGAGGAACTTGGTACCTTGCTGAAGAATCAAAAATGTAAAGGTGACACTTCTAGAATTGGCTTTGAAGTTGGTGAAAGCTCCAGTACTGCAAATACTCAGGATCACAGCAAACCGGTAAGACAACCTAATGCTTATAAATTCAATGGAAGATGCTTTAACTGTAATAAGTATGGTCATAGAGCAAATGAATGTAGATCTAGGAATTATTAGAATATCAATACACCCACTGGTCAATGTTCAAAATGCAACAAAGTTGGTCATAACTCTTAAAACTACAGAATGAATGTGAGATGTTATGTTTGTGGAAGATTTGGACACTTATCAAATCAATACAAAACACAAACCGACATAGCTTATGGGAAAGCTATTCAGAAGAATAATGTAACATGTTATGCATGTAACAAAATTGGGCATATTGCTAAATTTTGTAGAAATAAAGGAACATCGGTAGACAACAAAAGTGCTAGCTTGAAAGGTAAAGAAAAGGTTGAAGAGGTTAAGCAAGAATTCTCAAAGCAATGGATTAGAAAAGCTAATCTAAATATTGGGAATACTTCTCCACCGGTAGAACCAACAAATGCTTCACCGGTAGAACAGAGTGATGCTTCACTAGTAGGACAGAGCAGTACTCCACCGACAGGAAGTTCTTCATCTAATTGAAGAAAATTTCCTTGAGGGTTTGGCAATCAAATGACACATATGCTAATTATTCCCTTGGTTAGAGATAAGAAGTTGAAAATTACTTATTACCGGTAGACAATGTTAAGTGAATACTTAACCGGCATGCAATTAATGTGGTAGATGGCGAAAAGACATTATAAAAATAAGGTTTTGGCTCTATTTCATTTCAGCATGATTTCAAATTTTTAGAGAGCGCAGAGATTTTGAGCTAAGGCATTTCGAGCAAGAAGCAAGCACACTCCAAGCAATCATCCATCCAAGGCAGTAAAAGGTATTTAATCATGGCATCCACCTCTGCAATTGAATACATAGAAAACCCTACTATTGTTGAAGTACTCAAAAGACCTAGGCCCGTATTTCAGTTAGTCCCTGAGATAGCAAAGAAGGATGATACCTTAGGTGCATTTTCTCAAATCCCTAAAGGGGTTGTATATGTTGAAGACCCTAGAATGTGCATCCACTGCAATATTGAAGAGTTAAGAGATGAGGAAATCAAAACCATGTATAAAATTGTAATATGTGATGATACCGGCAATGTTAAAGATGAACACAAGGTTATTGAAACCCTAGGATTCATAGAAATCCTTAGCATTCCTGAATTTCCTAAGGATGTGATTAGGATAGTGTTAAGCAAAGTTCATGGAGAACTTTTCTGTCTAGATGCAATCCATAAGATCACCAAGGAAGCTGTGAAAGTTGTCACAGGGTTACCGACCACTAGTAAGAGACTAGATAAAACCAAGAAGGTTCCAAATGACGTAGTTACAAAACTAACTGGTGCAACATTCGATAAGAGATCTCTAAGGTTTAATGATGTAAAAGATATCAATGTGAGATTCATAAGTATGATATTAGGTTACAAAGCCACTCATGCCAACAAACTTGACTTAGTTTCAAGTTTATGCATTAAGAGTGCTTATGATATGGTAACAGACAATGCAAATATTGACATCTGTGGATGGTTAAAGGATGAATTAATAGACAACCTTGGAAAGATAAAGAAGGACAAGAAAGGAACTTTCAGATTTGGAAATTTGTTAGTATGTCTAATGCTACACATAACAAAATAGGTTCCTGATATAGGTTATAAAGAACTTGGATATGACATACCAGTAGGAAAACAATTAACTGAACTATTCAATACCATGGGTGAGAACAAGGAGAACAATATTCATGACTTTTTCCAAGCATTGAAAACCAAAATGAAGAAAAGAATAAGGTTATCTCAGAAAATAGTAGACAAATACAAAGATGATATATGCTTTGTTATTAAGAAAGATGAAATCTAGATTGAAGCGGTCATCCCAAGGACAATTTGGGTAACTGAGATGGGCTATGAGACAGATGATCACATAGTTGAAAGTTATGCTAAAACACTTCTGGAAGCCCCTAATGAACCCAAGGAAGAAGTATTTGGTAGTGCTGAGACTATAGAAAGCCAAATACAATCAAAGAAAAGAGTAAATAAGGTTGAGGCATTTGTAAGGAAAGGATCCAAGAAAGCAAAGGACATTAAGGAAGATGTACTAAAGAAAACTGACATAACAGAAGATGAGTTGGAAACTCCACAACCTGAAGCTCATCTATCACTGGTAGGTACTTCTTTGGAAGGTGACATGCCAACAACTTTTAAAAGAGTTGTTAGAAAAAGAGATCCCTCACCGGAAACCACTCCTTCACCTAGAAGGACAAGGCAAAAGCAACAAGCAGTGAGATCTCTAGTTAGAAAGGTCACACCCAAGAAGAAGCCAACACCAAAGAAAAAGAAAAGGACAAACAGTGACCTGGAACCTCTAGATATATTGTTAAATGAAATCACAGAGGAAGGAAAACTGAAAAACATAGGAAAAATTTATGACACTCTATCTGCTAATGAGAAAGAGCAAGTTGAGGAAAGTGTGATACTGCATATGGACATGTACAAGAAATTTTTGATGGAAGTAGCAAATGAAATTCCTAATGATTTGTACAAAAGACAAGCAATGATATAATTAGATAAGAAAATAAAAATAGAGAAACTACTTGTTGTATATCCAGTAAACTCTCCCAAGGAAATTGATGATTTGATTGCTCAGGCAAACCGGTCAGTATTCTCTACTGCACACCAGCATATTTCACTGATGGCAGGAAGAGTTAATGAAGTAATAGAGGAAACAGAAGATGGTTGGGATATATTCCTGGTTGACAAGGAAAAACAAGAAGAATACAGGAAACCTAAGCCTATAAAGGTATATCAGAAGGATAGGGACAAGGGGAAAGGCAAAGTTGGTGGACCACCAAGCATAAAAGTTAAAGACAACCTACCCCCACTTGTGAAAATTACAACTACTAAAGATCAACCGATGGCAGAAAGTATGGATGTAGAGGATAGCAATCCTAATTATGAAGTCCTATATACTGCAAATGTTGATACCCAAAAGATCAACAAAATAGTTGATAAAGATACAACTGACAAGTCAGATATGGCTAAAGAGCCTCCGATAGCAGGGGAAATAGAGAAACCGGCAGAGGACATAGAGAAAAAGGTAGAGACTGAGGCATAGACAGAGACAACACAACATACAGAGAAACCAACAGAGCTAAAGGGTCTGGAACAGGTTCATAAGGAAACAGTGCCACCAATAAGTAGTGAAGTGGGAAAACCAGTGCTAAAAGAAATGCAAACACAAACTGACCTGCCAGAGGTCAATACAAGCATGGTTACTTCCACCGGTACTCAAATTATTGGATCTTCATCAACATTTAAGTCAACAAATGTAACTGAGGTACTACTTGACTCCATTAAGAAAATAACTGACTGCGGTTCACAGGCTTATAAAGCAATAGATGATTCTATACCAATTTTGAAGGTAATAGCTCCAAACTATAACATAGATAATAAATATTCTTTAGGATAATTGGATACATTGTGTAAATATATTTCTGAAAACATTGAGAAAATAAAGGAAGAATCAGCATTTTAAGGAAGAATTACTCAAACTGGAAAGAGAGAAAGAGAGAATAATAAACAAGGCAAAGCATTTGAGATCTAAACTGAGTCCAAGATTGGACTATTTAGCATCTCTGTAGAAGGAAATCTCAGAGGCATTAACACAAGGAAGCAAAACACCGACAGAGCATTTGCAGCATCTCACTGGTACAGTAAAAAGTACTGAGACAACAATAAAAGATAGTAAGAAATTTATGGATAGTTTAAACTTAATTTTGGGAGATCTTTTTCAGATAATAACTACCCAGCTACAGGGTTGAGGATATGGATAGATGAAACTACAAACTCTACTGATATCTTGACAACCTTTGTCATTGATGCCAAAGGGGGAGTAGTGGGATGAGAAAGTTCAAAACACAGGAATCATATGCTCAAGGGGAGCTCTCACATTTTTGGTAAACATTTTTGGACTACACATTTTTGGATACTTTTTTTGAAATTTCTCATGAGTATTGCCATCAATGCAAAACGGGGAGATTGTTGGCATATGGACACTCCAATGAGACATTGTATGTGATTGAAGGTTTTGTCATTGATGGCAACCTTACAAACCTATGTCACCAGCAAGACATCATATCGGCAAGTATTACACAGGCAAGTATTACACAGGCAAGATAGTGCACCGGCATCAACAAGGACACCGGTACCAGCACAAAAGGAAAGATGTATACCGGCACAGAGGCCGACAAGATTTTGGTTATATAATATTTTGTTTATTATTGTAAGCTGACTTGGAAAATTGTAAAATGACTCTTATATATAAAGAAGATCATTATATACATTTATATAAGTGATGTAAGAAGCATAATGGAAAATATTAGGCAGACCTAATATGCGAATTATAGGTCAAGGGTATATGTAAAGAATAGAGCAAGAACCGGTACTGAATCTAGCATTGAAGATGCTATTATAAAGTAGTACAAGTCATTGGATTAATATAATCCTTATTGTAAGTCAGTGTGACTTCCCATTGAGCAGTGAGCTCTAGGCAGTTGGCCTTCCTGCATGTGCAGGCCCCTATTGTAAGTAATATTCTCTTATTGGCCAATGAGTGAATATTGTGGGTCACAAATCCCACCAAGGTTTTTCCCACACCAAGTTTCCTCGTTAAACATCTTGTGTTATGGTGTACTTTTCATGTGGATATTCTTGATTCTGTTTATTGCATTATTTCTTGCATACCGGTACACTGTCATATTATGTTCTGCATGTTTCAACTTAAGAAATTCTTATTACCGTTAGATAATGATTCACCCCCCCTCTCAGTATCTGTGGGAACCCTAACAATAAGAAGCTTCCTCCCTTTGAATGGCCAAATTTTCTTGTCGTTTCTCATTTTCCTGATGTTTGTGCTCTTTTCTTATTGTTTCTACTGCTTGGTGTAGTGATTCATGCCATGAGTCTTCATTATATTTTTTCTTTGCTCTACACTTAGGTTTTTCATGGTTATTTTGTTTCTACATAGGTAGCACATGTTGTCCATACCCAAGTCCTATTTTATCTCTTGCAAATTCTAAAGGAGGTTGTAAGGGTTCTATAATGCCTTCTTGGTGCTTGTCAATAGGTCCTTTTCCATTGTATCCCATTAGTTGCATGATCTGGAACCCATTTCCATACTATTTTATTGGTACAACTACTTCTATGGTAGCAACTCTCACTTCTTCTTCATCCTTATATATCCAACTAAGGATTTCTTTCTCTTCTGATTCATCGGCCAGTGTGCCCAGCTGGATAAATTTACCATCAAACTTGGTGATGGGTTGTGTTTCCTGATGTCATGATGTGGAAGGTTGTCCATAAGATTTTGGTGACGTTGGTAATTTTGATAGACATAGGGGTTCAAAAGAGTATTCCCCCATGCCTTGGTCCTTGATTTTCATCTTTTGCTTAAAGTCTATGGATAAAGACTTGAGTTCTTCTTGATGATGATTGAATGCTGAGGAAGCTTGGGCCTCCCTGTTGTGTGGAACCAAGCTATCCTGAATAGCCCCCATAGCATTGCAATACTAAAAAGGGTTATTATCTATAGATATGGAAATTTCCTATCCATTGTAAGGGAACTTGATACATTGATGGTATGTGGAAGGCACCGCTTGCATTTCATGGATCCATGGACGACCCAATAGTATATTGTATGTCAAGTCTATGTCCAAGACTTGGCACATGGTGTCTTTTTGTAAAAGACCTACCTGAATAGGTATTATTACCATTCCTTTGAATGAAATCTCTTCATCATCATAGGCTTTGATGGTGATCTTCTTTTTCGAATCAATAGACTTCTCAAAGAAGCCCAATGCATAGATAAGCTTTAAAGTATAGATATTGAGACTACCTCCTCCATCTATTAACACTCTTTTTACTCAATGTTTATAGACTAAGAATTTGATATGGAGTGGGGTGTTATACAGATGATTCAAGGAGACATCATCATGCTTGGAAAAAGATATGTTATGTGGCCCCGTCATATGAGCCACCATGGCTTGGAATCGATCAATGTCCAGATCATTGGGAACATTTGTTTTGATAAGTGCTTGTTCCAAGATATCTTTGTGTTTTGGCAAGAGTTTGAGTAACTCAAGTATGGATATCTAAGCAAGAGTTCTCCGTAGTTGATCAACTAAGTTATATTAAGTCTTGGGGAGAGTTGTTGATTTTGATGTGTTCCCTTTGAAGACATATTTTTGCACTCTGGTTGTCACATTTATCGACGTGTGTTCTTGTTTGTCCTTGATTTTTATGACATTTATTTGATTGTCATATGTTGATATGTGATTGATGGTGTTCTTGTATAGGTGATTAATACGAGCTCCTTTGGTATTGTTTGATGTTGAAGCTCCTCCCTTGTTGTAATTTGGAAGAGCATTTTTGAAGGCTTCATGGTCACCATTTATTTTGTGACCATCAACTATTAAATCACCCCTATTGATCATGTCCTGAACTATGTTGTTTAGCCTCATGCAATCATTTGTGTTATGTTCTTTGTTTCGATGAAAATCACAACAATGTGAGTCATTCCACCAAGGTGGTTTCACCTAGGGTTCAAAGTTGCTTGTGGCTAGCAATGTGATGATCTTATTTGCCAAGAGTTCCTGAAACTTTGATTCTAAGGTTTGTCCTAATGGCGTATAGGTGCATTGATATGGAGAATTATTGGTGTTGCCTCTCTGGTTTGTGTTGCTCCCTTGGTTAATTTTGTTGCCTTGGTTAGTGTTGCTGCCTTGGTTAGTGTGGTTGCCTTGATGATTTTTGTTAGCATTTGATGTTGAAGTTCATTGATTGGGATTTCACTAATAAGTGTTAGTGCCTTGATTAACACTTTTTTGATCATTATTGGATGGTAGGTTGCTTGATAAAGCCAACACTAGTTGTTTAGACTTCACATTGTTGGCATCGATTACCCCATCATTAACAATGTTTTTGTTCCTTGTCCAAAGTGTTGTTATTGTTTTGATTATTAAAGGTGTTAGTATTTGATGAATTAACACTTTCTTTTAAGAACTTCAATGTTCCTTTCTTGATGCAATCTTCCTAAGATGGTATACATTGGAGTTTGAGTCGATAACTCATCTCACTATTTAGATTATTGATGAAGATTTCCATCTTTTCCTTTTCAAGAATGTCTCGAGGATATCTCAAAACCATGCACCTCCACCATTGTAGAAACACCATGAATGTTTCATTGCTCTTTTGTTTTGTGTTACATACATTCAGCATGGTGATCATGTGTTGAATGCTATAGGAGTATTGTATTATGAATTTGTTTACCAACTCAACAAATGATCTAATGGGAGGTGTAAGTTTAGACAACCACTCCATTGTTTTCCCTCCCAAACTTCTTAGGAACAATCTTATTAAGTGTCATTGTGAGAAAATTCTAAGCTCATGGTACAAAATTCACGAACATGATCATGGGGATCACTTTTACCATCATATTTGTCATACTTTTGTATATCTGAATTTGGGGGAAAAGGTACCATGTTCAATCTCTTATCGAAAGGATAAAGACAGATTTCATCCAAGGAGTATCATATTGTAGTTCCTTGTTGCATGTCCTTCATTTGTCTTTGTAGTGTTTGGAGTTGTTGTGCAAGAAATCCCATGGGTGCACTTTTCCTCCGAGGGGATCTTCCCCTCGTTCATTAAGATTGTCTTGATTGAAGGCATGATATTTTTTGTGGGTGTTGTCTTGGTTGCGTATGTTTTCTGGATCATGTGCCTCTTCTTCTCTTTGTTGTTCTTGATAGGCATAGTTTCTTGACCTTGTTCTTGAAATTCTCTCAGCTATATTCCTCAAGTTTTCTACATCGAAATCTTTAGGAATGTTGACTCCTTTTCTAGTTAGCATGAGTAGATATTTTTCCTTGTCTGCTTCTATAAGTCTTTCTACAAGTTTTTGGAAAGTTGTATTTTTTTGACATTCTTGGAGTTGTTCTTCAATGATATTTGTTTCTCCCGTATTTATATACTCATCAAAAGATTGTAAAATCTATGACCTGTACTCAATTCTAGTTGTGATTCCTTCTGTTTGTTTCTCTAAGATCAAGTGACAATGGGTATTAATATATTTCTACCGTGATGAATTCTTCTTCTTCTATTGGGGTTCTTGGTGGAGTTGGTGGCTCAGGTCGATCTTCGTTATAAGTGATAAGGAACTTTGGGAACAAAGCGGGGTTAATCCTTCCTCCATGATTTAGGCATTGGTTGAATGTCACTTTCTGAATGTAAGCCCTACTACTCAATGACTCTTTGTTAAATTCATTTGTTTTTCCTTTGATATACAATTGCATATGATGCAAGAATGCGCAATGTAATGCAAAGAGTTGATGATTGATATAAAGAAATTTATTCCTTTTAATAAGTGTCTTAGAACTAGGTTGTGTCTTCCTCAACTTAGTATTTTGATGAAGACTTGTTCTTCTCAAAATATGAGGAGTGGTCATACACAAATGATCAAAGGTTGATGTTGATATTGATGTTTGATGTTGGATACTTTGTTTGAAAACTCAAGTTTACTTTATCAAGTAGAGGTTTAGTTTGATTTGCCTCCACAAAAAAGTGTGTCAAATGATATGGATAAAGTCTCCCAATATGGAAACTTGATTTGACAAATTAAGGACCAAACTAGGTATTTATTTTGATAGGATCCGCTGGATGGTGAAACTTTGATCACTGTTTTGATACTCCTTAATTTTGTTGGATGAAGTCTGATCTTAAACTAGTAAATGTTTTGAAAAACTCGTTCTAAGAGTGCCTTGTTGGATCTAGAAATTTTCTCATTGATGATATTTTTTGAAGTTTTGTTGTTGGATTTTCTAAAGGACCTAAAAGGGTATTTGAAACTGTTGATAAAAATTTCCCAAACTGATTGATTTGCTCTCTAGTTTTCACTAATATTGATCATGCGTTAAGACAGAGACCCGATGTGCTAAACAAAGTTCTTGAAGCACTACAGAATGTTCACTATGCACTATGTTGCCTTTCCCACATGCTACTTCAAACTATTTGATAATGAATTGGTTGGATAGGTTATGCACTAATATGTCCTAGTTACACACTAATTTTTTATATGAAAGAGCTATAATATATCTTGAATGCGCTAGGCTGATGCTTGAATGCACTATAATGATGTTGATAAGCACTACCAGAAATTTAACCAGTATGATATTGATTATGTGCTAGGTTGAGTGATGAAAGCGCTAAGTTTTGGTGCAAATTCACTACTGAATGTTTGTGACATGCTAGGCTATTGCTCGTATGCACTAACTATCCTGATTTCTTTATTTGATGCTTTTGCTATGACGTTGAAAAATAACACTTGTGATTTGATGGATGATTTTCTAAAAATGACTTGAAAACATGGCATATAGAAGAGATAATAATTTGTCTAAGCTAAACAACTAGTGTATGTTCTTTTGAGGATGTTTTCAAATCCCTGATGTTCTGAATAAAGACTCTTTATTCAAAGGTCATCAACAATATCATAGCCCACTAGTCTCGATACTCCGTTAGCTCAAATAGTCTAGTCACCCCATAGGGGGCACCCATTTTTTTGCCTTTTTCCAGAAATTAACCCAAAGTGAATTGCTTCATAATTCAGTAGCTATCTTGGGAGATATATGGTGAGTGATCTTGGGGGAAGATTCTTCCCCACCCTTGTACTATGATACTACTAATGTTTGGTGACTGACTCGGTTCAAAGTTTCTAATGCTAAGGTTTTTATTCAGGCTTTCATTCAGTCTTCAATGATAAACTCCCTTGGGAGGTTTCCCAACCTTTAGAACAAATACTTTATGTATCTTAAAGATACTAGGGAAATACTAATCACTGAGAAAAACTATTCAAGGAGACTTTCGTCAACCTCCACATTTGATTATAGTGGGTTGGAACACTTGGCAATACAGTTGTTTCCCACTTAGGTCGTTCACCTCTCACCGACCATTAATTGTGCCCTAAGGGCAACTTGGGAGGGAAGGCCTTCTAAAGGATTTACTTGAAGTAAAATAAAGCTTAAGAGTGGTTTGGATTTTTGGTCACCCAATTAAGGGAAGAGCATATACTTTCCACTTTCGAGACAAGACAAACAATTTTCTTTTTAAATTCCAAGGCAATGATTTGATAAGGTGTATTTGGAAGTGTTTCTCCAACAAGCATGGTGTTCATTTAGCCTTTCATAGAAAAAATGTGTGTTTCAAAACTTTGGAAAATAAACCTGGTCAACAAAATAAAATCGTGTATTGGCCAACAAAATGAAAATCATGCAACCAATAATCAATGAAGTTCTTTTTTATTTTGTATCAAAATGAAAGTGAGGTCCTTTTTAACTTTGGAAAATTAAAGGTTTGTTTGTAGTTCTTTTTAATCTTTTGCAAAAATAAAAGTAAGGTTTTGTTTTAAGCACCAAAGAAATGATGAGGTTCTTTTTAACTTTGCACCAAAATTAAAGTGATATCCTTTTTAACTTTGCAAAAAAAAAGGTTTGTTTGTAGTTCTTTTTAACATTTTGCAAAAAAAAAAGTACGGTCTTGTTTTAAGCACTAAAGAAATGATGAGGTTCTTTTTAACCAATAGGAAATAAATTCTTTTTAAACCAACGTGAAAAGCTAGGAAAAAAAAGAACAATCAAATTCCTAAATGTTGTTAGGTCACGGAGACAACTAAGAGGGGGCGGTGAATTAGTTGTCTAACAAATTCCAACCAAAAATAACTTTACCAACTTAATGCTTAATACCGGTAAACCAGTCCTTAATGCTGGTAGACAATTTTATCAGTTAATTGTAATACTGGTAAAGATTAATGCATGAAACAAAAAGACAAAGTCATCCACAACACATAACACCAATATTTGTACGCAGAAACCCTGTAAGGGAAAAAACCACAGTGGGAAACCTTACCCACAATCAGATGATACTACTACAGATAGTATGTGTATACAATGGGGGTCTCCACATGTAGAAAGGCCAAGCGCCTAGTGCTCACTACTCAAACACAAATAGGAGTCACACTGACTACAATTGGATGGTTGTACTGCTTAAATTAGCATCTTTCTATGTTGGATTTAGTACCGATGTAGTTCTGATTGTCTTCACAAAAACCTTCCTTCAACCTTCAAATGATGTTTGTGTGTATAGCTCTGCTTAATCTCATATATACCTTCACACAATTCTTTTTCGCATTCCACATCTGATCTTACAAATAAGGTCTTACATTTATATCATAACCTAAGACCAATTTTAGTAGGTCTGCTCTAAAGGGTATTACAATAAAATCAATTTACAAACAAAACAATGCCCGATGCAATAACCGATTCAACATGTCGACTTGATGCATTTACAACAATAATAAGACATCTCCATAGCGTGTCGTGCTGATCTGGAAAAGATAAACTTGTCGGTGTATATCCTGGACCTATTTCCTGGTAACACTAAATATGCAAATACAAATATGCCAATGAACAAAACTCCAAGACAAAGTGTCCAAATGATGTCTTCGACATAACCAGGTGTTTTCCATGCTATTCCAAGTGCCGATGAACATTATATCCTGCCGATGTACCAGATACCAGTGACTATGCATAAGTCACTTGCTTGCTAGTGAATGTTGTTGATTCTCCAAAGTGCTAGAGTTGATAAGTGTTTAGTAGGTGTTGACATCAATGACAAAACCATACCAAAATACCAACAATCTCCCCCTTTGGCATTGAGGGCAACACAAGATGGAAAAACCATCAAAGTGCCAAAATAGAAATACCAAATACCAAAAACCAATAATCTCCCCAAAGTAACAATCTCTCCCCCTGGGAGTGACATGAGTTTTCCTTGTGTTTTTCCATACCAATCTCTCCCCCTTTGACATCAAATGCCAAAGTAATACAAAGACCATTTTTTAGATACAAAATACCAACCAATTCACTATACCAACTACTCCCCCTGAGAAGTAGCTTTCTCATCAAAGCCGGAGTAAAATATTTCTCTATTATTTCTGTCAGTTGATGACTATCATCAAATGTCTAAGTTTCTACCGGTGGGGGTATGACCCCAAGCTGATCTCTAAGATATTTAAAAGTCTCCTTAGGCAAAGGTTTAGTGAAATTATCTGCAATCTGCTCTTTAGTATTCACATAAACCATTTTAATTTCTTTTGCTTAGAAAATTCAGTTTGATAGAAACATGTTTGGTTTTAGAATGTAGTACCAAATTATTAGATATATCAATTGCTATAGTGCTATCACAATAGATAGTAATAGGTTCCTTGCATTTTACCTTTATATCCTTCAACATTTGCTTAAGCCATAGTACCTGTGTACAATTGGTTGTTGCTGCAACATATTTTGATTCAGTTGTTGATAAAGATATACAACTTTGTTTCTTACTCAACCAAGAAAAAATGCTCCGTCGGTGGAGCTTTTTTCTATCATCCACATCTCCTGCCCAATTTGCATCTGTGTATGCACATAATTCAAAGTTTTCATCTCTAGGATACCATAATCCAAGATTTGTAGTGCCTTGCAAGTACTGAAAAATCCTTTTAACTGCTGATTCATGATTTTCTCTAGGATTACTTTGAAATCTTGAAATAATACATATTGCATTCATGATATCAGGTCTTGTTTGTGTCAAATATAGTAAACCTCCTATCATATATTTGTACCTAGTCAGATTAATAGGTGTAGATTCATCCCTTAGTGATAATTTTTCATTTGTAGTCATACGTGTGCTTACCAGTTTAGAGTTCTCCATCCCAAATTTCTTTAATAACTCCTTCAAGTACTTGGATTTACTCAATAATATACCTTTATCAGTCTGTGAAATCTACAATCCTAAAAATAATTTTATTTCTCCAATCATAGACATTTCAAATTCTTGCTGCATTTCAATAAAAAATTCTTTACATAATCCACATTCTCCTCCAAAGATTATATCATCAACACAAACTTCTATAACCAAGATGTCATCATTTGCCACTTTATAATATAAGTTGTTGTCAGCATTACCTTTAGAAAAACCAATCTTCAAAAGATACTTATCCAATCTTGCATACCAAGCTCTTGGAGCTTGTTTCAACCCATACAAAGCTTTCCTTAACCTGCAAACCATATCTTTGTTATCTATCAAAGAGAATCCATCAGGTTGTTCAATGTAAACTTCTTCTTCAAGATCTCCATTTAGAAATGCACATTTAATATCCATTTCATATACTTGGTAGTTCTTGTGTGCTGCAAAAGCCAAAAATAATCTAACTGCCTCAATTCTAGCTACCGGTGTAAAGGCTTCATTATAATCAATTCCTTCTTTCTGAGAATATCCCTTACATACTAGTCTTGATTTATTCCTGATTACCTTACCATCTTCATTAAGTTTGTTTCTGAATACCCACTTTGTTCCAATCACATTTTGTCTTTAGGCCGGGGAACTAATGTCCATGTGTTATTTTTCTCAATTTGTTCTCGTTCCTCTTCCATAGCTTTAATCTAGTGTTTATCTTCACATGCCTCATTAATTGATGATGGTTCAATTTGAGAAATAAGACATACCTCTTCATTTGCCAATCTTCCTCGTCATAACTCCTTTATTCTTGTTCCCAATTATCTGATCTTCAGAGTGATTCAGTCTTACATACCGAGGTGTCTTTGTTTGTTGTTGTTCCTCGATTACTATGGAATTTTCAGATGATACTGGTGTAACTGGATCTTCATTCTATACCGATGGGTTCAATGTAGGTTCATTTGTTAGAATCTTTGTTGCCAGTTTAGAATCTATATAACTTGAAGTTCCTCTGAATTGTTCATCAATCTTCACATTTGTGCTCTCAACAATTTTCTGCAATCTTTTGTTAAAACATCTATATGCCTTGCTCTTAGATGAATAACCAAGAAATATTCCTTCATCACTTCTAGGATCAAATTTTCCAATATACTCATCCCTTCTAATATAGCATTTACTTCCAAATATTCTAAAATATTTAAGAGTAGGAGTAATACCAAACCATAGTTCATGAGGGGTCTTACTGGTTTCACCTTTGATGTGAACTTTGTTCAATGCATAGACCATTGTACCTACTGCCTCTCTCCAATACACATGTGGTAGTTTTTCTTCTGATAACATACTTCTTGTAGCATCCAAGATAGTTCTCTTTTTCCTCTCTACGACTCCATTCTGCTGTGGTGTTCGGGGTGCTGATAGCTATCTTCTGATTCCATTCACTTCATAGATAGCATTAAATTTCTTAGATGTAACTTCTCCTCCTTGATCTGATCTCAGACACTTGATTTTCTTATCGATTTCATTCTCTACCATTTCTTTGAATAGTTTGAACTTTCCAAGTGCTTCTGATTTTTCTCTAAGAAAAGTAACCCAACACATTCTAGAGTAGTCATCAATGATTAGCATGAAATATCTATCACCTTGCAAACTTTTAGTTCTAGTTGGACCACATAAATCAGTATGAATTAAGTTAAGAGCATTATTTGATTTTTCTAGAATACTTTTAAAAGTAGCTCTAACTTGTTTTCTAAATTGACATTCCTTACATAGTGTATTGTGAGGTTTGACAATTTTAGGTAAATCTCTAACTGCCTTAGTAGTGCTGATTTTTACCATGCAATCAAAATTTACATGAAAAAGTCTCTTATGCCATAGCCAACTTTCATCAATATGTGCAATCAAGCATTTCTTTTCACTATTATTCAAATGAAAGATATTACCTCTAGTTGAATTACCAATTGTAATTTCCAAACTAGTTCTATTCATGATTTTGCATTTTCTATTTTAGAATTGTAACTGAAATCCTTTCTCAACTAATTGACCAACACTCAAAAGATTATGCTTTAAACCTTCAACATAGTAAACATTGTCAGTATTATGCTTACCATCAAGAGATATTGTACCTTTACCTTTGATCAAACAAGCTTTATCATCTCCAAATCTCACTAAGCCTCCATTATATTCCTGAAAGTTCAAGAATTTACTTTTATCTCCAGTCATATGATGTGAGCATCCTGAATCAATGATCCATTCATCCTTAACTTTAACTTTAGCTGCCAGGGCTTGCTCTACCTATTGAATAGCAACTATCAGTTGATCTTTTGTTATAGCAACAAAAACCCATCCATTGTCTGCTGGATCCTCATCAGAATCATCGGTCACTCCTTCATCAACAAGATAACAAGATTTATCTTTATTCTTCTTGAATCTATATCTCTAATATTCAAGGTTAGGCTTGTATGTTCTCCTAGCTTCTTCTCTTAGTCTAGCATGTCTATCAGGGCATCTAGAAGCCATATGACCAATCTTATTACAGTTAAAGCATTTAAAGGGTGCTTTACCTTCATACTTACTTCCAACTAGACCTTTAGGCATTTTTCTTGCAAATAGTGCTTCAGTTCCTCAAGTTCTCTTGCATAAAAGGCTTTCCAATCAAACTTGTCAAATGATGGTGTAGATGATGTTGATGCCTTAAAAGCTAAGTCAGTCTTTATAGTAGCAACATGACCAAATTCCTCAATTTCAAAAGTTGAAAGTTTTCCAATCAATGTATCCCTAGTTACTGATGTATTAGGCATTGTTCTTAACTCATTTATAGCAGTACCCTTCATTTTATATGTCGGTGGCAATCCTCTTAAAACTTTTTAAACAATTTCATCTTCACTTAAGGTTCCTTCACAACATTTAATACCCAAAACAAATTCATTAACTCTTTCCATAAAAGCAGAAATCCTTTCATCTTCTTCCATTTTCATATTTTCATACCTGACCCAAAAGATTTCAAGCTTTGCAATTTTGACTATGGAATCTCCTTCATTAAATGTTTCTAAATGATCCCAAATAGCTTTAGCAGTTGATCTATCTAATAATCCCATGATTTGCTAATCTGTTAATGCTCTCAAAAGTGCTTCTCTTGCTTTGCAATCATTTTCTTCATCTTTAGCCAAGTTTGGTGGATTAGGCTGACTGGTTGTAGGAGTTGTATAGCCATTTTTAGTAACATCCCAGCTATCCTTTCCAATGCAATTCAGATGTGTCTCCATTCTGATCTTCCATATGCCATGGTTCCATCAAGTTTAGGACCGTCCTTCTGGAAATAGTTAGTAGACATTGGATCTCCTTAAGCTGTTAAACTTTTGCAAAAAGAGGACTATGCTCTAATACCAATTGCTAGGTCCTGGAGACAACTGAGAGAGGGGGGGTGAATCAGTTGTCTAACAAATTCAAACTAGAAACAACTTTACCAACTTAATGCTTAATACTGGTAAACCAGTCTTTAATGTTGGTAGACAGTTTTATCAGTTAATTGTAATACCGATAAAGATTAATTCATGAAACAAAAAGACAAAGTCATCCACAACACATAACATCAATATTTGTACGTGGAAACCCTGTAAGGGAAAAACCCACGGTGGGAAACCTTACCCACAATCAGATGATACTACTGCAGATAGTATGCGTATACAAATGGGGTCTACACATGCAGAAAGGCCAAGAGCCTAGAGTTCACTGCTCAAACACAAATAGGAGTCACACTGACTACAATTGGATGGTTAAATCAAATAAGGATGTACTACTTAAATTAGCATCTTTCTATGCTAGATTCAGTACCGGTGTAGTTCTATTTGTCTTCACAAAAACCTTCCTTCAACCTTCAAATGATGTATGCGTGTATAGCTCTGCTTAATCTCACATATACCTTCACACAATTCCTTTTTGCATTTCACATCTGATCTTACAAATAAGATCTTACATTTATATCATAACCTAAGACCAATTTAGTAGGTCGGCTCTAAAGGGTATTACAATAAAATCAATTTACAAACAAAACAATGTCCAATGCAATAACCGATTCAACATGTTGGCTTGATGCATTTACAACAATAATAAGACATCTCCATAGTGTGTCATGCTAATCTAGAAAAGATAAAGTTGCTAGTGTATATCTTGGACCTATTTTCCGATAACAACAAATATGCAAATATGAATATGCCAATGAACAAAACTCCAAGACAAAGTGTCCAAACGATGTCTTTGACTTAACTAGGTGTTTTCCATGCTATTCCAAGTGTTGGTGAACATTATATCCTATCGGTATACCATATACCGGTGACCATGTGTAAGTCACTTGCTTGCCGGTGAATGTTGTTGATTCTCCAAAGTGCAAGAGTTTATAAGTGTTTAGTAGGTGTTGACATCAATGACAAAACCATACCAAAATACCAACAATTTAACTCCTTCAATCTACAAGAAATGATTAGTAACCTACAATAAAATAAAGTTAGTGAAAAAAATGAAGACCTTAGGAAGGCTAATACAAGAATAATTTTCTCTTTGTTGCAAATTATCCCTTCTCTATGTAAAATTTATGCACTGACCTTATGCACAAATGCGCTACAGAAAGGTACAAAAGTGCTAAAGTATGACTCCTACGTACTACTCTGATTTCCTAATGTTCTATGTCGATACCTCGATGCACAAGAAAGAAACAAAAAGTGTTATGCGCTAAAAGTAAGCTCCAAAATGCTACAAGGAGGCTCATATGCGCTAAATAGTGCAATGAAGGCTCTACTATTTGTCATATATGCGCTAAAGTATACTCTCGACATGCTAAAAGGGTATTCTAGTGTGCTTGTAATCCTTGTCCTACACAAAAAATGATGTTATTTATGGGGATGATCCCCACAGTGGGCGCCAGAAATGTATGTAGGAAAATATGGTGATGAAAATGAATAACTCAAATCTAGAAGACCCACTCACCAATGAGACTCTTGGTGCAAGTATATGAACTGATTTAATCAATTCAACTTCCCAAGGGGTGTCCCATTGTTCTCTATCTCACAGGATCCCTAAAGTCAATGTTTTTTCTCTCAGATCACTGAGAAAAGTGACTTAGGAATGACGAATCCAAGAATGAGTGATGTTTTATTTATATGCATAAATGCATTCTAAGATGTATGATATTGAAACTATGATGATTAAGCTAGCATAAAGATAATGATAATATAAAATATTAGCAAATTATCCTAGCAAATGATATACTATCCTAGAATGAATATTCTATGATATATTAAAATGCTTTTAAATGCTATTATGACGTTTTAACAAAGAGAGACTAAATGTTTAGTAATTTAGGTTATAATGTAGATGCATGAAAACTTGGAGATTATGAAAAATGAAGAATGAGAGATCTATTTATAGGGAAAATAGTGCAATGGATGGTCAATATTGAGTAATCTTAACAAAGGCCAGGATCAAAAGTTAATCAATCCATGTTTATAATTCTCACCAATTAAATGGTGACAATTGTCAACAAGAGGTTGCTTGAGAGGAGATGTAAGAAGCATTAAATTCTTGAGAAGACATGAAGGTTACCCTAGGAGGTAAGGGTTAAGGTTAGGTTAGGGTTATCCATTAAATAAAGATTTTACCCAAGGGGTAAACTCTTGTGCAAGGCTTAATAGGATAACCAAGGTTAAAGCAATGAATGCTTGATGAGACCCTTGGGTTAGATGAGAGTTAAGCTAGAGAGAAAGCCTCAAACCATGCAAGAAGGTTGAGTTAACCATTAATGGTTAGGAAGAATTTGAGGGTTAACTTGTTGAAGACATAAAGCCTTTAATGACCATGCAAGAAGGTTGAGTTAACCATTAATGGCTAGGAAGACTTTGAGGGTTAACTTGTTGAAGACACAAAGCCTTTAATGCATTTCAAAGACTTTGGAGGCTTTGAGAAATGACTTAGTTTTGCTTAGGAATGTGACAATAATTAGGAGATGAATTAGACTAAATTGGAAGTGATTAGAAGAATCTAGAAGGGGTTTAGGAGGCAAGTGGGAGATGTAGGAAAATGCAAGTGGGGGGATCTAATAAATAAATTAGATTTATTTATTTGCAAGAATCAATCTAATTAAATATAAATTTAATTAAAAAGGGAGAAAGGGGATTTAATTAAATAAAGTGATTTATTCAATTAAAGGCTACAAAAGGTTTAAGTGAATTTAATTAAATAAATTGAGTATTTCATTTAATCGAATAGATGAAAATGAAGAAATTAATTAAATAGAATTTAATTAATAGGAGGAATGGGGTTAAAATAAATATTAAATATTCCTTTAGGAAAGTGGTCAGATTTATATCTCTAGAGACATAGCCAAAATTCAAAGCCAAGGGAGTTTTCCTCAGTTCAATATCAGTTTTGATAAACCCTTCAATCAGATGTCTCCGGCAAAAAGGATGATAGTTGTTGTTGCTCTTCAAGCACAAGCTAGTCAAGATCTAGTGAAATTAGAGAATGAAGACAAAAAGATAATTTTGATGTCTATAGATGTTTTGTAGAAGGTGGCTTCCAATGTATAGTTAGATTCGAATAACAGCTCCTCTGGTAAATTATTACAGTTGATTAACATTGTAAATACCAATTTTAATTTTTTTGGAGAAGACATCTACTCAGAAAGTTGTGGACAGGTTCAAGGAAGTTAGAAAACAAAGTTTCCTGAAAATGATTGAAGATGACAAGGCAACACTGAATAAGAGATTGCGGACTATTTCTGACACATTGACAGAAGCCAGTGGATTGTATAAATCTTGTCTCATTTTGCCTAAATTTACTATTTATATTGATAACCAGATAGGAGTTTGTCAAGGTAAGCTTGCTATTATTTCTCAATCTTTTGACCCTAATGTAACATTAACCATAAGTATTGAAGGACATATTATAGCCTTAAATGATCAGATCTCAATCCTTCAAGCAGATAAGGAGAAAGTTTTGAGGAAAGTGGGTGAACTTTGGAACCTGATTTCCATCCAGTTAGATACTATACTAAGTAATAAAGAAGACTATATGAAGGAAATGGCCCGGCCTGTACCATCTGATTTGAGAGAATTAGAAATTCATGTTACTATATTTAATGCATTTATCATAGTTTTGGATAACCTGAAGAGAGGGTAGGATACTCACCTAGGATTTTTAAGACTACTTATACTGACATCTTCAAGTATTTGTAAAATGTATGTCATTTGTATATCAATTTTGGACAACACCCCATCTTTGGAATTGTTGTCAAAGGGGGAGAGATGAGGTGAAAAATGTACAGACTAATTGTATGTATGGAGTGTATAGTCCGGTGTAATGCAGATTCTTGGATTGTTGATCTAAGGGTGAGCTTTATAATTCTTTATTCTTTTAGTCTTTCATCCAGTGTACAACTTTCACAAGCTTCAACACTTGGTCGTTATTTCATAGTTGTTTCCATCAGTGCCAAAGGGGGAGTGTTATTGCTATTTAGAATTTTGGGTGATTTTTCTTTTCAATCCTTTTAATTTTTGGCTTTCTTGGTTTCTTTCTGCTCCGAAAGGTTATTAATATAAGGGTTTAGGGTTTTTACAAATTCACCCTTTTTCCATATTGTAAGACCTACGTTCCTTTTTCTTGTTACCTTTTTCCACTTAAGTGGAAGGGTTGGTCCATCGTTAGAGAAGGGATCCCTTTTGAGGTCTTTGCCTAGGCGGGATATAACATTCTGTTTAATTTATGTCCATTTCCTAGGTTTTATTTCATTTTAATTTGTCTACTGAGTGTTGTAACGCTCACGCATCTTCTTATTGATCCAACAACAAGCGTTGTTTCATAATGAAAAGATACAAGATGTTTACTCTTCACAAAATAGCGAAAAGGTGATGGGCCTAACAGGTAAGTGGCTCCCGAGTTAAAGACTGATCAACTTGAAGTTTATTGGATGTCGCGCATTGTTTCACAATGTGAAGTAACACAATGTTTATCCTTCATGAAACAATGAAACCGAGCTGGCTGTTACATGGCAGATTAGGTGGCAATATAGCTGGATGTGTGACTAAGAAAGAAGGTGATTTGTAAAAGGGACACGTGGCACCAAATGGATTTCCAAATTGGTCTGTTTGATAAAGTGGCAGTGTTGGTGAAATTCATGGTGCAGTGAGACATGTGGCGGTTCAGATGTAGAGACCAGTAGATTTCTTGGGCGAGTAAGTGACAGCCATGTGGAAGATACTTACGAAAGGTTTGCAGACAAGTCAATTTGTGTAGAGGGCCCACTTTAAAGGCTAAAAAAAGTAAAGGCTGAGTAACTTGAAGTTGATCTGATGCCATGTGCTGTTTTACATTGCGAAGGTGCAAGATGTTTGCCTGTCACAAAATGACGAAAAACCGCTAGCAGTGGCGATCACAATCAGTTGTAAAGACAAGTAGTCATGGTGAAGGATAAATGTCAAGCAGTTAGTTGCTGATCTGACGATGCGCGCTGCTTCGCATTGCAAAGATGCACGAAGTTTACTCTTCTTGAAATGATGAAAGGATGGTGGGGCCCATTTCTAAGGAAGGATGACTCAGGTAAGGTAAAGAACATGCACATCTTGCATGATCTAATGACAGGCGTTGTTTCGCAATGAAAAGATGCAAGAAGTTTACTCATCATGAAAGAGCGAAAAGGCAAAACACTTAGAAAATTTGTGTAGTCCATTGGAGCCATTTTTTGAATTCAATTACGAATTAATTGCTGAAGCATGTGGCTTAATTATTTCTAATCAATGCTCGGTTGACATAATAATCTTCACATCAGTTGAAGCTTTGGCATGAATTCAAGGAAGCTTGCAGAGGAACTAGTGCACAGAGCAAAAATTTTTAAGCAACAAGTAAGTTTCTACAAATTGCTTAACAATTACAGTTTGATTTCTCAAAGAATCTGTCTAAGATTTATTTGAAATAATTATATTTTTGGGATGGCACCATGAGGAGAATTCATGAGGAAGCTTAATTACTAGGAGAGAGCCATTTGTGATGACTTTTTAGAGAAATTAACTAGGTCCACTAATGCATCAGCTAAAGTTAAAGAATTGGTGCCTAAAGCTTCCCACCTGAGAATTGGTGATGGCTTATATGATAAAGGGAATTGGTTAAGGGATTCACAAATAGGAATATCAGGCTTGGGACTCTTCAAAGTGGGGTTCAATCAGAGAAATTCCCTTGCTCCAATGAATAGCGTATGGGAATTAGATGTTGGGAAGCTTATAGTCCCTAAGGTTTTCATGGACATGGACCTACTAACCCAAATTGCAAATAATTATGATCCAAATACAAGGACTGTGAAGAATGTAAATGGTGGGTCTCTAATTGAAATAAATGATGATGAGTTCAGAATAGTTTTCAGACTTAGTGAGGTATCAAATTATTTAGAGCCCATCAATTTTGAAACACTAGCAAAGCTCTATGAGGCATAGAAAGATCACCTCAGAAATGGCCCCTTGAAAAAATTCTTCACAAAAATAGGAGGATTGATAGTTGTAGGCCCTAGCACCATGGAACCCTTCTCATTAAACCTTTTTACTTTGATGGCTAAAGGGATGTATTGGTCCTTATGTCAGATTTTTGGGGAAGATGCAGAAGATACTATGCCCACCCATTATATGCTCATGATAGCATATATTTTGAACCCATATCTAGCAGTGACTTCTAATTTTGCACCTTATCTCACTAATGCCATTCATGAGGGATTGATAGGGATAAAGAATGCTAAGGTGGACAGACCTTTTGGATGGTATTCTCTCCTTATGCACATGCTTTTATTTAAAGGTGCTGAATATTTTGCTAATGAAATGGACTTGCTCAAGGAAAAGGATGGAGAGGAGATGATTGTTCAATTATGAAGCACAATTCTATCTTGGGATAGGGAAGATGTGAGTTACTTGAAGTTTGATAGATGTTTTGCATCTAGGCTTAGAATCCTCTTATACTCATAGGACCCTATGATTCCTAAAACTCTCCTTGAATTCCTCAGGCTTAAAGAATTTATTGAAGGCATCAACATTGTGGACAACTGGGGTGATATATACTTATACCCTGTCTCTAATGTATTCAAAGGTTATTGTTTTAGAGGAACTCCATATTTACTCCCCTATCAAGTCCCATTGAAGATAGGAATTGCTAAGATCTTAAGGCAAATTGGAGGTTTGCAAGAAGTAGAATTGACGAATAGGGGGAAAGGAACAATTTTCCCAACTGTTACCGTAGCACATTAATTTGTAATCACCAAGGGTGGTTGGACACATTTTGATGATTTATTTCAGCCATGCAGGTTTTCTACTACAGTGGCAAGGTTTGCTAATCTGGAGGATTTCTTTAATGGTATGTTCAAGAAGAGGGTTGTATGTAAAGGTAAAGCACACCAGTTTCATTTCCTTGAGGATTTAATAAGGAATGTGTTCAATTTGGCTGAGCAAGAAGTTAGGAAGGAAAAATGGCTAGCTTTTAAGAAGATTTTAGATTTCATTCATTATTTTGATAGCAATTATGATCCTTTGGTTAGTTTTCACCCTTTTCAGGAAAATATTAAGTTTTTGGTAGATTATTTTGAGGATTTAATGCAAACTCTGAAGGAGAAGGAGGTTGTGATGAAAGCCAAACTAGTTGTAGCCAACCCCTCCTATGCCAAGATGATCTCCCCAGGAAAATATACAATGTAGAAAAGGTCAAAGTACAATGTATTGATGCCAATAAGGGAGGAGCCTTCTACTTCAAAAGTAAAAAGGGCATTATAAGATGTGGTTGAGATTCTAGATTCCCCTAAAAGACAGAAAATAGGGGCAGAAGTGGAGACAAATGATCCCATGTATTCTCCTTCCCAATCCCCAACTCATATAGGGGATGAACATGTAGTACCAGAGCAACTATTGCAATTAGGAAGTCTTGGGGAAATTGCTCTCACTTATGAGGAATTTCAAGAAGGAATGTCCGAACCAACAAGTGCCCAAATGAATTTAACTACAGAGGAATTTATAGGTAAAGAGTTGGACCTTGTCATTAAGCAGGCTAGTGAGGAGTTTTTGGCAGATGATAGTTTTATCAAAACAAGGTCCTTCTTGCAGTTTTTTTGGAGGAAGAATATAGACCAGTTCAAGGCAAGATGCGAGAAAGAGAAAAATTAATATCCTCACAAAGATACATCTGCAGTTGAGGCAGATGTAAAACAAAAAATGTTGACAGAATTTGGGACAATTACCCCAAAGCAAGGAAGGAGGATGATTGTAGAAGAAGGAGTTTTGATTCCCCCTAAATGGGATATAGCAGATGCATTAGTGCTTGAAGTAGTAAGGAAGGAAACAAAGCCCCTGGAATGAGTGACTTATTGTAATGATCATGCTGCCCTAGTCATGTGGTCGCGAAGGAGGGAGGAGAGCAAAAAGATGAAGGACACCTCATATTCTAGCTATCTTAGAGGCATGATTGTGAAGAGAGTGAAAGACACAGGGGTAGTGGAGGCTACTAGAACAATTTTGCAATCATCAAAATTCAACATGGTTGTAGCTGAGAAAGAGGCCAAGGAAAAGGCTGATCTCCAAGTTAAGTTGGAGGTAATCCTAAAAGCCTACAATGAAGCCAAAGCTGAAATAGCTGAGAGGGATGGTACAATTTCCAAATTGAAGAATCAAATAATAGGGCAACACCATCAATGTGAGTCTTCTACCTTGATGATTCCCTCTTCCCTAGCTAAACCTCCATCTACTAGTCCAATCATTGATTTTCCCTTGTCCCCTATAAATCCTGGTTTCCAATCTACTGAATCTATTCAAGATGAAATGGAAAAATTGAAGTAGGATCAAGCCATATTTGCAAGTAAATATGAGGAAAAGATTAGGGGCACAATTTTGAAGTTTTCTAACACAGTGGGAGCTTCTATTGTGTACATATATATGAAGATATTTTTAAGCATGTTGATGGCATTAAAGGAGGACAAGGCTACCCTAGAGCCAATTGTGGATAAATGGATGGGTAGAGAGGTGGATTTGGAACTTATGTGTTCATCTCATGAAGAGGCTAATGATGATGCCATTATTAAGTCCACTTGTGAGTTGGTAAAGGGCATGTCCAAGTTGGTAGACAAGAGATCTAGTCTAGAAAGAAAGGCAAACCTATACAAAAAAGAGTATACGGACCAAAAGCTTGATTTATTTCCTGGAGGTTTTGTTAGTGCTAGCAAAATAAAGGATGCAGAAGTGTGGCTTGGCAAGTTAGGCCATAACTTATCTCAACAAATAAATGATGTTATCAATTAATATGGTACATCTTTATTCATTAGAACAATTGAGGAAATTGAAAAGATAAAGTCACACTATAATTTTCTGGAAGTTGAAGTTTAACAGTTGAGGAATACCGGGAAAAGATTAAATAAATTGAGGAAGAAAATTATTAGTTACTCCTGGCCTAATGATGACGTGTTTAATGAATGGAAAAATAAGTATATGGTGCAAGAAGTGGAGGATCAAGAATAATCAATTGATGTTGTAGCATTGTAACAACCCTCAAGAAGTTAGGAATGAAAATTATTATAACCTCTTTTAAGAGGGAATTACGGTTGTAACAAACTATTTCTAGGAAATTTTGAAGCTTGTTTGCATCCATATCATTATAAATGGATACCAAGACCATTGAAAAGGGATCACAAGAATTTGTAAAGAAACTATGCCGAAATATATCTAAGGTTTTCTGGTTCTTTCAGAAATCACCTTGAGTTATGTACGATTTTGAAAATGAATATTAATATATAGATCAAAGCATTTTGAGCCTAGATATTTGTTGTCTTCTTGTGTCCATTCATTGATTTACTGGTTTCTTTTAAATAATATAGGGTTATTTGATTGAATAGGGTTTGCAAGGCAATCTTACAGACATGTTTTAGGTTTTTCTCTAAAGGAGGGGAATTAAATATACATGAAATCTTTCTGTTAGTAAATCAATAGTTTTCTGCTTGAATTTGATGACTGGGTCTAGCATAAAGGAAAAAATTATATATATGCCAGGCATATATTAGGTTGGTGAAGCCGAAGTGATGAAATGTATGTGAATGTCCTGATTCAAAATTCTTGTCTAGTTTTGGGTGACTCTATAGCCCGGATAAGGCATTGATATTATTTGTGGAGTTTTCTATCTTTGTTGGGGTCAAAACTGAAAATGAACACAGGTTTTCTTTTATGTTTTAGTATTGTTAAGGTGATAAGGTTTACAGATTTCTAGCACTGGTTTACTGTGGATCTTATATTATAATTTTGAAAGTATTCACAAGAGGTATACCCACCTAATCTTAGGACAAGATTAAAGTGTAGAAGGTTCTGTAATAAACCTTATTATATGTTATTCTGGATTTCTATTTTCTTATTGTTCTCTCTTTATGCGATAGAGGCTCTAATTTTCTTACAAAGGAGACAGGAAAATCAAAATTTAAGAACAATAGGGAGATTGTTGGCAATTGACACTCATTTGGTGATTTCAGGTGACTTCCGGTAGTTGCTTATTTGTTTAGGGTTATCATTGATGGAAGCTCTTTTTGGTGATTCAATTTGGCAGTCATGATTCATCTTATCCGGAAGCTAGAGTTAACTGGTATAACTGAGTATTTCGGTAATGTTTTGATCTGGAATAATTTCCTATGATTGTGGTAATTTTGGTGGTTGAATTTGTGTTCTTTGTGAATGGAAAGATCTTTAGGAAACGTGTGAAAACACTTTTTTTTGGTCTAGTGCTATGTTGTGTTTAATATTGAAGCTAACTTGGATATACACGTTACACTTATTTTTATTTTTATTTTTATTTTTTTTGGCAAGGTGGCAATGCCACTTGATATATTTTATTAATAACATATAATTTTTACAATATATTTAAAAACTGATTCAAATTGAGCTCCCAGAGAAAAGAACCAGCAAGAAAAACTCCAGTCATTGCTCATGAACATGGCTATAGAAGAGAAGTAGTGAAGAATCCTCTAGTCGGAGCTAGTTACAAAATAGAGATCAACAAAGGAGCATGCAGGCTCATTTACAAATAGGGGCATGCAAGATCATTTTATAGAGTAGGAGCATGCAAGATTATTTACAAAATAAGTTCTTGGGATATCTTGAAGGCCCTACAACAAAGAACTCCTGCAACCAAAATTGACATGCCCCTGCACCAAAAAATACCTGCAACCAAAATATATATATACTACAGAATGTAGAGAATTTACAAGAAACACAAGGGTTCAAAACATGACTGACACCAATGACATGAGATTTGCGGTCCACCATTATAGACAAATGCCAAAGGAGAAGAGGTGAATGCAGAAATGCTAGAGAGAAATGAAGCCCAAAGTTTTTATGCCATAAATGAAAAGAAAGAGGAGATATATCATAAAAAATATGACAAACCAAAAGAAGCGGCATACAGAGATAATCAAGAAAACAATGCCATGCCAAACTTTAAATGGCATATGAAGGATGGATTCCCAATGTGAAAATAAATATCTCTAGATTTCACACCAGAAGAGAGTACCAAACACATGAACAACATCAATAACAACCAACTCATCATTAATGAATGCCAAGTGATGATCGAGTAAAGCAAAGTTCCTCAAATCAAAACCAAATGGAATTATGAAAAGAAATACCTCACCAAGAGAAGAGAATATCAACTCGTATAAATGAGCAATCATATAATAAGAAAGATTAAATAATCAACTCTCTATAGGCTATACTTAATAGGTTTGGGAAGCTCATCAAATCACACCCCAATCGAGAGGAATCAATAACAATTTTGTCACAACCCATATTAGCGAGGTAATCAGCCAATGCATTACCTTCATGATAAACGTGTGAGATGATGAGGTGCTCAAATGTATCAAGAAGAGCCCATATTTGTTCAAGAATATACCAGAAATTCCAATTATCATCTTTTCTTGCCTTGCAAGCATTAATGACAATAGCCGAATCACCTTCAATATGAAGGTATTTAAAATTCAAATCCTTAGCCATAACAAGACATTCTAAAAGAGCACAAGCCTCAGCCATATTATTTGTGCTAGAAGAAATTGGCATAGCTTTTAATGCTAATAAAAATCCCAAATTATCACGAAAAAATATCCCTATTCCTGAATCACAAGGATTTCCACGGGAGGAACCATCAAAATTCAATTTACAAAAAGGGGCATTAGGAGGATGCCATTTTATGTAATTTCTATCTACAGGTGTTTTCTAAATCCTTGGAAAGGCGGGTGATACAAGAATAATGATACTTTTCCAGGAAGAGATCATAAAATTGTCCCAGGAAGAGAACTCTAAATTCATATTAAAATATTTCTGAACATGAGCATTAACTTGCTCAATAATACTTCTTTCCAAAATCCCAAGAACAACCAATAAATCCAATGAGTCGCATCTAAAAATGCGCTTGTTTCTTTCTCGCCAAATGGCCCATATGACTGAAGAGGGAGTTATAAACCACAAACAAGAAAATAGAGAAGATGAATACAAAACTGGCCAAGACTGAAACATGTAAAGGGAATGAAAGAGATAACTTTTGGAGGACAAAATGCCAACAACTATGTGTAAACTCACAATGAAGAAAAAGATGATTGACATCTTCAAGAGATTTACCACATAAGACACAAGAAAAGGAGGCTGCAATATTAAATTTAACTAAACGGTCACTAGTCAAAAATTCTATTTTGCAGCATGAGCCAAGAAAAAACACCAGCTTTAGGTAATACTAAATTATTCCAACAGAACAAAAAGGCACGATGAGGAGCATTTTGATTGGCCATTTGTTTAACAGCAAAATATCCTTCTTTAACAGAGTAGTTTCTTGATTCAGAAGGGCACCAAATAAGTTGATCTTCGATGTTAGAAAGGAAAGCCACTCGGTCTTGCATAAAAAATTTAAAACTTTGAATTTCCTGCAAGGACAATTGAAGAGTAGAGGGATCCTTTCATGAGACCTTGTGAGAAAACAAATCAACACTATCTACATAATCAACCAATCTAACTCCCCATGGTTGAGAAAGAACAACTGAAACAGAAGCAAGAGAATCATATTGTGAAAGGGGGGGAAAGCCATTCCAGGAGTCTTTCCAAAAAAGTATATCCTTCCCTGAATGGACCTGCCAAGAGAGAAAATTAGAGACCACTTCCCTACATGAGATCATAAAGTTCCAAATAGCAGACCCTTGTGGAGGATTAGAAATTGTGAAGATCCTAGTAGGATTCTGGGAATCCAAATACTTAGCTTGCATAATTTGGCACCACAAAGATTGGGGCTTAGTATACATAGACCAAACTAGTTTGCCCCCAAAATCCCTATTTCTTTTAGATAAGTCCTGAATCCCAGCACCACCAATTTGCTTAGAAAGAGACATCTTGGTCAAAGAAATCAGTGGAATCTTTTTATCTTCTATCATGTTATTTTTCCAAAGAAAAGATCAAATAATCTTTTCAATTTGGGAGATGACTGATTTGGGAGCTTGAAGAATTGAGATATAGTAATTAGTAATGGCAGATAGGACCATTTTAATGAGAAGTATCCTACCTGAAAGAGACAACCACTTAGCCTTCCAAGCAGAAATATGAGATTTAAGTCTCTCAATAATCGAATTCCAAAAAGAAGACTTAGCAGATCCCATAAAGAAAGGAATCCCCAAATAGGTAGAAGGAAGAGATTCTATTGGGAAACCTAAGATATTCACAAGTCTATCACCCACCAACTGAGGAGTATTAAAAATGAAGATCTTGGATTTATGGGGGCTAATCTGTTGGCCAGATCTAGCAGTATAAGTATCTAGAATAAATTTACTATGAGTAGCCTCTTGAATAGAAGAGGACCCAAATAAAAGTGTATCATCAGCAAAAAGGTTATGAGTGACTGAAATATCAAAGTTAGGAATTAACACCCCTTGCCAAAATCCTAGATCCCTTTTCTTAATAACCAATCGACTAAAAGCTTCTACCATAATGATAAATAAGAAAGGAGATAAAGGATCTCCTTGTCTAACACCCTGGGTTGAAGAAAAGTATCCAGAGGGAGCTCCATTAATGATGACTAAAAATGAAGTGGTAGAAATACAACTCTTGATCCATTTACACTAGCTTTCAGAGAAACCAAATTTTCTCAAAACTTTGAGCAAAAAAGCCCAACAAACTTTATCATAAGCCTTCATCATATCAAGTTTGACCACAAAAGCTGGGATATTGGATGAATTTATGGAATGTAAAGTTTCATGAGAAAAAATTACTCCCTCATGCGTTTCCCAACCCAGAACAAAACCTCCTTGTTGAGGAGAGATGATATGAAGAAGGATAATTTTAAGTCTTAAATAAATAGCCTTGGTGAAGATTTTGTAAATAGAGTTGCACAAAGAAATGGGTCTAAATTTAGTAAAAGTTTGGGGATTCTTAGATTTCAGGAAAAGGGCAATATAAGTGATGTTAAAATTTTTAAGGATATACCCACCCCTCTTAGACTCTTCCAAAGCCATTAATAAGTCAAAACCAATAAAATCCCAACATTTCTGAAAGAAAAAGATAGTAAACCCATCAGGACCTGGAGCTTTGTCAGGGGCCATGGAAAAAACAACAGAATGAAGCTCATCTAAAGAAAAAGGCCTCATAAGAAAGTCATTATCCTCTTGAGAAACAAGGGAGGGGATAGATTCTAAAAACAAATCCACATGATGATCCATAGAGGAAGAAGAAAAAGGAGATAACAATTCCTTAAAAAAAGACACCCCCTCCTCTCTAATCTATTGATCTGAATTAAGGACATAACCAAACTTAGAATCCATAATACTAAAAATTGTAGAAGCAGCTTGTTTAAGCTTGGCTGCAGCTTGAAAGAAGGCAGTATTCTTGTCACCTTCTTTAAGCCAAACCTCACAAGACTTTTGCTGCCAATAGATTTCAACCAGGGAGAAAAGGATCTCCCAGTAAGCTTGCAATTTCTTTTGAGCATCATTACTAGAGGAATTAGTGCCATGTCTAATAATTTCCTCATTAACAACCTTCAAATAATTGGCAACTACCTCTTTTTCATGAAAAATATTCTTAAAGAGCAATTTATTCCAAGCCATAATTTGAGATTTCACAAATTTCAATTTGGAATAAAATTGAAACATCTTAGTACCTTTGCAAAATGGAGCACTTATCCACCATTGCTTTAATAAAGAAAGAAAATGAGGATGAGTGAACCACATTTCTCAAACTTAAAAGAAGGTCTAACAGAGGGAACATGATCCAATTTATCAAAATTGAGCAAAATTGGGAAATGGTCAGAATCTAAGGAGGTAAGAATCTCAGAAGAAAAGGAAAAGTTGCTTAAACGTAGGTTTACGGAAATAAGAAATTTGTCAAAGCAAGAGGCAATCTGGCATTTAGATCTCCTATTAGTCCCAGTGAAAGAACCATTAGAAGGGAAAATATCAAATAATGCACTATCTTGTAGAAAGGAAGATAAGTCATCAATAACCTTCTGAGTTGTAGGATTACCCCCTCTTTTTTCATCTGAGGAAAGGAGAGCATTAAAATCACCCCCAAGCACAATAAAAAATTATCATATCGTAAAAAAAATTCAGATAAGGAATCCCATAAGTCGGTTTTATCTGAAGGAGAAGTCAGACCATAAATATTAAACAGAACAAAAGAGACTTCAAACCAGTCAACCTTTAACAATTGCCAATGAGAAGCAAAAGATAACATTTCAACTTTGACTGATTTAGGATTCCATAAAGTTATAAGACCACCAGAAGCACCTAAAGAAGGAACATGAACAACTTTCCAAAGGGACCATTTGGAAATTATGTTATCAAAAGAATCCTGAGAAAGTTTAGACTCTTGCAATAAGATGATATCCACTTTTGAAGAATCAAGAAATTTCTTGATCCTTCCCCTTTTGTCAGGGGCATTTAAGCCCCTGACATTCCAAGATAAAATCCTCATTTATCACAAGGAGAGCAACATGCCCTCCTTATTTTGACTTGGGAAGAAAATTTCTCTACAATAGTGGATTGAATACCAGCCGCAATCTCCTCCTTGATTTTAGCCAATTTTGATTTCCGACCCCTCTTCTTAGGAGTTTTAACAATAGGGGGAAACAAAAAGAGATTCCTCCAAGGCTAACTTATGAGATAAATCAAATCCATACACATTAGAAACATTTGAAGAAGGACTATCAATAAGATCCGCATCCACACCTTTAATTGAATTTGGCTAAGAAGAGGAAACATGACAACCATCATGGACAAGCCCCAAAGAGGCAAATGCAGAAGAAAAAGAAAATTTAGGAAATTCCTTTGCAAAACTCTCATCAAATAGATGAGAAGAAACTGAAAATAAAATATCTGAAGCAATAAGCTGAATCTTCTTTTTTAGAAACAGAAAGACAAGAAGGAGACCTTGGAATGGGAAAAAAAGAATCACTATCAAAAATCAAACTATGAACAATTTTGGTATCATCCGCCAGACCCACAAAAGAAGAATGAGGAGAAGAATTAACAGAGCAATGATTTGTGCAACCATCTGAAGGTAACAACAATTTTGGAAATGGAATCGAAGGACAAGAAATTTGAAAAAAACTCGTAGAGGAGAACAAAAAAGGTTCAAAACAAAATTTAGAAGACCAATAATCCTTGAAAGGACTAGGAAGAAACTTAACTGAGTTTGAAGAAATGGAACAAAACTAACAAATGGTAGATAGAATAAAGAATAACATGGCCAGAGAGCAGAGGAAAGTAAAATCCATCAGAGGCACATCACATACTGTATATCCAAAAAAAGGAACGAGAGATGTAACAGAAAGAGGTAAAGGAGCAGAATCCTTAACATTATGATCAAAGATTACTTATGTGTTGAGACCGGATATATAAGATTGAATTGGCGATCGATTTTGGACATATTAGTGGTGTGGCTATCAGTTTTGGTGTGATTGAGCATAATTTCACATGCACATTCAATCCAGTAGTTGAATGAGATAGAGACAAAGTATTTCTAGAGCAAAGACAATCAGAGATTCAATGCTTAACCAGAACTCATTCTTGCATTATTATATGCTACTTGAGAGTTCATTTCATTGTATTTCATCATTGTAATCAAATTGTAAGTTAGTGAGACTTCCCTAAAGGTTGTAGCCTTCTGGGCAATTGTAACTGAGCTATGAGCATGAATGCAAGTGCATTCCCCATATATGTAATATTTATGTACTCCTAGCCATAGTATATGAATGTTGTTGGTTCCATCCCCACCATGGTTTTTCCATTTCCAGGTTTCCACATAAAAATTTTGATGTTGTGGATTTGTGTATTATTTGTTGCATGTTTATGTTCCTTTTTGCTATGCATTGCTAACCAATAAATAAAGAATAAGTTTGTGGATTTAAAATTTGGTAGATCACTAATTCAACCCCCCCCCCCCTCTCAGTGATCCCTGACTCTAACACTCTAGTGACATATGACCCCTCTTGCACATGTGACATGATAAAAGACTTCCAAGACCAGGACCAATCCTAGGAAAGAGATATAATGTAGGACCCTATGCTCTAATACCACTTGTTGGAAGTGGATTCACTCTTAGAGGGCGGGTGAATCAGAGTGATATATTTTTAAACTTTTGACTTGAATGCACAATTAAAATTTTGACCTTGAACCAATGTGAGATATTTATTTATGCAAGTGAATAACATCAACAACTCATATTAAAAGTATTATGTAACATTATCCCATTAATGTATGAACAATCTTGATTACGCTTTTGAAACAGAACTTCAACTTATCAAATTGCCATTAGTTTCATATCCAAAGTCATACTATATATTCTAGTCGGTTAGTATTACTGAATCATGCAGTCGGTACACTCAAAGAAGTTGGTATGAACAGTCTAGTCGGTTACAGAAGAAAGCAATCACAGAACATAGTATTCATCGAGCTGTTTACCGAGTAAAGTTTCATGGCTACCGAGTGGTAAAGTTAACTCACCAAGTTGATATTCACCAAGTGAAATTTTTTACCAGATACATTGAACCTAGACATGCACATGAAAACATGTTACAACATCGAGGCACATCTAACCATTTTTGCATCGGGAATTGCACTATGAGATTGTGTATGATTACAAGGTCAAATCTAACCAATGAGATATTTTGTTTAGTTATTCATTCGAAGAATCTTTTGTAAGATCGAAGCAATGATTCAGATCACCATTGTAAGAGATCTATTTATATAGCATGATTCTAGGGTTAGATACATGAGATGCAATAAGAGATAACAAAGTGTATGCATGAAGGAAGACTGTTACAGAGACACAAAGAGGTCACCGAGAAGGTTATCAGTGAACAGTCGAAGAGCAGAGTAAACAAAAGGGTTTATCAAGTTTCATTATGGGTTACTGAGGTATGCTACAAGCTAGGTAATCTTATTTAGAGCACATAGAATTTTCTTTAGCATTTCAAATGTAAAGTTGTAGATATTTGTAATGATTATATTGTAATATTTTGAAGTTGTAAGAGAAAACTTTAACAGGGTAAAAGACTCTAACCAAGTCTATAAATTGTAAATCCTTTAACCAGGTGCTACACTTATATAGTGTTGTAAAAATCCTTTAGTAAGGTAGATCTAACTAATCTTGATACTCCTAACAAGGTAAGCTATCAGAAATAGCTAAATGTAGCTCTAACCGAGCATTCTTCATTATTGCAGTAGTGAAGTTGTGGGTGCCATCCCCACCGCAGTTTTTCTCTCTAACCAAGAGTTTCTACGTGACCAAAATATATGTGGTATGGAGTGAATCATGTATGACTGTTATCTATTGATTATAGTTTTATTTTATGTTACTGCACTATTCTATTTATGCATAATAGTAAGGTTATTATAAGAGAAAAGTTTTGGAGTACTGATTCACCCCTCCCCTCTCAGTACATTAGCTTTCTATATTGGGCCTAACAATTGGTATCAGAGCTTGAATCTTGGAAAAGGGTTTAACTACCTAAAGAGAAAGATCTTAGCAATGGAAGGCTACAAACAATCTCAGAGAATTGTGCATCTTCAAGAAGAGCTAGATAATGCAAATCAAGTGATTGCAGAAATGCAGAGGCAAATGCAAAAATCTCTAAAAGTAAGGAGAAGATTATCTGATGACTTGTAGGATTCTCAAGAGCTAGTAGAACAAATCGAGACATCATCTGAGAATAGTATATCTGAAGAGACTGAAGAAATGATTGGAATGTTGAAAGAAAAGAACAAAACATTGGATGATCAACTAAAAGCAATGAAAAGAGAACATGAACATTTCAGTACATAAATGACTGAAAGTCTAGATGCATTAAGGATAGCTGGGGATAAAGCAAGAGATATACAAAGAGAGAAACAACAACTTGAAACTCTAGTATCTGATAAGGATGATGAAATCATAAGGTTAACTGGTATTCAACAAAATATGACAGATCAACTAGGTTATGCACATCATGAAGCAATTCTAAAAAATGATGAAAATCAATCATTGAAACTTGAAGTATCAAGGTTGACTGGTGAACTTGAAATAGAAAAGAAATCCAAAGAATCATTGGAGAAAAGTTATGAAGCATCAAAGATGTTGGATGAGCAACTGAATACAAGAAGACTCTACAAAGATGGAGGACTCAGTTATAAAGAAAAAGACTCTACCGAGAAAGGAATTCATACTACTAAGAGAGGAGAATCATCAAAACAAGCTGGAAAAAGGAATAACATCAAAAGGAAGAAGCCTATTTGCTACTACTGTGGAAATCAAGGTCATACTACCAACATATGCTAGATCAAAAAAGGTAAGCAACCGAATATCTCTAAGTCCAATGGATATTGTTATAATTGCAATAAATATGGCCACACACCTAATCAATGCAGGACAAAGTCTATTAACAACTATCAGAAGGCAAAATTCAAAGGGTTCTATAAAAACTGCAATAGATATGGACATGGTACCGAGAAGTGCTGGTTTAAGCAAAAGAACTACATAAAGTATCCACACCAAGCAAACACTGGAGGTTACCGAACTCACACAAATCCTCACCGACAATATGTAGCAGTACCATGGGATTACAATACAAGGATATGGTGTGAATGTTGTGGAAGATATGGACATACATGTGCCAACTATTTTATAAGATTTGGAATGAACAATCAGAGATCATGGAGAAATCCGGGTATGGCATGTTTTCATTGTCACAAAGCTGGACATTTAGCTGGAGATTGCAAAGATCAACCAAGAAGAGACACTGAAGAGATAAAAGAAAAATTCAAGATGATTTGGAAAAAGAAAGAAATTATGTCTGATGAAGAAGGCACCTTACCTACCGAGTTAGGTGCATCTATTTCAAATCAGTCAAGAAAAGGTATGAAGGGACTACATTCTTTAAAAGTTGAATCATAACAATTCCTATTCTATTATGTACAAAATTCAAAATTTGCATAGTTAAGATGCAATTAGTTAGTTTATATACTATATAGGAAACCTGTCAAGTCGGTGTATACAAGAAACCTGTCAAGTCGGTTAATGAAGCTAAGTTGGGTACTCGGTGAAAATAGAAAATGGAGTAAATCGGTATAAGGTGAACCGAGTGCATTTAATATCTTGACCTAACTTGCATGGAGCCCAATAAGGTATTTTTGAGTACTTAAAAGTGTTTTCGTGGTCATTTTCATTCACCCAAGTTTTTGAGAAGTAAAGTAGAGCGAATCAAAGCGATCAAACTTCATTTAGAGCAAATTTTGAGGTATATACATCAATCCATTCACAATTTTTTGCTGGTTTTTGATCTAGTCAAATTGCTATTGTCTACCGAGTGTGAAGAGTTAGTCACTTGTAAACTCGAAAGGATAACCTGTTGAATCTTACCCAAAATCTACCATGGCGTCCAAGATCCAAGACCCTGTAGTTGTCCAAAATGTGGAGAAGCCCTCATTGAAATATTCCCTAACTCCTAAAGTTGCCTCAGAACCAGATGATAAACCTGCATTTTCACTCATCTCGGATCGAGTCTTGTTGGTAGAAGATGTCAGATTCTTTACCAAATGTCGTGTTGAGGAACTCGGTCATGTAGAGATTAGTGACACATATGATGAACTGTACACTAATGGCCAACTAGATAGCAAATTTGAGCATATCAGAATCAAGGGATTAACTGAAGCCCTAGTCTATCCCCGTGTGTTCAAACCCCAATGGGTTAAGTTTGTATTGAGCAGAGTACATGATGATTTCATGTGGCTACAAGAGCAACCATTCAAGATCACAAAGGAAGTCATTCACCTAATCACTGCATATTCCATCTACGATCATGCTCGTGCATAGAAAATGATATCACAAAAGGAGCTAATTAGTCTAACCAGAGTAGAATCCGATTACCGAGGACTAAAATTGAATAATGTCACTGATGCTAAACTAAAATTTGCAATCAGAGTTATTGGTTACTATTTCTTCCAATCTGCAAGGGAAAACAGTGTACCATGTGCTGCAGTGGACCTAACCTACAAAATAGTAAAGAAGGGAATGAAAGTAGACTTATGTGAAGTGCTACTAAAGAACTTATTTGAGAACCTGAACACAATAAGGAAGCCGAAGAAGAACAACTCAGCAAACACACTAAAGTTCAGTTCACTACTTGTATGTATGTTTTTCTATTTTAAGAAGTTCTTTCCCTCAGTCGGTAAAGTAGTATGGGAGCTACATCAACCTATCACCCATTAGATCAATGACTACATCAAGAAGTTAGGAGATAACTTTAATGATATCATGGATGATTACTTTAGCAAATTCCAAGAGAAAATGCACAACAGGTACAGGATCCCACCACAGCTGGTCGAAAAATACAAGGACAATATATGTTTTGAAGTCAACACTGATTATTGCTATATAAATGCTATTGAACCATGGATTCAATCATTGCAACCAATAGGTTATGAAATTGATTATGATATCACACAACAACAAATTGATGCCTATCTATCATTGCCAAGGCATGCAACTGAACTAAGGTATGGAACCTATGAAGAGGTGAAGGAGAAAGTAAAAATGAGCATTGTAGTTCCTAAGGCTACAAGAAAAGCTACAAAGATGATAAAGGCTTTATTTGAGAAATTTGGAGAAGAATCCTCCTCTACACCTATCAAAGGCAATCTTGCCATTACCGAGGAAGAATCAGAAGTACAGGAGGCTGCAATAACATTGAGCACAGAGTTGCCAAAGGGAAAAGTTCTAAAAAGAAAGAAACAAGACATCACAAAGGCCCTACCGACTCCACCAACAAAGAGACCCAACACCAGAGCATCAGCTGCATCACTGAGCAAGAAACAAAATACTGTTGTCATTCCTAAGGTAACTAAGACTTACAAGAAATCTACTTGGAGACTCATTTTGGCAAAAGAGTCGAGTGATACAGAGTCTGATGATGCAAACAAATTCCAGGTTGTGAAAAGCAAAAAGGTAAACATTCATAGTGTTGAAAACTTTTGTGCTAATCTCAAAGAATATGGTGGATTTGCAGGATTCAGATATGTTAAGTACGAGTCTAGGAATAATGATGAGAAATGACAGATTGAAGAAGTTGTCATATGTACACTTCTGAAGTTTCGGTTAGCACCATTAGAACTAGCAAAGTCACTTCCGAGTGAACTCTACTCACATATCGACAATAGATGGAAATATGCAATGGATTCGGAGAGACAAATAAGAGAAAGAAGTCTGGTCCATCTATTTCCTGACATGTCCGTAGCTGAAATCAAGGAGCATTTGTCCACATACAATTCAAAATTTCTTATGAAGCAGAGAGCCTTAAAATTGATGAATGGGCTATATATTGATGTGGAAAATGAGACTAAAGCCAAGTGGCAGGAGATCTTCAAACAAAAGGATGTCAGTGAACAATCTCAAATTGAAATTGTTGATGTCACTGAGAAAGATCCAAATGTCATCGAGCAAGGTCCAGACCTGGCTAACACTATACAAATTGATAAAGATGTAATAAATGAAGCAGCATCGGAGCAGGAAATGATTGAAGGCACCACTTATGCAAAACTTGTCTCTAGTGAATCTATCTTAGAACAAGTTCAGCCTTATCCACTGGTGAAGCCACCAGTCTCAACCGAAGCTCCCAAGGACACCAAGCAAGCTACCAAAGGCAACAAATCTGAAGCTGCAGGGGACACAACCCAAGATCAAACATCTCAAGCACAAACAAGCACTGCAAATATTACAGCTGAGACCCCTAGCACCGAACCACCCAAAGACACTGCAACTACTACAGGTACAAACCAAAGTGTTGCATCTACCGAGCAACCTACCAAGGGTCAGCAAGCCTCACAAGCACTTGTCTTAGTGCCACAAACCAAAGGAAAAGAGAAGAAGGTGAGAAAGCATGGTTTTAAATTTGACTTTTCTAAACCGATCGTGTTGCCCAATGTAGACATTTCCAACTTGAAAGGGCAAGCACTCACTGAATTCGGTGAACTATGCAAAGCAAAGGCCAAACAGGAGTAGCAACTGGCCATACAAAAAAAGAACAAACTACTTCAGAAGGTTAGGAAACTACTCACAGAAATGCTACCATCAGTAACAGTGTCAACCGATGCAGCCATCCATATTCAGTTGGATGAACTCCTTAATCAAATTGAAACATCTGGAGTTGATGCATCTGAGTACTTAAGCAAGCTCAAGGATAAAGAGCTTATAGTAAAAATGATAGAGGAAGTACAAAAATCAATTGTTGTTGGCAAGGTAAAACTTGTCAAATTCATTGCTGAGTTGTCCCCTCAACTCAAGCACATTCTTTATTTATTCCAGAAATTGTGTACATTTTCTTTATTTATTAAAGATATCAAAAATAAAACTGATGCAATTGAGAAAGAGATCACCAATCTCTCATCCAAGTTGACCACTGAGCCTAATTCAGTTCAGAATTTTTACAAAAAGCTACAATAGTTCATGGCTCAATAGTTAGAACTGAGGAATCAAGAGCATAAAATTAGGATGGATATAATGACCCTTCAAACATTATTCCTTCCTCATCTATCATCAGTATAGGAGCAATTCAACCGAGATACAAGCTTATCAACTACACAAGAGGGAAGCACTCTTGATGGCTTGATATCACTCTTATTTGATATTCAAGCACAAAAGTCCCTTATGGAAAGTCTCAAGGACTCACTCTCAGTCACCCTCACTGACGGCCGAACCAAGTATAAGACTATTTTTGATCAGTTACTGCCTCCGGATGGAAATTAAGTTAATAATGTTTGTCAAAAAGGGGGAGTAATATTATGATACTACATAGAGGAAAGCCCAGCAAAGGGGGAGTAATTCTACACTTGGAGAGTAGTACAATTTTGATAAGACAATATTGAGTATTGTATACAAGGGGAGTATACCGAGCAGAATATATAGAGCATTCAGAGAACACAAGTACATAAAAAAAATGAACATGCAAAATTCAGAGTTATGTACAAGATAATGATAAGGGGAGTATATCTGCATATACTATTTTGACTATTGTACATATTGTCAAGTATAGTCATTTTGACAAGTATATAGTTTTTGAGTTATGACTTTGTAAGTAGTTTTTGTCAAACATCCCAACTAATGTCAAAAGGGGAGATTGTTACTACTTATCAAATTGCCATTAGTTTCATATCCAAAGTCATACTATATATTCTAGTCGGTTAGTATTACCGAATCATGCAGTCGGTACACTCAGAGAAGTTGGTTACAAAAGAAAGCAGTCACAGAACACAGTATTCATCGAGTTGTTTACCGAGTAAAGTTTCATGGCTACCAAGTGGTAAAGTTAACTCACCGAGTTGATATTCATCGAGTGAAACATTTTACCAGATACATTGAACCTAGACATGCACATGAAAACGTGTTACAACATCGAGGCACATCTAACCATTTTTGCATTGGGAATTGCACTATGAGATTGTGTATGAGTACAAGGTCAAATCTAACCAATGAGATATTTTGTTTAGTTATTCATTCGAAGAATCTTTTGTAAGATCGAAGAAATGAATCAAATCACTGTTGTATGAGATCTATTTATACAACATGATTCTAAGGTTAGATACATGAGATGCAATAAGAGATAACAGAGTGTATGCATGAAGGAAGACTATTACAAAAACATAGATAGGTAACCGAGAAGGTTATCAGTGAATAGTTGAAGAACAAAGTAAACAGAAGGGTTTATCGAGTTTCATTATGGGTTACCGAGGTATGCTACAAGCTAGGTAATCTTATTCAGAGCACATAGAATCTACTTTAGCATTTTAGATGTAAAGTTGCAGATATTTGTAATGATTATATTGTAATATTTTGAAGTTGTAAGAGAAACCTTTAACAGGGTAAAAGACTCTAACCAAATCTATAAATTCTAAATCCTTTAACCAGGTGCTACACTTATATAGTGTTGTAAAAATCCTTTAGTAAGGTAGATCTAACTAATCTTGATACTCCTAATAGGGTAAGCTATCAAAAATAGCTAAATGTAGCTCTAATCGAGCATTCTTTATTATTGCAGTAGTGAAGTTGTGGGTGCCATCCCCACCACAGTTTTTCTCTCTAACCAAGAGTTTCTGTGTGACCAAAATATATGTGTTATGGAGTGAATCATGTATGATTGTTATCTATTGATTATAGTTTTATTTTATGTTACTGCACTATTTTGTTTATGCATAATAGTAAGGTTATTATCAGAGAAAAGTTTTGGAGTACTGATTCACCCCTCCCCTCTCAATACATTAGCTTTCTATATTGGGCCTAACACTTGAACCAATGTGAGATATTTGTTTATGCAAGTGAATAACATCAACAACTCATATTAAAAGCATCATGTAACATTATCCCATTAATGTATGAACAATCTTGATTACACTTTTGAAACAAAACTTCAACTTTGCACAATGCAAGTTTTTAAATGTTTTATGGAATATTTTTATAATCAGATGTAAACAATTCAGCCTTGTAGATTTGAACAATTCAACTTTACATGACAAACTTGAACACTTTGAAATATGAACCCTTTTTGAATAAACTTAAAAGTATCAGAGCATTGACTAAATGAACACATTAACATGTAATAGAATAAGAGACAAATAACATCGCATAACACAAAGATTTCCTGAGTGGAAAAACCCTCATGGGGTATAAAACACACTCGCTAAAATTTCCTTTTCATTGATCAAAGAGTACCAACTCTATAACAATGGTGGAGCAGCAACTCAACACCTTTTCTAAAATACCAACTTCATAGGAGAACCAATCCCTCAAATTACAAAGTCACTATCTAAGTTTGTAGTCAGTAATGACCTTATAGATGCATCAAACTTGTAGTCCTAAAATCATTAAAGAGTACAAAAAACATATATGATTTTCAATGTTGCCAATTACAATATGTACTATATATAAAAGTGCCACAAAATATTTCCCAAACTGAAATAGAATTGTCTGTTGTAAAAACCAGAGACAACAAATTCTTTTTCAAACTGAACAATAAAGCCTCAATACTAACCTATTCTCTCTTTTTCATTCCAACTGAACAATGACTTAAAGTCATGAATTTATAGAGCAATTAAAAGTGAAACCCTTGAACCAAACTGTAAAACTCGAGTTCAGAGCCAACACTCGAGTTAGGGTTTCCACATAAAAATACCAAGTTACAGTTGCAAATATAAACACATTTCTTTTTCAACTGCAATTTCTAGCTCTTTCCTTTCTTGAAAACAAGAATATGGAAAACTAATTCTTTTCAAAACTGAAAAATAATAACCATAAATGAAGTAATTCCTCTTTCATTTTTACTCTATAACTTCATTCAATACAAAACAAAGTAAAAGAAATCTGCTCAAAACTAAACCAATGTAATATTTTCTATTTTACTTTTCCATTTACCAAATTTACCTTCAAAAGACCAAAGAAATGTAAAGATATTATCTCTATTAAGGTGGTTCAAACTACAAACAAAATCCTATAAAATTCTCTATTACCTCCGCTTATAGCTCATGGAGAGTCCACCAACCAACTTGCCACCCTTCATAATCTGGCATATCTGAAAACCAAGACAAAAAACTAGCTAGAACACTCTCAAACTGTAATTGTAATCTCATCATGGTGGCACTAGGGTTTGGTATTATTCTTGCAAAATGAAATGAACCTTTGTTTACCCTAAATTATTTCATTCGAGCCCCAAGACATAATGAATTCCTAAATCACAATACAATCATTTTGAAATCCATTTAGAATGGACAAAATGATATTATCCTTGAGTACCAAATCAATTTATATGCACATCCACGTGAGTTATAATGTTGCCCATGTTAGCAAGACTATCGCTACCAAAATAACAACAATATACCCATCGATGCCAATGATAGCACTTTGTTGTCAAAGCTAAGCAACATGTGCTCAAATGAAACCTGAAACCTCATGTTCAAGCACTGTCAAATGTAATGGTGGTCACCTATCTAAGTAGATGTTAATACATTGTATAGAGACCAATAAGCATATATCAAAGTCGGCTTAAGTGCCAGCTTAAATGTACTTTGATATCAATAAGATATGTAATATAAATGGACCCGAAACTTATGAAAAGTGTATAAAGTGCTATGTAAGCCTGATACAAAAGTAACCCAAGGGATAAATGAAACATGATTACCATTTTGATAACCACCAAAAAAATATATATGAGCAATATATATTGATAAACAACTTGCACCAAGGATAATTAGTTGAATATGAAGTGTAGTTTGTATGAAACTATGTATTGGCCAACTCATGAATGCAAAACTGACTATGAGCCAATACAAAGTATATCATAAAATATGTTGAAATCAAATGTATATTACCTTCAATCTGAAAATAATCACTTGTATGTGTCACCATAGAACTAAGTAAAACTGAAATCCAATATATCAAAAATAAGTGTCAAATGATGTTAGTATCATAGTAGGATAGTGTAAAAACATAACAGAATGATATCACCTGAACAATGAACCATAACCCTGTAATCAAGATGTCTTTTAATCTGCACATGGAGCCAAAAGATCAGTACCATCAAAACTGAATATAAACCAGCATCATAATTCTTTCATTGAACAAGATATTGAATGCCAAGACCAAGTGTGCCAAAACTGAATATGCCATATGCCAAGATCAATGTGCTAACCAACCAACAGTTTTGACATCAAAGAAAAATAACACAAAAGAGAAGTCAACATTTTTATCATTGACCTTTTGTTCTGGTCACCTATCCTTTAAGTCACCTTCTCATGGGTTTTTTATCATTGGAAATCGGCCCCTAGTTCCTAGTCTCTTTTCTTCAATCGATAACCTTAATGTTTAATTTACCTTGATCTCTATCCTCTCCTGCATGATATCCTAAGGACTTAAATCAAAGCACATGGTTTGAGTTGTTTTAAAATGGGCTCCACTTCTAAGGTATCTTTCATGCATGTTGATATTTTGTCCAATGTGGCGATTAAACAATGTTCCAAATAAAAACTCGACACTCAGTGAAGGCACTTTTCTTATTTCATCGAGTCCCAAGTCATGCCACAAAAGATAAAGAAATGGGAGCTCAATGAACCTTTTGTTTCTAGCTTAGCGAGTGTCTAAGGAGAATAGTTGTGGAAGTGATATGCAAAATTCATTCAAGACTCATTGGGGATGTTTTCTTCATCTCAAAGAATCTTAATTAAAAGAGGACAAGGCACTTTGTTAGCTGATAAAAAGGGGTCTAACGTGTCATCTCAAAATGCGGTGAAGCACGTAGGATAAATTTAATGAGTTTTGAGTAGAATAAAGAAATGTCAGAGATACATATGGATTCAAAGAAATATCATAAGGAATGACATGTGTCAGGATCAAGTATCAAGTCGAGCCTTTGTGGGCAAAGATTGACACAAGGGAGATTTTAATGCATGGAATTCAAAAACATGAATTTTATGATCAAAGGATGGGAATATCATGGAAAATCGCTTGCAAAAGATTAGTTCCAGATGGGATAGTTAGAAATCCTTATATACAGTAGGCCTAAAGGATTCAAACCGGTGGTGAAAGAGGTTGCATGGGTATGGGTGACTGAGCTTTTCAAAAGAGTAACTGATTTGGTGGTTCGAAGACTAATAAGGAAGCTTTAGTTTCCCAAAAAGATATAAAGAAGAAAAGATTGTTTGAATATGTCATATTATGAAGATACAATTTGTGTAGAGCCTCTGAGTTTAAGTTAGCAGTCAACGCAAAATAATTTTAAAAATGGAGTGATCATATGCAAAAATGGACTGTGTGTTCATAAGGTGTAAATTTTATGATACTAGGTGGAGGATATTTCAATAGATGCCTTTGTATCTAAAAGGATATTGAAATGCCCTTTCAATTGCAAGTAACCTTTCAAGAGCTACCCATAATCATCCCTTTACCATCAAATGGTTGAGAGGCAAGGGGAGAAGTGATGCAAGAGCACCGAAGTAGTTCATCCGGTTGGAGTAGTTAACAATGGAGTTGCTTGGAGATCTTTGCATTTTTTCATGTTTTTGGATTCTAAGTTGTGGATTTGGATTTATCACCTTGAGGTCTTTGTCCTGATCATATTCAAGATTCATGGCATTTGGATTTGTTTCTAGTGAGATATTGATTTTGGTATTGGTGTGTTCTTACTGGTTGGTCTTGCAGTGAGTAAAGCGAAGCTGAATTGGGTTCCGGCTGGTTTTCATAACTTGTGGATCATTGAGAGATGTTATTTTGGACCTGACCGATGTTCTTGTGAAGTTCTATGCATTAATGGAGGCATTCTTAGTAATTTTGGCCAACATCTTATTATTTGCATGTTTCATCATGAACCAGCTGATCTTTGGCCGATTTGATTTAGTTGTTGTTGCTTGCAGATGGTATAAAGAGAAAGTTTGGAGATTTATTTTGGAGGAAAAAGGTCCAAGGAAGAAGAGATCAAGAGTAGATGTATTCTTCGAGGAGATTCTGGTCTAGGGGGACTAAGGTCTAGATCAATGCAGAATATTACCGAAGGCTGAATTGCTAAGCAGATGATCCATGGATCATAGTTTTGACTTGTAAGGATTGTTTTGTAGCCCTGGGCTGCGGTCCAGTATATGTAAAGCCTAAGGGCATATGTAATTCATTAAACTATTATAAGGATTTCTCTTTTCTATTTTACCGGTTATATCTTATGTTGTGTGAATCGATTGATGGTATCTTTCATGGTGTTTGTGTTATAGACTACAAGGTGAGTATGTCCTTCATTGGATCTCCCTACCTTGGCTACACCAAGAAGAGAGGAGAACAATGAGGATAGTGGGTGGATGGCTCAAATACAAAGCCTATTGAATTCAAATTGAATGCTGGAGCTGCAACCCCCTCTCTGATTATGACATTGCTCTTTGAGGTCCTCTTTCCACTTTACTAGTTTTCCTTCTAGTTCAATGAGTTGTTCCTCTCTCGAGTTTTGGGGATGCTCTTTTTTTATTATGCATCTCCTCTTCTAGTTTTTAGATCTCTTCTTCTAGTGTATGTTGTGAAACTTGCCTCCTCCATTACATTTGCAACACAATGGTGGCACAACTCAAAGCAATAGGACCTCAATGATATTTAATTCTCCACCAAAACAGTTCTTAGCACATAGTTTAATTTTGTCTTGTTCTGAATTTGTAATAGGGTTTCTTTTTTAAATGTGTCAAAAGAAGGAAAATCCATTTGTAAAATTCTTAAAGCTTGTTGCATTTCTTAATGTTATAAAAGGAATTCCAAGGTGGTGAAAAAGAATTCTAGTCGGGCTTTTTCTAAAAATATTGTTGAAATTACATTAAGTTTGTTGGTATGATGATATTGAGAAGGTTGTTGGAGATTGATGATATAATTGATAAAGGATGAAAACTATCTTAATGCTATTATTTTGTCATTGATGTCAAGCAAATGATTTTCTGATTTAGTATGATGTTGCCATATCTTAAAGAGTATGTTTTGACGAGTATAAAGATGTCGGTAAGTGACACTGAAAGAATGTGAAAATGAAGGGGAGTAATAAGTTATTCAATGTGCAACTATTACCAAGTTAGCAGTGATGAGATTATGTTATTTTGATTGTTTTGATACCTATATATGTGTATTCAAAGACTAAATAAGAAGGAGAAAAGATTTCATGTAATAGAATGAGTAAAGGTTTGATACTATTCTATTTTACCAAGCAAGGAGTCATTCGGTAAATTCCAAGGTTATTGATGTCGGTTAAAGAAGAAGTAAGTCACCAAGTGTCATCAGTAAGAAAAGCTACTGAGATAGTAACCGAAATGAATACAAAATGTCTACCAAGTAAAGTTCAGAATTAACCAAGTATCAACCGAGCAGTAAAAGAATGCATTGGATGAATAAATACATTATTAAATGAAGGATGCCAATGAGTTGGAGATTTATAGAATATTGGAATTGTAGCGTCCTAAAATTGTGACACTTGCAATTTCGACTGCATTTGGGTCTTCACGATGGCGATGCAACATTGAACCTGGATGGAGACCACGAAACTTGTTCATGACATCAAAAACTGCATTTTTCTGCACCCTGGCCTGATCCTCCTTGCACCCTGCTGTCCCTGGAGGTGGGACCATGGTGCCCAGTGCCCTAGTCCTTCAGGACTAGGGTGCCCAGCGCCCTGGTCCCCCAGGACCATGGCACCCAGCGCCCTAGTCCCTGGCCCTATTTTGGGTCTGGTCTCTTATGGGGCTTCGGGTCTTTAAGTTTGCAAATTGGAAAATAATCTTCCCAGGTCGGCCTAAGGTTGGAAAAATTAGTCTATCAGCCCTAATTGACAAGTATATAAACTACATTTCCTCTCTCAAAAAGAGAGGAGGATATATGGGTGCAAAGACGTGAAAGCGATATTCAAACATTCAAACATTCAACCATTCAAGCATTCCTTCAAGCAATTGAGCATTCTAAGTCTCCATTCAAGGCTAGATGTTGCATTCAAGACAAGGATTCAACCATTGAAGAGGAGATCACTTACAACACATTACATACTACATACATTACACCTTCGCATGTAAGAATACAAACATTCTTACAACAAGGTATCAGTACTTGTTTACATTACAAACATTTACATTTACAGCATTCTCATTTCTTGGTTAATTCCAAAACCGGGGTTTGACCTAAAGGAAAACCCCTCATCCCTAACCCCCCAATCGTCCTCTCTTTTTTGTGTGTAGGTTGCAGGTACGCAGCTGTAATTGAAGATCTGGAATCCTTGTGCAAAGACGAACAGATCCCCCTTCATTTCACGGATTTTTCGAAGGACCGTGTGCACGCCGGGCGCCATCATCCCGTCAACTTTCTCTCAAATTTACAGAACAGCACCATCTCAACATTTTACTACTAATTCCAGGTCCGCAGCTTCATCCCATATCCCTATCTCTGTTTATAAGCGAATCTTTCTTGCTTCTATATGCATTCCTAGTTCAATCATTCTTTCCACTTTTCTTTACAAAAGAGGGTATCCTTGGTGTCTTAACCCTTGAAACTCATTTAGAATCCAATCTTACATTGCATGGGATTGGATCTTGTGGGTTTCAACCCCTCTTTTGAATGTAAAGTCTCCCCTAAGTGAAAACCATCAAACCTAGTGACTCTCCCTTCTCTCTCCTCGGAGTTGGGGAGGGCAGAATGACTAGGGTTCGATTTTTCCGCTTTACATTTTGGTGAACCCAACGTGAACATCCTCATTCTGATTATTCATGGTTAGATCTGAAAATTTTGTTTCCTTAATTACATTTCCATGTTTGATCTTTTGCAAATTTTAGAGGCTAATTGCATAAAAACCCTAAAATTTTCTCTTTAGTAATTGAGCTTGTGAAATGTTTAATTGTTAATGCTTGTTCCAGAACTACCCTTCTATTGCAAATTGTCAATTCATATTTGTGCTTTAATTCTAAAAATTAAGTGGTTAAATGTCAAAATCCTAATTTTTAAAAACCTTCTTGATTCAACCTTTGACTGATAATTTCACTAATCAAAACACCTCCAAATCGGCTGTAACTTTGGATTCCACAATAAAATCACAATATCTTTCATCCCTGAAAATTTGGAAAAAAGTTGCGAGGACCGTGTGCACCCCGAGCGCCATCGTCCCCGACATTTTTTCCGAAATTTTGGGAGCTAGATCTTACTGTATTTTTCTGCTAAAATCCAGAATTTTGGCTGATTTTATCAAATTTAACACTTTCAAAATTAAAGTCAAAGTTGGTCTAGTGATTGCTTGGATAAAGGCTTATAATCATTCAAAAATTGTTGAAATTGAAATTTTTATCAAAATTGTGTTTCTTACAGTCCTAAATCTGAGAAGTGTGTTAGAATTCATTCGAAATTTCAATGCTTTATTCAAATTTTTACAATTTGTGACTTTTGAAATTAAGTGTTTAATTGTGGCAACTTTGATTTCCGCTTTCAAATTTGAATTTTGCATGAAATTGAGTCAACTTTTAAATTTCAAAGCCTGCATTGCTTTCAGTATTCCTTCTAAAATCATAAAATTCAAAATTTCAGTTTCCCCCTCTTTTTCAAAATTCAAATTTTACATTTTTCAACAATCTTGGTAGGGTTCAATTTTGAGATTGCAACTTTAATTTGGCCTATCTACAGATCGTAAAATCACTCATTTTTTTCAGATTAGCTTTAAAATCATCATAACTTTCATCCCTGGAAATTTCAAAAAAAGTTGCGAGGACCGTGTACACTCCGTTCGCCACGGTCCCTGACATTTTTTCCGAAATTTCGGGAGATTGTCCTGATTGCATTTAACAGCTTAAATCTAGGAGATTGGCTGATTTTATTGAAATTTGCTACCTCTAAAATTCAAAATCTTCTCTCTCTCTTTAGTGCATGAGTTTTACAACAAAAAGCCCTACTTACACTATTCCCGTTAGACGAAGCCTTAGAATTAAGTCTTTCCAAGGTTTAATTACTGAGGAGATGGAACCTAATTTGAATGGCCTTTTTCACGAGGACATGGGTAATTCCTCTAATCCTCTTAATGATGAAGAAGCTCTCCGTGAGGTTTTTGTAGAACAACTTTCGAAATTGGATAACCAATTTGATGATTTTCGACAATGGATGTCTCAAGAATACCCTGATAGTCAAGCTCTTTCATTAATTGAGGGTCTAAAACGTATGGTTCAAAGTGATAAGAATGGAATTGATATTTTGCGTGGTATTGCACACATTGTGGATTCGAATGTGATGCCTATGAAAAGTTGTGCCGAAACCTTAGGCTATACACAACCTCCTACTCAAGTCAATCATTCTATTCCTTTGACGACTCCTATTGCTAGTATACCTACTTTTCCATCAAACATAATGACTACTTCAATACAAGACATTCCTCCTATGATCACCAGTCATGGGGGCAATCCTTCTTCTTCAATCAACCCTCTTCCTTCATTCAATCCGACTTCTTCATTCATTCCTTCAATGAGTGTCCCTATTATATCTCCACAAATAAACATGACACAAGGGGGCAATTCATTTAACCCTTCCATTCCTCCTTGTAGTGTTCCTCCTTTCCAATCATCTCCTATGACTAACTATCATAGTGTCCCACCACCTTACTCTCTACCTTCTTTCAATAACATAACACCTCCATCACAATCTAACACGTCTAATATGAATTCTTCGACTAAAGCGACCATTAACAATCTTGCACAAACTGTCTCTTCTTTACAGCAACAAATTGCCTCTATGAATCAATCTAAGTTTAGGGTGCCCACATTTGATGTTGCGAGCCCACTTTCTCTTGACATTGTTCAAGCTATCCCCCCAAAACATGTTGAAATTCCGCATTTGGAGCTTTATAATGGTAAGGGTGACCCTCTAACACATGTTAAGACCTTTCAAACAATATGTACCGATTTTGCTTATGACCAAAGGTTGCTTGCAAAACTGTTTACTAGAACATTAAGAGATAAAGCCCTACAATGGTATTGCTCGTTGCCTTCTTATTCCATTACTTCTTTCGAACAACTTGCAAATGCTTTTATTCAACAATTTCAAAACAATATAAGTCCTAAAGTTACTTTGATTGATTTAATGCATTGTAAACAAGGTGTTAAAGAAAAAGTGACTGATTTCATTGGTAGATATAAGCATTTTTATGCTCAAATTTCTTTTCCAGTACCTGACAATGATATTCAAAGAATCTTTATTTCTAATTTACAAAAAGACATTAGAGAAAAACTTTTGTTTTCTGAGTTTACTTCTTTCCAACAGTTGTGTGCAACTCTTCACAATTATCAACTGACTGTGAGTCAAATGGAACAAGCAAATCCTATGGCTCTGAGTGATAAGGGTGATAGTAGTCAACAACCATTTGGGAATTTTAAACCGAACAGAGAGTCCATTAAATTCAATGAAAACATCATCAACAACAATGTGAATGCGGCATTAGGTGTGCCTCCTATTTCTAAGTTTTTCAAGAAAGAAAGAAAGTTCACTCCTTTGAATGAATCATTGCATAGTATTATGAATAAGTTATTGGAACAAAATGTGCTTACTCTTCCTCCTATAAGGCAAATAGATCCTGCAAAAATTAATCCACCCTATTTCGATAACAAATCTTTTTGTCAATTTCATCGTCATCCTGGGCATGATACTGAAAAATGTTTTGCTTTAAAGGGTAAAATTCAAGATTTGATTGATAATAATACTATCTTTGTTTCTGGTGTGAATGATAAAGGCAACACATCTGTAGCTCCTCCTAACCAAAATCTTTAGATTTTTACTGATCCATTACCTTCTCATACCTCTAATGCGATTGATACTAATGATTCATCTGTCTCACCTGATGATCTTGTGTCTATGGCTCCGAATGTGATTAACTTTGTAGAGCAGTAGAAAATCCCTAAAGAACCTTCCATCACATTTGATTCCAGTGAAACTATTAGGGCACCTGATGGTCCTTTATATATAGTTGCAAAAGTCAAGAACACACCTTGTCGTGGAGTGCTTGTTGATCCTTCTTGTATGGTTAATATCATTACTGAAGAATTTCTTTTTACTTTGCAATTGAATCAAGTGATCTACGATGAAACAAATGTGGTTGTGAAACTATTTGATGCATTTTCTTCTCCTGCAATTGGTTCTATTACATTACCTATTGAGGTCCATAACAAATCCCTTAATGTGAGCTTTGCTATTATTCCATCATCCAAACAATTTCGTGTGAAGCTAGGCTATCCTTGGCTATCTTCCATGAAAGCTATTGCTTCTCCTATTCATAAGTGTCTGAAATTTTCCCATAATGGTGAAGTTGTTACTGTCAATCATAGTCTCTTTAAACCAGCTAAAAGAACTTCTAGCGTTCCTATTGATTACTTTTGGCCTAAACAATTCCAATCTCTTCCTCCACAAAGTGATCATCTTTTCAAATCTTATCAAAAGTGGAAAAAAGATGTGATCCTATCTCTAAGTGAACCTAGAACACCCAAACTTGACATTCCTATCGTTCTTGAGAAGGAAGTTCTTCCTTTGAAAGATAAAACTAATGTCTTTCCTCAAGAAGATTCCCAACCCATTCCTATGAATGTGACTATGCCTATATCTAATAAACTTCCTAAAAGTAGACCTATCCCTCCTTGTCATGATGGACTTGGTCTCCTTCCTAAACCAAGTATTCCTCCCTTATATGGAGCAGTTCCTCCTCCTTCCTCTTATGGAGAGAAGAGACCTTCCTCTTCTCCTATTGTTCAACCTAAGAGACCACAACCTAAACACCCAAGTGATCAGGATGAGAATATTCCTCCTCCTCAATCTTCGCAACTTCCTACTAAGACTAGACGAAATCGTTCTGCACGTGAATGCTGACAAAAGCATCATCTTAGAGCTCAGGCAGCTGCTTTTCAAACTTTGCAATCCCCAAAAACACCTTCAGCCAGTATTATTCCATTTTCTCCTCAGCCGATGATTGAGCCGAAATCTCCTAAACATAAGATGCATGATGGTCTTGATCCTGTGCGAGTTAAAGATCCTATTTTTATAAATCTTGATGATGATATAGATGAAAATGTTATTCGTGATGAAAATGTTACTCCTGTTCATTCTGATAGTGAATATGAATATGTTGATGTTGATAACCATCTATCTAACGAATTTTCTAAAGCACTTATCCTAGCTCCTAGACAAGAACACCGTGGCTCGGAACATGAACATAGCCCTTGTTTGGATCTTGTGATAGCTCCATTTGCTGTGTTGGATGTTCCTCCTCTAGCATGTTTCCTACCTTCCTGAAATATTGATCAGCAAGATCGGGGGGTAGATGACGTGCTAGACTAGTTCATTAGCATAGCAGACTCTCTCCTACTCTCTTTTGTTACTTCTTCTATGTGTTATTCTCATTCTTCTATTTGTTGTCCTTAGTGTTGTCTACTTGAGGACGATGCAAACCATTGATATCTCTTTTGGTCTCTCTCATGTTGACTCAAAAGACACATGTGTTCCCTTCTTCTAGGTGACCTTCCTTGATTGGGGAATGAAGAACAATTATGCATACATACATATGATACACATGAATTATCATACAGCATACTGACCCCGAGGAAAGCGAAGTCACCTTGTGCTTTGTGTTTTGTGTCTCTTATCCTTGGGCTTATCTCACACTTGGGGGATAAATCCTTGTGATAACATGCTCCTTTCCCTTCTCATTTCTTATATGTATCACTACCTTAAAGCAATCACCCCCAGTGAGGCGTGTGCGATCGCTTTAACGTAGGGGGGCATACATCCCGTTCATATCTTTTCAAGATACTTGAAAATTTCTTGACAAATTTAGCTTTGCCTTGAATATTTTTTATATCTTTCTTGCATGACTCATAGTGAGGGAACCTTACTACTGACAGTCATGGTTCTCCCTTGTGATCTTCCCTTTTACTTTGTCAATCGAAGTCTTAAGATCCTTAGTCCACTGGGGGCTTGGTGTATCTTGCCTCCTTGACATGGTGAAAGTTTTTGAATGTTGTTTCCTTGTACTTTACCAGAAGTATTGGCGTACACTTATACTCCCGCTAAAGTGGGGGCTAAATGTAGCATCCTAAAATTGCGACATTTGCAATTTCGACTACATTTGGGTCTTCACGATGGCGATGCAACACTGAACCTGGATGGAGACCCCGAAACTTGTTCATGACATCAAAAACTGCATTTTTCTGCACCCTGGCCTGATCCTCCTTGCACCCTGTTGTCCCTGGAGGTGGGACCATGGCACCCAGTGCCCTGGTCCCTAGCCCTATTTTGCGCCCGGTCTCTTATGGGGCTTCGGGTCTTTAAGTTTGCAAATTGGAAAATAATCTTCCCAGGTCGGCCTAAGGTCGGAAAAATCAGTCTATCAGCCCTAATTGACAAGTATATAAACTACATTTCCTCTCTCAAAAAGAGAGGAGGACATATGGGTGCAAAGACGTGAAAGCGATATTCAAACATTCAAACATTCAAGCATTCAAGCATTCCTTCAAGCAATTGAGCATTCTAAGTCTCCATTCAAGGCTAGGTGTTGCATTCAAGACAAGGATTCAACCATTGAAGAGGAGATCACTTACAACACATTACATACTACATACATTACACCTTCGCATGTAAGAATACAAACATTCTTACAACAAGGTATCAGTACTTGTTTACATTACAAACATTTACATTTACAGCATTCTCATTTCTTGGTTAATTCCAAAACCAGGGTTTGACCTAAAGGCAAACCCCTCATCCCTAACCCCCCAATCGTCCTCTCTTTTTTGTGTGTAGGTTGCAGGTACGCGGCTATAATTGAAGATCTGGAATCCTTGTGCAGAGACGAACAGATCCCCCTTCGTTTCGCGGATTTTTCAGAGGACCGTGTGCATGTCGGGCGCCATCGTCCCGTCAACTTTCTCTCAAATTTGCAGAACAGCACCGCCTCAACATTTTACTGCTAATTCCAGGTCCGCAGCTTCATCCCATATCCCTATCTCTATTTATAAGCGAATCTTTCTTGCTTCTATATGCATTCCTAGTTCAATCATTCTTTCCACATTTCTTTACAAAAGAGGGTATCCTTGGTGTCTTAACCCTTGAAACTCATTTAGAATCCAATCTTCCATTGCCTGGGATTGGATCTTGTGGGTTTCAACCCCTCTTTTCAATGTAAAGTCTCCCCTAAGTGAAAACCATCAACCCTAGTGACTCTCCCTTCTCTCTCCTCGGAGTTGGGGAGGGGAGAATGACTAGGGTTCGATTTTTCCGCTTTACATTTTGGTGAACCCGATGTGAACATCCTCATTCTGATTATTCATGGTTAGATCTGAAAATTTTGTTTCCTTAATTACATTTCCATGTTTGATCTTTCGCAAATTTTAGAGGCTAATTGCATAAAAACCCTAAAATTTTCTTTTTAGTAATTGAGCTTGTGAAATGTTTAATTGTTAATGCTTGTTCCAGATCTACCCCGAGCACCATCGTCCCCGACATTTTTTTTGAAATTTCGGGAGCTAGATCTTACTGTATTTTTCTGCTAAAATCCAGAATTTTGGCTGATTTTATCAAATTTAACACTTTCAAAGTTAAAGTCAAAGTTGGTCTAGTGATTGCTTGGATAAAGGCTTATAATCATTCAAAAATTGTTGAAATTGAAATTTTTATCAAAATTGTGTTTCTTACAGTCCTAAATCTGAGAAGTGTGTTAGCATTCATTCGAAATTTCAGTGCTTTATTCAAATTTTTACAATTTGTGACTTTTGAAATTAAGTGTTTAATTGTGGCAACTTTGATTTCCGCTTTCAAATTTGAATTTTGCATGAAATTGAGTCAACTTTTAAATTTCAAAGCCTGCATTGCTTTTAGTATTCCTTCTAAAATCATAAAATTCAAAATTTCAGTTTCCCCCTCTTTTTCAAAATTCAAATTTTACATTTTTCAACAATCTTGGTAGGGTTCAATTTTGAGATTGCAACTTTAATTTGGCCTATCTACAGATCGTAAAATCACTCAATTTTTTCAGATTAGCTTTAAAATCATCATAACTTTCATCCCTGGAAATTTCGAAAAAAGTTGTGAGGACCGTGTGCACTCCGTTCGCCACGGTCCCTGACATTTTTTCCGAAATTTGGGGAGATTGTCCTGATTGCATTTAATAGCTTAAATCTAGGAGATTGGCTGATTTTATTGAAATTTGCTACCTCTAAAATTCAAAATCTTCTCTCTCTCTTTAGTGCATGAGTTTTACAACAAAAAGCCCTACTTACACTATTCCCGTTAGATGAAGCCTTAGAATTAAGTCTTTCCAAGGTTTAATTACTGAGAAGATGGAACCTAATTTGAATGGCCTTTTTAATGAGGACATGGGTAATTCCTCTAATCCTCTTAATGATGAAGAAGCTCTCCGTGAGGTTTTTGTAGAACAACTTTCGAAATTGGATAACCAATTTGATGATTTTCGACAATGGATGTCTCAAGAATACCCTGATAGTCAAGCTCTTTCATTAATTGAGGGTCTAAAACGTATGGTTCAAAGTGATAAGAATGGAATTGATATTTTGCGTGGTATTGCACACATTGTGGATTCGAATGTGATGCCTATGAAAAGTTGTGCCGAAACCTTAGGTTATACACAACCTCCTACTCAAGTCAATCATTCTATTCCTTTGACGACTCCTATTGCTAGTATACCTACTTTTCCATCAAACATAATGACTACTTCAATACAAGACATTCCTCCTATGATCACTAGTCATGGGGGCAATCCTTCTTCTTCAATCAACCCTCTTCCTTCATTCAATCCGACTTCTTCATTCATTCCTTCAATGAGTGTCCCTATTATATCTCCACAAATAAACATGACATAAGGGGGCAATTCATTTAACCCTTCCATTCCTCCTTGTAGTGTTCCTCCTTTCCAATCATCTCCTATGACTAACTATCAGAGTGTCCCACCACCTTACTCTCTACCTTCTTTCAATAACATAACACCTCCATCACAATCTAACACGTCTAATATGAATTCTTCGACTAAAGCGACCATTAACAATCTTGCACAAACTGTCTCTTCTTTACAGTAACAAATTGCCTCTATGAATCAATCTAAGTTTAGGGTGCCCACATTTGATGTTGCGAGCCCACTTTCTCTTGACATTGTTCAAGCTATCCCCCCTAAACATGTTGAAATTCCGCATTTACAGCATTCTCATTTCTTGGTTAATTCCAAAACCAGGGTTTGACCTAAAGGCAAACCCCTCATCCCTAACCCCCCAATCATCCTCTCTTTTCTGTGTGTAGGTTGCAGGTATGCGGCTATAATTGAAGATCTGGAATCCTTGTGCAGAGACAAACAGATCCCTCTTCGTTTCGCGGATTTTTCGGAGGACCGTGTGCACGCCGGGCGCCATCGTCCCATCAACTTTCACTCAAATTTGCAGAACAGCACCATCTAGACATTTTACTGCTAATTCCAGGTCCACAGCTTCATCTCATATCCCTATCTCTGTTTATAAGCGAATCTTTCTTGCTTCTATATGCATTCCTAGTTCAATCATTCTTTCCACATTTCTTTACAAAAGAGGGTATCCTTGATGTCTTAACCCTTGAAACTCATTTAGAATCCAATCTTGCATTGAGTGGGATTGGATCTTGTGGGTTTCAACCCCTCTTTTGAATGTAAAGTCTCCCCTAAGTGAAAACCATCAACCCTAGTGACTCTCCCTTCTCTCTCCTTGGAGTTGGGGAGGGGAGAACGACTAGGGTTCGATTTTTCCGCTTTACAAGAATGTCATGCAAGAAGTTTGTTAAGGATCAATGCCAATGAAAATTCAAGAGTTAGATCTACAACACAGATTGAATGGTCATAACCGAGCACAAGTACCAAGGAAGGAATACAAGTTTCAAGGCAAGATAAAACTTTTTTCAATTCGAAGGATTCAATGAACCTAGTCAAGTTTGAAGATCTGATGGCTAAGATTAATCTTGGGAAATGTAATTAAGGAGATTAAGCACTTAGGAATTGCTTATAAATAAGGAAAGTTGATGAACAAAGTATGTAGGCAAATAGAAGCACAGTGATGCTGCTGAAGTGATTACAGAGTACAAAAGATTGAAGATTTGATTGAAGAATAGAGTGAGAAGCCTAGCAAGGAGGAAGATAAGTCTTATGACAAGATTATTTTGAGCACATAGAGTCTGCCATAACATTTCAGATGTGAAGTTGTAGATATATTTTATTACTATTATTTATTTTTGTAAGTGATAGGAAATCTCTTAACCGAGTGGACCTAACAGTCTTATTTGTAAATGCTCTAGAAAGGTAACATTCTAATTGAGTGTTTGAAATCATTTGACAAGGTCACTTCTAACAAAGTGTAAGATTCTGATAGATCCCTTGACTGAGTCACATATAGCATTGTGTTTATGTAATCTTTAACAGGATTGGTTTTTAATCGAGAATACTCTAGAAGAGTATATTTTCTTTGGGGGTCCGAAATCCCACAGTGGTTGTTCCCTATTTGGGTTTCGACGTTAAATCTGGTGTTAAATGTGTTTTGATGTTTCAAGTTTATCAGTTTATGGGTTTGAATGATTTACAGTCATAGTTGCATGTCAAGTAAGTTATACCAAGGTTGAATCTAATTAGAACATTGAATTGTGAGTTTATCTAATCCACCCCCCCCCCCCCCCTCTCATTTAACTAACAATTGGTATCAGAGCTAGAACTCCGAAAGAAAAGTTTAAAGGAACTTGAGGCAAGATCCAAAGATGTATAAAAGGGATGCACCAAAGTTGAACAAGTCAAGTTTCACCACATGGGAGAAAAAGGATGAAGCTGCACTTATCAAGAATTGGAGAATATGCAACATATTATCTAGAGAATGATTACACTGCACCTAGCACCTACCCTATGACAATGGAAGAAATAAAGGCAAAGGAAGAACATATTCAAGCAATGATTGAAATAACATCAACATTGACTGACTCAGAGTTTAATGATCTAGAAGGTTGTAATGATGCCAAAGCTATGTAGAATAAGCTTACATCTGTGTATGGTGGTGATTAACATGTTCAAAGAGAAAAAGTAGACAGTTTAAGAGGACAACTTGAATCCATGAGAATGAATGAAGGTGAGAACATAATCCAATATAGTACAAGGTTAAAGGAAACTGCTAATCAAATCAGAGTAGGAGGAACTATTTAAGAAAAGGATGTAACAAGTAAGTTGCTGAGAACACTTCTACCTGCTTATGCCATTCAAGTCTCTGCAATTAATGAATTAAGGTATGTACCAAACATGTCTGTCTCTTTGGATGCTACTATCAGTAAGCTACATGCTTTTGAGTTAAGTAATTTTGATAACAGTGGGTCTTCGATAAACAAAGTTGAATCTGCATTCAATTCTTTTCATCTTGGTGAATTTAATGATTACAATGATAGAATGTATAAGTATGTTGAAGGAAATCATAGTGGAGCAAGTGAGAGATTTCACAAAAACATCGAAGAAGTACACAAACTATATGAGGAAATCAGAAAGCAAGAAGTGTTTGAAGCATTATTGGCCAGAAGGTTACCGAGAGGCAAAGGTAAGTATAAAGGAAAGTTACCTTTAAAATGTTTTAACTATGATAAAACTGGACATATTGCTTCTAACTGTCTTGACAAAGAATCTAGTGAAAAGAGAGAATACCGAGATGACAGACAAAAAGACAACCAATACAGAGGGCACCAAGACTTCAAAAGGAGAGATAGAAAGACATGCCTAGTAGTTGATGAGGAATCCAATGATGATAAATCTGATGGGACTGAGACAGAGGAAGTTGTATATGTAGCTATCAAAGATGGATCAAATGAAGAAAGGTATGAAGAAAAAGCCTTAATATCACACATAAATAATAATGATTCTTGGATCATAGATAGTGGATGCTCACATCACATGACAGGTGATAAACACAAGTTTGTTAAATTAGAAGATTATGATGGAGGTTATGTAAGATTTGGTAATGATGCACCATGTCCTGTGAAAGGTAAAGGTTCTATCACACTTCTTGACAATGCTAAATGTGATGATGTATATTGGGTTGTAGGTCTAAAATACAATTTGTTGAGTGTAGCATAGCTAAACAATACAGGATACCGAATAGAATTTCATAAAGGAATTGTCAAAGTTCATGACAAACATGGAAAGTTGGCTGCTACCGAGACTCAAACAAGAGGTAATACATTTCATCTTGACTCAACTCAAAATGTTTGTCTGTATGCAAAAATAGAAGATACCTAGTTATGGCATAAAAGGTTTTGTCATGTAAATTTTGATAACCTAATCAAAATAAGTAAGAAGCACCGAGTAAGAGGTCTACCAAGCTTGGAAAAACTTGAGAATGCAATATGTTGAGGATGCCATATGGGTAAGATGACAAAATCAAGATTTACAAGTAAGTCTTACACTTCTAAAGGAATTTTAGATCTTGTGCACACTTATCTTTGTGGTCCTATGAAAGTTCAAAGTTATTATGATGATAAATACTTCATATTATTTGTGGATGATTACTCAAGGATGATGTCAGTTATTTTTTTTAAAGAGAAATCAGAAGCATTTCAAATATTCAAATGGTATAAGGCAAGAGTTGAAAATGAAATAGGAAGATAGTTGAAATGTCTAAGATCTGATAGAGGAGGAGAGTTCATTTCAGATGAATTTAACTTATTTTGCAATGATCATGGTACAAAGAGACAAGTGTCTGCATCGAGAACACCACAGCAAAATGGGATAGTTGAAAGAAGAAATAGATCAATTGTAGATTGTGCCAGAACCTTGATGATAGAAAAGAGAGTACCTCAAATATTTTGGAGAGAAGCAATAAGCACTGCAGTTTACACACTGAATCGAGTACAACTGAAGAAAGGAATTATGAAGACACCATATGAAATCAGGTATGACAAGAAATGAAATGTAAGTTATTTTAAAATATTTGGAAGTAGATGTTATGTTCACAAAGATGACAGAAATGGAAAATTTGATCAGAAAAGCGAGGAAGGAACATTTCTTGGTTATTCCTCTAGGAGTAAAGCATTTAAATGTCTGATCAAATCATCTAACAAAATAGTGGAAAGTGCAAATGTGAAAATTGATGAATTTGCAGAAAGGAATGATGAAGGAAATTCCAAAGAATGAGAGGATTATGAAGAGTTTGTATATGTACAACCGAGAAGTCCTACCGAGAAAGCCAATGAAGAAAATACTCAGTTACCGAGTGATGAAGAAGATCATACAGAGCCTACCAAGCCTATATTAGCAAAATATGTCAAAAGAAATCATGCATCAAGTCAGATTATAGGAGATAAGGATGTTCTAGTGATGACAAGGAATAAACTGAGACATAACACATGTCTGATATCCAAGTTTGAACCGAGGATAGTACAAGAGGCATTAAGCAATGAAGATTGGATGAATGCTATGACAGAAGAGATTGAACAAATCAAGAAAAATGAAACATGGACACTAGTCCCAAGACCAAAAGAGAAAAATGTAATTAGTACAAAGTGGATTTTCAGAAATAAGCTAAATGAAAAAGGCGAGGTCATTCGGAATAAAGCAAGGCTAGTTTGCAAAGGTTATACTCAAGAAGAAGGAATAGACTATGGTGAGACTTTTGCACCTATCGCAAGACTTGAGGGAGTGAGAACATTGTTGGCATATGTTGCTTACAAAAATTTCAAGGTATATCAAATGGATGTTAAATCTGCATTTTTGAATGGTATACTAGAAGAAGAAGTCTATATTGAATAGCCCAAAGGATTTATTGAAGAGAAGAATAAAGATCGGGTATGTATGTTGAACAAAGCTTTATATGGCCTAAAGAAAGCACCTAGAGCATGGTATGAAAGGTTGCACTCTTACTTAATAAGGATTGGATTTATAAGGACTAGTAAAAACAACAACATGTATATGAAGAATGATGAGGATAATGGAATACTGATTTCAGCCATATTTTTTGATGATATTATTTTTTGTGAAAATGATTCTTTATGCAAGAACTTTGGAAATGAAATGTGCAAATAATTTGAGATGTCATTAATCAGTGAATTAAAGTATTTTATAGGTTTACAAATGTTGCAAATGAAAAATGGGATTTTCATTACTCAATCCAAGTATATAAAGGAAATCCTAAAGAAATTTGGAATGGAGGATTCTAAACCTGTAAGTACTCCTATGACTACTAATTGTAAACTATCAAAGAATGATGAATCTATATTTGTTGATGAGACACTTTACCGATCTATGATTGGAAAGTTGCAATATGTAGTTCACAGTAGGCCTAATATAGCACGTACAGTAGGTATAGCTGTAAGATTTTCTGTAGATCCCAAAGAAACCCATATGATAGCAATCAAGAGAATTTTTAGATACTTGAGACGCATAGAAGATTATGGTTTAATATATAAAAAGAAGAATGATTTTGGCTTAAAAGTCTATATTGATGCTGATTGGGCAGGAAATATTGATGACAACAAAAGCAAAAGTGGTGGAGCTTTCTTTTTGGGAGAAATACTAGTGAGTTGGCTTAGTAAGAAACAAGGATGCATTTCACAGTCAATAGCTAAAGTTGAATATGTCGCTGCAGCATTGAATTGTACCAATATAGCATGGATCAAACAACTGTTGGAAGGTATGAATGAGACAGTTACCAAACCAATAACTATATTTTGTGATAGTACAAGTGCTATTAACATTTTAAAGAATCCGGTAATGCACTCTAAGACAAATCATATTTCTATAAAGTATCATTATCTAAGAGAAGAAGTTCAAGAAAAGAAAGTTGTGCTAGAATATGTTAGCACAAAGGAACAAATAGTAGACATCTTCACAAAGCCATTGCCAAGGGACACTTTTGAGTATCTCAAAAGTAAGTTAGGGGTCCTACCCCTATCTAGTACTCACTGATAGAGTTCGGTGAAAGCATCAATTCTATGACTCTACGTAATACGATTTGTGAGTTGATGCTGATTTACACACTTTAGGAGATTATCTAAAGTTGTGTAGGAAATAGTGAATGAAGACAAGATGCCCTCACCGAGACTGAGATGATACATTTGTATATGTTTTAACAAACAAGAAAATTACTTCACAGGAGAAGTAATCATGGATCAGTTTTACTTTTGGCATTGTTGTCAAAGGGAGAGAAGACTAATGATAGGGGAGAAGATTATAGGAGAAGTTTATAGCTCAAGGATAATAGGTTAAGAATAACAAGAGTTTGAATCAATTGGAATAAATCAAGTTGGTATTGCCATCAATGCCAAAGGGGGAGATTGTTGGCATTACATTAAGTTTGTTGGTATGATGATATTGAGAAGATTGTTGGAGATTGATGATATAATTGATAAAGGATGATTACTGTCTTAATGATATTATTTTGTCATTGATGTCAAGCAATTGATTTTCTAATTCAGTATGATGTTGCCATATCTTAAAGAGTATGTTTTGATGAGTATAAAGATGTCAGTAAGTGACACTGAAAGAATGTGAAAATGAAGGGGATTAATAAGTTATTCAATGTGCAACTATTACCAAGTTAGCAGTGATGAGATTATGTTATTTTGATTGTTTTGATACCTATATATGTGTATTCGAAGACTGAATAAGAAGGAGAAAATATTTCATGTAATATAATGAGTAAAGGTTTGATACTATTCTATTTTACCGAGCAAGGATCCATTCGGTAAATTCCAAGGTTATCGATGTCGGTTAAAGAAGAAAGAAGTCCCTGAGTGTCATCAGCAAGCAAAGCTACCAAGATAGTAATCGAGACAAATACAAAATGTCTATTGAGTAAAGTTCAAAATTAACCGAGTATCAACCGAGCAGTAATAGAATGCATTGGATGAATAAATACATTATTAAATGAAGGATGCCAATGAGCTGGAGATTATAGAAGATTGGAATGTCATGCAAGAATTTTGTTAAGGATCAACGGCAATGAAAATTCAAGAGTTAGATCTACAACATAGATTGAACGGTCATAATCGAGCACAAGTACCAAGGAAGAAATGCAAGTTTCAAGGAAAGATAAAACATTTTTTAGTTCGAAGGATTCAATGAACCTAGTCAAGTTTGAAGATCTGATGGCTAAGATTAATCATGGGAAATTTTATTAAGGAGATTAAGTGGTTAGGAATTGCTTATAAATAAGGAAAGTTGATGAACAAAGTATGCGAGAAAATAGAAGCACAGTGATGTTGCTGAAGTGATTACAGAGTATAGAAGATTGAAGATCTAATTGAAGAACAGAGTGAGAAGCCCAGCAAGAAAGAAGATAAGTCTTATGACAAGATTATTTTTAGCACATAGAGTCTGCCATAACATTTCAGATGTGAAGTTCCAGATATATTTTATTACTGTTATTTATTTTTGTAGGTAACAGGAAATCTCTTAACCGAGTGGACCTAACAATCTTATTTGTAAATCCTCTAGCAAGGTAACATTCTAATTGAGTGGTTGAAATCCTTTGACAAGGTCACTTCTAAAAAAGTGTAAGATTCTAATAGATCTGAGGGAAATCCCTTGACCAGGTCACATATAGTAATGTGTTTATGTAATCTTTAACAGGATTGGCTTTTAACCGAGCATACTCTAGAAGAGTATATTTTCTTTGTGGGTCCAAAATCCCATAGTGGTTTTTCCCTATTTGGATTTCCACGTTAAATCTGGTGTTAAATGTGTTTTGATGTTTCAAGTTTATCAATTTATGAGTTTGAATGATTTACAGTCATAGATGCATGTCAAGTAAGTTCTACCGAGGTTGAATCTGATTAGAACATTGAATTGTGAGTTTATCTGATTCACCCCCCCCCCCTCTCATTTAGCTAACATTCTTAGCACACAGTCTAATTTTGTCTTGTTTTGAATTTGTAATAGGGTTTCTTTTTTAAATGTGTCAAAAGAAGGAAAATCCATTTGTAAAATTCCTGAAGCTTGTTGCATTTCTTAATGTTATAAAAGGAATTCCAAGGCGGTGAAAAAGAATTCTTATCGGTCTTTTTCTAAAAATATTATTGAAATTAGTAGCAGGGTATAAAGCCATGAAAATAGTTCAAGACAAGGAGAATGTAAATTTCCTAATGGGAAATGTGAATTAGTTTATGATTTACCATGAATATTCTATAGAAATTGTCTCTATGGTGTATTTCTTATTTTACATGAATAGCAATACCAAGGGTTTTTGTTGTTGTCTTCTCAGGAATTTGTGAATGTCTAATAATTTTGGTAGGTTTTCTTCAATTTAATGTCCTTCTTTCATGTTACAGTAATTTCAGAAGTATTCTCTAGATTAATTAAAGAATGGTTTTTTTACTGATAAGAGGGGTTGCACTAGTGTAAGGCATCAATGCTTTTATAGCTTACTAATTTCAATAAGTTGATGTTATGTATTTTTATTTGGCACCATTTTGACTTTGTTCCATAAATTAGAGACTGGTCTACTAAGATTTCATGACCAGATTCAAATAGATTTTAAAATATTCAAATTCACTCTCATCCCCTCTCCGTTTATTTCTATTTTGAGTTGATCTGTGTACAAGAATCTCCAGAGTAATTGAAGAATGAAAGAATATGGTATGAAAATTTTGTTGTTGTATAATTTGTTCATACAAGGTTGATGGAGAAGTGGGATTATTATTATTCTCAATGGTTAATTATAAAAAATAGAACAAGCATTGAACAATTGGTGAATTTCAAATACCCATTGTTGACAAATTTGAGAATTATCCACTACTGAGAAACATGTGGCTATTGTGTGAGGATGTATGAGATTTGAAAGTAAGGAATACCCTCCTGAGTTTGGTGGAGCTCAAAGTGAATAAGGATAAGTGTAGCCTTATTATGTTGTGATTTTTTGTCTTCAAATTGATGATAGTGAAATTTGAATACTACAGGTTCAGAATCCCATAACCTAGGAGTATTATTTTCCTTAAGGTTCGAGATAACAATAAAAATTGTCAACAAGAACTTCACAAAATGTTGCAAGAAATATTTTAAATAATATCAACCTTAGAAGACCATTAGATGAGGAGATTCTATCCCTTACTCCTACTATTGTGGATCAAGCTATAAGTAATTATAATTTGTAAAGAAAAAGTGTTAGTGTTGGTCAAGGAAAGCCTAGTGGTATATTCATTAATACTACAAAGAGTAATCCTAAGTTTGTAGGTAACATTAAGGATAAAAGCATTGAAAAGAAAAGTGAAGATAAAGGAGGAATATCCAAAACTTCAAAGCCCCATTTTGAAGATATTAAAGTAAAACAAAAAGATGATGAGAATGAAAAAGAAAAATTCAACCAAAATCAAAAGGCAAGAAAGGGTTCAACGGAAAAAGATGATATTGTCATTACAAAAGTTGAAAAGACACAAAAAAAATTAGTACCTTCTTGTGTTCTTTTTGATTTGGTACAAATATTATCTCAAATTAGGGTGATGATTCCCTTATTTGAGATAATAAGGTTTGAAGAACATAGAAATAATTCTTTATCATTATTCTCTAATGTTATTGGGTTGACATCTCAAAATAGTAAATGCAAAGACAATATTAAAGAGACAAAGAAACAAGTCAACTAGGTACACAATGAAGAATTTTAGGGATGTCCTAAGGTATATCTGGGAACTACAATAACAAAGTATCCATCATAAATAGATTATTTTTATGTGACTCTTCTAATCAACAATAAGCTATTGAAGAATTGCATGATAGATTCAGGGGCTTCAACTAATATGATATCAATCCATGTGATGAAAGAACTGGGATTTAAAGTCACTCATGCATATGGAAAATGCTTTGTAATAGACTCTAAAGAGGTTCCTATGGTGGGAATAATGATGAATGTGGAAATTGCGTTAGCATCTTTCCTTGAGAATTTTTTTTGTATGAACATCAAAGTTGTTGATATTCCACCAAGGTATGGAATGTTGCAGACAAGAAAATGGATTTTTGTTGTAGGTGGAAGTATCCAATTATATCTCTCATATGCATTATACTGGTAAATGGTAAAGAAGTATTTAAATTGGAGAGATTAAAAAGATCCCCAACTATCATTGATTAAATAGAAGAGGAATATATTTGCATTTGTGATGTGGACATAGATAATTTTACTATTGACTCTCCTAAAAATGAAGAAGGGTGTGATAGTCCTTTGATTACTAACTCACAAGAGCATAAGAGAAAGGAAAATTTATGGAAAATTTACTTTGATGGTGTGGAGGAGGAAATTCGACACCCTCAAGGTGATGAAAACCCAGAGGAGAAAATAGACTTACTCCACCTCACTAAACTGGCACTCTGGTGATCGAGGAGATACAAACTACTTAGCTACCCAAACCTATAAGAGGATTTTACTAGATAGAAGGTCTATCAAACTATTAAAAATAAAAGGAAAAATCATGGAGACTCTTTGGTAACCTCTGCACAATCTCTATCTAGGGATGTGCATTGTGAGGCCCTACCCCGAGCCAACATAGCACTTTTGTTATTTTCATGTTCGACCTAACTTGGATACTATACTTTGATGCATTATGGACCTGAATTTTATATGATCTTGTGTTGTGGATAACATTGATATGATTATGTCATTTACTTTGATTTGTAGTACTTCATTTTTATACTAGAAATTGTGGATGTATGCTCTATAGGTGATTTAATTCCATGATTATGATGATTGAAATTGTATGCAGCTCTATAGGTGATTTAATTCCATGATTATGATAATTGAGATTGTATGCAATGTCTGATTTGTATTCTTTGTGTATGATGATATTATATGTGATTTCTGGGATTACTAATGTGCAAGTGAGATGTGCAGGAAAATTATTCCATGTGACCATGGAAACTATTCGGAGAATCAAGCCTAGGCCTATGTGTGATCATGAAACCAAGGGTTGTCTATTTTGAGAGACAACACCTCATTTGTAAATGTGTTTTAATTTGTAAATGTTATGCCTGGATGTATGTTTAAATTGGAAATTGTTTAATTTATAAATTCCAAAAAGAAAGGGCATTTGTCATGTGTATTTTAGTGATGTGTAATTCTTTTTGTGGTGTCACTTGACTCATGTGTTGTAAGATGAGTTGGCAATGACATGTCTCTTTTTGGAGGAAATTTGTTTTACCAATGCATATTATTTTTCAATTATCCTAGAATGGTTCCAAGAAAACCTTAGATAGGGAGCCATTAGAAGGGTCAACTCAGGGTTGACCCGTAGGTAAACTTTGGGTGGACTTCTAGGGGGTTAAACTAACTCCTAAGGTCAAGTTAGGGGCATTTTTAGTAGGCCATATGATGTACCTATGGATGAAGGCCAAATTTAGCCATGTGTCCACTCCCTAGGGCCTGTTTAGCCTCCCCAAAAATTGAGTTTCCCAAGTTGGCCTAATTTCATTTTTAGAAGAGCCTTCCTAGGTTAGATAACCCCCCGTCATGAGTGGCACTGCTCTTCCCCATTCCTTTTACCTTTTTTGAGGTGTCTTGGCTAGAGAGTCTATAAGGTATTAGGAAAACCAACCAATGAATATCCTTCACCCTTCCCAAGTGGGTTGGAAAGAGTGAGGAGTGTCTTCATAGGGAATAGTTTGGGAGGGAGAAATTTGATCACCCACTCTCCATTTTTGGAGATTTTTGAGTAATTTTCGACACATTTTTGGTAGAGGATTTTGGCTAAGTTTTGAAGGAGGAAGATAGGGGATTTGGGCAGCTCTTCTCCAAAGGATTCATCACCCTTTTGTTGGCAGATTTGAGGTTGGTTATTTTCTAATTCTTGTATGTTTTTGTGTTGTTGAATTTTTTTTTTATATAAGATGATTTCAATGTTGGTTACTTTGTGTGTGGGAAGATTGTTGAAGTTCTTCCCTATGAGTTTTCCTTCTTTTTATTATTGTGTTTCCTTGAGTTTTGTTTTTTGGAGTTTTCAAGGCCAAACTCACCCTTGGGAGGGTAGAGTGGCCTTGGGGTGAAGGGTTGTTTGACAACCTATGAGCGAGAGGATCTCTTTGGAAGAGAGTGAATCACAAGGGATTTTGTGACCCTTGTTGCATAGTGATTTGTTTATGCAATGGGGGTCATAAGGGGAGTTTTGTTGGCTTGTATGCCTTGGGGACATAAGGGATTATAGGGACAAGTTTGGAACTTGTGGATGTGTTTATTTGCAGCCTTGTTATGGCATTATGTTCTCTACTTGCAGAATTCTCTTTGAGGTACTTAGTCCACCTTCACCCCACTTGAGAAGTCACATAAGTGACCTTGTTTAATCCTTGGGTTGGGAGTGTCTTTTGTTGTTATGAGTTTTCTGCTTGTATGTGTTTGAATGTGTGTTTCCCATCTAGCCTTGATTCTCCTAGCTCGGGGGTGGCTTCTAGTCAGCTTAGGTTGGGAGGTGAGCCTCCATGGACACAACCTTCAAGTTTTATTGCAGATTTTGCTTGGGTAAAGATTGGAGGAAAAAAACTTGAGATGATCCTATGTCTTTATGTATTTAGTTGTAGAAAAGAAAATTTATGTATTGGAATAGTATTTACAAAAAGAGATGTATTTTAAATTTGAAGTATTAAATGTATCTATTTGACTATGTTTTGCCATGAAATATAAAGAAAAGGCATTGTATTGTAACCTGAAGTATTTCTCCTTTAAATGAGATGAGTGCATTTTTGGATTATTTATGTATTGGTTTAGTTGCTAGAAAAAGATTGGAAAATGATATTATATTCTATTTTAATTATTTGATGCAGAAAGAAATGAAATATATTCAAATATGTAATGCAGTTATTAGTAAAGAAAGGAAATATTGCTTATGTCTATAGTTCAGATACAAAGGAAAAATAGATAGATATTTTAAGAATTAGTATTGATAATGCATTATATCTTGTTGTTATTGTTTGATTGAATTTTAAAAAATATGGTTGCAACAGTAAATAAAATCTTTACTATTATTTTCTTTTTAATCTAAAAAACATGTATAGTAGAAAGATTTATGTTGCAGCTGTAAATAAATAAATTTCTGCTAATCTTTCTATTCTATAAATGCTTGTTAAGTAGGAATAAATGAATAGACATTTTTGAAATAAATAAACAAACCTTTTAGATTTAGTATAAATTTGTTTTACATCTTGCTACTATTGACAAAAAAAATACAGATTTAGTAAAATATGAGAAACCTGGAATTAGAAGAAATGCTAATTTATTTTAGTATTCTAAGTTTTCCATATTAAAATCCTAATAACAGTTTGCAAAAAAAAAATATGCTCATGTACAATGTATATATATATATATATATATAGATTTTATTTGTCACATATATTCTGGAATACGAGATACTATCTTTTTTAAAAAAATTTGATTTATACTAAAGTTTTTTATTAAGGAAAATCGGGTTTTAAGGGACCCAAAACCCACTTACACAATGAGAAGATAATCATAAAAGAAACTAGAAATAATAGGACAAAGAAAGAAAGGCTACAAAAGAACAACAGAGAAAACAACAGCCAAGGAAAAGAACAACAAACGGCCAGCGAGAAACTGGCAACTCAAAAATAGATTACATGTCAGATGAAAATCTTTATAGACTATTTTGCATCCTTAACCAACATCATCATAGCATTAGCTGCCTCTTTCAGGTCTTTGTTTTACTGCATCTGATGGGTGTCTTTGGTCTTCAAATCTAGCTCACTGGTAGTTTTCTTGGTTCTGCGTCTGGAGGAGTGAAGAATAGAACTAGTGGTCAGCATGTCATCAATGATCACCATCTCTTTATTTTGCTTGTTCTTCTCCAAATAAGCAACCAAAGTGTTCATGTTTTGAGAAGACACCTTCAAAACCTCAAGACTATGCTCCATAAATTTCTTCAAGGCCTTCTTAGTTTTTGTAATCCGGTTGATAATAAGTTCATTATCAACCTCACCCTTTTCTTTGATGATTTTGACCACATCTTCAAGATGCTTCAAATCTCCCTTAATCATATCTTTTTCTGGCCAGTCCTAAATTTCTTCTTCATCCTCTGCCTCACTGGTATCCCCTGCAGCATCCTCTTTACCTTTAGTGTTGGTATCCTTAATCAAGTTTTCAATTTTATAATCCAAATCTCTCTATTTATTCTGAATACTGGAGATGTTATCAATCACCCATTTCTAGAAATTGAACATTTCCAGGGTACTATTTCTGACAACATTCAGAATGGAGTCCACATTCTCCATAACCAGAGCAGAGCCTACAGACCTAGGGTTTCCCTCCTCCATGTTGTGTTGAACATCATTCCTGCTATCTGAGACATAAGGGTTATTCTTTGTTTCTGGCTCTTCAACATACTTTTTTCTCTACACATTCCCTTCCTCACCCTCAACCTCTTTCTTTTGCTCACTCTTTGCATCATCATCTACCTCCTTCCCCTATTCCTCCTCTAAACTAGCATTATCTTCTGTGTCTTCTTTACCTTCATCACCAACTCTCAATTTCTTATGAAGAAGAAGATTAGAAGAATCTTCATCAGAATCAAAGCCATCATGACCTTCAGAATTGTGGGCATTTTCCACCAAAGCATCTTCCCTATTAGCCCTAGCTTTACCCTTCAAATGCTCATAAATTAACAATATAAGGCCTTGGTGAGCAATGGGATAGGATTTAGGTTTTTTGGCATGGTCGATCAAGCTATCATTAAGGAAAGAAGCTAAATAGAACGGAAATGAAATCTTTGAGCCATGGCAAAAATGGTTTAGGATGACAAAATGGTAATTGTAAACCTTCAAAAACCTACCATCAACCGTTAGGTATTCCATTAAAACTCTTAACATTTTCTACTAGAAAGATTTTACCTGGTGAGGGAGGTAGTAGGACACATTATCCTTCTTAGAGATCCGAGCCCTTTCTTCATCACTTTTAGGGAAATTCTTGGTAGCTTCCACCGAGAACTTGTGGTCTCTGTAAAATTTGGTGCCTTCCTTCTGCAATCATGTAACCTCCACCACCAAATCTTCATCCAACTTTCATGTCTATCTAAATAGAGTGACTTTATTATTAGTCCAGCCCTTGGCAAAACCATGAGACACCGACTTTTTACTCCCGTGGAGTTTTTCCATGTAATCAGTGAATCCATATCTGTGCAACCTTCACCATATTTTCATTTCGCTTTTCTAGTTATCATAGCTAGAAGGCTCATTACGATTATGATTACCCCCCATAATGTAATGGCTATTCAGGTTGAAACCCTCAATAGAGCATGAAATACCCAAATGCTGAAGAAACAAGATAACTGGAATCAAGCTCAGACGCTGGAATCAAAAAATAGGGTTATTTTCTTGTTATTCGAATAGTCTTTCAAGACATTCAATATGAACCAGCACTTAATATGATTAGGCTCGTCACACCGGTTATCATTATCACAATGCCTTAAATAGGTATTCAACTGACACTCCACATCACTCCAATATCTATCTTTGAGATCCAAACCCAGAAAAGTAATAATGAAATTAACTTGTACCATGGACTATCAAATAATAATAATTAAGTTATGCATGCCTGCACAATCATATATATATATATATATATATAACAAAACAATGCATGTTTTCGGCCTAGCCGAGCCACTATGGTAAATCACATTGGGCGGCTACCACCACTGTGGTTAACCAAAGTGGACGACACGGGCCACCACTATGGGTAACCACAATGGATGGCTCATGGCCACCACTATGGGTATCCATAGTGAGCGGCATCAGCCACCACTATGGGTGTCCGCAGTGGTGCTCGAGAGCTGCCACCACCATCCACTGCGATGAACCTGTTCGACCCTGCCGCCCCTTTTGAAGACTCTTCGGCCTCCCTTCTCCCTCCTCGCCCCCATGAAACCTACAACACAAACACACACACAGACACCAAAGGAAACAAATAATAATAATAATATGATATGTTAAAATAAGCAACCCTAACCCATTTTCAGGTTAGGGTTAGCAGTTTAAAAAGAAGAAAGATGTGTTAAGATAAGCAAACCTAACCCATTTTTGGGTTAGGGTTAGCATTTGGAAAGAATAAAAAGGATAGGTTAAGTTATAAGAATAGATCAACCCTAGTTAGGCTTTGTAATTAAATAATATTAAAATGAAATGAGGGGGAATTCGTTTTAAAATTTGAAAAAGAATTTCCCCCCCATTTAACTATTGTCAATATGTGGGATTAATTAACTCCTAATATTGACTAGGGTGAAATTGATTTTTAATATAGTCTTTATTATCAAGGTTTAATTAAAATTGGGGATTAATTTTTATATAGCTACATTATTTGCATAATTGATTAAATTTTATTTACAAGGGTTATTAATGAGAAGTTTATATAGTTAGTTTTCATATTTAAATAAATATGGATATTTGGGTTAAAATTCCTTTCGGGGATTTTATTAATGAAATTTATTAAATGTATAATGTAAAATTTTAGCCTATGAGATCGTTATTGGCCAAATATTTAATAGTTGAAATTTAAATGATCTAAGGGGACTTAATGTTTGACTTTATTATAAAATGAATTTATTTGGTAAATGTTATAATTGAATTATTTAACTTTATTAGTTATATTTAAAAGTGTAATCGTGTACATTCAATTAATTATTTAAATATGAATTATCATTATTTTATTTAGCCTTGAGTATTTTAAATACTATTGAGATACTAAATATCTCTCAATTCTTTATTGGAGAATTTTAATTAGGGGAAATTAATTAATTTAGTTGTGACGACCCCTTTTAGGGAATAATTAGTCTTCTCTAATTATTGTCACCATATTGATTTAGTTAATTAAATCAACTTTAGTAAACCACTCTTTGATCTTGAGTTTACCCTTAGTTAAGACAAAACTTATCTATTGCATTTTTAATGTAGATTATTTAGTGTATTTATGTTGTTTTAAAAAAATAAAATTGTTGTTCCATTTTTGCCCAAAAGTTTGGGCATGACATGCATGTTGGTCAAAGATGACAACACAATGTGCTAATGTCTTGTACGGATAGAGAACAAAGATGTGCATAGAAAGTATAAAGTGGTATAATATGTATTCTAGATAGACCTTAAGCTAAGTAAATGAGTAATGCAGAATAAAAGCGACTATAAAATTGAATAATGATAGAAGGGAGAAGGCAAGAAGGATCTCATAATTGGTCCATGAATGAAGTCTCCAGCAAAGCAATCCTTTCTCCAGTGAAACCTACACACATGACACAGAGAAAATGTTGGGGTTGTGTATAGAGGTCTGCCACAAGAATACCCCCACTTTGGTGTTTCCACCTCCATGGACAAATAAGATAGATAGATAGATAGATAGATAGATAGATAGATAGATAGATAGATACATAACAAAACCAGATATAAAAGAAGTACAATAATAGATATGCTATGGAGATGTAAATGATAAAATGAAAGAGGAAAGAGACTCTCCTTCCTCCCCTATTGGCAACTTAAAATTTTGGCAAAAATCAAATTGCCCATTTTTGTGAAAATTCAGTTGCAATGCCTATAAAGACCCTCGCAATTTTTTCTTAAGTAGCAGATTTTTCTTAAGTAGCTCATTTTGAAGGTGTATATCTTGAAATCTTATGATTGTCTTGTAAAATCAGTTGGAGATCATGTTCATATGCTATCATTGAGTCCACGTGTTCATTTTTTGTCCTCCCACAATCAAATTTGATATGTTTTTAGAATGGAAAGTTTTTGGGTCTAGGAAGAATTTGTTGTCTGTGTTGGCCATATGATGGAATTGATTATGTGTTGCATTGATGTTTTTTCATTGATGTCAACATTTGTTGTTATGGTTGTTTACCGTCTTCCGGTAGAAGGATTGGATTGGAAAGATAATCAGTTGATTGTCACCGATATGATCTGGTTCATGGAATAAGTTTTTATGGATGGTTCATATGCTTCTGAAGTATGTTTTAGTCAATTGGTATTGACTTGATGATCGGATGCTATCTTATGTTCTATTAAGCTTGCTTTATTGGTCAGGTAGGGGTTTCACCGATAGAGCTTTATTGAAGACCTTTGATATAATACATAAGTGGTGTTGGTGTAGCTTCTAGAAGGGATTCAGGATGCTGATGGTGATTATGTTCATTCCTCGATTGATTGGTGTCATTACTTTGGTGTGTGTGGATCTAATTTAGGTCTGGTGCTATCTAGGTTATGGACTGGTTTGCATGAAACGTGTTGGTGGATCCTCTAATGTGCTTCCAAGATATTTTATTGATTGGATGATGTTTGTTTGGCATTAGGCCGACATGTGTTATGATTTTATTTCAGGATTATGTAATGGATCTATTGAATTATTATTTGTGTGGCCAACCTAATTGGTTAGATCTCAGGTTTGTATAAATATATGTAAGATCTCATTATAGATCATATGGAAAGGAGTGAATAATGTAATAATTATTTGTGAAGAGGATTTGGTCGATCATAGGTGATCGAGTTAGGTTTATGTAAGAGGTTTTAGACCTCCGATATTCATCTGAACTAGAACTGTAATCTGGCATATTTGAGGCTATCACTGACAGTTCTTCTTTCTGGATTGTAGTCCAAATATCTTGAGGTGGTTGACATCTCTGTAGTCAGTGAGACTCCATTGTGATGAGCAGTGCACTCTAGGGAGTAACCCTTCCTACATGTGCAGGCCCCTATTGTAATCATATACTTGTTGCATAAGTATCATCTAACTGTGGGTAGGGTTTCCCACCATGGTTTTTCCCTTTACTAGGTTTTCCACATACAAATCATGGTGTTATATTATATGGTTGCATGGTATTGATTCTTTGGTTTTTGTTTATCTTTAATTCTTAATCAGTTATCTTGGTATAAGGTTGTAAGTGCTTTAATTCACATAATTTGTTAACAACCGATTCACCCCCCCTCTCTCAGTTATTCACCGGTTATCCTAACAATCTGTACTTTGTAAATTTGCTAGAATGACCCACTTCAAAGATTAATATTTTGAAGCCAAGTGATAGTTAAGTGAAATAAATTGATGCAGGTGATTCTTTGAAAGTTCATCTATTTATGTGATCAATTGCAAGACTTCAAAAATCAATTTGATATTTTTATGAAGTCAAAAGAAAATAAGGTTTGATGAGGTTTGAGTGTGCACTTTTAGATTTATTTCAGAAGGGCCATCTTTGATGATTGACATCTTGCACATAAACTAGAATTTTGAAAATCCCTTAGGAACACTTGCCTATTATATCTAAATGAATACTTGTGCCAATTGGTAGCCACTTAGGAAGATTTTCAATATATTTTTGATGCATTAAGATAACAACATTCAGGTGAGTTTCAACATTTTCAGTTTCAAAGATACTAAGTGAGCAACTTTATGAGTTAATATTTTTCAATTCAAGGCACGACAAGAAAAACCATTTGGCAATTTGATTTTCCTACTATCAGTCATCATGCCTATTGGTTCATGTAGCCTGAGGAGGATGTCTAGTTAGTTTTTGAAGGAGGTTATGGGGGCAGAATAATTTAGTGTGTAAAATCTTGATACTACAAAGAGAATGTGCAAAAGTGTTGTATTCTAAAAATGGTCTCAGTTGTTTTTGGAAAAAATGAGAATATATCATTTAACTATCTCCAACTTTTGTTTCTTCTTATCACATGAAGCAGCATATCAAGCATGTGTTTGATTTGTCATTGCATTCTTATGCTTCTATGTGATTTATTTAGTGGGTTTCCTCAAGTAGGAATTAAATTCTATTGAGTAAATTATAGGGGTTGGAAGGAATCAATTTAGAATAAAAAGAGTGGTTTTACGATAGAATTATTTACATGTTTATGCAAGTTATAAACCAAATAGTGCCTAACAGTTTGAGTTGCAGCCATTGGAGGATTACTTATTGATTTGACTTCATAGCCCAAGATAAAACATTGGTCATAATTTTATTCTAGAATCAAATTCAATCATTTAAATCTGAATATATTTCATTTCTAGTCATAGGAGTAGAGGTTAGTATAGGTGTAAGTGTTAGTTTATTTTAATTTTTCTATCTTTCACTTTATGTCAGTGTACAAGAGAAAATGTAGGGGAATTTAAACTGAAGTTATTATTAAATGAGTCCATGAAATAATGTATGAAGTTAAATCTTCTTAACAACATCAATGTTTTGTTTTGGGAAGTGCTTTGAAACTGATGTTGATAGTACACCCACCAAGGAATAGAAAATCCTAAAGTATAGGGGAGTTTAACCATTCTGGATAATCTTGTTCATTGGCCAAATCCAACTCTAGGCCCAAGAGTAAGAAAGTGGCATGCTCTTTAGGGCTAAAAGAATCTATTTATTTGCAAACAAATAGATTGGCAACTCTACTGGGGAAATAAGTGAGCCATCTTTTGGGAAAGATTCAATATTTTTTGCAATAAATTTGGATTCCCCCTACTCACAAAAAAACCTACACTCTAATTTTGAAAGCTACTACTTCAGCCTTTGGCGTAGAGCACCTTCTACTACACCTCTATTTCAAGAACATGGAGGTGTCTACATGTTCATTTGTGATGTAATAATGGGTTGGATCAATGATCACCCTTGATTTAATTGAGTGCATATTTGTATGGTCAACAATCTCTTAGGTGAGCATATAAACCTAGAGGTCTATTAGGCCATGAAGGCTTGGAATTTGGTTTTTCAATGTTGGTGTGTTTAGCATGTTGTCTTACATGTTTGGAGTCTAAAAATGAAAAATAATGATCTTGGATGTGTTTCCATAAGGTCTAAGGGTTAATAACCAATGTTGTCCTAAGTTGCAAAATGTTGCATTTGTTGTCAAGCAACTTTTCAAAGTTGCCAGTAGGATGCTAACTACTTCTCCAACAGTCCTAACTATTCAAAAGTTGGTTATGGACATTAGAAAAGGTTTATATATGCTTGGAAAACCATGGGAAAGATAAAGTAGAAAGTTTTGTAAAGTTTGGTGGAGAAAGTGAATAGAACAAGTCTGATTTTTCCATAACAACAACATTTTTCCGTACTGTCTGTATAGGGTGTGAGATCTAATGATGAATTTTTTATTTCATTAAAAAGAGCCCTTAAATACCCTTGCAATTCATTTGTTCTGACCTCTTGAAGTGAATTTTAATGGAAATTATAAGCATTTTACCTTCTACAGGTCTGAAGCCCTCCATTTTCAAGGGTTACATTGCAAATGGGACCCTAACTTGAAATCTACTCATTGGGATCCGGTGGCCAATGGTAGCATGAAATTTAGGGGCATGTATTTTGAGATTCCAGAGGGGCAAGATCAGAGGAGTTGGTTGGTAACCTTACCACCAATCCCTAGTCTAAACTGTTTGAGGGTTTAGATTAGATTAGATGAGTTTCATTGAGCATACTATGAGTAATGATGAGATGATAAGTTGAACTGATGGAATTGGATTATTTGGACATAGAAGAAACCTCCTGAAGAGTTGGAATCTTCCTGTGATACCATTCTCATATACCTCCTTTGTAAAACCAGTCTACCTTGATCAATTAGGCCTGTGACCCAAGTAGGTGTTGAAGAGTGCAAGAATAGGGTGGAATTCCAATCTTTTGGAATTTGATAGTAATCCCAAAAGGGTGTCAGAAACCTAAATTTTGTTAGGGTGTTGTTTGGTATAATTTGGAGAAAAATCCAAAAAGGCAGTGAAATAGGGCTACTAACCCGTAGGCCTGTCTAAGCCTCAAAAGCCAATATTTGCCTTGTGCTCTAAAGTATCATTGTGGAATATCTTAATAGGTCTCAAGAAGTGTGTAGAAGTGTTGTGCCATCCCATGTTAGGGGTAAGAGTCCAGTTTCACACTTGAAGTGTGGTTGTAGCCTTGAGTGAGACTCAAGGGAAACAAGACCAAGGTGTGTATGTGGGTTTATCACCTTACTGCTACCAACCTCTGCATCAAGTGGTATCAGAGCATCAGAAGAGCCTTGGGGAAGAATAAATAAATGGAATATGTAATAGATAATAGTGAGGAGATTCCCACTAGACCCATGACAAACATGGAGTTGGCCAAGATAGTGAGGGAGTAAGTAGCCAAGAATAAAAAGATGGAGGAGGAGATAGAAAGGTTGAAGAAAGACCACACAAGAAAGGGAGTTGCATCTTCACCTAATGGAGAGGAGAAGAGGAAGAAGAGAGACTATTTATTTTGGCAAATAAAAGGCAATTTATTGGAGCCCTTAATAGGGTAGGAAGAAGAGACAATAGAGTAGAACTACCTACATTCTTGAGAAAAGATGAATCTAGAAGAGTGTATGGATTGGATAGAAGAAATGATCAATTATTTTGAATGTGAAGAGGTACCTAAAAACCAAAGGGTGAAGGTGGCTAAATACAAAATGAAAGATCCAACTCTTAGTTGGTGGAACTTTCTACAAAATGAAAGAGATGAAAGAAAGAGACCTATAACCTTATGGAAGAAGATGGAGATAGAGATCAAAAGGCAGTTTGTACCTGAGGACTATGAGATAATCCTATAGAAAAGATTAAAAAATCTAAGGAAAATGGATTTGGATGTCAGTACTTACATTGAGGAGTTCCATAGGATGACCCTCAAAGCAAAGATGCCAGAGAGTGAGACACAAAAGCTAGCAAGGTACATGAATCATCTTAAGTGTAGTATTCAAGATGCAATGATTTTGTTCAATCCTGAATTAGTGCATAATTATTTTTAGATGGCACTTAGGATTCAGGAGAAGAAAAAAAGGAGAGGAGAACACAATAATAGAGGAAAGGGTACAAGTTTCAGAGGCAAAGATAGATTCAATGGAACAAGATAATCTCCTAAACCCCAAGGAGATTTTAGCCATTAGGAACAAGAGGGAGAATCAGGAAATAGAGGTAGCTTTAGAGGAAGGAGGGAAAATGGTAGAGGAAGATTCGGTGGAAGAGGACCTAGTGTCTTCACTAGTAACTATTTTTCATGCACCCAAGTTGGGCATCAGTCATTCAGATGTCCTAAGAAGCTAAGAAATGGTAGCCAAGGAGGTGATAGGAGAGCACATCTAATACAAGAAGAAGATAGTCAAAGCATGACCTCCTACCACACATCAACTTCAAAGTCTATAGATCCAAAGCAAGGAGAACTCTTGATGATCAATAGGACCCTCTTGAATGTGCCAACTGTCAAAGAACCACCTCAGAGGAAATCTTTTTTTCAGAACCTCCTGCAAGATACAAGGCAAGGTATGCAAAGTCATTATGGACTCAGGGTCCAAAGATAAAATAGCTTTTGTTGAAATGGTTACTAAGCTTAACTTGCAAAGAATACCTCATCCCCACCCCTATAAAGTGTCTTGGTTGAACAAAGGTCAACAAGCCCCGATTAGTGAGCAAGTTTGGATAGAATTTTCAATAGGTGAATACAAATATAGGGTGTTGTGTGATGTAGTGGAAACGGATGCTTGTCATCTACTACTAGGAAGGCCTTGTAAATATGATGTAGATGCTAGGCATGAGGGAAGGAAGAATGTTTACACCATCACCAAGAATGGGGTGAACTTCACTATGACACCTCTTCTGGATGGCAGTAAGGATAAGAACATTGTGACTAGTGTCATACTAGTGGATGAGAGGGAGTTCATGAAGGGTTTTAAGGAGAAGGATACTCCTTGCTTTACAATAATTGTCAAGCCTAAGAATGAACCTAAGAAGCAGCCTAAGAGCCAAGAGATAGAAAGGAGAGTAGGTCCTAAAGAGGTTCAAAATCTGCTAGACCGGTATAAGGGGATAGTTGCAAACAGTACCAAAAATTCCTTACCCCCTCAAATGGAAATCAGTCATTGTATTGACCTCATACCAGGTGCTACACCACTCAATAAGGCAACATACAAGCTTACTCCTGAACAAAATGCAGAAGTTGCAAGACAGATACAAGAATTGCTTGAGAAAGGGTTCATTAGGAAGAGCATAAGTCCCTATGCAGTCCCTACAGTACTAGCTCCCAAGAAAGAAGGAAAATGGAGGTTGTGTACCAACTATAGGGCCATCAATAAGATAAAAATAATATATAGATTCCCAATGCCAAGAATGGAGTACTTGATGGATTGTCTAGGAGGGGACAAGTACTATTCCAAAATGGATTTGAAAAGTGGTTATCATAAAATAAGGATCAGAGATGGAGACCAATGGAAGACAACTTTTAAGACCAATGAAGGCCTATTTGAGTGGATGGTAATGCCATTTGGACTTTCCAATGCCCCTAGTACATTCATGAGACTCATTAATGAGGTTCTCAAGACCTTCATCAATCATTTTGTAGTAGTGTATCTAGATGATATATTAATTTTCAGTAAAGACAGGAATGAACATCTAACACACTTGGATTTGGTGTTGCAAAGGTTACATGAGGAGTAGTTTAAGATCAATTTGAATAAATATGTCTTCTTGCAGGAAGAACTAGTGTTCCTTGGATTTGTCATTTCTCAAGAAAATTTGAAAATGGATCCAGCTAAGGTGTATGCAATCCTAAACTGGCCAACCCCTCAGTCAGCAAGTGAGGTAAACGGTTTCCATGGGTTAGCAAGTTTTATAGAAAGTTTATTAAGAATTTTAGTGGTGTTAGTGCACCAATGATAGAAACCATAAAAGGTGGAAGGAAATGTCAGTTTGTCTGGACTAAGGAGGCTGATAGATCTTTTGAGTTTTTGAAAACTAAGATTTCAAAGAAACCTATTTTAGTACTCCTTGACTTTCATAAGGTCTTCACTACTGAGTGTGATGCATCAAAGAAGGCCATAGGAGGAGTATTGAGTTAGGAAGGTAGGCCAGTGGCATTTTTTAGTGAGAAACTAAATGAGGCAAAGAAAAAAATTTCTACACATGACCCAGAGATGTATGCTATGGTGCAATCTCTTAGGAAGTGGAGACATTATCTCTTACCTAAGGATTTGATTGTATATACTGACAACCATACTCTAAGTTTTTTGAACAGGTAGGAGAAACTAAATCACCAACATATGAAGTGGATGGAATATCTCCAAGCTTACACCTTCACTATCATACATAAGAAAGGAGTAGCTAATAAAGTTGTCGATGCACTTAGTAGAAGGAACTTAGCAATCCAGGAGATTCAATTGGAAAGCATGGTAATAAATTCCTTAAAAGACATGTATCAAGGGAATGAAGATTTCAAGGAGACCTATGAGGTTTGTAAAGACATGAATGACAGGTATCATATTGATTTTTTTGATTATATTCTCCGAGAAGGCTTACTTTTCAAGGACAATCAACTTTATATTCCTAATTGCTCCATGAGGGAAACTATTGTAAAGGAAAAACATTATGGGGGTTTGTTAGGACACTTTGGACTTGATAAGACACTTGAATTGGTTAGGAGATTCTACTTTTGGCCTAAGATGTAGTCAAATGTGAGAAAGTATGTGATAGAGTGTGTGGTATGTCAAAGGAAAAAGGGACAAGTTCCAATGCAGGTCTATATACTCGATTACCCATCCCTACCAAACCTTGGGATTCAGTTAGCATGGAATTTGTCTTAGGTCTTCCTAGGACTAAATCAGGATATGATAGTATATATGTTGTTGTGGATAGGTTTTAAAAAATGGCACACTTTTTTCTATGCAAAGTTACACATGATGCTTTCAATATTGTAGGTTTTTTCTTCAAGGAGATTGTTAGACTTCATGGGTTACCCTTAAAAATTATATCAGACCAAGATCCTAAGTTTGTAGGACATTTTTGGAGGACTTTGTGGCATAGATTGGGGACAAAATTTTCCTTTTCTTCTACTTATCACCCTCAATCTGATGGACAGATAGAGGTGATTAATAGATCCCTTGGTAATCTGTTGAGATGTTTGACTAAGGACCATGGGGCCACTTGGGATACTATTGTTCCACAAGAAGAGTTCTCATATAATGACTCTGTAAAAAGAAGTACAGGACTGAGTCCTTTTCAAATTGTATATGGGACCCATCCTAGAGGTGTTCATGAACTCCAAGAAGTGCAAAGTATTGAAAGGAGGAGTGCTCAAGTGGATGATTGTGCTGAACTGATGAGGGACATACATCAACAAGTTCAGGCTAGATTGATACAAACCACTAAAAAGTATAAGCAAGAAGCATATATCACAAGGAGACATGTTCAGTTCAAGGTGGCAGACATGGTGATGATTCATCTCAAAAAAGAAAGAATCCCTAAAGAGAAGTACACCAAGCTACTCATGAAAAAGATAGGTCCTTTCAAGGTCCTAAAGAGATGTGGGACAAATGCATATAAGATAGATCTACCCCCTAATGTTGGTCTATCTCCTATATTCAATGTATCTATTATATATGCATATAAAAGCTATGTGGATGATGTTTGTGTTGCAGGTCCATCTGATTCTTCTAGTCTAGCTATGTTGGAAGGAATTCCTCCCCCTCTCAAACTTGAGATTGAGTGCCTTTTAGATCAAAGGGTTAGCAAGAAGATGAGGAAGACTTACTTGGAGTACCTAGTCAAATGGAAGAATAACCCTTTGGAGGATGCTACATGGATGACTTCTAAAGCCATTGAGAAGAATGGAACTAGATTTGTAGGCATCCCAACTCAAGGGACTTGAGTTTCATTTGGTCACGGAGTATGGTGCAGAGCACCTTCTATTACACACCTATTTCAAGTAAATGGTGGTGTCTACATGTTCATTTATGATGTAATAATGGGTTGGATCAATGATCACCCTTGATGTAACTGAATGCCTATTTGTATGGTCAATAATCTCTTAGGAGAGAATATAAACCTAGAGGTCTATTAGGCTATGAAGACTTGGAATTTGGTTTTTCAATGTTGGTGTGTCTAGGATGTTCTCTTAGATGTTTGGAGTCTAAAAATGACAAATAATGACCTTGGATGTGTTTCCATAAGGTCTAAGGGTTAATAACCAATGTTGTCCTAAGTTGCAAAATGTTGCATTTGTTGTCAAGCAACTTTTCAAAGTTGTCGGTAGGATGCTAACTACTTCTCCAATGGTCCTAACTATTCATATTTTGGTTATGTACATTGGAAAAGGTTTATATATTCTTGGAAAACCATGGGAAAGATAGAGTAGAAAGTTTTGTAAAGTTTGGTGGAGAAAGTGAATATAACAAGTCTGATTTTGCCATAACAATGACATTTTTTCATATTGTCCGTATAGGGTGTGAGATCTACTAATGAATTTTGTATTTTATTAAAAAAAGCCATCAAATACCCTTCCAATGCATTTTTTCTGACCTCTTGAAGTGAAGTTTAGTGGAAGTTATAAGCGTTTTACCCTCTGCAGGTCTGAAACCCTCCATTTTCAAGGGTTACAATGCAAATGGGACCCTAACTTGCAATATACTCATTGGGATCCAATGGAAATTGGTAGAATGCAAGTTAGGGGAATTTATTTTAATATTATAGAGGGGAAAGGTCAGAGGAGCTGGTTGGTAACCTTACCACCAAGCCCTAAGTCTAAATTGTTTGAGGGTTTAGATTAGATTAGATAAGTTTCATTGAGCATACTATGAGTAATGATGAGATGATGAGTTGAATTGATGGAATTGGAGTATTTGGACATAGAAGAAACCTCTTGAATATTTGGAACCTTCTTGTGATCCTATTCTCATATACCTCATTTGTAAAACCGATCTAACTTGATCAATTAGACATGTGACCCAAGTAGGTTTTGAAGAGTGCGGGAATAGGGTGGAATTCCAATCTTTTGGAATCTAATAGTAATCCCAAAAGGGTGTCTAAAAAATAAATTTTGTTAGGGTTTTGTTTGGTATAATTTGGAGAAAAATGCAAAAAGACTGTGAAATAGGGCTACTAACTGGTAGGCCTGTCTAAGCCTCAAAAGCCAATATTTGCCTTGTGCTCCAAAGTATTAATGTGTAAGATCTTAATAGGTCTCAAGAAGTGTTTAGAAGTGTTGTGACATCCCTTGTTAGGGGTAAGAGTCCAATTTCACACTTGAGGTGTGTTTGTAGCCTTGAGTGAGACTCAAGGGAAAGAAGACCAAGGTGTGTAGGTGGGTTTATCGCCTTATTGTTGCCAACCTCTGCATCAGCCTTCCTGGGTGAAACTATTACTATGAATGATTTTTTAGATCAGTTGGAATAGAAATATGGATCAAAACTAATGGATATTACTATTAGATCTCTCTATATGATGATGAAGGAGCATAAATGAACCACTAAGAGGGAGAGTGAATCAGTGGTAACTCAAAAATTAAAATTTCTTAAAAAAATAAAGCTCTAATAACTGTGATAAAGAAACTATGAGAAAAGATACTAAACAAATCTACACACACACACAAAGAAGGCAAACCCATAACACAAGATATATGAGGAAAACCCATGGTGGGGAAAAACCTCAGTGAGAAATGCTGCTAGAGTCTACTACTCTAATCCAGCCTCACAAGTAAAAATTTGGTTACACATTTATGGGAACCAACCCAAAGTAGAACCAACCCCTGATTTGAGTACCCAGTTAGATGATTACAATAAAAGAAAAATATAACAAATTTACTACCTTGTTACAAATGAGATTTTGTAACTCATTGCTTGTTCTCAACACTTGATTTTTACTTAACTCCTCTCTCCCCTCAATATCATTCCTCTTTTCTTTGATTTATGCTATCTACCTTAGCTCTCTGCCTTTAGTTATCTTCTCTTCTTTGCACACAACCTCTTTTATCTTTCCTCTAATCAGACTTCTTTCACTACACCACTCTGTGTACAACCCTTTGTGTTCTCTACACTCTGATCTCTACTCTTCTGGTCTTTGGTTTCTATCCTACACTTATGTCTCCTTATCTCTTTGGTCTCAGGTCTCTACTCTCTAGTCTAAAGCCTTCATTCTCTATATTTTCTTTGCTCCACTTTGTGAGAATTACACATTGTATTGTTTATGCACTATCATTGTTCTCCCTTCTCTTTCACCTGCAATAATACTTCACTCATTTTAGACTGTACCAACTTCTACACAGTCTTTATTTTCCTCCAACAATAACTCACACCATATATATCTTTCCAGGGGACATAAAACCACTTTGATAGGAACCCACTTTACCTCCTAGTGTTTTTCCTCCAAAGAATATTTTCTATCCACAACAAAAAGACTTCTCGAGATCTTAAACAATCTGCCCTATTTCTACTTTTGATTTACAGTTGTCCATAATAAATGATTAATTTCTCCTTCTTTAGCAATTTCTATAATCTAGCTTGATCTTAAACATAGCACTCATTCTAGGAAATAAAAATCCTAACTATCATCTGATCTGTTGGCATTGTGTTGTCATTGATGTCAACCGATATAGGATGATAACCGGCAAGTAAGTGTTGGAAACTGGTATGAAATGCCAATCGGTAGGTATGTTCCTGGTATGTAGATGCAAGCAAGGTGAGACTGTTGGAATGGTGGATTCATGAAGATTACCAATCTGCAAACAATAAGGAGATCAACTGGTGAGCATGTATGAACATGGAGAAGACAAACCAATAGAGTAAATGGTTGTTGGATCACATGAAGTATGGACACACAACCAAAAGCATTCCAAGTTCAATATGATCTACCGGTAGGATATATGAACTGGTAAGGTCCTTAACAATGGTCATGTGTCTTGTTCGGTGAATGAACTCAAACTCACATAATAGACTAGTTTGAGTTGGATGGTGTATGAAGATGACACACAGATTCCATGTGGTAGGCATGTAGTGGCAGGCAAACCATCCATTCACGTGATAGGTGATGAGCAGGTCGACTTTAAATAAGGAACCCATGAATCATGGGTCAATGACAGGAGAAGTGTGGCTCGAGGAGGATCAAGATACAAAATATTTTTGGTGAGATGAATCAAGCAGGACGATCTGACCTTTGTGCTCATTGGTCAAAGGAAAAAACTGAGGCATTAAAGGTGAATGATAGAGAAAGGCCAAAAAATAGGTTGCAAGTCACTAAATATAGAAAGCACGTATATATGTTATCAAAAATGGCGGTGATGTTTTACCTATTATAGATCATCAATCAAGGAGATGAGATCCAATTAGATTTGATATAGATTTACTCGATGGAGAAAAGCCCTAACGTACCCAGTTTTGAATGTAGGTTTTGACGGGAACATTGAAGTATAAATATGCAGACTGAAGACTTAAGGTCATGATGCTTGATGTCGATGAAAATAGAGTAACTGAGAGAGAGGAGAGTGATTAGAGAGAAGATAAAAAGCATCTAAATGTTGGATCTATAGGACAGAAAGGTTGTACTGGTAGAAGGTTTATCAAAGGTTTTACCATTAAGGGTAGAGAAACTGGCAAGTTGCCAAATAGAACTACAAGTGCGTGAACTGAAAAGGGAGATTCATGAAGAAATTTACCGAAAGTGAAGGAGATAAGAGTGTATCAGTGAAGGGTATGCAAGACATAATCAGGGCAGAAAAGATATAAACAGAGAACATAAAATTGGCAGAGAACTGAGCAAGGGAGAACCGGTTGAGAAGAGTTAAACCGGTGAATTATTTTGATTGCAAGAGTTACAAAACTCATTTGTAACAAGACTACAACTATTATATTAATCTGATCTATTGTATATCACTAAGTTGGAGCTAAGTGCAGGGGTTGATTCTCCTTGGGTTGGTGCCCTAAACTTTGTAATCAGTGTTTACTATGATGCTAGATTGGAGAAATAGTCTCCAATAGAATTTCTCACCGAGTTTTTTCCCATATTGGGTTTTCCTCATATATCTAGTGTTATGTGTTGAGTACCTTTGTGTGTTTGTATTTGATCACTTTCCTTAGCTCACCAGTATATACTCCTTGTGTCTAATTTACTAACTGGTACCAAGAGTTTGTTTTAAAAGGTTTAGAATATTGATAACCACTAATTCACCCCCTTCTGAGTGGTACATTGTGTTCAACAATTGGTATGAGTGTAGGTTCCCGATTAGATAAGATTTCTCTAGCTTTGGTAGATTCTAATCTTAGAACACAATGCCAAGAAATGAGTCCTCCTCCTCTTCTAAAGCTCCCATGTTTGATGGAACCAACTATGCATTTTGGTGTAGAATAATGGAAACATATATGTCCTCTCTAGGATTTGATGTTTGGATGTCTGTAAAGAATTTCTATATTGTCCCTAGTGTTCCTCCCATTGACCCAGATGTTAAGGAGTATGGGAATAATGCAAAGGCTAAACATACTATTCTCAGTGGGTTGTCAAATAATGAGTTTGTCAAGGTCATGCACTGCTCATCCACCAAGGAGACTTGGGATAAATTGAAAATATTATTTGAAGGAGATGCCAAAGTCAAAGAGGCCAAGATGCAATCACTAAGAGGTCATCTTGAAGGTTTGATGATGAAACATGAAGAAAAGATTGCAGACTACCTTCACAGAGTAGATGAAACTGTGAACACCATCAGAGGACTTCAAGAGGAAATTGTTGATAAAATTATTGTCAAAAAGGTACTTAGATGAAACACTTCTAAGTATGATACTAAGGTCTCTGCTATAAAGGAAGCCAAGGATCTGAAAAACCTTTACAATGGATGAGTTATTTGGCTCCTTAATTGCTTTTGAGATGAGGACAACTAGAGAAGGATCTTCAAGGAAAGAGGTTGCTTTCAATTCTACTAAAAAGGGCAAGGAAGAGGTTGCTCATAAAGGATCCAATGGAGACTCGGATGTAGAGGTAGAAAAGTCAAGAGAGGATCTGATAAGTATAAAGGAAATCTACCACTCAAATGTTTCAATTGTGGTAAAATAGGACACTTTTTTGCAAAATGTCCCTATAGTGAAATTGGTGGAGATGAGAAAAGGAGCTCTAGAAGACCTTTCGGTAAAGACAAAGAGAAGAAAGTTTACTAGCAAGAAAAAATAAGCTACCGGAAGCAAAATAACCTATATACCATTGAGGATGATGTTCCGGATGAACAGAGTGTATCAGAAGATGACTGCCATGAGGATGAAAGAGAAGTTAATCTCTTTATGGCACTAAATGAACCAGTTGTTGAAGATGAGGAATATGAAGACAATGAAGCTGAAGTGGATCTAGAAGGCGAGCTCATAAGTTCTCTTGAGGAGTTAAGTAAGACAAGATGAGAACTCAATAAGTTCAATCTTGTTGCAATAGAAGAATAAGATCTTCTAAAGCAATCCCTCGATGAGTCCAATCAAGTGATTTATGACTTGAAACTCCAATTGGAAGAAGCTAAGAAGATATCTGAAGTTACATCCTCTGATTTGATAAAGAAGGAGAAGGTGCATCAAAATATGGAAGAAGCAATTATAAAGCTTTGAAAGGAGCTTGAAAAGAGTAAGGATGAACTAAAAATAAGGAGCAAGTATGAGGGCAGCACTAAAGCTTTGGACAAGATGTTGAACAATCAAAAGAATTCAAAAGATACTGGTAGCTTGGGATTTGAAGAAGGAAAAAGTTCCAACAGCAAAGACACATCCGGTAAGGAGATACAATTCGCTTCTTCAAGTGAAACTAAAGAGAAGTAAATATTTATAGTCAGCAAAGATATCAGCAAGAAGACCTATACTGAGGGTACAAGAAATTGGCCTGTGAACTAGTATGCTCAAAACTGGAAGGTTCACACTTCGTACCGGTATGCAAATCATAAAAGCAAGCCCAAGGTGGATAGTGAAGGATTCACCAAAATCAACAACATGAGTGGAAGACATCCAATGTGACAAAGGATTTCTGGTTCAAAGCAACCAGACCGGTATTGTTGGCATTGTGTTGTCATTGATGTCAACTAGTATGGGAGATTGATGAGCAGTGTGTTAGAAACCAATAACACTAAGAGGGGGGGTGAATCAGTGTTATACCGGAATAGAAGATTTTAGCCTTAACAAAACATTCATACACCAACCGGTATATTGGTATAAATAGAATTAAAGAAGTGATGCAACCAATAAGCCAAACACATAAATGAGAACCATAACACACATATTTATATGTGGAAAACCTCAATGAGGAAAATTCATGATTGGATTTGTGACCCACAATATCAATTCCTTGGCCATATGAAGAGATATTACAATATATGATGGTCTTGCACTTGCAGGAAGGCTTACAGCCTAGAACACACTACTCATCACAAAAGGAGTCTCATTGACTACATAACAATCTAGACAGCAATACAGAGAAGTGTGACCTGCTCAATATAGCATCCCATATGCCCGAATACAGTTCTGGTTTAAGCTCTATTTGTTTTGGTTAAAATCCTAACCCTCAGTACCGAAATAACCCTTACAATGAATTCCTCACATATAGTCTCTCTGATATATTTTTCATTACATCACATCCATATATTCATCCTATCATTCTTATCCTTATTTTTTATTCATGAAAAATGATCTAATCAATCTCCCCTATATACCCTATAGAAATTTATACCTTATGTCATCTTACAAGGATGTATACAATATCATATTACATGTCGGCCATATAACATAAATGAATAAGCATTAAAACAAGTTGTTGATTCTATATCCAAGATGTGTCGACCTCTAATACCGATGACCTTTACCATACCATGCCAGCCTGCATTTGATCAAAGAAATATTTTATCCTTTCGTTGTCAGTGTCAGTGTTGGTGTAGAGTCTGTGAAGTGCATGTCGGTACATCATATGAAGTCGGAACCCAGAATAATGTTGCCATCAATGACAACATGTAATGAAACCTAACCAATAGAGTGTCAATTTCCAACAATCTCCCCCTTTGGCATTGATGGCAACACTCATGTGGAAAATGGTCATGGTTTCAACTATCAGTTTCATCCTACCCTGCTCCCCCTGAGTTGAATATGCAAAATTCTCCAATACTCCAAAATTCCAAAAACTCTGTAACTCTTGCTAATTTATGCAACCCTTCATTCTTTTTCACATTTATACTACTCCTCCTTTGACATCAATGCCCAAAAATTGTAAAAAGAATTTCAAAGAATAATAACTATACACTGAATACCTCCAAAAATGTCTTACCGGAGCCTGACCAATTTCAAGATTTCTGTTTAAGCTTTCTCCAATAAATCCACATAAGTATCCTACCTAGTTTTGAATGTGTCAGAGATAGATACAAATCCACTTAGTAAATATGCAAGTGATTCTTTCTCAGTGACTTCTGCCAGTGTAAGCTTACCAAGCATATCTATGCATTCCCTCTTATGTACACCAAGTGAATCCAATTTCGGACTCACCAAACCTCTAGGACTTCTGGCTTTCTGAATGATCTTATCTCTTTCCTTTTCAAGAGCATATATTTGGTTCTCCAAGGTCAAAAATTTTCCATCAATAGATGTGGTCAGTGAGGTTAGTCCATCAAAAGAGTTAGCAATACTAGCAATTTTATCTTGTACCTCTTTTATCTTTTCATCTACTTTTTCTATAATAATCTCTATATTGCAACATACCCTGTATATATTAGTACCTAGTTTCAATAAATTTTCTATCAAAATTAACTTCTCCTCAATCTATTTCTTCTCTCTATCAATGATCTGATCAAAAGCAACTTTCTTAGCCAAAGTGAATTTTTCAAGTGCTAGCCAGTTAGAGATCTGTTGTAATAACTGAAAATCCTTACAGATGTGTTATGTTATTATCTTAAGCTTGCCAAAAGGGATTTCTTCATTCTCAATCTTACATTTTAGGACCAATCTGTGCAAAATAGTTATGGACTGATCTATAATCCCCTTGTTTGTTGTTCCCTCTTTCATTAGTTTTTGAGTAGCCATCATCATCAGTTCTATGGGACTCATCTCTGTAATGTTTTTCTTTTCCACTAGAGAACCATCAATTGTCAATAATGATGTGCTAGCAATTGGTTCCCTACCAGATTCCCCTATTTTCTCTGGTGATTTCACTTTTATTGCCTCCTCACTTGCACCAGTGGCTTCACCACTTGGTGCAGTTTGTGCAACTATTGGTTCCTCTCTAGGAACAATATCCTCAACCTATACATTAGTATCCAAAGGAAAAGTGTCCTCAATGCTAGTATCATGTACAATGTTCTTTGCATTAATCAGTGTCCCTATATTTTTCTATGCATTTATGTTAACTGGTGGCTCAATTTCCACTATCTTGATATTCTTCAAAACTGAGGGTGGAGTACCCATAATTCCTTTGCCTTTCCCTTCAACTGGTGTCTCTACAGTATTAGTCTTTTGTCTCCGATGAAGTGAAGAATCCTCTATGATCTCCCAAAAAAATTATCCAACCCTTTTGTGTTTCCTTTATTATCTCATTCATCCTTGCTAACATCGGGCTAGTTATTCTATGTTTACTATTGAATACCTTTCTATTTGTAGCCTCAATTGTCTTCTCCATCTCATATAGAGTTATAGCAACACATATAGCTAAAAGTTCTTGCATCTTAATGTGTTTATCTTCTTGCATTGCAGATAACCTTCTAGCATCTAACATGTTGTATAGCTCTGTCAATATTTGTTTTTCTATTTCAATTAATGCGTTCTTATAGATATTTAAATATAGAAGAATTGCTTCCTCTACCTCTCTTTGCTCATCATCTTTAAATGTATCATAATAAGACTTAATATTATTCAGCATCCCATCCTTAGTAATTTCATCTACAATGTTAGCACAAGTCTTAGGCAGAATAATTGTTATATTACCAGTCTCTAGTGCCAAATCAATACCACTCTTCTACCTCCTTCTAGTAGTACTGGATGCAGCAGATGGTGTAACCTTTGGTGCCTACTTCTATGTTGGTAATTTGATGGTGACCTTCCTAACTGGTTGTTTCTTTGGTTCCACTTTAGGTTCTTAAGGTTTCTTCCTCACAACCCTTTTGAATGCTAATGGTGTCTCATCATCAGGCTCAGAATCTGCAGTCATATTTTCAATGTGAACTACTGGATCCTTCCTCTTTCTCCCTCTCTCTGGGACAACATCAATGAGTGCCTTAATGTCCTTTGAAACTTCTTGTACAAACTTGCATGCCTTACCTTCTTTTTTTCCCTCTTCTTTTGGTTTAACTCTATTTCAACCTCAAAAGTCTTTTGTTGTGCTATTCCACAAGGTTATTCTGCTTCATCTATCTTTGCATCTATCAGAATTATAGCATATGCATCTACCTCATATCCCATTTACTCTATCCAAATCTTCCAGGGCTTGAATACCTCCATGAGTTTCACATCCTTCTTGACCATGAAACATATGTCGGTAGAGTATTTCTCTACAATATGCTCAGGTATTCTAGTCCTAGACTTCATAGATTTTTGAAAATCTTTGAATTAACCCCATACCTTATCATCTCTAAGACTTCCCAATGCAAAAATTGATTGCTTAAGCTATCTTCCTACTGGGATGTCAAAATCACATTGCTTCCTTCCATAACTAGGAGTATCATTTAAAAAGTATAACATTAAGCATACTAATAGATTTCCATACCAGAAGGTACCCTTCTTCTCACCTTTAATCTTCCCTAAATTGATCAATAACTCCTCAAGCATACAGTCACAAAGATCAAACTTGATATTTTCTCTCATCATTCTATATGCTGCCAAAATACATGAACTGGAAACTGAATTAAATCAATTAGACTGAGTTACCTTGTAGCCTATGATCATGCTTCAAAACTTGATGTCGATGTCGGTGATAGTGCTCACCTTCATCGATCTCTTGTCTGACGTAGCATTGGTGATCTTCTTTACGAAGTCATTTGATACTTTCTTATCCAGATGTTGCCCTATTGATGGAAAACCAGTAATTGCTTGGATGGCTTCCTTAGTGATTTTATAGGGTTGGTCCAGCCATATGAATTCCCCACGTACTCTGCTTAGTACATATTTGACAATCTCATCCTTGAACTCTCGAATATCCAGAATATCAGTGAACCCTACATCTTCGATGTGTTTATATGTTGGTTTTATTTTACCATATTCTCCCATGAGTTCATTCATAGACATCCCCTTGATCTCTGAAGTGCCTAAGTCCTCTATATGACAATGAATATAGGTCCTAACATCTTCCACATATACCACTCCCTCTGGGACATGAGAAAATGCTCCAACTGAATATTGCTTAGTAGCCACATGTGGATATTGTTTGAAAATTAGCCTAGGGTGGTCCTTAACTTCTACTATAGTTGGATTTGCAATGAAAATAGAAGCAGAAGATGATCCCAATTCCATGATTCAAGAAAAATACCTTTAAAATGTTGTTGGTGAAAACCACTTAACAAATCCTTCCAGATGCTGGTGTGATCATTCAAGATGAAATCTAATCACCTCTGAATAGATTCTGATTGCACTAAGTCACTCTGAATCATTTTGAATTTGCTTTGAATGCCAGGTGAATATTAATGAAGTGTAATCGACCTTTTATCCATCAAGAAAACCCTAATTTTTTGTTGACATAAATGATTGTCAGTGAAAGATATCAAATCTCACTCTGAACATATCAATGCTGGATAATCCTTTCCAATATCTGGAACATCTTCCAGAATCTCCTCCAGGGGCATATGCATCATCTTCCATGAAATTTTCCTACCCATAAGGAATCTACCTTAGTTACCGGATGAGCTAATTGCTGGTGCAGGAGCAGCCTCTTTTGTCAAATAGGTAACTGGGACATTCCAATCTGATGAATTCTCTTTAGTCTTTCTAACCCATCTCTAAGTATGATCTTGCCAGATTTCATTAACCTTCTCTTTTCCTTTATCATTTGATCCTCCATTGCCAACCGATGGATTTTTGCTTCTGTAGAACTTAGCAATATGTCCAACTTCATTTCATGCATAACATGTACCATTATTATTTTGAATTGCCTTTCTAAAACCAGTGAAATTGCTTGACCTGCACTGATTAGCCATATGTCCAAATTTTCCACAAGCATAGCATTTTACATTAATTCTGCAATCTTTTGTCTTATGACCAATTTTATTGCATTTACAATATTTACCGGAAGCATAATTAGGGTTTTGATTTGCCCTATTTCTACATTGCCTAGCCATGTGACCAAATCTATTGCAAACAAAACATCTACCATTAAATTTATAAGCATTGAATTGCCTTACTAGTGCCTTATGGTTTTGATCTTCATTAGTAGTACTGGAACTCTGTCCTTGCTCAAATCCAAGTCCACTAAATTCTCCAGTCTACCTATATCTCTTCAATAACTCATCAAGTTGTGTTGAGCTAATCTTGAATTTTTCTTTGTACTCACTTGTAGCAGTTAAGTCATCTCTTAGTACTATCATTTGTCTCTCAAGCTCTTGCTCATTTCTCTGGGATTTTACCAAATTAGACCTTAATATCTCATTTTGATGAGTCAACCTACCACAATCTTCAATTTTTTTCTTCAGGGATACAACAAGATTTTCTTCCCTTTTCTTTTTGTCCTCAATATCCTTGGACAACCTCATAGTCATAGTTTGCATTTCATTTTTCATAACCATGTTCTCCTATCTCAATTTTTGACATTGTTCCTTAAGTACATCTTCATCATCCTGATTTTGCAAAAGTTCCTTCCTCCTATCTTGAACATATGATACTATCTCATGTAGGACAAGAATAAATTCTTTAGCAAAATTCAACTCATCTTGTAGCTTTAAGTTCTTCAATCTTTTAGCATCATAATCTTCAAGTGCCATCTCAAGTTGCTTTTCCAAATCCATAGTCAATGATTCTAGTTTTAGGATCTTCCTCAAGCTATTAAACTTCCTCTAAGGAACAAGGCTCTAATACCAATTGTTGGAAACCAATAGTCCTGAGAGAAGGGGCGAATCGGTGTTATAATGGAATAGAATATTTTATCCTTAACAAAACATTCATACACCAACCGGTATACTGGTATAAATAGAATTGAAAGAAGTAATGCAACCAATAAGTCAAACACATAAATGAGAATCATAAAACATAGATTTATATGTGGAAAACCTCAATGAGGAAAAACCATGGTGGTATTTGTGACCCACAATATCAATTCATTGGCCATATGAAGAGATATTATAATATATGATGGGCCTGCACTTGCAGGAAAGCTTACAACCTAGAGAACGATGTTCATCAAAAAAGGAGTCTCACTGACTACATAACAATCCAGACAACAATCTAGAGAAGTGTGAACTGCTCAATATAGCATCTCCTATGCTAGAATACAGTTTCGGTTTAAGCTATGTCTATTTCGGTTAAAACCCTAAACCTCAGTACCGGAATAACCTTTACAATGAATTCCTCACATACATAGTCTCTCTGATATATTTCACATTACATCACATCCATATATTCATCCTATCATTCTTATCCTTATTTTTTATTCACGTAAAATGATCTAATCAATCTCCCCTATATACCCTATACAAATTTATGCCTTATGTCGGCTTACAAGGATATATACAATATCATATTATATGTCAGTCATATAACATAAATGAATAAGCAATAAAACAAGTTGTCAATGTCGGATCCAATATGTTTCGGCCTCCAATACTGATGACCTTTACCATACCATATCAGCCTGCATTTGATCAAAGAAATCTTCTATCCTACCAATGTCTGTGTCGGTGCCAATGTAGAGTCTATGAAGTCCTTGTTGGTACATCATATGAAGCCGGAACCCAAAATCATGTTGCCATCAATGACAACATAATGAAATCCAACCAATAGAGTGTCAATTTCCAATACAATACCATCATTGATACATATCGGAAGTGATGTATTCAATGTCAACTAGCTTTGTAGGTCACCGATAAGGAAGAGAGTGTCATCCAACACATTGTAGTCATTGGTACACAAGTTAGTGTTGACTTGTGTTGAAGACATGGATAGGAGACCAATATGATATAGAAACCAGTAAATAATGATATCTGTAAGAGAGCAAGATGCTGGAATGTTATTGTGTGGAAGAGGTCGAATGTTACAAAAATTACATCAACACTGGAGGTGAAGTATGTTTAGGCCACTGGTATGCCATTGGTGTTGAAAATTGACACTCAATTGGTTAGTTTCACTATGTTGTCATTGATGGCAACATGGTATCTTGTTTTGGCTTCATGTTTTGGTTCAATTGTGTACCGACAGGCACTTCACAAACGTCGGTACCAGGACCAGTAGGATAGAAGGATTTCTTTGGTTACCGGCAATGCAAGCCAACATGGTTAAGAATAAGGTTATCGGTATTGGAGGCTAATATCTTTTGGATCCAGCATTGGCAATTGGTTTTGATATTCATATATTTATGTTATCTAGTCAACATGTATATTGATATTGTAATTATCTTTGTAAGTCGACATAAGGCATGATAAGTTGTATAGGGTATATAGGTTAGTTGGATTAGATCATTTTTTTATTGTAATTGATATGGTAGTTGTAATGGTAATGGAGATGTGGATGTAATATGATGCGAAATATATCAGAGTGATCATGTATGTGAGGATATTTATGTAAGGGTTATTTTGGTAAAGGGTTTAGGTTTCAGACCGGAACAGACAGAGCTTAAATCGAAACTATATTCTAGCATAGAAGATGTTATCTTTGTAGTTCACACACTTCTCCAAATTGTAGTCTAGATTTATATGTAGTCAGTGAAGCTCCTTTTGTGATTGAGAAATGTGCTCTAGGCTATAAGCCTTCCTGCAAGTGCAGGCCCCTTATATTTTGTAATATCTCTTCATATGGCCAGTGGATTGATATTGTAGGTCACAAATCCCACCATGGTTTTTTCTATTTGAGGTTTTCCACGTATAATTTCATGTGATGTGGTTCTCATTTTTGTGATTGACTTATTGGTTGCTTTACTTCTTTCTATTTTGTATGTATCGGTATATCGATTGGTGTATACATGTTTTAATAAAGTTAAAATTGATCATTCTGGTATAAGACTGATTCATCCCCCCATCTTAGGGATTGGATTCCAACAATTGGTATCACAAACAGCTTGAGGGAGATCCTGAATCCGGAATCCGTGGACATGGATTTGGAAAAGCAACTTGAGATGGCACTTGAAGATTATGATATTGAAAGGTTGAAGAACTTAAAGCTACAAGATGAATTGAATTATGATAAGGAATTCATTCTTGTCCTACAGGAGAGGCTATCATTTATTCAAGCTAGGAGGAAGGAACTTTTGCAAAATTAGGATGATGAAGAGAAAGATGCACTTAAGGAATAGTGTCAAAAATTGACTCAGGAGAACATGGTTATGAGAAATAAAATGCAAGCTATAACTATGAGAATGTCTAAATAAATTGAGGACCGGAAGAAAAAGGAAGAAAATCTTGTTGTATCTTTGAAGAACAAATTTGAAGAATGTGGTAGGTTGGTTCATGAGAATGATATGTCAAGAATTGATTTAGTACAATCCCAGAGTAATGAACAAGAGCTTGAGAGACAAATGATAATTCTGAGAGAAGATATAACTACTTCAAGTGATTACAAAGAGAAATTCAAGATTAGTTCAGCATAGCTAGATGAATTATTGAAGAGACAAAGGAAAATTGGAGATTCTAGTGGACTTGGATTTGAGCAAGGACAGAGTTTCAGTACTGCTAATGAAGATCAAAACCATAAGGCACCGATAAGGCAATTTAATGCTTATAAATTTAATGGTAGATGTTTTGTTTGCAATAGATTTGGTCACATGGCTAGGAAATGTAGAAACAGAGAAAATCAAAACCCTGATTCTACTCCTGTTCAATGTTCTAAATGCAATAAGTATAGTCATAAGACAGAAGATTGTAGAATGAATGTTAAATTCTATGCACATGGAAAATTTGGACATATGGCTAATCAATGTAGGTCAAACAATTATATCAGTTTTGGCAAAGAAATTCAAAGCAACAATGTAATATGTTATGCATATAATGAGGTTGGACATATTGCTAAATTCTATAGAAGCAGAAATCCACCGGTTGGTAATGGAGGATCAAATGAGAAAGGAGAAGAAAAGGTTAGTGAAATCAAGCAAGATCATATCCAGAGATGGGTCAAGAAGACTGAGGAACAATCAGTAGATGGAAATGCACCAGTTACTTATCCATTAGAGGAGGTTGCTTCTGCACTAATCGATAGCTCATCCTGTAACTAAGGCAGATGCCTAAGGGGTAGGAAAAATTCATGAAGATGTTGCATATGCCTTGGGAAGAGGTTCTGAAAGATGTTCCAGACATTAGAGATGTTTATCTGGCATGGATATGTTTTGTTCGAGATCTAATATCTTTCACTGGCATTCATTGATGTCAATGAAAGATTAGGGTTTTTCTTGGAGGATAAAAGGTTGAATTCACTTCATTTTTTATCACCTTGCATCTAGAGAAATTCAGTGTGATTAAGAGTGATTCAAAGTGATCAAAGGATATTCAGTGTGATCAGATATATTCTTGAGCGATTTCACCGATGACTGGAAGAATTTTTTAAGGATTTCACCAGAAGTGATTAATAAGTATTTATCTTTAATCATGGAACCAGGATCATCAGCTATTCCTATCTTTGTTGCAAATCCGACTGTTGTAGAGGTCAAGGACCATCCTAGGCCAATTTTCAAGCAGTATCTACATGTGGCTACCCTAGAAGATTCGGTTGGAGCATTTTACTGTGTTCTGGAGGGAGTTGTTTATGTCAAATATGTTAGGGCATACATACACTATCACATTGAGGATTTGGGGACATCTGATATAAAGAGCATATACATGAGCGAGCTTATGGGAGATTCTAGAAAGATCAAACCAACATACAAGCACATTGAAGACTTAGGGTTTACCAGCATTCTGAACATTCAAGATTTTGAAGATGAAATCATTAGGTATATTTTAAGTAGATTACATGGGGAGTTTATCTGGTTAGATAGACCTTACAAGATCACCAAGGAAGCCATCAGGGCAATCACTAGTTTACCACAAGTTGGGCAATGTCCAGACAAGAAGGTCTCTAATGATTATGTCAAAAAAATCACTAGCGCAACATTTGACAGGAGATCTATGAGAATAAGCACTATTACCAACACAAACATCAGATTTGGTAGCATGATCATTGGTTATAAGTTAACTCAATGAAACCAACAAAATTATGTTTCTAGCTCTTGCATTTTTGCAGCTTACAACATGATGAGAGAAAATGAGAAATTGGATCTATGTGGTTGGATGTTAGATGAATTTTTAATAAACCTAGGAAAGATTAAAGGTGAAAAGAAAGGGACTTTTCGATATGGCAACTTAATTATTTTCTTTATTTTATTTTTCATGAATGACACTCTCATTTTTAGGAAGATACAATGGGTATTTGATATCCTGGTAGGGAGACAATTAAAATAATCAATTGCTACATTGGGTAGTCAAAGAGATGATAAAGTATGGGGATATTTTAAGGGATTCTAGAAGTCTATGAAATCTAGGGAAAGGGTTCCTAAGCATATTGTTGAGAAATACTAAATTGGCATATGCTTCATGGTGAAGAAATATTAAACACTTAAGGAAGTGGTTAAGCCCTGGAAGATTTGGATTGAGGAAATGGGATATGAAGTTGATGCACAGATCCTTGATGCTTATGCAAAAATGTTGATTGATGCACCTGTTGATGAGGCTGAGAAGCCATGTGGTACTGCTAAACATAAAACACAAGAGGTTGAAACAGAGTTCAACCGGAAGAAGAGAGAGAAGTAGGAAGGAAAAGAAAGAAAGTTTATTGAGAAGGTTTCACAAGACATCAAAGGATTAATTGATGTTGTCCCCGAGAAAGGCAGGAAGAGGAAAAAACCAAAAGTGTTCATTGAGTCTATCATAGCAGAGTCTAAATCTAAGGATGACACACCCCTGGCATTCAAAAAGGTTGTAAGGAAGAAAATAGAGGAAACCAAGGTAGAGGCTAAAAAGAAATCATTTAGGAAAGTTACATTCAAGATACTGGCACATAAGCAAACACCAAAAGCAACACCTTTAGCTCCATCTGGTACTGCGAAAAGGAAGAAGAATAATGACACTGATACGACTATTCAATCTAGTAATGTTCCACCAAAAACTTGTGTAGAATTAGTAGATGAAATAACTAAGGATGGCATGTTAAAGAATGTATAGTTTTAATATGATCATTTAGAGAATGATGAACAAAGAGAGGTAGAAGAAGTAGTATTATTATATTTAAAAATTGAAGATCAAATACCAGCAGAATTGTATGATATGTTAGATGCTAGGAGACTATCAGCAATGCAAGAAGACAAACACAAAAATTCAAGAGTTGTTATCTATTTGTGTTTCTATTACTCTAGAGGAAATGGATAGGACACTTGAGGGGACAGATAGAAAAGTCTTTAACAACAAACATAGAATAACTAGTCTTATGCTAGGAAGGGTTAATGAGATAATAAAGGAGACCCAGAAGGCATGGGTTAAGTTCCTTGGTTAGAACTAAGGTTTCTTTACTTCACTGGAATCAAAGAATGACACTGAAAACACCTCAGTTGAAGGAAAAGGAAAAAGTATTATGGGTACTTCACACTCAATTTTGAAAAACATTAAGATAGTGGAAATCAAGCCCCCAATAGATACAAGTGTATAGATAAATGTTGAGATACCGGCAAATATAGAGAATTAAAAGGTTGATATTATATAGGATACTAATGTATAGATGGAGGTTATAGTTTCTACAGAGGAACCAGAAGTTACAGAGACTGCACCAAGTGGCGAAGCCACCAATGCAAGTGAGGAAGCTATAAAGGATAAATCATCAGAGGAGAAGAAAAGGGAATCTGGCAAGGAACTGATAGTAGGTCCAGCATTATTGTCAATTGACACCTTGTAGTTTGTAAAGAAAAACATAACCAAGATAAGTCCTACTGAACTCATGATGATGGTTGCAGTGAAATTGATGGAGGGATCTACGAATAAAGGGATTATTGATCAGTCTATCACTGTTTTACATAGACTAGTCCTAGAGTACAAGATTGATAGGGAAGTGAGCCCATCCAGCAATCTAAAGACAATTAATGAGCACATTTCAAAGGATTTTCAATCCTTGTAGCAGATTTCAAACAAGAAAGAACTAGAGAGGTTCACACGGGCTAAAAGAGTTGCATTTGATTAGGTGATTGAATCTAAGAAGAAGAAGATTGATGAAAAGTTGAAATTGATAGACAATTCTTTAAAGTAGTGTATAAATATTTATAGGGTATGTTGTAACACAAATATACTTACAGTTAATGTGGATAAGAAGATAAAGGAATTTGAGGAGAAAATTGCAAGTATAGCTAATTTTTTTGATGGATTGACTTCATTGACTACATACATTGATGGTCAAATTTTGGTTTTGGAAGCCCAATTTTTTGTTCTTGAGAAAGAAAAATACAAAATCATAATAAGAGCCAGAAGTCTAAGAAGCTTGGTGAGTCCCCAATTGGATTCACTCAATTTACATAAGAAGAGGTGTATGGATATGGTTAGAAAGCCCATAGTGACAGAGATAAGTGAGAAAGATGCATTTGCTCATATACTAAATGGACTTGTATATTTCTAGCACTTTCAAAACTACTTGGGTTACTTGTCTTGAGATATTGGAGAAGACATATCTAGAAATTTTCAAATTTGTTAACCTCTGGTAAGATATTTTTGGGATTGTACAGTTTTTGGATCTTTCACATTCTTTTTAGAATTTTTTATGGCATTGATGTCAAAGGGGGAGTGATATATATGTGAAAAAGAAAAAAAGGAGTTGTATACATTAGGGAGAGATATGGAGATATGGGAGTATGGTGTATATTCAGCTCAGGGGGAGCAGGTAGGATGAAACTGGCAGATGAAACCTTGACCATTTTTCCCATGAGTGATGCCATCAATACCAAAGGGGGAGATTGTTGGCAATTGAAACTCAATTGGTTGGTTTCGCTATGTTGTCATTGATGCTAACATGGTATCTTGTTCTAGCTTCATGTTTTGGTTCAGTTGTGTACCAGTAGGATAGAAGGATTTCTTTGGTTACCGACAATGCAGGTTGACATCTCTTGGATTCGGCATCGACAATTTTTTTTTATATTCATATATTTATTTTATCTAGCTAACATGTATATTGATATTGTAATTATCTTTGTAAGATGACATAAGGCATGATAAGTTGTATAGGGTATATAGGTCAGTTGGATTAGCTCATTTTGTTATTGTAATAAATATGGTAATTATAATGGTAATGGAGATGTGGATCTGATATGATGCAAAATATATCAGAGTGATCATGTATGTGAGGATATTTATGTAAGGATTATTCCAGTTTAGGGTTTAGGGTTTTTGACCGGAACAGACAGAGCTTAAACCAGAACTATATTCTGGCATAGAAGATGCTATCTTAGCAGTTCACACACTTCTCCAGATTGTAGTCTAGATTTATATGTAGTCAGTGAGGCTCTTTTTTTATTATTGAGTAGTGTGCTCTAGGATGTAAGCCTTCCTACAAGTGTAGGCCCCTTATATTTTATAATATCTCTTCATATGGCTAGTGGATTGATATTGTGGGTCATGTAATGCCCATACCCTAGTTGGACTTGTAAAACCCATTTCACCTTGGTTGACTTCCTATGTGGCATTCTTGAATGGTAGGTTAACCATGGTGCTATGTGTAGTTTAGATAATATAAATAATCGTGCATACCTATTATTGTGCTTTTGCATCGATTCTTGTGTATATGTAATTGTTTCTTAACTCTTGTGATAAATCTCGAGCTAATGCCTTCATTGAATATGTATATGTATATGTATGCTTGCGTGATTTATGAGTGCAGGAGATTGCAGGTACGACACCGCCTAAGGCGAGGTTCATCTCCTTTGGGATTTGCAAGGTTGAGTATGCTTCTTTCATCCTTAGAATTCAGATTTGGTGGTCATTAAACTCTCGTCTTGCCTTAGCCATGGTCAGGTGAACATCATGTGTGGATTCATGGGGCTTTCTTTTCATTGGATTGTGTGTCATGTGATTTGGTGGACTTCTTCGATTTGCGTGCCTTACACGAGGTAAGTGGAGTTTGTTGTTCTAAGTATTAAATTCAATTTAATGAGTAGACATACACATTAGTGATATAGAAATTTAAATAGGTAGTTTCTTTTATATGATTAATCATTAATTTAAAGAGATTGCTTTAATTATTATTGTAGCAAGCTTAAGGTATTTAACTTGGGTTAGTGTGCTCATTTGCGCATTTGTAACATTTACGCATTTGTAGTTGAGAAATTAGAATAAATAAGACTCTTGCATTAGATTAGTCATTTATTTAAAAAGGTCACTTTATTATGTTATAGCGAGTCAATTTAATAGTTAAATTTAATAATAACGAATTTAATGAGCTATGCATTTTAGAAAGGGAAGATTCAAAGTCATTTGAGAAATAGAAATAAATTAATCATTTTCGCATGTTGGAAGAGAAAGGGTAAATTTTATTATTTAAAAGGAAATTATTCTTTTTACTTGCAAATTGATATAGTATAAAGTATTGATTTTTGAGATTTAAATTAATTCAAATATCTCACCCTTGTTAACAGTTTAAAATATAAATGTAGGCCTAAATTGATATTGAGGGATTTAAAATTAGAATTAAATAAGAAATAAAAGCATGTTAATTTTAATGAGAATAAAACAAGTTAGAATTATTGAGCAGTGGAAAATAATGGTTTCCACTTTCATGTTTCTTTTATTTTCAAAAAAAAAAAATGCCTAAATTCGAAATTGAAAATTAGGGCAAAAATAGGGTTTCTCATTTTAACCTAGTTTGAAAATGTTTTTGGGGGTTCTTTTTGGGGAGCTTGTTTTTGGAAAAAAAAAATGGGGGGGGGAATTTGCTTGGAGTTGCAGGTGGAGCTCTTCGTCAAAATCTCTTCCCGGAATGCGTTTGGAGGTAGGATTCCAATCCACCCTCTTGTTTATTTGTTGGAACAAAAAAAAAAAAAGAGTTGAAAGATCTCCATGAAATGCTGGAAAAAGAAATGGTCATGTCCACGAATGTCATTAAGTTTTAGTTTCAGTTTTGGAAGCTTGTTTGTTCTTGGATTCAAGTTTTGACATGGCTACTTGGACATTTTGAAAGGGAGAAAATCTTTCCCAATCTTTGCTTATACATTCTGGAAATACAAAAAAAAAACAAAAAAAACAAAAAGGCTGTGACTGTGTATGCATTTTCGTTCAATACCCTCATTTAAAAATGTTTTAGTTTTAAACTAGGAATCTTACAAAAAAATATATATTAAAAAGAAACAAGAAAAAAAAAATATATATATAAAAAAGAAATATGTTTTGGGGTTAGGGTTTGGCGGGCGGAGGAGCCGAAGCTCAGCTCCCGCCGCCGCCCCCTTCCCCATTTTTCCCCTACCCCCGTGCTCCCGTGGCTCCGCAGGGTATCCCCTACATCCACAGTGGGCCGCAGGGAATCCCTACGTCCATTGTGGCCGCAGGGTAAAACCTGCGACCACGGCGTCCGCAGGGAGACCCTGCGTCCACGGCGGCCCGCAGGGAACCCCTGTGCCTACAGTATGGCAGCAAAGGGGACTGTGGGGTTTCCGCACCTTCCGGATTGGGAGGTGGGCCCCACAGTGCCCCCAAGTTTATTTTAGTTTTTATTTTAATTTTAATTTATTTTATTTTATTTATTATTATTTAAAAAAAATAATAATAATAAATATGATATTAGCATTCATAAATGAAATTGGGGGTGAAATAAAGAAGTTGTAATAAGTTGGTAGAAAAATCTATTTTTTTTATAAATTTAGGTTTTAGTGTTAAATATTTTATATATATATATATATATATATCTCAAAAAAATGGAGAATGCATATTCCCTTTTATTTGTAGATTAATTAACATTTATTAATCTTGGGTTTTTAAATTGATATTAACAAATGTTTAAATTTGGAACTTCTTTTAATAGGAAAGGTAATCTTAGGAGAGAGATCAAATATTGTCTGAATTTGAAGACCTTTAAAATAAAACACCTTTGTTAACGTTATGAAATATATTTTAATAAGATGTTGTTTTTCTTTTAAACAAGCATTGTCCTTTGATTTGAATGATTAAGATCTTCCGAGAATTTTAGAAATGAAAACTAGAGTATAGGAGAGTATGAAATTTGAATCCAAATTATCTTCGTATATTTTGTTATTACTTCATCGATATGCTAGTAGAATGAATGGAAGTTTTGGCAATGTATCGATTTGGAAAGTTATAAGTTTAAGTTTTGTATTTGCTTTGTTAAAGTGATGGCAAACCTTGATGTAATTGTTTGGACCCTATCGTGTTGTCAATGGGACACCTGTTAAGTCTTAGGTCTCTAAATAGGGTACTATTGGGCAATGGACTTTGTACTTCCTTTTAGCATGCACTGTTGGATTCTGCCTCTACGTGGAAGTCAACTAGGAATTTGTGAATTAAGTGGTCATTCGTAAATTTGTTGTATCCGCCTAAGTGGCAAAGATGTAACAGACATGTAATTTATGTATTCCTAACGATATTAAATGCCAAAGGGGTCTTGCAGTTGAGCAGACCCGGAGATGTAGCCCTTTAGGGGTGAACTCCGAGATCATATCTGTGTTATGCGATGTTTTAGTTTCCTTTATTTCATGCTTTAAGTTATCATGTATGGTTGTTATCTTGTAAAGCGTACGATGGAAATTCACAAATTTAAATCTAAGTGCATAAAATTATTCATCTTGGCAAATGTAGTAATTAGGTTCATAGAGGATTGTAATTAAGATTATGGAAAGTATTTTGATAATGTGAATTAAGAATTGTAATAGTGGAAAGAATCTTGCTAGAATACATCATTGGATTAACTTGTTGTTAAGCATGTAAATTGAACGAATGTGAATGGTAGACAAAGTTAGAATTAATGTTATAAGTCCTAAATTGAAACTTAAAGGATGAACCTCATATAGGTATTTACTTTCTATCTTAGTTAATGAGCATCATCATGATAGTTATATGTCACTATATTGGATGGATCTATTTAGCTATTTATGTTATAATCTTAACAAATAATCTTTATCAGATTAATGTATAAATGGGTGAACTCAACTAGTTATCCATAATTATAACCCTTATAAAAGAATTCTCTTTATGTTGCTAAAATTGAACTGAAAAGGGAAGTATTCGTATAGTTGTTTATATCTTAATCTTGGTAAATGTATCCTTTCACATTAACTTCATTTACTAAAAATAGTGACATGCAATAAGATAATTGTATTTAAATCCTAAGGGAAGGACGTCACTATGAACTTATATTTTAATCCTGTAATGATGAATTTCATCTTGCTAACTATATTTTAATTTTAAAGGATGAACTCATGTGTCCTAATACATTTCCACCTTAATAAGTTGAGCTCCTTCTATTTGCATTTATTAAAACTTCAATGAATGAACTCTATGGCTACTTGCATTCTATCCTCCATAAAGAAACTATGAATCTTTAGTTTGGTTATGCTCAAACCTTAATGAGGGAACCACACTCTATTAATGGGAGTTTAATCCTTAATGAACGAATCCTTCTTATTAACCATACTTTTAATATTCAAGAAAGATATCAATGTGGGTGATTATCTTAAAACCGAATGAATGAACTTCGTTAATTAAATTTCATTAAACCTTAAGGGAGGCCTCTTAAATTAATTAGGTGTTAATGTGCATTGAGTAAATAACCTCACGACGGCCTCCTAACCACCCAAATTAAATTAATGCTTCCTATCTATTATAAGATGTCAAATCATTGAACATATGTATAATCAAGTCTTAAGCATTATCTCATAATTAAGTCATCCAGTTTATTGGATCAATTGATGCAAGTTGAGTTAGGTGTAAGGTTATGTAATCGCGTTGGGAAACTCCTTAGGTTCGTTTAGCCTTCCGCTGTGGTATCTAAGTTTTAGATAACTCCAAAATTATCTTAATGTTGTAACTAATTAGTAATACTCTTAATATTATTATAAAAAAAAAATATTTACACTCTATTCGAGTGTTTTTAACTTAAACCCTTAGGGGTTTCCTGGTGGGGCATTACACTTGGTATCAGAGCCCATGTTGCAACACTGGGATCTCTGGTTTCGCTTGTGCCCTTAGTTGGTGTGTGTGTGTCTACCTTATGTTGTATGCTTGTACACCTTGATGTGAGGGTGTGATTTATCAACCCCTGCTTGTGTGTAACGTGTGTGTTCACACCTTGTTTTCACCTTATTGATGTGGGTGTTTTGGGAATAATTATAGGTGTTTTGTCTGCTTATTGAAGTCTTGGTCTACGATTTCTCTTACCTTGAAAGGGAGTCGTATGTACCTTCATTCTTGATTTGTTTTACTCTTTTGACTAATCCATCTGGGTTGGTTGTTAATGTCTTGAATCCAAAAGTACGGTATGTGCTTGTTTATGGTTTCGATCTATCTTAATGATTGTCCACTTGAAAGACTAGTATGGCAAATATTAATGCTTATTACGTAGTACATTGAGTGATTATGACTCGTCTCCTTCTCTCTCTCTATTAAATTAAAAGGAATTGATATGTGTAGTTATCTCTTATTTAAGTTTTCTTATTGCAAGAGAAAGGATGATATTTCTTGAGCCTTGTGTGAGCCTTATAATGTTTTTGTGTTTTAGAATTGTGAAAGGGAATTGGTTTGGGAGTTAAATTTTGGTTAATGATAGAAAATGGTATGTTTGCATAAAAGGGTTCTCCATGTGCCTGGTAGGAGTAATATAATTAAATTTCATCTTAAGTAAGGTGCTTTAATATGCACATAGTGATTTTGTGAAAATTGCTTGATGTGAAAGGAATACCAAAAGAGGACATATTGTAGTAGCTTCAAGAGTGAATTAATGTGCTCCTCGAAAGATTGTTTTAAGTGCTTATTCAACTAGTGTGATTTAGGACCTATTAAGTGACGCACCTTTTAACTTGCTTTGGATATGGGTAATTGTCTTGTTATATTTAGAAAAGAGTAAATGACAGACTTGTTAATTTGTATTCATTAAATGTGTAATATCTAGTAGATAGCTCTTCATTTACCTCCTTGTCATATTATGAATTTTCGATGTTAGATTTGAAGTGTTATTGTATTGTATTGCATTACGAATAGTGATTGTTCTCTAGAAGACTTGTATTACGAAAGAAAATTTGACTGTCTTGAATTCTTGAATCGGAAAACTAGAACATTATAGTGCAACAATAATGATTAGAAATGTCATGTTAGGATGCTTTGGCACCATCCTAAAAGATAGTGAAATGAAAACCGTGCAACTAAAATGATAGACTTATATCCGAGCATATGGTGTGATCTTGAAAATTCTTGTGTATTCATAGGAAATAGTTGATTTTCCAACTCTCTCCCTCCTCTTGTCTAAAATATAGGAATTGTTGTTTTTGAAATACTATTTGGAATGCAGTGATTTAAGAAGAAATTTTGTTATAACGCATATGAAATTGTATGTTGCTTTGGGCTTCTAATTGAAAGGGGAAAGTTTTTCACCTTGGAAAAAAAAAAAAAAAGAGATTGCATAGTTAGTAATGTGAATGAAAATGCTTAGGAGAAATTGAGCAAGATATCAGAATGATGTTATTTCTTTGTGTAAATTTGAATTGTTGAGAATTTCAGAATGTGTATCTAGATTAAACTTTGTTTGGTGGTTCATGTGTAAAGCATAATTAAAACTTCCCTTAAGTATATGTTAGCATAATGTAAAGTTCTCCCCGTAAATGTGACTAAACCAGTAATAGTGCTATTCTATGTGTGTTGTGAGAAAACCCGTACTTGTTTTGTGTGCCCATGGGATGGTGAAGTAATCAACCATGGGGAATATGTTTGCTTATGAGCATGGGAAACCATACCTATATATGTGATGTTGCTTATTTGTTTCCTTACTGAGTGCCAACCCATGGGTTGTTGATAAGTCAGTATGTGAAGGGGTAGTAGTAGAAGTCACCATTCCTTGAATAGTATGAAAAGCGTACGAGTAATGTCGACGCGAAGCAACTTTAGCTTCCCTATTTTGAGGAAAAATATAGTTTTGTAATGAAACTGTAACATAGGTGTACTCAATACTTCCCCTTGTGATGAACCGATTTATGAGGTTCATGTGTGCCAGCCTAATTCCTACCCTTTATTTTGAGCATATATATGACAGTTCTTGAGCTTATGGATGGATTTTATTGGAGCATTTGTTGCCTTGTCTTCATGAGAGGCATGCTATTTTCTTACATAAGTTTCCAACTGACTAGTGTTGGTAGACTTGTGAGTAGACCTTAGCCATGTATACCTCTGGCTTACGGCGAGTATCCTGAGGGGAACATCGCTATGCGGAGTGTGACCGGTGCATGCCTTATCTGTGGGGTACACTACCATGCGGGATACGTCCATTGCGTGCCTTGTCTGCTTGGAGTATTGCCATGCCGTGCTGAGACACGATGCGGGATGTAGTAGACATTTCCATGCGGCCTACCACTAGGTATAGGGTAGAGCCATGCCACGTGACGACGTGATGCGGGGTGATGCCAAGGTGCACACTGCCATGCCAAGCGGATGTGTGACTTGGCCACACCACATGATGAGCTACTAGGATAGCTAGATGATTGTTCCTTCATTCCTCGTTGGTGGCTAGCTACTAGTCACGTAGTGATGTAAAGTGCACTTATGATTTTCTTTTATTTATTTATTTATTTATTTCCTTGTGGGCCAGCAATTTATTTTACTTTGACCTTGACAGTTTAGCCACGATCTTGCAATCTTGATCTTACTTGATTTGATGTTGCAAATCTGAAAATTATTTTCTTGTCTTATTGTTGGAATTGACAATTATTATCTTTACTCTTTTGTACTTTGGTGGCTAAACAGGTTTATCCTTGTTGTTTTCGTATGCTGGTCTTGTGTTGCAATGTGAATTCCTCTCCAAGAACGTAGGAGACGGTCTTGGATGAGTGTATACGAGGAAGTAGACGCAAGGAACCTTGAGGATGGAGGTATGTGAGGCTGTGAAAATAGCTAGGATCCACTACCTACCTATGAGTGGTGACTATCTGTTGGAGGCTAAACACCTTACACAACAAGGGATATTCACGAGGGACTTGTATGGAAGGTAGCACCGCTATGGTGTACCCTAGCACCATCAAGCCCTCGAGTGAGATGTTGGACATTTGTTGATCATGTATTTATTCTGAGAGCAGGCATAGAGATGTGGATCATATATGTTACCCTTGACCGAGCATTAGACATGCTCACATGTGGCCTATTGTGTTGTGCAAACCAGTCTTGTGGATGGATATTATGTGCAATCATGGAATAAATGGTATTAACTTGTCACTATGTTATGGGGCATAGTCATTGGAAAGGTTCTTGTATGTCTGAAAAGTGTGAACAATTGAGTTCTTACGTTGCTCTTATTCGTTGAAAAGTTAACTTGGTTGTAGAAATTGATATTTGATGCTAGTTCTATGCAATAAAGTTTTGCGAAAGAGATGAATTGGTGAGAGAAATTGACCTTGAGAGCATATTTTCTTGTCATGTTTGATAAATGAGTATGATAACTGTGTCTATATATTTTAAATTGCTTAAATTTGGTGTAATAAAAAAAGAAAAAAGTCTTGTATCTTTACTATGATTGTGTGTAAATTATAGAATATTTGAAGATGTGAATGATGTTAGATGCATTTTTGTTAATGGATGATGACGCTTGTAGAGGATTTATGAATAATGTTCTAAGAGGATGGCAAAATAGTAGGTTGTGCAAATTGATAATTGTTAATTGAATTTAAGGGCTAATAAGTGTTGCAGGACTTCCGTTTATCTTTGCGACTTCCAGGAGTAAGTCGGAGCCTAGGGGGGGAGAATGTAATGCCCCTACCCTAGTTGGACTTGTAAAACCCGTTTGACCTTGGTTGACTTCCTATGTGGCATTCTTGAATGGTAGGTTAACCGTGGTGCTATGTGTAGTTTAGATAATATAAATAATCGTGCATACCTATTATTGTGCTTTTGCATCGATTCTTGTGTATATGTAATTGTTTCTTAACTCTTGTGATAAATCTCGAGCTAACGCCTTCATTGAATATGTATATGTATATGTATGCTTGCGTGATTTATGAGTGCAGGAGATTGCAGGTACGACAACGCCTAAGGCGAGGTTCATCTCCTTTGGGATTTGCAAGGTTGAGTATGCTTCTTTCATCCTTAGAATTTAGATTTGGTGGTCATTAAACTCTCGTCTTGCCTTAGCCATGGTCAGGTGAACATTGTGTGTGGATTCATGGGGCTTTCTTTTCATTGGATTGCGTGTCATGTGATTTGGTGGACTTCCTCGATTTGCATGCCTTACGCGAGGTAAGTGGAGTTTGTTGTTCTAAGTATTAAATTCAATTTAATGAGTAGACGTACACATTAGTGATATAGAAATTTAAATAGGTAGTTTCTTTTATATGATTAATCATTAATTTAAAGAGATTGCTTTAATTATTATTGTAGCAAACTTAAGCTATTTAACTTGGGTTAGTGTGCTCATTTGCGCATTTGTAACATTTACGCATTTGTAGTTGAGAAATTAGAATAAATAAGACTCTTGCATTAGATTATTTATTTATTTAAAAAGGTCGCTTTATTATGTTATAGAGAGTCAATTTAATAGTTAAATTTAATAATAACGAATTTAATGAGCTATGCATTTTAGAAAGGGAAGATTCAAAGTCATTTGAGAAATAGAAATAAATTAATCATTTTCGCATGTTGGAAGAGAAAGGGTAAATTTTATTATTTAAAAGGAAATTATTCTTTTTACTTGCAAATTGATATAGTATAAAGGATTGATTTTTGAGATTTAAATTAATTCAAATATCTCACCCTTGTTAACAGTTTAAAATATAAATGTAGGCCTAAATTGATATTGAGGGATTTAAAATTAGAATTAAATAAGAAATAAAAGCATGTTAATTTTAATGAGAATAAAACAAGTTAGAATTATTGAGCAGTGGAAAATAATGGTTTCCACTTTCATGTTTCTTTTATTTTCAAAAAAAAAAAAAGCCTAAATTCGAAATTGAAAATTAGGGCAAAAATAGGGTTTCTCATTTTAACCTAGTTTGAAAATGTTTTTGGGGGTTCTTTTTGGGGAGCTTGTTTTCGGAAAAAAAAAATGGGGGGGGAATTTGCTTGGAGTTGCAGGTGGAGCTCTTCGTCAAAATCTCTTCCCGGAATGCGTTTGGAGGTAGGATTCCAATCCACCCTCTTGTTTATTTGTTGGAACAAAAAAAAAAAAAAAGAGTTGAAAGATCTCCATGAAATGCTGGAAAAAGAAATGGTCATGTCCACGAATGTCATTAAGTTTTAGTTTCAGTTTTGGAAGCTTGTTTGTTCTTGGATTCAAGTTTTGACATGGCTACTTGGACATTTTGAAAGGGAGAAAATCTTTCCCAATCTTTGCTTATACATTCTGGAAATACAAAAAAAAAAAAAAAAAAAAAAAAATGGCTGTGACTGTGTATGCATTTTCGTTCAATACCCTCATTTAAAAATGTTTTAGTTTTAAACTGGGAATCTTACAAAAAAATATATATTAAAAAGAAACAAGAAAAAAAATATATATATAAAAAAAAGAAATATGTTTTGGGGTTAGGGTTTGGCAGGCGGAGGAGCCGAAGCTCAGCTCCCGCCGCCGCCCCCTTCCCCATTTTTCCCCTACCCCCGTGCTCCCGTGGCTCCGCAGGGTATCCCTTACATCCATAGTGGGCCGCAAGGAATCCCTACGTCTACTGTGGCCGCAGGGTAAAACCTGCGACCATGGCGTCCGCAGGGAGACCCTGCATCCACGGCGGCCCACAGGGAACCCCTGTGCCTACAGTATGGCAACAAAGGGGACTATGGGGTTTCCGCACCTTCCGGATTGGGAGGTGGGCCCCACAGTGCCTCCAAGTTTATTTTTGTTTTTATTTTAATTTTAGTTTATTTTATTTTATTTATTATTATTTAAAAAAAAAATAATAATAAATATGATATTAGCATTCATAAATGAAATTGGGGGTGAAATAAAGAAGTTGTAATAAGTTGTTAGAAAAATCTATTTTTTCTATAAATTTAGGTTTTAGTGTTAAATATTTTATATATATATATCTATCTCAAATGGAGAATGCATATTCCCTTTTATTTGTAGATTAATTAACATTTATTAATCTTGGGTTTTTAAATTGATATTAACAAACGTTTAAATTTGGAACTTCTTTTAATAGGAAAGGTAATCTTAGGAGAGAGATCAAATATTGTCTGAATTTGAAGACCTTTAAAATAAAACACCTTTGTTAACGTTATGAAATATATTTTAATAAGATGTTGTTTTTCTTTTAAACAAGCATTGTCCTTTGATTTGAATGATTAAGATCTTCCGAGAATTTTAGAAATGAAAACTAGAGTATAGGAGAGTATGAAATTTGAATCCAAATTATCTTCGTATATTTTGTTATTACTTCATCGATATGCTAGTAGAATGAATGGAAGTTTTGGCAATGTATCGATTTGGAAAGTTATAAGTTTAAGTTTTGTATTTGCTTTGTTAAAGTGATGGCAAACCTTGATGTAATTGTTTGGACCCTATCGTGTTGTCATTTGGACCCCTGTTAAGTCTTAGGTCTCTAAATAGGGTACTGTTGGGCAATGGACTTTGTACTTCCTTTTAGCATGCACTGTTGGATTCTGCCTCTACGCGGAAGTCAACTAGGAATTTGTGAATTAAGTGGTCATTCGTAAATTTGTTGTATCTGCCTAAGTGGCAAAGATGTAACAGACATGTAATTTATGTATTCCTAACGATATTAAATGCCAAAGGGGTCTTGCAGTTGAGCAGACCCGGAGATGTAGCCCTTTAGGGGTGAACTCCGAGATCATATCTATGTTATGCTATGTTTTAGTTTCCTTTATTTCATGCTTTAAGTTATCATGTATGGTTGTTATCTTGTAAAGTGTACGATGGAAATTCACAAATTTAAATCTAAGTGCATAAAATTATTCATCTTGGCAAATGTAGTAATTAGGTTCATAGAGGATTGTAATTAAGATTATGGAAAGTATTTTGATAATGTGAATTAAGAATTGTAATAGTGGAAAGAATCTTGCTAGAATACATCATTGGATTAACTTGTTGTTAAGCATGTAAATTGAATGAATGTGAATGGTAGACAAAGTTAGAATTAATGTTATAAATCCTAAATTGAAATTTAAAGGATGAACCTCATATAGGTATTTACTTTCTATCTTAGTTAATGAGCATCGTCATGATAGTTATATGTCACTATATTGGATGGATCTATTTAGCTATTTATGTTATAATCTTAACAAATAATCTTTATCAGATTAATGTATAAATGGGTGAACTCAACTAGTTATCCATAATTATAACCCTTATAAAAGAATTCTCTTTATGTTGCTAAAATTGAACTGAAAAGGGAAGTATTCGTATAGTTGTTTATATCTTAATCTTGGTAAATGTATCCTTTCACATTAACTTCATTTACTAAAAATAGTGACATGCAATAAGATAATTGTATTTAAATCCTAAGGGAAGGACGTCACTATGAACTTATATTTTAATCCTGTAATGATGAATTTCATCTTGCTAACTATATTTTAATTTTAAAGGATGAACTCATGTGTCCTAATACATTTCCACCTTAATAGGTTGAGCTCCTTCTATTTGCATTTATTAAAACTTCAATGAATGAACTCTATGGCTACTTGCATTCTATCCTCCATAAAGAAACTATGAATCTTTAGTTTGGTTATGCTCAAACCTTAATGAGGGAACCACACTCTATTAATGGGAGTTTAATCCTTAATGAACGAATCCTTCTTATTAACCATACATTTAATATTCAAGAAAGATATCAATGTGGGTGATTATCTTAAAACCGAATGAATGAACTTCGTTAATTAAATTTCATTAAACCTTAAGGGAGGCCTCTTAAATTAATTAGGTGTTAATGTGCATTGAGTAAATAACCTCACGACGGCCTCCTAACCACCCAAATTAAATGAATGCTTCCTATCTATTATAAGATGTCAAATCATTGAACATATGTATAATCAAGTCTTAAGCATTATCTCGTAATTAAGTCATCCAGTTTATTGGATCAATTGACGCAAGTTGAGTTAGGTGTAAGGTTATGTAATCGCGTTGGGAAACTCCTTAGGTTCGTTTAGCCTTCCGCTGTGGTATCTAAGTTTTAGATAACTCCAAAATTATCTTAATGTTGTAACTAATCAGTAATACTCTTAATATTATTATAAAAAAATATATATTTACACTCTATTCGAGTGTTTTTAACTTAAACCCTTAGGGGTTTCCTGGCGGGGCATTACAGGTCACAAATCCCACCATGGTTTTTCTTCTTTGAGGTTTTCCATATATAATTGTGTGTTATGGTTCTCATTTTTATGATTGTCTTATTGGTTTCTTTACTTATTTCTATTATGTATGTACCGGTATATCAGTTGGTGTATGCATCTTTTAATAAATTTAAAATTGATCATTCTGGTATAACACTAAGTCACCCCCCCTCTTAGTGCTATTGGATTCCAACATTTGGATGTTTGGTTGTGAAACAACAAGACTCCCATCAGATAAATATGTAGTCACCAAATGAAGAAGATATCACAGGGTGAAGAGAAGTCTGGTAGTGGGTTTCCCCAACTAAATTATATATGCATATTTAAAGATATGCATGCTCCAGCAGGGCAGCCATATTGGTGCAATGTCAGATGTCGATGACAAGGATCCACTCCTACCAGTAAGTAGAGATTATCACCTATTATGCAAGCAATACATCATACTTCTCTAAGATAAGACAACTAAGTTAAAGGTAGGTGTTTGAAGGGCACACCAGATCAACCGATGAGTCACTAAGTTGCCTTAGGTGCATGTGATCAGTGATATGCACTTGATCAACCGGATAGACATGATGAGTTGCCAATATAGAGATTGAAGGACATGTTTATCAATTTGATAAACTAATTAATAGGTGAACCGATCTTTTGATCAAGGAGGCAAGTTGGAACAGCTGCAGACAGAGAATGTTGCCAAAATGAAGATAAAGTTTGATGCCACCAATGTGCATGGTATATTACTAGTATACATGCAAAAGATACTACTGGTATAGATGTTAATCGGTAAGATGATAGTGTGCAGATGTGGAAGGCTCCCATCTATCGAAGATGTGCATGAGGTGGGATGGAAAGAGTGTTGACCGGTTTAGGTGTTCCACCAGAAGAGAAGCAAAGTGCAAGGGTGAAGACAGACCAGTTAGGGTAAAACCAGTAGGGTTTGTGAATCGATAGATGAACTCAATTATGCACTATTGGTTGGTGACCAAGTCAAAATGACACAGAAGACTTAGCAATGGTGGATGTCGATAATGATGACACGTAGGAGACAAGTTTCATGCATGTTGTGGTCGGTGAAGTGTTGTCGGTGAGGTAGATAGTGACTGGTCGACATTAATGTCGATAGTGTGTTTCATAGGTCAAGAGCATAAGAGTGTGGCTTGAGACTGATCAAAGGATAGAAATATGATTGAGTGGCTTCATGATCAAGGCCAACTATCCAAGGGATGATCAGGGTAGGTGAATCTATCTAAGTGATCATTTCATAGGTGTTTGACAAGTACAGACCGAGAAAGGTGTCGTGTTTGCCAAATAGGGCAAACATGTTCTGAATGCAGTAGGATTGGCAGAATCTGATTGATCCATTGTAGGTGGTGGATCTTTGGATGGAGATATGATTGGATTTGATCTGCCTTGGGGTTGATGAAGAAACCCTAGCAAGCCAGAAGTTTGAATGTTGGTCATGGCAAGAAAACTCAAGTATAAGTATTCCAACTCATGACTAAAAATGATTGATGGTGTTGTTGCATGAGAGAGTGAGGCTAGTGAGGAGAGAAAATCAGTCAAGTGCCCAACGTCAATCAGAGAGAAGACTAAATGTGTGTGAGAGAGAATAGGTTTTAGGAGTTCAACCAGCCAAAGTGAGGCAACTGTAGACTGACATTAAGTATGACAGAGGGGTGCACCAGTGGTGATTGAATTAGCAGAGAAGAGCCATAGAATATTGTAGTAAAGAATCAGTAAGTTGAGAACTGACAGTAATCAGATGATAGACAACTGATGGAGTGAGGAAGACTGGTGGTGGCTAGTTGCAATGTGCTAGAGAGAAGAGAGAACCAACAAAGAGCAGAGCTGGTAGAGAAGAAGAAGAGGTTGAATCGGTAAGGGTGCAGAAGAGAGTGAGTTGCAGCAAGAGATAAGGTTGCAGTAGTGAGAAGGTGAGTAGAGAACTGGCTGAGAATTGAATAGAGGAGAACCGGTGGAGAGATTTACATAAGAGTTACAAAGTTCTTTTATAACAGGGATATTACTTGTGTTCAATTTTTTTTTTTATAATCATTGAGTTGGAGCTCGGTGCAGGGGTCGATTCTCCTTAGGTTAGTGCTCTAAAATCAATGGTTGATGCTCCTTGGGTTTATGCCCTAAAGTAGGAGTGGTACTCCTTGGGCTGGTGTCCTAAATGTTGTAACCAGGGTTTTCATTGTGAGGCTAGATTGGAGCAGTAGTCTCCAGCAGCATTTCTCACCAAGGTTTTTCCCATCATGGGTTTTCTTCATAGATCTGGTTTTATGAGATGACCCTTTTATGTGTGACTGCATTTGTGTTATAATCCCATCTAACCAGTATATTTTCTTAATATTAGATCAGTTAACTAGTATACACATATAGGATAGAAAAGGGAAAAGATTTGGAAACCACTGATTCACCCCTCGTCTCAGTGACATCTAGTGTTCAACAATTAGTATTAGGGATTGGGTTCATGATTGATAAGATTTCCCTAGCTTGGGTAGATTGTGGTATTTGAACATAATATTTTGTTTTGTGTCAATCCCTACTCTTGTGTTTGATGTTTCAATTTTTTTTGTTTGGAGTTGTAGGATGGAAGTCTACCTATCCTCCTTAGGGTGTGATGTGTGGACGTCGATTGTTAATGGTTTCCCTAGTAAAGTCACTCCTCCCACCGATTTAGAAGAAGAAATAAGATACCGGTGTAATGATATAGCAATGAAGGCTATACTCTGTGGGTTATCAGATGAGGTTTCCTCACAAGTGGATAGATGCAAATCAGCAAAAAGCCTATGGGACAGATTGAAGAAGCTCTATGGAAATGAGCCTACCACTATAGAACTAGTTTGTGAAGACAAGATGAAAAATGCAACTCATGTATCTGCAGATGATGAAGGCAGGTTTGTTAGCAACAACAACAATGATGAAGAATAAACTCACCTCTTCATGGCTCAAGAATTAGAAGATGAGAGACACACATCTCAGAATGATCATGCAGATCATTCCTACCAGCAAGATGTGTTTGGTAGTGATAGTGAAGGTGAAGAAGAAGATGAAGCGGAAGTTGATCTTGAAGGTGAACTTGTAAGTGCACTCAAATAACTTAGTAGAGTGAGGAATGAATACAAATTATTCAAGAATGTTGTAGTTGTGGAGCAAAACCGGTTGATCAGATGCCTTGAAGAATCTGAGAAATGTATCTTAGAGTTGAAGACTCAACGAGAAGACACCAAGTAGTGTCGGTGTAATGATCTAGAATCTAAACTTGAGGCCAAAGACAAAGATTATCAAAAGCTAGAAGGAGATATGAAGAATCTCCAAAAAGACCTTTAGAAGTCTTAGGATGAGCTCAAGGTGAGAATCGGGTTTGATGGCAGTAGTGATGCCTTGGACAAAATGTTGAAGAAGAAAAAGAATTCCAAGGATACTAGAGGATTAGGAAGTGGTGCCGGTGAATGCTCCACTAGCAAGAATGTCCCCCATAATGACATTTTGTTTGTCTCCTCAAAAGGAGATAACAATGGATAAACCTTCACTATCTAGAATTCTCCCCGAAAGAAGGTTGATCTAACCACTACTAGTGAAGACATGAAGCTAAGGATGAAGACTGGTGTTGCAAGAAGGAGCAACAATGTATATCCCAAAGGAAAAGGAAAGATGGGAGAAGGCATCTTCATTGGAAGCAAGAACATGAGAAGATGGCAAAGAAGACCTCCTACTAGTAGAAGATAAGGAAATGCTACCGCCTACAAGACAAAGCAAGTGTGGGAAAAGAAGAGATCAAATGGCAGAGCTATAGAGCGTGGATAATCCAAAATCCATCCCTGGAAAAGTAGTCATGGAGATACTAAACCAGTAAGGTCTCCTCATGCATGGCAGAATAAATTTTTAAGTCACATGCCATTCTTTACCGGCTACTGCTTCTCTTGCAAAGATTATGGTCATGGGGTAGATGAATGCATAAAGAGGTCTAGAAGTAAGAATGTTGTCTATCCAAGAACTAATGCATATGGTCATAGTATGTCAAGATGTATAAACATCCATAGATCTACTCCTATGCATAATAAGATGAGTCCATTTGCTATTGCAAGAAATGTAAACTATGTATGTTATATCTGCAATGGATTTGGGCATAGAAGTCATGAATGTAGGAACAAGAAAGTTCAATCACATGACAACTAGTATAGAAGATATGCTCAATATGAAATTTGGTATAGAGCATATGAGAGACCAAGGGTTGCATGGAACAAAAGGAGAAATGCTCCTGCAAGATCAAGTGGTCCACCGGTTTCGATAATCAGTTACAATAGTATGACCGGAAGAAGATGGTCAAACTGGTTTGACAGAAGGTCCTCCAATCATGTGTTTGGCATGAACATAGTTTTCTTTTACAGCAATGATTATGGTCATGATGTAGAATCTAGTAGAGCAAGGACTAGTCAGCAAAAGAATGAAAGACCTGCTCCCAAGACTAAAAATGGGAAGAAGAATGAGACCAAGAAAGTTTGGAGGAATAAGGAAGAGAGTAGGACCATGGACTGGCATTGTGCATTCAATGCACAGGTGATATCCTAAGGCTTAAACAAGATGTAGGACCTTTGGGGGAGTAGCACATTGACCATATCATTCACCCCGTCCATGGAAGAGGACAAGTGGAAGGACAAGCTATTGTTGGTATGAAGGAAGGAAATGAGATGGAAAGTGTGTGTAGTGGTTGCCTTGGTTATGTACCTACATATGAGAGATGGATTAGTACTGCATGTGTTAATGGATGGATAATTGACAATTGGGATTAGAACAAATTGACACAAGAAGACAGGCATTAGAGGAAGGTGCTCTAGTAGAGAAGATGGACTAGTGCAGGTAACTAGTTTGTGTAGTAGATTACCAGTATGTATACTAACTAGTAGTGTAGGTTATGTAAGACAATGAGGTCTAGGATCATTGCATTACACCCAGTAGCATGGATTGAGGATTTTATGTCTTAGGTGGTACTAAAGAAGACCTGAATGACATATGTTGTCCCGGTTGTTGATCATGTATGCATGCATCCTTTGTGGGCTAACCAGTTTGATTTATGGCATGATAGTGATATTGTATAGCATTGTGTACACCTAGGATTGTGTCATATGTTGTGGTGGAAATTGTGGAGCCAATAGATCATCAGATTGATCACATATGCACAACTCAACTAGTATAAGGGGTAGGTTGGCTCCAACTTAGAACCTAACAAACAAATGAAGACCTGAGATGTATGACTCAGGGGGATTTCATAGCCATGTTTTTTTATTTGTATCAGACTTGCTAGACATAGGGGGAGATCAAGTGTTTATGATGCAGAACTGACATTCTTGAACTTATGGGTGTACTGACTACATCAACTGTAGACAAAGGAAATTGTTGTAGGAATACCCAAGAGAATTTCTTGATTATGGGTATCTACTTTCCCAATTTGTAGCACTCACAGTACAATCACATTTGATTCTTAAGAACAATTGGTGTCTGATGGGAGTATTGCAATTTGATCGGCATCTAGTGTGTAATTCCTCCATTTTAAATAGTGTTGTGAATTGAGAGGATGCAATGTATGAGGTCAAAGGATGAGAAGCATCCAGTAGAGAAAAAGGAGGTTAGAAAAGTGTTAGTGCCCGATAGACACAAGAGGAGAGAAACCTTGTCAGTTCCCTTTGCCATTGTTGTCAAAGATGGAGAGAGATTCTATAGTATGCCACATACTACATGTGTGAGAATTTATGGAACACACAAAGGGGGAGAGAGAGAATATGTAGTATGTTAGATACTATGTGTGTTGACATTAATGCCAAAGGGGGAGAAGGTTGGCATTGTGTTGTCATTGATGTCAACCGGTATGGGATATTGATGAGCAATATCATCATTGATACATACCAAAAGTGATGTTTTCGATGTCACCTAGCTTTGCAGGTCACCGATAATGAAGAGAGTGTCATCTAGCACATTGGAGTCATTGGTACACAAGTTAGTGTTGACTTGTGTTGAAGACATGGATAGGAGACCAGATGATATAGCAACCAGTAAATGATGACATCTATAAGAGAGCAAGATGTTGGGATTTTGATTGTGATGAAGAGGTAGAATGTAACAAAAATCACATCAACACCAGAGGTGAAGTATGTTCAGGCCACTGGTATGTTGTTGGATGTTTGGTTGTGAAATAGCAGGACTCCCACCAGATAAAGATGTAGTCACCAAATGAAGAAGATATCATAGCATAAAGAGAAGTCTAACAGTGAGTGTGCCCAACCAGATTATATGTGTTTGTTTGAAGATATGCATGCACAAACAGGGAAGTCATATTGGTGCAATGCCAACTATAGATAACAAGGATCCACTCCTACCAGTAAGTGGAGCTTATCTTCTATTCTGTATGGAATGCATCATAGTTCTCTGAGATAAGATAGATGAGTTAAAGGTATGTGTTTGAAGGCTCACATTGGATCAACCGGTGAATCACTAAGTTGCCTTAGGTGCATGTGATCAGTGATATGCATCGGATAAGTCGGGTAGATAGGATGAGTTACCGATACAGAGATTGAAGGATATGTTTGTCACTTTGACAAACCAATTGATAGGTGAACCGGTCTTTTGATGAAGAAGGCCGGTTGGAATAACTGTAGATAGAGAATGTTGTCGAAATAAAGATCAAGTTTGGTGTCATCGGTGTGCATGGTATCTTACCAGTATACATGCAGAAGATACTACCGGTATAGATGTCAACCGGTAAGCTAATAGTGTGCAGATGTAGAAGGCTCCCATCTATTGAAGATGTGTATGAGAGAGGTTGGCAAGACTGCTGACCGGTTTAGGTGTTCCACAGGAAGAGAAGCAAAGTGCAAGGGTGAAGACAGACCGGTTAGGGTAAAACCAGCAAGGTTTACTATTAGGTCCCAGAGACAACTGAGAGGGGGGGTGAATCAGTTGTCTAATAAATTTAAACCAAAACCATTTAACCAACTTAATGCTTAATACTGGTAAACTAGTTAAGTATGCTGGTAGATAGTGTTAATAGTAAATTACTATACCGGTAAAGATTAATGTATGAAACATAAACATAAAGTCATCCACAACACATAACACCAATATTTGTATGTGGAAACCCTGTAAGGGGAAAAACCACGGTGGGAAACCTTACCCACAATCAGATAATACTACTATAGATAGTAAGTGTACATAAATGGGGTCTGCACATGCAGAAAGGCCAACAGCCTAGAGCTCACTGCTTAATCACAAAATGGGAGTCACACTGAGTACAGTTGGATGGTTAAATCCAATAAGAATGTACTGTAAAAAATAGCATCTTCATATGCAGGATTTAGTACCGGTGTAATGCTGATATGTCTGCAAGTTGTTCTTTAGTATTCACATAAACTAGTTTTATCTCTTTTTCTTCAACTTTTTCCCTTAGAAAATTCAGTTTGATAGAAACATGTTTTGTTTTAGAATGTAATACAGGATTCTTAGATATATCAATTGCTGCACTGTTATCACAATATATAGTAATAGGTTCCTTGCATTTTACCTTTATGTCTTTCAACATTTGCTTAAGCCATAGTACCTATGTACAGTTAGTTGTTGCTTCAACATATTCTGATTCTGCTATTGATAAAGATGTACAACTCTATTTCTTACTCAACCAAGAAACTAATCTATTTCCAAGAAATAATGCATCACCAGTGGTGCTTTTTCTATCATCCACATCTCCTGCCCAATTTGCATCTGTGTATGCACATAGATCAAAATTTTCATCTCTAGGATACCATAATCCAAGATTTGCAGTGCCTTGTAAGTACTGGAAAATCCTTTTTACTGCTGATTCATGATTTTCCTTAGGATTACTTTGAAATTTAGAAACAATACATACTACATTCATAATATCAGGCCTGGTTTGTGTCAAATACACTAAACCTCCTAGCATAGATTTGTATCTAGTTGGATTAACAGGGGTAGATTCATCCCTTTGAGATAATTTGTCATTTGTTGTCATAGGTGTGCTTACCGGTTTAGAGTTCTCCATCCCAAATTTCTTCAGCAATTCTTTCAAGTACAAGGGTTATAAATTTTATCAAATGGATGTCAAATCTGCTTTCCTAAATGGAAATTTAGAAGAGGAAGTATACATGGAACAACCAAAAGTTTTTTGCTACATGATAATGAAACCTTTGTGTGTCAGTTGAAGAAAGAATTGTATGGGTTGATGCAAGCTCCTAGGACATGGTACTCTAGACTAGATAAGCATCTAAAGGAGAAAGGATTTAGAAAAGGAAGTGCGGACAACAATTTGTGTGTTAAAGAAGAAGGAAACCACATGATTATTTTGGTTGTGTATGTGGATGACATCATTTTTGGAGGTAACAAGGACACTCTATGCAAAGACTTTGTTGATCAGATGAAAATAGAGTTTGAGATGTCCATGCTTGGAGAGCTGTCATTTTTTCTTGCTTTGCAGGTTTTACAACGAGACAAGGGAATATTTGTCTCTCAAACCAAGTATGTCCAAGACATGTTGAAGAAATTCCAAATGGAATACAGCAAATCGGTAAGTACCCCCATGGTAACCGGATGCAAGTTGAGCAAGGATGATGAATCGTCAATAGTGAATAAAACATTGTATAGATCCATGATTGGTAGTTTGTTATATCTTACTACTTCTAGATTGGATATAGTGTAGATAATATGCATGGTGGCTAAATTTCAAGCTACACCCAAATAGTCACATGTAAATGTAGTCAAGAGGATATTCCAGTATATACAAGGGACACTTGATTATGGACTATGGTGTTTCAAGCAAGGGGATTTTATCTTGCATTTTTACACTGATGTTGATTGGGCAGGGAACATTGATGACCGAAAGAGCACAAGTGGTGGTGCATTCTTCTTAGGTAACTGGTTGGTCTCATGGCACAACAAGAAGCACGATTTAGTTTCTCTATCTACTGGTGAGGCATAATATATTGATGCTACCACATTTTGTTATTTGGTGCTATGGATGAAGCAGACCCTCAAGGATATTCAGGTAGAGATATCTGACCCCATTTCCATCTACTATGACAATTCTAGTGCAATTAACATATCAAAGAATCTGATTATGCACTCAAGGACAAAGAATATTACCATCAAATATCATTTTCTTAGGGAGAAGGTGGCAGATCAGGAAGTCAAGGTAGAGTATGTCCCTACAAGTGAACAAGTGGTCAATATCTTCACCAAGCCTCTTGATATTCCTAAAAATGATTGCACAAAAATTTTCATGTTTGAGCCAAAATATTGGTCATTCTAGATTTAGTCTTCCCTCTGTCAAAGTTCAAGGTCTAGGGTTTAGGGTTTGTGAATTTCTGACTAAATCTTGTAAAAGAAAAACCTTAAGCTTGTTATATTTCATCATTACCTTTTTCCACTTAAGACAAGGGTCAGTTACCATTGGCGGGGCCATTGTATTTCCTAAGCATTAAGTTATGTCCGATTAGTCCCTTTATGGTTTTTCCTAAGTTGCATGAAATATTTCTCTATGGTCAGTCCCTTTTAATTATCATGCTAGCGCTTATAAATTTTCCTAAATCTAACATTTTAATACTTTGGCTTGTGGATAAAGGCAAAATAGATCTGACGATCCACTCTTCCCCATGGTCAAAGGTGCAAGGAAGATAAAGACCGCAACATCACAAGATGATGCCATGTGTCCTCGATGGAAAAGGGTGAGCGAACAAATTTAACCTTTCAAACTTTTGATGTCACTAGTTCCCAGTGGGTAAAACCTAAGTTACTAATGGTTCATCAATATGCACATACTTGTATTCAACGATGATGTTTTAATCGTGGTCCAAGAAGTGCTCGGGAGTTAGCAGTTATTGTTAAGTGATTGTTGCAAATGGAAAGTAAATAGAGAACAACTCCAACGGTTCTCATAACCCCATGATCAAGAGATGTCATGAGAGTATGGACCACAACATCATGAGATGATGCCACATGTCCAAGGCAGGCCAAGAAAAGTCGACGGTGGGGTCACTAAAAGTGGAGAAGTAAGCAGTGAGTTGGATGTGCTACGTCATGCCTCTGGAGGCCCACTTGCCACATTGGAGGGTCAATGTCAGAATGATTGCTTTGGTTCGTGAGATTTTCCAGCATGAGAGATGATCGATAGTCGGGTTTTAAACTTTTTTCAAATACAAGTTAGACTTGTTTCTTTACTCACGTGAATAGTTATGGAAGATATGACAATGATTTTTCATCCTAGAAGGCAATTAAATGTTCTCTCAATTTTTTTGAATTGCCAAAGTATTGAGAAGAGATCAAAGAGTGTTTCTAAAGCTGAGGGAGATTTTGATAACTTCTTGCAATAAAAAATTAGGGTTTTTTGGTGTAATCAAAGCAGTAAGTTTGTCTGAGCTTTTTCATCTGTTTTGAAGTAATTGATGTTGTGAATTGTGCAAAAAAATGTAGGAAAAGAGTTTTAATTGTTCTAGGATAGAAGCTAAATAGAGAAAGGTGAAAGTTGCTTGAATTAATATTGCAATTTAAATCTTATGTTAGCCCTAGTCTTTTCCTTCCCAATTCAAAGCTATAATAGAAAACCCTAGTCTGGTAGAATGGCTCCCTCGCGAAAACATTCAAGGCTGACTAAATATTTGAAGAGAAATATTTTTGATGATTTTATTGGTCAATTAAATCCCTTGACAAATGATAGGTACCAAGGGCAGAAATTTATTCATGGTAAAACCCTAGGAGAAGGGTTGACTAATAAAGCATACCACTTGGCAAGTGCTCGGGTACCGATGACTAGGATAGATATGTTCAAGTTATGGTATGGATAGAGAAATTAACATTCCCCACTCTCAAGTCCCTAGCAATATGATTTGGGTGAATTAGTGGTGTCGAGTGTGTTTATGGATGTTGACCTTCTTAAGGCTATTGCAAATAGATATGACCATGTCTCGAGGGTTATAAGGGGAAATGAAGGAGAAACTCTGCTAACAATCAAAAGAGAGGAATTCCAGGAGATTTTTTACTTATATGAACAATCTGCTAACCTGGTACAAGTAGATTTAAATGAGTTAAAGGAAGAGTATTATAAAATGAAATATTTCTTTAGAACTAATTTTCTTCCAATGCATTTGGCTAGAGTAGGAGAGACAACATACTACATTGGCCCTAGTTCAAAGGAGCCATTCCCCATTGGTGCTTTTGCTCCTTATTTTCAGGCTACCTTTTTCTCTCTATGTAACATCTTGGGTTTCAATCCAATTATAGTTATGCCACTTGATTTCATGTATATGGCCGTGCAAATTCAACATCCCGATTATACGGTGGTTTTTAACTTTGCCCCATACCTTGAAGAGAAGATTCATGAAGGGTTACAAGATATCAACAATGGTGTTCTTGGCACTCATTTCCACTAGTACTCCCTGCTCATGCAAGTGTTCCTATATAGGAACACCAATTACTTTGAAGGTACTATGAACCTCACGAGGATAATTGACAATAAGGAAATTCTAGTGCAGCTTTGGAGCATGGATATGTCTTGGGATAGACAAAAGGCTAGTTTTGTGAGATTTGATAAAAACTTTGCCTCTAGGCTAAGACAAAGATTGACAATGAACCCACCAAGGATCCCCAAGGAGCTGCCTGATTTTGTAAGGCCTAAAGAGAGGTTGTCACTTATGAGGATTGAGCACAATTAAGGGGATTTCATCCCTTATCCTGTTAGCACTGTTATTAGAATCTATGGTTTTTCTGGTCAGCCACATGTATTGCCTTTTAATGTTCCTTTGAGAATGAGTTTTTTTGAAGTAATGTGGTAGATAGGGTGCACCCATGATAAGGAATTAAAGAAAAAGAGCAAAGGAACATTTTTCCCTGATTATACTATCATCCCATATTTTGTGATTTTGAAAGGAGGATATGAGCATTTTGAAAAATTCTTTGCACCATATCATTTAGGGGCTAGCACAACTAGACACAGTGACCCAGAGGGATTTTACAACATTTTTAGGAGAAGAATAAAAGGAGGTCTATTGCCTCATGAGCACAACTTTCCTGAGGATATAATTAGAAATTACTTTTATTTCATGACTCGAGATTGGAGGAAAGAGAAATGGATAGTTTTTAGGAAGTTATGACCTATAATTTAGAAAATGGATCCAAGCTATGATCCAACAAAATCTTTTAATCCATTTTGTGCTAAAGTCAATTTTGTTATGAATAATTTTGATGAATTGATTCTTCCATTGAAGGAGAAGAAGGCCAAACTTGAAGAGGTTCATGACCAACAAGTTGAAAGAAGAGATGTACATCGTCCAACACCCATCACAGTGAAGGAATCAATTTTGATTCATCAAAAGAGGATGCAACAGTCAGGCTCACGACCTCCTCTACCTCAAAGAATAGATGGCTTGATAGAAAAGAGACTTGTTTATCAGTCTTCTCAAAAGAGAGCAAGAGAAGAAACAAGTGGTGAAGAAGAGAGTTGTTAGGATTCCCAAAGATACTGAGAGGGAGGGGGGTGAATCAGTATCTAATCGGGTTAAGAATTTACTTGACTTAAAATAGGAAAAGCATATCAAAACTGTGCACCGACAAACCAGAAATAATGCAATAAACAAGAATAACAACAACCACATGAGAAGCACACCATAACACATTATTTTAATGAGGAAACTTGGTGTGGGAAAAACCTCGATGGGATTTGTGACCCACAATATTCACTTATTGGCCAATAAGGGAATATTACTCTTACAATAGGGGCCTGCACATGCAGGATGGCCAAGTGCCTAGAGCTCACTGCTCAATTACAAAAGAAGTCACACTGACTTACAAAAATGGATTATATTAATCCAATGTCTTGTACTACTTCAGATTAGCATCTGCTATGCTAGATCTAGTACCGTTTTAAGCTCTGCTACATACATAAACCCTTAACCTATAATTCGTATATTAGGTCTGCTTATCTCACATCCTATCACACATATTTCCTATTACAAAATGATCTCATACATATATGAGTCATATTACAACTCGCCATGTCATATTACAATGATTTTACAATTAATTACAAAATACATTTCAAACAAAATTCCTATCAACCAGGGTGCCGATATCCTTCCTTTCACTGTCGGTGTTCTATGTGCCGGTGTAAAGTTTGTTGTTGTTGATGCTGGTATCCTGTCTTGTCAGTATCATATGATTGCAAGGTTGCCATCAATAAAAAAACCTTCAATCACCTACAATTTCTCATTGGAGTGTGCATTTGCCAACAATCTCCCCCTTTGGCATTGATGGCAACACTCATGAGAAAAATCAAGTGTTCAAAATGATATCCAAAAATAGTTTGCCAAAATTGTCTTACCAAAACTATATGCTCAAAACTGTATGCTCCCCCTGAGGAGATGAAGTCCCTTCCTTCTGACCATTTTTCTCATCCCACTACTCCCCATTTGACATCAAGGACAAAGGTTGTCATTTGCTGAATGTAATGCCCCTACCCTAGTCGGACTGGTAATACCCATTTGACCTTGGTTGACTTCCTAAGTGGCATTCTTGAATGGAAGGTTAACCATGGTGCAATGTGTAGTTTAGATAATATAAATAATCGTGCATACCTATTATTGTGCTTTTGCATCGATTTTTGTGTAAATGTAATTGTTCCTAACTCTTGTGATAAATATTGAGCTAATGCCTTCATTGAATGTGTATATGTATATGTATGCTTGCGTGATTCATGAGTGCAGGAGATTGCAGGTATGACACCGCCTAAGGCGAGGTTCGTCTCCTTCGGGGTTCGCAGGGATGAGTAAACCTCCTCCATCCTTTGAATTCGGATTTGGGGATCATTAAACTCTCGTCTTGCCTTAGCCATGGTCAGGTGAGCACCGTGTGTGGATTCGTGGGGCTTTCCTTGCATTGGGTTGCGTGTCATGTGATTTGGTGGACTTCCTCGATTTGTGTGCCTTGCGCGAGGTAAGTGGAGTTTGTTGTTCTAAGTATTAAATTCAAATTAATGAGTAGACGTGCACATTAGTAATTTAGAAATTTAAATAGGTAGCTTCTTTTATATGATTAATCATTAATTTAAAGAGATTGCTTTAATTATTATTGTAGCAAGCTTAAGGTATTTAACTTGGGTTAGTGTGCTCATTTACGCATTTGTAGTTGAGAAATTAGAATAAATAAGACTCTTGCATTAGATTAGTCATTTATTTAAAAAGGTCGCTTTATTATGTTATAGCGAGTCAATTTAATAGTTAAATTTAATAATAACGAATTTAATGAGCTATGCATTTTAGAAAGGGAAGATTTAAAGTCATTTGAGAAATAGAAATAAATTAATCATTTTCGCATGTTGGAAGAGAAAGGGTAAATTTTATTATTTAAAAGGAAATTATTCTTTTTACTTGCAAATTGATATAGTATAAAGGATTGATTTTTGAGATTTAAATTAATTTAAATATCTCACCCTTGTTAACAGTTTAAAATATAAATGTAGGCCTAAATTGATATTGAGGGATTTAAAATTAGATTAAATAAGAAATAAAAAGCATGTTAATTTAAATTAGAATAAAACAAGTTAGAATTATTGAGTAGTGGAAAATAATGGTTTCCACTTTCATGTTTCTTTTATTTTCAAAAAAAAAAATGCCTAAATTCGAAATTGAAAATTAGGGCAAAAATAGGGTTTCTCATTTTAACCTAGTTTGAAAATGTTTTTGGGGGTTCTTTTCTTTTGGGTCATTTTTTGGAAAAGAAAAAAAAAGGGAGATGAAAAAAAATGTTGGGAAAAATGGAGTTCTCTTGCTTGGAGTTGCAGGTGGAGCTCTTCATCAAAACTCTTCCCGGAATGCATTTGGAGGTAGGATTCAAATGCACCGGTTTTGTTCCTTTTAAAATTGTGGGTATATCTCCGAAATTTGTCTTGAAGATTTCTTGCTCCAAAACCTCCATGATTGTTGTTTAAACGTAGGATTCAGTTTTGAAAACGTGGGTAGTTCTTGGATCAAATTCTTGTTTGTTAATAGATTTTGTGGTTTTAAACTTGATGAGGAAATATTCTTCCCATAATGAAGATTTTGGAAAAATCTGGAAAAATGAATGGGTCTGTAAAAAAATAAAATAAAAATAAAAAAATGGGAGATTTCGTTATTTTTATATATATATATCTTCTTTTTTTGAAGATTTTTAATGATTAAATCCGACTATAAGTCGGGTCATATATTAACCCAAAAAATAAAAATATAAAAAAAAAATAAAAAAAATAAATTAGGGTTTCGAGGGGGAGCCGAAGCTCAACCCACCCCTCCCCCGCGGCGTTGTTGTGGCTCGCAGGGAACCCCGCGTCCACAACGTGGGCCGTAGGGAACCCCGCGTCCACACTGTGGGCTGCAGGCAAACCTGCGACCACAGTGTGGCTCGCAGGGACCTGCGTCCACGCTGTGGGCTGCAGGGAACCTGCGTCCACAGTGTGGCTTCGCAGGAACCTGCGTCCACGTTGTGGGCCGCAGGGACCTGCATGCGGGTTCCACCCACTCCCGAGATGGGGGGTGGGGCCCGTAGGCTAGGGTTTCCCCAATAAAATAAAACTTATTTCATTTTTTTTTTATATATATTTTAAAATATATATATATATATATATAATATTGACAAATATAAAATGAAAGAAAACATCATGGGGGATGAAATAAAGAAGTTGTAATAAGTTCGTAGAAAAATCTATTTTTTTTATATAAATTTAGATTTTAGTGCCAAATATATATATATATGTATATATATATATATATATATATATCAAATAATGGAGATTGCATATTCTGTTTTTATTTGTAGATTAATTAAAATTTATTAATCTTGGATTTATTAAATGGGTATTAACAAACGTTTAAATTTGGAACTTCTTTTAATAGGAAGGGTGATCCTTGGAGAAGAGCTCAAATATTGTCTGTAATTGAAGACCTTTGAAATAAAACACCAGTGCTAATGTTATGAAATATATTTTAATAAGACGTTGTTTTTTTTTAAATAAGCATGGTCTTTCGATTTGAATGATTAAGATCTCCCGAGAATTTTAGAAATGAAAACTAGAGTATAGGAGAGTATGAAATTTGAATCTAAATAATCTTCATATATTTTGTTATTACTTCATCGATATGCTAGTAAAATGAATGGAAGTTGGACAATGTATCGAGTTGGAAAGTTATAAGTTTAAGATTTGTATTTTCTTGTTAAAGTGATGGCAAAACCTTGATGTAATTGTTTGGACCCTGTCGTGTTGCCACTGGGACACCTGTTAAGTCTTAGGTCTCTTAATAGGGTACTGTTGGGCAATGGACCTTGTACTTCCTTGTAGCATGCACTATTGATTCTGCCTCTATGTGGAAGTCAATTAGGACTTGGGGATCAAAGTGGTCATTTGTAAATTGGTTGTATCCGCCTAAGTGGCAAAGATGTAAAAGACATGTAATTTATGTATTCCTAACGATATTAATTGCCAAAGGGGTCTTGCAGTTGAGCAGACCCGGAGATGTAGCCCTTTAGGGGTGAACTCCGAGATCATATCTATGTTATGCGATGTTTTAGTTTCCTATGTTTCATGCTTTAAATTATCATGGATGGTTGTTATCTTGTATAAGTGTATGATGGAAAAACTAACGAATTTAATTCTAAGTGCATAAAATTATTCATCTTGACAAATGTAGTAATTAGGTTCTTGAAAGATTGTAAATGAGATTATGGAAAAGTATATTGAAAATGTGAATTAAAAGTAGTACTAGTGAATAGAATCTTGCTGGGTTACATCCTTGGATTAACTTGTTATTAACCATGTAAATTGATCGAATGTGAATGGGAATACAAAGTTTGAATTAATGTTTTAAAATTCTAAGTTGAAATTTAAAGGATGAACCTCATATAGATATTTACTTTTATCTTCTTAAATGAGCAACGCCATGTTAATTATGTTCCACTACATTGGATGAATTTGTTTAGTTATTTCACGTTTTAATCTTAACAATAATCCTTACCAAAATTAACTTGGAAATTGAGTTAACTCAACTATTTATCCATAATTGTAACCTTAATAAAAGGATCTCTTATGATTACTAAGAATGAAACTAAAAAGGGGAAATATTCGTATAGTGATGTATCCTAATCATAGCCAAAGGTATCTCTTCATATAACCAAAAAAAAAAAGTGATATGTAATAAGATAATTGTATTTTAATCCTAATGGAAGAACGTCACTAAAATCTTATATTTTAATCCATGTAATGATGAATATCATCTTGCTAACTATATTCTAATTTAAGGGATGCTCTCATGTGTCCTAATAAATTCTCACCATAATAAATTTAGCCATCTATTAGTATTAATAAAACTTCAATGAATTCTATGGCTACTCACAATTTATCTTTCTTAAAAGAACTACAACTCATTAGTTGGCTATGCATGAAATCTAATGAAGGGACCTCACTCTATTAATTGTAGTTGATTCCTTAATGAATGCATCTTATCTTATTAACCATACTTTTAATATTTAAGAAAAACATCAAATGTGGGTGGTTATCTTAAAACACAATGAATGAACTTGTCCTATTTATCACATTGAACCTTAAGGAAGGCCTCTTAAATTAAATAGGTGTTAATGTGCATTGAGTAAATAACCTCACGATGGCCTCCTAACCACCCAAAGTAAATGAACGCTTCCTATCTATTATAAGATGTCAAATCATTGAACATATATATAATCATGTCTTATGCATTATCTCACAATTAAGATATCCAGATTTAATGGATCGATTGACGCAAGCTGAGCTAGGTGTAAGGTTATGTAATCGTGTTGGGAAACTCCTTAGGATCGTTTTAGCCTTCCGCTGTGTTTTCTAGTTAGAGATAACTTTGAGATAACTTCAAAACTATCTTAATGTTGTAACTTATAATTAACTACTCTTAGTATTATTATAAAAAAAAATATTTACACTCTATTTGAGTGTTTTTAACTTAAACCCTTAGGGGTTTCCTGGTGGGGCATTACACTTGGTATAAGAGCCCATGTTGCAACACTGGGATCTCTGGTTTCGCTTGTGCCCTTACTTGGTGTGTGTGTGTCTACCATATGTTGTATGCTAGTCCTCCTTGATGTGAGGGTGTGATTTAACAAACCCTACTCGTGTGTAAACGTGTGCGTTCACACCTTGTTTTCACCTTATTGATGTGGGTGTTTTGGAAATAATTATGGGTGTTTTGTCTGCTTATTGAGGTCTTGGTCTACGATTTCTCTTACTTTAAAAGGGAGTCGAATGTACCTTCATTTTTGATCTATTTTACTCTTTTGATTAATCCATCTGGGTTGGTTGTTAATATCTTGAATCTAAAAGTACGAAATGTGCTTGTTTATGGTTTTGATCGATTTTAATGATTGTCCACTTGAAAGACTAGTATAGCAAATGTTAATGTTTATTATGTAGTAAATTGAGTGATTATGACTCTTCCTCTTCTCTCTCTAGTAAATTAAAAGGAATTGATATGTGTAGTTATCTTTTATTTAATTTTTCTTATTGCAAGAGAAAGGATGATATTTTTTGAGCCTTGTGTGAGCCTTATAACGTTTTGCGTCTTAGATTGCGAATGGGGCATTGGTTTGGGAGTTAATTTTTGGTTAATGATAGAAAATGGTATGTTTGCATTAAAGGGTTCTCCATGTGCTTGGTAGGAGTAATATAACTAAATTCCATCTTATGTAAGTTGCATTAAAATGTGCATAGTTGATTTTTTGAAAATTGCTTGATGTGAAAGGAATACCAAAAGAGGACTCGCTGTAGTAGCTTCAGGAGTGTATTAATGTGCTCCTCGAAAGATTGTTTTATGTGCTTATTCAACTAGTGTGATTTAGGACCTATTAAGTGACGCACCATTTAACTTGCTTTGGATATGGGTAATTGTCTTATTATGTTTCAAAAAGAGTAAATTAAAGACTTGTTAATTTGTATGCATTAAATGCGTAAAATCTAGTAGATAGCTCTTAATTTACCTCCTTGTCGTATTATGAAATTTCAATGTTAAATTTGATGTATTATTGTATTATGAATAGTGATTGTCTCAAGAAGACTTGTATTACAAAAGAAAATCTGGTTGTCATGAATTCTTCTTGGAAAACCAAAACATTATAGTGCAACAATAATGATTAGAAATGTCATGTTAGGATGTTTTGGCATCTTCCTAAAAGATAGCGAAATGAAAACCGTGCAACTAAAAAGATAGACTTATATCCGCGCATATGGTGTGATCTTGAAATTCTTGTGTATTCGTAGGAAATAGTCGATTGCCAAATCTCTCCCTCCTCTTGTCTAAAATATAGGAATTGTTGTTTTTGAAATACTATTTGGAATGCAGTGATTTAAGAAGAAATTTTGTTTAACGCATATGAAATTGTATGTTGCTTTGGGCTTCTAATTGAAAGGGGAAAGTTTTTCACCTTGGAAAAAAAAAAGAGATTGCATAGTTAGTAATGTGAATGAAAATGCTTAGGAGAAATTGAGCAAGATATCAGAATGATGTTATTTCTTTGTGTAAATTTGAATTGTTGAGAATTTCAAAATGTGTATCTAGAGTAAACCTTGTTTGGTGGTTCATGTGTAAAGCATAATTAAAACTTCCCTTAAGTATATGTTAGAATAATGTAAAGTACTCCCCGTAAATGTGACTAAACCAGTAATGGTGCTATTCTGTGTGTGTTGTGAGAAACCCTGTACTTGTTTTGTGTGCCCATGGGATGGTGAAGTAATCAACCATGGGGAATATGTTTGCTTATGAGTATGGGAAACCATACCTATCTATGTGATGTTGCTTATTTGTTTCCTTACTAAGTGTCAGCCCACGGGTTGTTGATAAGTCAGTATGTGAAGGGGTAGTAGTAGAAGTCACCATTCCTTGAATAGTATGAATAGCGTTCGAGTAATGTCGATGCGAAGCGACTTTAGCTTCCCTATTTTGAGGAAAAGTATGGGTTTGTAATGAACTGTAACATAGGTGTACTCTATACTTCCCCTTGTGATGAACCAATTTATGAGGTTCATGTGTGCCAGCCTAATTCCTATCCTTTATTTGAGCATATTGATGGATTTTATTGGAGCATTTGTTGCCTTGTCTTCATGAGAGGTGTGTTATTTTCTTACATAAGTTGCCAACTGACTAGTGTTGGTAGACTTGTGGGTAGACCTTAGCCATGTATAGCTCTGGCTTACGGCGAGTATCCTGAGAGGAACATCGCTATGCGGAGTGTGACCGATGCGTGCCTTATCTGCGGGGTACACTACCATGCGGGATACGTCCATTGCGTGCTTTGTCCGCTTGGAGTATTGCCATGCCGTGCTGAGACACGATGCGGGATGTAGTAGACATTTCCATGCGGCCTCTTAAATTAATGAATGAACTTGTCCTATTTATCACATTGAACCTTAAGGAAGGCCTCTTAAATTAAATAGGTGTTAATGTGCATTGAGTAAATAACCTCACGATGGCCTCCTAACCACCCAAAGTAAATGAACGCTTCCTATCTATTATAAGATGTCAAATCATTAAACATATATATAATCATGTCTTATGCATTATCTCACAATTAAGATATCCAGATTTAATGGATCGATTGACGCAAGTTGAGCTAGGTGTAAGGTTATGTAATCGCGTTGGGAAACTCCTTAGGATCGTTTTAGCCTTCCGCTATGTTTTCTGGTTAGAGATAACTTTGAGATAACTTCAAAACTATCTTAATGTTGTAACTTATAATTAACTACTCTTAGTATTATTATAAAAAAAAATATTTACACTCTATTTGAGTGTTTTTAACTTAAACCCTTAGGGGTTTCCTGGCGGGGCATTACACTGTCAGTGGAGTCCTGCCTGGATTCTTGTAACTAGTGGGTTACAATCTGAAAGATATCTGTCAAAACTAAATTTATGTCATTGTTGAATGTTTTGCAGTCTTTTATTGCCTCTTGTGTTCTTTGCATTGTACCAGTGAGTATGTGCATTTTCTCTTCCAATGTCTTCAGTCCAAGAACCAAAGCCTTAGATATTTCTTTTCTCAAAGAAACAAGATACTCTAGTCTTGGACTAAGTCTACATTTTAAGTCCTTTGCCTTATCCTTTATTCCCTATTTGTCTTTCTCCAATTTCTTGATTTTCTCTTCCTGCTCTACAATTTTCTTTTCTAATTCCAAAAATGAATCTGATGTTCCAATCAAATTGTCAACAATATTATTTATCTTCTCTTGAGCTTTGCTGATCTCCTTGTCAAGATCCTCTATTAAGACATTCATTTTACAAGTGTCCCTATATAGTTTCTTGAAGTCATAGATCATTTCTCCAAGTTCTGGTAAAAGGGTATCCATTTCTTCCTTATTTTTCTTTACAATATCCTCAAATAATTTCTATTTTTCTTTTATCATTCTTTTCTTAAATGTATCCTCATTTATTTGATCAACAGTTACTAGGTTGTCGGTGATAAACTTAGACAATGTGTCTAGTTGACCTAAAGAATCTTTATTCTCAACACTGCACTTTGGTGCTATAAATTTAAGAATTGGTATAGTATCATCAATAGCCTTATAGGCTTGTGCATTGCATTCCATGATCTTCTTTATTGAATCTAATAAGACCTCAGTTACATTAGTAGGTCTGAATTCTATCATAGCTATACCAGATGTTTGTCCAACAATTTTTACAATAGCCATGCTACTGGTTGTAGTTATTTCCTTTCTTTGTTTGACCTTTGGTAGGTCTATCTGTGTTTGCATTTCCACAAACAAAGGTTTAGGCTTTTCAGTTTGGTCGGGTGGCACTATCTTTGTCTGTACCTGTGCTTCAATCTATACCAGTTTGGGTTTCTCCAATTGTGTCTCAAATGATTTCTCTGAGCTTTCAGCTATCAGTTCCTCAGTTTGTGCCTTTGAACTTTTCTTAGCTGATTCTTTAGATGGTTTGTCTATTATATCTACCAATTTCTCAGTGGTATCCTCTATCGGTTGCTCTTCCTGTGTAGGTTTTTCTGTGTTTAACTCAACTTTTGCAACCAGTGACTCAGTGGTCTCTCTATCAACCATGACATTAACTTCCTGAGTATCTACATTTATTGTATACAAAATTTCTGATTCAGGGTTTGTATCTTCTACCGGAGTCTCCATACTCTCATTGGCCGGTTGATTTATAGTAGTGTCTACCGGTGGAGTATCTAAAGGAGGTGGGGGCATATTGTCAGTTATTTTTAAACTTGGTGGTCCACCTACCTTGCCTTTACCCTTTTCTCTATCCTTTTGATATACTTTGATAGTTTTAGGTCTGGGTAATTCTTCCTCTTTTTCTTTCTCCACAAAGAAAATATCCCATCCATCAGTTGTTTCCTCAGATACTTCAGTTACTCTGCTAGCCATTAATGCTACATATCAGTGAGCAATAGAGAATACTATCCGGTTAGCCTAACTAATTAATTTGTCTATTTCATCAGGTGAGTTAACTGGATGCCTTGCTAGTAATTTTTCAATCTTAATATTTTTATCTAGTTCAACAATAGATAATGTTCTAGATTCTAATCTCCTATACAATTCATTTATAATTTCATCAACAATTTGCATCAAAAATTTCTTTTATATATCTAAGTGTAGAATTACACTATTCTCTATACTTTCCTTATCAACAGCTAATAGTGTATTGTACATTTTATTGATATTCTTCAGCTTACCATCCTCTGTAATTTTGCTAAGAAGTTTGTCAATGGGGGAAATAGTTTGTTTCACCTTCTTCTTAGGAGTCATCTTCTTTGCCAGAGGCCTTACTACCTATTGCTTCTATCTTGTCCTTTTTGGTGTAGGAGAAGGTGTCGGTGAAGGTTTTATTTTCCTCTCAACTCTCTTGAATACATCAGGTATGCCACTTTCTAAATAAGTTCCAACCGGTGAAAGGTGAGTTTCCGATTGAAGTGCTTCCAACTCACTTTCAGTTATACCTATTTTTTTTAGCACATCTTCCTTGATTGGCTTTGCCTGCCAGGTTCCTTTTCTAATGGTTGCTTCTACCTTCTTAACTCTTTTCCTTGATTGTATAGTGCTCTCAATTGTTTCTGTACTACCAAATACTTTCTCTTCTAGTTCCTTAGGAGCTTCAAGGAGGGCTTTTGCATAAGTTTCTATGATGTTATCATCTGTCTCATAGCCCATTGTTACCCAGATGGTTCTAGGGATAACTACCTCCATCCAAATTTCATCTTTCTTGATCACAAAATAGATTTCCTTTTGATACTTATCTACAATAGCTTGTGATAGTCTTACTCTAGACTTCATTCGAGCCTTAAATGCTTGAAAATGATCATTTATATTTTTCTCCCTGTTCTCTCCCATGTTGTTTAATAGTTCTGATAGTTATTTTCCTACCGGTATATCAAATCCAAAATCTCTAGCACCAATACCAGGTACTTGTTTGGTTATGTATAGCATTAGACAAACAAGTAAGTTTTCAGATCTGAATGTTCCTTTCTTGTCTCTTTTGATCTTACCCAAATTATCTATCAACTCATCTTTGATCCATTCACATATGTCTATTCTTGCATTATCATTTATCATATCATAGGAACTCTTAATACATAGGCTAGAAACTCAGTTTAATCTATTTGCATGTATAGCCTTATAACCTAAGATCATACTGATAAATCTGATATTTGTATCCTTCACATCATTTACCCTTAGAGATCTCTTATCAAATGTTGCACCAGTTAGGTTTGTCACTAATTCATTTGAGACCTTCTTAGTTTTGTCAGGTCTGTTGTCGGTGGAGGGTAACCCTATTACAGCTTTTACTACTTCTTTTGTGATTTTATGAATAGAGTCTAACCAGAAGAATTCACCATGTACTCTGCTTAACACAATCCTTATGATATCCTTGGGGAAATCCAGGATACTAAGTATTTCAGTGAAACCTAGGGTTTCTACTATCTTATGTTCAGGTTTGACATTTTTGAATTCATCACAAATTATAGTTTCATACATATTTTTAATTTCATCATCACCTAGTTCATCAATATGACAATGTATATGCATTCTAGGGTCTTTAGTATATACTACTCCTTTAGGGATTTGAGAGAATGCACCTATGCTATCATCTTTTTTAGCAATTTCAGGAACTAGCTGAAATACAGGTCTAGGTTGCTTAACAACTTCAACAACAGTAGGGTTTGCAATAAATTTAGGATTGGATGAAGATGCCATAGCTATAAATACCTCAATCTGTCTTAAGGATGAATGATTTGATGGATTGCTTCACTTCTTTTCTCGGAGTACCTTCACTTGGAAATTTTTGTGCTCTCAAAGATTTGAATGCTCAGTGAATGAAAAAGGAGCCAAAAGACTTTCTTTATAATGTTATTTTCGCCAACTACCACATTTAATGCTTGTCGGTTAAGTCACAACTTAATTCATCTACCAGTATAGAAGTAATTTCAACTTCTCACCATCAACCGAGGGAATAATAGCATGTTTTTCATTTTGTTGCTAAACCCCCAAAATAATTTTCTTCAATTAGATGAAGAGTCTCCTTCCAGTGGAGTGTTACTCTTTTCTGCTGGTGGAGGAGTATTCACATCAACATTCTGATCTGGCTTTCTGATCCATTGTTTTGAGAATTCTTTCTTTACCTCTTAAACTTTTTCTTTACCTTTCAAACTAGGACCTTTGTTATTTGTCAGTGAGGACTTGCTTCTACAAAATTTAGCAATATGTCCAATCTTGTTATAGGCATAACAAGTCACATTGTTCTTCTGAATAGTTTTCCCATATCCTATGCCAGTATGTGTTCTGCATTGATTAGATAAGTGCCCAAATCTTCGACAAACATAACATCTCACATTCATTCTACAATTTTCTGAATTATGACCAACTTTGTTGCATTTAGAACATTGACCGGTGGGTGTATTAGTGTTCTAATAATTTCTAGATCTACACTGATTTTCTCTATGACCATACTTGTTACAATTAAAGCATTTGCCATTAAACTTGTAAGAAGTAGGTTGTCTTACCGGTTTGCTATGATCATGATTGTTTGCAGTACAGGAGCTTTCACCAACTTCAAAGCCAAGGCCATTTGTATCACCATTAGGTTTCTGATTCTTCAGCATGTCACCAATTTCTTGTGAACTTTTCTTGAATTTTTCCTTGTGATGATTTGCAGCAGTTAGTTTCTTTTTCAAAGATTCCTTTCTGTCTTATGAGTTCAGTTATGTCATTTTGTGTGTGTATTAGATCTATCTTCAACATATCATTTTCATGACTGAGTCTTTTGCTTTCATTTCCAGCATCATTTAGTCTTCTAAACAAGTCTTCTTCATTCTTCTTTCTATCTTCAATTTCTTTACAAAATCTCATAGTCATATCCTACATCTCATTCTATGTTGTACTGATCTCTTGTCTTAGCTTGTTTACTAGATCATTAAGAGTTTCCTTTTCATCATTCTCATTCTGCATCTTTTCACAAAGTTCTCTTCTCTTATTTCTTGCAATGGTAAGATTTTATTGAAGTGCTTGAATGATATCTTGAGCAGCCTTTAGATCATCTTCAAGTTTGATAGTCTTCACCTTTTCTGCATCATAGTCTGAAAGAGTTGTTTTCATTTGTTCTCTCAAGTTTTCCATCTCTACCAGTGAAAAGATCTTCCTCAAGTTGTTAGGCTTATGAAAATAGAGGACCAGGCTCAGATACCAATTGTTAGGATTCCCAAAGATACTGAGAGGGGGGGTGAATCAGTATCTAACCGGTTTAAGAATTTACTTGACTTAAAACATGAAAAGCATATTAAAATTGTGTACCAATAAACCAGAAATAATGCAGTAAACAAGAATAACAACCACATGAGAAGCACATCATAACATAGTATTTTAATGAGGAAACCCAGTGTGGGAAAAACCTCAATGGGATTTGTGACCCACAATATTCGCTTACTAGCCAATAAGGGAATATTACTTTTACAATAGGGGCCTACATATGCAGGAAGGCCAAGTGCCTAGAGCTCATTGATCAATTAAAAAGAAGTCACACTAACTTACAAAAATGGATTATATTAATCCAACGTCTTGTATTGCTTTAGATTAGCATCTACTATGCCAGATCTAGTATCAGTTTAAGCTCTGCTACATACATAAACCCTTAACTTATAATTCGCATATTAGGTCTACTTATCTCACATCCTATCACACATATTTCCTATTACAAAATGATCTCATACATATATGAGTCATATTACAACTCGCCATGTTGTCTTACAATGATTTTACAATTAATTACAAAATACATTTCAAACAAAATTCCTATCGGCCAGGGTGTCGATATCCTTCCTTTCACTGTCAGTGTTCCGTGTGTCAGTGTAGAGTTTGTCCTTGCTAGTGTTGGTGTTGCCATCAATGACAAAACCTTCAATCACCTACAATTTCTCATTGGAGTGTACATTTGCCAACAAGAGCAGCAGCGACAATGGAGGATTAGTGAGGAGAAAAGGTAAAAGGATAATGAAGATAGAGCCTTCCCCAAAGGTGCAAATCAATCCTTTTAAAGGAGTCAAAATCATTGATCTTGAAGATTCAAATAGAAGGACTTCACCACCACTTGTGCCCTTTTCACCTTTAAGGCAGGTTGAAGAACAAATGGAGGAAGATATGCTTGTAGCAACAAGTGAAGAGATGCAAATTGGTATTCCTCTTTTGCCTCCTAATTTAGAGTTGGACCTCACTCCTTTAGCTATTTAGGGTAGAGCTTTCAAGGATGTAAGGAAGGAGGCATGTGATAATTTTATTGAGGATGATACTTTTGTGAGAAGCTTGACCTTTTTGCAATTAGTATGGAAGATGAAAATTGAAGAATTTAAGAAGAGAACTGATCAGAGAAAAGCTCAGAGGCTAGATAGGTCTGAACATGAGAATCAAGAAGAAGTTAAGAGTGAGATGATAGAAGCGTTCAATAGAACCACTATAGATGAGGGTGGGATGATTTTAAGTCAGGCTGGAGTTCTAATTTTACCAGAATGGGATATAGCAGATGTAGTGGCCTTTTATGCAATTAGGAAATCAAAGGGCCAGTAATTTAGTTTAGAGGAGGAAGCAAGGTTGGCATTGAAAGGATAATATTTTGTAGATGATTATGCAACCTTGGCAATATGGGCATTAGAGGAAGGACCTAGAAATCCTAACATTAGTGACATAAATCCCAACTTAAGGGGAGGCCTTATTGTAAAGAGAGAATTAGACACATCAAGTGTGGAGGCTACAGTGTTGAATGTTGATGTTGCTAAATTGGCTCATGAAACTTCAAAGAGAGAATCCTTGGAAAAGGAAAAGTTAATGAGAAACTTTGACAAGATTTTCAATGATTACAATGCAGTTCAAAAGAGGTATGTAGAGTTGCAAATGAGAGTGCAGCTCCTTGAGCAAGGATAGATAAGAGTCTTCTCTTCTGCACTTATAAGGACATCAGCTCCATCAACATCCAGGTCATCACATGTTATCCATGAAGAAGAAGCAGTTCAACCTGACATCAATGTTGATATCCCCAATATATCATTGGTACCTTATGATGATGATGAGCCTGAAGCCACTAGATCTACTGATCCAACTCAATATCATCTCTTGGAGAAGATTATTGAATTAGAAATTAAGTTGAAGGAATCAGAAGATCAATCAGCCTGGCAACAAAAGGAGATAGTTAGCTTGATGCTAATTCATTTAAATGAAAAGGTTGATAGTAGACTTAATATCATGCATGCCTTGTATTCTTTATTATTTAATGTTATTCAGAAATTTGATGATGATAAAGAGATGGTGGTTCCCTTGTTTACAAAATGGTTGCAAAGGGGAAACGAACTTAGAATAATGTCTATGGCTTCCAAGTATCATCCTGAGAGGTCACTTGCACTCCAACCAAATTATTTGTTGGTAAAATCAATGCAGGAGGCCCAAATTTTGCCAGAAAATATAGAGAGAAAGATAAGGGAGCTGATGAGAAATTTCTATGAGTTGAGTGAAACTCTTTTGCCAAATATTGAGGATGAAAATGGGGTAGTCAAGCCTCTACAATTTTGGAAAGAGGAGGCAAAGAGAGTCCTTAGAACCCAGGTAGAGTTAATATGTGAAGGGTTGAACATGGGTATGTTGGAGGATAGAATGGACAAAATAATTGCCATGGGGTCATTTTTTGAATCTTTTGAAAGAGAAGGAAATCAAGTAGTCGTTAAATACACTCCATACCGAGATAAAGTTGATGAAGTCATGAGTTATGAATGACCGTCTGATGAAGAGTACAATGGATGCAGTAGGATCTATTTGAATGATGAATAAGGGTTGTAAATAGTTTGATATAACTATTTTTGTCTTCTAGTGGTGGATGTCTTTTTGAACCGAAACAACAACGGTGGTAGTAAAATACATCATGAGTTTTAGAGAAGTCGTCGTAGATTTTGATATTGGTTATAACTTTATTAAGGATGGAATATTGTTATAAAAAACTTCAGTTGTGTTTAATCATCCTGATGACAGGTGTCTCCTCTAGCCTGAAGCTTGTTAGCTCCCTTGTTTTCTATAAAAGGGAATTCAGGGCTATGAGATAGGGTTCCGATTTTGGTCCCTTTAGTGTTCTAAATTTCCGATTCCAGTAGCAAAGTCTAGGTGAAATGAGCAAATTGTAAAGTCATTTATAGAGCGAATAGAAAGAGTCTTGTGTCAAGTTTTAGCAAGTTTTCAAAGGTGTTAAATGTAAATTGTGTTTTGACAAAGATAGTTGATTTATTCAATAGAAATATAATTCAAATCCATTTCTCTCTAGTGTATTATTCTACAATATTTTGAATGAATAAAATCAAGGATTTTCTCATTCATTGCACTATTGTGGTGTATGTATTTTTTGTTCATGCTTTGGTCTAAGGGGTCAATTAAATGCTTGAGTAGAATTGCAGAGTGGTAGGGCTATTGTAGGATTTTGATAAGTAGTTTGGGTTGGGGTTGGGGTTGTAGATGTGATACATTGCAAGGTAATACTATCTTAGATCTATATGTTGTTAAATAAAATTATGTCAGAATTCATTTTATGTCGTATGAATTCATGTACCCAATGGAGTAAGGCACTGATTGTAGCTTGTAACTATCTTTAGTGTCAATTTTATGTTCAAAATCACCAGCAACTTGCTATAATTGGTTGAATATTAGAATATATTTTATTTTCATAAATGTTTCTATGTGCACTTAATCATCTCATGCTCCAATTGGTTGGGGATCACAAAGGAATTTGCCATTCCTGAGCATTCTCCCTTTCCATTGAGCCTTTACATGAGATTATCTGCATTGTTTTATGCATAATTTGTGAATATGGCATAGAGATCACAAATTGGCTAAGGGATCACCCTCTCAGGTCTTGCAAAGACCAAAGTGTACAAAGATTTGCAGATCCTTGTCGCAGTTGGTCCAAGTTTCAAGGATATTGATAGTTGGAAGTGGCCTTCCATAGGTATTTTGAGGAATCAACTTGGTCCTTGCCTTGTAGTAGTGTAAACCTATTTTTGGGCACCAACACCTCTACTGGTAAACACTTTTGAGTATTTGAGGCACAAGTTAGGAGTGGAGTCACTTTCTTCATGCACTTAAATGTGTATGAAGATCTATAGTTCAAGGGGAGTTCATTACAAAATCTTCTATGTCTTGGACCATATGCTGACACAAGGGAAGATCAAGTGATTTTGCTATAGTACTGACATGCTTGAGCTTTTGAGTAGTAGCCATTGGTCCTCATTTTAAAGTTCTTTCAATGTCTATTCAATTTGTACTTTAATAAAAAGTCACAATTGGACCACTAGGTGAAAGGAACACTAGACAGGTGTACTGGAAGAACAAACTGCAAAAGAAGGAAATTTTGTTGTAGGAATACCTAAGAGAATTTCATGATTATGAGAATCTACTTTCCCAATTGGTAGCACTCATAGTACAATCACATTTTATTCTTATGAACAATTGATGTTAGTCGGTGTCTTTGTCCTCCATCTTATATGTTGTTGGTTGAGAGGATATTGGTCAAAGGGGGAGAATACATTGTATAATTGGTGGAGAATGAATTAGATGGAGGGATGCCCTGACCCTTTGATATTGTTTCCAAAGGGGAAGAATGGTCCAATAGGCCTCATGAAGGAACAGTGTGTTGACATCAATGCCAAAGGGGGAGATTGTTGGCATTGTTTTGTCATTGATGTCAATTGATATAGGATGATAACTAGAAAGTAAGTGTTGGAAACCGGTATGAAATGCCAATCGGTAGGTATGTTCCCAATATGCAGATGCAAGCAAGGTGAGACTATTGGAATGGTGGATTCATGAAGATTACATGTTTGCAAACAATAAGGAGATCCACCAGTGAGCATGTTTGAACATGGAGTAGACAAACCAATAGAGTGAATGGTTGTTGGATCACATGAAGTATGGACATAGAACTAGAAGCATTCCAAGTTCAATATGATCTACTAGTAGTGAATATGAACTGGTAAGGTCCTTAACACCGATTGTGTGTCTTGGTCGGTGAATGAACTCAAACTAAATGGGTTGATTTGGATGGTGTCTGAAGATGACATGTAGATTCCATGTGGTAGGCAAACCATCCATCGACATGATAGGTAATGAGTAGGTCAACTTTAAATAAGGAACCCATGAATCACGGGTCAATGATAGAAGAAGTGTGGCTCGAGGTGAATCAAGATGCAGAATATTTTTGGTAAGATAAATCAAGTAGTACAATTCAACCTTTGTGCTCATTGGTCGAAGAAAATAGCTGAGGCATTAATGGTGAATGACAAAGCAAGGCCAAAAAACAAATTGCAAGTTGCTAAATATAGAAATTGCATAGAGATGTCATCAGAAATGGTGGTAATGTCTTACCTCCTTTAGATCATCAATCGAGGAGATGATATTCGATTAGATTTGATACGGATTTACTCAATGGAGAAAAGCCCTAACGTGCCTAGTTTTAAATGTAGGTTTTGGCAGGAACATTGAAGTATAAATATGGAGACTGAAGGCTTAAGGTCATGATGCTTGATGCCGATGAAAATAGAGTAATTGAATGAGAAGAGAGTGATCAGAGAGAAGATCAAAAGAATCTAAGTGTTGGAGCTATCTGATAGAAAGGTTGAACTGATAGAAGGTTTATCAAAGGTTTAACCGATAAGGGTAGAGAAACCGACAAGTTGCCAAATAGAACTACAATTGTATGAACCAGCAAGGGAGATTCATGAAGAAAGTTGTAGAAGGTGAAGGATATAAGAGAGTGTACTGGTGAAGGGTATGCGAGACAGAATTAGGGCAGAAAAGGTATAAACAAAGAATAGAAAACTGACAGAGAATTGAGAAAGGGAGAACCGGTTGAAAAGAGTTAAACCGGTGAAGTATTTTGATTGCAAGAGTTACAAAACTCATTTGTAACAAGATTACAACTATTGTATTAATCTGATCTATTGTATATCACTGAGTTGGATCTCAGTGCAGGGGTTGGTGCTCCTTGGGTTGGTGCTCCTTAGGTTGGTACCCTAAACTTTGTAATCGGTATTTACTATGAGGCTGGATTGGAGAAATAGTCTCCAACAACATTTCTCACCGAGGTTTTTCCCACATTGGGTTTTTTGTCATATATCTGGTGTTATGTGTTAAGTATCTTTGTGTGTTTGCATTTGATCACTTTCCTTAGCTCACCGGTATATCCTCCTTGTGTCTGATTTGCTAATTGGTACCAAGAGTTTATTTTAAATGGTTTAGAATATTGAGAACCACTTATTTACCCCCCTCTTAGTGGTACATTGTGTTCAAAATTGATCAACATTAATTCATTCTTTGTTTTTTGTGTAGAATGACAAGAAAATCTTCTAGAAATGTATCCTTTCCATCTTCATAGACCAATCAAAAAATAGATGTCCAACTAGATCTCTTAACTCACATAGTAGCATAAAATATGAAGCGACACATTCTTCATAACATCTTTATCCTTAATTCAAGTCCAAGTGTGTGTGGGGGAGTGATAAGGGATAGTAATGGTGTTTATATCTTGATTGTGGCACCCCCCTTGGCTACCTAGACAAACCATATTGTCGAAGCCATTGGGGACTACCATGTTATAGTAATTGGGTCTTTACTTGATTAATTAAACATTATTTGTTTAATTCTTTAAGTTCCCAATTATCTTTTTTACACTTAAGCTAACATTAGGTGCATATTAATTAGTATGTGCAAGCCTAGGGTTTTCCCTTTTTAGGGTTTCTTGACCTATAAGAGGTCATTTTTTCTTTTCATTGTATGATCTTTTCACAATACTTTTCTGGTGAATGGGAGCTCTCATCTTTTGACAATATTTTCCTGTGTTTTGTGTGTTCTTTAGATTTTGCTTCATTGCTTCTCCTTGTAACAAGTTATTCGGCTTGCAGAAGATCTTCAGGCTACTGTGGGGTTGTATTTCTCAACTCCTATATGGTATCAGAGCACATATCTGCAGCTACCTATTCCTATTTTTTGAGAATTTTGCATTTGAAGCAGATTTGGGGTTTCAGGCATTTTTTGTGTGCTTAGGTTTAAGGTTTTTTTTTTCTAAGCACTTTGGGCCTAAACAGACCTCACCATCATGCTCAAAAGGCCCAAAAACCCCTATAGTCATATAAAATTTGTCCATTTTTTACTCCTGAGTAGTTGGGTGATATTTTTCTCCCAACCAGGCTGTACGACCCTGGTACGCAAATCGAGAAAATTTGGAAAAAAAAATTTGCCTTTTTACAACATCCAGGCCGGATTGTTTTTTCATTTTTTTTTTTTTTAAATTCACAAAAAAATCAAAAATCTTATTGCAATTTGCATAGAGCGAAAAGTTTTTTTTAAAACAAGTTTTTTTGGGCACCAGACCTGACTGTTTGGCACCATATGACACCTGCGGACCAGTCAGGCCAGCCCCACCGGCCCCACCAGCCCTCCTGTAGCCAGCAACGGTACCACCCATCGGCTCCGGTAGCCGCCGCTCTTGCAGCCACCCGCTGGCATCCCCCATTTCGGTAGCCTACCGAGCTCCGCTCAACCCGGGCCGCGCCACCTCCGCTTGGCCCCTGCCGCCCCAACTCCACTCAGCCCCAGCTCCGCTCCACCTAGCTAGCACTCTACTCAGCCTGGGTTGCACCACCTCCACCTAGCCCGAGCCCCTCCTCTACCCGGACCACCACCAACTCCTCCTCTCTAGTCTTTTTGATAGGGGGTTGGTTTTTTGGGCCTAGACTGTGCATTCGGAGTCAGATTTTGGTGAACAAATAGGCGTTGGAAAGATTATTCCAAGCCAGACCTTGTGGTGGTGGATTGTTTTCCTGAATCTTTTGTTTGACTATATTTTTTATCAGTCAAATTTTGGCTTCCTTTTTGCACTTTCGGGGCCGTAGAATGGGCAAACGGACTCCATTTTTCGAAAACAAATAGGTGTTGGAAAGCTCTTAGCATGCTCTATTCAGATTTGTGATCTTTTTTCTTAGAATTTTCACTAGGTACATGAGATATCAGTTTGAATTTTTTTTGCTTATGCACTACTTCCTTCTCATTACTATGTACTAGGGTTTGGGTTTTTCTATTGTGGGGGGGTGTTTTTTTCTCGCTTCCTGTCATTTATATCAAAAATCAAGAACACATAAACTATCAAAACAAACAAACCCTTCTGCATCTTCTATCTATTCTGAAAGATCACATAATAAAAATAACCAACAAGCAGGTCCAGGTGCAGAGTCTTGTTTGTTCTCATGGTAGATCCTTTAGTTGAGTTGTTGACTTCACACAACTATCACACCTGGAAGCCCTGCATCATGAGGCTTCTCAGGACATGAGGGTTGTGGGCTTCTTTGGATGAGGTTCAGCTAGTATTGTAGTGTCCTTATGAGATTCTTAAGCACTGGAACAAGTTGGATGAGGCCATAGGTTTGATCTCTTTGCATGTCTCCAACAGTCTTCTGTTTCACCTTGATGAGTTTCTTACTCCTCGGGATATGTGGTTGAAGTTTGATTCTCTCTTCGGGAGGGTCAATGAGATTCAGGCATTAAAGATTGAGGCAGAGTTGACTTCTTTGTTACCTGATTCCTTTCCCACTATTGAGGAGTTTTTGAACAATTCAAGACTACTCGATCTATTCTTCAGGGATGTGGAAAGAACAAGACTGATACCGAGTGCATTCATTTGATTCTTTCGAAGCTTCGGGGTCACTTTTAGTTTTTTTCCTCTACTTTCTACTCCACCATGGATGGCTTGGGTACTCATTTCAACATGCCTACCTTTGATGTCTTTTGTGAGCGATTGTCTTGTGAGCAGTCTCATCTTTCTCAGCTAGATACGCTCTCAGGCTCCAAGAACAAAGCATTGGTTTCTCAGTCCTCTAAGGAGAAGGAGAAATAGAAGCAGAAACCAAAGCCAAAGAAGCCTTCTATAGGTAGTGAGAATTCCTCCAAGCCTACTCCTAAGTCTCATTCAAAACCATTTCCTCCCAAACAAGGGAAATCTTCACAGTCTGGTGAGTCTTCCTCTAAGACTAAGAAGAAATCATCAGACACTTGCAGTTTTTGTGGCAAGGAAGGACATCCAATTTCCAGGTGTTGGAAATGATTAGAGGCTTTAGAGGAAGCCATGCAGTAGCATCACATTTCCTCACCTCAAGTGTCTTCTCCTTCCATAGGGAAAGGTCATGCTCTCACTGCTAGAGCTTTGACCTATGGGTCCACATGGATTCTAGATTCTGGTGCTTCTCACCATATGACACACACTCAGCAGTTGGTTACTTCTCTTGCCTCTTGTGGTATTTCACAAATTATAGTGGGTGACTCAGTACAGCTTTTCGTCTTGGGTTCAGGTTCTGTCTCTTTGGATGGGGGTACTATATAGGATGTTTTGGTTGTCCCTGACATCTCGATGAACCTCCTGTCCATTTATCAAATTTGTCACTCTGGCTCTAGTAAGACAGTTGAGTTCTCACCACATGATGTGGTTATTTGGGACCTCCATGACCCTGATTTGGTTGTGGCTACTGGTAGTGTGGATTCTGCATCTCATCTCTACAAATTTGATGAATTTGAGCCCTCTTCGAGTATAAGTTCATCTCTCATAGCACATGCAGATTCAGTGAGTAAGCTTTGGCATGAGCGATTGGACCATGTCAATTACAGATATCTTTAGTAGATGAGTACACAGGCACTTGTTCTTGGGCTCCCATAGATTTCCTACATTGATGGTGTTTGTCATGGTTGTGTGCTTGGGATGCATCACAATGATCTCTTTCTGAAGGGGAGAGCCTCTCGTGCTTTGGCACCCTTGGAGTTGATTCATAGTGACCTCATGTCATTTCCCACTATTTTTTTAGGGGCCAAGTATGTACTGATGTTTATTGATGACTTCTCCAGATGCACATGGGTGTACTTTCTTAAGTACAAGTCTGATGTCTTTGATTCATTTTGAATCTTCAAGACATATGTAGAGAAGCAGTTTGGCTATTTTATTCAATGGATACATACTAATAATGGGGGGGAGTATGTGAATCAGCCTTTTAGAGATTTTTGCACTGAGTTGTTGGCATATGCACACTCCAATGAGACATTGTATGTGATTGAAGGTTTTTTCATTGATGGAAACCTTGCAATCCTATGGCACCAGCAAAGACATTATATCGGCATCAGCAGATCACACTCTACACTGGCACTTAGGACACCAGCACTGGCACAGAGGCCGACAGGATTTTTGTTATATGATATTTTGTTTATTATTTTAAGCTGACTTGGCAAATTGTAAAATGACTCTTATATATAAAAGAGATCATTGTAGACATTTTGGAAATGAAAAAAAAAAAATAGTAAGGTAGGAGCAGAAAGGAAAATATTAGGCAGACCTAATGTGCAAAATATAGGTCAAGGGTATATGTAAAGAACAGAGCAAGAACCGGTACTGAATCTGGCATTGAAGATGCTATTGTAAAGTAGTACAAGTTATTGGATTTGTATAATCCTTATTGTAAGTCATTTTGACTTCCCATTGAGCAGTGAGCTCTAGGCAGTTGGCCTTCCTGCATGTGCAAGCCCCTATTGTAAGCAATATTCTCTTATTGGCCAGTGAGTGAATATTGTGGGTCACAAATCCCACCAAGGTTTTTCCCACATCGGCTTTCCCCATTAAACATCTTGTGTTATGGTGTACTTTTCATGTGGATGTTCTTGATTCTGTTTATTGCATTATTTCTTGCATACCGGTACATTGTTATATTATGTGTTGCATGTTTTAAGTTAAGAAATTCTAATTACCGGTTAGATACTGATTCACCCCCCCCCCTCTTAGTATCTGTGGGACCCCTAACAATTGGTATCAGAGCTTGGTCCTCTATTTTTTGAAGCCTAACAGCTTGAGGAAGATCTTGACATCGGTAAAGATGGAAAATTTGATGAAGAAACTTGAAGGAGCTCTTACAGACTATGATGTAGAGAAATTGAAAAATATCAAACTAGAAGATGATTTAAGGGCAGCTCAGGATATCATTCAGGCACTTCAAGATAATTTTACTATTGCAAGAAATAAGAGAAGAGAACTTTGTGGAAAATTGCAAAATGAGAATGATGAAAAGGAATCACTTAATGATATGATAAGCAAGTTGAAACAAGAGAACATGACAACAAAAAATGAAATGCAGGATATGACTATGAGATTTTGCAAAAAGATTGAGGACGGGAAGAAGAATGAAGAAGAATTGACCAGAAGACTAAGTGATGCAACAAATGAGAATACAAGACTTAGCTATGAAAATGACATGTTGAAGACAGATCTAAAGCATACTCAGAATGACTCAAATGAACTAATGAGACAAAAAAAAATCTTGGAAAAAGAACTGGAAACTGCAAATCAACATAGAGAAAAATTCAAGAAAAGCTCAGAGGAACTTGGCACCTTGCTAAAGAATCAAAAACCTAAAGGTGACACTTTTGGAATTGGCTTTGAAGTTGGTGAAAGCTCTGGTACTGCAAATACTCAGGATCATAGCAACCCGGTAAGACAACCTAATGCTTATAAATTCAATGGAAAATGCTTTAATTGTAATAAGTATGGTCATAGAGAAAATGAATGTAGATCTAGAAATTATCAGAATATCAACACACCCACCAGTCAATGTTCTAAATGCAACAAAGTTGGTCACAACTCTGAAAAATACACAATGAATGTGAGATGTTATGTTTGTGGAAGATTTGGACATTTATCTAATCAGTGCAGGACACAAACTGGCATAGGTTATGGGAAAGCTATTCATAAAAATAATGTAACTTGTTATGCATGTAACAGGATTGGGCATATTGCTAAATTTTGTAGAAGTAAAGGAACATCAGTAGACAACAAAAGTGCTAGCTTGAAAGGTAAAGAAAAGGTTGAAGAGGTTAAGCAAGAATTCTCAAAACAATGGATTAGAAAAGCTGATCTAAATATTGGGAATACTCCTCCACCAGTAAAATGAACCAATGCTTCACCGGCAAGACAGAGTGATGCTTCACTAGAAGGACAGAGCAGTGCTCCACCAGTAGGAAGTTCTTCATCCAATTGAAGAAAATTTCCTTGAGGGTTTGGCAATCTATTGATACATGTGCTATTACTCCCTCGGTTAGAGATAAGAAGTTGAAAATTACTTATTACCGGCAAACAATGTTAAGTGAATACTTAACCGACATGCAATTAATGTGGTAGATGGCGAAAAGACACTATAAAGTTAAGGTTTTGGCTCCATTTCACTTCACCGAGATTTCAAATTTTCAAAGAGTGCGAAGACTATGAGCTAAGGCATTTTGAGCAAGAAGCAAGCACACTCCAAGCAATCATCCATCCAAGGTAGTAAAAGGTATTTAATCATGGCATCCACCTCTGCAATTGAATACATAGCAAACCCTATTGTTGTTGAAGTAATAAAAAGACCTAGGCCCATATTGACACCCTAGGATTTACAGAAATCCTTAGCATTCTTGAATTTCCAAAGGATGTTATTAGGATAGTTTTAAGCAGGGTACATGGAGAATTTTTCTAGTTAGATGCAATCCATAAGATCACCAAGGAAGCTATGAAAGCTATCACAGGGTTACCGACCACCGGTAAAAGGCCAGATAAAACCAAGAAGGTTTCCAATGACCTAGTTATAGACCTAACTGGTGCAACATTTAACAAGAGGTCTCTAAGGGTTAATGATGTAAAAGATATCAATGTGAGATTCATCAGTATGATATTAGGGTATAAAGCAACTCATGCTAATAGACTTAATTCAGTCTCAAGTTTATGCATTAAGAGTGCTTATGATATGGTAACAGACAATGCAAAAATTGACATATGTGAATGGTTAAAGGATGAACTAATTGACAATCTTGGAAAGATCAAGAAGGTCAAGAAGGACAAGAAAGGAACCTTTAGATTTGGAAATCTATTAGTATGCCTAATGCTACACATAACAAAATAGGTTCCCGGTATAGGTTACAAAGAACTTGGATATGACATACCGGTAGGAAAATAATTGATTGAACTATTCAATAACATGGGTGAGAACAAGGAAAGCAATATTAATGACTTTTTCCAAGCATTAAAGACCAAAATGAAGAAAAGAGTAAGGTTATCTCAGAAGACTGTAGATAAATACAAAGATGGTATATGCTTTGTCATCAAGAAAGATGAAATCTAGATGGAAGCGGCCATCCCAAGGACTATCTGGATAACCGAGATGGGATATGAAACAAATGATCACATAGCTAAAACATATGCCAAAGAACTTCTGGAAGCCCCCAGAGAACCAAAAGAAGAAATATTTGGTAGTGTTGAAACCATAGAAAGCCATATTCAATCAAAGAAAGGAGTGAAAAAGGTTGAGGCAGTTGTGAGGAAAGGATCCAGACAAGCAAAAGCCATTAAGGAAGATGTATTGAAGAAAACTAGCATAACAGAGGATGAGTTAGTAGCTCCATAGCCTAAAACTCACCTATCACTGGTAAGTGCTTCTTCAGGAAGTGACATGCCTACAACTTTTAAAAGAGTTGTAAGGAAAAGAGATCCCTCACTGGCAACCACACCTTCACCTAGGAGGACAAGGCAAAAGAAACAAGCAGTGAGATCTTCGATTAGAAAGGCCACACCAAAGAAGAAACTAACACCCAAGAAGAAGAAAAGGACAAACAAAGATTTGGCCCCTCTTGATATACTATTAAATCAAATCATAGAGGAAGGAAAACTGAAGAACATAGAGAAAATATATGACACTCTAACAGCTGATGAAAAAGACCAAGTTGAGAACAGTGTTATATTACATATGGACATGTACAAGAAATTTTTGATGGAAGTAGTAAATGAAATTCCTGATGAATTATTCAAAAGACTTGAGGCAAGAAGATAGGCAGTAATAGAATTGGATAAGAAAATAAAAATTGAGAAGTTACTTGTTGTATATCCGGTAAACTCTCCAAAGGAAATTGATGATCTGATTGCAAAGGCCAACCGGTTAGTATTCTCTACTGCACACCAACATATTTCACTAATGGCAAAAGAGTTAATGAAGTAACAGAGGAAACGGAAGATGGATGGGATATATTCCTACTTGAAAAAGAAAAACAAGAAGAGTACAGGAACCCTAAACCTATAAAGGTATATCAGAAAGATAGAGACAAAGGGAAAGGTAAAGTTGGTGGACCACCAAGAATCAAAGTTAAAGACAACTTACCCCCACCTTCTTTAAATACTCCATTGGTGAAAACAACAACTATTGAAGATCAACTAGCAGCCAAGAGTATGGATGTAGAGGATAATAATCCTAATTCTAAAGTCCTATATACTGTGGATGTTGATACTCAGAAGATCAACATAGTAGTAGACAAAGATACAACTAAAAAGTCAGATATGGCTAGTGAGCCTCCGGTAGTAGGGGAAACTGAGAAACCAATAGATGATAAAGAGAAAAAGGTAGAGACTGAGTCACAGACTGAGGAAATGAAACCTACAGAGAAACAAATAGAGCAAAATGCTCCAGAACAACAACAACTGGAACACGTACATAAGGAAACAGTGCCACGGGCAACCAGTGAAGGAGGAAAACTAGTGCTTAAAGAAATGCAGACACAAACTAACCTACCAGAGGTCAATACAAGCTTGGTAACTTCCACCGGTACTCAGATTGTTGGATCATCATCAACATACAAATCAACAAATGTGACTAAGGTATTACTTGATTCTATCAAGAAAATAACTGACTGTAGCTCATAGGCTTACAAAGCAATTGATGATACCATACCAATTTTGAGGGTAATTGCTCCTAACTATAATATAGATAACAAAGATTCTTTAGGACAATTGGATACATTGTGTAAATATATCTCAAAGAAAATTGAGAAAATAAAGGAAGATTCAGTAAAGGATAAGGTAGAAATTGAAAAGTAGAAATTCTTTGATGAGGAAATAAAGAAGTGTAATAGAGATTTTGACACACTTCTACTGGAATTATGTAGTTTTTTGAAAGAGTACAAAAATTTGTACAAAGATACTTGTAAAACAAACTTTTTGACTGTAGATATTGACAAGAAAATGAGCAAGGTACATGATGTGATAAATAAACTTGCAGACAGCTTTGTCAACTCACCTGATACACTATCAGTTTTTGAAGAAAAGATATCAAATTTTGAGGAAGAACTACTCAAATTGGAAAGGGAGAAAGAAAGGATAATAAATAAGGCAAAACATTTGAGATCTAAACTAAGTCCAAGATTGGACTATCTAGCATCTCTGTGGAAGGAAATTTCTGAGGCATTAATACAGGGAAGCAAAACACCAGCAGAGCATTTGCAGCATCTCACCGATACAGTGAAGAGAACTGAGACAGCAATAAAGGATAGTAAGAAGTTTATGGAAAGTATAAACTTAATTTTGGGAGATCTTTTTCAAATTATAACTACCCAGCTACAAGGTTGAGTTTATGGATAGCTGAAACTACAAACTCTATTGACATCTTGACAACCTTTGTCATTGATGCCAAAGGGGGAGTAGTGGGATGAGAAAGTTCAAAATACAAGAATCATATGCTCAGGGGGAGCTCTCACATTTTTCGTAACATTTTTGGACTGCACACTTTTGAACACTTTTTGAAATTTCTCATGAGTGTTGCCATCAATACCAAAGGGGGAGATTGTTGGCATATGCACACTCCAATGAGACATTGTATGTGATTGAAGGTTTTGTCATTGATGGAAACCTTGCAATCCTATGGCACTGGCAAAGACATTATACCGGCATCAGCAAATCACACTCTACACCAGCACTCAGGACATCAGCACTGGCACAGAAGAAAAGAAGTATACCGACACAGAGGCCGACAGGATTTTTGTTATACAATATTTTGTTTATTATTGTAAGCCAACTTGGCAAATTGTAAAATGACTCTTATATATAAAGGAGATCATTGTAGACATTTTGAAAATGAAAAAAAATAGTAAGGTAGGAGCAGAAAGGAAAATATTAGGCAGACCTAATGTGTGAAATATAGGTCAAGGGTATATGTAAAGAACAGAGCAGGAACTGGTACTGAATCTGGCATTGAAGATGCTATTGTAGAGCACTACAATTTATTGGATTTGTATAATCCTTATTGTAAGTTAGTGTGACTTCCAATTGAGCAGTGAGCTCTAGGCAGTTGGCCTTCCTATATGTGCAGGCCCCTATTGTAAGTAATATTCTCTTATTGGCCAGTGAGTGAATATTTTGGGTCACAAATCCCACCGAGTTTTTTCCCACACTGGGTTTCCTCGTTAAACATCTTGTGTTATGGTGTACTTTTCATGTGGATGTTCTTGATTTTGTTTATTGCATTATTTCTTGCATACTGGTACACTGTTATATTATGTGTTGCATGTTTTAAGTTAAGAAATTCTAATTACCAGTTAGATACTGATTCACCCCTCCCTCTCAGTATCTATGGGACCCCTAACATGAGCATGGTTTGCAACATCAATTTACTGTTCCCTACACCCCTCTGTAGAATGGTGTCGTTGAATGCAAGAACAAAACTTTATGGGAGATGGAAAATTGTATGATTCAGTCCAGGTCCATGGATTTGTCCTTTTGGGCTGAGGCCGTCAATTGTGCCAATTATATTCAGAATCAAATGCCTCACAAGGCTATTCAACATATGACTACTGAGGAGGCTTGTTTTCATGACAAGCCTAATGTTTCCTTTTTTCGAGTGTTTGGCAGTAAGGTATGGGCCTTTATTCCTGATGCTCAGAGGAAAGCCATGGAGCGAAAGAGCCAACCACTCATTTTTGTTGGCTATTGTGAGGATGTTAAGGCATACAGGTTGTTTGATCCTAATTCCAGAGAGGTCCTATTTTGACGGGATGTTCAGTTTGATGAGCGTCTTCCCACAGTGGATACCTCGACTCCAGTGTCTATGCCTCTGCCTCCTCTTGCCACTGCACCCCTTCACGATCTTTTTGCGGATGAGTCTGATGATGGTGTTGATGATCCACCATCCCCACCTCCACCATTCCCACCTCCACCTACTCCACCTTAGATGCCCAAGTGGGCTTGCCTTACTATTGAGGCGGTCGGTCCTATGGTTGGTGATCCTTCAGATACTCATCGCACTCATTCTCATACAGTGGGTTCCAGTCTTTTGAGTCATGCTATTTCAGATGATCCTTAAAAAAATTTAGAGGCAACAGGTCACCCTAAGTGGGATTGTGCTATGGAGGAGGAGTATTCTTCTTTGATGAGGAATCATACTTGGGATCTCTATCCTCTTCCTAAGGGCAAAAAGATGGTTAGGTGTCATTGGTTGTATCGCACTAAATATGCTGCTAATGGTTCCATTGATAAGTACAAATCCTATCTTGTTGTGAAGGGGTTTTCATAGGTTGAGTGTATTGATTACTCCGAGACAATTGCCGCTATTGCCAAGATGAATTCCATTCACTTTGTACTATCTCTTGCAGCTTCTCAGTGTTGGCCTGTTTTTCAGATGGATGTGAAGAGTGCCTTCTTGCATGGGGATCTACAGAAGGAAATCTACATGGAATAGCCTCAGGGATTTGTGCTGGATATTTCTTTGGTTTGCAGACTTCGGCATTCATTGTATGGTCTCAAATAGGCCCCTCAGGCTTGGTATGAGAAGATGCACTCTTTCTTGCTCTCCATTGGGTTCTCCTGCAGTCATTCTGATCACACAATGTACATTCAACTTCTTGAGGGTGACATACTCATTATTGTGCTATATGTTGATGATCTTCTCATCACGAGTAGCTCACCCTCTATGATTTAGCATACTCAGTGAGACTTGATGGATCAGTTTGAGATGACAAATCTTGGTCTATTGCACTATTTCCTTGGTCTTCAGGTGATTCAGTCTTCTAATGGGATCTCTCTCTATCAGCAGAAGTATGCTCTTGACATTCTTCACTGCTTTGACATGCTTGATTGCAAGCTTGCTCCCACTCCATTTCAGTCAGGGGTTGTTTTGACCACCCCTTGCCCCACTCCTTCGGTAGATTCTACACTTTACAGGCAGTTGGTTGGCAGTTTGTTATACCTGACTCACACCCATCCTGATATTTCCTTTGTCGTTGGCCTTGTCTCTTGATTCTCCCATGATCCTCATGAGAGTCATTGGCAAGCTGCCAAACATATTTTGAGGTACATTCAGGGCACTAGTTCTCATGGCATTCACTATACATCAGGGGACCCTCACATTGTTGGCTACATTGACTCAGATTGGGCTGGTGATGTCACTGATCGGAAGTCTACTTCTGGCTTTGTTTTCTATCTTGGCTCTGGTCCTATCACATGGTCTTGCAAGAAGCAAACTGCTCATGCATTATCATCTACAGAGGCTAAGTACCGAGCTACTATGCTTTCTAGTTAGGAGATCTTATGGCTTCGACAATTGATGACTAAGTTTGGTTTTCCTTCTGATGGTCCCACTATTCTTTGGTGTGAAAATCAAAGTGCTATTCATATTTCATGCAACCCGGTAGAGCATCAACAGACGAAGCACATTGAGCTTCACATGCATTTCATCTGTTAGTTGATTCGGGATGGTGTTCTCATTCTGGAGTACATTCCCATTTCTGATCAGGTTGCAGACATCTTCACGAAATCTTTTGCATCGCCATGCTATCTTCAGTTGCGCTCTATGCTTGGGGTGAAGGAAGTTGTCCTTGGGGGGTCTTTATGAGGCCTTCCTTCCTTCCTTCTTCTTCTTTTAGCATGTTCTTTTATCTCTTTTTGGAGAGGAGTTTTTTCCCACTGGGTTTTCTCCATTGTCTCCATTTCGTAGAGATTTATGTGTATTTGGGTACCTGATCAAGCCTTGTTGTCGGGACCCATCTTTCATGCTTTCAGTAGTTGTTCTAGATTTTAGCTTCTCCCTAAGTCTAGCTTAAGGGGGGTGTTAGAGTAATTGGGTCTTTACTTGATTAATTAAACATTATTTGTTTAATTCTTTAAGTTCCCAATTATCTTTTTTACACTTAAGCTAACATTAGGTGCATATTAATTAATTATTTTATAAATTAGTATGTGCAAGCCTAGGGTTTTCCCTTTTTAGGGTTTCTTGACCTATTAGAGGTTATTTTTTCTTTTCATTGTATGATATTTTCACAATACGTTTTAGTGAATTGGAGCTCTCATCTTTTGAGAATATTTTCCTGTGTTTTGTCTGTTCTTCATATTTTGCTTCATTGCTTCTCCTTGTAATAGGTTATTCGGCTTGCAGAAGATCTTCAGGCTACTGTGGGGTTGTATTTCTCAACTCCTATATACCAGACACATCTAATTGCTAAACAAATGAATTGTTCTAAGGTTTGGATTGAAGGGGATTCTAAAAATAATATACAATGCCTTAAAAAAGTGTCAAGTCCCTCGTGGAACATTTCAAATTGGATAAATCTTTCACTTTCAATTATTCAATCCTTTGAAAAGTGTTATATATATCACACTTATAGAGAAAATAATAAGGTGGGGAACTATTTTGCCAACCTAGGTATTAATGCCAGTTCAAAGTTAATGTGGAGAAAAGGGGTTAAATTGAATGACAACATGGGGGGGTTAATATGGCAAGATAACCTCACCTCACCAGTCGGGAAGTTAAATTATAATGATGATAAAAATGATATATAAATTACATGTTAGATTTTTTATTATTAGAGGTAATGGTGCATGGTGTGCAAAGGACATATCATGAGATTTCAGAATTTATTACTAGTCTAGTGCCTTCTTACCACACATTTTGTGGGTGAATTTGAGATCCAAACACATTTCCTATTCTTGCTTGAAGAATTGTAGTGGCCAGGTAAATTGCAAACTGTTTGTGGGGTATAGGTGTGGCAAAATGGGGGGAGATTTGAAGAGGGTGGAGCCCATGAAGTGCACTATTTTGAGAAACAATCAAACTATTTGGAGGATACTAGAGAAAGGTGTCTTTACCATCTACATTGAGAAGCTACATGGGGTAAAAGCCAAGGTGACTAAGGAATTTGTCAAAAATTACAATAAGGGCTCTATCGAACTATTTGGTAGAGACATTGCTATTAATGAGGACCTCATTGCTGAGGTTACTGGTCTTTCTATAGGAGGAGACAAAATTTATAAAGAGAAAATTTTTTGAGGAGGCAGTTAAACTCTTCCCTAAGGAAATGAAGAAGAGAAATTTAGTGAGAGATGGAACTACCAGTTACAATACTTTGAAGATAAAGTCTATCTAGAGAGTTGTTCTAAAGGTGATCATGGATTATGTGACTCTTGATGGAAGGTATACTCATGCCTTTTCCTACCATTTCATGACTCTTAACCATTTCCGGCATAAGGTTAGAATCTATTTTCCCTTTTTTATTGAAAAATCTCTTAATGCAAGTATTTCGGATCATTTAAATGATCATGTGAAAAACCCTCTTCTGCATGAACACCTCATCCTTTTTATTTCTAATCATGTGAAAGCCATGCTGCTTTTGGCTGCCTCCATCCATGAGGTCAATTCTAAGATGGAGGACTCTCAATCTTTGGAGGATGATTTTAATACTGAGTCTGAGGATGAGGAATTTATTCCCTCTTTGGCAAGAAATAAAGGGAAAGTTGGTGTTGGTAAAAGACCTAAAATTAAAAACCCTCACACCTCATGCAGCCCTCCCTCTTCTAATGTTGGTGCCTCAGCTAGTAAGCCATGTAGCCAAGGTAATAGCCCTTCTCCCTTTGTGTCTAGCGAGTCTCGTCCTGCTCAAAAGCTTGAGAAAAGATAGCCATTCCTAACATCTCTTGAGCCTAATTCGCATTTTCTATCCTTTTAGAAGGAGTCTATCATTGATGTTCTTGCTCTTTTTCAGAGATGGGGCCATGAAAACTTTTAAAATATTCAAATGGGTATTCCATGAAATTAAGTAGATTCAGCTCAAACAAAAAGCTAATAGTAGTAATCGAGAAATTGTTAAAGATAAGGTTAAGCAGATCGATAAAGGGAAGGTGTTGGATGAGGCTTCCCCCAGGTCTGTGAAGGAGATTTCCTCTGTCATTGATAGCCTTAAATCCACTATGGACGCCTTTGAAAAATTCAAAAGAGGATACAAAGATAGGATGGAAGCTCTGGAAAATAAAAATGTTTGGCCATTTGGTAGAATTGATTATGTGTTGCATTGATATTTTCTCATTGATGTCAACAATAGTTGTTTGGATACTTTACGGACACCCTTTTGATCCTAGTACGATGAGTGGTTTCTAGTTAACTTTGATCTGGCATGATCTGGTAGGCTCTGGTATAATTTGGTGATGAAATATGTTTGTTCATAATTCTTATACTCATATTTGGTCAGTTGGTTTTGGTCTGGTGATTGGATGTTATCATGCTTGCTTAGAAGATTGGTTTCTGGTTCAAGCGAGGGTTTCACTAGTAGATCTTTTGGTGGAGATCTTTGATGAATTGCATAAGTGGTGTTGGTGCAACTTCTAATGGAGTTTTAGGATGCTATTGGTGATCATGTTCAAGACTTGGCGTTTGCAGATCATTGTTGAAGCGTGTGGACCTAGACTTGCTCTTAGTTGATCTAGGTTATGGACTGACATTAATGTAACATGTGGATAGGACCTATTGTTGTATTTATGGGATGTCTTATGTGCTAGATATTATTTGTTTTGTTCTAAGGCTGACATGGTTTATAATTATGTAATTGGTTTATTGTCTAGTGGTCGACCTGATTGTTTACGGTTGAGGGTTTGTATAAATAAGATGTAAGATCTCATTGTAGATCATCATGGTTAATATAAGAGGTCATGGTCAAGGAATGTAATGTGTGAATAATGTAATATCATTTAGGTAGAGGAGTTGGTTGATCATTGGAGATCGAATTGGGTTTGTATAAGAGGATTCAGTCCTCTGATATTGAGCTTCACTGGAATTGTACTCTGGCATAGGAGATGCTATCTTTTGTAGTTCAACACTTCTCTAGATTGTAGTCTAGATTTATATGTAGTCAATGAGGCTCCTTCTATGATGAGTAGTGTACTCTAGGTTGTTTTGCTTCCTGCAAGTGCAATCCCCTTCATTGTAATTCACATACTTACTACAGAAGTATTATCTAACTGTGGGTAGGCTTCCCACCATGGTTTTTCCCTTTCTCAGGTTTTCCACATACAAATCTTGGTGTCATGTGGATGCTATTTATTTTGTGATTATTGTTTATGCTTAATTGGATTAACTGCTATTCTCGTATTATTGTTTTGGGTTCCAGTATTAAAGTTTTAAATTGCTAATGCTTCTGGTAATCTGTGACAACTGTTTCACCCCCCCACTCTCAGTTGTCTTCTGGTTATCTGAATTATCTAACAATTGGTATCAGAGCTTTGGTCCTCTCTACAGAAATCTTAACCACTTGAGGAAGATCCTATGATGACTAACAATTCAAGTTCATTCAGTTCTTCTGGAGCTATCTTCTCAAGGGATATACTGAGGCTTGAAGGAACAAACTATACAGTATGGAAGATTCAGATGGAGACTCATCTGGGATTTCTTGGAAATGAGATTTGGGAACTCACACAGAATGGTGTCACACCCTTTAATCCAGTATTTGGCAATCCTCCTCTGGCTAACCTGGACAAGGAGCTTGAGAATGATTATAGATCAAGAAAAGCCCTCTTGTATGCACTTTCTAATCAGCAAATAATGGGACTAACCGACAAATCATCTGGAAAGGCTATATGGGATAAGTTGCAAACTCTTAACAAAGGTGAACCTATAGTGAAGATTGCTAAACTTTATGGCTACCAGGTGAGATATGAAAACCTAAAGATGGAAGAAGATGAAAGGATTATTGCATTCATGGAAAGGGTAAATGAGATTGGTATGGGAATTCAATATTGTGGTGGAACTCTGAGAAGATGAAATTGTTTCCTAAGTCCTGAGAGCCCTACCACCGGCTTACAAAATAAAGGCTACTGCTATCAATGAGTTAAGAACAATGTCTAATACATCTATCAACAAAGATACTTTGGCTAGGAAACTATCTTCTTTTGAGCTTGAGGAATTTGGACCTTATAGAGCTGTGAAGACTGAACCTGCTTTTCATGCATCTACATCTGCAACCAGTAAGAAAGACTAGAAATCTTTATATGCAAAATAATTAGAAGATATGAAGAGAGAAGATTATGAGTTTGAGCAACTTGAAGTAGTATTTGCTAGAAGAGTACCAAAAGGACTGGTAGGAAGTAAGTATGAAGGAAAAGCACCTTTTAAATGTTTTGCATGCAATAAGATTGGTCATTTTGCATCTAGATGTCCTGAAAGGAATTCAAGATATTAAGAAAGAGTTAAAAGATCATTTAAGCCTAACCCTGGATATCAAAACAAGTATAGATTCAAGAAAAGTAGAGACAAATCATGCTACATAGTAGATGAGAAAGGCATTACTAATTCAAATGATGAACCGACAGAAGACTCTGCTAGTGGATCCAACAATGGGAAGGAATGCGCATTCTTGGCTATCAAGGAAGTTGATCCGGCATTGGAAGAGAATGTACCTGAGGAAAAGGCACTTGCTGCTAAAATTGAGGACAAGGATGAATTTGTAATTGATAGTGGTTGTTCACATCATATGACTGGAGATTGTTAGGATAACCAGTGAACAACTGAGAGAGGGGGGTGAATCAATTGTTAACAAATTATATCTATTAATCCACTTAATAACCTTTAACTAGATTAAGTACCGGTAAAGCAAAAACAGATGCCGGTAGGAATGGATACCGATAAATAATACAACTTAACAATTAAATAGATAATCAATGCAAAGAAACCATACCACATAACACCATGACTTGTACATGGAAAACCCGAAAAGGGAAAAACCACGATGGGAAGCCTACCCATAGTCAAATGATAATTATGTAGAAAGTATGTGATACAATGAGGGGAATGCACATGTAGGAAGGCACACTTCCTAGAGCGCACTACTCATTACAAAAGAGTCTCACTGACTACAAAGAGGTTATAACCACCTCAAAATAAATGGACAACAATCCAGAGTAATGAACTACCAGAGATAGCATCTACCATGCCTGATTATAGTCCTAGTTAAGCTCAATACTGGAGGCCTTTGACATCTTCCTTAATCCCAATTTGATCACCTATGATCGACCAAATCTCCTTCGCATATGATATTGCATTTCAAGACCACAACACTTATTCCCTATTCCCATACCATGATCTACAATGAGATCTTATATCATTTTATACCCACCCTAAGGCCTACACCAATTAGGTTGACCACCTAAAAGATATTACAATAAGATCATTACATAAATCCATATTACAATGATATGCCATGTCGGCTTAAGACCAAAACAACAATAACCAATCCATAGAACATCCCGAGACATCCCGGTAACGTGTAGAGTACATGTTAATATGATATCGGTCCATAACCTAGATAGGCACCAGAGCTCTTCTGGGTCTACCATGCTAAAGAAATGTCTTCAAGCTGTTTGAAGCAGAATCAAAGATCATCTTCAACATCCTAAAATCCATGTAGAAGTCGCACCAACACCATTTATGCATCCTGTCAAGATTCCTCAGTAAAAGCTTTGTCGGTAAAACCTTAACCAATGTTGGTAAGGGTTTACAAGAGTGTATGATAGCATCCGATCACCAAGTTAATACCAACTGACCAAAAAATGCTCCAAGAACATGTAACACATAAAATCAAGCATACTCCATTGATCCAAACATGTCGGAAGTCTCCAACAGAGAGTCTCTTCTATTGATAACACTAGATCTTCTACCGGTAACCAAAACCTGTCTGTCAATAACCAACCATAATAGCTAGTGTTTACATCAATGACAAGACATCAATGCAACACATAATCAATTCATCCATAATGCCAACAATCTCTCCCTTTGGCATTGATGGAAACACTAGATGTGAAAAATATCTAAGTACCAAAAAATGTCAAACAAGTCTCCCCTTGTGGAAGACAACCAACAATTTCTTGAATATCAATAACTCTCCCCCTCTGAATGATATCCCTGTAAAGTTCTAAAATTATTTTTTACATCACTATATCTCCCCCTTTGATATCAATGCTAGGAATCTGACACAAATATCAAAGCAAGAATGTAAACCTTTGAATCTCAAAGCTAACTACTCCACCTGAGTAATAGCATCACTCATCAGTGCCAGAATGAATAGTATCTCTGATAATGCATGTCAGACTAGTGACAAACTGCATATCAAGTCTCTGTCGAAGGGGCAAAAACCCCTAACGTGTCTCTCAAATACTCAAATGATTCCTTAGATAGTAATTTAGTGAATATATCTGCAATTTGTTCTTTAGTGTTCACATAAACTAGTTTGACTTCCTTTCCTTCTACCTTGTCCTTTAGAAAGTTATACTTTATTGACATATGCTTAGTCTTAGAGTGAAATATCGGATTCTTAGACATGTCAATAGTTATAGAGTTATCACAGTAGATAACTACTGGTTCACTATAATTTACCTTGATATCATTCAACATTTGCTTCATCCACAAGACATGAGTGCAATTAGTTGCTGCTACAACATACTCAGCTTCTATAGTAGATAAAGAAATGCATGATTATTTTTTGCTGATCCATGAAACCAGTTTCTTTCCAATAAAGAAAGATCCACTAGAAATGCTCTTCCTGTCATCAGTATCTCCTACCCAATCTGAGTCAGTATATGCACATAAACTGAAATCATCATTTCTAGAATACCATAAGCCATATTCTATTGTTCCTTGAAAATACCAGAATATCCTCTTTACTGCACATTCATGATTTTCTTTAGGATTACTTTGATATCTAGAAACAATACTTATTGCATTCATAATATCCAGTCTATTCTAAGTTAAATATAGCAAGCCACCAATCATAGACATATACCTTGTCGGATTTACTGGTGTAGAAGTATCCTTGATAGATAATTTCTCACTTGTCACCATAGAAGTACTTACTGGTTTGGAATTATCCATACCAAAATTATTCAACAATTCCCTCAGATACTTAGTTTGATAGATAGAAATGCCTTTGTCAATTTGAGTAATCTGCAAACCTAAGAAAAAATTCATCTCACCAATCATGGACATTTCAAATTCATTCTTCATGTTGTTAGCAAATTCCATGCACAATTTATTTTCTCCTCCAAAAATGATATCATCAATAAATACTTCAATAATCAAAATATCATCATCAGTAATTTTATAATATAAATTATTATTAGCACTGCCTTTAGTAAAACCAATCTTCAAAAGATATTTATCCAACCTTGCATACCAAGCTCTAGGAGCTTGTTTCAATCCATATACAGCTTTCTTAAATTTGCAAACCATATCTTTATCATTTGTCAGTGAAAATCCATCAGGTTGCTCAATGTATACTTCTTCCTCAAGTTCACCATTCAAAAATGCACATTTAACATCGATTTGATAAACCTTATAGTTCTTATAAGCTGCATAGGCAATAAATAGTCTAACAGCTTCAATTCTAGCTACATGTGCAAATGTTTCACCATAATCAATTCCTTCCATTTGAGAATATCCTTTACAAACCAATCTAGCTTTGTTTCTTACTACTTGACCATCCTCATTAATTTTATTCCTAAAAAACCCATTTAGTTCCAATAACATTCTTATTTTTAGGTCAAGGAACTAAAGTCCAAGTCTCATTCTTCTCTATCTAATCTAATTCATCTTCCATATCTTTTAACCTGTTGGCATATGCACACTCCAATGAGACATTGTAGGTGATTTAAGGTTTTGTCATTGATGGCAACCTTACAATCCTATGACACCGGCAAGGCATTCCATCAACACTAGCAAGATCAAACTCTACACCGGCACTCAAATCACCGACACCGGCAATGAAAGGAAGCATACTAGCACAGAGGCCGATAGGATTTTTGTTGTAATATATTTTGTTTATTATTTTGTAAAATCATTGTAAGACGACTTGGCAAGTTGTAAAATGACTCTTATATAAGAGAGATCATTGTAGAACATTTTGTGTAAGTAAGAGGAATGTAATTAGGTGAAATAAGGCAGACCTATTATGTGAAATATAGGTTAAGGGTTTATGTAATAAGCAGAGCAGAAACCGGTACTAGATCTGGCATTATAGATGCTATTTTGAAGCAGTACAAGACACTGGATTTATACAATCCATTTTGTAAGTCAGTGAGACTTCCTATTTTGTATTTGAGCAGTGAGCTCTAGGCAATTGGCCTTCCTGCATGTGTAGGCCCCTCTTGTAGCAGTGTTATTCTCTTATTGGCCAGTAAGTGAATATTGTGGGTCACAAATCCCACCGAGTTTTTTCCCACACTAGGTTTCCTCGTTAAATCTTTGTGTTATGGTGTGTTTTTCATGTGGTTGTTTCTATCTCTATTTATTGCATTATTTTCTGCTTATCGGTACACTGTTCTAATATGTTCTACATGTTTTAAGTTAAGAAATTGCGCATACCGATTAGATATTGATTCACTCCCCCCCCCCCTCTCAGTATCTATGGGAATCCTAACAATTGGTATCAGATCCTGGTCCTCTATTTTCAGAAGCCTAATAGCTTGAGGAAGATCTTGACATTGGTAGAGATGGAAAACTTGATGAAGCAACTTGAAGGAGCTCTCTAAGACTATGATGCAGAAAAATTGAAAAATATCAAACTTGAAGATGATCTAAAGGCTGCTCAGGAAATTATTCAAGCACTTCAAGAAAATCTTACTATTTCAAGAAACAAGAGAAGAGAACTTTGTGAAAAGATGCAAAATGAGAATGATGAAAAGGAAACTCTTAATGATATGATAAACAAGTTGAAACAAGAGAACATGACAACAAAGAATGAGATGCAGGATATGACTATGAGATTCTGTAAAGAAATTGAAGATAGAAAGAAGAATGAAGAAGATTTGACTAGAAGACTAAGTGATGCTGCAAATGAAAACACAAGACTCGGCTATGAAAATGATTTGCTGAAAACAGATCTAATGCACACTTAGAATGACTCCAATGAACTAATGAGGCAGAAAGAAGTCTTAGAAAGAGAACTAGATACTGCAAATCAACATAAAGAGAAATTCAAGAAAAGCTCAGAAGAACTTGGTAACTTGCTGAAGAATCAAAAACCTAAAGGTGACACTTGTGGAATTGGCTTTGAAGTTGGTGAAAGCTCCGGTACTGCAAACACACAGGATCATAGCAAACCGGTAAGACAACCTACTGCTTATAAATTCAGTGGCAAATTCTTTAACTGTAATAAGTATGGTTATAGAGAAAATCAATGTAGATCTAGAAATTATGAGAATATCAACACACCCATCGGTCAATGTTCACAATGCAACAAAGTTGGTCATAACTCTGAGAATTGCATAATGAATGTGAGATGTTATGTTTGTGGAAGATTTGGACACCTATCTAATCAATGTAGAACACAAATCAGGATAGGGTATGGGAAAGCTATTCAGAAGAATAATGTGACTTGCTATGCATGTAACAACATTGGGCATATTGCAAAATTTTGCAGAAGTAAAGGATCACCAGAAAACAACAAAGGTTCTAGTTTGAAAGGTAAAGAAAAAGTTGAAGAGGTTAAGCAATAATTTTCAAAACAATGGATCAGGAAATCAGAACTGAATGTGGATAGGAATACTCCTCCACTAGTAGAACCAAGCAACACTCCACCGGAAGAACAGAGTAGCACTCCACCTGCAGGAGTCTCTTCATCAAATTGAAGAAATTTCCTTGAGGGTTTGGCAATCAATAAGACATATGCTATTATTCCCTCGGTTGATGGTAAGAAGTTGAATTTACCTCTATACCGGCAAATATGTTAAGTGATTACTTAACCGGCAAGCAATAAATGTGGTAGTTGGCAAATTGACATTATAAATTAATATTTTTGGCTCCATTTTACTTCACCGAGCATTCAAACATTCGAAGAGCACGAAATCTCCAGAGCTAAGGCATTTCGAGCAAAGAGGCAAAGCACTTCAACAATCAATCATTCCAAAGGTAGAAAAAGGTATTTATAATCATGGCATCCTCCTCTACACCTGGATTCATAGAAAACCCTACTGTAGTTGAGGTAATCAAATGCCCTAGGCCCGTATTTCAGCTAGTTCCTGAGATAGCTAAAAAGGATGACAATGTAGGTGCTTTTTCCCAAATTCCTAAAGGAGTTGTTTATGCAGAAGACCCTAGAATTTATATCCATTGCCATATAGAAGAATTAGGAGATGAAGAAATCAAAAACATGTACAAATTTGTTATCTTTGATGATTCCGATAAAGTAAAACCTAAACACCAAATTATTGAAACCCTAGGATTCACATAAATTCTCAACATTCCGGATTTTCCTAAGGAAGTTATTAGGATAGTGTTAAGTAGAGTACATGGTGCATTATTTTGGCTTGAATCCATCAATAAAATTACCAAGGAAGTGGTGAAAGCTATAACAGGGTTACCCTCCACCGGTAGCAAACCAGACAAAACAAAGAAGGTCTGAAATGACTTGGTAATGAACTTAACTAGTGCAACATCCGACAGAAGGTCTCTAAGGGTTAATGATGTGACCGATATAAATGTGAGATTTGTTAGCATGATTTTAGGATACAAAGCAACTCATGCAAATAGACTTAACTCAGTTCCAAGTTGATGCATAAAAAGTGCACATGATATGGTAAAATAAAATGTGAAAATTGATGTATGTGAATGGCTAAAGGATGAATTGATTGACAATTTAGGGAAGATCAAGAAGGATAAGAAAGGGACTTTTAGATTTGGTAATTTACTTGTATGCTTAATGCTACACATAACCAAACAAGTGCCCGGTATAGGCAACAAGAACCTTGGATTTGACATACTGGTAGGGAAACAATTATGAGACTTATTCAACAACATGGGTGAAAACAAGGAAAAGAATATCAATGAGTAGTTTCAAGCACTAAAGGCCAAAATGAACAAAAGAATCAGACTGTCACAAGAAATTGTTAACAAATACAAGGATGATATATGTTTTGTGATTAAAAAGGATGAGATCTGGATGAAAGTAGTTATCCCAAGAACAATTTGGGTTATTGAAATGGGCTATGAGACTGATGACCACATCATTGAAACATATGCAAAAGCTCTTCTGGAAGCACCAAATAAACCTAAGGAAGAAGTATTTGGTAGTGTTGAGACCATTGAAAGCCAAATTCAATCTAAGAAGAGAGTAAAGAAAGTAGAAGCAACTATGAGAAGAGGTTCAAGATAGGCTAAGGCTATAAAAGAAGATGTACTGAAACAAACTAATATCACTGAAGATGAGTTACAGGAACAACAACCAGAAACTCACCTATCACTGGTAGCAACTTCTTCAGAGAGTGACAAGCTAGCCGAATTTAAAAGAGTTGTAAGGAAAAGACAACCTTCACCAGTATCCACACCCTCGCCTAGAAGAACTAGACAAAAACAATAGGCAGTGAGGCCTCCGATAAAGAAGACAACCCCAAAGAAAAAGCTAACACCTAAGAAGAAAAGGACTCAACAGAATATTTCTCTGATTGACAGACTGTTGGATGAAATCACAGAAGGACAGTTGAAAAACATAGAAAATTATATGATACACTATCAGCAGATGAGAAAGAGCAAGCTGAAAACAGTGTCATTTTACACCTAGATATCTATAAGAAGTTTTTAATGCAAGTTGTAGATGAATTATTCAAGAGATGGAAAGCAAGAAGACAATCTATTGTAGAACTTGACAAGAAAATCAAAATTGAAAAATTACTTGATGTCTACCCAGTCAACTCTCCAAAAGAAGTAGATGATCTGATTGCAAAGGCCAATCGGTCAGTATTCTCTACTACACACCGACATATTGCACTAATGGCAGGAAGAGTAAAAGAGGTAACAGAAGAAACATAAAATGGATGGGATATATTCCTTGTGGACAAAAAAAAGAAGGAAGAGTACAGGAACCCCAAGCCTATCAAAGTCTATCAGAAAGACAAAGATAAGGGTAAAGGAAAGGTTGGTGGACCTCCTAGTATCAAAATAAAAGATAACTTATCCCCACCACCTCTGATTACTCCACCGGTAACAACAATAGAAGACCAACCGATAGATGATAGTATGGATGTATCACAAGAGGATACTAATCCTAATCCTGAGGTACTATACATAGTAGATGTTGATACTCAAAAGGTCAACATTGTGATAGACAAGGATGCAACCAGTAAAACTGACATGGCTAGTGAGCCACTGGTAACTAACAACATTGATAACACTGAAGGAAAAGTGGAATATGATAACATAGGGAAATAGATAGAGACTAGAATAGTTAAATAGACAGAGAGAGAAGTACAGCAATGGGCTCCGAAACAGCAATAGGTTCATGTGGAAATAGTGCCACCAGCAATAGGAGAGAAACAAAAACCCTTCCTTAAGGAAATGGAAACACAGACTGGCCTACTAGAGGTCACTACAAGCATGGTTACTTCCTCCACTAGAAGAATTTAGAATGTTGGTTCCTCCTCAGCAGGTTACAAATCAACCAATGTTACTAAAGTTCTTTTAGATTCTTTGAAGAAAATAATTGATTGTAGTTCACAAGCTTATAAAGCTACAGATGACACAATCCCAATTTTGAAGATGATAGCTCCAAAATGCAACATAGATAATAAGGATTCTTTGAGTCAACTTGACACTTTGTCGAAGTATATTACTAACAACACAATGATAGTTGAGCAAATAAAGGAACAGGCATTCAAAGACAGGTTGGAAATTGAAAAACAAAAATTCTTTGAGGATCAAATAAAGAAGTGTACTAGGGAATTTGACACACTTCTACCGGAACTATGCAACTCATTGAAGGAATTTAAAACTCTGTACAAAGATACTTGCAAGACAAACTTTTTAACAGTTGACATAGATAAGAAAATGAGCAAGGTACAAGAAGAAATAAATAAACTTGCTAACAATTTTGTTAATTCACCTGATACATTATCAGTTTTTGAGCAAAAGATAACTAGTTTTGAGGAAGAATTACTGAAGCTAGAGAGAGAAAAGGAGAGAATAATAAACAAGGCTAAAAATCTGAGACTAAGACTAAGTCCAAGACTGTACTATCTAGCATCATTGAGGAAGGAAATATCTGAGGCACTTGTACAAGGACAGAAAACACCGGCAGAGCATATGCCACACCTCACCGGTACAGTTCAAAGAACATAGGCAGCAATAAAAGATAGTAAGAGATTTATGGAAAGCATAAATTTGGTTTTGGCAGATCTTTTTCAAATTGTAACCACCCAGTTACAAGGTTGAGACAGAAAAACTACAACTCTATTGACACCTTGACAACCTTTGTCATTGATGCCAAAGGGGGAGTAGTAGTATGAGAAAATAATCTGCAAAAGACTTATCTACTCGGGGGGAGCTCACATATTTTTTGGTACACAATTTTTGGATTACAAGTTTTGGATACACTTTTGAAATTTTCTCATGAGTGTTGCCATCAATGCCAAAGGGGGAGATTGTTGGCATATGCACACTCCATTGAGACATTGTAGGTGATTGAAGGTTTTGTCATTGATGGCAACCTTACAATCCTATGACACCGGCATGGCATTCCACCGGCACTAGCAAGATCAGACTCTACACCAGCACTCAGATCACCAGCACTGGCAGTGAAAGGAGCATACCGGCACAGAGGCTGACAAGATTTTTTTTGTAATATATTTTATTTATTATTTTGTAAAATCACTGTAAGCTGACTTGGCAAGTTGTAAAATGACTCTTATATAAGAGAGATCATTGTATAACATTTTGTGTAAGTAAGAGGAATGTAATTAGGTGAAATAAGGCAGACCTATTATGCGAAATATAGGTTAAGGGTTTATGTAAGAAGCAAAGCAGAAATCAGTACTGGATCTGGCATTATAGATGCTATTTTGAAGCAGTATAAGACACTGGATTTATACAATCCATTTTGTAATTTAGTGAGACTTCCTATTTTGTATTTGAGTAGTGAGCTCTAGGCAATTGGCCTTCTTGCATGTGCAGGCCCCTCTTGTAGTAGTGTTATTCTCTTATTGGCCAGTAAGTGAATATAATGTTTCACAAATCCCACCAAGGTTTTTCCCACATTGGGTTTCCTCGTTAAATCTTTGTGTTATGGTGTGTTTTTCATGTGGTTGTTTCTATCTCTATTTATTGCATTATTTTCTACTTACCGGTACATTGTTCTAATATGTTCTACATGTTTTAAGTTAAGAAATTGCTCATACCAGTTAGATACTGATTCACCCCCCTCTCAGTATCTGTGGAAATCCTAACATAACCAATGTTTATCCTTATAAGAATCAATAACATATGCCAGTTCAATTAGAGAAATAAGACATACCTCTTCATTTGTCAGTCTTCTTCTTGTCATAACTCCCTTGTTCCTATCTTCAGTGATTTGATCTTCATAATGATTTAACCTTACATACCCTGGTGTCTTCTGAACTTTAGGTTCGCTGCTCTGATCATCAGTCACGGTTGAATTTTCTGATTGTGCCAGTGTAATTATTTTAGTTTCCTATACCGGTTGAGGCATTGTCAGTTCAGTTATGATCATTTCCACTGTCATTTCCCTATCATATGATATAGATTGATTTTGGTACTGCTCATCCACTTTCACATTAGTACTCTCCACAATTTTTTGCAATCTTTTTCTATAACATCTATATGCTTTTCTTTGAATTGAATAACCAAGAAATATCCCTTCATCACATCTAGGATCAAACTTCTAATTGAATCATCTCTTTTGATATAACATTTACTTCCAAAAATTCTAAAATATTTAACACTAGGTGTATGTACAAACCATAATTTATAAGGGGTCTTATCGGTTTCACCTTTGATGTGAACTATGTTGAATGTGTAGATTGTTGTACTCATTGCTTCTCTCCAGTAGATGTGAGGCAATTTAGCTTCCATCATCATAGATCTTGTTGCATCCAAAATGGTTATGTTCTTTCTTTCCACTACTCCATTATGCTAAGGAGTCTGAGGTGCAAATAATTGTCTCCTAATTCCATTCATCTCACAATAACTATTAAATTCATAAGAAGTGAACTCACTACCTTGATCTGATCTTAGACATTTGATTTTCAATCTAGTTTATGTTTCAACCTTTTCTTTAAAGATCTTGAATTTCTCAAAGACTTCAGACATCTCCCTAAGAAAATTCACCCACATCATTCTAGAATAGTCATCAATAATCAACATGAAATACCTATCACCTTGAAAGATTCTATTCCTTGCTAGACCACATAAGTCAGTGTTAATCAAATCAAGAACATCGTTAGATTTACCTTGTATTCTTTTAAAAGAAGTTCTAACTTGCTTTCCCAATTGACATTCCTTACATATCGGATTATGGGGCTTCATAATCTTAGGTATATCTCTAACTGCCTTAGTTGAACTGGTCTTAACAATACAGTCAAAATTAACATGACACAACTTCTTATGCCATAACCAACTCTCATAAATATGAGCAATCAAACATGTCTTATTACCAATGTTCAAGTGAAAGATATTACCTCCAGTCTGAATACCTGTTGCAATCTCCAAACCAGTCTTGTTAATGATTTTGTATTTTCTATCTTTAAACTGAAGTTGGAAACCCTTGTCCACCAATTGACCAACACTTAAAAGATTATGCTTTAAACCTTCTACATAATAGACATTATCAGTATTATGCTTACCATCCAGACAAATAGCACCTCTACCATTGATCATACATGCTTTGTCATCTCCAAATCTGACTTGACCACCATTGTATTCTTGCAGGGATAGAAATTTCCCTTTATCTCCAGTCATATGATGTGCGCATCCAGTATCAATTACCCATTCATCCTTATCTTCAACTTTTGCTACCAGGGCCTTTTCTTCATTCATGATAGCCGATTCTGGTTCACCTTCCTTTAAAGCATACAACACCCATTCTTTTCCATTATTGGATTCACTAGCAGAGTCTTATGTTGATTCATCCCCAAAGTCATCACTTACTCCTTTCTCATCCACTATGTAGAATTGTTTACTTTTCTTGAATCTATATCTATTCTAGTTAGGCTTAAATGATTTCTTAACTCTTTCCTCAAATCTTGCATTCCTTTCAAGATATCTAGATGCAAAATGACCAATCTTATTACATGCAAAACATTTAAAAGGTGTTTTTCCTTCATACTTACTTCCTCTTAGTCCTTTAGGTACTCTTCTATAAAATAAGGCTTCAAGTTGCTCAAATTCTTCATCTTCTTTCCTCATATCTTTCAATTCTTTTGCATATAAGGCTTTCCAATCATTTTTGTTGGTAGATGATGATGATGATGATGCATAAAAAGAAGGTTCAAATTTTGCAGGTCCAAATTCTTCAAGCTCAAAATCAAATAATTTCCCAATCAGAATCTCTTTGTTAACTGAAGTGTTTGCCATTATTCTCAACTCATTAATTGTAGTTTCCTTCATCTTGTAAGCCGGTGAAAGGGCTTTCAAGACTTTGGAATTTATTTCATCTCCACTCAGAGATCCTCCACAATATTGAATTCCCATAATAGTCTCATTTACTCTTTCCATAAAAATAGCAATTTGTTCATTATCTTCCATCTTCAAGTTTTTATATCTTACCCAGTAACCATCAAGTTTAGCAATTTTGATAGTAGGATCACCTTCATTTAGAGTTTGCAATTTATCCCACATGACCTTAGCTAATGATTTATCAGTCAATCCCATGATCTATTGATCAATAAGTGCACACAAGAGGGCTTCTCTAGCTCTAAAATCATTTTAAATATTCTTATCCAAGTCTATAGTAGTAGGATTGCCAGATACCAAATCATAAGGTGTGTATCCTTTCTTAGTGATCTCCCAAATATCCTTGCCAAGATATCTAAGATGAGTCTCCACTTGAATTTTTCGTATCCCATAATTTGTTCCATCAAGCTTAGGGATTTCTCTTCTGAAAATAGGTGTCGATGGATTAGTTGTCATAGGATCTACCTCAAGGAGTTAAGCTTCTACAAAATAGGGCCAAAGCTCTAATGCCAATTGTTAGGATAATCAGTGAACAACTGAGAGGGGGAGTGAATCAATTGTTAACAAATTATGTCTATTAATCCACTTAATAACCTTTAACCAGATTAAGTACTGGTAAAGAAAAAATAGATACTGGTAGGAACAGATATCGGTATATAGTACAACTTAACAAGTAAACAAATAATCAATGCAAAGCAACCATATCACATAACACCATGATTTGTACATGGAAAACCCGGAAAGGAAAAATCCATAGTGGGAAGCCTACCCACAATCAAATAATATTTCTACAAAAAATATGTGATACTGTCGTGCCCAAACTTTTGGGCAAAAATGGAACAATAAATTATTTTTTTTTTAACATAAACTCACAAAATAATCTACATTAAAATGAAATCAATTGAGTTTTGTCTTAACTAAGATGGAAGTAGAATTGTTCACTAACATTGGATTAATTAACTCACTCATAAAAGTGACATTAGTTAATGAGGACTAATTATTCCCTAAGAGGGTCCTCGCAATTTAATTAGTTAATTTAATTAACCTAATTAAATTTCCGCTAATTAAAGTCGAGGGAAAATTAAATATCTAAATTGCATTTAAATTATTTCGGGCTAATTGAATAATGATGCAGGTATCTTAAATCTAAAATTTAATTAATTGAGCGCACACAAAATTCATTATTTATATTTAGCCAATAAGGTTTCAAAATTAATAATGTTATTTTCCAAATAAATCTAATTTATACTATAGCCAATTTTATTTCCCCTAAACCTTCAAATTTCAATGATTAAATAATCTAGCCAAAATTGGCCTCATAGGTTAAAAATTCGTATAAAATAATTAATAATTCTCATTTACAAATGTCCCTCAAATTAAACTTAACTTGACGTCCAAATTTAATTAAATACAAAAATTATCTATGAAATATCCTTATTAATGATCCATCCATGATTAAATTATGTCAATAATTGCGATATTACAGCTATATAAATTTAATCCCCCAATTTAAAATTCTGCTAAAAGTGAAAAGGGGTCTAATTATTATTTATGCATTCATTAATTAACAAAATAAAATTTAAATAGGTTTTCAACTTGACCTATATATATTAAATTAACCCAACTATACCAACTAAATATATTATTTCGACTTACAAATAAACCCTAAGTTTAAAAATTATAATAAAAACTAAAATTCAAAATCTTTCTTTTATTTATCTATGCTAACCCTAACCTGAATATGGGCTAGGCTTGCATTACTAACATACTCTTATTTTTAAAATGCTAACCCTATCCCGAAATTGGGTTAGGGTTGCATATTCTTATTATTTAAAAATACTTTCTTTCTCTTTTTATTTTACCCTAACTCGAAATGGGGTTAGGGTTTAATATTTCTTTTTTTTTTGTGAGTGTGTGTGTGTTTTGTGTGTGTTGCAGGTACAATGGCCATGAGGCGGTAGCTGAAGTGGAGGCAGGTAGCAAAGCCACCTGAAAGGAAGCCACAAAGGGGTGGGGGTTTCAAGTGGCGGCAGACATTATGGGGCTCCCCATAGGGGTCGACCGCACTCGAGCCCTGCAGGTCATGGCTCATAGTGCAGCTGTTGCCACCATTGTGGGACGCTACCCATAGGGAATGGCCGAAGTCGTTACCCTTGCGGCCCACAGTGTAGCCACGACCGCCGTAGTGGGACGTTGCCCATAGGGAATGGCCAAGCCACTTCCCTTGTGGATTGCAACCCAATGCGCGGGCAGGCTACCCTGTGGGTCTCCCCACGGGGGCCAAAGCCCTTTTTTTTTTTGCATTATTTTTTTTTAAAGATAAAAATATAAATAAATATATTTATATATATATAGATATATATATAGAGTTATATATATAGAAATATATATATAGAGTTATATATATAGAAATATATATATAGAATTATATATATAGATTTAAATATATATTTTTATTTATATTTATGTATATATTCACGTGTATAAATATATATATATCAGTCACTAGGTTTAGTTTTTTTTTACATGTAGGAAATAGAAGAATAAGGACAACATATAATAGATACAGCATTTAAATAGATATATCTTTTTTTTTTAATGATTAATTTTAACAAGAACATGTTAATTCATAACCTCAATTTATTCCTAATATTAGATATTTAAACTAACCATTTTCTTTTCAAAATAACTTAGCATAGTGAAGATATTTTGTTCTCATTGTCTAAGGCTAAATATGTATTTTCATTTTCTTTTCTAAAATGCCTTAAAACAGATAATACCAGAACTAACTTTTAGATTATTTTTCCTAGATTAATTTATGCAATGTTTAAATAGGAAATAAAAGTGACAGTAATAAATATGACCGTAGCAGCATTTAAATATTCCTGAAAAAAAACACTTAACATATTCTCATTTCCCTTTCTGCATCTCTCTTTTTTTCTTTATATAAATTACAGAGATAATAGATGATAGAATTTAGTTACATGACATATTTAAATAAAATACAGATTTAAATAAAAGACAACCTTTCCCTTGCACTTTATACAAAATAGAGTTAACCAAATGCATTCTTTTTTTTAATTCATTTTAAATGATCCTTACATCAATAAAATACATCTTAAGGCACAGACAATATTACAGATTTTTAAATCAATACAATATCATTACAATAGAAAAACTCCTTCCTTTCCCTTCTTTTCTTTTCAACAAAATACAATATCACATTCTTTATCTTTTTGCAACTAAAGTAAAATCTGCAACTCCTAGCTCTCTTTTCCAAGCAACCTGCATTCAAAACTTAAGGTTGTGACCATGGGGTGCTCACCTCCCAACCTAGGTTTACTAGAAGCAACCCTCGAGCTTGGAGATCCAAGTCCTAGATAAGTTACACTCAAGCAAACACAAACAAGCAAGGGGAAAAACTCAACAAAGACATTCCCATCCCAAAGCTGAAACTTCATCCCATAATGTGATGTTTTACAAGGGTGGAAGTGGACCAAATACTTTGAGGAGATCTGCAAGATAATAGATCACATTCAACTCATGGCAACCAAGAACAACACAAAAATTCATCTCAACCCAACATCCTTATGACCCCCAAGGCATGCATGCTATATTTTCTCCCCTTATGACCCCTGAATGCATAAACAAGACTATGCAGCAAGGGTCACATACAAAAACCCTTGAGATCACTCTCATAATGAGAGCCTCTCACTCTAAGGTTGTCAAACTCCTTCCACCCCCAAGACCATTCTACCCTCCCAAGGGTAGAAGTGCTTGGATACTCCCAAAACACAAGAAAATGTATACAAGAAGAGAAATACAAAAATGATCACATAATATTTATCACAAAGGAATACAAAGAAAGCAACATTTACATTCAAGCAATCCTACAACAACTTTCCAAACATACAAGTAAGAATAAGGACCAACCTTGAATCTGCCAAGGGGTTCTAGGGATAGCTTGGAGAAGAGAAGCCCAATTCCACAAATTTTGTTTCGCAACACTTAGTCCAAAATTTCTATTCTAAAACTGGTTTTCGTCCAAAATTGCTAAAAATCTCAAAAAATGGAGTGGGTGATTAACTCACTAAGTCTCCATCTCTAGCCTAAGAAGGCTTCTCTCACTCCTTCCAACCTCTTGGATAGAGTGAGAGGCTCCCATTGGTTGGTCTTCCCTAGGTCTTATACACTCCCTAACCAAGGCACCTCAAGAAGAGGAATGAATGGAGAAGAGGAATGACACATACCAAGAAGGTTATCTAACCAAGGATGGCACTCCTATAGATGAAATTCGTCCATCTTGAGAAAACCACTTTTTTGGGTGGTTAAAAAAGCCCTAGGGGAAAGACACATGGCCAAACTTGGCCTTCACCCATAGGTACCCCATGATGCCCAATAAAAATGCCCCAAAATTAACTCTAGGAGTTGATTTAACCCTTTGAAAGTCCACCTAAAGTTAACCTACATGTCAACTCTGAGTTGACCCTTCTTATGGCTCACTATGCTAGATTTCTTGGAACCTTCAAGGATAATTTGGAAAATATAACAATTAAACAAAAGTAAATCTCTCCAAAAAGGTGACATGACAATTGCCAACACAACATACAACATATGTGTCAAGTGACACTACAAAAATAATTCCACATCACTAATACACACATGGCAATTGTCTCTTGAATGATTTAAATAATTTAATAAACACAATTTACACTCATGCAAACATTTTACGTTTACGAATAAAATATGATACATATGGGGTGTTGTCTCTCCAAATAGACAACCCCTGGTTTTACGAATGTACATAGGCCTAGCCTTGATTCTCTGTAATGTTTCCATGGTCACATGGATAATTTTCCTGCGCATTTCAATTACACATTAGTACTTTCCAATAGCCTCATATAATATTAAACACATAATAAGAATACAAGTCAATCACTCTGTATACAATTGACATCAATTTACCACATATCAAATCAAATCCACATAAGTAATTATCATAGTCCTCATAAACTTAATCCATTCATAAGATATGCATCATATTTATAGCATCATAATAAAGTCTTGCAAATCAAATAATGACCTACACCATCTCAATGTTATCCTATTCTAGAATCATATGAAATTCTATATCCACAAAACATAAAAAATGAAGCATCAATATATCAATGTTATCAAATTCCCAAGATCATATAAAGTTTTGTATCCATAATGCATAAATAAAAAGCATCCATAATAGTTCCAACATGAAAATCACTAAAATTCTAGGATGGGTTGGGGTAGGGCCTCACACCCTCCCCCTCTAGGCATGAACTTCCTCCTGGAGTTCATCAAAAAGATGAGTGTACTGTGATCTCATACGTGTTGCATCCTCCCATGAAGTTGTAACCTCATCATAGCAATCCCACTGGACCCTAACCTAGTCTAGCTCTTGACCTCGAAGGGCCAACATCCGGTGAACCAAAATGAGAATGGGCTCCAAAGCTAGCTGCCCATCCGACTCCACCTGCAAGGCATCCCAATCTAAAATATGAGACTCATCATAGACATACTTCCTCAAAACTAATACATGAAACACATCGTGGATGCGTGACAAGCTAGGTGGCAAAGATAGGTAATAAGCAACTAGTCCTATCCTCTCAAGAATCTCAAATGGTCCGACAACATGAGGTATGAACTTAGAACCTTTTCCATAACGGATTGGACTCTTATGCGGCCGCACTCTCAGAAAAACTCTATCCCCAACCATGTAACTCTGGTCTATCCTCTTTGCATTTGCATACTTCTTCTACCTATCCTATGCCTCTCTAAGGCACTGTCTAATCAAAATTACCTACTGCTCCATATCACAAACCATCTCAGGACCTATGGCCACTCTATCCTCAATACAATCCCAACTCAGAGGTGTCCTGCAAGGTCTGCCATACAAAGCCTGAAATGGTGGCATCCCCAAAGAAGTGTGATGCCCATTATTATAGGCAAAATTTAATAAATGAAGGCACTCCTCCCATCTGTTATGATGATCCATGACGTACATGTGGAGCATATCCTCTAGCACCTACTTAACCTGCTCTATCTATCCATCCATTTCTAGATGATACACTATGCTAAAATTGAGCTTCGTGCCCATTGTTGCCTATAATACCTTCCAAAAGGAAGAAGTGAAGAGGGAATCCCTATCAGAAATAATCTTGTGTGGAACACCATGAAGCCTGACAATGTCTCGCAAGAACACCTATGCCATTATTGGTGCTGTTAAGGTAGTCCGGACTGGTGAGAAGTGGGCCACTTTGGTCAACTTGTCAACTGTCACCAAGATAACATCATGGCGATAGGATAACATGGGAAGACCAATGATGAAATCCATGGATATAGTATCCCACTTCCACTTTGGTATAGCATGAGACTGGAGGAACCAACTGGGATGGTGGTGCTCCGCCTTGACTCTGTGACACTCAAGGCATCGGGCTACTAACTCAGTAATAAGCTACCACATACCTGGCCAATGATATAACTACCTCAAGTCTGCATGCATCTTCTTAACCCCGAGATGCACTACATAAGGAGCTCTCTGCACCTCCATGACAATGAACTCTCGCAATCCCTCGAGAGAAGCTACATAGATGCACCCTCTATGGCGTAATAGTCCATCAAACTCTAAAGAATAATCCACATACTTCCTCTCCAGGGTCTCCTGAGATCGAATCATCTGACAAACCTCTAGATACCATCCATCCTCTGGTAACTGCTGCAATATACAGTCTCTCAAATCTATGCTCATAGATAGGGAGTATACATCATGTCATCTCCTACTCAAGGCATCTGCAACTACATTCTCCTTCCCCTTGATGTAGTGGACATCAAAATCATACTCGCATACAAACTCCATCCATCTCCTCTGATGGGCATTAAGATTAGGCTGGGTGAAGATGTACTGCAAACTATGATGGTCTAAATGAAGCTTGAAATGATGACCCAAAAGGAAGTGTCTCCACCTCACAAGTGCATGTACTACTACTGGAAGCTCTAGGTCATGTGTAGGGTAGTTAAGCTCATGATTCTTAAGCTTCCTAGACTCCTAAGCTATAACTCAACCCTCCTGCATAAGGACTGCTCCTAAACCATCCAAGGAAGCATCCGTGCATACCATGAAATCAGCCATGGGGTCTAGCACAATGAGGATAGGTGTACTAGTGAGTGCCCTTTTCAGATCCTGAAAAGGCCTCTCACACCTCTTTGTCCACTCAAATTTCTTTCCCTTTTGTTGGAGGGATGTAATGGGATGTGCAACTCTAGAAAATCCCTCAACAAAGCGTCTTTAGTATCCTGCTAAACCCATGAATCTTCCAACCTCTGTCACACTGGTTGGTGCTAGCCAATCCATAATAGCTCTGATCTTTGATGGGTCAACTAAGATCCCATCATCGGATATAACATGCCCAAGGTACTTGACCTTTGATCTAAAGAAAGCACACTTTGACAAACTACCAAACAATTGGTTGTCCCTCAAACACTGCAAAACCTACCTCAAATGCTCCTCATGCTCCTTCTCATTTTGAGAATATATCAATATGTCATTGAGGAAAACAATCACAAATCAATCGAGGAAAGTGCAGAATACCCCATTCATGAGACTCATGAATATAGCTAGAGCATTCATAAGACCGAATGGGACCACAGTGAACTCATAGTGGCCATATCTAGTGTGAAACGCGGTCTTGTGGATATCACTCTCCACAATCCTCAACTGATGATACCTTGACTTCAGATCTATTTTGGAAAACACTTTAGCACCCTAAAGTTGATCAAACAAATCATTGATCCTAGGCAAGGGATAACAATTCTTGATGGTTACTTTGTTTAGTTGTCGGTAATCCATGCATAACCGAAGGGACCCATCCTTCTTCTTCATGAAGATGACTGGTGCACCCCAAGGGGAGATGCTAGGACAAATGTGACCCTTCTCTAAGAGTTCCTCTAGCTGGATCTTGAGCTCATTAAGCTCATGTGTGGGCATCCTATAAGGTACTCTAAAAACTAGCTCGGCTCCTGGTACTAGATCTATGTGGAATTCAATCTCTCTGCTAGGTGGCATACCAGGTAGCTCGGTTGGAAACACATCTGCAAATGCCTCAAGGATGGGATGATCATCTAGGGAAGGCTCCTTCTCATTTTCTTCCTCTCTATCACTGATGGTGATAGCAAACAACTGGCATCCCTTTCGCATGCTCCGCTTAAGCTGCATAGCAGAAATCATATGAAGAGACACGAGCCTCTAAATTCTAGTGATTTCTATGAGTGCACCATAATCATCCTCACACTCAATCTTTTTTAGGCGACAATCCATCTTGGCTATGTGGGTGCAAAGCCTATCCATGCCAAGCATGATGCCATAAGATCTGAGTGGTGTAACTCTAAGGTCTACTAAGGTGGTGGTATTACCAATCTGGAGTGGACATCCCCTAACCTCTGAATCCACTGACAGTCTAGCCCCTAAAGCTAACTCCACTTCCCAACTGACACCTTGCCTAGCAGCCACTAGCCCGCAATGCTCCACAAACAATGGAGATATAAAGAAGTTAGTAGCTCCTAAGTCAAAAAATATAGAAATACTAATACCTCTAATCATACATGCAGCCTCAATGGTTGTGGCCTAGTGCTCTGCCTAGTGGTTATCAACCGCTGCGAAGACCCTATGGGACTTGAAAATATCTCCAACTATAGGCTCTGATGCTTCCATCCTCTGACTACTTGTCATCTGACCCTGCGGACACTCTCTTGACATGTGCCCCATGGCTCCACATGTGAAACAAGCACCACGTGCCTCAAACTATGTGCCCTGAGGCCTAAAGAAGGCTACCCACCTATCCTGCTCGAACCATTGTACCCACCCCTAGAGGACTGCTAAGTCCGTGCTGGAGGTGTGTATGTACCCTGTACTCTCTAGTCATGCCTAGGACCTTGTGAATGCCACTGCTTTGGAGGAGGGGGTTTATAGGACTACTATGGAGGAGGAGGTTTATAGGACCCCGATGCATTTTTGTGGTTGCCTTTCCAATGGGTTTTCTGAAACCCGAAAGACTGGGGTGTCGGGTTTCAGTTCTGAAACCGATCCCTCATGTCCTGTGGCCTAACCTGAATCTCCTCGACTATCAAGGCCTTCTCCACAGCAACCTGAAGGCTCCCTGGAGTGGCCATCCTCACTGGTCCTGCTATCCCGGCATTTAGTCCCCTGATAAAATGGTTGACGAGAAGCTTCTCATCCTTCAGGTAATCTACATATGGTAGGATCTCAATGAACTTGCTCTCATACTGGGTCACTGAGAGACCCTTCTACTAGAGGTTTTGGAACTCATCTATCCTATGCTACCTGAAGTTCTCTGACAGGTATCTCTCCCTGAACCTCTTTGTGAATATCTCCCATGTGAGGGTGTCTGCAACTAGGCCACACTTGTATTCCTCTTGTCTCCACCATGTGGAGGTCGTCACTCTCAAAAGGTGGACTACAACTCATGCATGTAGGTTGCTTTCGTAAGAATGCAATGCAAAGCATTGATCTAGGCTCAAAATCCAAGCCTCGGCTTCTACCCCATCGGTAGATCCCCCAAAAGATGGTGGCTGGAGGCACAAAACCTCTCTGATCTGATCCCCTGGATCTTGATGTCTCCTCTCAATATAAACAAGTGCGGCTACTAGAGGCAGTCTAGGTAGATGAATGGACTCAGGCTCATGCTCATCCTGACCCTCTAAGGAATTAGGAGGTGTACTCCTACTCCATTCCCCAAATTTTGATCTATGGCTCCCTGAGTTATGGTTCTCTGCATGACGGTCAACTGCTGGAAGCCTATCTTGCACTATCCCAACCAGGTTCTAAAGTACTAATAAGATGTCTCGATTTGGGTCAATCAGTGGTTCGGGAGGGGCCTCTAGGTTCCCTTCTGGAACTGATTCCTCTCTATCATCATCTTGGCATGCCATACGCTTATGCCTAGGACCCCTTCTGCCCTTGTGGGCTTGTCGCGTAGTCAGAGGCATCCTTATGAGAAAATAAAATAAAATAAAATAAATAAATAATTTTTGGGGAAAAATTTAATTAATTAAATAATCAAAACAAAACATAATCGAGAAAGGTTCCTAGCGTTGGAAACTTTTCTCTGATACTAAAATGTCGTGCCCAAAATTTTGGGCAAAAATGGAACAACAAAATTTTTTTTTTTAGCAATATAAACTCACAAAATAGTCTACATTAAAATGAAATCAATTGAGTTTTGTCTTAACTAAGATGTAAGTAGAAGTGTTCACTAACATTGGATTAATTAACTCACTCATAAAAGTGACATTAATTAATGAGGACTAATTATTCCCTAAGAGGGTCCTCGCAATTTAATTAGTTAATTTAATTAACCTAATTAAATTGTTGCTAATTAAAGTCAAGGGAAAATTAAATATCTAAATTGCATTTAAATTATTCTAGGCTAATTGAATAATGATGCGGATATCTTAAATCTAAAATTTAATTAATCGAGCGCACACAAAATTCATTATTTATATTTAGCCAATAAGGTTTCAAAATTAATAATGTTATTTTCCAAATAAATCTAATTTATACTATAGCCAATTTTAATTTCCCCTAAACCTTCAAATTTCGACGATTAAATTATCTGGCCAAAATTGGCCTCATAGGTTAAAATTTCGTATAAAATAATTAATAATTCTCATTTACAATTTCCCCCAAATTAAATTTAACTTGACATCCAAATTTAATTAAATACAAAAATTATCTATGAAATATCCTTATTAATGATCCATGATAAAATTACGTCAATAATTGTGATATTAGAGCTATAAAAAATTAATCCCCCAATTTAAAATTCTGCTAAAAGTGAAAAGGGGTCTAATTATTATTTACGCGTTCATTAATTAATAAAATAAATTTAAATAGGTTTTCAACTTGACCTCTTATGTGTGTGTGTGTGTGTGTGTAAATATAGCATATATAAAATATATATATATCAACAATTGGATAAACAAATCTAAATTTATACCCATTCATACATATTATTTTCTTTTTATAAATTAACCCAGCTATACCAACTAAATATATTATTTCGACTTACAAATAAACCCTAAGTTTAAAAATTATAATAAAAACTAAAATCCAAATCTTTCTTTTATTTTTCTACGCTAACCTAACCCGAATATGGGCTAGGGTTGCATTACTAACATACTCTTATTTTTAAAATGCTAACCCTAACCTAAAATTGGGTTAGGGTTGCATATTCTTATTATTTAAAAATCCTTTCTTTCTCTTTTGCTTTTACCCTAACCTGAAATGGGGTTAGGGTTTAATATTTCCTCTTTTTTTGTGAGTGTGTGTGTTTTGTGTGTGTGTTGCAGGTGCAGCGACCATGAGGCAGTGGCCGAAGTGGAGGCAGGGCGACGGAGGCACCCAAAAGGAAGCCACGGAGGGGTGTGGTTTTGAAGTGGCGGCAGGTATTATGGGGCTCCCCATAGGGATTGGCCGTAGCTGAGCCCTATGGGTCACGGCCCAAAGTGCGGCTGCTACCACCACTATGGGATGTCGCCCACAGGGAACGACCGAAGTCGTTATCCTTGTGGGTTGTGGCCCATAGTGTGGCTGTGGCCGCTATAGTGGGACATCGCCCACAGGGAATGGCCAAGCCGCTTCCCTTATGGGTTGCGGCCCAATGCGCGGGCAGGCTGCCCTGTGGGTCTCCCCGTAGGGGCCGAAGCCCTATTTTTTTTTTGCATTCTTTTTTTTTAAAGATAAAAATATAATAAAATATATTTATATATATATATATATAGAGTTATATATATAGATTTAAATATATATTTTTATGTATATTTATGTATATATTCACATATATATATATATATATATATATATATATATATATATATATATATATATATATATATATATATATATATATATCAGTCTCTAGGGTGTTTTTTTTTTTTTTACATGCAGGAAATAGCAGAATAAGGACAACATATAATAGATACAACATTTAAATAGATATGGCTTTTTTTTTAATGATTTATTTTAACAAGAACATATTAATTCATAACCTCAATTTATTCCTAATATCAGATATTTAAACTAACCATTTTCTTTTCAAAATAACTTAGCATAGTGAAGATATTTTGTTCTCATTGTCTAAGGCTAAATATGTATTTTCATTTTCTTTTCTAAAATGCCCTAAAACAAATAATACCAGAACTAACTTTTAGATTATTATTCCTAGATTAATTTCTGCAATGTTTAAACAGGAAATAAAAGTAACAGTAATAAATATGACTGTAGCAACATTTAAATATTCCAGAAAAAAAACACTTAACACATTCTCATTTCTCTTTCTGCATCTCTTTTTTTTTTCTTTATATAAATTACAGAGATAATAGATGACAGAATTTAGTCACATGACAGATTTAAATAAAAGACAACAACACAATACATTTCCTTTCCCTTGCACTTTATACAAAACAAAGTTAACCAAATGCGTCCTTTTTTTTTAATTCATTTTAAATGATCCTTATATCAATAAAATACATCTTAAGGCGCAGTCAATATTACAGATTTTTAAATCATTACAATATTATTAAAACAGAAAAGCTCCTTCCTTTCCCTTCTTTTCTTTTCAACAAAATACAATATCACATTCTTTTTCTTTCTGCAACTAAAGTAAAATTTGCAAATCCTAGCTCTCTTTTCCAAGCAACCTGCATTCAAAACTTAAGGTTGTGATCATGGGGTGCTCACCTCCCAACCTAGGCTTACTAGAAGCCACCCCTGAGCTTGGAGAACCAAGTCCTAGATGAGTTATACTCAAGCAAACACAAACAAGCAAGCGGGAAAACTCAACAAGCACATTCACATCCCAAAGCTGAAACTTCATCACATAATGTGATGTTTTACAAGGGTGGAAGTGGACCAAATACCTTGAGGAGATCTACAATATAATAGATCATAGCCAACTTATGGCAACCAAGAACACAACAAAAATCCATCTCAACCCAACATCCTTATGACCGCCAAGGCATACATGTCATCTTTCCTCCCCTTATGACCCCTGAATGCATAAACAAGACTATGCAGCAAGGGTCACATACATAAACCCTTGATATCAATCTCATAATGAGAGTCTCTCACTCTAAGGCTATCAAACTCTTTCCACCCCCAAGACCATTCTACCCTCACAAGGGTAGAAGGCCTTGGATACTCCCAAAACACAAGAAAATGCATTCAAGAAGAGAAATACAAAAAAGATCACATAATATTTTCCACAAAGGAATACAAAGAAAGCAACATTTACATTCAAGCAATCTACAACAACTTTCCAAACATACAAGTAAGAATAAGAACCAACTTTGAATTTGCCAAGGGGTTCTAGGGATAGCTTGGAGAAGAGAAGCCCAATTCCACAAATCATTTCTACAACACTTAGTCCAAAATTTCTATTCTAAAACTGGTTTTCTTCCAAAATTGTCAAAAATCTCCAAAAATGGAGAGTGGGTGATTAACTCACTAAGTCTCCATCTCTAGCCTAAGAAGGCTTCTCTCACTCCTTCCAACCTCTTGGATAGAGTGAGAGGCTCCCATTGGTTGGTCTTCCCTGGGTCTTACACACTCTCTAACCAAGGCACCTCAAGAAGAGGAATGAATGGGGAAGAGGAATGACACATACCAAGAAGGTTATATAACTAAGGATGGCACTCCTATAGATGAAATTCGTCCATCTTGGGAAAACAACTTTTTTGGGTGGTTAAACAAGCCCTAGGGGAAAGACAAATGGCCAAATTTGGCCTTCACCCATAGGTACCCCCATGAGGCCCAATAAAAATGCCCCAAAATTAACTCTAGGAGTTGATTTAACCCTTTGAAAGTCCACCTAAAGTTAACCTACGGGTCAACTCTGAGTTGACCCTCCCTATGGCTCACTATCCTAGATTTCTTGGAACCTTCAAGGATAAGTTGGAAAATATAACAATTAAACAAAAGTAAATCTCTCCAAAAAGGTGACATGACAATTGCCAACACAACATACAACATATGTGTCAAGTGACACTACAAAAATAATTCCACATCACTAATACACACATGGCAATTATCTCTTGAATGATTTAAAAAATTTAATAAATACAATTTACACTCATGTAGACATTTTATGTTTACGAATAAAATATGATACATACAGGGTATTGTCTCTCCAAATAGATAACCCTTGGTTTTACAAACCTACATAGGCCTAGGCTTGACTCTCCGAAATGTTTCCATGGTCACATGGATAATTTTCCTGTGCATCTCAATTACACATTAGTACTTTCCAATAGCCTCATATAATATTAAACACATAATAATAATACAAATCAATCACTCTGCATACAATTGACATCAATTTACCACATATCGAAGCAAATCCACATAAGCAATTATCATAGTCCTCATAAACTTAATCCATTCATAAGATATGCATCATATTTCTGGCATCATAATAAAGTCCTGCAAATCAAATAATGACCTACACCATCTCAATGTTATCCTATTCTAGAATCATATAAAATTGTATATCCACAAAGAATATAAATGAAGCATCAATATATCAATGTTATCAAATTCTTGGGATCATATAAAGTTCTATATCCATAATGCATAAAAATAAAGCATCCATAATAGTTCCAACATGAAAATCACTAAAATGCTAGGATGGGTCGGGGTAGGGCCTCACACCCTCCCCCTCTAGGCATGAACTTCCTCTTGGAGTTCATCAAAAAGATGAGGGTACTGTGATCTCATACGTGCTGCATCTTCCCATGAAGCTATAACCTCATCATAACAATCCCATTGGACCCTAACCTGTTTCATCTCTCAACCTCGATGGGCCAACGTCCGATGAGCCAAAATGCGAATGGGCTCCAAGGTTATTTGCCTTCTTGACTCCACCTGTAAGGCATCCCAATCTAAAATATGAGACTCATCATAGACATACTTTCTCAAAACTAATACATGAAACACATCATCGATGTGTGACAGGCTAGGTGGCAAAGCTAGGTGATAAGCAACTGGTCTGACAAAGTGAGGTACGAGCTTAGAACCCTTTCGATAATGGATTGGATTCTTATACGGCCACACTCTCAGAAAAAATCTATCCCCAACCATGTAACTCTGGTATATCATCTTTGCATCTGCATACTTCTTTTGCCTATCTTGTGCCTCTCTAAGGCGTTGTCTAATCAAAATTACCTATTGCTCGATATCACAAACCATCTCAGGACCTATGGCCACTCTATCCTCAATACGATCCCAACTCAGAGGTGTCCTGCAAGATCCGCCATACAAAGCCTGAAAAGGTGGCATCCCCAAAAAAATCTAATGCCCATTATTATAGGCAAACTCTACTAAATGAAGGTACTCCTCCCATCTCGTCTGATGATCCATGATGTACATGTGGAGCATATCCTCTAACACCTGGTTAACCCGCTTTGTCTATCCATCTGTTTTTGGATGATAGGTTGTGCTAAAATTGAGCTTGGTGCCCATTGCTGCTTGTAATGCCTTCCAAAAGGAAGAAGTGAAGAGGGAATCCCTATCAGAAATAATCTTGCGTGGAACACCATGAAGCCTAAGGATGGCACTCCTCTAGATGAAATTCGTCCATCTTGGGAAAACCACTTTTTTGAGTGGTTAAACAAGCCCTAGGGGAAAGACACATGGCCAAATTTGTCCTTCACCCATAGGTACCCCATGAGGACCAATAAAAATGCCCCAAAACAGACTCTAGGAGTTGATTTAACCCTTTGAAAGTCCACCTAAAGTTAACTTATGGGTCAACTCTGAGTTGACCCTCCCTATGGCTCACTATCCTAGATTTCTTAGAACCTTCAAGGATAATTTGGAAAATATAACAATTAAACAAAAGTAAATCTCTCCAAAAAGGTGACATGACAATTGCCAACACAACATACAACATATGTGTCAAGTGACACTACAAAAATAATTCCACATCACTAATACACACATGGCAATTGTCTCTTGAATGATTTAAATAATTTAATAAACACAATTTACACTCATGCAAACATTGTACATTTATGAATAAAATATGATACATATGGGGTGTTGTCTCTCCAAATAGACAACCCCTAGTTTTACGAACATACATAGGCCTAGGCTTGATTCTCCATAATGTTTTCATGGTCACATGGATAATTTTCCTGCGCATCTCAATTACACATTAGTACTTTCCAATAGCTTCATATAATATTAAACACATGATAAGAATACAAATAAATCACTCTGCATACAATTGACATCAATTTACTACATATCAAAGCAAATCCACATAAGCATCCAATCACCAAGTCAATACCAACTAACCAAAACATTCTCCAGGAAATGTAACACATAAAATCAAGCATACTACATTGATCCAAACATGTCAGAAGTGCCCAACAGATAGTCTCTTCTGTCAGTAACACTAGATCTTCTACTGGTAACCAGAACCTATCTTTTGGTAACCAACCATAACAGCTAGTATTGACATCAATGACAATAAATCAATGCAAAACATAATCAATTCATCCATAATGCCAACAGAGATAAAGGGAATTTTTTGTATATGGAAGAATTTGATGGTGGACTAGTTAGATTTGGAGATGACAAGGCATGCATGATCAAGGGAAAAGGAACTATATCATTGAATGGTAAGAACAATACTGACAATATTTATTATGTTGAAGGTTTGAAGCATAATCTTTTGAGTGTAGGACAATTGGTAGATAAGAGATATCAATTACAGTTCAAGGATGGAAAAAGCAAAATCATTAATAGATCTGGCTTGGAGATTGCAACCGGTACACAGACAAAAGGTAATATATTTCATTTGAATTCTGATGAGAAGACATGTTTGATTACACAGATTGATGAGAGTTGGCTATGGCATAGAAATTTGTGTCATATGAATTTTGTTTGCATTGTGAAGATCAGGTCAACTAAGGTTGTTAGAGATATACCTAAGATTATGAAGCCCTATAATCTAGTATGTAAAGAATGTCAAATGGGTAAACATGTGAGAACCGCTTTTAGGAGTATACAAGATAAATCAAATGATTTTCTTGATCTTATTCATACTGATTTGTGTGGCCTTGCTATAGTTAAAATTTTTCATGGTGATAGATATTTCATGTTAATCATTGATTATTATTCTAGAATGATGTGGGTTACTTTTTTGAGAGAAAAATATTAAGCATTTGAAAAAATTAAAATCTTTAAGGCTAAAGTGGAAACTGAGAAAGGATTGAAGATTAAATGTTTGAGATCAGATCATGGTGGAGAATTCACATCCGATGAGTTTAATAAATTTTGTGACAAGCATGGTATAAGAAGACAATTTTCTGCTCCCCGGACACCTCAGCAGAATGGAGTTGTGGAAAGGAAAAATAGAACTATCTTGGATGTTGCTAGAACAATGATGATGGAATCTAATTTACCTCATATCTACTGAAGAGAAGTAGTGAGTACAGTGGTTTATACATTCAATAGAATACATATCAAAGGAAAAACTAGCAAGAAACCTTATGAATTATGGTTTAGCAATACACCTACAGTTAAGTATTTCAAAAAAATTGGTAGTAAATGTTATATCAGTAGAGATGATACTATTGGAAAATTTGATCCTAGATGTGATGAAGGCATATTTCTTGGCTATTCTAATGAAAGTAAAGCATATAGATGTTTTGATTAATTAAAAATGGGTTTTAGAAAGGAACATGAAACCTTGTTACATAGAAAGAGAAAGATAAAGCATTAAAAAGGCAAGAAATACCAGTGCCTGGACACCCAAACTAAGAACAAATCCCAGTTAAAACAAAAAGGGATTACAAGTCAAAGAGAACAATACTAGACACCTAAGGACAACACAAAGATAGCACTGAGATAGCACAAGGACAAGGATAGATAGATTTTTCTTATGAGTTCTTCCACATGAACCACCATCTGCTTCATATTGACCGCAGATTTTTTCATATCATCCAGCTCTTGTTCCTTCATACCAACCTATTTCTGAGTGTTGGCCCTGATGGTTCTAATACTTAATGTAAGTATAGATGCCAAGCTAATAAGATGAGAGGGGGGGGTGAATCATACAAACTTAATCTTCCATAAAAACATCAGATTCAACCTCAGTAACATATATTTCAATAATATATCTAAAACTGCTAAACATGTAGACTCACAAGCATATAAACATCATAACACTCATAACACCAGATTTAATATGGAAACCCAAATAGGGAAAAACCACTGTGGGATTTTGGACCCACAAAGAAATATACTCTTCTAAAGTATGCTCGGTTAAAAGAAAATCCTGTTAAAGATTACAAACACATTGCTAGATGTGACCCAGTTAAGGGATTCCCCTCAGATCTGTTAGGATCTTCACCTTGTTAGAAGTGACCTTGTTAAAGGATTTCAAACACTCAATCAGAATGTCACCTTGCTAGAGGGTTTTACAAATAAGACTGTTAAGTCCACTCAATTAAGAGATTTTCTGTCACTTCACAAAATAACAGTAATAAAAATCTATCTACAACTTCACATCTAAAATGCTAAAGCAGATTCTTATTTGCTCAATACAATATAGACATAGAACTAATCTTGTCCATCCGCTGGGCTCTATAAGTTCTATTATTCAAAATAGGTCTTCAAGCTTCAGTGCTCAATGATCACTTTGTAGCATCCCTGTGCATACACTTGCCCGCATACATTGTTTAACAACAGTTCCTTATTTATAAACAATAGCTAACTGCTTAATCTCCTTAATCACATTTCCCATGATCAATCATAACCATCAGATCTTCAAACTTTGTCCAGGTTCAAAGTATTCATTGATCTGAAAATGTGTTACCCCACCTTGGAACTTGCATACATTTCTTGGAACTTGTGCTAGGGTATTGCGGTTCAATCTGAGCTATAGATATTCCTACTGATTTTCCTTTGCCATAGATTCTTTAACAAACTTCATTCATGGCATACCAATCATTTAATCATAGCCAGCTCATCAGCTTCCTTCATTAAATAATGCATGCAATCATTTAACGCATTCTATTATTACTCGGTTGCAACTCAGTAAATACTAAACTTCGCTCGGTAGACATTTCACCTTCATTAACCAATAGCGATAACCTTAGGGTTTACCGACTAGGTTCTTTGCTCAGTAACATAGTATAGTATTAACCTTGCAATCAATAACATATGTATGATATCAAAACAATCTAAACATCATGATCTCATCATTGTCTAACTCAGTAATAGTTGCCCATTGAATAACTTATTTCTCCCCTTATTCATCATATTCTTTCTGTGTCTTTTACCGACGTCTTTATACTCATCAAATCATACTTCTCAAGATATGACAACATCATACTAAATTAGAAAATCAATTTCTTGACGTAAATGACAAAATAATAATATTAAGACAGTAATCATCCTTAATTAATTATATCCATAATCATCAACAACCTTCTCAATATCCTTATACAAATGCCAACAATCTCTACTTGTCTGTTATAATGCCAACAATCTCCCCCTTTGGCATTGATGACAAAACCAATTGATTTGACCTAATTGATTCAGATTGCTGTGAGATTCTAAAATGCTGAAATTCTCTCTTTCTGTCATCAGAATTATCCCCCATACATTAGTCTTCTCTTCTTTTCTCTTCAGTCTTCTTTTTCTTCAGTCTTCTCCCCCTTTGACAACAATGCCAAAAATTAAAGAACTAAAACATAATTTCTTCCTGTATGAAGTGAATTCCTATTGTTATGTGTCAACTTAGTCTTGGTCAGAGCATTTTGTCTTCAATTCTTGTTCCCTGTATTTGTTTCCTGCACACCTTTAAATAACCCCCTAAAGTGTGTAAATCAGCATCAACTCCTAAAGATATTCTATAGAGTCATCGAATTGATGCCTTCACCAAACTCGGTCAGTGAGTAGAAGATAGGGGTAGGACCCCTAACTTACTTCTGAGATACTCAAAAGTGTCCCTTGGCAGTGGCTTGGTGAAGATATCTAGTATTTGTTCCTTTGTACTAACATACGCCAACACCACTTTCTTCTCTTGAGCTTCTTCTCTAAGATAATGATATTTGATAGAGATGTGCTTTGTCTTAGAGTGCATAACAGGATTCTTTGAAATGTTAATGGCACTAGTATTGTCACAGAATATAGTTACTGGCTCAGTAACTTTCTCATTTATACCTTCCAATAGTTGTTTGATCCATGCTATGTTGGTACAATTTAATGTTGCACCAACGTATTCAGCTTCTGTTGTTGACTGTGAAACAAATCCTTGTTTCTTGCTAAGCCAACTCACTAGTCTTTCTCCTAAAAAGAAAGCTACTCCACTTGTGCTTTTCCTATCATCAATGTTGCCTGCCCAATCAACATCAGTATAAACTTTTAAATCAAAATCATTTCTTTTCTGATATACTAAGCCATAATCCTCAATGCCTTTCAAGTATCTGAAAATTCTCTTGATTGTTGTCATGTGTGTTTCCTTAGGATCTATAGAGAATCTTGCAACTATACCTATTGCATGTGCTATGTTTGGTCTGCTGTGAACAACATATTGTAGCTTTCCAATCATGGATCGGTAAAGTGTCTCATCAACAGATGTAGATTCATCATTCTTTGATAATTTACAGTTAGTAGTCATAGGAGTACTTACTGGTTTTGAATCCTCCATTCCAAATTTCTTCAAGATTTCCTTCATGTACTTGGATTGAGTAATGAAAATCTCATTTTTCATTTGCAGTATCTGTAAACCTATAAAGTACTTTATCTCACCGAATAATGACATCTCAAATTCTTTGCTCATTTCATTTCCAAAGTTCTTGCATAAAGAGTCATTTCCACAAAAGATAATATCATCAACAAATATGGCTGAGATCAGTATTCCATTTTCATCATTCTTCATGTACATATTGTTGTTTTCACTTGTTCTTATAAAACAAATCTTTATTAAATAAGAGTGCAATCTTTCATACCATGCTCTAGGTGCTTGTTTCAAACCATATAAAGCTTTGTTCAATTTACATACCTGATCTTCATTCTTGTTTTCAATAAATCCTTCAGGTTGTTCAATAAAAACTTCTTCTTCTAATATACCATTCAAAAATACAGATTTGACATCCATTTGATATACCTTGAAATTTTTGTAAGCAACATATGCCAACAATGTTCTTACTCCTTCTAGTCTAGCCACAGGTGCAAAAGTTTCACCATAATCAATTCCTTCTTCTTGAGCATAACCTTTGCAAACTAGTCTAGCTTTATTTCAAATGACCTCTCCTTTTTCATTCAACTTGTTTCTAAAAATCCACTTTGTACCGATTACATTTTTGTCCGTCAATCTTGGGATCAGTGTCCATGTGTCATTCGTCTTGATTTGATCAATCTCTTCTATCATAGCATTTATGCAATCTTCACTGTTAAATGCCTCTTTCACTATTCTCGATTCAAATTTAGATATCAGACATGTGTTCTATCTTAGTTTGTTCCTTGTCATCACTGGATCATCCTTATCTCCTATAATTTGACTTGATGCATGATATCTTCTGACATACTTGGCTAATACAAGCTCGGTAGGCTCTGTATGATCTTCTTCATCACTTGATAACTAGATATTCTCTTCATTTTCTTTAACAGTTCTCTCGGTAAGACTTGTCGGCTGAACGTAGACAAATTCATCATAATCTTCTGGTTCTTTGGAGTTTCCTTCATCATTTCTTTCTGCAAATTCATCAATTTTCACATTTGCACATTCTACTATTTTGTTAGATGATTTGATCAGACATTTAAATGCTTTACTTCTAGAAGAATAACCAAGAAATGTTCCTTCTTCACTTTTCTACTCAAACTTGCCATTTCTACCATCTTTGTGTACATAGCATCTACTTCCAAAGATTTTAAAATAACTTACATTAGGTTTCTTGTCATACCAGATTTCATATGGTGTCTTCAAAGTACCTTTCTTCAGTTGTACTCGGTTCAGGGTGTAAATTGTTGTGCTTATTGCTTCTCTCCAGAATGTTTGTGGTACTTTCTTTTCAATCATTAGGGTTCTGGCACAATCCACAATAGATCTGTTTCTTCCCTCAGCTATTCCATTTTGTTGTGGAGTTCTTAGTGCAGAGAATTGTCTTTTAATACCATGATCATTGTAGAATAAGTTGAACTCATCAGATGTGAACTCTCCTCCTCTATCCGATCTAAGACATTTCAGTTGTCTTCCTGTTTCATTTTCAACTCTTGCCTTGTACCATTTAAACATTTGAAAAGCTTCTAAATTTTTTTTTAAAAACATAACTGACATCATCCTTGAGTAATCATCCACAAATAATATGAAATATTTATCACCATAATAACTTTGAACTTTCATCGCACCACAAAGATTGGTGTGCACAAGATCTAAAATTCCCTTAGAAGTGTAAGACTTACTTGTAAAGCTTGATCTTGTCATTTTGCCCATCTGGCATCCTCAGCACATAGCATTCTCAGGTTTTTCAAGACTCAGTAGACCTCTTACTCAGTGCTTCTTGTTTAGTTTGATCAGATTATCAAAATTTACATGACAAAACCTTTTATGCCATAACCAGGTATCATCTATCTTTGCATATAGACACTTATTCTGAGTTGAGTCAAGGTGAAATGTATTACCTTTTGTTTGTGTCCCGGTAGCAGCTAACTTTCCATTCTTGTCATGAACTTTGACAATTCCTTTCTGAAATTCTATTCGGTAACCTATGTTGTTTAGCTGTGCTACACTCAACAAATTATATTTCAAACCTTCAACCCAATAAACATCATTGCACTTTGCATTGTCAAGAAGTGTTATGGATCCTTTACCTTTTACCAAACATGGTGCATCATTACCAAATCTTACATAGCCTCCATCATAGTCTTCTAACATAACAAACTTGTGTTTATCACCTGTCATGTGATTTGAGCATCCACTATCTAAGATCCAAGAGTTATTAGTATTTATGTGAGATATTAGGGCTTTTTCTTCATACCTTTCTTCATCTGATCCATCTTTGATAGCCACATAAACTACTTCCTCTATATCAGTTTCATCTGATTTATTATCATTGGATTCCTCATCAGCTATTAAGCATGTCTTTCTATCTCTTCTTTTGAAGTCTCGGTGTCCTGTGTAATGATTACCTTTCTATCTATCATCTCAGTAATCTCTCTTTTCAATAGAATCTTTGTTAGGATAGTTAGAAGCCATATGTCCTATCTTGTCACAATTGAAACATTTCAAAGGTAGTTTTCCTTTATACTTACCTTTGCCTCTCGGTAACCTTTTGGCTAATAGTGCTTCAAACTCTTCTTGCTTTCTGATTTCCTCATACAGTTTGTGTACTTCCTTCATGTTCTTGTGAAATCTTTCACTTGCTCCACTATGATCTCCTTCAGAGTACTTATACTTTCTTTTATTGTAATCATTAGATTCATCAAGATCAAAAGAACTAAATGCAGATTCAACTTTATTTACCGATGACCCACTGTTATCAAAGTTACTTAACTCAAATGCATGTAGCTTACCAATAGTAGCATCTAAAGAAACTGGCATATTTGGTACAGACCTCGATTCATTGATTGCAAAGACTCGGATTGCATAAGCTGGTAGAAGGGTTCTTAACTGTAATTCCCCTACCCTAGTCGGCCTTGTAAAACCCATTTGACCTTGGTTGACTTCCTATGTGGCATTCTTGAATGGTGGATTTATTGTTATATAATGTTGTATATTAGACTATATGAATATTGTGCATACCTATTATTGTGCTTTTGCATCGATTCTTGTGTAAATGTAAATTGTTCCCTAATTCTTGTTATAAATCTCAAGCTAACACCTTTATTTAATATGTATATATATGTATGCTTTTGTGACTCATGGTTGCAGGAGATTGTAGGTACTATACCACCTAGGTGCGAGGTTCATCTCCTTCAGGATTCGCAGGGTTGAGTATACCTCCTTCATCCTTAGGATTTGGATTAGGTGGTCATAAAACTCGCGTCTTGCCTTAGCCATGATCAGGTGAGCATCGTGTGTGGTCCGTAGGGTTCCTTTGTCGTTTGGGTTGCATGTCGTGTGAATGGTGGACTTTCTTGGGTTGTATACCTTGCGTGTGGTAAATGGATTATTTTATCCTAAGTATTTAATTCCAATTAATGTGTGGATTTACGCATTGGTATTTGAGAAATTCAAAATAGATAGGTTTCGTTTATATGATTAATCGTTAATTTAAGAGATCACTTTATTCATATTTGTAGCAAGCTTAAGTATGTAATTTGAATTAATGTGTTCATTTACGCATTAGTAGTTGAGAAATCAAAATAAATAGGGTTATTTTAGGCGATTAATCATTAATTAAAAAGATCACTTTATTTATGTTGTAGCGAACTTAATTTAATGATTAATTTTAAAATAATGAATTTAATTAGTTTATGCATTTTAAAAAGGAAATATTTAAAGTTATTTGAAATATAATTAAATTTACCTCTTTTGCATTTTGGAAAAGAAAGGTTAATTTTAATTATTTAAAGAAAATCATTTTTAATTTGTAAAGTTTGATATAGTGTAACAGATTGATTTTGGAAATTAATTTAATTTAAATACTTTACCCTTGTCAATAGTTCGAAATATAAATGTTGGCTTAATTAATATTGAGAAATTAAAATTTAGATTAAAATAATAGAGAAGTGTATTAATTAGAAAATCAAGTTAAATTAATTTAATAGTTGAAAAGAATTATCATTTCTTTTTATTTTAAAAAGGGCTTAAATTTCGAAATTAGAAATTAGGTCAAAATTGGTTCCCATTTAACCTAGGTTGAAAAATATTTTTGGGGGTTGAGTTTTTTTTTTTTGGAAGAAAAGAAAAAAAAATATGGGGATGGAGATTTGGGGGAAAAATATGGATTTCTACAGCTGTAGATTTGGGGGCTCATCTTCAAATTCTTCCAAGAATGCTTATTGAGGTAGGAATTATGTTCATCAGTTGATTAAAATGTTTATTTAAAAATAAAAGGGGTTTGAATGCTCTTCTTGCAAATATGGTCTTCAAACTTTCCATTGATTGCCCATGAGTAAGTTCATAGTAGAAATTTGTTAAAGAGTGGCTTATTGTAGGATCTTTGTGTGAGGAATGAATTGCCTTATGCCCAAATATTTGTTTAGATTGGATGGTCATTCATCAATTTCTTCTATTTTTTTTGAAACCCTTAACATTCTGGAAAAGAAAAATGTTTGTGACCGTAACAAATGGATAATGGGCATTTTATGTATTGTCCTTGGCTATTATCGTTCATGCCTATTTAAAAAATTAGTTAAATCGAAACTGGAAATAAACAGAAAAAAATAAATAAATTAATTAATTAATTTGGGGTTTTCGGGGGGCGGGGAGCCTAAGCTCAACCCGCACCCTCCCCTACCACTCCCCACAAGCTGCTTGGCTCCACATAGTGGCAGTCGAAGGGGCTGCGACGCCCATGGCGGCCGCAACGACCTCCAGTTCCACATAGTGGGGTCGAAGGGGACTGCGTCCCCTGTGGAGGCCGCAGCAACCCCGGTTCCACTACATGGAGGTCGAAGGGGCTGTGACCCCCATGGCAGCCGCAGTAACCCTGGCACCACCGTTGGTGGAGGCCGAGGGCCTGCGTCCTCCGTGGAGGCCGCAGTTCCTTCAGTTAGGGCACGACTAGGGTTTTGGCCGCCCTCTAATAAGTTAATGTTTTTTTTATATATTTAAAATTTAAATATGATGTTCTTTTAGTATGTTAAAAAATATATATAATAACAAAAATATATTATAAGTTAATATAATTGTTATTATTAAAGTTTGGTTGAGATTTATACTTCTAGCAAGTAATAATTTATAAAAAAAAAAAAGGGGGAATAAATTTATATATTAATCATTGGACTCAATAAAGTAATGAGTTCCATTGATTTAACAATTGTTGAAAATTGCATTTATTTTTATTTATTTAAGTGGGTAGATATTGGGACTCAAATTTAGATGCTAATGAATAAATCGAATGGTGAAATTAGTTTTTAAAATGGATGCAAGGGAATCTTAATTAAGCTGGGAGATGATTTTCCCATTTCCTTATTTACTTCTAATGTATTTCGTTCTTCATAGTAAAGGGTAATTTTTGTGTTGTTAGAAAAGGGGCTAGAGTATTATTGTAAAACCAACTTGTCATTGATGAATATCTAAGGATTAAATATCTTGTTTAGATGCTTAAATCAACATGAGAAAAGACTATATTTACCCATTAATGCTTGTGCATGGTTTAATATTTTTGTAACCACTATGTCTAAAATAATAACACGACCTTGATAGGTTTGTTGGGTCCCTGTCGTTTGGTTGTATGTGTTTGGTCATAAGCGGTCATGTCTCTATTTAGGGTACTGATAGTTAAGAGACCCTTGTATTTGCTTTTGATGTGTTCAGTTGTAATCATTTCAAAAAGGGACCATTATGTAATTATCGACTGAAGTGGTTGTTGTATAGTGATTGTGTTCGCCTAATGGCAGAGATGTAATAGACTTGAAACTTATGTAATCCTAACTATATTAAATACCAACAAGGTCTTGCAGTTGAGCAAACCCGGAGATGTAGCCCTCTAGGGGTGAACTCTGAGATCATGTCTATGTTATGCAATGCTTTTGTCACTCTTACTTCATAGTTTAAGTTATCATGTATGGTTGCATTATGTAAGTGTATAATGGGAAATTTTAATGAAGTTAATTTTTGAATGCATGATTATAGTCATCTTGTTAAAAGTAGTAATTAGGGTCATAAAAGGATTGTAAATATGATTGGGAAAGTATGTTGTTAATATTAATAAACAGAAGTAAGCATGGAAATAAACTCACTAGGTACAATTATTGGATTAACTTGTCATAAAGCTTGTAATTTTGATCATAATGAATGGATAACAAATATTGGATTAACTATCATAATATCTAAATTGGAAATGTAATGGATGAACCCCATTTGGTTACTTACCGTATTATCTTAATAAGCAAACATCATCATGTTAGCTATAATTCCCTAAATTGGAAGAATTTATTTAATTGGTTTCGTTTTATTCTAACACAAATAATCCTCACCAGATTAGTTTTATAATCGGATGAACTCAAACTGGCTATCCATATTATAACCTCAATAAATGAACTTCTTCATGATAGCTATAATTGAACTAAATTAGCAAAACTCATTTAGTTGTTTATATCTTAACCATAGCAAATGGATTTATTTATATTACTTTATTTTAAACTAAAAAGAGTGAACTCATTAAGTTAGTTATATTTTAATCCTAATGGATGATCGTCACTATGTACTTATATTTTTAATCCTGAAAGAATGAATATCATCTTGCTAACTATATTTTAATTAAAGGGATGATCTCATGTGGCTATATTACATTTTCACTTTAATGAATTGATCTCCATCTCTTAGTATTATTTCAACTTCAATGGAAGAACTCTTCGGCTATTTACATTTTATCCTCCATAAATGTACTACGACTTATTAGTTGGTTATGTTTAAAACCAAATGAAGGACCCTCGTTTTATTATTTACAACTTAATTCTTAACGAATGAATCTCATCTTATTAGCCAACTATAAAGGATGATCTCATTTGTGGTTGGTTACTTTTAAACCCAAATGAAGGAACTTCATTATATTAGTCACATTGTATCTAAAATGGATGGACTCGTCAAGTTAACCCCACTTAAACCTTAATGGGTGAATTCTTAAGTTAATTATGTCTTAACTTCATTGAGTAAATATCCTCTTGTTAGCCTCATCCCCAATCTTAATAGATGAAACGCTTCCTATATTCTAAAATGTCTATTCATCGAACATAACATATCCATGTCTTAAGCATTAACTTGTAATTAAGATATCCAGTTTAATTGGATCAATTGTCACGAGTTGAGTTAGGTGTAAGGTTACGTAATCGCGTTGGGAAACTCCTTAGGTTCATTTAGTCTTCTATTGTGTTATCTAAGCTTTAGATAACTCCAAATTATCTTAATGTTGAGACTTATTATTAACACTCTTAATTATTATTATAAAATATATATATATATATATGTGTGTGTGTGTGTGTGTGTGTGTATTTACACTCCATTTGAGTGTTTTTAACATAAACCCTTTGGGGTTTCCTGGCGGGGCATTACATTAATAGCTTACTTGTTATGTCCTTTTCTTCAATGGTTCCACCTGCTCCTTTGATTTGATTGACAATCTCCTTTAGTCTTGTATTGTACTAGGTTATGTTCTCACCTTCATTCATCCTCATAGATTCAAGTTGCCCTCTTAGACTATCCACTTTTGCACTTTGAACATGTTCATCTCCCCCATACACTGATATGAGCTTGTCCCACATAGCCTTTTCATCATTGCAGCCCTCTAGATCATTAAACTCCGAATCGGTCAATGCAAATGTTATTTCAATCATTGCTTGGATATGTTCTTGCTTTGCCTTTATTTCTTCCATTGTCAATGGATAGGTTCTCGGTGTGATGAAATCATTCTCCAGATAATATACAGCATATTCTCCAACTCCTGATAGGTGCAGCTTCATCCTTTTCTGCCATGTAAAGAAACTTGACTTGTTCAGCTTCAGTGCATCCCTCTTATACATCTTTGGATCTTTGCCTCAAGTACCTTTAAACTTTTTCTTCCAGAGTCCAAAGCTCTGATACCAATCGATGGTTTTGATACTTAATGTAAGTACAAATGCCAAGCTAATAAGATGAGAGGGGGGGGTGAATCATACAAACTTAATCTTCCATAAAAACATCAGATTCAACCTTGGTAACATATATTTCAGTAATATATCCAAAACTGCTAAACATGTAAACTCACAAGCATATAAACATCATAACACCAGATTTAATGGGAAAACCAAATAGGGAAAAACCACTGTGGGATTTTGGACCCACTAAAAAATATACTCTTCTAGAGTATGCTCGGTTAAAAGCAAATCCCGTTAAAGATTACAAACACATTGCTAGATGTGACCCAGTTACGGGATTTCCCTCAGATCTGTTAGGATCTTCACCTTGTTAGAAGTGACCTTGTTAAAGGATTTCAAACACTCAATCAGAATGTCACCTTGCTAGAGGGTTTTACAAATAAGACTATTAAGTCCACTTGGTTAAGAGATTTTCTGTCACTTCACAAAATAACAGTAATAAAAATCTATCTACAACTTCACATCTAAAATGCTAAAGTAGATTCTTATTTGCTCAATACAATATAGACATAGAACTAATCTTGTCCATCTACTAGGTTCTATACTCTGTTATTCAAAACAGGTCTCCAAGCTTCAGTGCTCGGTAATCACTATGTAGCATCTCTGTGCATACACTTGCCCGCATACATTGTTTAACAATAGTTCCTTATTAATAAACAATAGCTAACCACTTAATCTCCTTGATCACATTTCCCATGATCAATCATAACCATCAGATCTTCAAACTTTGTCCAGGTTCAAAGTATTCACCAATCTGAAAATGTGTTACCCCGCCTTGGAACTTGCATACATTTCTTGGAACTTGTGCTAGGGTATTGCAGTTCAATCTGAGCTGTAGATCTTCCTGCCAATTTTCCTTTGCCATAGATTCTTTAACAAACTTCATTCACGGCATACCAATCATTTAATCATAGCCAACTCATCAGCTTCCTTCATTAAATAATGCATGTAATCATTTAATGCATTCTATTATTACTTGGTTGCAACTCGATAAATACTAAACTTCACTCGGTAGACATTTCACCTTCATTAACCGATAGTGATAACCTTAGGGTTTACCGACTAGGTTCCTTAGGGTTTACTGACTAGGTTCTTTGCTCGATAACATAGTATAGTATTAACCTTACAATCAATAACATATGTATGATATCAAAACAATCTAAACATCATTGTCTAACTCGGTAATAGTTGCCCATTGAATAACTTATTTCTCCCCTTATTCATCATATTCTTTCTGTGTCTTTTACTGACATCTTTATACTCATCAAATCATACTTCTCAAGATATTGCAACATCATACTGAATTAGAAAATCAATTTCTTGACATCAATGACAAAATAATAATATTAAGATAGTAATCATCCTTAATCAGTTATATCCATAATCATCAACAACCTTCTCACTATCCTTATTGAAATGCCAACAATCTCTACTTGTTTGTTATAATGCCAACAGGCCCTTGTTCTTTTTTCATGACCCTTCTTCTCATTCTGATCCTTCTCATCCTCCTTGCCTTTAATTTGTTCAAATTTATTTATCAACATGTTAACATGGTCAATAGTATCCTTAAGGATTTGGAAGTTTTGCTCAGCAATCCTCTTCACAGTAAGCTCCATCTTATCCACTCTATTGACCAAATTGTTCAGGTTAGTTTCCAAATCCTTATCATCTTTGATCCCTTCCAACTCCTTCACCTCTTTTTCATTTCCAAAATTTTACTAACCATTGCCTCAATTACTTCAGCCTTGTTAATAGCAACCATTAATTATTTAACGTTCTCAGAGAGAGGCTTCTCACCCATAGTTGCCTTTTAGATCATATTGAGATCAGTCTTCAAGTCACTAATTTCTTTCACCATTTTGCTAATGACCTCACAAAAACCCTTGATGATATCATTACCAATGGCACCATGATAGACATTTTGATTGCCCATGTTGTTCTCCTAACCCTCATTTTGCATTCTCTATGAGTTCAGGTTCTCCCCATGGTCACCATCCAGCATTTCATCTTCCTCCTTACCTTTATTATTATCCATTTTTTCAACCTCAGAATCCTCATCAGAAGAAATGATAATCTTCCTTTTTACCTTGTTTATCCCCTTACTGGTATTCTTGGTCCTTTGGGTTTGCTTACCCATTCCCTTTCTCTTCTTTCTTTTTATGATTTTATCATTCAAAGACTCATCCTCAGAGTCTGAAAGGTCAAAATCCACAGCAGTCCCCTTGCTCTTTCCCTTGGTCTTCCCTTTGTTACTAAAATCCTCAAACTCACCCTCAGTTTCAGAATAGAGATTGAACCCACTATTCTCACTTTTAGTATCATCATCCCTAATTTGTTTGCCTTTACTAATGGGTTTCTCAATAATTTTCCCCTTCAACATCTTATAAACTAAAACCATTAAACCCTAGTGGAGGGCATGATCTCTTGGAGAATCTTTTTGCATTTCATGAATAGTATGATCCATAGAGCAGGAAAGATAGTAAGGCAAACTAACCTTGTCACCATGGCAAAAGTGGTTGAGCGACACAAAGTGATGCCCATAAGCCCTTGTGAATCTCTCATCCAGAGTAATGTAGCTGATGGTGGCAAATAGCACAAACCTCCATGGCCTACAAATACGCTTAGGGGAACAGTAGGGATTATCTGCCTTCACCAATTTCCTTTTTTCTCCATCCATGAATGGAAACCTATCCATGGCCTTGTTAGAAACACTTCGATCTCTGTAAAATTTCATATCTTCTTTTGCCATGCCCGTAGCTTCAGCAATGACATCCTCATCCACTTGCATGATTTGGGTGCCAACAAGAACCTTACCATTCTTCCAATTTTTTAATGAAATGTTTAGTGATAGTAGGGTCTTTGCCACAGAGCCTTTTCATAAAAACATTCAAACCTCCTTCTTGAAGAATCTCCTAGACTTCATTGTTTTTCTTCCAATCCGAGCAAGAAGCCGATTCAAACCTCTTTTTATTACCCCCCATTTTATCCTTAAATTCCCAATTCTTCCTTATCGTGGCTCTTTTATTTTCTCTGCGATCTCTATGAAAAAACCTAACACTTTTATTGTTGTTATGAGGAGCCACCCAGAATCCATGCCAAGTAAATATGATATGATAAATAAAACAAGCCTCGCTGTCGTTGTGATCAATCATTAAAAAATGAGGAAAAGGCATTAGAATTTGTGGTTAGCTAAGACACGTTGCTTCATCTAGATACGGTCCAGTTCAATCAGAGATTTCACCTCACACTTGAGATTACTCTCACCATAAAGGGAAATGATTTTGCCAGAGCGGCAAGCTAGGTTGGCAGCCAAGTCAACACACTTGTTGGCGTCTCTATATGCATGTGTGAAAATACACACTTCAAAGGTTTTACTTATATCCTTCGCAGTTTTGATGGCATTGTGTATAGACCAAGAGGGAGGGAAAACATTACTCAAGCATTTAATAATGGTCAAAGAATCTCCTTCAACCCAAACTTTAGTGCAATTTGAATCTTTAGCAAGAACCAACCCATGATAAGCAGCAATGGCCTCAACAACATGATTGGTTTGGTGACCTATAGGAATACATTTAATAGCTTTGCATATTCCCCCTGCATCTCTTAACACCACACCACACCCTGCATTGCCAGGATTACCCTTGGAAGTGCCATCAAAATTGATTTTCATCCATCCCTGAGGGGGGCATTCCCATCGCACCTCTTCTCTAGGCTTAGCATGTATGATTTCACTCCCCTTTATTCTCTAATTCTTGAAAATGATGTTATCACCTTGATTTTTGGGATTCATTATTCCACTAGTGATATAGAGGTTCTCCATGATATCTCTTTTGATTTTCTCAAAAATAATTTGAGCTTTTGACACCTTATCTCTGAACACTCTATCATTTCTCTCTTTCCATATTCCCCAACAAATATGGGGTAAAGTAAATTTCCATAATAGATTGACTAAACTGTTCTTTGAAGGGTGGAACCAGGAATTGAAGACATCTTGGACAGCTTCAGGGAAGACCCATCTAACATTAAAGTTGTCCAGACATCTAGCCCAAATATCTATAGAGAAAGGACAATGGATAAACTTGTGATTAATGGTTTCCTCATTCTGCATACAAAGATGACACATACTAGGCAAACAAAAACATCTAGTTTTGAGATCGTCAGTCGTCAGAATCTTATTTTGAAGAATAGTCCAGAAAAAAAATATTAATTTTGGGAATAAGACCTTTCACCCAAGCCTTAGCCCAACTAGGACTCTCCTTACTAGAATATTGCTGAAAATAAAGAGAGGAAACAGAAAATTTACCATCAGCAGTAAGTTTCTAGATAAGCTGGTCCTTGTCATCAACCACCACCATAGAATTCAAAGTTTTATTCAAATGCTCAAGAGAAGGATCAATAGTGGATAAGTCCTTCCACTGACTTAAATTCCAGTAGTTACCCACAGTAGTACTAAATTTTTCCTTACACTGAACCTGAAACTTGCCCCAATCAGGATTGTCTCTAATGGGAGAGTCTAATAACCAAGTGTCTTCCCAGAATTTAATAAAATTACCCTTCCCCACCTTCTATTTCACTCCTTTGAGTATTATGTCTCTAGTTCTAGTGACATTTTTCCAGATGTTGGAGCCAATCAGAATATCTTCAACCTTGAGGAGACTATGAAGGGTCGGGAGCTATCTTTTATACTTATTATCCCATATCAGTTTCCATTCTCCCTTAGTTTTATAACCTCTCCATATTTGCTTAGCCATGAGAAACTCATTCATATCTTTAATTCTTCTAAGACCAAGTCCTCATTTTCTTATAGGTTTGCACACCTTGTCCCATGCAATCAAATTCATTCTCTTCTTTTCCTCAACCTCAATCCAAAGAAAGGTTCTTTGAATTTTTTCAAGAGCTACTACAAACTTAACAAGGATTCTAAAAATACTGATGGCATATAGAGGGATACTCTAGAGAGTATATTTTAGAAGTTGGACCTTTCCCGCTTGACTGAGAAAAGAGCCTTTCCATCCAACTAACTTCTTATGAACTTTATCCACAAGAGCACCTTAGAAGGTATCAAGAGGCACTTGACATAAAGGGAGTCCAAGATAGGAAACAGGGAGATTCCCAATTTGGCTACCCAAAATATTAATGATCTTAGTTTGTCTTCTCTCTGGAGTGTTTATGAAATAAAGAAAACTTTTAGACCAGTTAATCAATTGACCAGTAGCACTCCCATATCTATCCAAAGCTTTCTTTAAGCTTCTATAATATTTCACAGAATAATTTCCCATTATAATTGAATCTTCCACAAATTGCTGATGAGAACACACTTGGTCAGCTGATGAAGGTTTAAGCCCTCTAAACTCTCCCTTCTCAACAAGTTTTCCAATAAATTTGCCCAAACATTCTGCCATGACTATGAAAAGAATAGGGGAGAGAGGATCCCCCTGTCTGAGACCTCTGGAGGACTTGAAAAAAGGGGAGGGAGACCCATTGACCAGTACAAAAAAATAAGTAGAGGAAACTAGTTGCATGATAAGACTGATGCTTCTTGAACAAAAACCAAAGGTTGAAAGAATAGTCTGCATAAAGCCCTAGTCAACTCTATCATAGGCTTTAGATAAGTCAAGCTTCAGAAAAAAAAAAACCTTCTTTTTTAGCCCTAGAAAGAGAATGAATGTTCTCATGGACCGTGATAATTGAATCCAAAATTTGCCTCCCAGGGACAAACCCACTTTGCTGAGGAGATATGATCGAGGGGGGAAAGTCAGAATTATAGAATTCAAGATTTTAGAGATAATCTTGTACAAAGAATTGCAGAGGCTGATAGATCTAAGAAGATCCATGGAGTTAGCTCCCATCTTCTTTGGAATAAGAGCAATGAAAGTACCATTCAATTCTTTCAAAATTCTCCTAGCACCAAAGAATTCTTTCACAGCACTAGAAACATACCTTCCAACAATATGCCAATGCATTTGGAAAAATAACATAGGGAAGCCATTTGGGCCCGGGGCCTTATTACCTTCAAAAGAGTTGACAGCGTTCAAAATCTCATCATTAGTTGGGATAGCAGTAATATAGGAGTTCTGGCCAGCATCTAAGATAGAAGGGATGTAGTCCAAAAGATCCCTTTAATCTTGAAGGTCCAGAATCTGATCCTTAGTCAAAAGATTGGAAAAGAACTCCAGAGCAACTTTCTTCATAGAATCTTCATCAGCAATAATTCTGCCATTGACTTTAAGCTGAGAAATCTTGTTGATGTCCTTGTGTTTCAAAGTGGACATATGAAAGTATTTGGTGTTTCTATCCCCCTCCTTCAGCCATATATTTCTCGATCTGTATCTAGAGAAATTTTCTTCTTTGGCTATGATATCATGATATTTCATAAGAATCTCATCTTCAGCTTCTCTAGAGACAATGTTGTAGCCATTATTCTGAATCTCATCTTGGATATCTTTCAGATCTAAGAGAATGGCAGCTTTGGAGACAAAAATGTTCCCAAAAGAGTCCTTATTCCATTTTTTAACATTGTCTTTCACAAACTTCAGCTTTTTTACCACCTTATACATAGCATTTCCTTCAACTTTAACCTACCACCAATCCTTGATTTTGCTTTCAAGGTCCGGGTGTTTGGTTCACATTCTTTCAAATCTATAAGGGAAATTTCTCCTTCCCTTCTTGGGATTAGCATTAAAATATATAGGATAATGATCTGACCCTGCCCTGATATAAGCAAATAAAGAACAAAAGTAGGAATTAAACCAATCATGAGAGATTAAAGCTCTATCAAGCCTAACCTAAATTAAGTCTTCACCACTCCTTCTATTGGTCCATGTGTATTTTACCCCTTGCAAGTCCAGATCATGGAGAGCATGGTTAATAATGAACTCCATCAAGTCCAATCTGCTATCTAGATTGGTTTGGCTCCCTCCCTTCTTCTCATATTCTCTCAGAGGGGTATTGAAATCCCCCATGATAATCCATCTATCTTCAGCAAACTTACTTCTAATCAAGGATAGATTTCTCCATAAAACACTTCTACCAGCTTTGGTGTTAGGGGCATACACATTAGTCAAGACCCAAGAAGTACCATCTTTCAAATGCTTAAATCTAATACAAGCCTTATTGTTATTTTGAATCAACACCTCTCCCTTAACCTTATTATTATTCCAAAAAGTAGCTATATCCCCAGACGCCCTTCAGAACTACCACCACTAACTCCCCCATTACTAAAAAATTTCAGACATTCGACCTTCTCCCTTGACATTTTAGTTTCCTGAATCATAATAACATCTGGATTTTTGTCTCTACTCATACTTTTTATTAAATCTTGTTAAAGAGGATTATTCAATCCTTGAATATTCCAAGATATAATCTTCATGGTTTTTTGGAAATACCTGCTTCAAAGATGGTTCTTTGAGTACCATCCGCTAGATTCTTATTGGTTTCCATGGTCCTCTTCTTTGCATTTGAATATCTTCTAGGTGATGTGTGTTAAGCCCCCACGTCCCCTAGTCTACTTCTGGTGTTTCTGGTAGTCAGATGATTGGTGTTATTATTATTATTTTTGTTCTTGCCCTTCTATTATCCTCCATTATTTCTACCTCTTCCTGATTTGTCCCACTCTTTCCCAGTCTTCTTTATGTCTTCTTCATTTCCTCATATTGGAGCATTATCCTCCAGAAAAGTCCACTTGACTTGGGCCAGAGAAACCAAAGATATCTTTGAGAGTGCTTGCTCTAGGATATTATCATGTTGAGCATATTGAAACCAGCTTACTCCATTTTCTGACCTAGAAGAAATTTCTTCTGAGTTAGGAACATCTCCCTCCTCCTTATTGTCCTTGATTTGACTATCTCCCTTATCCAACTGACTAGCTTTCCCTCTTTTCACTCTTAGTTATATTCTGATCTGTTGTGTCCTTTTGGTCATTTAGGTAGTTGTATTATGAATTCTTCTCTCCATCATTAGAATCCATTCCACTTTTCTCCTACTCATTTTCCTACTCAAAAATCTTATCTTCCACTCCATAAACTGTCTCATTCCCTGATTCCCTGGCTAATTCCTCCTCTTTTCTTCCAATCTGGGACTTTTTCTCCTGATCCGAACCTTCAGAAGGAAGAGCCTTCAAAGGTTTTTCTATATTTTTATCTTGGTTCATTTCCACCTTTTTCCAAACCCTAGTTTGGGTTTGAGGTTTGGAAAATTTATTTGGGCATTTTTTAGCCCAATTCCCAACTCTCTTACAGTGAAAATAGGCAAAGGGGATAGATTCATAAACAATTTTTTGCATCCATTTACCAAGTTTTGAATCTATCTCTATCTCCTCTGGCATATTCATATCAGGCCCTACCCATACGCAGATTCTGGCATAAATGAGTCTTCTTCTGGACATCATCACCATGTCAATGAGAGAAACTCCCCAAAAGTATTAGCTATCCCAAGAAACAAATCTTCCTCCTAGTATTCCATTGGAAGACCTGAGAGCTTTATCCAAATAGGAACTTGGACCATAAACTCATCATCCTAACCCGAGTTGGGGTACCATTTCTGGATATACATTATATATTTACCTATCATCCAAGTTCCATTGCAAAGGATTTATTTGAGATCTTCCTCACATGAGAAGGAAAAGGAGATACATCCTTTATTTATAGCTACCACATCCACCTGGCCTTTTAGATTCCATTTTCTCTTCATGAATCTATGAACAACCTCAATTTTAGGTCTCACCCCAAAGAATTTGCCTATCAAGGTGCTTTCCATCTGAGTAATATTATGATCTATAATCTGATCAGGAATGGATATGGCATACTTTCCCTGAGAAATATTTGAGATATTTTAAACAGGAGGCAAAGTCAACTTACCTTTAGGTTTGATTCCAAATAGAGAAGACCATTTACCAATCTTCTCAAGCCTGGGTCCACATGATTTGGGACCCCCACCTAGGTCCCCCGAATCCAAAGGGGAATCAGGTTCCAAACCATCAGATCCCTCCCCCTCCAAAGGGACGGAGAGTCTGCCTGCTACCTGTTGTCCTGATGCTACTCCAGGACTCCCGCCCAAAACATTTGAATTTTGGGCCTGACCATTCCCCTTGTCCCCTTCTCTCCACTCCTCTCCTCTCCCATTTTTTATTTAGATAAAGCATATAGATGTTATAGATGTTATAACAAGAGATTTTCGAGAATTGTGGAGAGTGCTAATGTCAAAGCAGATGAGCTGAGAAAAAGTCAAATTAGAGTTTATTAGAAGGAACTGGCAGTGGAAATGATTATATCTAAACTGGTAGCACCTTTACTGAAACAAAGAGTAGAACCAGTTACTTCGATAACATCAGAGAATTCTACAGTAACTGGAGAATAGGGAAGAGGAACAGAGAGTCAGAAGACTCCTAGGTATGTGAGATTGAATCATTCTGAAGATCAAATCATTGGGGATAAGAGAAATGGAGTGATGACAAGAAAAAGACTAGCAACTAATGAGGTATGTTTAATTTCACAAGTTGAACCGGTATCAGTAATTGAGGCATGTAAAGATGAATTTTGGTTAAAGGCTATGGAAGAATAATTAGACCAGATTGAGAAAAATAACACATGGACTTTGGTTCCCTGGCCTAAAAATAAAAATGTTATTGGAACTAAATGGGTTTTTAGGATTAAAATGAATGAGGATGGTCAATTTATAAGGAATAAGGCTAGATTGGTTTGTAAAGAATATTCTCATAAGGAAATGATTATGGAGAAACTTTTGCACCGGTAGCTAGGATTGAAGTTGTAAGATTATTTCTTGCCTATGTTGCTTATAAAAACTACAAGGTTTATCAGATGGATGTTAAATGTGCATTCTTGAATGGGGATCTTGATGAGGAAATTTATATAGAGAAACTTGATGGTTTTTCACTATCATATTGTGAGGCCCTACCCCAAGTCGTCATAGCATTTCAGTTATTTTCATGTTGGACCTATTATTGATACTATATTTTGATGCATTATGGACATAGATTTTATATGATCCAGTGATTGGATAACATTGATATGGTGTATGTCATTTATCTCTGATTTGCAGTACTTTATTTGATGCTAGAAATTATGGATGCATGCATTATAAATGACTAAATTTCATGATAATTATGATGATGCCATTTAGTAGATTATTTCATGTGAATTTTATTAGATAATTGGAAACTTGATTATTATAATTGAAAGTGTATGCAAATGTCTAAATTGTATTCTTTTTCATATGATAATATTATATGTGATTTTGGAATTACTAATGTGCAAAGTGAGATGTGTAGGAAAATGGATCCATGTGACCATGGAAACTATTCAGAGAATCAAGCCTAAACCTATGTGCGCTTGTGAAGCCAAGGGTTGTCTATTTGGAGAGACAACACCTCATTTGTAAATGTGTTTTAATTTGTAAATGTTTATGCTTGGATGTGTGTTTAATTTGAAAATTGTTTAATTTATTAATTCCAAAAAAGGGGACATTACCATGTGTATTTAAGTGATCTGTAATTTTGTGGTGTCACTTGACACGTGTTGTAAAGTGAGTTGGCAGTGACATGTCCCATGGAAGGAATTTGTTTTACCAATGAATTTTTCATCTATCCTAGTATGGTCCCAAGAAAGTCTTAGATAGCGAGCCATTAGAAAGGTCAACTCAGGGTTGACCCGTAGGTAAACTTTGGGTGAGTTTCTAGAGGGTTAAACTAACTCCTAAGGTCAATTTAAGGGCATTTTTAGTGGGCCATATGATGTACCTATGGATGAAGGCCAATTTTAGCCATATTTCCACTCCCTAGGGACTATTTAGTCACCCCAAAAGTTGAGTTTTCCAAGATGGCCGAATTTCAACTTTTGAGGATCCTACCTAGGTTAGACAACCTTCCTCATGAGTGTTATTGCCCTTCCCCATTCCTTTTACCTTTTTGAGGTTCCTTGGCTAGATATCTTTTAAGGTGTTAGGAGGACCAACCTATGAACATCCCTCACCCTTCCCAAGAGGGTTGGAAAAAGTGAGGAGTGTCTTCTTAGGGAATGGTTTGGGAGGGAGAAAATTGATCACCCACTCTCCATTTTTGGAGACACGGATTCTTGAGAAATTGGTTTTTGGATTTAGAATTTTTGGCTAAGTTTTGTGGAGGAAAATATAGTGGATTTGGGCAGCTCTTCTACAAACTTTTATTCACCCATTTGTAGTTTTAAGGTTGGTTGAATACTTCCTCATGTATGTTGTTTTGTAAATTTGAAAAGATTGTTTGTTGTTTTCTTAGTAAGCTTAGGAAGATGTTGAGTTCTTCCTTGTAAATTTTTATTGCATGTATTTGTGTTATTGGTTTGGGTGTTCAAGGCCATACTCACCCTTGGGAGGGTAGAGTGGCCTTGGGTTGAAGGATAGTTTGACAGCCTAAGAATGTAGAGGCTCTCTTTGGAATAGAGTGATACACAAGGGATTATGGGACCCTTGTTGCATAATGTTTTGTTTATGCAATGGGGGTCATAAGGGGAGTTTGTTGGCTTGTATGCCTTGGGGGACAAGGATTTGTTGGGACAATTTTGGAGCTTGTGGTTATTCTACTCGATAGCCTTGCAATGGAATTATGTTCTCCTACTTACAGATTTATTCTCTAGGTATTTGGTCCACCTTCACCCCTCAAGTTATAGTCACTAAGTGACTTTGTTCATCCTTGGGCTGGGATTCTTTGTGTTGTGTTTTCCTCTTGCTTATGTGTTTATGCTTGAGTGTAACTCGTTTATCTTTGGTTCTCCTAGCTTGGGGGTGGCTTCTTGTAAGCCTAGGTTGGGAGGTGAGCTTCCATGGTCATAACGTACAAGTTTTTATTGCAGGATTGCTTGGGAAAAGATTGGAAAGGAAGCTATGGTTGATCCTATTATTTTTATTTGTATTAGTTGCAAAACGTAATAAATGTATTGGCAAGCCCTCATTTAGTAGAAATGAGAGGATTGATTTTGTTATCTACCTATTTGTATAAAGGGAACCATGATGTATTAAATATAATTATTTGACTAAGTTTTATCATGAAATAAAGATGTATTTTAATTGAGTATATCCTTGCAAAGAAAAGAATAAAATTTGAGTTATTTCCCTATAGATATTTGAGTTATTCTTTATTGATATTTACTTCTTGAAATAGATTAGAAATGAAAATTATTTCTGCCTTATTAGCTATTGGAAAAGAAATGAAAATAAATTAAATGTTGTAGTGCAAGTATTAGAAAGAGGAATGAAATATTTGCTTATGTATATAGTTTAAACACACACAAAAAAAATAGACATTTTAGAGTTAATATTAATCTACATTACATCTTGTTGTTTATTGGTAAAAAAGTAAATTAGAAAAAGATAGGTGCAGTTGTAAATAAATTTATTATTGTTATATATTTTCTATTTTGTAAATGCATGTATAGTAGAAAGCAAATAAATCTAGATATGGTTATTTTAAATGAAAAGTTAACCATATGTTTTTTATAGAAAACAAAATTTAGTCTATTATGTTTATTTGATAGCCTGCTTTAAGCTATGGAAATGCAGATTTAATCATAGAAATATATATATATATATATATATATATATATATATATATATATATATATATATATATATATATATATATATATATATATATATATATATAAGGTAAAGTGTATTCCTAATGTTTTAAATTTACATCTAAACTGTTGTATTCATTTAAGAAAAAATAAATGGACTTGTATGTTGTTGTCAAAAAAAAAAAAAAAACATACAGTTAATGGAATATTAATAAGAAAAAAAAAAATTAAAAAGAGGGGAAATACATTCTGTTTATTGACTATATGCTATGATTGTATTTTTTTAAATCATATATATATATATATATATATATAGAGTTTACAAAAAAAATTTAAAAAAAATTATCAAAAAAAATGCATCTCAAGCAATGCAGGGCGGTTGGTTCCCTTGGGGAAGTCACGGGCTGCGGCCAATGGGTGGTCTGCGACCTCCATAGTGGGTCGTGGCCACTTAGTGGACCGCGACCCCCAGAGTGGGCTGCACCACTATGTGGGTCGAGACCTACACACCGCGACTCACTGGTGGCATCGCGACTGCCCAGCCATCAGCTCCCCCTCCCTCTGTGTTAACCCTCGGCCCTTCAAACTCGATCGTCATGCAAACATGGCCTTTGGCCCGCTGCACACGCGAACCCCCCCCCCCCAACCCTTAGCAAACTTCGGCCCTTACCTTGGTTCGGCCGCCATAGCCGCACCTGCACACACACATAATCAACAACAAAAAAATGTGTTAGAGCAAAGTAGCCCTAACCCAATTTCGGGTTAGGGTTAGCTTTGATAGGAAATTTTTTTTAAAAGGGAGTTTAGTTATAGAAATTATTCAACCCTAGTTAGGGTTCGAAATATAATAATAATATAAATTAAAAGAGGGGGGAACCTTTTTTAATTTGAAATAGGTAAAACCCATCTGTATTATAGTTAATTAAATAGGAAGGTTATTCCTACAATTATTTTGGGAATATTAACTTTAAATAAAATCCATATTTTTATTAGTTATTTTTATGCATATATGTGTGTGTGTGTGTGTGTGTGTGTGTGTGTGTGTGTGTGTTAATAACCACACACACACACACACATATATAATGAGGTTAAGTTAAATTCCTTTTATAAATTTTAATATTGGAATCCATTAAAGGTAAATTGTTAAATTTAAAACTATAGAGGCCAATATTGGCCAAATATTAAATACTTGATATTTAATATTTAAAAGGTGATTTATTTTGACAATAGTGTGGAGTTAATTGTTAGTTAATTATTATATTGTTTTTAGTTAACTTTATTAGTCGAATCTAATAGCATTATTTACATTTGCCCAATTAATTATTTTAAATTCACTAAAATAAGTGATAACATTATTTTATTATTCCTAGCGCGATTAAATACCAGTTGAGATAATTAATATCTCTTGATTCATTATTGGAGAATTTAATTAGGGGAAATTAATTAAATTAGTTAAATTAACTAACTAAGTTGTGACGACCCTTTTTGGGGTATAATTAGTCTACTCTAAATGTTAACGCCATAATGGCTGAGTTAATTAAATCAACTTAAGGAGACCATTCTTTTATTTCCTAAGTTAACCTTTAGTTAAGACAAAACTTATCCTATTTTTAACGTAGAGTATTTAGTATATTTATGTTGTTTTAAAAAAAATTGTTGTTTTGTTTTTACCCTAAAGTTTGGGCATGACACAGATGATACTGATATGGTTTGTAGGTTAAGGAAAGTTTTATATGGATTAAAACAAGCACCTAGAGCTTGGTATGCAAGGTTGGATAAATAAATTTTGAAGCTTGGTTTTACTAAGGGCAGTGCTGACAGTAATTTATATTATAAAATTACTGATGATGATTTACTGATTGTTGAAGTATTTGTTGATGACATTATTTTTGGAGGTGAAGATAAATTATGCATAGAATTTTCTAAGAATATGGAGAAAGAATTTGAGATGTCTATGATTGGTGAAATAAAAATTTTCTTAGGTTTGCTAATTACTCAGACTGACAAAGGTATTTTTATCTATCAAACTAAATATGTTAAGGAATTGTTGAAGAGATTTGGTATGGGAGATTTTAAACCGGTAAGTACACCTATGGTCACAAGTGAAAAATTGACAAGAAAGGATGTTTTTGCACCGATAAATTCTACAAGATACAAATTTATGAGTGGAGGTCTAATTTATTTGACTTAGACTAGGCCTGACATTATGAATGTTGTTTGTATTGTTTCAAGATTTCAGAGTGATCCTAGAGAGAATCATGAGATGGCGGTGAAAAGAATTTTTAGATACTTGCAAAGTACATCAAAATATGGCTTATGGTACCCTAAGGATGATAACTTTACTTTATGTGCATATACAGATGTTGACTGGGCTGGAGATGTTGATGACCAGAAAAGTACTTCTGGTGGAGCTTTCTTTCTTGGAAAGAAGTTGGTTTCATGGATCAGCAAGAAATAGTCATGTACTTCTTTATCTATTGTTGAAGTTGAGTATGTTGTTGTTGCTACTAATTGTACACAAGCTTTATGGATGAAGCAAATTTTGAAGGATATAAAGGTGGATTCTGATGCACCAGTAGTTATTCATTGTGATAACTATGATGTTGTTGATATATCAAAAAATATGGTATTTCATTCTAAGACAAAGCACATATCTATCAAGTATATATTTTTGAAGAAGAAGGTGGAAGCAAATGAAATTAAACTAGTTTATGTGAACACTACAAAACAAATTGCAGATATATTCACTAAACTTTTATCCAAGGAATCATTTGAGTACCTGAGAGACAGATTGGGGGTTTCTGCCCCACTAGTAGAGACTTTATTGATGTGATTTGGCATCAATTCGGTATGCATTATCAGAGATACTAATCATTTCGGCACTGATGTGGGATGCTACTACTCAGCAGGAGTAGTCAGCTTTGATATTCAGAGGCTTATGTTTTTCCTTTGATATTTCTATCAGATTTCTGGGATTGATGTCAAAGGGGGAGAGATAGTGATGTGAAAAAAGTAAATATCAAAGGGAGAGATATTATTCAAAGGGGGAGAGATATATGCAAGTGATTGTTGGTTGTCTTCCATAGGGGGAGACTTGTTTGGTATTTCTTGGTACTTAGATGTTTTTCACATCTAGTGTTGCCATCAATGCCAAAGGGGGAGATTGTTGGCCATTTGGTGGAATTGATTATGTGTTGTATTGATATTTTGTCATTGATGTCAACACTAGTTGTTTGGATGCTTTACCGACACCCTTTTGGTCCCGGTAGGATGAGTGGTTTCTGGTTAACTTGGATCCGGCATGATCTGGTAGGCTCCGGTATAATCTTGTGATGGAATAGGTTTGTACATAATGCTTATACTCATATTTGGTTAGTTGGATTTGGTCCGGTGATTGGATGTTATCCAACTTGCTTAGAAGATTGGTTTCTGGTTCCAGCGAGGGTTTCACCGATAGAGCTTTTGGTGGATATCTTTGATGAACTACATAAGTAGTGTTGATTCAGCTTCTGATGGAGTTACAGGATGTTGTTGGTGATCATTTTTGAGACTTGGCATTTGGAGATCATCGTTGAAGCGTGTGGACCTATACTTGGTCCCGGTTGATCTAGGTTATGGACCGGCATTAATGCAACATGTGAATGGTCAAGGGTTTGTATATATAGATGTAAGATCTCATTGTAGATCATATTATATGGTAGAGATCAAGGGATATGGATATGCAATGTGTGAATAATGTAATATCATTCAGGCAGAGAAGTTGGTCGATCATTGGAGATCGAATTGGGTTTGTGTAAGAGGATTTAGTCCTCTGGTATTGAGCTTAACCGGAACTATACTCTAGAATAGGAGATGTTATCTTTTGCAGTTCAATATTTCTCCATATTGTAGTCTGGATTTATATGTAGTCAGTTAGGCTCCTTTTGTGATGAGCAGTGTGCTCTAAGTTGTTGGCCCTCCTACAAGTGCAGGCCCCTTCATTGTAATTCACATACTTACTGCAAAAGTATTCTCTAACTGTTGGTAGGCTTCCCACCATGGTTTTTCCCTTTACCGGGTTTTCCACATACAAATCTTGGTGTCATGTGGATGGTACTTATTCTGTGATTATTGTTTATGCTTAATTGGATTAACTACTATTCTGGTATTATTGTTTTGGGTTCCGGTATTAAAGTTTTAAATTGCTAATGCTTTTGGTAATCTATGATAACTGATTCACCCCCCCCCCCCCCTCTCAGTTGTCTTCCAATTATCTAAATTGTCTAACAAAAAATGCTAAAATAAAGGAATCCATCAAGAATCTTGTTAATAATAGTCATGTGTAGCTTGGTTCCATAGTGGAGAGCCATAAAAATATGATTAGTAGTTTTGAAGAACAATTTATGTTGAAGAATGTGGTGGATGTAGAAGCCAATATTGAACAAGACACTTCTTCGGGACCCAGCAAAAGTACCAAAGGTATGTTGAAGAGGAAGGTAGTTGGACCTCCTCTTGATTTTCAAAAGCTCAGGAAGATTGTTGATAATATTATTGAGATTGAGAAAGAGATGGAACAGACTATGAAACTACTAGATTAGGGTTGGTTCCTAGCAACTTCTGTGTTGGTCTTTTGCCATGGGATAGTGGTGGAACCTATGGTGATAAACACAATGTGTTATCTTTTTGCTTTCTCTGGTATGTGCCCCTTTTGTTATTTTGAGGATTATCTCTGTTATGGGGCTTTTTTGTTTTTGTGTTCTTTGTTAGCTTAGCTATTGATTGAGACTTTGTGGAGCTTTTACAATGTAAAGGGTTTTGGGGTCCCTTCAAAAATTATTTTTTCCATAATTAAAAACATCTTTATCCTTGAGTTAAAACGTGGTCAAATTCTTATGTGGACCACTTCTGTGTCAACATTGTGGACTACCTTTGTGTTGGCATCAACACTTCCAAAAATCAAAGAAATGTTGGTTGGGTGAAATACCCATCACTTTCTCAATATCATTAAATACACATGTGGGATGGTGGGACTCTGCACCATCTTCCACTTCACTTGCCCTACAAGATCATTTTTCATTTGTCTTCTTGGTTGTGGGCTAGTGAGATGCTTTAATCTCTTTTATTTTTATTACCTCGTCAAATCATTTCTCTTTATTTTTCCTTGGCGTAGGATAGTGAGGCACACCATTTACTTCATAATTATATTACCCCGCAAGACCATTTCACTTTAACTTTACTCGTCATGGGATAGTGGTGGAACCTATGGTGATAAACACAATGTGATATCTACACATCTTTTGGTCATTCACCTTGGTCAACACAAAATATTGACCTGAGCAACAATGACCACCCTTTGATCTTAGACTGTGCATGTGGTGATAAATGTTGATATGTTGAATGTGAATACCATGCTTGTATTAATATACTGCAACAATCATTGCCTTTGACCTCTACATCCACTACATACAATCTCTTGATCTTCCTCTCTTCCTCTAAGACACTCAACATCTTCCATCTTTGTCCCATGCATCACATCAATTATTGACATCAATGACAATCTAATGCCAACACTACAATGACATTTTTAGGTGGATCAATAGGTACTGGAACCTTGATTGGTCAAACCCCAAGTGGCATAAAACCCTTTCCCTTTTGTGGCATAGCACTGTTGAACCTAAAATGTCCTATCTGAGGTTGCTTATCTTGTTAAAGATAATTGTTGGTGGTGAATTTTTAAACTTTGTTAGTGTTGCCCAATTGGTTTGTCATATGTCTCTTGTGCCTGAGTTTGTGGAACACGTTTTCTTTGAATGAAAGTTCTCCTTGGTTGTGTGGTCCTTGTTCCTTGGCTCACCCATTTCTTTGAATGATAGGCCTAGCCTTTCTTGGATTGAAGTTTTAGCCAGCTATGTTGAGTTTTTTTATAACACTTTAAACAAGTTTTGGTCTGTCTTGTTTTGTGAGATTCTTTGGTTTTTGTGGAAAATGAGAAATGAAGAGGTGTTTCAAGGCTAAAAGAGGAGTTAGTGAGTTTAATGGTAAACTCATATTTGCAAAGATCATGATACAAGTTTTAGCAGTTCTAGAAATTCCAACAAGAAGATTTATGATTTTGGTACAGGAAGGTGTGTTGCTTATATACATGGTTGATATCAGATCTGCCCATTTCATTAGTAAATATAAGGACATGCTAGATCAGAATGAGTTGAATCTTTCACACCAAGTGCTGAAGGAGAAAGGCATCAAAAAGAAGGATATTGAAGTTGTTATTGATGCAGTACATGAAAAGGATACTCCCAGATGGGTTGTCATAGCAGATCCCAACATTCAGCCCCCTCTGGGTGCTTATGACTGTGACTAGACAAATGTTAGTAATAATATTATTGGGTCATGAGACTAATGACACGTACTCTCCTGTTGTTTTGTTTTGAACTTTTGATGATGCGTAACTTTGATGGGTATTCTCATAGTTGTTGATAGTCTGATGTAAATTTTGGTTGTATGTTCCTTATGTAATATTGTTATGGTCAATTATGGTCAGTGATATACTATGCAGTTCGATAGACAATTGAAACATATATGATGTATTTTGGTGAACTATCTTTAATATAAAAATAATTTTGTGAATCTGGACACCTAATTCATATATTGAAGAACTTTCAAAATTAGAGATGATTTGTTGCAGCAAAAGTAAAGGATTGAAGAAGTGACTCCGTTGGTGTAAGAGACTCAAAAAAAGAAGATAGAAATTCATTCTTCTTGGAAAGAGGTGGCGACTTTGTCAAAAAAGAACTTGTTAAAGATGCAAAGTCTCAAATTTGTGACATTTCCAGTCAATAAGAAAAGGTAAAAGTTGTTGTAAATTCTCAAAGAAGGTATGTAGCATGATTCCTTATTGCCCTCTAATAGTTATGGTGTCATGGAAGAAGCATAACAACAACAAAAGTATTCTCAAAGGGGGTTATTTTGTCTTGAAATATATATATGCCAATTGATTTTAGAAATATTTATTATTATCCTCATCCTATCCCTATGAGTGTAAAGAATTATTTGCCAAAATTTTATGGAAACAAATCAGAATCTACATGTAGACTTTTACATGAGTTTATTGATTTGATGGTTGAATATCATGACTATGAGGAAGATGTCATCATGAAACTCTTTGTAAGATCACTAGAAAATGATGCAAGAGATTAGTTTTCCCACTTGCCTACGCATTGCATAACTTCATGGGATGGACTAGAAAATAATTGTATGCATCAGTTTGATAAAGAAAGTAGTAACCATTTGCATGCTCAAGAAAGGAACCAGGATTGCATTATGAAATCAAAATACTACATATCCCCTTTGGATGCATTTTTTGGTATAAGGAGCCATGAAGGTGGATCTATATTTTCTTTATTTTAAAGAACATTGGATACTTATATGCAAATACTTTTTAATGTAATACCTAATGAATCTGTGTGTGTTGAGTTGTTCCTAAGACTATGTGAGCCTGATTTAGTTTATTGGTCTAAGTCTTCAAAGTCGACTACTCTTGAGAAAGTATTGAAAATGGTTGCTACCATAGAAATGGTTAGGTATGATAATGATTGAAATATTAAATCTCATAATGATGAAAGTAATAATGTCATTAAATACAGAAAGAACAATGATACAATGCAGCTTGTAGAAAAAACATGTGTAAATATAGATTTCAGGTGTAGCATTTCAAATTCAGCTGAAGATAAGTCTATGAAAGGACAACTCATACTCTTGAAATAATATTGTAATGTTGAAAAGGTTGTTGATAATGTGTTGTATGAGAAGTTTCCCCAACTTTCTAATGAAGATATTGAATACACCAACAATGAAGTAAGTGAAGGAGCAAGTGAACAAATAGTAGATTCATTCATACCTGAATGCCATGATGACACAATTGGTGAAAAGGATGCATGTATATTTGAAAAGGAGTTTCAGATTTGTTCAAATCCCTTGTATGATGAGAAGACAGAATAAAATTAAATGATATATTGTCAAAGTGTGTCTCGATGTGGCTTTCATGTATTTACAAATCTATTGTATGTTGAGGAAGAAGCTTTTTCAAATGAAGGGGATGTTGCATTAGTTTGAAAAAGAAGTTACCATGTTGATGAAATGAATGTGTCTAATGTATCATGTTATGATGATTATGATTCTTTTTGTGATGCTAATGAAAGAAAAGAATGCACAAGTAATGAGATGAATGAAGAGGTAAGTTCACTTAATAGTGAACAAATTTAAGATCTGCTAGCTATTGAATATCAGAAATATATAGATGGGAATGATTTTGATCTTTCATGCCCAACACATGTTTGTTTTGATTGGTATGACACTTATGTCTCTGATATTTTCTCTTCATATGGATTAGTTATTTTGCAGGATAATTGTGTACACAAGAATGAAACTTTATCTAAATATGATAGTAATATTTTTGATGAATCTGAAAATGTGTATGTTGATGTGATTTCAAACTTTCAATTTTATGAAAGAACTAATGGTTGTGAAGTTCAATGTAATAGTGTTCCAAGTCAGGAGGCTTCAAATGCAAATTTGTATGAGGGTGTATTCTTTGATAACTACATTCTAAAAAAAATTGTTTGGACACAAATATTGATTTGAGTGCTAGATTAGACTATGTTTATAATTCGGATGAGGATTTATTTTTGCATCAATGGGATGTTGCTGCAAATGTGTTGTATCTGCAAACTACTAATGATGGAGTTTCAAGTCTGAATATGTGTAAGAAAGCCTCATGTAATTCTGAAAATTTTATAAAATCTAGAATATACATGGAGTGGACAAATGAGGACAAATCAATAGATGCTAATGATTTTTTTAATTTTTCTAAGTTGGGGTCAAATTTTGATTTTGGTAAGTTGCAGCATGATTTTTCCTAGTCTCTTGTTTACTTAGAAAGCTAAATATTTGTGCACAATGGTTGAGTATGAATATTCCTTTGGTGATGAATGTGAATTATTTTAGTTTAAAGCAAATTTCATAATGTAGACTAAAAAGGAACATGTTGAATATGTTGGGTATAACAGAATGGTGAATGGTACAAAATGTAATGAGCATTCCCAGGTGAATGATTATGATATTTTCAGATGTGTTACATTGTTACAAGATGAAAGTCAAGTGTATGATCAATGTAGATGGAGGCTTTCCTTTTTTGGTGGCCTTGGGCCATCAACTATGGATTGACTTTTTCAAACCATACCAATTTATGCAGGGATTGCCAATGCAAGGACAATCCCTAAAAACATTTATTTTCCTTGCACAGTAGTGTAGGATGCTCTCACTTTTGGTTTCCTTTTTGGGTGTCATTTTTTGTTTCATATCAAGTTGGTCTGCTTATCTTAGATATATGGATTCTTGCTATGCCCACAAGGGGAATACATCCCCAGTTAGATTCACTATTGGCAACTTAAAATTTTGGCAAAATTTTAAGTGCCCATGTGATGTGAAAATTCAGTTGTAGTGCCTATAAACATGGAACAATTTTAAGTACCCATGTGATGTGAAAATTTAGTTGTAGTGCCTATAAACACCCTTGCAGATTTTTCTTGAGTAGCTCATTTTGAAGGTGTATATCTTGAAATCCTATAATTGTCTTGTAAAATCACTTGGAGATAATGTACATACGCTATCATTGAGTCCACATTTTTATTTTTTCTTCTCCCACAATTATATTTGATAGGTTTTTAAACTACAAATTTTTTGGGTCCGGGAAGAGACTTTGTAAATCTGCTAGAATGGCCCACTTCAGAGATTAATATTTTGAAGCTAGGTGATAGTTAAGTGAAATAAATTGATGCAGGTGTTTATTTGAAATTTCATCTATTTATGTGATCAATTGTAAAACTTCAAATTTCAATTTGATATTTTTTTGAAGTCAAAAGCAAATAGAGTTTATTGAGGTTTGAGTGTGCACTTTCAGATTTGTTTCAGAAGGGCCATCTTTGATGATTGAATTCTTTCACATCAAATAGAGTTTGGAAAATCCCTTTGGCACACTTTGTTATTGTATCTAAATGAATAATGTGCCAAGTGGCAGCCTCTCAGGAAGAGTTTCAATATTTTTATGATGCATGAAGCTAACAACATTTGGATGACTTTCGACATGTTCAGTTTCAAAGATAGCTAAGTGAGCAACTGTATGAGTTAATATTTTGCAATCCAAGACACGACAAGAAAAACCCTTTTGCAATTTTATTGTCCTGCAATCAGTCATCATGCCTATTGGTTCATGTAGCCCCAGGAGGATGTTTGGTCATTTTGAAGGAGGTTGTGAGGGAAGAATAATTTACTATGTAAAATCTTGAGACTACAAAGAGAATGTGCAGAAGTGTTGTATTTTGAAAATGGTCTTAGTTGTTTGTGGAAAAATGAGAATATATCATTTAACTATCTCCAACTTATGTTTCTTCTTATCACAAGAATTAGCATATCAAGCATGTGTTTGATTTGTCATTGCATTCTTATGCTTCTATGTGATTTATTTAGTGGGTTTCCTCAAGTTGGAATGAAATTCTATTGAGTAAATTATAGGGTTGGAAGGAATCAATTTAGATTAAAAAGAATGGTTTTATGATAGAATTATTTTCATGTTTATGCAAGTTATAAACAAAAAAGTGTCTAAAAGTTTGAGTTGCAGCCATTGGAGGAATACTTATTGATTTTACTCTGAAGCCCAAGATAAAACACTAGTCATAATTTTGTTCTAGAACCAAATCAATTCATTTATACGAATACATTTCATTTTCATTCATTGTATTAGGGGTTCGTATAGGTGTAAGTGTTAATTTATTTTCAATTTTCTATCTTTCACTTCATGCCAATGTATAAGAGAACTTGAAGGGGAATTTAAATTGAAGTTATTATTAAATGAGTCCTTGAAATAATGTATGAAATTTAATCTGCTTAACAACATCATTGTTTTGGGAAGTGGTTTGAAGATGATGTTGATGGTACACCCACTAAGGCATAGAAGAGCCTAAATTGCAAGGGAGTTTAACCATTTTGGTTAACCTTGTTCATTGGCCAAATCTAACTCTAGACCCAAGAGTAAGAAAGTGGCATGCTCTTTAGGGGTGAGAGAATCTATTGATTTGGGAACCAACAACCCCCATAATGAAGAGCTTGCTAGATGGAGAAGAACAAAAAGGAGGTTCTCCTTAGATAATCAAGATAATGAGATTCTAAATTAAATGAAAGAGAAAAGATGCACGCAACAGAGCCAAGAATAATGGAGATCATAAATAAAGAGTTACTACCGCTTCCTTCAAGATCATAGAATTCTTAGAGAGATCATCCAGTCCAAAAATGGAGCTCAAAAGGGGAGATAAACAACCTAGACATGAAACCAATGTCGATGGGTGCAAACAAATATATTATGATTTCTTCTAGTAGCAAGCATAACGCTCAAATGGTCACCTTTAGTTTGTAGATTCATGGGATGCTAGCAAAGTGTGCAGAAGTCTCCATGGTGTGCTAGTGTCCATGAGTCAAATAGTTAATGAGGTGAGGAAAAATCCAAGGTGAAGGCTGAGTAGGAAAACCATGCAAGAAAAAGGACAGAAAGGTGAAGAAGTTTTCCAATCAGCATAAATCAAAGGCGCTTATGCCCTCATTTTGATATGTGCCCCAATTTTGAAAGGTGATATATGCTCCCTCAAGAGATTAGGTGAAAAATTAGAAAAAGATCAAACAATCTCTGAATAGAAAGAGAGGATAGGGTAAACAAAACAACAAAAGACATGGGGTTAAAGGAACTCTTGGGAAACCATAGGGACCATGGAGGGACATCACAATCATTTAGGGTTTTAGCACCTATAAATAGGAGCTTGGGGTAACAATCTCCTCATTTGCATCCATCACTTTCATAGATCAAGGTGTATAATAGAGCAAAGGAGAGAAAAATGTTTGGTGATATGGTAGAGCGATTCCACATATTCAAGTACATACAATAGTTTGATTGACTAGAGGAGTACAAAGATCTGGTGAGTCCATTATCCTATCATCTATTGGATCATTCATAGGGGTCAAAGTCTAGGTTGCCAAAAATGTAGGAAAATAGGTTTTTGTTGAAAACATGTGTGTGGCCTATTTTAGTGCATGCACAATATGATGATGCGTGTATGGTTGCTAAGGTGTATGCCTGGTCAAGGTGCATGCCCAATTTGTAAAAATATATTTATGGTATGTAAATGTGTATCTAGCTAGAAAATACATGTAGGGCCAATATAATTATGTTTGTAGTTCTTGATGTGTATATGTACTATAAAAGTGCATGTGTGGTTTAAAATTGCATTTGGGGCTGCTAAAATTTTATGCCTAGCTAGGCTAAAAGATTTGTAAAGCTAGAGATACAAATATGATAAATAGGTGTGGTTGATAGGGTTGAAGCTGCAAATGTGATAAACAGATGTAGTTAATGAAACTGAAGTTGCAAATGTGATAAATAGATGTGGCTAATAAATGTTAAACAGACTGGATTACTGAGAGGGGGGTGAATCAGTATTCCCCAAAATAACAAAACACTCTTGATAATCTGAAACTTATCTTAGATATTCTTAGCATGTAGTGAAATATACAATAGAATAAAAATGCACAACATATACAACCATAAGAGAGACACCAGATTTTTATACATGGTAAATCCAAATGGGAAAAACCATAGAGAGGATTAACTCTCAAGATAATATAACTAGTTATATGGGATTACAAAAAGAGGCTCATTGCCTAGAGGGCTTACTGCGCATATTACAATGACTCACTACCGAAAAGGCTCACTACCAGAAAGGAAAAAGAGTGAATTGAGAAAATTGCATCTACATATGCATGGGATTAGTTCTAATTAATCCTAGACAACACACTAATTATTTGTAGTAGATCCACTTAAGAAAACTTGGCCTACTCTAACACACTGTCACACTAGATCTACATTCTCTTTTACTCAATCAGTATCAACTTCTTTTCTTTGTCACTTGCCACTTTGCTCTTCATTTACTTCATCGCAATTCATATCACTTTTTCTCTCTCATACATCTCCTTGCACACATGTTTCCTTAAGAATAATGTGATCATACATATATATGGGTATAACAATATGAATATTCATCAAGTCGGTCTTAACAATATTTTCCCAAATGGTATCTTCAATAGTCAAATCACGTGTTATAATCATCGAGCTAAACATTAACATAATCTCTTAAGGTCGGTCTAACTCAGAATAAGCTTATCCTTGAAATTCCTTAATAACACACTATCGAAGCACCATGATCATGATCCAACTCAATATTATGAGGTAAAAGACATAAACACTGAACCATGCAAATATTATTATCAGAAATCAAGAAACCGGAGGAAACCAGACAATGAAGAATTGCTCAACACTACATAATTGAATACACATCTAAAGCACAACATCTAGAGCATGAATTTTGGAGCACCAAAACCATGAACACAACAATCTCAACTAATGACAACAACCATATCAAAAAATGAACTTCCACAACTACATCAATACACAAATGTGGAGGACTACTCTTAGGAGATAAGCCAACTGCATACAACCAGACTGCATGAATGAATGGAGCACAAAACTGAATGCCAAACCCAACACCATATATCTCATTACAAGATAAATGGATCCTCATACTGACAATATATATTTCTGGAGCAGTAAACATGACTACAATACATCATCAACATCTAGGATCTACTACATACATATGTATCTTCCATTGTTTTGCAACACATCATACATATCTATCTTCCATTATTTTGCAACACATCATACATGCCTATCTTCCATTATTTTGGAACACATCTGAACCAATCCAAATCACTGGGTTTGACATCAATGACAACTCAAGACAAGTATTTTAAGCAATAAAGATGATTGTCTAATTAATATAATCAAATAGTTGTCTCAATAGGATTAGCTAATTAATTTTTCTAAGTTGATTAAGGTAATGCGATGATTGTTATGAGTGTAGGCTGATTTAGCATTTTTGGAGTCACAAGTGATGTTTCCATTGACATAATGGTTGTGACTAGAGTTGATAGAGACTAAGAACCTTATGCTTGGCTAGTTAAGATTATGGCACATCACTTTTATGCCCAAGATCATGGCAAGCCTAGGGATGTTGTCTACACTAGCTGAAAGGTGGTAGCAAGATCCACTCTTTCCATTTATATATAGGAGAGATATCTATCACACTAGAGGATGTCTACAAGATATTGTGGCTATCAATCATAAGAGATCTTGTTGTGTACGACAGTGACAAAGATACTAATGTTCTACATCAACATTTTTGAGAGGATTTGTAGGTCTAAGGGGGGTATGTGAGTTGGGGCGAGATGATCCACTCAAGGGAGACATCACCAGTAGTCATGGGTGGGGTGATAGTAGGGTTGGTATGTCCAGATAGGATGGCACATGGGTTATCTTATGGCTAGGGGAGAGCGAGGAAGATAATGAAGATCAGGGCACTCAATTCGCGTGGGGCCTATGTTTATTGGCACACTTGTACCATGACCAACATGATTTTGTATACATTAGAAGATACAACCCATTGACATGGGTGACCCTATTACATATATGGGTATATAAGAATGTAGTATTATTGTAGCCAATTTGCATGAAATTTAGGAGAGCACGCCAACCCTATGTACATATCTATGGTATCATCACTTCCTAGCCCTAGCTAGGGAATATGGATTACTAGAAAAGAGTTATAAATGATATTGACAACATCATCTAGAGACCCTATTTGGACTATGAGTAGGAGGATGGTGATGAGCTACCTTTTTGTTTTCATTTATGATGTTTTATCAGGTGCACTCGGTACATTATTGAGTGCCACTTACCAAGTAGAGTTATGAGGTAGTTTGGTAGGATTTAAGATCTTCCTTAGGGCACTATTGAGTTTTCTCAAACATGTCAATAGATGTCACATTGGGGGGCCTACACCATCCCATGATGTTGCAGTTGTTGAGTTTGAAGCCTTGGTTCTGATATAGTGGGACCTTCATGATAGCCCTGAAAATTTATTGTATGAAAATTTTAAATTTAAGCCCAAAACATTGATTTTTCAGGTTTTTACTTTCATCCTTTGAGAATGATTCAAGGTCTAGGGTTTAGGTTTTATCAAAACCTCTTACATTTTTGTGAAGAAAACCCTAGAAATGATATATTTTGTTGTTACATTTTCCCACTTAAAACCGAGGGTACCCTTTCCATGAGTGGGGCCATTTTTATTCCCTAAGAAAAATATTGGTCGACCGATTTGTGAAATGAAATTTCCTAAGTCAAGTGCATAACTTCCCTATTATCGGTCCCCTTCTAAATAATTATGCCCGCACTTATATTTTCCTAAGTCTGGCAAGTCCTAAATACCCTAACCATCTATTAAAGAATGGATAGATCCAACGGCTAGCACTTCCCCACAATCATAGATGTGAGGATTTTAATGACCATAGAATCACGAGATTGTGCCACGTGTTATCAGCAAAAACTGACAGGGTTAGCAGTATAACTAGTCGAAAGCTTTGTAATACCAGTTTGCAAGTGGTAAAGGTTGATCTACTAATAGTCTTATCAATTTGCACGTGTTTAGAATGAACAAGGATGTTTTATCTTGAGGTAAAAGGTGCTTGAATTTTAAGTCCTGGAGGAGTTGACGGGCAGTTTGCAAAGTGGTAAAAATCAAACAGATTGGATGGCTCTTGTATTCCTGTGATGGAAGTTGCACAGAGATTACAGGCCGCAGCATCAAGAGATGATGCCACATGTCCTTGGCCGATCAGGAAGGCTTGCAAGGAGGTTGTTGACGGAGCTTGGTCGAAGAATGATATGGCGCTATCCTATCAGGATTTTGAGGGTCCACAGATACAGTTGGAAATTCAAACTGCTAAGTTGGTAGGAAATGACTGTAAGATTTGCCAAGTTAGATGAGATTTGTGGCTGAGTTTCAAATCAAAAGTTTGGAGGGATTTTGGAGGCACCAGTTGTAGCTCACAGGAAATGGAAAAATGAATGGGATTCAGACTTGTCGTTTCAAGATTGATTTGACAGTCAAAGATGATAGCTCAGAGATGTGAAAGGATTTAGATAAGCTTCCATTTTAGGTGTAATGAATCACAAGTTCTTTGATGAATTCAGAGATTTGCTTGTTGATAGAAATCTTGAAGCAGGAGATTGTACATTGAAAAAAGGGATAAGATCAGAATAAAATTGTTCACATCAGGAGAAACTTGACAGAAGAATGTAGCAGATGTGATATGCATGAATTCTAGTGTCCATAGCTGGTAGAGTAAATTGAGAACACCAGAGTGATGATGTTTCAAGAACAAGAACTACTTGATGAAGTATGGTTCAGCTATAAATACAACAAGGTGGTAATCAAATTAGTAGATGAGTATGAAGCCTTTTCATTTCCTAAGTGCAGTTTTCCTTTTTGCAAAAGAAATGATGTTTGAGAAAGCTTATAGATGGAGTTGCAATATACTCTATGATACCAGATGAATTTTCTCTCTCATGTGTGAGTATGTTTATTGCCATAGGGGATGTGAAAGTGGGGAGGATTGCCAGAGGGGGTGTGAAATCCCTTTCTTATAAAGAAAGGTCATGCATGGCACAGCCTCTATGTCTACTCACTCTCTGGGTGGTAGAGGATTCTGAGACAAAGCCCGTAGAGGAATTAAAAAGGGACATGTTTGGGTAGGGAGCGGTAGCAATCCATCCATGTAGCTACATAGAAGCTGCGACCCCTCCCCAACATATTATGTTTCCCCGCTAACTTCACCTCCAACTGCCTTTGATCCTGGGCATGAAGGTTGATTTCCTCCTCTATCTTGAGGGGTGACTTTACCTCTTTCAGGGATCATGTTTCCCTTTCTAAGGAAGGGAAATGCTCTATGGGACAAAAATGCAACATCTCACACTCAATCTAAAGGTGTCAAGGCAATAACGACATGACTCAAATGGTTTTTCTTCTACCAATTCTTGGTTCAATAATGATGATTCACAGGTGTCGGCGCATAGATGTGGATATTTTGAAATAGAATTGTGTATAGCCTTTAAGGCTTGGTTTTATTAACAAGTGTCTTATGGCCTAAAGCTTATCTCTCCCTTGTTTTCTATAAAATGGAATTCAAGGTGATTAGTTAGGGTCTAAATTTTCTGAGAAAGATCTCTATAAAATAGACCTTTTCTGCAAGGTTAGGTCCAAAAATAGTTCTAGAGAGTTGTAGGAAATAACAGGAAGTGTAATGTTATTTTTCAAAGAAAAAAAGTAGTAGAACAGTTGCAAATTCCCCTTTTTCAAGTGGGTCATTTTGTATTTGAATTTGTTAGCTATCACCTGATAAAAGATAGCTTATGATATTAATGCAAGTATAGTTTCCTAATCTTTATTCTCCTGTGTGCGATTTTATCTTCTTTTAAGCAAATGGGATCAAGGGTTTTGTTTGTTTATTACATTATTACGATGTATGTATTCTTCTATTCAATGCTTTAGTCCAAGGGGTTAATTAAAATGCTTGAATAAGATTATAGAGGAAATAAGGCTCATCATAGGATTTGATAAGTAGATCAGATGAAGGATTATAAGTAGAGCAATACTGTAAGGCGGTATTGTCTCGGGCAAGACCAGCTATTAGATGAAGTTTTATCAGATTTTCAATAACACTTTTCATAGACTCTGTAACCCAAATGAATAAGGCACTAGTATTCGCTAGCAAATCTCATTAGGTTATCAATTTTTGGTTTTATCTTCTTTATGATCTCTTAGAGAGAATCTTATAAACAATCAAAACAACCATTTGCTAAGATTTATGTATTTTATGAAAATAGTCTCACCCTCTCTCATACTCCAATTTAAGGTTGAGGATCACTAAAGAATTTTCCATCCTTGAGCATTCTCCCTTTTTATTGAGTCTTATTATGAGATAATCTTCTTTGTTTTCAGTAAGTTCTTGAGAGTCCTTGTAGAGAGAAGGAATTTCTTACTAAAGGGATCACCTCCCTGGTTCCTATAGATCCTAAAGCATAGGAGGACTATTTTTCCTTGTTATTGTTGGTCCAAGCCTAACAGATATTGATAGTTTGAGGTGGCTCTCCATAGATATTTGGAGGAAATCATTTTGGTCTCTATCTTGTAAGTAGTGTAAACTCATCATCCATTTTGGGAACCAACACTTCATAGGGATGTGACCAATGTAGGTATGATGCTCAACTTCAAGGCTTGGTTCATGACTCATCCATTCCAACACTTAGCTAGGCCAGGAGAGGTGCCACTTAAGATTAATAACAACACAAAGGGGGAGAGACATATGCAAAGGAGGCAGGTATAGAGGAGGAGAGGATGAGAAGAGGGAGGTAGAGGAGATGGTGGAGATGGGGATGATGAGTTTGGGGGAGGTAGAGGAGGTAGGGGCCAGAGGCTACCACAAGTACCACCTAGGGTAATGAGAGGTAGAGAAGGTCTAGATAGAGCTATAGGAGGATAGATACAAGTGCAGGCTCAGTGAAAGGGAAAGGGACAAGCACAAGGATAAGATGCCCCATAGGTTGATAATAGAGATAGGCAGATAGTTGCCTTATAGACAGAGGTACAAGCTAGAGATGCATAGATTGAAACCCTATAGGGAGAGATGGAGATCATGATGTTACTGGGAGAGGAATACAACTATCTAGAGATTGGTTTGAGGATATAATACAACAGTCTATGAGGGCCCAGCAAGGACATGTAGTGGCATCGAGTTTTACATGTAGGTTGGGCTAGATGTTTCCTATTGGAGATGGTTGTATGAGGCAGCAATACCAGTAGCACAAAGAGCTAGGATTTTTTAGTAGAATTATTATGGGAGTTCTCCCAAATAGAGGACCAAGAGTGGGGGAATGATAGATCCACAATAGGCACTATGAGGAGCTCCGAGACCTTCAAGACTAGTTGGTTCCAAGGGTGGGACCTCATCATAGCTCCATCTAGTCTATTTTTTGTATCAATTTTTGTATAACGATATATAGACAGCTATGCGACATGATGATGAGGCTCCTAGTATCATTTTACAATTTTGACATCATTGTATCTAACATGTTATTATTATTTTTATTATATATGAGATGATATGATTCCTAGCAGTGATTATATACATGTATTTGTATGTGATGCTATTATGATGTTCTATATTATGTGATTCAATTCTAGATGCATATGATTTTATGTGATGATTCTTATAAAAAAAATTATGTTTATGATGTCTATATGCATGTATTATCATGATGGATGCATAATGATCTTATGTGGATGTGTACATTGACCTATGATGCTTCTATATACGATAGATATGGATGATGATGTATATATATCATGATGTGATTATGAGCTAACTTATTGTGGATGAAGGATGTGATACTATATGGTATGCTTATATATGTAGTACTAATCGTGTGGTGATGCAGGATGGATTCTAATGTAGTGCATGCCCCTAGTATTTCTGGTGTGATGGTATACTCAGTCGATCGATACACAAGTACAGGATAAGGAAGGGATGATGAGTGATTGGTTATAGAATAAAGGAGATGTGGAATGATGAAAGATGAGGGATATATGATTTGTGAGCTCTTGTGCAAATTTAAAGTACTTATATCATCATTGAGCCTATTATGGCAATCAGATGTGACTATCTGGATATGAGTTTAGACCCAAACAATCCACATACCATTTGCATAGAGAAAAGAAGACAATCATGGACAAGGAATTCCCTTGTTTACACTAGACTCATTAGGTCCTTGATGGTCATACGCCATCATATCCTCAAACAAGCCATGGTCCTACTAGAGAACAATCCACAAGTAGAAATCAAGTGACCATGACCCTTCCCAGTCACTGTAGTCCATAGACATCCTTGAGAAAAATGGTAAGCATATCACAAAGATCAAATGAAACAAAAAACAAAAACCTAAACCAACATTCAATGAAATCCTCATGCCATAGTTTAGATTTTGATCTAGTCAGATTTTTTATAGTATGCTGATAAATGATAGATAGTGTTATGGAAAATGAGATTGTCAATCATGCTTGGATCTTGGTCAGATTAAAGGACTGATTTATTTGAAACTATTCAACACTGTATAGGTCCACCTAAAAGTTTCTCAATCCACAAAACAAATTCTTTATTGGAAAGAAAAAAAAATTATTGCAAATTGTGAGCATAGGAAGGAAGGTAGGAAAGCGAAGTTCCTCATAACATGTGGTGCCAAGGATCCAATTCCATTACAGCTAGGTCAAGGATATGCCCCTAGTTAGGGATTGGACTTGATTATTATGGATGAAGCAAGAGTGAAAAAAAGGTTTATTGTGAAAGATGAAGACTTTAGTACAATAGTAGCAAGCCATGATGGGGATGGACGTTATTATGAAATGATAGGATGTAAGTGTATGCAAAGTGAAAGGAAGATGCAAAATCCTAAAGGAGGGAGGAGAAAAGTTCCTACACATGGTGTTGATTGCCTAGTTTTCACCACGGTACTTGCTGAGGGCTCCATCAAAGTGGTTTTTGCCATTGGACGAATTTATTTCTCTTTACCATTTTTCCTAATTTTTTTTGTGTCACACAAGACACTTGTTTGCCACATTTTCATCAAGGTGATTATTTTTTTCTTTTTTCTTTTTTTTGTATTGTACTATTGTAAATTGTACACCCTTGATTAGGGTTGTCCAATTTCATGCTTAGGTTAGCACCCGCCTTAGTGTGTTTCATTTTCATTTTAAATTCCTTTAAGCATTTAATTATTAATTTAATTATATCCAAAATCCTCTCTCATCATTCAACACATTATAAAATTGGGCCCTTAACCCTAAGTGTGCCCCTTTTTATTTCATTTTCTTTGATTAATTAATTAAATTAAATCCTAATAAAGTCCTATTTTGACCTTCAAGGCTCATTTTCGCATATCTAAACACCTTGGATTGACACACCAAGTTGGATTTGACTTTGTAATCACAATATTTTGCATCCCTAAAAATTTGGAAAAAAGTTGATCGGACTGGTGTGAATCAGACTGGTCCTAACTTTTTCTCTCCAAATTTTGAGATCTTAATTTGGTGGTATTATAATGTTCAAATCTATCTTTATGTGAAATTTTATCAATTCTAGGTCGGCCTATGATCAAAATTAAAGTTAAGGTTTCATATATATAACCTTGTCTTTCTTCATTTGAAGGATCATTCTCAAAGAATTAAAGGTGACTCTTATGAAGTGAAAGTATACGTTCATGTGAGGTCTACAATCAGTAAATTCATCATCAATCAAGTCTTCATCAACCTTTTTCACCAATCATGGAAGATTAGGAGATATTGAAGAATAATAAGGAGATCACCGACTATTGATTGGCTTGTACCTCTCCCTTAGGGTTTGGTATGATTTCATGTTATTTTTATATCTCTTTATGAGTTCATAGATATACATATCATTCATTTCTAGATTTACATTATTGCTTTAGATTCATATTGCATTTGTGATTTGAAGTATTTACATTACATTCATTTAGGGTTTTTACTCCAAACATAGGGTAGAAATCCAGTTTTACATTCTGGCTCATTAGGAATCTTACAAACACGTGAGATTATAGGGCACACACACTATTCAATACTTTATTGATTATTTGTGGAGGTGGAAATCACCAAAACAAGGGGTTTGACTTAGGCAAAACCCTATATAGCCACCCATACACCTTTTTTTCAGTTTGCGAGTACATTTGCAAGTTTTTAGTGGAGCTGCAAACTTTTGGGAAGCTAGAATAAACAAAAATAGATCTAGATTCAAAAGCAGGTCTCAGATCTCTACGACTAGAGTGCTGGGCACTCTAGTCCATAACCAGAACACCCAATGGCTTGGCCCTCTACATTTAGTGACAAGTTTTGGCAATTCAGGCTTTTAGGGCTTTAATTTGCAGATTTTTGAATCTCAACTCAGTACAGTATCAAGGACTAGAGTGCCCAATGCCCTGGTCCTACTCAATTAAGCCTTGTTCCCAGTACCAATTACACATCATAATTTATTTGTCAAATTTGTATTTTATGTCTCAGTTTCATTCATAATCAGTCTGTTATTATTGTTGTTCTACTTGATTTCATTAATCCTATTAGCTCACCTAAATTTGACTTATTCCTCTTTCATATCAGCAAAGGAATAGAAACCCTGAAAGTATTTAGGACTTGACTCTCTTTCACAAGATGAAGTCAAAGTGAATCACTTCCTCAAGGGCTCTTTCGTATTCCAATGTATAAATAAAAGTGGGATTAGTACTTAGTTTACCTGATCCCATTTTCATCCATCACATTTTGGTGAACCCAACGTCCTTATATTTTGGTTTATTTTGGTGAACCTGACCTTCTTAAATTTATATTAGATCTTGTTATTGCATGTTTCTTTTGTATCAAAAACATTAAAAATCTAAAAAATATTATTATATGCATTGTGTGTTCTAAAGTTTTATATGTTCATATGCTTGCATTATTGCTTCATTGCTTGGACATTTAGTTCACTTTATTTACTTGCATTGTTTCTTTCATTACATTTTGTAAAAAAATGACATTTTGAAATCTTTTTCATGTCAAAAAAAATTTTGGGCCATTTTCCCAAACCCCATTCCATGCCATCAATTCTAGGATGACACGCGGCCTTTGGCCAACTTGTCTTTTCATCATGATAGTTTCTTAGACCTTCTTATGACCCTTCACCCCCTTCCTAACAATCCTACTAAGGATATTTTAAGGCAAGAGGATGATTTCAATAACACCTTTATTAATGAGATGAAGCATTAATAAATAGTGTTATTCCCTCTCCCAAATTGTCCCTTCCCATGAGGACATCATAGTGCAAGCAAATATTTTTAATGATTCTCTCAATGATCTCCCTATTTGGAATGAATTATTGGAAGATAGTGTTGATTATTCTCTTAATCTATTCCTCCCAAATGAAAGTACATCGGTGAAAGAAGATTATATTATGGTAAAAGAGGGTGAAATGATTGACAATTCCCTTAATAACACATCACCTCCCCAAATTGGCTCTACTCGTGAGGATACCCTAATTCAAAAAGATATTATTAATATTTATTTTAAAGATATCCTTCTCAAGGATGAAGCTTTGAACAGTAATGTTGATCCTTCTCCTAGAGAGTACCTCTCCCATGTGGAACCTTTGGTGATACAAGATGATATGATGGATTCCTTTCCTAGTGACACTATACCTTCTTTCAATACCATTCCCTATAGGGATGCAGCATTATTGATTGGTGTTAGTCCCTCTCTAAAAATTGATCCTATTCATGATAACATTTTGGTGCAATGAGAGACTATAAACACTTCTATCAATAATCCCCCTCATATGAATGATGTTGATTCTTATCCTAAAATGTACACCCCTTTTAAGAATACTTTGGCACAAGAGAATGATCTTAGGTTTTAGGGATTTAATAAAATTAATACTACTCTCTATGAGGATGTCCCTTTCAGTCAATATGAAGAAAAACCTATTCATGAAGAAATGTTTAAGGTTGATAATCCTCTTTACGAACCACTTGATCATTTTTCCTCACATGTTCCCAAACCATCTTCAACCAATATGATACATGTGAATGGTTATGAAACACCTAAGAAACCCCTCTTCATGGTTTAGGGTGCTAGTCCTCCTCAAAATTCTCAACCTCTCAAGAAGCCTCTCTTTGTGATTCAAGGTGGTTATAGTAATGATGCCTTTTGCACTCCTAACAAACCAGTTATTAGTGTGCAAGGAGGTTATCCTGCTAAGAGTCTATATGAGTATGCTAACAGATTACCCAATAGAGTTATAATTTGGTTGCTCACACATATAATTGTTAACTATTTATTCCACCCATTCCAAATAGTCCACAGGAGTACTTACTGGAGTATTTCTCATTTCTAGTGTTATATTGAGAGCTTTGGATTTTAGCTTACAAATAATGAACCAAGTCTCATTATCAAATTTCTTGATATATTATAATGTCAAAATTATGAGGAAGATATACTAAAATTATGCAGTGGAATAAAAGTGTAAGGCATGTCTCATTATGTTAATGATGCATGTTGAATCAAAGAGTTTTATAAAAGTTAACTTATGCATAACTTTATAGGCAACATGGAGGGAACTCTCTTCAATGTTAGTCTTTCAACTCAATTTAGGTTTTGACTCAAAAACATGGAAGAATGGTGAATTTCTACACCTCCACATGATGGATAATTTGTCAAATAGAAAGGAACATTGCAAGATATGTGAATGAGGGACTGATTCAAACCCACATTGCAGTCATCAACCAAAGAAATATGGCACGTTGCAGCAAAGATGAAGAGATTCATGTCTTATTGCATGGATAAGGAAGTGTTAGATAGGTCTAAAAACCAAAGGACAATTGAGAGGGGGGGGTGAATTAGTTGTCACCGGATTATAGAACTTTAAGCATTTAAATCCTTAATACTGGAACACATAAACCAAGTACCAAAATGCATAAACCAAATACTGGAATGACTGATAAAGCATTTAAACATAAACATAAATCATAGAATAGTTACCATCCATCCATAACACATGACACCAAGAATTGTACGTGGAAAACCCAATAAAGGGAAAAACCATAGTGGGAAGCCTACCCATAGTCAGATAATACTTTCATAGCAAGTATGTGATTACAATATGAGGGACTTGCACATGCAAGAAGGCCAAGAACCTAGAGTGCACTGCTCATCACAAAAAGGATCCTCACTGACTACTTAAACATCGGACTAAAATCAGAAAGAAGAGTAAACTATAGCATCTCCTATGCCTGAGTACAATTCCAGTTAAGCTCAATGTTAGAGGCCTTAAACCTCTCTTAAAAACCCAATTCGATCACTTATGATCGACCAAACCTTTTGCATATTATTACAATATTATTCACACACAGATCATTCTATAACCTTTTTTCTATCAACCATATATTCATATACCCATGATCGACAAAGAGATCTTACATCATATTTATACCAACCCGAGACCTAACCATCTTTCTTTATCAATTTCTCACTTGTGACCATAGGAGTACTAACCGGTTTACAATTTTCCATACCAAATTTCTTCAATAGATCTCTAGCATACTTAGTTTGATAGATGAAAATACCTTTATCAGTTTGAGTAATCTGCAAACCTAAGAAAAATCTAATCTCCCCAATCATAGACATATCAAATTCATTTTTCATATTGTTAGAGAATTCCATACACAACTTATCTTCACCTCCAAAAATGATATCATCAACAAACATCTCAATAATCAATATGTCATCATCAATGATATTATAATATAAATTACTATCAGCATTACCTTTAGTGAAATCAAGCTTCAAAATATATTTATCCAGTGTTGCATACCAAGATCTAGGGGCTTGTTCCAATCCATATAAAGCTTTCTTTAACCTGCAAACCATGTTTTTGTCATCTGAAAGTGAAAATCCATCAGGTTGCTCAATATAAACTTCCTCTTCAAGATCTCCATTCATAAATGCACACTTAACATCCATCTGATAAAGCTTGTAATTCTTATGAGCAGCATAAGCAACAAATAATTGCATAGCTTCAATCCTAGCTACCAGTGCAAAGGTTTCACCATAATCAATTCCTTCCTTCTAATAATAACTTTTACAAACTAATCTAGCTTTATTCCTCACAACTTGTCCATCCTCATTCAATTTATTCCTGAAAACCCATCCAGTTCCAATAACATTATTATTTACATAGCTTTCATCCAATATTCATCTTTACAAGCTTCAATTATTGATGCCAGTTCAACTTGAGAAATAAAACATACCTCATTAGCTCCCAACCTTCTTCTTGTCATCACTCCTTTTCTTTTGTCTCAAATGATTTGATCTTCGGAATGATTCAACCTTACATACCTAGGAATCTTTTGATTTTTTGTTCCTTTATCCTGGTCTACAGTTATTGTTGAATTATCTGATACTATCGGAGTAATTGGTTCAACATTTTGTTCTATTATTGGTGCTACCGGTTCAATTATGATCATTTCCACTATCGGTTCTCTCTCATAAGTTCTAATTTGACTTTTTTTCTGCTCATCCACAATTCTCTGCGATCTTTTGTTATAACATCTATATGCTTTTCTTTCATTAGAATAACCAAGAAACATTCCTTCATCACATCTAGGATCAAACTTTCCAATGAACCATCTCTTTTGATATAGCATTTACTACCAAAGATTATAAAATACTTAGCTATCGATGTATGACCAAACCATAACTCATAAGGTGTCTTACTAGTAGATATCCTTTGATATGAACTCTATTGAATGTGTATACCATCGTGAATGCAGCTTCTATACAGTAGATATGAGGCATATTAGCCTCCATCATCAGGCTTCTAGCTGCATCCAAGATAGTTATGTTCTTCCTTTCCACAACTCCATTCTGCTAAGGTGTCCGAGGTGCAGACAACTATCTCCTTATCCCATTCTTCTCACAATAACTATCAAATTCATCGGATGTGAATTCTCCACCCTGATCTGACCTTAAAAATTTAATCTTCAATCCTATCTTTGTCTCAACTTTAGCTTTAAAGATTTTAAACTTTGCAAATTCTTCAAACTTCTCCCTTAGAAAAGTAACCCACATCATTCTATAATATTCATTAATTATTAGCATGAAATATCTATCACCTTGAAAACTTTTGATTCTAGTAGGATCATACAAATCAGTATGAATAAGATAAAGAACATCATTAGATTTGTCTTATATACTTTTAGAATAAATCTTAGAATAAATCTTGACTTGCTTTCCTATTTCACATTCCTTACATATTGGAATATAGGGCTTTACAATCTTAGGTATATCTCTAACTGCCTTAGTAGAACTGATCTTCACAATGCAATCAAAATTTGCATGACACAATTGTTAGACAGTTCAAATAACTGGAAGACAACTGAGAGGGGGGGTGAATCAGTTGTCACAGATTACCAAGACCATTAGCAATTAAAACTTCAATACTGGAACCCAAAACATTAATACCGGAATGCTTAAACCAAATACTGGAATAGCAGTTAAACCAATAAGCATAAACAATAATCATAGAATAAATACCATCCACATGACACCAAGATTTATAGGTGGAAAACCCTGTAAAGGGAAAAACCATGGTGGGAAACCTACCCACAATCAGATAATACTTTTGCAATAAGTATGTGAATTACAATTGAGGGGCATACACTTGCAGGAAGGCCAACGGCCTAGGCGCACTGCTCATTACAAAAGGAGTCTCACTAAATACATAGAAATCTAGACTACAATCTGGAGAAGTGTTCAACTACAAAAGATAGTGTTATCACTGTTTGAAAAATTGGGTATTCTTGTCCCATGGTCAGCTAAAAATCTGCAAAAAAATGTGTTTGGCATGACCTTGTTGCCTCTGTATTTCTTGGGTCAAAAGAGGGTTTAAGGTTTATGAATTCTATCCCTTTCCTATATTTTGAAAAACTCCTTGCGTTCTATTATTGCATTACCTTTTTCCACTTAAGGAAGGGTCAGTTTATCATGAGAAGTGTCCCCCCATTAGTTTTTTTTTCCCTAGGCGGTCTTTTAAATATTTTCAATCTTTACGCCTTTACCTATTGTTGGGTTTTAACCTTTGTTGGGCTCCTTAATAAGTGCAAGTCCATGTTAATCCTACGATTGTCATTGTTTCTCTTAGAAAAAATGTCTAAGATTTAGTCTAAGATTTAAAGTTAATAATTTTAAAGACCGATTAAGTTTGAGTTAATCGAACAGCTCGCATGGATTCGCAGCTTCAAGTAAAATGAAGATTAATGTTCGTCAAGTAGAAAAATGATGTGGCAGTTACACGATGGGTGAAATGGTAGGACAGATGGGTTGCTCCATGGAGAGAATTGGTGACTTGTCAGATGCACATGGCTCCGAAGGATAGTTGAGGGCTCGCCTTGATTCAACCAGTGGTTATGTTGAAAATAGTAAAGTAAAACACGTGGCGGCCTTAGAATGGAACCCAATGGAATTACTTGAGCAAATAGCCAACTGCCACATGACATTTGTTATCCAATAATGAGACAAAGCAAGTGGTCTCTGAGTTAGGGGCCCACTTTAAAGGTCTGAGTGCATTAAAGGGTGTACATCTCGAGGTGGATCCAACGGTTGTAATTGTTTCACAGCCTGAAGATGTTGGCAGTTTAAACTCTATGAAGTAACAAAAACCGTTAACAGTCATGGTGGTGCGATGTTAGTTAAGAAGGCAGGTGGTTGCTTAGGAAGTAAAGACCGAGCAAGTGGATAACGATCTGACAACCGGTGTTGTTTCATGTGGTTAAAGTGCACAAATTTTAGTGTTCGCGAAATAGCGAAAAGAAGGTGGGGCTCGTCACTAATGCAGAGGGACCAGAAGGAATAAAGGCAGTGCAAGTTCCAAGGATCCAATGATCCTTGTTGCTTCATGAAAGAAAAGTGTAGTGGTTTTAAACTCTGCGAAATGGTGAAACAACGAAACAAGGAAGTACTCAGAAGGTTGGTGATCTATTGGAGCCTGTTTTTTGAATTTAATTTGCGAATTCAATTCTGAGGTGATAGCCAAAGCATGCGGGATTAATTTCTCAATTCAATGCCAACTTTTTGTATTAAGGTCCGTATCAACTTGAATGTTAGCATCATTTCAACAAGTCTATTATAGAGGAACTACTGCAGAGCAATTTTCTTCAAGTGAATAACAGGTTTTTGTGTTCTTGCTAATTGCAGTCTGAAAATTGGTGTTGTTGTGTGAAGTGCTTCATTAGAGTTGTGTAAATATTAATTGATATAGTTGCATTAACGGGATGGCACCAAGAAGGGAGTTAAAAGGAAAGGTAAAATACCAAGATAGGAATATATGTGATGACTTCTTGGAACAAATAGCTATGTCTACCAATGCTAGGGCCAAAGCAAAAGAATTGGTGCCAAAAAACCCTCGTTTAAGAATTGGGGATGATCTATATGACAAAAGTAATTGGTTAAGGGATCCACAAATAGGGATGTCAGGTTTAGGACTATTCAAGGTAGGTTTTGGTTAGAGACATTCCCCTGCCCCTTTAAATAGTATATGGGAATTAGATGTAGAGAAGCTTATAGTCCCTGGGGTCTTCATGGATGTAGATTTGTTGACTCTGATCACACAAAATTATGACCCTGTAGCTAGATGTATCAAAAATGTGAAGGGATCAGCTCTGATTGGAATTAATGATGATGAATTGAGAAGTGTGTTTAAGCTCAGTGAGGCGTCAAATTTGTTAGAACCTATTCATTTTGAATCACTGGCCCAAGTTTATAATGCACAAAGGGATCACCTTATGAGTGGCCCACTGAAAAAAAAAATTGTCAAGATAGGAGGGTTGATTGTTGTAGGCCCCAGCACCATGGAACCCTTCTTTCTAAATTTGTTCACTTTAAGGGCAAAAGACCTGTATTGGTCACTTTGTCAGATTTTTGGAGAAGATGCTGAGAGAAACATGCCAACCCATCATATGTTGATGATAGTACAGATTTTGAACCCCTCTCTAGCAATAACATTTGACTATGCGCCTTACCTAACTGATGCAATTCACACCGCGCAGGTCGGAATAAAAAATGGTAAGGTGGACAAACCATTTGGATGGTATTCTCTTCTAATGCACATGTTTTGGTTTAAGGGTGCTGATTATTTTGCAAAAGAAATGGATTTGGTTAAGGTGAAAGATAAAGAAGAGATGCCTATTCAACTTTGGAGTACTATTTTGTCCTGAGATAGGGAAGATACCAGTTACCTAAAGTTTGACAGGTGCTTTTCATCTAAAATCAAGATTCTTTTGTGCACAGAAAACCCTAGGATCCCTAAGGCTCTCTTAGAATTCCTCATACCCAAAGAGTTTGCTGAAGGTATTAAGATTGTTCATAATTGGGGTGATATGTATTTGTACCCTATTTCTATAGTTTTTAGAGTTTATGGTTTCAGAGGCACTCCATATTTATTGCCTTATTAGGTCCCACTGAAGATAGGAATTGTAGAAGTCTTAAGGCAAACTGGAGGTGTACAAGAGGTAGAGCTGACAAATAGGGGTAAAGGGACTATTTTCCCAACTATTACCATGGCTCATCATTTTGTGATCACTAAAGGTGGTTGGAAGTATTTTGAAGAATTCTTTAAACCATATAGGTTGTCTACTATGGTTTCAAGATTTACAAACCTAGAAGATTTTTTCAATGGCATGTTTAGAAAGAGAGCGGTATGTAAAGGTAGGCCACACCAATTTCATTTCCCTAAAGATCTGATTAGGAATGAATTCAATTTGGATGAGAAAGAATTGAGGAAAGAGAAATGGGTAGCATATAAAAGGCCTCTTGACTTCATTCATCAGTTTGATAGCAGTTATGACCCTCTTTCTAGTTTCAATCCCTTTGAGGAAAAAATAAAATTCTTAATTCTTTATTTTGAAGACCTCATGCAAACTTTGAAATAAAAGAGGGAGGCTATAATGAGAGATGATCTTGACAGGGTTAGATTCATTCTTTCTAAGCCTGCCTTTGCTAAGGCTATCCCACCAGGTGATTATGTAATGTACAAGAAATCAAAATACAGTGTGATGATGCCAGTGACTATTGAGCCTTCTACTTAAAGAGGGAAAAGAGAAATTGAAGATGTCATTGACATCCAAGACTCCCATAAAAGGAAAAGAATAGGGAAGGAAGTGCAAACCAATGAGCCTTTGTGTTCTCCATCTCAATCCCCTATCCACATAGGAGATGAGCAGGCGGTGGCCGAACAGTTGTTACAGTTAGGGAGTCTTGGGGAGATTGCCTACACATATGAGGAAACACAAGAAGGGATGCCAGAAGAACCACCTAGTGCTGAGATGAACTTGACTGAAGGTGAGCTCAAAGGTAAAGAGTTAGACCTAACTATCAAGCAAGCCAGTGAGGAGTTCCTCGCTGATAGTAACTTTATTACAAAATGGGCCTTCATGCAGTTTGTATGGAAGCAAAACATGGAACAATTTAAAGCCAGATGTGAACAAAGGAAGAGTGAGCAGCCTCAAAGAGATGTAAGTCAGGTGGAGGAAGAGGTAAAACAAGAAATGATTGAAGAGTTCAAGACCATTACTCCTGAAAAGGGAAGAGAGATGGTATCAAAGGCTAGTGTTTTGATCCTCCCTAAGTGGGATATAGCTGATGCTCTGGTACTTGAAGTGGTCAGAAAGGAAACCAAACCTATGGAAGGAGTGACCTTCAATAAAGATAATGCTTCTTTATTCATGTGGCCATTGAAGAAGGATGAAAATAGAAGAAGGAAAGATGCCTCAGATTCTAGTTTCCTACGAGGTATGATTGTAAGAAGAGTCCAAGATACAGGGGTGGTGGAAGCTGCTAGAACAGTCTTAGAAACTGCAAAGTTCAATGTAGCAGTGGTAGAAAAGGAGGCAAAAGAAAAGGCTAATCTACAGTTGAAATTGGAAACAATCTTGAAGGCTTATAATGAAGCCAAAGAATGGCTAGCTAACCGAGATAGCATCATTGCTAAACTTCAGGGTCAGTTGGGAAGACAGCACCACCAAGGTGAGTTCTCTACATTAATGATAGCTTCTTCTCTAGCAAGAAATCCACCTACAATTCCTATCATAGAATATCCCCCTTCTCCTATGCCTTCTGGTTTCCAACCAACTGAAACTATTCAACATGAGTTGGAAAATTTGAAACAGGCTCAAGCCCTGTTTGCAAGCAAATATGAGGAAAAAGTGAAAGCTACAATTTTGAATTTGTTGATTCAGTTAGGGCCTCTATCATTCATATTTATATGAAGAGGATTCTAAATATTTTGACTAAACTAAGATAAGATGAGACCACTTTGGAACCAATTTTAAATAAGTGGATGCCTAGGGGAAAGGAGTTAGAGCTTATGTGTTCATCCCATGTAGATGCAGAGGCAAATGACAGTCTTAGTTCCACCTATGAATTCATAAAAGAAATGAATATACTTTAAGAAGAAAGGCCAGGTGTGAAGAGAAAAGCCCAATTGTATAGGAAAGAATATTCTGATCACAAATATGAGTTGTTTCCAGGGTGTTTTGTTGGTCCGACTCAGCTAAAAGAGGAGAAGGCATGGTTGGAAGAGTTGGACCACAAATTGTCCCAAAGGGTTAATGAAATCATCAACACTAATGACATGTCCTTATTTGTCAAGACAATTGAGGAGATTGAAAAGGTAAAGTCACACTATGGTTTCATAGAAATAGAGATTGGGAAGTTAAGGGTCACTTGGAAAAGACTAGAAGGGATGAAGAAAAAGATTGTTAGCTTCTCTTGGCCAAGTGATGACATGTTCTAGGAGTGGAAGGACAAGTATGCTAGACAAAGAGAAGATATTCCAGAATAGTTAAAAGATGTTGCAGTTGAACAACAAACTGAAGAGGTCGATAATACTGAAAAGGACTTGTAACTGTTTCTTGGAGGACATTGTGGTTTGTAACAAACTTTTCTTAGGATTGTCTGGGGCTTGTATGCATCCATAATATTATAAATGAATACCAGGACTAATAGAAGGGGGATCACAAGAATTTTGTAAAGAAACTCTGCAAAAATATATCTGGGATTTTCTAGCTTTTATAGAGAACACTTTGAGTCATGTAAAAAATGTGCCCCAAAGAAGGGGAACGGGAAAAGGAGCAACTATAGTTGTGCACTTCCCTGACTCAAAAATGAATATAAAGATACAGATCAATACTTTTCAGGCCTAAATCTATGTTGTCTTCTGGTTTGCATTCGTTTATTTGCTGGTTTCATTTGAATAGTCTAGGATTATTTGATTGAACATGGATTGTAAGGAAATCATATGGATATGTTTTTAGCTTTTCTCTTCAAGGAAGAGGAATTAAAAAATGCATGAAATATCTATATCAATAAATCAATTGTTTGCTCATTTTGAATTTGATGAACGATTTTAGTTTAAAGATTAAACTCATGTATATGTAAGGCATGTATGGGGTTAACATAAGGCCGAGGTGATGAAATGTATGAGGTTATTCAGTTTTGGAGCTTTAATTTGATTTGGGTGACTCTGTAGCCCGAGATAAGGCACTGGTATCTAATTGTGGGATTCTTTCTATCTTTCTTGAAGATTAATACTGAAAATGAATACAAGTTTTTCCTTTAGTGTTTTAGTTTCATTGAGGTGATGAAATCCACGGGTTTTTTAGCACTAGTTTACTGTGGATCTCAATCTTAAAGTGTGAAAATATTCATAGAAGGTATACCCACCTGAACTTTGGATAAGTTTAAAGTGTAGAAGGTCTCAAAACCTTGTTATATGTTACTGTTGAGTTCTATTCTCTTATCTCTTTATATGCAAACAGAGTTATTTTATTTCTTACAAGAGGGATAGAAGGGAAATCAAAATTTGAGACTAACAAAAGTGGTGACTTTGTTGGGGAATAGTCATAGTGTGCTTTATGTTATAGATTGGTGCCTGAATTGGTTCAAAAGTTTGTTCGGATATCTGTGTGTTGTGGAAGATCGTTTGATCTCTTATTTATGCTATCTTTCTCTTTGAGAATCTTCTTGACTTTGTTAAATCTTTGCAAGTGATTTGCTCAAGCTTGTTTTCTTATTTCCCATGGTCTTTGTGGGTGGCGACTCTAACAAGTATAACCAGTGCTATTAAATAGGTGTAATTCTTTTGAGAAAAACAAGCACAATGCAGAGAGGAAGGAACACCAGATCATTCATGAGGAAGCATCCTCAAGAGACATTGCAAGAGGGACTACCTGAACAAGAAAGGAGAGGTCAGAAAAGATCAGTTGTAGATGAGCCATCCAATGTTGCTTGGGTACAAAAGAGCTTTAATGTGGGCAAGTCATCTGAAAAGCCCATATATGCCAATTCGAATTCTTCTTCCCGTGAGTTTGATCAGGATATTTGGGTTTCCATTCTGGGTTGTTTGGTAGTAATGAGGAAGTCCAAATTCTAAATCAAAGGATATCTCATATTAGTTTATCTAGGAAAGACATGAACAATTCAAATATTAAGGACTCTATACCCAGAACAATAGATGGAAATATCAGTTTAATTGATATTGACCAAGTTCATGTATCAGATTCTGAAGAAATGTTCCCTGACGAAGATAAGATATCCCAAAAAATTGAGGTCTTGAATAGAAAGTCCATCATTTCATTTCCTTAAGGGCACAAAAATAAGCAAATAAGGAAAAGGAGGTAAAAGCAAAATTCATGGAAAGGGATAGCCTTCTAAGACAAATTGCCGATCTTGAACTATTCACCCAAGAGAAAGCTAAGAGTGAGGATGAGGGTCCAGTCATCAGAGAAATTCTAGTTGCTAAGACCAACCCTGCATACAAACCTATTGTGCAACCGAATAGGGAAGTCCTTAGTGACCCACAACTTGTTAGAAATAATATTGATAAGGGAAAACAAAAGTGCATGGAAGATGGGTCTAGATCTAAGACTACAATGGAGATCTCTAATATGTTATCAGCTCATGAGAGAGAGATAGAGAGGATGAGGAAAGAGAAAGAAGATCTGCAAATGGAGTTGGAAAAGGTTTAATTAGAAGAAGCCAATCAAGAAGTTAAAAGAAAGATTAAGTATTTAAAAGCTCCTCCTATAAGTTTTCCCTCGGCAGACCTAAAAAAACTTGTTCCTCAGCAAGCTTCACCCCTCCAGTCAAAATTTAGTCAACTTTTCCTATGAGTATTGTCCCAGCTAATCTAGCCCCTGTTACTAACCAAGGTAACCAGATCCCTCTGACTCATGGCCCTAATGTAAAAATGAACATAGGAAATAACCTTGTTGCTAATCAATTCCAGAGAAGACCTATTAACTTGGAGTTATACAGAGAGCTCTTCTTTGATGGAATCCTAGGGTACCCCAACCATGTTCCTACAGAATTAAGGGATAGACTCCACAAATTTGCTGGCAACAATGCAATGAATGCAGAAGAGCACTTAAAATCTTTTGGTGACTTAATCAATCATTATGAAATAATAGATGAAGATGTCATCATGAAATTGTTTGTACAGTCCTTAGTAGATGATGCAAGGGACTGGTATAGAGGTCTCCCTATGAATAGCATTGGGTCTTGGGAATATTTTAAAAACCATTTTTAAGAATAGTATGGTGACAAGAGATCATGAAAACTTATTACAAGAAACTAGTAACATTCGAGTTACAATAGGTCCAAAAACAATGGGAGTGGGTGCAAAGCGAAAAGGAGCGGGAATCCCAAATTTCAAATTGGGGAATGGCGGACTTCCTGGGGAAGGCATTTTTCCTGGGATCGAAACTAGCAAACAGATAGGAGGATAGGCATCTCAAGGTTCAGAGGAGGACAAGGAAATAGTCAAACCGAGGGAGGATAAAGATTTGAAATATGGGGACCCACACAACAAAGGTAAAGGTAAAAAATGGTCTTCACTTTTTGGAGTGAAGCCACTAGCTAAATCTGGGCTCCCGGTAGTTACAAATATCTTAGATCCAGTTTCTGTGCTGGTTGTTATCTCTGTTCCGGATAAAGTGGTAGATCTGACTGTAGCAAGTTTATCGATGACTCTAGTGGGATGATTTTCTGGCTTTAGGCCTAACATTGATGATGTGAGGAATTTCATAAGGAGAAAATGGTTTGTAAAAGGTCAAGTGGATGTGGCACCGCTGCCTAGGGGGTTTTTTTCCTTTGCTTTTAACTCTGAAGAAGATATGAACAAGGCTCTTTGTGAAGGCCCATGGATGTTTGGCAAGTCAACCTTGGCTCTCCAAAAATGCATCTCGAACCTCGCCCTTGACAAGTCCTTCTTTGTTTCTATGCTAGTATGGACACGCCTCCCGAGTCTCCTGCTGGAATTCTGGAATGAGGAAGTATTCAAGGGTATTGCGAAATCCTTTGGAGAATTTTTGTCAATTGATCCGATGATGGTGGCTAAATCAAGGTTAGTCTTTTCTCACATCTGTATAAATGTTAATCAAATGACGGATATGCCCCAATCCATAGAAATCATATCTAAACTTGGAAAATGGACCCAAGCTATTGAATATGAATCGCTTCCGTTTGCCTGTTTCCATTGTAAGAAATTAGGGCATGGGGCAAAATCATGTCCTCTCAAGAAGAGAAAGGAAAGCAAGACTAACAGCAATACTAAGAACAAAAAGATTTGGTAAACGATTGATAAAAAAGGAGACCCATCAGCTGAATGTGACTAAAATAAGGATGTAACGAAATTAGTAAATGAAGTCAAGAAGACTGAGAATAGCAATAATAAAAAACAAGATCGTGTCTGCTCTAATAACCAAACAGAGAGTTCTAAAGAAGTAGAGCAAGGAATAGAGTTGAATAACAAAAATAACCCAGAGGACTAGGAGGTTGGATATGTCAATCAAGAGAAGGAAGAAGCTGCATCAGTCTCTTCATTCTCAAAATCAGCCGAGGAAAAATTTAATGAAGCTCAAGAGTTTAACCCTTCAGATATCAAGCCCTTATTGCTTCTAACCAACGGAAGCCCAAAGCCTCATCTTTGTAAAACCCCTTCTCAAAGTGTGGTAATGGATATTCTGGAAGGGAATCTTTGGATTCTTGGTTCGAGAGAAGAAAAAATGAACAAGGAAGAATTCAATGGAGGGATCTCAAGTAGAAGCAAGAATAAGAAAAAGGCAGAACAAAAAGAAAGGAAGGCCATCCCTAAAACGTCAAAGGGAATAGGAAAGTTGGAAGAATTGTGCTGATGGAACACAATGTTCCATCAAGTCAGCCCTATCTCCAGTTAAGTATGAAGATAATATCCTGGAATATCAGAGGGCTGAATGCCCCTCATAAGTAGGATGTGTTATGAAACATCATAAGAGATCATAAACCGGATGTAGTCCTCATTCAAGAAGCCAAGATGTCTAAGGAAAAAGTTGAAAAGATTAGGATTTTCAAGGAAAATGGTGTCATAGGATCTAGCTCGGAGGGAGCCTCTGGAGGAACTGTGATTTTTTGGAACCAAAAAACCATAAAAGGTAAGGAAATCATCTCTACTTTTAATAGGAACTTAGTTCAGCTTGAGCATATTAAGGACAAATTTGTTTGGGTGTTATCTAATGTCTACGCGCCTAATACCAAAACCAAGAGAGTTAAATATTGGAGAAGCCTTGCAAACAACAGACTCAAGTTTGTTGATCAAAGCTGGATTATTATGGGAGATTTCAATACTCCACTCAAAGAGGAAGAGAAGATGGGAGGTCTCCCCTTAAAACTTGATGGGAAACAAGACCTAATGGAGTTCATCAATGATCAAGCCCTTATGGATGTGGATCTTCAAGGCATTAATTACACCTGGACCAATAGAAGAACTGGAGCTGACTTGATTCAAGTAAAGTTAGATAGAACTTTAATTTCTTTTGAATGGTTAACCAAGTATAGCTGCTCCCTTGCTTCTATTATCAAAATTGGGTTAGATCATTACCCCATCTCTTTTACTACCAACTCTTTTTCGGCCAAGAGAAACTTCCCTTTTAGATTTGAAAAAGCATGGCTTTCCCATCCCTCTTTGGAAGCTCGTATTGTTGATTGGTGAAACTCTGAAGTTGAGGGAATGGCTCTTTTTAGAATAGCCAAAAAACTCAATATCCTAAAGGCTAAAATTAAAATCTGGAACAAATAGATTTTTGGGGACATATTCAAGAGCAAAATTCAAGTCAAAACTGAAATAAAGGATGTTCAGGATAGAATCCAAGTAGTTGGGCTGTCTGAAGATCTTAGGATGGTGAAAAATGTTCTTTTGTCTAAATACCACACCATTATCACTAATGAAGAGATGTTCTGGAGACAAAGATCAAGAGCCTTGTTCTTGAAGGAAGGTGATAAAAATACCTGGTTCTTTCACTTAACTTCTCTTAAGCATAGGGTGGCTAATAGGATATCTAGATTATCCTGTAATAAAGGAATCTTAACAGAGGATAATGATATTAGAAAGGAAGCTCTTGAGTATTTTAGCACCCTACTGGGAGAAGTGGATATCCTGGACATTAGCAATCAAAACACTCTTTTACAAGCTATTCCTTCTATCCTAACTGATGTTGATAACAACCTTTTATCCCATATTCCCTCTAATCAGGAAATCAAAAAGGCGGTGTTCTCTTTTCAGGGTGATATATCCCCTAGACCGGACGGATTTCCAATATTTTTCTTCCAAAATTTTTGGCACATCATGGAGGCTGACATCTGCAATGGTGTTAAAGAATTCTTTGGCTCTAGAAGGCTCCTAAAGGAACTGAATTCCACCTTCATTATCCTTATCCCAAAGATCCCTGGTGCTGATTCTCTCAACAAGTTTAGACCCATTAGTCTGTGTAACTCTGTGTACAAGATTTTATCCAAGGTCCTGACTTCCAGGTTGTTGGAAATTATTCCAAGAATTATCTCTGTCTAGCAGAATGGCTTTGTCCCCGGTAGACAGATTCTAGATTCCATAATATCCGTTCATGAAAATATCCACTCCCTGAAAGTGGCGAATAACCAAGGTTTCTTCCTGAAGTTAGACATGGCTAAAACTTTTGATAGAGTGAACTGGGAGTTTCTCCTTAGGATCATGAAAGCATTTGGTTTTGGTTACAAATTTATTCAGCAATGCTCTCAACTTATGGAAACTTTCTCCTTGGCTGTTATAGTCAATGGTTCCCTATCTAGTTTCTTCAAAAGCTCTAGAGGCCTTAGATAGGGGGACCCCATATCCCCTATCCTATTTACTATTCTTGTTGAATGCCTGGGTAGATTTATTCTTAAAAATGTGGAAGATGGCTATCTTAGGGGTCTAAAACCTTTTTCTTCCAATGTTGCTTGTTCTCATGAACAATTCATTGATGATTCTATCACTATGGGGGAAGCTACCATTCTGGAAGCTAAAAATATGAAGAAAGTCCTAAATACTTATGAATCTGCCTCTGGTCAAAAAATTAACTAGGATAAAAGTTCTATGTTCTTCATCAATACCCTGGTCCAAAGGCAACTAAGGATTGAAATAATTCTTGGATGCAAAATTTTTGAGCTTCCCTCTACTTATCTAGGGTTTCCTCTGTGTTTCAAGCCCGAGGATTCCTTCTGGAATAAGCTAGTGGATAGACTTAACTTGAAACTTGTTGGTTGGAAAGGGGTTGTTCTTAGTCAAGCGGGCAAAATCACTCTGCTTAAAGCCACTCTCCAAAACCTTCTTGTTTATGCTCTCAATTTGTTCAAAATCCCCACAAAGTTCACCGAAGCCATTGAAAGAATCTAAAAAAAGTTTCTTTGGTCAGGGGTGGAAGTCAAAAATAGAATTCCCCTTATTGCATGGAATAAAATATGTTCCCCTAAGGCCTCAGGTGGGTTGGGCTTAAGGAATATTGGTACTATGAATAAATCTTTATTAGCCAAACAAATATGGAGAATGAAAGGGAAGGAAAGAGAATGGAACTCAATCTATAAAAACAAATATCTCTATATGCAACCTTCTAAGGAAGAATTCCTAGGTGATTCTTTTATTGTTGAAGGTTTGACTATATGGAATGTTGTTCAGTCTGCTAAAAGTTGGGCTGCTACTAGCCGAACTTGGAACCTTGGGGATGGGAAGAGAACAAGATTTTGGGAAGATAGATGGATTTTGGACAAACCCCTGGAGGAAGTTCCAATCCTTAAAGATTGGAAAGATTGGTTCAAAAGTAGGTTTGGTGAGCTGGTCAGAGATTACTGGAGAAATGGGAACTGGATCGATTTCAGCCAGCAGTATCTGGGGCTCAAGTTCCTTCAGATTTCTCTCTCAACTAAAGTTCTTAGAGACAACAAAGATGACAGACCGATATGGAGGGAAACCCCGGATGGGAAATATTTTGTTTCCTTAGCTATGGCTATTCATAAAAAATATGTGGAAGAAACTCCTATCTAGGCTAAAGTTTGGAATAAGAATTTAGTTCCTAAGGTTAATATCTTCTTTTTGATTTTCATCCAAAACAAAGTTTTAACCCTAGACAACCTTCAAAAGAGAGGTTTTATTTTTCCTAACAGGTGTTCTCTTTATTGCAGGGAAGAAGAGATGGCTTGCCATATTCCTAATCAGTGCACTTTTAGTTAGGATATCTAGAAAATCATCTTAAGCAGGTGGAACTTGAGTTGGGTTTTCCTGAACTCCCTTGGTGAATCCGGGTAGCAATGGCATTACCCTAATTCTAATCCTAAGCTTGTGGAGACTTGGAGACTTACTCTATTGATTGTTATCTGGAATATCTGGAAAGAGCGTAACAATAGGATTTTTCAAGGATAAGAGGGCTATTCCTGAAGTGGTGGCAGATAAAATTTATAAGAGTATATTTGAATGCATCTATGGCACTGATTATGGACCAACTACTAAAGAAGACTTCAAAGACAGGTGGAACCTATCTACCACTTCTACTAGCAAGGAGAAAGGAAGAGAAGGTCTCATTTGGTGTTTTCCTTCTCATGGGTGGATTAAGGCTAACTTTGATGGGGCCTCTAAGGGGAATCCAGGTAAAGCTGGATACGGGTGCATTGTCAGGAATTTTGTTGGAAGTTGCTTAATAGCGGTGGCTGGTCCTTTGGGAAATCAAACAAGTCATTTTGTCGAAGCCTCAGCTGCCCTGAACACCTTAATTATAGCCAAAAGTCTTAATTATGATAAATTATGGCTCGAGGGAGATTCTATAAATATTATTAAGTGTCTGAAGGGGGAATTAGAGCCATCATGGTCAATTGAAAATATTATCATAAAAGCTAGGGAGATCATTACAAGTTTCAAAGAAATAATTATTCAACATGCCTTTAGAGAGCAAAATAGTGTGGCGGACTATCTAGCAAACATAGGGGTAAATTCTTACTCCCAAATGATCTGGCACGGGGAAGAACTCAATTTAAACATTAAAAAGCTCCTTAGAAAGGACCGATAAATGGGGAGAGAAGGACCGCATAATCATGAGAGGGAATATGAATATTTTACACCTTGATGGAAAGGTCATTATTACTTGGCAAAGCGGTAGATCCCCAGTAATCTTTAATAATTTGCCGCACGCTTTGTGGGTCACCCAGTTCAAAATCTTGAGCAACAACAGGAAAGAAGGGCTTAGTTTGCAGAGAAACAGAGCTGATAACCTGAATTCGAAGATGGGAGGAGACTTAAGGAGGGAGGAACCAGACAATACGTTGACTTGGAAAGTGATGTCGAAAGTGTGGGCGAAACTGGAAAAAGGATCTCTCACAAGCTTTATGGAGAAGCTCATGGACTATGATAAAGGTAGGGTAAATCTCATCGTTTCTGAGATTTTTGAAAATTGGTCTAATGGGTCCTTTAAAATATATGGGGTTAAGTTCAAGTTGGACGCTGGGCTCATAGCTATAGTGACTGGCATGCCCCACACTGGGCTTAATTTATTTTGAGACCTCAAAGTCTCCAACAATGTGGTTAATCTGTTCCCACGGAAAGAGAAAGAGAGGGTCAGAATTGGCAAAGCTACAGGGGGCTACTATGAAGCTGCTAATATTAAGAAACTCTAGAGCGGGGTTCTGAATGCAATAATGGAATACATCACGGTTCAGGGTCATTTCTCTAGGGCCCACACCTACCACTTTGTTCTCTTAAACCATTTCAGACATGACAAAAAGGTATCCCTACCCTCCTACCTTTTTAGGTCCCTTTCCAGGTCCCTCAATAAACACAGTAAAAATCCTTCTAGTCCGGTTCTCCATTGTGGGCTTTTGCTTCTCATTTATGAGCACTGTAAAACCCTCACCCTGCTAGAAAACAAGAGGATATCTACCTCTCTGGGAAAGAGAAAGTTGGAGGGAGGTGACTCCAGCAAGGAGAAGGCGTCCTCTAGCAAAAAAAGAAAAAGTGCCCCTGGGATGGAAACAGAGGAAATTGAAAAGGAAAGTAGCGAAATGGAGACAGATGACTCCAATGGTGAAGATAGCTAGAATGATGAGGAGCTGGGTAATGAGGAAGAAAGTGGTGGTAATGAGTCTAGTAAAGAAATCCCTATCCATAGTGATTACCTTGGTAAGGACAATAGCCATCCAATGGAGGATGTGGATTTCAAGGATAATGAGGAAACTGAGGATGTGGATTTCAAGGAAAATGAGGAAATTGATGTGAATTTTGAGAGGGAAATAAATAAGGATTCTGAGAAGGACTTGACTAAGGATAGGGTAAGTGAGGATAAGGAAAGTTTGGGTAAAGGGTTATTTTTGGATAACCTCAAAAAACTCATGGAGGCGAGACTGGATTATGATAGATGGACCTACGAACTCCTGAAGAACCTGGAAAAAAGGGGAAAAATACAGATGAGAAGAGGGAGGATGATGATAGAGATCAGATAAAATGGAAGCAAAATATGGAGGAGAAGGTTAATTCGTTGGAAGAAGGGAGAGAGGTGATGAAAAATCTATTGGGCATTATCTCGAGTATCCTATCAGCTATCACTAAAAACATGGAGGATATCGCTAAGGTCTTTGATCATACCAGCTCTCCTAAACTGGTAGTAGAACTTGACATGGATGATGAGACTATCCAGACTGGTAGCAGTGAAGCTACTCTGATTGGTGGTGTTGCAAAGAGGAGCAGGGCTAGTGTCAAGAAAGTTGTGGCTACTTCTGCAAAGGATCTCCCTAATCTCAGGGATAACATTAAAGAGTTGCATGGAATTAGCAACACCTTGGCGAACGCCCTGGAAAAAAGCAAATAGTTTCTCTTCTCGAGTCTGGCTGGCTTTGCTGGCTTTGTGAGGCTTTTGCTGGTTTTCCTTGGTTTTCTGCTGGCTTTTCGATGGTTTGTTCCTTTTTGTTTCTTGTCGCTTTTTTTGATTAAGTTCTGCTTGTAAAGGGTTTCGGGGCCCCTTAAAAACCTATTTTTACCTTAATCAAAAATAGTATGGTGACAAAACAAATGTGAGCTTCATGCTCAATGAGTTTAATAATATTAGAAAGTCTGATAATGAAATTATCATAGATTTCAATGCTAGATTTTAGAAAGCAATGCATAGGCTATATCAAGTGATGAGGTTAGATAATAATATGTGTCTGAATACTTATTACAATGCTTTTGATTCTAAAATGGCCTATATTCTAAGGGATAAAAATCCACATAGTCTGAGGGATGCATTTAGAATTGCCATCAATGTGGAGAGTAATAGGAAAGCATCTGGGAAAGTAGGGAGGAGAACTGATGGTAGGTTGTGGCAAGAATCAAAATAGCAACTCAATAAAGTTGCTAAAGAGGAAGACAAAATAGAGAAATTAGTGATTTCCATGAAGGATCTTACTGCCAAGGTGAGTAAAAATGATAAGCCTCATTACAATTGGCAAGATAGACCTCCTAGGTTGCATGACATGCCTTATAACACCACTTGGAAGGATGGCAAACCTCAAAATGAGAAGCCAAAAAACACTTAGAACCAAGATAACCCAGATCCTTTGAAAGGAGGGAATGTTCATGATATGGAGAATACTCCTTGGTGTATGGCTTGTGATGGACCACATTCTCCTCATCAATGTGTTGTAGCTCAAGCCCTCAAAGAATCCATGAGACAAGAGGCTGAGCTTGATATTAATATGTTTGAAACTATTATTGAAAGTGATGATGATTCATTACAAAGTGAACTTAGTGAATGTGATATGTTGAATAGTAAAAGGTCTTACCAAGGACAGTTGACACTTGATTGGCATCCCACTTTGAACATGGTAACAATTGAAGATGAAGAAGTTCATCTCAGAAGACCCAGTGATGAAGAAGTAAGAAACCTTACTAAGGCTGCCATAGCCAAAGCTAAGCATAATTACAATTTGAGAAGTAGTAAAAGGGATGAGGATCAAGGTGAACCTGGTTCAATATTTATAAAAGAGGTATCCAAGAAGAAAGCAGCAAGTAATGCCACCTTGCCCCAAGATAATCAAAAGAAGAATGACCAATTGAAAAATGTGGCCAAAGGTATGGATAATAATGCTACTGGTGATATACAAGGAACTGCTGCAATAAAGAAAGCAAGTCAGCCTAAGATAGAGAAAGTTAAGGCTAATACTAAGTTGATTAATAATTCCACATTTGATGACTCGGGCTCTTACCCAAATGAAGGTCACTGTCCCATTGATAGAATTATTGAAAATAAAGGAACATAGAGAAGTTGCTTTATCTTTTGTTTTTAAGATATCTGACAGTAACACAGATTTTTCTTCAAGTTCAATGGAAGGTGAAAAGGATCATGAGCTGCAAACCCCAGAGGTATATGTTGGAACAACTATTACAGAAGAGCCTTCACAGGTTGATCCTTTTTATGTTACTTTGTTAGTGAATAACCGATTAATTAAAAACTGTATGATAGATTTTGGTGCAACTGTAAATGTAATGCCATATGGTATCATGAAAGAATTAGGATTGTCAATAAGCACTATGTATGGGAAGTGTTATGCTATGGATAATAGAGAAGTGCCAGTGATAGGTAAAATGAAAGATGTTGAAGTAAAAATAGCAACATTCCCTGAAGCAACATATAAGATGGATGTCATTGTAACTGACACAAAACCTCACTATGGTATGCTTTTATCTAGACAGTGGGTTATAGCAGTAGGTGGAAATGTTCAGTTGGATCTGTCATATGCTACTATCCCAATTAATAGAAACCAAGTCAAGTTGTATAGAGAACCACATGCTCCTACGGTAATTGAGAAAGTAGACCCTAGTATGCTAAACTGTATGATTGATGTGGATCTTGACAATTTTAGAATACAACCAATTTTACCTCAATTGAAGAATACTGATTCTATTGTGACTGAATTGGAATCTCAACAGCATCATTTGTGGCACATGTATTTTGATGGAGTTTTCTCTAAAGAAGGATCTGGAGTAGGAGTTCTTTTTGTATCCCCATCAGGTATAACCTTCAAATATTCCTTTTTGTTATCCTTTCAGTGTACAAATAACACTGTTGAATATGAAGCCTTGTTACTGGGGCTTGAAGTTGCAAAAAGGCATGGGATTCAATTTTTAAGAGTGCTAGGAGATTCAGAATTGGTTATTTCTCAGGTTAGATCTAAGTATGCATCTAAGAATGATAGACTGAAAAGATATAAGCATGTAGTGTGGGATGTGATTGAACATTTTAGTGCATTCTCTATTAATTGGATAGAAAGGTCAAAGAATATCATGGCTGATTTCCTAACAAATGTTCCATTAAAAAATGATGATATAACATTAACTGGTGTATCCACAGTTGAGATAAAAGCTAGGCTAGCCATTCCTAATAATGTGTATAATTGGCAAGTGTTTGTTGATGATAAAGACATTCTCAGATTCATACAATGCATTGATGACTATGATGGACAAAAAATTGATTGCAATGCATTGGTAGAGGTGGTGGAAGATAAGGAAGTTGTGTTTGGAAATGACTTGGTTCAATTGGAAACTAATGAAATACCCAAAGGATTAGTAGAATTGGAAGGTATGTTTAGTTACAGTGATAGTCATTTGCATCAGCAGTCAACCACCAAGTTAGATGAATTCTAGGAAGTAAACTTGGGGGCAGAATCATCCCCTAAGTTGGTGTATATTGGAAATAATTTGTCTCCTCATGTTAGAGTTAACCTTATTAACTTATTGAAAAAATATAAGCATGTTTTTGCTTGGCCTTATGAAGATCTGAAGGCATATAGGCAAGATCTGTTTTAGCATGAAGTCCCTTTGCTTCCAGATGCTAAGCCTTTCAGACAAAAACAAATACCTATCAATCCCTTATTGGAATCTAAAATGCAACAAGAGTTAGCCAAGCTGAGGGAAGGGGGAATCATTAAGCCTATAAGGCATTCATCATGGGTGTCTAATTTGGTCCTAGTTAGAAAGAAGAATGGGGACATAAGGCTTTGTGCTGATTTTAGGAACCTTAATGTTGCTTCTTTGAAAGACAATTATTCTTCTCCTAATATGGAAGCAATATTATAGAGGGTAACTAGTTTTGACTTGTTGTCTATGATGGATGGGTTCTTAGGGTACAAACAGGTGTTAGTGAAAGAATCTGAACAATTCAAGACTGCTTTTACCACCCCTTGGGGAACATATGTATATGTAAGAATGCCTTTTGGTTTGAAAAATGCTAGAGCTACTTTTTCAGAGAGCAATGGATGTAGCTTTCAAGGAGTTCATTAACATTATCATGGTAGTGTATCAAGATGATTTGACATGTTTCTCCAAAAGGGTAGATGGCCATTGTGGGCACTTGGAAAAGGTTTTCAATAAAGCTCTGGAATATGGTGTCTCCTTAAATCCAAAAAAGTGTCATTTTGTTGTTACTGAAGGGAAGTTGCTTGGTCATATTGTCTCTAAGGAAGGGGTTATAATTGACCCTGAAAGAATTCAAGCTATAAACAATGTACCTGAGCCAAAGAGTGTTAAAGGTATCCAATCTTTCTTGGGCAAGGTAAATTTTGTTAGAAGATTTATTGCAAATTTTGCAGAGATAGTCAAGTCCATTGTTAAATTGCTTAAGAAGGATACAAAGTTTTGTTGGGATGCAGAAGCTTCAAAGGCTTTTGATGAAATAAAAAAAGTAATTCAAGAGGCACCAGGGTTGAAGTCCCCTGACTACAGTAAGCCTTTCTCTCTATTTTCTTTTGCTTCATATCATACAGCGGTTGCATTTCTTCTACAAAAGGATAATGAAGGATATGAACATCATATAGCTTTTTATAGCAAATCTTTACAGGTTGCAGAGTTAAAGTATGAAATCATGGAGAAGCAAGCATATGCTTTGGTAAAGGTTGTTAAAGCATTTAGGCCATATCTTGTAAATGCACAAGTTATTACTTATGTCCCACATGTGGTTGTCAAAGATATTTTATCCCAGTCTGAGGTCACTGGTAAAAGATGCAGATGGATAACCAGAATCCAGGAGTTTGATTTAGAGATTAAGATCACTAAATTGGTAAGAGGTTAAGGTCTTGCTAAGCTAATGGCTAAATCAAATCTTTTTGATGTTGAGGTGAATAATGTTGAAGTTAAGGACATCCTAGTCACATGTATTGAGATACAGCCTTGGTACTCAGAGATAGTGCATTTTTTAAGGGATGCAACATATACAGAAGGAATGACCCACAACCAGAGAAGGACACTGAGACTAAGATCTCAAAAATATGTCCTTATTCAGGGTGATCTGTATTGGCAGAATAGAGATGGGGCATTGCTGATGTGTCTGGATAAATCCTAGGCTAGAAAGATGTTAATCGAAATGCATGATGGAGTATGTGGAGGTCACTACTCTGCCAAAACAACTGCTAGTAAGATAGTTCAAGCTGGATATTATTGGCCTACTTTGTTTAAAGATGCCCATGAACATGTCCAGAGATGTGATCCATGCAAGAAATTTTCATCCAAATTGAAATATGAGGGAGCTTTACCCCTCAACCTAGTTACAATGGAAGCACCTTTTGTCCAATGGGGCATTGATTTTATTGGAGAAATAGTTGAAAAATCAGGAAGAGGTCATAGGTGAATTATAGTGGCTACTAATTATTTCACTAAGTGGATTGAAGCTATACCCACTAGGAGAGCCACAAGTAAGGTTGTTATTGACTTCCTGATGGATAATGTCATAACCAGATTTAGAGTCCCTGTAAAACTAGTGATGGATAATGCCATGAGCTTTAGGTCAGAAGAGTTCATTGAATTTTGCACCAGCCATGGAATAGTTATGTCCTACTCTTCGCCCTATCATCCTCAGGGTAATGGGCAAGCTGAATCCAGTAATAAGAGCCTCTTGAACATTATTAATAAAATCCTGGAGGAGAACAAAAGGTCTTGGGACCAAAAGCTAAAGTTAGCTATATGGGCAGACAGGGTTACTGTCAAGAAAGCAATTGGGGTTTCACCTTTTGAATTGGTTTATGGCACACAATCTAGGGTGCCAGTTAATAATCTTCTTCTAGTATACAAGTTCCTGCAAGCTGAAGACATGGAGTTATCTGAACCTATGGAAGATAGAATGATTTAGATGGTGGAGGTGGAAGAAATTAGAACTTTGGCTCATAAGAGGAATTTGAAGATCCAATTGTAGTCCAAATATCTATTTGACAAAAGAACCTTGTTAAGAAAGTTTCAAATTGGTGACATGGTTCTTCAATAGAAAGCAAAAGGGAAAGACAAAGGGAAACATAAGAAATTTGAATCATTATGGATAGGCCCCTCTATGGTTTATGATCTTAATGCCAAGGATTCATATTTTTTGCAGAAAATGAATGGTGAGGTACAAGAATTTCTAGTGCATGGACAGTTCTTGAAACATTACTTCTCTTAAGTCCATGCACAATAGATCCTTGTCTGTATATATTTAGGTTTTCTTTCATTGGGTTTTTTTGGGGGCTTGTGTTTGGTCTAGTCTCCAGAGTTTCTGAGTTCTTGTGTTGATCTTGTAATCAACCATCCCCAGTCAAAGCCGTTGTTATCACTGTTTGAAAAATTGGGTATTCTTGTCCCATGGTCAGCTAAAAATCTACAAAAAATGTGTTTGGCATGACCTTGTTGCCTCTGTATTTCTTGGGTCAAAAGAGGGTTTACAGTTTATGAATTCTATTCCTTTCCTATGTTTTTAAAAAATCCTTGTGTTCTATTATTGCATTACCTTTTTCCACATAAGGAAGGGTCAATTTATCTTTTAAATATTTTCAATCTTTACACCTTTACCTATTGTTGGGTTTTAACCTTTGTCGGGCTCCTTAATAATTGTGCAAGTCCATGTTAATCCTATGGTTGTCATTGTTTCGCTAGGAAAATGAATGGTGAGGTACAAGAATTTCTAGTGCATGGACAGTTCTTGAAACATTACTTCTCTTAAGTCCATGCACAATAGATCCTTGTCTGTATATATTTAGGTTTTCTTTCATTGGGTTTTTTTGGGGGCTTGTGTTTGGTCTAGTCTCCAGAGTTTCTGAGTTCTTGTGTTGATCTTGTAATCAACCATCCCCAGTCAAAGCCGTTGTTATCACTGTTTGAAAAATTGGGTATTCTTGTCCCATGGTCAGCTAAAAATCTACAAAAAATGTGTTTGGCATGACCTTGTTGCCTCTGTATTTCTTGGGTCAAAAGAGGGTTTACAGTTTATGAATTCTATTCCTTTCCTATGTTTTTAAAAAATCCTTGTGTTCTATTATTGCATTACCTTTTTCCACATAAGGAAGGGTCAATTTATCTTTTAAATATTTTCAATCTTTACACCTTTACCTATTGTTGGGTTTTAACCTTTGTCGGGCTCCTTAATAATTGTGCAAGTCCATGTTAATCCTATGGTTGTCATTGTTTCGCTAGGAAAATGAATGGTGAGGTACAAGAATTTCTAGTGCATGGACAGTTCTTGAAACATTACTTCTCTTAAGTCCATGCACAATAGATCCTTGTCTGTATATATTTAGGTTTTCTTTCATTGGGTTTTTTTGGGGGCTTGTGTTTGGTCTAGTCTCCAGAGTTTCTGATTTCTTGTGTTGATCTTGTAATCAACCATCCCCAGTCAAAGCCGTTGTTATCACTGTTTGAAAAATTGGGTATTCTTGTCCCATGGTCAGCTAAAAATCTACAAAAAATGTGTTTGGTATGACCTTGTTGCCTCTGTATTTCTTGGGTCAAAAGAGGGTTTACAGTTTATGAATTCTATTCCTTTCCTATGTTTTTAAAAAATCCTTGTGTTCTATTATTGCATTACCTTTTTCCACATAAGGAAGGGTCAATTTATCTTTTAAATATTTTCAATCTTTACACCTTTACCTATTGTTGGGTTTTAACCTTTGTCGGGCTCCTTAATAATTGTGCAAGTCCATGTTAATCCTACGGTTGTCATTGTTTCGCTAGGAAAAGATACCTAAGATTTAGTGTTCGCAAAATGGCAAAAAGGGGTAAGCGGGCCCAGTCGAAGGATTGTCCGTTAGGTTAAAAGACTGCATCTTGTATTAGATCTAACGGCTCGCATTGCTTTGCTTGCCTAAGATGCATGTGATCTACCCTCTGTGAAATAGAGAAACACTTGGTGGGTCCCAGAGGCGAGCAGCTCCTCTGGTTAAAGGATGACCAGTTCAGAGAAGATCAATGGCTCGCGTTGATTCACAGTCAAAAGATGCCCATGGTTTACCTTTCGCGAAGTAGCGAAAAGGTGGCGGGTGTGGTTGAGATGGTCATGATAGGGTTAATAGACGAGCAAGTTTCTGAGATCCAATGGTTGTCATTGCTTTGCAAAGGAAAGGTACCTGAGATTTAAGGTTTTCAAAGTAGTGAAAAGGTCAGTGGGCCGAAAGGACAAGCAAGTCATAATTTTAAAGACCGATTAAGTATGAGTTAATTGGATGGCTCATGTGGATTCATAGCTTCAACTCAAATGAAGATTAATGTTCACAAAATAGCAAAATGATGTGGTAGTTACACGGTGGGTGACATGGTAGGACAGATGGGTTGCTCCATGGAGAGAATTAGTGACTTGTCAGATGCACGTGGCTCCGAAGGGTAGTTGAGGGTCTGCCTTGATTCAACCGATGGTTATGTTGAAAATAGTAAAGTAAAACATGTGGCAGCCTTAGAATGGAACCTGATGGAATTACCTAAGCAAATAGCCAACTACCACATGACATTTATTAGCCAATAATGAGACAAAGAAAGTGGTCTCCGAGTTAGGGGCCCACTTTAAAGGTCTGAGCACATTAAAGGGTGTATATCTCAAGGTGGATCCAACAGTTGTCATTGTTTCACAGCCCAAAGATGCTTGCAGTTTAAAAATTGTGAAGTGGCAAAAACCGTTAACAGTCATGGTGGTGCGCGGTTAGTTAAGAAGGTTGGTGGTCACTGTAGGAAGTAAAGACTGAGCAAGTGGATAACGATCTGATGGCCAGCATTGTTTCGTGTGGTTAAAGTGCACAAAGTTTAGTATTTGCAAAATAGCGAAAAGAAGGTGGGGCTCGTCACTAATGCAGAGGGACCAGAAAGAATAAAGGTAGTGCAAGTTCCAAGGATCTGATGATCATCATTCATTCGCAAAAGAAAAGTGTAGGGGTTTTAAACTCTGCAAAATGGCGAAACAACGAAACAGGGAAGTACTCAGAAGGTTGGTGATCCATTGGAACCTGTTTTTGAATTTGATTTTTGAATTCAATTCTGAGGTGATAACTAAAGCATGTAGGATTAATTTCTCTTTTCAATGCCAACTTGTTGTATTAAGGTCTACATCAACTTGAATGTTAGCATCATTTCAATGAGTCTGTTACAGAGGAACTAGTGCAGAGCGATTTTCTTCAAGCGAATAATAGGTTTTTGTGTTCTTCTTGCTAATTGCAGTCTTAAAATTGGTGTTGTTGTGTGAAGTGCTTCATTAGAGTTGTGTAAATCTTAATTGATATAGTTGCATTAACGGGATGGTGCCAAGAAGGGAGTTAACAGGAAAGGTAAACTACCAAGATAGGAATATATCTAATGACTTCCTGGAACAAATAACTATGTCTACCAATGTCCGGGCCAAAGAAAAAGAATTGGTGCCAAAAAACCCTCGTTTAAGAATTGGGGATGATCTATATGACAAAGGTAATTGGTTAAGGGATCCACAAATAGGGATGTCAGGTTTAGGACTATTCAAGGTAGGTTTTGGTCAGAGACATTCCCCTGCCCCTTTAGATAATATATGGGAATTGGATGTGGGGAATCTTATAGTCCCTGGGGTCTTCATGGATGTAGATTTGTTGACTCTACTTGCAAAACATTATGACCCTGTAGCTAGATGTATCAAAAATGTGAAGGGATCAGCCCTGATTGGAGATAATGATCATGAATTCAGAAGTGTGTTTAAGCTCAATGAGGCATTAAATTTGTTAGAACCTATTGATTTTGAATCACTGGCCAAGGTTTATAATGCACAAAGGGATCACCTTAGGAGTGGCCCACTAAAACTTTTTTGTCAAGATAGGAGGGTTGACTGTTGTAGTCCCTAGCACCATGGAACACTTCTCCTTGAATTTATTCACTTTAAGGGAAAAAGGCCTGTATTGGTCACTTTGTCAGATTTTTGGAGAAGATGCTAAGAGAAACATGCCAACCCATTATATGCTGATGATAGCACAGATTCTGAACCCCTCTCTAGCAATAACATTTAACTATGCGCCTTACCTAACTGATGCAATTCACACCGGGCTGGTAGGGATAAAAAATGGTAAGGTGGACAAACCATTTGGATGGTATTCTCTTTTAATGCACATGTTTTTGTTCAAGGGTGCTAATTATTTTGCAAAAGAAATGGATTTGGTTAAGGTGAAAGCTAAAGAAGAGATGCATGTTCAACTTTGGAGTACTATTTTGTCTTGAGATAGGGAAGATGTCAGTTACCTAATGTTTGATAGGTTCTTTGCATCTAAAATTAGGATTCTTTTGTGCACAGAAAACCCTAGGATCCCTAAGGCTCTCTTAGAATTCCTCAGACCCAAAGAGTTTGTTGAAGGTATTAAGATTGTTCATAATTGGGGTGATATGTATTTTTACCTTGTTTCTATAGTTTTTGGAGTTTATGGTTTTAGAGCCACTCCATAATTATTGCCTTATCAGGTCCTATTGAAGATAGGAATTGTAGAAGTCTTAAGGCAAATTGGAGGTGTACAAGAGGTAGAGCTGACAAATAGGGGTAAAGGGACTATTTTCCCAATTATTACCATGGCTCATCATTTTGTGATCACTAAAGGTGGTTGGAAGTATTTTGAAGAATTCTTTAAACCATATAGGTTGTCTACTGCGGTTTCAATATTTGCAGACCTAGAAGATTTTTTCAATGGCATGTTTAGAAAGAGAGCAGTATACAAATGTAGGCCGCACCAATTTCATTTCCCTGAAGATATGATTAGGAATGAATTCAATTTAGATGAGAAAGAATTAAGGAAAGAGAAATGAGTGGCATATAAAAGGGCTCTTGACTTCATTCATCAGTTTGATAGCAGTTATGACCCTCTTTCTAGTTTAAATCCCTTTTAGGAAAAAATAAAATTCTTAATTCTTTATTTTGAAGACCTCATGCAAACTTTGAAAGAAAAGAGGGAGGCTATAATGAGAGATGATCCTAACAGAGGTAGATTGGTTCTTGCTAAGCCTACCTTTGCTAAGGCTATCCCACCAGGTGATTATGTAATGCACAAGAAATCAAAATATAGTGTGATGATTCCAGTGATTGGTGAGCCTTCTACATCAAGAGGGAAAAGAGAAATTGAAGATGTCATTTACATCCAAGACTCCCCTAAAAGGAAAAGAGTGGGGAAGGAAGTGCAAACCAATGAGCCTCTGTATTCTCCATCTCAGTCCCCCATTCACATAGGAGATGAGCAGGCGGTGGCTGAACAGTTGTTATAGTTACGGAGTCTCGAGGAGATTGTCTACACATATGAGGAAATACAAGAAGGGATGCCAGAAGAGCCACCTAGTGCTGAGATGAACTTGACTAAAGGTGAGCTCAAAGGTAAAGAGTTAGACCTAACTATCAAGCAATCCAGTGAGGAGTTCCTGGTTAATAGTAACTTTGTTACAATAGGGGCCTTCATGCAGTTTGTATGGAAGCAAAACATGGAACAATTTAAAGCCAGATGTGAACAAAAGAAGAGTGAGCAGCCTCACAAAGATGTAACTCGGGTGGAGGAAGAGGTAAAACAAGAAATGATTGAAGAGTTCAAGACCATTACTCCTAAAAAGGGAAGAGAGATGGTATCAAAGGTTGGTGTTTTGATCCTCCCTGAGTGGGATATAGTGAATGCTCTAGTAGTTGAAGCAGTTAGTAAGGAAACCAAACCTATGGAAGGAGTCATCTTCAGTAAAGGTAATGCTTCTTTAGTCATGTGGTCATTGAAGAAGGATGAAAATAGAAGAAGGAAAGATGCCTCAGATTCTAGTTTCCTATGAGGTATGATTGTAAGAAGAGTCCAAGATACAGGGGTGGTGGAAGCTGCTAGCACAGTCTTAGAAACTGCAAAGTTTAGTGTAGCAGTTGCAGAAAAGGCTAATCTCTAGTTAAAATTAGAAACAATCTTGAAGGCTTATAATGAAGCCAAAGAAGGAATAGCTAACTGAGATAACATCATTGCTAAACTTCAGGGTCAATTGGCAGGACAGCACCACCAAGGTGAGTCCTCTACATTAATGATAGCTTCTTCTCCAGCAAGACCTCCACCTACAAGTCCTATCATAGAATATCCCCCTTCTCCTATGCCTTCTAGTTTCTAACCAACTGAAACTATTCAACATGAGTTGGAAAAGTTGAAACAGGCTCAAGCCCTGTTTGCAAGCAAATATGAGGAAAAAGTGAAAGCTACAATTTTTAAATTTGCTGATTCAGTTAGGGCCTCTGTCAATCATATTTCTATGAAGAGGATTCTGAATATTTTGACTGAACTAAGAGAAGATGAGACCACTTTGGAACCAATTTTAAATAAGTGGATGCTTAGGGGAAAGGAGTTAGAGCTTATGTGTTCATCCCATGTAGATGCAGAGGCAAATGACAGTCTTAGATCCACCTGTGAATTCATAAAAGAAATGAATATACTCTCAGAAGAAAGGGCATGTGTGAAGAGAAAAGCCCAATTGTATAGGAAAGAATATTCCGATCACAAATATGAGTTGTTTCTAGGGGGTTTTGTTGGTCTGACTTAGCTAAAAGAGGAGAAGGCATGGTTGGAAGAGCTGGACCACAAATTGTCCCAAAGGGTTAATGAAATCATCAACATTGATGACACGTCCTTATTTGTCAAGACAATTGAGGAGATTGAAAAGGTAAAGTCACACTATGGTTTCATACAAACAGATATTGGGCAGTTAAGGGTCACTTGGAAAAGACTAGAAGGGATGAAGAAAAATATTCTTAGCTTCTCTTGGCCGAGTGATGATGTGTTTCAGCAGTGGAAGGACAAGTATGCTGAACAAAGAGAAGATATTGCAGAACAGTTAGAAGATGTTTAACAACAAACTGAAGAGGCCGATAATACTGAAAAGGACTTGTAACTATTTCTTGGAGGACATTGTGGTTTGTAACAAACTTTTCTTAGGATTGTCGAAGGCTTGTATGCATCCATAATGTTATAAATGGATACCAGGACTAATAGAAGGGGGATCACAAGAATTTTGTAAAGAAACTCTGCAGAAATATATCTGGGTTTTTCTAGCTTTTATAGAGAACACTTTGAGTCATGTAAAAAATGTTTTCAAAATGAATTTAAAGATACAAATCAATACTTTTCAGGCCTAAATTTGTGTTGTCTTCTGGTGTGCATTCGTTGATTTGTTGGTTTCATTTGAATAGTCTAGGATTATTTGATTGAACATGGATTGTAAGGCAATCATATGGATATGTTTCTAGCTTTTCTCTTCAAGGAAGAGGAATTAAAAATGCATGAAATATCTCTATCAGTAAATCAATTGTTTGCTCATTTTGAATTTGATGAACGGCTTTAGTTTTAAGAAGATAAAGCTTGTGTATATGTAAGGCATGTATGGGGTTAACATAAGGCTGAGGTGATTAAATGTATGAGGTTATTCAGTTTTGGAGCTTTAATTTGATTTGGGTGACTTTGTAGCCCGAGATAAGGCACTGGTATCTAATTGTGGGATTCTTTCTATATTTCTTGAAGATCAATACTGAAAATGAATATAAGTTTTTCCTTTAGTGTTTCAGTTTCATTGAGGTGATTAAATCCATGGGTTTTATAGCACTGGTTTACTGTAGATCTCAATCTTAAAGTGTGAAAATATTCACAGAAGGTATACCCACCTGAACTTTGGATAAGTTTAAAGTTTAGAAGGTCTCAAAACCTTGTTATATGTTACTCTTGAGTTCTATTCCCTGGTCTCTTTATATGCAAACAAATTTATTTTATTTCTTATAGGAGGGATAGAAGGGAAATCAAAATTTGAGACTAACAGATAGTATCTCCTATGCCTAAGTACAGTTTCGGTTAAGCTCAATACTAGAGGACTAAATCCTCTTACATGAACCCAATTCGATCTCCAATAATGGACAAAATCCTCTACCTAAATGATATTACATTATTTGCACATTGCATATCCATATCCCTTATCTCTACCATATAATATGATCTACAATTAGATCTTGCATCTATATATCCAAACCCTCGACCATAAACAATCAGGTCTGACACCAGACAATAAACCAATTGCATAATTGCAAAACATGTCAACCTTAGACCAAACAAATAATATCCAACACATAAGACATTCTAGAAACACATCGAGAGGTCCAATCCACACATTACATTAAAATCGGTCCACAACCTAGATCAACCGGGACTCAGTATAGGTCCACATGCTACAGCAATGATCTCCATCCACCAAGTCTCAAACATGATCACCATCTACATCCTTAAACTCCACTAGAAGATGCACCAACATCACTTATGTGATTCACTGAAGATCTTCATCAAAAGCTCTATCGATGAAACCCTTGCCGAAACTAGAAGCCAAGCTTCCAAGCAAACAGGATAGCATCTGATCACCAGACCAAAACCAACTTACTGAATATGAACATGAGTATCGTGAATAAGCCAATTCCATAAACAAACTATATCAGAGCCTACCCGATCATGTCTGATCCAAACCAACCAGAAACCACTCAACCTACCGGGACCAAAAGGGTGTCGGTAAAACATCCAAACAGCTAGTGTTGGCATCAATGATAAAACATCAATGCAACACATAATTAATTCCACCAAATGGCCAATAATCTCCCCCTTTGGTATTTATGGAAACACTAGATGTGAAAAACATCTAAGTACCAAGTGTTGGTATTATGGATGTGTTGCATTGGTTTTGTCATTGATGTCAACACTTATCAACACTTATTCTTCTAGAGATCTTTTGTTATGTTCACCGGCAAGTTCAGTGACTTATGCACAGCCATCGGTATATTGCTCACCGGTAGGTTATATTATTCATTGGCACTAAGGATCTTGTTATCATCTGGAGATCACTTGGTTATGTCGAAGACATGGTTTGGACACTTGGTTTTGGTATTTTGGTTATTGGTCTAATTGGGTTGACATATTTGTTGTTACCAGCAAATTGGTCTAGGTTATGGACCAGCATGCATTATTTATTCCAGATCAGCACAGCACATTATGGAGATGATTTAATCAATTGGATATTGTTGTAATTGTGTCAACCCAATGTGATGCATCGCATCTTGACTTATTTGTAATTGATTTTATTATAATATTCTTTATTAGCTGACCTACACATTTGGTCTTAGGTTTTGGTATATATGTAAGATCTCATTTGTGAGATGAAAAAAGGGAAGTAAGAAAGAAAAAGATAGAGAGACAGTATATGGTTATGGTATTGTAACCTGCTATGTGAAAATATTGAAGATCATATGAGCAGACCATAGAGAAGGTGATTTTCAGAGCTTAACCAGTACTGAATCCAGCATTGGAGATGCTACTTTGAGCAGTACATTATCATTGGATTTAATCATCCAATTGTAGTCAGTGTGACTCCTATTTTGTGATTGAGCAGTGAACTATAGGCGATTGGCCTTTCTGCATGTGCAAACCCCATTTGTATACACATACTATCTGCAATAGTATCATCTGATTGTGGGTAAGGTTTCCACATACAAATCTTTGTGTTATGTGTTGTGGATGTTGTTTCTCTTTTATTTATATGCATTGAGTATCATCGGTATTAATATTAACTGCTAAACTGCTTGTCAGCATTAAGTTTGGTTTACCGGTATTAAGTATCAATTTTGATTAAGTTATATTTGGGATGAAATTAATTGACAACTAATTCACCCCCCACCCCCTCTTAGTTGCCTCCGGGTCCTAACATCAAGAAATGCCAAACAAGTCTCCCCTAATGGAAGACATCCAACAATCTCCCACTCAAAGATATAAGAGTGAAATTTTGAAACAAAGACCAAACTCCACCTATGAATGATATCTCTATAAAGCTCTAAATTATACATATATCTCTCCCCCTAATGTATGCATCTCCTTTAGTTTTTCTTTTTCACATCAATATCCCTCCCCCTTTGACATCAATGCCAGAAATCTGACAAAAACATCAAAGCGAAAACATAAACAACTGAAACTCAAATCTAACTACTCCCCCTGAGCATTAGCATCCCCACATCAGTGTCAAAATGAATTGTATCTCTGATAATGCATATCGGATTGATGCCAAACCACATCAATCAAGTGTCTACTAGAGGGGTAGAAACTCCCAATCTATCTCTCAGGTACTCAAATGATTCTTTAGGTAAAGGTTTAGTGAAAATATTTGCAATCTTCTCTTTAGTGTTCACATAAACCAGTCTAACTTCATTTTCTTCTACCTTTTCCTTCAAAAAGTTATACTTGATAGATATGTGCTTTGTCTTAGAATGAAATACTGAATTCTTTGATATATCAATAGTAGTAGAGCTATCACAATGAATAACTACGAGTGCATTACAATCCACCTTTATATCTTTCAACATTTTCTTCACCCATAAAACCTATGTACAGTTAGTAGCAGCAACAACATACTTAGCTTCAATAGTAGATAAAGAAGTACATGACTATTTCTTGCTGATCCATGAAACAAGTCTCTTTCCAAGAAAGAAATCTCCACCGAAAGTACTTTTCCAGTCATTAATATCTCCAGCCCAATCAGCATCTACATATGCACATAAAGTAAAGTCATCATCGTTAGGGTACCACAAACCATATTCTGATGTACCTTGCAAGTATCTAAAAATCATTTTCACTGCACTCTCATTATTCTCTATAGGATCACTCTAAAATCTTGAAACAATACAAACAACATTCATTATGTCAGGCCTAGTCTAAGTCAAATAAAGCAGTCCTACAATCATAGATTTGTATCTTGTAGGATTTTGCCAGTGCAGAAACATATTTCCTTGTCAATTTCTCACTTGTAACAATATGAGTACTTACCATTTTAGAGTCTCCCATACCAAATTTATTCAACAATTCCTTAGCATACCTAGTTTGACAGATGAAAATACCTTTTTTAGTCTGAGTAATTTGCAAACCTAAGAAAAATTTCATCTCTCCAATCATAGACATCTCAAACTGTTTCTCCATATTCTTAGAAAATTCTATGCATAACTTATCTTCACCTCCAAAAATAATATTATCATTAGTGATTTTATAATATAAATTACTATCAACACTACCCTTAGTAAAACCAAGCTTCAAAAGATATTTATCCAACCTTGCATACCAAGCTCTAGGTGCTTGTTTCAATCCATATAAAGCTTTCCCTAACCTGCAAACCATGTTTGTATCATCTGATAGTGAAAAACCATCAAGTTTCTCAATCTAAACTTTCTCATCAAGATCCCCATTCAAAAATGCACATTTAACATCCATATGATAAACCTTGTAGTTTTTATAAGCAGCATAGGCAAGAAATAATATTACAGCTTCAATCCTAGGTACAAGTACAAAAGTCTCTCCATAATAAATTCCTTCCTTTTGAGAATATCCCTTACTAACCAATCTAGCCTTATTCATTATAACTTGACCATCCTCATTCAATTTATTCCTAAAAACCCATTTAGTTCCAATAACATTCTTATTTTTAGGTCAGGGAACCAAAGTCCATGTGTTATTTTTTTAAATCTGATCTAATTCTTCTTCCATGGCTTTCAACCAATATTCATCTTTACATGCCTCAATTACTAATATCGGTTCAACTTGTGAAATTAAACATACCTCATTAGTTGTCAGTCTTCTTCTTGTCATTACTCCATTGTTCTTATCCCCAATGATTTGATCTTCTAAATGATTCAATCTCACATACGTAGGATTCCTTTCACTCTCTGTTCCTCTTCCCTGATCTTCAGTTACTATAGAATTTTCTGATACTGTCGAAAGAACTAGTTCAACTCTCTATTCTAGTAAAGGTGCTACCAGTTCAGATATAATCATTTCCACTGCCAGTTCAATCTCATAAACTCCGATTTGACTTCTATTCAACTCATCCACTTTGACATTAGCACTCTCCACAATTCTCTGCAATCTCTTGTTATAACATCTATATTCTTTTATTTCATTAGACTAACCAAGAAATATGCCTTCATCACATCTAGGATCAAATTTGCCAATGATATCATCTCTCCTGATATAACATTTACTACCCAAGATTTTGAAATACTTAACTATAGGTGTATTGCCAAACCATAATTCATAAGGTGTCTTACCGGCTTCTCCTTTGATATGTACTATGTTGAATGTATAAACCATTGTTCTCACTACTTCTCTCCAGTAGATATGAGGTAGAATAGCTTCCATCATCATTTTTCTAGTATCATCCAAAATAGTTTTGTTCTTCCTTTCCACAACTCCATTCTGTTGAGGCGTCCAGGGAGAAGAAAATTGTCTTCTTATACCATGCTTCTCACAAAAGTTATTAAACTCACTAGATGTGAATTCTCCACCATGATCTGGCCTCAAACATTTAATCTTCAATCATGTCTTAGTTTCCACTTTAGCCTTAAATATTTTAAACTTTTCAAATGCCTCAGATTTTTCTTTTAGAAAAGTAACCCACATCATTCTAGAATAATCATCAATAATTACCATGAAATATCTATCACCTTGAAAACTTTTAACTCTAGCAGGGCCACACAAATCAATATGAATTAGATCAAGAATATCATTAGATTTATCTTGTATACTCCTAAAAGAGGTTCTGACATGTTTACCCATTTGACATTCTTTACATACTAGATTATAGGGCTTCATAATCTTAGGTATATCCCTAACTGCCTTAGTTGAACTGATCTTTACAATGCAATCAAAAATCACATGACACAGCCTTTTATATCATAGCCACCTCTCATCAATCTATGTAATCAAACATGTCTTCTCACTAGAATTTAAATGAAATATATTACCTTTTTTCTGTGTACCGGTTGTAATCTCCAAACCAGATCTGTAAATGATTTTTCATTCTCCATCCTTGAACTATAATTGAAATCCCTTATCCACCAATTGTTCTACACTCAAAATATTATGCCTTAAACCTTCAACATAATAACCATTATCAGTATTTTTCTGACCATCCAATGATATAGTTCCTTTTCCTTTGATCATACATGCTTTGTCATCTCCAAATCTAACTAGACCACCATCAAATTCTTGCAAAGATAGAAACTTTCCTTTATCTCTAGTCATATGATGTGAACAACTACTGTTAATTACCCATTCATCCTTGTCTTCAATTTTAGCAGCAAGTGCCTTCTCTTCAAGTACATTCTCTTCCAATGTCAGATCATCTTCCTTGATATCCAGGAACACCCATTCCTTCACATTGTTGGAACCACTAGCAGAGTCTTCTATCGGTTCATCATCAAAATCAGTAATGCCTTCCTCATCCACTGTGTAGCATGATCTATCTCTGTTTTTCCTATACTTATACTTGTTTTGATATCTAGGGTTAGGCTTAAAATATTTTCTAACTCTTTCTTCAAATTTTAAATTTCTTTCAAGACATCTAGATGCAAAATGACCAATATTATTACATGGAAAACATTTAAAAGGTGTTTTTCCTTCATACTTACTTCCTATAGGTCCTTTAGGTACTATTCTAGAAAATAATGCTTCAAGTTGCTCAAACTCATCATCTTCTCTCTTCATATCTTCCAATTCCTTTGCATATAAATCTTTCCAATCTTGCTTACCGGTTGTAGATGTAGATGCATGAAAAGCAGGTTCAGTCTTCATAGCTCCAAAAGGTCCAAATTCTTCAAGCTCAAAAGCAGATAGTTTTCCAACCAAGGTATCTCTATTGATAGATGTATTAGCCACTATTATCAACTCATTAATAGAAATGGCCTTCATCTTGTAAGCTGGTGGTAGGGCTCTAAGAACTTTAGAAACAATTTCATCTTCGCTCAGAGTTCCACCACAACATTGAATTCTCATAACAATCTCATTTGCCCTTTCCATGAATGCAGTAATCCTTTCATCTTCTTCCATCTTCATTTTTTCATATCTCACCCAGTAACCCTCAAGTTTAGAAATCTTCAATGTAGGGTCACCTTCATTAAGAGTCTCCAACTTATCCCATATAGCCTTTCCACATGAGTTGTTGGTTAATCTCATTATTTGTTGATTAGAAAGTGCACACAGGAGGGCTTCTCTTTCTCTACAATCATTCTCAAGCTCCTTATCTAGGTTTTCCAAAGGAGGATTTCCAGATGTCGGATTATAAGGTGTGACACCATTCTATGTAATCTCCCAAATCTCCTTGCTAAGACATCTCAGATGAGTCTCCATCTGAATCTTCCATACTATGTAATTTGTTCCATCAAGCCTAGGATTATCTCTCTAAAAGATAGCTTCAAATGAACTGGATGAACTTGAACTATTAGTTGCCATAGGATCTTCCTTAAGCGGTTAATCTTTCTATAGAGAGGACCAAATCTTTGATACCAATTGTTAGATAGTTCAAATAACCAGAAGACAACTGAGAGGGGGGGGGTGAGTCAATTGTCATAGATTACCGGAACCATTAGCAATTAAAACTTTAATACCAAAATATAAAACATTAATACTAGAATGCTTAAACCAAATACCAAAATAGCAATTAAACCAATTAAGCATAAACAATAATCACAGAATAAATACCATTCACGTGACACGAAGATTTACACATGGAAAACCCGATAAAGGGAAAAACCATGGTGGGAAGCCTACCCATAGTCAGATAATACTTTTGCAGTAAGTATGTGAATTACAATATAGGGGCCTACACTTGTAGGAAGGCCAACAACCTAGAGTGCACTTCTCATCACAAAAGGAGTCTCACTTACTACATAGAAATCCAGACTACAATCTGGGGAAGTGTTGAATTGTAGAAGATAGCATCTCCTATGCGTGAGTACAGTTCCGGTTAAGCTCAATATCGGATGAATAAATCCTCTTACATAAACCCAATTCAATCTCCAATGATCAACAAAATCCTCTACCTGAATGATATTACATTATTTACACATTACATATCCATATCCCTTGATCTCTACCATATAATATGATCTACAATGAGATCTTACATCTATCTATACAAACCCTCGACCATAAACAATCAAGTCAGCCACTAGACAATAAACCAATTACATAATTACAAAACATGTCAGCCTTAGACCAAACAAATAATATCCAACACATAAGACATTTTGGAAACACGTCAAGAGGTCCAATCCACATGTTACATTAAAGTCGGTCCATAACCTAGATCAATCGGGACCCAGTATAGGTCCACACACTACAGCAATGATCTCCATCTGCCAAGTCTCAAACATGATCACCATTAGCATCCTGAAACTCCATCAGAAGCTTCATCAACACAACTTATGCAATTCACCAAAGATCTTCATCAAAAGATCTATTGATGAAACCCTCATCGAAACCAAAAGCCAAGCTTCCAAGCAAATAGGATAGCATCCGCTCACCAGACCAAAACCAACTTACTCAATATGAACATGAGTATCATGAATAAGCCAATTCAATAACCAAACTATACCGGATCATGCCAAATCCAAACCAACCAGAAACTACTCAACCTATTGGGACCAGAAGGGTGTCGGTAAAGTATCCAAACAACTAGTGTTGGCATCAATGACAAAACATTAATGCAACACATAATCAATTCCACCAAATGGCCAACAAAAGCCTCTTATTCCATATCCAACTCTTATCAATTTGTGCAATCAAACATGTCTTCTCACTGGAGTTCAAGTGAAAGATATTACCTTTAGTTTGTGTACCGATTGCAATTTCCAAACTAGATCTATTGATAATCTTGCATTTTCCATCCTTGACCTGTAGCTGAAATCCCTTATCCACCAATTGTCCTACACTTGAAATATTATACCTTAAACCTTCAACATAATAAACATTATTAGTGTTATGCTTACCATCCAATGATATTATTCCTTTTCCTTTGATCATACATGCTTTGTCATCTCCAAATCTAACCAGACCACCATCAAATTCTAGCATAGATAAGAACTTCCTTTTATCTCCAGTCATATGATGTGAACATCCACTATCAATTACCCATTCATCATTTTCTTCAATTTTAGCACCAGGGGCCTTTTCTTCATATTCTAGATCATCTTCCTTAATAGCCAAAAATACCAATTCCTTTCCATTGTCAGATCCACTAGCTGAATCTTGTGCCAGTTCATCATAACAATCAGTCACACCTTTCTCATCCACATAGTAGCATGATTTATCTTTGGTTTTCCTATACTTATGTGTTTTATGATAATCATGGTTAGGCCTATAAGATCTTCTAGCTCTTTCTTCAAATCTTGAATTCCTTTCAGGACATCTACATGCAAAATGACCTATCTTATTACATGCAAAGCATTTAAAAGGTGATTTTACTTCATACTTACTTCATGTCGGTCCTTTAGGTACTCTTCTAGCAAATAAGGCTTCAAGTTGTTCAAACTCTTCATCTTCTTTCTTCATATCCTCTAGTTCCTTCACATATAAATCTTTCCAATCACTCTTGCCGATAGATGATGTAGATGCATGAAAATCAGGTTCAGATTTAATAGCTCCAGAAGGTCCAAATTCCTCAAGCTCAAAAGTAGATAATTTACCAATCAAGACATCCCTATTAACAGAGGTGTTTGCCATAGTTATCAACTCATTAATTGTAGTAGATTTTATCTTATAAGCTAGTGCCAAAGCTCTCAGTACTTTAGAAACTATTTCATCTTCGCTCACAGATCGACCACAACATTGAATTCCCAAAACAATCTCTTTCACTCTCTCCATAAAAGTAGTAATCCTTTCATCCTATTCCATCTTCAGATTTTCATACCTTACCTGGTAACCATCAAGTTTAGCAATTTTTACAGTAGGTTCACCTTCATTCAGAGTCTCCAATTTGTCCCATATAACCTTTTTAGTTGATTTGTCAATTAGTCCCATAATTTGTTGATCAGAAAGTGCACACAAAAGGGCCTCTCTATCTCTACAATCATTCTCAAGCTCTTTATCTACACCAACCAGAGCATAAATGATGTAACACCATTATCAGTGATCTCCCAAATCTCCTTTCCAAGACATCTTAGATGATTCTCCATCCAAATCTTCCATATTTGTTCCATCAAGCCTAGGAATTTCTCTCTAGAAAATAGTAGCAGATGAACAAGATGAACTTGAACTGCTAGATGCCATAGGATCTTCCTCAAGCAGTTAAGATTTTGTAGAGAGGACCAAGCTTTGATACCAATTGTTAGACAACTCAGATAACCAGAGGACAACGGAGAGGGGGGGTGAATCATTTGTCACTGGATTATATAACTTTAAGCATTTAAATCCTTAATATCGGAACACATAAACCAAGTACTGGAATGCATAAACCAAATATCAAAATGACTGATAAATAATTTAAACATAAACATAAATCATAGAACACATGAAACCAAGAATTGTATGTGGATAACCCAGTAAAGGGAAAAACCATGGTGGGAAGCCTACCCACAGTCAAATAATACTTCTACAACAAGTATGTGATTACAATATAAGGGGTATGCACATGTAGGAAGGCCAACAACCTAGAGCGCACTGCTCATCACAAAAAGAGTGAACTGCAAGTATAGCATCTCCTATGTCTAAGTATAGTTCTGGTTAAGCTCAATGTTGGAGGCCTTAAACCTCTCTTACAAACCCAATTCGATCACTTATGACCAACCAAACCTTCTGCATATGATTACAATATTATTCATGCACAAATAATTCTATAACCTTTTTTCTATAAACCCTTATACCCATATATCCATATACCCATGATCTACAAAGAGATCTTACATCATATTTATACCAACCTAGAACCTAAACAATTAGGTCATCCACCTAAAAGATAATATAATAAATTCATAACATAAACCCAAAATCCAATGATCAACCAAGTCAGATTAGGCCCAAAACAATGTAAACCAATCATTAAATCTTGTTGATAATGCATCAGGAACATCCTCCAACATGTTACGGAAACCGGTCCATAACCTAGATAACATTGGACCCAAAATAGGTCGCCATAAACCAAATATAACACCACAAATGAACTGGAACATGAAAAAGATAACCAACAGCATCCTGAAATCCATCTAGAAGTCGCACCAAGACCACTTATCATGTGCATAAAAAGATCTTCAACAACGCTCTATCGGTAAAACCCTTACCGGTGACCAAAAGGCTTACTAGAACAAATGATGGCTCCTGAGTCATCAAATCCCGAACCAACTGATCATGATACATATCTGAATAGCATGAATGAAAGATCCAAACCAATTCCACAAGCCAAATCATACTAGATCATAATCAACCACTCTACCGAAACCAATCGAAAACCGGTAAACAACCAAAACAATCGGTGTTGCCATTAATGACAAAACATCAATGCAACACATAATCAGTTCCTCCAAATTGCCAATAGGAAGAATATGCCAAGTTAGAGACTCTAATATTTCTCTATGAAATTTTTTCATCGTTGGAAGGAGAGGTATTCTCCTCTCTTCTAAAATATAATGCTTAAATTTTATTTTCACGTCACTGCCCTATTTGGGGATCTCAAGTTTTGTGGAAAAAGAGTCATGTATTCTGGATAAAATAGTTCTAGAAAGTTCCAGTTGTAGACAAGATATATGAAGAATCATATATAGCCATAGTCACAAAATTTGATTGAAGAGGTCATTATTAACCATGAACTATCCCTTAAAATGCAACAATAAATGACAATTGTTGTATATCTTCCTTACCCTGGCAGGCTTGAATGGTTAGAGAAGGGTGTGATAAGTTGATGGTGAGCAATATTAGTCAAATATATTGCTAAATACAAGTAATAATGCAATGAAAGTTTCCATATGAAGGAGGTGTAGATTCAAGAATCCAGACATGTTTTTATAAAACATAAAAGGCAGAGGTTTACATGCAAACACATGGCAGTGGACAAAGAATGGTATTTCATCCCTCTAAAGAGTGGCACTTTCAAATCTACAATATGTTTCATGAGCTCAAAGACAAAGTAGATCTGAGACAGTATGCACAATGACAAGGCAATCTCTCAAGAATAATACCTTTGGTATAAGCAGTGAAAGGACAATAAGGTCAATAATATACAAAGGTGAACAAATTTTGGCAGATAAGAGGCATATGCATGCAAACAATTAGCAACAAATTCCATCAAACCTATAACAAAACCTCGGTACAATGACAAAGGATAGATGCAGTTTCTTTTCAAGTTGCTCACAAAGGAAATATAGTGTGTATCTATGTTTCTTCTTAAGATGAGCAAAACTAAGACCATTTAAGAGAAGTAATGGTTTTTTATGGGAATAGTAAATTGTTAATAAAAAGAATAGTGAGAATCAAGAAAATCATGTGGAAAGGGTATGATGCAATGAATAGAAAGGATGCAGTCTGAGAAAATAGTGATGATAGTTCTTGGTCTCTTGATAACAAATATGATCATCACTATGACAAAGCACTAGAAAATTCTGAGATGCGAGGGCTTTAATGTTAGACAAAATGTACCACTGAGAGGGGGGTGAATCAGTAGTTCTCAATATTTTCCCTTTAATTCTCCTATGTGTGCATACCGGTTATCAAATCTAACTCAATGCAAACTTACCAGTTAGTGGGGAGTCTAATCACAAATGCATTCATACATAAAGGAACATCACATAACACCAGAATATACAAGGAAAACCCAAGATGGGAAAAACCTTGGTGAGAAATGTTATTGGAGACTACTACTCCAATCCATCCTCACAATGAATCTTTGATTACAATGTTTAGGGCACCAACCACTGATTTTAGGGCTCCAACCCAAGGAGCTACAACCCGTGCACTGAGCTCCAACTAAGTGAATACAAAACATAATCATTTACAATTTAATAGCCTTGATAAAAATGGATTTTGTAACTCTTCTTCAAAAATCTCTACTAGATCTTCTATCCAGTTCACTATAGATTCTCTCTCTCTCACCCTCTTAGTGTTGCAACCTTTTCTCCTGTTGCAACCTTATTAGTTCAATCTTTTCTCCTTCTCTACCAGTTGTCTCCCTCTATCGGTTCTCTCTCCTAGTTTTCTCTTCTCCCAACTGCTTTGTTGTTCTCCACCGATTCTATCTTTTGTCGGTTCCTTCTTGCCTACTTTGCACTCTTTTACAAATCTTCTCTACCGGTTTGGTCACCACTGGTATACTTCTCTCATAGACTCACTTTTAGACTATCGGTTCCTCACTGTTGTCAGTTGATTCTTTCAACCTATTTCTCACTCGCACACACTCAGTATCTTTTCAAATACTCGTTGAGTACTTGACTGATTTTCTCTCACATGCAGCAACAACATCCATTGATTTTGGCTTGCCTATTTATCAACTTGTTTTCCTGCTAAAAGCCAATTCAAACTTCAAGTGGTTAGGGTTTCTTCTGTTGATCACAAGGAACATCAAATCCAATAAGATCTCATTCAATCTAAGCTCCAAGACAACTATCTGCACATCACCACCATTAATGTGCCTTCCAATACATGTTTGCTATGTTTAGAAAACATAGCCCTGTTCCTTGACCTACATCTGTCAAGCGCCATAAATATCTTAGTTATTTCCTTTGACAAGCAAGAACAAAGATCGGATCATCCTTGCTTGATCCACTCACCAAACTACTCCTTCAATCTCATTTGATTTGCAAGATCAATCATTTCTATATTTTTGTTGTTTTCTTCATCTCAAGCCGCAATCCTCTGTTTTTCTTCCTCGAGCCTCATAGTCAACATTTAATGTCAACCAACTGCCAGCTACCTCACCGACACGGCACCTCACGGACCTATCCAAGCTTGCCACTTCAACTCCACATGGCATCCTTTGTCAATATCCACTTCAATAAAGATCTATGTGTCAGCTCAGATAGGATCATCGAAGAAACACTCAACCAGTCCTTCTTTTATGTCGGTTCACTAACCCTCTTGGTATCCCACACTTTATTGGTTACCCTTCATGTTTGCACTTTGTTGATCTATTGATGGAACACCTTAACCGGTCACCATACATGTCTATCCATAGCATGCTCATTCACATTAGGTAGGAGCACATCACTTAGCCTCTTTGCTTCCTTACCGGTTCTCATGTTGACCGGCAGCAATTTTGATGACACCATGTCATCAACCTTCAACTGATTCTATCTAAGGCATATGCATACTAGTTGCACTCTCTCTCTGTAGCTGCTCTGCTTTGCCTTCTTCATTATCAGACCAAACATCAACTCAGTCGGTTTGTCAAGGTGACAAATTACTATCCCAGTGGCTTATCATGCCTTCTCTATCGGTCTAGTGCATATACCTTAATTCATGCACTTGAGGCATTCCTTTGATTCACTGGTAGATTCAATGTCAGCCTTCAAACATCTACCTTTACCTCTTCTTCCTTATCTCATAGTTGTATGATGCACACTTATTCATAATAGGAGATAAGCTCCACTTACCAGTGGTAGTGGATCCTTGTCATCTGCATCTTGCAATGTACTCATGTGGTTTCCCTGTTTGTGTAGCATACCTTCAAACAAGCACATGTGATCTGGTGTGAGTACATTCACTGTCAGTCATATCTTCCCATTGTGACTACATCTTCATCCGGTGGGAGTCCTATTGTTTTTCATTCACACAGCATATCGGTGACCTGTAACACTAGTTGACATCAATAATTGTATGTCAACAATACTCCCATATCAGTTGTCCTTCTATACCAGTTGACATCAATGCCAACACAATATTAACAATCTCCCCCTTTGGCATTGATGTCAACACATGTAGTACCCGGCATACTACATGATCTTTCTCCCCTATTTTGTGATCCAACTCTCCTCATTTGGATAATCCATGGATTCTCACATATGTAGTATGTGGTATACTACAGAATCTTTCTCCCCCTTTGACAACAATGAAAAGGGCATTGTTAGGGTCTTCACTCCTCCTTCTATCTACCAGGCACTGACAGAAATATTTCTCCCCTTTTTCTTTAGTTGATGCATCTCCTCTTTTGATACCAATTGGTACAATTTCTCAAGTTACAGCTCTTAAGATGGAGGATGCAACCATCAACTGATACCAATTTTCCATGCAAAATTGATACTAATTGTTAAAGCTCTCATTTGTAGAAGGGTGTGTGAGTGAATACTACTTACTTGTCAGTCAAGTTGCATCATCTCCCCTTAATATGCAGAAGCCTTTCTGACCTCAAATTATTGATATCAAGTGTTGAAGCTAACACTGATACCAATTGTATTTCTTTTGATACCAAATGCATGTTCTCTTGTGTGGGTAACTTTCCCTCTTAGCAAGTAACACTCTCAGTGATCTAGTTGTGATTTAAATTGAATAGGAATTTAAATATCTCACAATCTCGAATACTACCAAAGACATAAACATACCAGTATAGTCATAGACACTTGTACACCCTTTGTGTCCACCAAGTTTGGTACTGTAGACACCCAAAATTGTCATGTCTAATTAAATAAATATTTTATTTATTTAATTATCTAAGCTTAATTCTTCTATTAATTAAATAAATCTTTATTTATTTAATTAATTCATTTATCCTCTTCTAGCCTTATTTCTCATTTAAATAAATACATTTATTTATTTAAATTATCCTTTTCCTAAATTAAATAAATATCTTATTTATTTAATTGATCTCACTTCTTCTATTAATTAAATAAATCTTTATTTATTTAATTAATTCATTAACCTTTTCTACCCATGACACATGTCATTCATCTCTTAATTCATACACTACCTACCCCTTTCATTATTTTATTATTTCTTTTACCTACCCTCTAATCATAGCCGACCTCCTTTTACACCTCTCAATCTTATCCCTCCATTTCATATTGTGTCTTCTATATAAGGAGATGCTTCCTTCATTATCAAACCCTAACTATTTAATCAATTTGACGACTTGACATAGGCGATCCTACTTGCAACCACATTTCGTTCTTTGTTGAGCTCTTGTGCACATAAAATCTGAGAGCAAATATATCAAGCAAGATCAATGGAGATAGGAAGAATGGAGATCCAAACCCTATTGGACATGTGATGGTATAATCCTTGTGATTTCATTTGATTTGCATTGTCTTAGGTAATCTTCATATGTTATGGTGGATCTTTGTTGTTGTTAGGCTAGGGTTTTGTGGTTGAATTCATTTAGCCTTCCAATATCGTTATTCTTGTTATCCATTTTCACCATAAACATTTTGGCACACCCCATGGGACATGTATTTTTGTTAGATTTGTGTTTTTTGCAGATTATTCTAACCCTATATTGCTCTTTTGTAAAACAATTTGGAGAATAACCTTGTGCAGCTAGGGTTTTGGACACAAAATCAAGATCTTGGAGAGATTTGATCATATCTCACAAACGGCTTGGAAATTTTGTGCCAAATTTTTTTTGCAGGTTGAAGAAAGTATCAGGAGCTCTCAATACAAAATTTAGAATTTTTGGAGTAAATTTTTATTTTCTATGATTTTTTTATGATTTTTTGTAAAAAATTAATTTTGAGAGCAAATGAGAGAATTTTTAGGATTTTCTTACATTTTTTGAAATCACTCAGAATTATATACAGGATCTATTCTTTGTGATTTTAATTTTGATGCAAAATATTTCCCTAAAAATTGGATCTTTAAAAATTAGGGTTTTTCCTTATTTTGATCAGATCTCACAAACGGCTTCGAATTTTGGCATGAAGTTTTTGTACAGGTCAGGAAAAGTATAAAAAGGATTCAGTAAAAATTTTAGATTTTTTGGATCACTTGTTCAATTTATATGAATTTTTTATGATTTTTCATAAAAAATTAATTTTGAGAGCAAATTAGCGAATTTTTCGGATTTTCTTACATTTTTTGAAATCTCTTAGAATTATACACAGGATCTATTCTTTGTGATTTTAAATCATTCCTCAAAAATTAGATCTTTGAAAATTAGGGTTTTGCATTATTTTACTCATATCTCACAAACTGCTTGGATTTGTTGCAAAAAAAATTTATGCAGGTTTGGAAGACCATCAAGACTCTCCAGTAAAAATTTCAGATTTTTTGGATTGATTTTGCATTTTATATGAATTTTTTATGATTTTTCATAAAAAATTAATTTTTGGAGCAAATTAGAAAAAATTTTGGATTTTCTTACATTTCTGGAAATCTCTTGAAATTTTACAAGTGGTCTTTTTTAATGATGAATCAGATCTTTGAATTGTTCAACAAAATGCATTGTTGAAGGCCCCTATTTCACAAAGTCTTTTGGATCTAAAATTTACCTAACTTGTGTGCTTGCAGGAAGGGGTGATTATTTCAAACAATCCAAACTACTAATAAATCTTTGTTGTAGGTCCTTAGCAAGGGTTTTTGGATTTCTATTGTGTGCCTTGTTTTCATAGACTAGCAAACACTTCAATTGGTGCACTAAAATTGAATCATTGTCTTTTGTGTCTTGAGCAATAGGCTCTTTTTGTTTAATCTTTAGAGGGCCTATCTTCCCGTGTGGTCATTAGGACTACTAGTGAGAAGAGAATGACCCAAGTGGTACCAAGGAAAACCCACCTCTCTGAACCACTATAAACAACTATATTCATGGTGAAAACTATGGATAACGTGTGCTGATTAGTTCATACCAACACTATGTCTCCCCATAAACCCGTTTGATCAAATTTATTTAATCAGTTGTATGGTGTAACCCCTATCGGCTAGGAGCCTTCTGTATTTACAGAGTTGAAAGTGCCACATGTATGGCCACATGAGCGGATGCCCTTACTAGCACCTTTTTGTTTTAGAATCCAAAATCCTTCTAGTTGTTGAGGTAGGAGGTCGGACCTCTTGTAGCAGCCCACACACATACGGTTCTTAGTAGAGATACAAAGTTCACCACGAGGAGTTTTCATGGGGACTGATGCTTGGCTGACCCGAGAAGTGAGTGTAAAACATCTAAGTATCCGCTCTGAATAGCGTAGCCTTGGGGGTAAAACCCCATGTGGGATCAACAACTATTGTCTTGGCCAGCCATAAGAATTGTGCTTGACTTATTTTAAACATTCAAAACATTCAAGACCAAACAGCAAAACATTGTGTCTTTTGTGTCTTCAAGTGTATGCAAAACATTTTTACATCAAACAACACACTTTTCTTGGAGTCATTTTGAGTCTAGACACTTGCAAACGTTGAGTCTTCATCAACACTATGTCCTCTTGTCACGAAAAACAGTCAAACAGTCAGATTTGGTCACAACAAAACAACTTCACAGATTGGAAAAAATTGCACAAATTTTGCAGAAATGCATCTGTGTCTAACATAATAGCATCTGTGTTGTATAGCCGCGTCTATGAAGGGCAGAAATACGTCTGTGTTTCCAAAATCAACATTGCAATTTACAAAAAAAATCTCAGAAACGCGTCTGTGTTAAACAGAACCACGTTTGTGTCAGAAAATCGCATCTGTGAAGTATACAGGCGTGTCTGTGTTCAGAATCGAAAAAAATTTACAGTCTAGCAAACAAACATAGTAAGTTTCGAAATTCTTTAGCATCCTAGGATATTTCTCCAGGTTTTCATCTAGCATTCAACCTGTCTTTGGGTCTCACACAGTCCATCATTGCTTTACACTTTACATTACATTCACATTTGTCTAAACTTGAGTCAAAAGGTCACTTACTTGTCCTCATCTTGCTTTGTCAACACACTACATACAACAACACTTTGCTAAGTGGTCCCTCATCAAGGTCTATCACCTTTGGGTCTCATTTGGTTTTACTTAGAGTCAAGGTCAACTTACCTCATCAAGAGAAACTATCCTCTCTTTGGAAGTCACACCTACTCTACTACATACATACTTGGTCTTACACTTTGGACATTGCAAGTACACCTCAGATTCATTTACATTCCATCCAACTCTTGGTCTTCCATACTTTTTCCATTTTCATCTAGTCTCACACATCTTGGTCAATACCTAGATCATGGTTGAAACCTGTTCCCAAAAATCTAGGAGAGAAACTAAAGAGGCTCAAGAGTCTGCAAACATGAGTTCCTATGAGTATGACAATGATATCTTTTTCAATTCTGATCATACTACATTACCTGACATGGATGCCTATAGAAACATTCCAAATGTGAGAACATGGACACTACAAACAACAATGATACACACAATGACAATATGGACAACTTTTCCATACATTCAGTAGAAGTGGAGGACACCATTATGAATCCCCATTTATATCGAATTGTTGAGGAAATAATGAGGAGTGATAGACAATACTTTCTACAAGTGATGGCACAAAGTGGAGCCAAAATCCCTCATGATTTTGACATGTCTCAAATAATGGAAAATCGACCTTTGCAACAAACTCACTCCAACATGGATCAAAGGAGGCCTAATAGTGGAGGCACTAGAGGACCACATATGGTGCCTAAATCACCATCATCTTTGTTTCAAAAATCAGAAGTCCCTTACACACATGGTCAAGCATATGATACTCACCTTCGCAGACCATTATGGAGGTCTTATGCAGAAAAATATGCTCAATCACATACCAATGCTAAGGATCAACCACCAAAGCAATTGGATATTCAAAGGCATGCTCAAAATTTGGACATAAGGAAACCCCGTGTCAAATTTGGGGGCAACACACTAGAACAAACTCATGACATTCCTATAGAGTATGGTATACATGGACAAAGTAGATATTCCATTCCTCAACATTACTCTATACCAAGTGGTCCTTATATGCAACATCACTATAGACCTCCTCCATATGAACATATGTATGATCAATATCATCCATATATGCAACATTCTCCTCCTCCACCTGGTGGTTCAGGCATGGGGTATGGTCCAAGAAGTCGATCTCCACCTAAGAACAATTTGGAGCAGCAAATTAAGGACTTACAAAAGAAAAGGGAGGACATAAATACACCGAAGCCAACTTATACAATGAGAGACATATGTCCCTATCCATTTGACAAAAGCATTCCAATGCCTCCATTTCCTAGACACTTTGTGAGACCTAAGTTTGATAAGTACAGAGGAAAAGGGGATCCTAAGGCACACATAAGACAATTTTTCATAGCTTGCATTGAGATAGCAGCAGAAGAGACATATTTGATGAGATTATTCCCACAGAGCCTAGGCAATCAAGCTATGGAATGGTTCTCCCAACTTCCACCTGGAATTAAGTCATGGTGTGACTTAGCAGAGGCATTTATTCAACATTTCTCCTACAATATAGAGACAGACATATTAGTCACTACTTTGTGCAACACCAAGCAAAAAGATGGAGTCTTTTTCATCATTTTTACAAAGATGGAGGAATCTAGCTAGCAAATGCTCTTGTGAAATTCCACAAAAACAAATGGTAGAGATGTTCACCCAAAATGTTAACAAAGACATTGGCTATGATCTAAGGAAAACTTGTTTGTCCACCTTCAAGGACGTCATTGAAAAAGGCTTAGCGATAGAAAAGGTCCTAATTGAACAAGGAGTCATTAAGATATTCAAGGAAAACAAAGATGACTTTAAAGGAAAAGATAAGCCAAGATTTTGCAACAAAAACAAGAACACAGTCAATGATGGTGTTGTTGGTGCCAATACAGTGCAACCCAAAATCATTTTTTTGGGATCAAGCTCTACAAACAATCAAGTGAATACTCAAACAGCTTCCAAATCATGAAGGAAGTACACCCCATTGGGAGACCCACTTGAGTCAGTTTTCAAAAAGCTAGTGGCAAACAAGATAATAACAATTCTAGATTTGCCTCCATATGAGCCAAAGGTTAAACCAAATTGGTGGAATGATGATGAGTATTGTGAATTTCATAAGAGCAATGGTCATAAAACACGAAATTGCCATCGACTAAAGAACATCATACAAGATCTCATTGATAGAGGTGACATTGAGATTGAAGGACACTCATCCAACCAAGAACATGAAATGTTTAAGGAACCATTCCCAAAGCATGACAAGGGAAAGTCTAAAGCCACAGATGACCAAACCAACTATACACGAGCATCCTATAACTATGATTCAACTATAAATCACATTTCAATAGATAATTATGTCTCTACTATTATCATCAAGGACAAAACCCTTGAGAATTCTACCCAGAGACCCAAGATCGTTCTGAAAGGAATTGGATCTTCTTTCAAACCTACCTCCGAATGTCATGTTACAACCCATTGAGGTAAATTCACTTTGCAAGGTGTTCCAGCCAAAAACACTGCTTCCTTATCAACCAAGCCTGAGTATGACCTTGTAGAATAGTTAGGGAAGACACCCGCGCTCATCTCCATCCTTGAGATCCTATGCATATCCCCCACACATAAATCCATTCTTGACAAAATCTTGAGAGAAACTGCCATTCCTATGGATCTGAACGTGGACCAATTTCAAGCCATGGTGGGATACCTTTCCATTCCACACTCCCTTACATTCACAGAAGCTGATGATGCCTCTGTAAGTCAGCCACATAATGCACCTTTACACATTGAAGCCTTCATACACAAACATCGAATAAAATGAGTCCTGATAGATGGAGGAGTAGGTCTAAACATTTGTACATTGAGCACTATTAAACAATTGGGATATTCTGATAAAGCTATGAATTCTACAAACAAAATTACCATCAAGGCATATGATGATGAAGAACGTTCATCCAAGGGCACAGTCACCTTGCCTCTCAGAGTTGGACCAGTTACAAAGGATGTGGTTTGTCATGTCCTTGATCTAGAGCTTACGTACAACATATTATTGGGATGCCCATGGATTCATGAGATGAGCGCAGTCCCATCTACATATCATCAATGTATCAAGTTTCCACACAATGGAGTTGAAGTGACCGTCAAAGCTGACCCAAATCCATTCATATATTGCAACAATTTGTGACCTAGATCAAAAATAACAATACCAGTCAATCAAGAAGCTATTCCTTCATCAGCATATGTTGATCCAGAATCCTTAAAAGCTTCTACATCAAAACGGGCAGAGATCAAAGAAAAGTTCAAGTTTAAAGATATGGGATGTGGTGAGTATATCTTTCATGTTGATCAACTCCCACTATCTCTCAAGGTATTCAATCGACATGAACAATCTATAAACAATTTGAAAGGATTTGGGTGTGAACCACCTAGTGTTGTGGCTACTAAGTCTAAATGCAAATCTCCTCTAGTGGTGCAAGCATATCTTGATATCAATAGTCCTAAGAGTGGTTCCAATGAAGAATCTATTGAGCATATTGCCAGCCCTCTTGAGAACTCACATAGCCTTACCATTTCACCCACTCATTCCATTTCCACTCCACTTCTAGACTCGGATCAACAAGAATTACAAAAGCCCTTACTCATTGGGGATCAAAAATCAAGCTTTGAAAAGAAAAATCTAAAAGTCAAAAATAAAGAGAAGTCCTTCAGTCTAAATCAAAAGCAAAAGCTATTGGACTCTACAAAAATAAAAGTCAAGGATAAAAATCCTATGAAAGAAAAAGAACAAGAGTTGATCTCCCCTAATATCAAAATAACTGGGGGCAAAAGTTCTACAATTTTACGTCAAAAAGCATACTTGTTGATCCTAAGTCTCCATCATGCTATCATACTTTCACTTCTTTTTGCAATCATAAGCCTTCATAACTCATCCACTTGTTCCACACATTCTTTCCCTTCTGGTGATACATCATGGACCTTTAATGGAGCTTCCTCAAGGGAATTTGTTATCAAGGATGCCCAAACTTCTTCAGGTGACACACATGCGGGCCTGTGTAGTCCACACACTAGTAATTCTATCTCAGTTCCTTTATCAAGGAAGATAGTCACTCGAGCTACACATCATTCAGTCAAGGAATGATGTAGTTACAATCACAAAGTCAAGCCTCACACATTTGAGGTAGGGGACTTAGTTCTCAGAGAAAATCCCAAAAATCAGAAAGACAGAGAGAAGAAGGGCAAGTTCGAACCAAATTGGCTTGGTCCTTACATCATTACAGCAGCATATGGATCTGGGGCATATCAGCTCTCAACTATAGAAGGTGAACCTTTGGAGGATCCTGTCAATAGCATGCACCTTCGCAAGTTCTACACATAGCTCTTTGGAATATCCTAATTCAAAAAATACAAAAAAATCAAAAATTTCAAAAATACAAAAAAAATCAAAAAATTCAAAAATACAAAAAAAAATTATAAAACAAAAAAAATCGTTACTTGGTGAAAACCTAGCAAATAGGCACCTTGTGACACAAAAAACATTGAAAAATCAAAAAAAGTAAAGAGAAATAATTTCGTCCAATGGTGAAAACCACTTCAGTGGTGCCCTAGGCAAGTACCATGGTGAAAACTGGGTCACCAACGCCATGTGTAGAGACATTCCTCCTCCCTCCTTCAGGATTCACTTTCATCACTTCACTTTGCACACACTCTCGACCAATTCATCCATAATAAACTTACACATTCCCATCATGGCTTGTTATTGATCTACCCAAGATTGGTTCACCATTCATAATAAACCTCCCTTTTCACTCCTTTCCATCCATAATAAATCAGATCCTATCTGTGGCTAAGGCAAATCCTACATCTAGTGATGGGTGTGGAACTGAGAACATCACATGTTTCGAGGAGTACAGTTTCTTCCAGCTTTCTTCAGTTTATATGCGCACAATTCGTAATAAAGCAGCATCTGTATCACCAATCCACAATAAAGTTTCATCTTCTCCACAATAAAGTATCAATTTCATGGATTCAGACAGTTTCAGATGAGACACAGCAACAACAATGGGCTTCAACAAATCAAGTCTTTCAATAGACTCAGACAACATATGGTTCAATGCTATCTATCCTTTCTGTGAAAGTAAATATTGTGACCACAATCAAATAAGACTTATACAAGTGACAAGAGACACTAAATTTGAGGACTACAGTGGATGTTGGTGTCGAGTCTTGGTTTTCTTTTGATTTTATCTTTTGGTGACATGTCTTTTAGCTTTTCCAGGATGTCTCTGACTAGAGATTCTATCTCCAGGATGTCTTTGACTAGAAAGGCGAGGATGGGGTATCATCACCTATTTTTCTTTGTTGTCTGTGGATTGTCTCTTAGTAATGCTATGACTTGTCCAAGGATATGAGGACATTGTGAGTCTAGTGAGAACTGGAGCATTCCTTGTTTGTGACTGTCTTATCTCCATGCAAATGGGTACAATGACTTTCTGGGTCGAACATATACCTCGATTGTCATAACCTACTTTCCATAATAAAGCTCAATGATGATAACGCACAAGAAGCTCTTTCACTTTCATATCTTCTATCTTCCATCCCCTTTTCTTGATTGACTTCCATCATCCTTCTTGAGTCCACGTAGCTTGCTATCACATGACTAAGTACAATGACACACCAAAAACATTTGCATTTCATGTAGTTGCACCTGCATTACCACATATAAGCATTTCATACATACATATAGATATCACAACTACATCACATCCTACACACAACACCTATTAGCACAATTTACATTTGCATTATCATATTCATCTGCATTACATACATTCACATTTGCATCATGCATACACATATAAAACATAAAAGAACTATATATATATATATATATATATATATATATATATATATATATATATATATATATATATATATATTGCATCATATACATATTTGCATCCATATCATAAGCATCACATAAGAACATCTCATCACATAGGTACACATGCATATAGTTGCCGCAAAGATGAATCATCTCATATATATATATAAAGTGTCATGATATAATGATGTCAAAATCATATGGCTACAATCACCTACAGGTGTCTACATCATCATACAAAATGGTACAAAATTGATACAGAGGAACCCACTGATAACTCCTGCCAACACTGTTGGTAGTGCTAATCCTATCCATGTCATGGTGTCCCAAGCCACATGTCCTACCCTCATCTCCAGCCCCGGATCCTAGAACACTTATCTAAGAGCATCCCTATCTTTGTCTCAATCGTATGGAATCAGCTCCCCATCGATCGGTATCCGCAGAATCCTGTATACATCCTCCAGGGTGATTGTCATCTCCCCCATCGGCAAATGAAAAGTGCAAGTATCAGAGTGCCACCTCTCCACCAATGCAGTTAGCAATCCCATGTTCACCTGAAACTCTGGCACATACATAATGTATCGTAAACCCATGCCCTCAATGGAAGCTATGTCCTCGAATGTCAACTCAGGTCGCAACCTCTAAGTCGATGGGAATCTCTCCCATGACTCCAGCATAGATAGGTACTCCTGCAGTCAAGCAAATCAATCATGTCAGTCATAGTGGCATTCACTGTTCATCACAAAATGCTACTTTTTATCTAAGTGCATATGGTACTCTATCCTAGAGACACTCACTGTTCATCACAAAGTGTTGCTTCTATCCTAGTGGTACTCCCTGTTCATCACAAAGTACTACGTGTTTGGCACTCTCTAGTCATCACAAAGTGTTGCTCACATTTGCACTCCCTGTTCATCATAAAGTGCTACTCACATTTACACTCCCTGTTCATCACAAAGTGCTGCTCACATTTGCACTCACTGTTCATCACAAAGTGTTGCTCATATTTTAGTACTCGTTGTTCATCACAAAGTACTATATCTTGGTACTCACTATTCATCACAAAGTGCCTTGATCTATCCTATCCTAGGGCCTCTGCTTGAGTGAATCCTCTTGAGAAGTTTCCTAATTGGCAACGTATGTTCTATCACAGAATTGTCAATCCTAGCCCTATTTGTTATCCTAGTCTTCCCTAGAGGACCTGCTTGAGTGTATCCTCTCAGCAGCTTATCCAATTGACAGCGTATGTTCATCACAGAACTACTGAGTTGACCTAGAAGACACAAATTCACATTTTTGGACACAAATGTGCTTTCCTGACATAAACACACATTTATTACATTACCTAGCATGCATTAATGACAACAATAAATGCATCAAAGTACAAGGAGGTTTTGTGGTACTTACTGGCTCTCCTGCCTCTGCTGGCCTCTAGAATCGGCAAACGCGGTCGAATCTGTGAACCAAAGCCATCACTGCTAACTGTTGCTGCTCTTTTCTCTCTCTGCACTCTAATTTCTTAGAGGTGTAGATGACAATGAGGAGGTATTTCCCTCGTGGTTTATCTTATAGACTACCCTAGCCCTCGTTTCCCGAGGCAGTCTTCATTATCTTGTGACTCTGTCACTTTATCCGATCAATCTATTCTATCCCATCTTTCTTATCAAGAGATTGGCTATGGTCTTTTTCACACATTTTCATCCAATCTCTCGAGGGGGCATATCATTTCCATCTTGGGGCAACTCTGTATCAGTTCATATTATCTTCTTTGAAACAACGCAACAAGCCACATTGTCTCAAAGAGGGGCAAAATGTAGACCCAAAATTGTCATGTCTAATTAAATAAATATTTTATTTATTTAATTATCTAAGCTTAATTCTTCTATTAATTAAATAAATCTTTATTTATTTAATTAATTCATTTATCCTCTTCTAGCCTTATTTCTCATTTAAATAAATACATTTATTTATTTAAATTATCCTTTTCCTAAATTAAATAAATATCTTATTTATTTAATTGATCTCACTTCTTCTATTAATTAAATAAATCTTTAATTATTTAATTCATTCATTAACCTTTTCTACCCATGACACATGTCATTCATCTCTTAATTCATACACTACCTACCCCTTTCATTATTTTATTATTTCTTTTACCTACCCTCTAATCATAGCCGACCTCCTTTTACACCTCTCAATCTTATCCCTCCATTTCATATTGTGTCTTCTATATAAGGAGATACTTCCTTCATTATCAAACCCTAACTATTTGATCAATTTGACTATTTGACATAGGCGATCCTACTTGCAACCACATTCTGTTCTTTGTTGAGCTCTTGTGCACATAAAATCTGAGAGCAAATATATCAAGCAAGATCAATGGAGATAGGAAGAATGGAGATCCAAACCCTATTGGACATGTGATGGTATAATTCTTGTGATTTCATTTGATTTCCATTGTCTTAGGTAATCTTCATATGTTATGGTGGATCTTTGTTGTTGTTAGGCTACGGTTTTGTGGTTGAATTCATTTAGCCTTCCAATATCATTATTCTTGTTATCCATTTTCACCATATACAGATACAAATCAGAAAACATGGATGTCAACTCCCCCTAAGTCATACATCTCAAGTCCACATTGTCGGTCAGGTCCAAAACTGGAGCTCTAATCAACTCCATATATCAGTTGAGATGTGCATATGTGATCATCTGATGATATTTTAGCTCCACCATTTCTACCACAGCCTATGACATGATCCTGGATCTTCACAATGTCATGCAATGTCATCATCATGCCATAAATTAAACTGGTTAGCCCAAAAACATGCATGCATGCATGATCAACAATCGAGCCAACATTTGTCTTTCAGGTCTTTTCCAATACCACCTGAGACATAAACTCCACATTTCATGTTACCGGGGCTAATGCAATGATCTCCAACCTCATTGCCTTACATAACCTGCGAGTACTTGTTAGCATTCATACCGGTAACATCCTACACATACCGATTTTTGTACCGATCCATCATCACTACCAGAGCACCTTCTTGTAACTCCTAACGTTTTGTGTCACTTTGCATCTAATTCCAATTTTTAACTTTACATACATTGACACAACAATAGTGATCCAACCCTGATCTGTAGGTGTGTAGCCAAGGCCGCCACTACACACACATATCATCTCATTTTCTTCCCTCATACCAGCAGAACCTTGTTCTTTAGTCTACCCTCTTCCAATAAGGGGGTGAATAATTTGGTCAATGTGTAACTCCCCCTAAGGTTCTGCATCTCCTTTAAACATTAGGAGATATTACCTGTGCATTGAATGCATAGTGTCAGTCTGTGGTCTTCTTCCTCCATGCCTGCTTGGTCTCATTCTTCTTCCCATTATCTTGGGAGAAGGTCTTACCTTCTTCTACTGATGGGTCCTTATATTTCCAGATTTTGTCACAACCAAAAGCAATGTTATAGTAGCACACAACATCCATGCCAATCTCATGATTGGGGAACTTCTAGTATATCGGTTTGACTATCTTCTCCTCGTCATGTTGTTGTATCCTGCAAATAGAACCAGTGGCCCACTTGATCTTGTGGGAACAAAACCTCTTCTACTTTTGTTCATGCAGCATTTTGTCTCTCGTATGCTCTATATCCATTTCTATATTGAGCATAGTTATTACATCGGTAGTCATGTGACTGCAAGTTCATCCTTTTGCAATTATGACTTTTATGGCCAAAGCCATCACACCTCCAACAGATGACATTATTGTTTCTAGGAAAAACATATTGTTTATTCCTAGACTTCATTTTGCATCCATCTGCCCTATGGCCGTATTCTTTGCATGCAAAACAGTAACCAGAGAGAGGGGGCACATAACTTACAAATTTGTTTTGCCATGCTTGAGGAGATCTTACTGATTTAGTGTCTCCATTTCTACTTCTTCAAGGATGAATCTTGGATTTTCCATACTCTGCAGTTCTTCCATCCATTCTCTCCTATTCCCATACTTTCTTTGTCTTGTGGGCAGTAGTGTTTCCTTGTTTTCTACCGATAGGACGTCTTCTATGTTGTCTTCTCATGTTCTTGCATTCGGTGAAGTTGTCTTCTCTCAACTTCCTTTTTCCTTTTAGATCTGTATTGTTTATCCTTGCAGTACTGGTCTTCTTCTTCATGTCCTCACCGGTTTTACTCAAATCAATCTTCTTTCTTGGAGCATTTCTAATCGTGAAGGTCTGAACCTTACCATTTCCATTTGACGAGACAAATTGAATATCTTTGTGGGAGGTATCCTTGCTTGTAGAGAATTCACCAGCAGCATATCCTAATCATTCGGTATCCTTGGAATGTTTTTGTTGATTCAACATTTTTTCCAAGGCTTCAGTACTACCATCATACCGATTTCTTACCTTGAGTTCATTTTTTCACTTCTCAAGGTCTTTCCTCATGTTCTCCATTTCCTCTTTCAACTTTTGACACTCTTTTTCTTTTGTCTCCACTTCTAGCTGTAGCTCCTCACATCTTCTTTCATCAGCATCAAGGACTAATTTCAATTGATCATTCATTTCTTTGGCATCTTCAATTTGAGTTGTCAACATGCAGACATTTTTGTTTGACTCTTAAAAGCATGTTCTCAACTAATTACATTCTTCATGAACTAATTTTTTGTAACTCTTAAATTCATTTCTAATAGATTTCAGTTCATCAAAGGCACTTAGAAACTCACCTTCTAGATCAATTTCAACTTCATCTTCTTCATCACTGTCAAACACATCTTGCTGGTGGGATCTATCTTCCTTGTCACATTATGATGTGTGCACTTCACTTTTTATCTCTTGTGCGATGAAGAGATGAGTTTCCTCTTCTTCATTGTTGCAGCAGCTAACTGGTCTACTTTCAACAACTCCACATGTGTCTACTTTGTTGTTCTTCATGCTTCCATAATCTGATTCAGTAGTGCATGGTTCATTTCCATAAAGCTTCTTTTGTCTATCCCATAGACTTTTTGCAGATCTGCACTTATCCAATTGTGAGGGAACATCACCAGTAAGTCCACTGAATATAGCCTTCATGGCTTCAGCATTGCACTTAGATCTTCTTTTTACTTTAGAACTAGTGGGAAGACTAACTTTACCAGGGCAGTCATTTACAACAGACATCCACACATCAAACCCTAGAGAGGAAAGGTAGACTTCCATTCTACAACTCCAAATGGAATAGTTTGAACCATCAAAAACTGGAGCAGGGATTGATACTAAACAGACCATTGTGTCCTTAAGCCAGAATTTGCCCAAGCTGGAGAAAGCTCATCTGATTGGGAACCTATGCTCTAATACCAATTGTTAGATAAAATGTCCCACTCAGAGGAGGTTGAATTAGTGGTTCTCAATCTTTTCCCTTTAACTATCTTATGTGTGCATAGTAGTTATCATATCTAACTCAATACAGACTTACCAGTTAGTGGGGAGACTAATCATAAATGCATTCACACCTAAAGGGACATCACATAACACCAGCATATACGAGGAAAACCCAAGATGGGAAAAACCTCGGTGAGAAATGTTGTTGGAGACTACTGCTCCAATCCAGCCTCACAATGAATCTCTAATTATAATGTTTAGGGCACCAACCCTTAATTTTAGGGCTCCAACCCAAGGAGCACCAACCCCTAATTTAGGGCATCAACCCAAGGAGCTACAACCCTTGCACCAAGCTCCAACTTAGTGAATACGAAACATAATCATATACAAGTTAATAGCCTTGTTACAAATGGATTTTGTAACTCTTCTTCAAAACTCTCTACTGGATCTTCTATCCAATTCACTATCAGTTCTCTCTCTTACCCTCTCAGTGCTACAACCTTATCTCCTATTGCAACCTTATTGGTTCATCCTTTTCTCCTTCACTATCGGTTCTCTCCCTCTGTCAATTCTCTCTTCTGGTTGTCTCTTCTCTCAACTGCTCTATTGTGCCCCACCGGTTCTATCTTCTATCGGTTCCTTCTTGCCTACTCTACACTCTTCTGCAACTCTTCTCTATTGGTTTGGTCACCATTGGTATACTTCTCTCACAGACTCACTTGCAGACTACCAGTTCCTCACTATTGCCGATTGATCCTTTCAACCTGATTCTCACTCACATGAACTCAGTCTCTTTTCAGATACTCATTGAGTACTTGACTGATTTTCTTTCACATGCAGTAGCAACACTCTCTCCTTCAATAGCAACATCCATCAATTTTGGCTTGCCTATTTATCAACTTGTTTTCTTGCTAAAAGCCAATTCAAACTTCAGGTAGTTACGGTTTCTTCCATTTATCATCAGGCACATCAAATCCAATCAGATCTCATTCAATATTAGCTCTAAGACAACTATCTACACATCATCTCTATTAGTGTTCCTTCCAATACATGTTTTCTATGATTAGAAAACACGGCCCTATTCCTTGACCTACATTTGTCAAACGCCATAAATATCTTAGTTGTTTCCTTTGACAAGCGAGCACAAATATCAGATCATCCTTCCTTGATCCACTCACCAAACTGCTCCTTCAATCTGCTTCAATTTGCAAGATCAATCCTTTCTGGATTTCTATTGTTTTCTTCATCTCGAGCCACAATCCTCTGCTTTTCTTCCTCGAGCCTCATAGTCAACATTTAATATCAACCAACCACCAGCTACCTCACTAACATGACACTTCACTAACCTCTACAAGTTTTCCACTTCAACTCCACGTGGAATCCTTTGTCAGTATCCACTTTAGCAAAGATCTATGTGTCAACTCAGACAGGATCACTGACCAAACACTCAACCGAACCTTCTTTTTTGTCGGTTCACTAACCCTACTGGTATCTCACACTTTACCAGTTACTCTTCATGTTTGCACTTTGTTGATCTATCGATGGAACACCTTAACCGGTTTCCAAACATGTCTATCCATAGCATGCTCATTCACATCAAGTAGGAGCACATCACTTAGGCTCTTTGCTTCCTTACCGGTTCTCATGATTACTGGTAGCCATTATGATGACACCATGTCATCAACCTTCAACTGATTCTATCTAAGGCATCTACATACTAGTTGCACTCTCTTTCTCTACAGCTACTCCACTTTGCCTTCTTCATTATCAGACCAAACATCAACTTAGCCAGTTTGTCAAGGTGACAAAAGCATCACTTCTCTACTCTTCCTTTTACTGTCCCAGTGGCTTATCATGCCTTCTCTGTCGGTCCAATGCATATACCTAAATTCATACACTTGATTAATTCCTTTGATTCACTTGTAGAACCAGTTTTTGCCTTCAAACATCTTCCTTTACCTCTTCTTCCTTATCTCATAGAACTATGATGCACACTTATGCATAATAGGAGATAAGCTCCACTTACCGATGGTAGTGGATCCTTGTCATCTGCATCTTGCATTGTACTCATGTGGCTTCCCTATTTGTGCAGCATACCTTCAAACAGGCACATGTGATCTGGTGTGAGTACATTCACTGTCAGTCATCTCTTCACATGGTGACTACATCTTCATCCGGTGGGAGTCTTGTTTTTTTTAATCCATATAGCATATCGGTGATCTGTAACACTAGTTGACATCAATAACTGCATGTCAACAATACTCTCATACCAGTTTTCCTTCTATATCAGTTGACATCAATGCCAATATTTAAGTCACTCAACAAAGTTTTCCAGAGTAGGAAATATATAGTCGAAGCTCTTTTCATGAAAGTTTGAATGCTATTTTCATGACTAAGGTTTTAATAGTCCAAAAGGCAATAAAGACTACAATGTATGGGTAGCATAAAAGGTGGAGATCTACCTCTTTGGTTGTAGAGTAGTGATAAAACATTATCCTAGATATAAAAGACTACCATAAGGAAGTGTAGTCCTTTGTTTTAAATCAGAATAGCCTTTTTTTAGTCATAGAAAAGACAAGAAAGTTAAAGGGAGATCAAAGAATACAAGGGCTTCAAAGACAGACAAAGGTCATAGTCACAGTCACAGTCACATGAAACAAGTCATGATTCAACCAAAGAAAATTTATAGTCACTATCATAGGAATCATGAATCTTGAAGTCAATAACAACACACTAATGGTGATCAATGTGTCAATAAAGTGCAATCAAAGTATTATTTTACAATTCTAAGTACCAACTTATATGACATTGACAGTCCATAATAAGGGTTTGAGTTAGATTATGGATCGAGTTCATTGATGTTTTTACAATCTTTGTCAAGAGTTATATAGCCCCTTCATACATATGAGAGACAATCCCATCAAAAGACAGTCACAACAAAAAAGGTTATAGATACATATCAAAAGATGCATTAAAATGAAGAGAATAGTCAAATGTTATTTTGATAGTCATAAAGGTTGAAAGATGCATGCAAGCCTCTATACATGGGAGCAATGGCCAAATAGGTCAAACAAGGATTCTCACACACATCAAGGTATAGGTAAAGAATGGAAGATAATTTTAAGACTGTCAATCACAATGTATAGAGACATAGCACTAAGGATAGTGGGTAAAGTTTAGGATCAGAAGGAAAGGGTAGATTTGTAACTTCCATGTGTCTTTTGACATGTGCAAAGCTACCCAATGGATAGGATATCATTAGAGGAGTAGTTTGGGTATATTTCCTCTCATTTTGGAACATCTAGGAAGGTCTTTTTGACCCAAAACCAACTACATTCGACCCAGAGCAGTTAAGTCAAGTAAATGCATCATGGAGAGGAGATTTAGGGGTGACTTGATGAAGGTTGCAATAGTCAAGGAAGGAATCTAGGAGGTAGTTTGAAGGATTTTTTAAGACTTTTGAGAGCATATAGGAGTAAATTAATGAACCTCATTAATGGAACAGCCAAGGAAGGACATTTTTATGAATATTTTCACCTTTATAGAGCACTTTTTAGGCCTCAAAAATAGGGCCAACTTAGTTGGACGCCCAAAGGAATTTGACCAAGAAAAAAAAATGTAACACTTTTCAATCTTTCTCAAACTATTCTTCCTTTATTCTAGCAAGTTGGTGTACTATAAAACTCAACCTTAGGCTTCTTTTCCTAGGCGAGTTCTTGCTTTTCCTCAACATGTATTGTAACTTGATTACTTGATTAGTTCTTGCGAGCATGAACAACATTGTGACTCAAAATTATATGTAGTTGTAAAAAGTATATTTCGGTCAATAAAACAAGATTTTATCCTTCTCATACTCTTTATTTTTGTGTGGAATTATGAAAGTGGTGGATATAATTTTTGTGATATTTGACATATCCTTGATTTTATGCTTCATTTTCAATTCACCTTCATGGAGATACATATGAGTGCGGGTCATGGTTTATTTTATCAAGCTATGAATCTTTTAGTTGTGAAAAACGTTTAATTGTCCTTCAAAAACTTTCACAACCTTTAACTTTACCACAAAACACTTATGCACAAAGATGTTTAAATTGAGTTGTTCTTATCCTAGTCTATTTATTGAGCATGTTGTATGCATATAAAAGTGCTACATGTCATAATATTTTGGTGCATCACCTTAGGTTTTAGATATCTTTTTAAGTCTTTTTCTCTCCTTTTCCTAGTCAAGTAGTTTTAGGTGATGGTAACCAAGGAACCAACCCTCTCTGGAGGTCGACCTCTAGATTTTGAAACCCACACTTTGAGAGGTCAGCCAATGTTTCACCAATAATTTGAGTTTTCTAAACTTGGTTAGGGTGCATTGTTTGGTGATAAAAATAATAAAAGAAACAATAGCCAACATGATCCTCCTCTAGTTATTCCTTCTTCACTTCATGTTTCTCAACATATTCTTCCATCAGCACCTTGTATATCATTATATCTTGGTAAAGAGTTCGATCTTATTGAACAACTTAAAGCTAATCCTACCAAGATATCCCTTTGGGATTTAATTCAAACTTCATCCACACATCATGGAATGTTACAAGATGCTTTAAAGAACTTAGATGTCCCACCTACAGTGACACCTAATAATATGGCTTCTTTGATTGATCCTATGAAAGAATATAAAGCTCAAATTGTGTATACACAAGATGAGTTACCCCCCCATGAAATTCAACATCAATATTCAATCCTCTTATGATTGTTGTTCTTATAAATGGTAATGGTATACTAAGAACCTTAGTGGATAATGGATCAAGCCTTAATATCTATAGCATCGATTTATTGCATAAGATTAAAGTGGATCCTTCTCTTATTCAACATGATTCTCTTACTATGTGTGGCTTTAAAAATGCTTCTTAACAATCATTAGGTACTATAACCTTGCCTATTAAGGTGGGACCTGTTATTTTACCTATGCCTATCCATGTTATGCTCAATAAACTTACAATCTTCTCTTAGGATGACCTTGGCTTCATAGTATGTAAGTTGTCCCTTCTACACTTCATCATAGTGTCAAATTCATTTACAATAATAAAATATATACTTTGTTTGCTAGTACCAATTTGCAAGCTTGTTTGCAAACTTCATCTTCTAAATCTTCTTCAACTACTTCTAATTCCTCTCCAAGCACTCCTACTTTTGTTAGCCACAATGCACCACTGAGAGAGGAGTGACTCGGTGGTTCTTAATCTTTTTCCCTTTAACTAACTGTAGCATCGTAAAATTGCGACACTTGCAATTTCGACTGCATTTGGGTCTTCACGATGGTGGCACAACATTGAACCTAAATGGAGACCCCGAAACCTGTTTATGACATCAAAAACTGCATCTTTCTACACCTTGGCCTGATCCTCCTTGCACCCTGCTGTCCCGAGAGGTGGGACCATGGCGCCCAGCGCCCTGGTCCTTTAGGACCATGGCACCTAGCACCCTAGTCCCTCAGGACCATGGCACCCCGCGCCCTGGTCCCTGGCCCTATTTTGGGCCCAGTCTCTTGTTGGGCATTGAGTCTTCAAGTTTGCAATTTGGAAAATAATGCTTCTAGGTCGGCCTAAGGTCGGAAAAATCAGTCTCCTAACCCTAATTGACAAGTATATAAACTACATTTCCCCTCCCAGAAAAGGAGAAGAAAAAAGAAAGAGGGGCGAAAAACATATGTGTGCAAGAGGCGGAAGCGATAGGTAAACATTCAAACATTCAAACATTCAAACATTCAAGCATTCAAGCATTCAAGCATTCCTTCAAGCAATTGAGCATTCTAAGTCTCCATTCAAGGCTAGGTGTTGCATTCAAGACAAGGATTCAACCATTGAAGAGGAGATCACCTACAATCTACAACATACAACATACAGCATCATTACACCTTCGCATGTAAGAATACAAACATTCTTACAACAAGGTATCAATACTTGATTACATTACAAACATTTACATTTACAGCATTCTCATTTCTTGGTTAATTCCAAAAACTGGGGTTTGACCTAAAGGCAAACCCCTAATCCCTAACCCCCCAATCGTCCTCTCTTTTATGTGTGTAGGTTGCAGGTACGCGGCTGTAATTGAAGATCTGGAATCCTTGTACAGAGACAAACAGATCCCCCTTCATTTCGCTGATTTTTCAGAGGACCGTGTGCACTCCGGGCACCATCGTCCCGTCAACTTTTGCTCAAACTTGCAGGACAGCATCGTCTGGACATTTTACTACTAATTTCAGGTCCGTAGCTTCATCTCGTGTCCCTATCTCCATCTACAAGTGAATCTTTCTTACTTTTACATACACTCCTAGTTCAATCCTTCTATCTACATTCTTTACAAAAGAGGGTATCCTTGTTGTCTCAACCCTTGAAACTCATTTAGAATTCAATCTTGCATTGTGTGGGATTGGATCTTGTGAGTTTCAACCCCTCTTTTGAATGTAAAGTCTCTCCTAAGTGAAAACCGTCAATCCTAGTGACCTCCTTTCTCTCTCCTTGGAGTGGGGGAACACCTAGGGTTCGATTTTCCGCTTTACATTTTGGTGAACCCAACATGAACATCCTAATTCTGATTATTCTTGGTTAGATCTGAAAAAAAATAAAAAATTGCTTCCTTAATTACATTTCCATGTTTGATCTTTCAGAAATTTTAGAGGTTAATTGCATAAAAACCCTAAATTTTCTTTTTAGTAATTGAGCTTGTGAAATGTTTAATTGTTAATGCTTGTTTTAGATCTACCCTTCTATTGCAAATTGTCAAATCATATTTGTGCTTTAACTCTGAAAATTAAGTGGTTAAGTGTCAAAACCCTAATTTTTAAAACCCTCTTGATTCAACCTTTGACCGATGATTTCACTGATCAAAACACCTCCAAATCGGCTGTAACTTTGGATTCCGCAACAAAATCACAATATCTCTCATCCCTGAAAATTTTGAAAAAAGTTGCGAGGACCGTGTGCACCCCGAGCGCCATCATCCCCGACATTTTTTCTGAAATTTCAGGAGCTAGATCTTACTGTATTTTTCTGCTAGAATCCATAATCTTGGTTGATTTCATCAATTCTAACACTTTCAAAATTAAAGTCAAAGTTGGTCTAGTGATTGCTTGGATTAAGGCATATAATCATTCAAAAATTGTTGAAATTGAAATTTTGTGTTAAAATTGTGTTTCTTACAGTCCTAAATCTGAAAAGTGTGTTGGCATTCATTCGAAGTTTCAGTGCTTTAATCAAATTTTTTGCAATTTGTGACTTTTGAAATTAAGTGTTTAATTGCAACAACTTTGATTTTTGCTTTCAAAATTGAATTTTTCATGAAATTGAGTCAACTTTTAAATTTCAAAGCTTGCATTGCTTTTAGTATTCCCTCTAAAATCATAAAATTCAAAATTTCAGTTTCCCTCTCTTTTTCAAAATTCAAATTTTGCATTTTTCAACAATCTTGGTAGGGTTCAATTTTGAGATTGCAACTTTAATTTGGCCTATCTACAGATCGTAAAATCACTCAATTTTTTCAGATTAGCTTTAAAATCATCATAACTTTCATCCCTGAAAATTTTGAAAAAAGTTGCGAGGACCATGTGCACTCCATTCGCCACAGTCGCCGACATTTTTTTTGAAACTTCGGGAGATTGTCATGATTGCATTTAACAGCTTAAATCTAGGAGATTGGCTGATTTTATTGAAATTTTCTACCTCTAAACTCGAAAATAAATTCAAAATTCAAGATTTCAATTTTCTAGATAACAATTAAAATTAAGTGCTACCCCCTTGGCCCTAATTTTCAATTGTGCCTACCTTTCTTGGAAGTTGTGTTTCCCTCTTCTTTCACAAAATTCAAATTGGATAATCATTATCTCATTGTTCAATTTCACCAACTTTATTTTCAAAATTCAAAATCTTCTCTCTCTCTCTAGTGCATGAGTTTTACAACAATAAGCCCTACTTACACTATTCCCGTTAGACGAAGCCTTAGAATTAAGTCTTTCCAAGGTTTAATTACCAAGGAGATGGAACCTAATTTGAATGGCCTTTTTAACGAGGACATGGGTAATTCCTCTAATCCTCTTAATGATGAAGAAGCTCTCCATGAGGTTTCTGTAGAACAACTTTCGAAATTGGATAACCAATTTGATGATTTTCAGCAATGGATGTCTCAAGAATACCCCAATAGTCAATCTCTTTCATTAATTGAGGGTCTAAAACATATGGTTCAAAGTGATAAGAATGGAATTGATATTTTACGTAGTATTGCACACATTGTGGATTCGAATGTGATGCCTATGAAGAGTTGTGCCGAAACTTTAGGTTATACACAACCTCCTACTCAAGTCAATCATTCTATCCCTTTGACAACTTCTATTGCTAGTATACCTACTTTTACATCAAACATAATGACTACTTCAATACAAAACATTCCACCTATGATCACTTGTCATGGGGGCAATCCTTCTTCTTCAATCAACCCTCTTCCTGCATTCAATCTGACTTCTTCATTCATTCCTTCAATGAGTGTCCCTATTACATTCCACAAATGAACATGACGCAAGGAGGCAATTCATTTAACCTTTCCATTCCTCCTTGTAGTGTTCCTTTTTTCCAATCATCTCCTATGACTAACTATCATAGTGTCCTGTCACCTTACTCTCAATGAATACCTTCTTTCAATAACATAATACCTCCATCACAATCTAACGTGTCTAATATGAACTCTTCGACTGAAGCGACCATTAACAATCTTGCACAAATTGTCTCTTCTTTACAGCAACAAATTGCCTCTATGAATCAATCTAAGTTTAGTGTGCCCACATTTGATGTTGCGAGCCCACTTTCTCTTGACATTGTTCTAGCTATCCCCCCTAAGCATGTTGAAATCCCGCAGTTGGAGCTTTATAATGGTAAAGGTGATCCTCTAACACATGTTAAGACCTTTCAAACAATATGTACCGATTTTGCTCATGACCAAAGGTTGCTTGCAAAACTGTTTACTAGAACATTAAGAGATAAGGCTCTACAATGGTATTCCTCGTTGCCTTCCTATTCTATTACTTCTTTCCAACAACTTGCAAATGCTTTTATTCAACAATTTCAAAACAATATAAGTCCTAAAGTTACTTTGATTGATTTAATGCATTGTAAACAAGGTGTTATAGAAAAAGTGACTGATTTTATTAGTAGATATAAGCATTTGTGTGCTCAAATTTCTTTTCCAGTACCTGACAATGATATTCAAAGAATTTTTATTTCTAATTTACAAAAAGATATTAGAGAAAAACTTCTGTTTTTTGAGTTTACTTCTTTCCAACAGTTGTGCGCAACTCTTCACAATTATCAACTGACTGTGAGTCAAATGGAACAAGCAAATCCTATGGCTCCGAGTGATAAGGGTGATAGTAGTCAACAACCATTTGGGAAGTTTAAACCGAATAGAGGGTTCATCAAGTTCAATGAAAACATCACCAACAACAATGTGAATGCAGCATCAGGTGTGCCTCCTATTTCTAGGTTTTTCAAGAAAGAAAGAGAGTTTACTCCTTTGAATGAATCATTGCATAGTATTATGAATAAGTTATTGGAACAAAATGTGCTTACTCTCCCTCCTATAAAGCAAATAGATCCTACAAAGATTAATTCACCCTATTTTGATAACAAATCTTTTTGTCAATTTCATCGTCAACCTGGGCATGATACTGAAAAATGTTTTGCTTTAAAGGGTAAAATTCAAGATTTGATTGATAATAATACTATCTCTGTTTCAGGTGTGAATGATAAAGGCAACACATCTGTAGCTCTTCCTAACCAAAATCTTAAGATTTTTACTGATCCATTACCTTCTCATACCTCTAATGTGATTGAGACTAATGATTCCTCTTTCTCACCTGATGGTCTTGTGTCTATGACTCCGAATGTGATTAACTTTGTGGAGCAGCAGAAAATCCCTAAAGAACCTTCCATCACATTTGATTCCAGTGAAACTATCAGGGCACCTGATGGTCCTTTATATATAGTTGCAAAAGTCAAGAATACACCTTGCCGTGGAGTGATTATTGATTCTTCTTGTATGGTTAATGTCATTACTGAAGAATTTCTTTTTACTTTGCAATTGAATCAAGTGATCTATGACAAAAAAAATGTGGTTGTGAAATTATTTGATGCATTATCTTCTCCTCCAATTGGTTCTATTACATTACCTATTGAGGTCCATAACAAATCCCTTGATGTGAGATTTGCTATTATTCCATCATCCGAACAATTTCATGTGAAGCTAGGCTATCCTTGGCTATCTTCCATGAAAGCTATTGCTTCTCCTATTCATAAGTGTTTGAAATTTCCCCATAATGGTGAAGTTGTTACTGTCAATCATAGTCTCTTTAAACCAACTGAAAGAACTTCTAGCGTTCCTATTGATTATTTTTGGCCTAAACAATTTCAATCTCTTCCACCGCGAAGTGATCATCTTTTCAAATCTTATCAAAAGTGGAAAAAAGATATGATCCTATCTCTAAGTGAACCTAGAACACCCAAACTTGATATTCCTATCATTCTTGAGAAGGAAGTTCTTCCTTTGAAAGATAAAACTAATGTCTTTCCTCAAGAAGATTCCCAACCCATCCCTATGGATGTGACTATGTCTATGTCTAATAAACTTTCTAAAGGTAGACCTATACCTCCTCGTCATGATGGACTTGGTCTCCTTCCTAAACTAGATATTCCTCCTTTATATGGAGCAGTTCCTCCTCCTTCCTCTTATAGAGAGAAGAGACCTTCCTCTTCTCCTATCGTCCAACCTAAGAGACCACAACCTAAACACCCAAGTGATAAGGATGAGAACATTCCTCCTCCTCAATCTTCTCAACTTCCTACTAAGACTAGATGAAATCGTTTTGCACGTGAACGCCGATGAAAGCGTCATCTTAGAGCTCGTACAGCTATTTCCCAAACTTTGCAATCCCCAAAAACACCTTCAGCTAGTATTATTCCATTTTCTCCTCAGCCGAAAATTGAGCCAAAATCTCCTAAACATAAGATGCATGATGGTTTTGATCCTATGCGAGTTAAAGATCCTATTTTTATAAATCTTGATGATGATATAGATGAAAATGTTATTCATGATGAAAATGTTACTTCTCTTTCTTCTGATAGTGAATATGAATATGTTGATATTGATAACCATTTATCTAACGAATTTTCTAAAGCACTTATCTTAGCTCCTAGACAAGAACAACGTGGCTTGGAACATGAACATAGCCCTTGTTTGGATCTTGTGATAGCTCCATCTGCTGTGTTGGATGTTCCTCCTCTAGCGTGTTTCCTGCCTTCCCGAAATATTGATCAGCAAGATCAGGGGGTGGATGACGTGCTAGACTAGTTCATTAGCACAGCAGACTCTCTCCTCCTCTCTTGATCTCTTTTGTTACTTCTTCTATGTGTTATTCTCATTCTTCTATTTGTTGTCCTTAGTGTTGTCTACTTGAGGATGATGCAAAGCATTGAGATCTCTTTTGGTCTCTCTCATGTTGACTCAAAAGACACATGTGTTCCCTTCTTCTAGGTGACCTTCCTTGATTGGGGAATGAAGAACAATTATGCATACATACATATGATATACATGAATTATCATACAGCATACTGACCCCAAGGAAAGTGAAGTCACCTCGTGCTTTGTGTTTTGTGTCTATTATCCTTGGGTTTATCTCACACTTGGGGGCTAAATCCTTGTGATAACATGCTCCTTTCCCTTCTCATTTCTTATGTGTATCACTACCTTAAAGAAATCACCCTCGATGAGGTGTGTGCGATCGCTTTAACGTAGGGGGCATACACTCCGTTCATATCTCTTCAAGATTCTTAAAAATTTCTTGGCGAACTTAGCTTTGCCTTGAAAATTTTTGGTATTATTCCTGCATGACTCATAGTGAGGGAACCTTACTACTGATAGTCAGGGTTCTCCCTCATGATCTTCCCTTTTACTTTGTCAATCGAAGTCGTAAGATCCTTAGTCCACTGGGGGCTTGGTGTATCTTGCCTCCTTGATGTGGTGAAAGTCTTTCAATGTTGTTTCCTTGTACTTTACTGGAAGTATGGGCGTATGCTTATACTCCCGCTAAAGTGGGGGCTAAATGTAGCATCGTAAAATTGTGACACTTGCAATTTCGACTGCATTTGGGTCTTCACGATGGCGGCGCAACGTTGAACCTGAATGGAGACCCCGAAACCTGTTTACGACATCAAAAACTGCATCTTTCTGCACCTTGGCCTGATCCTCCTTGCACCCTGCTATCTCAGGAGGTGGGACCATGGTGCCCAGTGCCCTGGTCCCTCAGGACCATGGCGCCCCACGCCTTGGTCCCTGGCCCTATTTTGGGCCCGGTCTTTTTTTGGGCATCGGGTCTTCAAGTTTGCAATTTGGAAAATAATGCTCCTAGGTCGGCCTAAGGTTGGAAAAATCAGTCTCCTAACCCTAATTGACAAGTATATAAACTACATTTCCCCTCCCAAAAAAGGAGAAGAAAAAAGAAAGAGGGGCGAAAAACATATGTGTGCAAGAGGCAGAAGCGATAGGCAAACATTCAAACATTCAAACATTCAAACATTCAAGCATTCAAGCATTCCTTCAAGCAATTGAGCATTCTAAGTCTCCATTCAAGGCTAGGTGTTGCATTCAAGACAAGGATTCAACCATTGAAGAGGAGATCACCTACAACCTACAACATACAATATACAGCATCATTACACCTTCGCATGTAAGAATACAAATATTCTTACAACAAGGTATCAATACTTGATAACATTACAAACATTTACATTTATAGCATTCTCATTTCTTGGTTAATTCCAAAAACTGGGGTTTGACCTAAAGGCAAACCCCTAAACCCTAACCCCCCCAATCATCCTCTCTTTTCTATGTGTAGGTTGCAGGTACGCGGCTGTAATTGAAGATCTGGAACCCTTGTGCAGAGACGAACAGATCCCCCTTCGTTTCGCGGATTTTTCGGAGGACCGTGTGCACTCCGGGCACCATCGTCCCATCAACTTTCACTCAAACTTGCAAGACAGTATCGTCTTGACATTTTACTACTAATTTCAGGTCCGTAGCTTCATCATGTGTCCCTATCTCCATCTACAAGTGAATCTTTCTTACTTGTACATACACTCCTAGTTCAATCCTTCTATCTACATTCTTTACAAAAGAGGGTATCCTTGCTGTCTCAACCCTTGAAACTCATTTAGAATTCAATCTTGCATTGTGTGGGATTGGATCTTGTGAGTTTCAACCCCTCTTTTGAATGTAAAGTCTCTCCTAAGTGAAAACCGTCAATCCTAGTGACCTCCTTTCTCTCTCCTTGGAGTGGGGGAACACCTAGGGTTCGATTTTCCGCTTTACACTAACTTATGTTGTATACCGGTTATGGGATCTAACACAATGCAAACTTACTAGTTAGTGGGGAGACTTAATCACAAATGCAATCACACCCGAAGGAACATCACATAACATTAGCATGTACGAGGAATACCCAAGATGGGAAAAACCTTGGTGAGAAATGTTGTTGGAGTCTACTGCTCCAATCCAGCCTCACAATCAAATCTATTACAAGGTTTAGGGCACCAACCCAAGGGGCTACAACCCTTGATTTAGGGCACCAACCCCTGACTAATTTATGGGCTACAGCCCAAAGGAGCTACAACTCCTGCTAGTTTATGGGCATTGACCCAAAGGAGCTACGACCTCTGCACCGAGATACAACTCAGTGATCACAATAATAAAATCAAATACAAAAGTAGTTATTCTATTACAAGTGAATCTTGTGACCATTTCATATATCTTACTCTGTCGGTGAGACACCTTTGTTGCTCTCATCTATTGTTGTAATGTCGGTAAACTCTATTGGTTCACCTCTACTCTTCTTCTACTCTATTGGATCTCCTCCTCACTGTTCTATTCTTCAGTCCTCTCAAGTGTCTTCCTATCAGTACAAGCACCTACTAATTATCCTCTCAGATGCACTCTAGCTGCTATACTAGTTGCTCAAACCATACCAATTAACTCACTATTAAATCCTATCGCCGGTTTAACTTTCACTCCCTTAGTCACTGTTATCTTTATCTATTTTCTCTCTAACTGATCTATCTCTCTTATGCAATACTCAATCACTTTGCAGAAGATTTTTTTTCTCTTCTTTAGTAACACTTAATAATATCTTTGGCTAACATATTTATGGACAAGTTTTCCCAATAAAAGCCAATTCAAATTTCAGTCGATTAGGGTTTCTTCCACTAAACAAATCTTCATCAGACTAGATCCAATCTGCCTTGGATCTATCACCTGCATTAAAGGAATGCATTTGTATGCATTTTCATCATCCAATTCATACTTGCCAAAAATAGCAAATCTAACTCTGTTCTTCAACCTCAAAATAAGTCGACACATTTATGATCCATTTGTTTCCTTCTCAAGGTCAATATACAGTCAGATATCAAGCATAGATCATGGCACCAACAGATCTTTGATCTTCCTTTGTCGTTCATCTTTCATCTAGTCGCACACTCTGCAACTCCTCCATGATTGTTGCAATCAACATTTAATGTTGACCAATCACAACTACCTCTTTGACACCAGACATAACTGACCTCTACATATTCACCACCTTAGCTCCACATGGCATCACATTCTCATGCATCCAATCTCACTGACATAGAGTTGGTTCATGCTTGTACATCTGGCAAACCCTTACCGGAACCAATCCTTACCGGTTTGGTTAGATCGGCACAACCCTTGCTAGTAAACCTTCATACCAACACCAGCTTAATCTTGTTGGTGTAACACATCAACCGGGCATCAACCATCCTGGTCCTCAGTAGCCATTGGGAGTAACTCAACATGTGTAACTTCATCTGATGAAGGTCTTTCACTTCTTTGCATTCAGCTCACTCAGCTGCATACCAGTATCCTTGTTTACTGGTAAATACCAAGATGACTCAATTTCATCATCCTCAATTAGATCTGTACTGGTGGCAACACACCACACCTTCTTCATTCTGGTAACTCTATTTTGTGTGCAACTGTAGACATAGCATCATTTGTCCAGTTCATCTCAGAGTCGATTTGCTATAGTGGAAAAACCCTTCACTTTAAATCTTCCATCACCATCCTGGTAACACATCTTAACTTCACATTCTTATCTGATGTGTATCTTTGATCACACTCTCTGGAGGCTTAACTGATCTTAGACTCTGGAAGCATTCTCATCTTCCGCTTGATCATTTGGTATGTTCATTCACTCACCTACCTTGTGCATCCGATATTACACAAACATGACATAGTTGTCATTATGCAGATGTATCTCCAGCTTGACATATGTCCCAGTGGTTTTCCATAAGTCAACCTACACATAGAGGCAGTACACTCTGTCAACCTATCACCTAGTCTGTTGGTGCAGGAGCACCTGAGGTTTCTTGAGGTTTCTTGAGGTTTCTTGATGAACTTTTAAATTTTGGATTTAATGATCCTCATAGGGTCAATGATTGAATAAAGGACTATTGAAGGGTCCAAAAGTGTGTTTTGAGGTTGTTTGTAGTTTGATTGTCTTTAGTCTTAGCTTGTTTACTCAGTTTTGGCCTATGTGCCTTTGTAAGCCTAAAAAGGTATCATATAGAAAAATTATGTAAAACTCTTTATAAGGCCTCATAAGGATTTTGGAAATGTTTATTTGATGTTAGGAAACCATCCTAGGGGGTCAAGAGTGTGTAGATATGCAAAAATTGTAAAAATGCATTGCGGAGGAAAAGTTGTCATGTTTGCTTGACAACATTTTGCAATAATGTGAGCAATTTTTGAAAAATGTTCAAATCGATAATTAGAGGACCAATTGGTGGTTGGTCTTGGTTGAGTAGGCATATATAAAGCCTCTCAAAACATTGTAGAAGAGTTGGAAGATAAAAAGATTGAATTTTGAATAGTAACTTGAGACAATTTCCTGATTTCTTCAATAAATTTGCAAAATTATTTATTGCAATACCAGATGGATTGATTTTCATACTATAACTTCTTGAATTCTTAGTATATGTTTTTGTGGTTCTCAAAAAGTATTTGTGTTCACTCTTTGTGTAGGTTTAGTTGGTGTAAATAAATTTCTTCTAGTTTACACTGCTCTCGGTCTAAGTAAGGGGTTAAAGCCCTAAAAAGGGCTCCAATTTTAATTATCTTTATGGTTTCTCTATTCCCTTTGGGATTAGAGTAATGGAGTCTATGTATAGTGTAAATATTCCATTTTGTTCCCTAGAAGTTGCTTTGGATCATTTTACCATTATGTCCCAGGCGAGCTCTGCCATATCCCAGCTAGGGAACATGACTGCTATTTTTACTATTTTTTGTAGGGTTTCTCAAATGTGATTGAGCCAAGTGATTGGAAAGGAAGATGTTTGTCTTTTAGAGTCTCAGTGTGAGTCTAGAGGTTGGACAGGGTGTGGAGACCTATAAAACCCATTGGTGAGAGCATACAAGCCTAAAACCCTTCAAAAGAGCCATTTTGGAGGTTGTACCTGTACAGACAAATTAGACCACCTCATCCCCTAAATCCTGAAGAGTGTCCAAATAGGTATCTAGATCACAAAATCTTATGGGGGGTCATTTGGAATTTTTTAGCTTAAAAGAGTAAAAACCATGAAGGTAGGGCTACTAGGTCTTGAAAATAGGAATCTATGAAAGTGATAGAGAAATGAAGGGAAGAAAACTTCAAAATGACATGGTAGGAGTTGTCAAACCATCTCAAACTCCTCCTAGTCCCCTGCAAATGAATGATAAAGAATTAGACATGTTGGTGGTTATACTTACTCCTATGAGTCCTAAACTTGATTGAGTAACTAGAGCAAACATACTGGTAGAGATTTCTCCAAAGGAGTTTGGGGTTGGTATTAAATAAAACAAGGAAAGAAGGGAATAGGATAAAAAAGGAAGCCCACAATGAGACCTATTCCTAGTGTATGACCCAAATTGCACTTTTTTGTGAGAATCTCCCTATCAAAGTGGTATCAGAGCAAGTTAAGACTTGGGAAGGAACTAGTTGATGTCAGAGACTGAGTTAGTGGGTGAAAATAGTTTCAGAATGGTGACTAATGTAGAATTACCCAAAAGGGTAGTAGACCAAGAGGAAGAGAATAGACTCCTTAGGGAAAAGTTGCAACAATTGGAGAACAAACTAGGTGAAGTAGAAGATAAACCCGAGAAGGTGACTATCAAAGTCAATGAATAAAAGGGTTAAGAAGTGGTAGAGGGGGATGGAACACCTGAACCAAATCCTATTTTTCTAGAATAACCTTTCCTTAGAGCCATCAAAGCCTTAAGAGGTAAGCCCCTAGACGGAGTGCCACTTTTTTGTGGAAAAATGGAACCAGAAGTGGTTATGGAGTGGATTGAAGGGTTAGAGAATCACTTTGAGTGTGATGGAGTTAGTGAAGCCCAAAAGGTGAAGGTAGCCAAATCTAGATTGAGAGGAGCAGCCTTGACTTGGTAGAAGTTTATCCGAGAGGAGAGACAAAAGGAGGGTAAGAACCCAATTGTCACTTGGAAAGGAATGCTAGTCAAGGTGAGAGAAGCCTATATCCCTAAAGACTGTGAAATTCAACTACACAAGAGGAGACAAGATTTGAGACAAAGAGAACTAGATATGAGTAGCTACACTGAATAATTTCAGAAGTTGTGTTTGAGATCCAAGGTGGTAGAAGATGAAAGCATCAAGTTTGCCAGGTACTTGAATGGTTTGTGGTGGAATATCCAAGAAGAGTTAAGCTTTTTGTGTCCTAGTATTGTCCACAAGTGATATCAATTGACACTCAAGGTGGAAGAGAAGAGTAAAAATAAACAAGAGAAAACTAATAGAGGCAGAGGTAGGGGAAGAGATGGAAGAGGTCATAGAGGTAGCTATGGTGGAAGAGGTGTAGACCAAAGATCCCAAGGGGAATCCAAGTTGGTAGAGCAAAGTGGGGATTCCAATAGCAAGAGAAGCTATAGAGGAAGAGGATCTAGCAACTCTAGTAAAGGAAGGTCTAGTGGATTAGGAAGAGGGTCCTATTTCTCCACAATGAAGTGCTACAACTATCATCAACTTGGACACCCGGCCTATAGATTCCCTAATAATTCTTCTTCATCCCAAGGAGGTGAAAGGAGAGTGAGTTATGTCCAAGAGGATGCACCAAATGTGAAGACACCAGAAGTGAACTTAGATTCTGAAGTTGGAGAGAACCTCATGATAAGAAGAGTTTTGATCAAAGAACCAGTAAAGGAGGAACCTAGTCAAAGAAGATCCTTGTTTAGAATAAAATGCAAGATCATGGGTAAGGTGTGTAGAGTGGTGGTGGATTCAGGATCAACTGATAACATAGTGTCAGAAGAAGCAGTACTACAATGAATCCCACATAGTGATCGTTATAGGGTTACTTGGCCCAACAAGGGGCAACATGTTTTAGTGAATGAGAAAACTTGGGTGGAGTTCACCATGTTAGAGTAATCTGGTCTTTACTTGATTAATTAAATGACATTTGTTTAATTAATTAAGTTCCCCTTTATCTCTTTTACACTTAGGCTAATGTTTGGTACATAATAATTAATTATTTCATTAATTATTATGTCCAAGCCTAAGGTTTTCCCTTTTAGGGTTTCTTGACCTATTAGAGGTTGAATCTTTTATTTTGTGTCTTAATTCTATTACACTTTTTTGGTGAATACAGAGCTCTCATCTTCTTGAGCATCTTCCTATGTTTATTATTTTCTATGTTGCTTCCTTGTTTCTCCTTGTAATAGTTTTATTTAGCTTGCAGAAATCATTTGGACTCCTGTGTTGTTGTATTTCTCAACTCTCACATGGTATCAAAGCTTCAGATCTACAACTACATGTTCTTGTTTTGAGTGTTTTTGCATTGGAAGCAGATCTAGGGTCTCAGAATTTTTTTTGTGCACCTAGGGATAGGCCTTTCTCTAAGCACTTTGGGTCTAAATGGGCCTCACCATTGTGCTCAGAAGGCCCAAAAACCCATATGGTCATATAAAACTTGATCATTTTTTACAGCTGAGCCTCTAGGAGTATTTTTGTTCTGTACCAGGTCATACGGCCCTGGCATGCAGTTCGAGAAAAAAAATTAAAAATTTTGCCTTTTTACGGCATGCAGGCCAAAAAAAAAAATTTGAAAAAAATCAAAAAAACATCTTTTTCAAAAATAGGCAAAGTTCTTAAAACAAAAATCAAAAAAAAAATTGGGTTTCCCCACAGTACACAGGGTACCGTGGGGCCCCCTGGCTCTATCGCCAACCCTATCAGGTTAGGCCCCATCAGCCTCAGGCCCTCGTCAGCCCCGACCACCACTATACCACCCACCTGCCACCGCAACCCCATTGCCACTCTGCTTCACCACCAGAGAACCTCCCCCTAGCCAACTCTGCCTAGCCCTGCCACCAGACAGCCATCGTTGCCCTTCTCTCTTGCCTCTAAAGGGGGGGTTGGTTTTTTTGTCATAACTTGGGCAAACAGAGTCATTTTTTTTAAAACTAATAGGCGTCAGAAAGATGGTTCTAAGCCGGACCTCATGGTGTTGGAATTTTTTTCCAATTTTGTGGTTTGACTGTACTTTTCTTCCACTCAAAGTGGGATCACTTTTCTACACTTCTAGGGTCGTAGAATGAGCATCCAAACTCTGTTTTTTGAAAAAATTATATTGTTGGAAAGCTTGTTCTATTTAATTTCTAGTCATATGAGTTTTCTTTCCAGATTCTTCTCTAGAACTATTTTATTCAATTTTTTGCTTTTCAGCACTCTGGTAAATATCTTGGATGTTTCAGGTCCTGGGATCTCTTTCTCTGAGTAGGATGTCTTGGTTTTGGCTATTCTTTCTGCTTCCAGTCTTCTTATCATTGTAGCTTTTATTTATGAAAATGCACTAAGATAAAGTGCCATCATGCATTATTTCCTTGGTATCTTGCACATCTTGTGCCTTATTGTACATGCACTACTTATAAAGTGCCATGGGGGGTTGATGTTTGCCTTTATTTGCCATCTACCTTTGTCACATGAGTGTTACTTCCATGACATTCACCTCATGATGTGTGTCAAGTAAGTGTTCCTTCCACAACACTATGTACTTTCTCATCACCTTTGTTGTTCCTGGTTCTTTGTCATGCAGTTCTTGTCGGTCGTTCTTTTTCAGTGTTCTTGTCCCTCTCCCTTTTCAGCATTATGGGGAGGTTTGTCCTGTTGGTTCTAATGCTTTCATGGTTTGATTGGTCAGCTCTTTAGGCTTTGGTTTCTTATGCCATCTGTATCTTCAAGTTCAGTTGTTTGCCTTTGTTTGCCATCTGAGGGCACTCATGCAGATTATAGTCTTCTTTACTTGGTCATGTTCTATTTCAATGGAGGTTCTTCAGATCAGTAGTTACTCTTCGATAGTGTTTGCAGCTATTTCCTGCTTCAGTGGTGTTCTTCTTGTTTTTCCATCTCTGTTTGGAGTAGAGTTTTTTCCCACATGGTTTTCTCTTTTTCTTCGGTTCATAGAGATTTGGTTGTATTTGGGTACCCGATCAGGTCTTGTTGTCGGGACCCATCTTTCTTGCTTTCAATAGTTGTTCTAGGTTTTAGCTTCTCCCTAAGTCTAGCTTAAGGGGGGTGTTGGAGTAATCGGGTCTTTACTTGATTAATTAAATGACATTTGTTTAATTAATTCCCCTTTATCTCTTTTACACTTAAGCTAATGTTAGGTGCATAATAATTAATTCTTTTATTAATTATTATGTGCAAGCTTAGGGTTTTCCCTTTTAGGGTTTCTTGACCTATTAGAGGTTGAATCTTTTCTTTTGTATCTTAATTCTATTACACTTTTTTGGTGAATAAAGAGCTCTCATCTTCTTGAGAATTTTCTTGTGTTTATTATTTTATATGTTGCTTCTTTGCTTCTCCTTGTAACAGATTTATTCAGCTTACAGAGATCATTTGGGCTCCTGTGTTGTTGTATTTCTCAACTCACACACCATAGGAGGCTACAAAGACAATATTTTGTGTGATATCTTGCCAACGGATGCATGTCACCTACTCCTAGGTAGGCCTTGGCATTTGATAGAAAAGCAATACACCATGGAGAAAATAATTCCTACACCTTTCAAAAAGATGGAGTTACCTATAAAATTCAGTCCATAGGAGATGAAGAAGAGAGTAGATCTAAAGGTTCAAATGTGCTATTAGTTGGTGAGAAGGAGTTCATAAACACTCTCAAAGAAGGAGAAGGAGTGGGTTTTGCACTTGTTGTGAAACCAAAAGAGGAAAAGAAGGACAAGAAAGTTTGTATTGCTGATGAAGTGCAGCAAATACTCAATCTATTTAAGGAGATCATAAGTGATGGAACGCCTGCTACTTTGCCTCCACAATGAGACATAAGTCATTAGATTGACTTTATACCCAGAGCCTCATTGCTTAATAAAGCAGCCTACAAAATGGCACCAGAGGAGAATAAAGAATTGGCTAAGAAAATCCAAGAACTTTTGGATAATGGTCTAATAAGAAAGAGCATCATCCCATGTGCAGTTCCCACCATTTTGGCACCTAAGAAGGGAGGTACTTGGAGACTTTGTAATAATTCAAGAACCATCAACTGGATTACAATCAAATATAGATTTCCTATTCCAAGAATTAAAGATTTGATGGATTGTTTAGGGGGTTCTAATTATTTCACCAAGATAGACCTCAAGAGTGGCTACCACCAAATCAGAATCAAGGAGGGAGATGAGCGGAAGACAACATTCAAAACCATAGAAGGTCTATATGAATAAATTTTTATGTCATTTGGAATCATAAATGCCCCTAGCACATTCATGGGACTCATGAATGAAGTGCTCAAGGATTACATTGGTAGATTTGTTGTTGTTTATCTATATGATATCTTGATTTTTAGTAAATTTAAAGAAGAACATCTTAGGCATATAGAGATTGTATTGAAGCAATTATGTGATGAGCAACTAACTGTCAATTTGGAGAAATGTGATTTCATGAAATAGGAGTTGATATATCTTAGGTTTGTAATCTCAAGTGGTGATTTGAAGATGGATACCTCAAAGGTGGAAGAAATAATTAGTTGGCCTACACCTAAAATAGCAAGTGAAGTGAGGAGTTTTCATGGTTTGGCTCAGTTTTAAAGGAAGTTCATCAGAGGGTTCAGTGAGATATGTGCACCTATGCTTGATATAATCAAAGGAGGTGTAAGGACTAAGTTTCAATAGACAAATGAGGCACATAAATGATTTGAACTCTTGAAGACAAAGGTGGCTACTCAACCTTTCCTTGTTCTCCCAAGCTTTCACAAACTCTTCACCATTGAATGTGATGCAAGCAACATAGCAGTTGGAGCAGTTCTAAGCCAAGACAATAGACTGGTTGCATTTTTCAATGAAAAACTCAATGAATCCAAGAAAAGGTATTCTCCATATGATTTGGAATTATATGCACTTGTTAAATCACTTAGAAAATGGAGGCATTACTTATTACCTAAAAAATTTTTGGTTTATACTGATAACCAAGCTCTTAGTTTCCTCAACTCCCAAGAAAAGTTGAATCATAGGCATATCAAATGGGTAGAGAGTACTTGCAATATTATAATTTTACCATTAAGCATAAGAAAGGTCAATGTAATAAGGTTGTTGATTCATTAAGTAGAAGATTACTAACAGTTCAAGAAGTGCAGCTCAAGAGCATTGGGGTTGATAGTTTCAAAGGGCTATATCAAGATGATGAAGATTTTGCTAACATCTACAAGGTTTGCCAAGAGTTTAGGAATCATTTTCATAGTGAGTATGCAGATTTTAGTTTGCAAGATGGTCTTTTATTTAAAGGAGGACAGATTTGTGTGCCAAGAGGGTCCATGAGAGAGAACTTGATGCAAGAGAAGCACAATGGTTGCTTAAGTGGTCATTTTGGGTTGAATAAAACCTTGGAACTTGTTCAAAGGTTCTATTATTGGCCAAAGATGCAAAGGGATATTAGAAAGTATGTTGAACAATGTGTTGTTTGTCAAAAAGCAAAAGGAACCTCTTCTAATGTTGGACTCTATCAGCCATTACCTATCCCAAACCGGCCATGGGAGTGTGTAAGTATGGATTTTGTTGTTGGTCTACCCAAGACAAAATTTGGATTTGATAGCATCTATGTTGTAGTAGATAGATTCAGTAAAATGGTGCATTTTATTCCATGTAAGGTGACTCATGATGCTAGCCATATTTCTCATTTGTTTTTCAAAGAGATCATTAGGATTCATAGTTTGTCAATCAGCATAGTGTCAGATAGAGATACCAAGTTCATTGGTCATTTTTGGAAAACTTTTTGGCAGAGATTGGGTACCAACTTGTCTTTTAGCTCAGCATACCATCCCCAAATGGATGGCCAAATAAAGGTGGTAAATAAGACACTTGAGAACCTTCTCAGATGTTTGAAAAAGGAGTATGGGAAAGCTTAGGATCGGATCATCCATCAAATTGAATTTCCTTACAATGACAATGTGAATAGATCAACCGGTAAGAGTCCTTTTGAGGTAGTTTATGGGATTCATCCAAGAGGTGTGTTGGAGATTAGAGACCTTGGAAGTATGGAGAAGAGGAGTTGACATGTTGTTGATATGGCTCAGTCCATGAAGGAGATTCATGAGCAAGTTGGGCAGGCTTTACAATAAAACTCTCAAAGAATCAAGGAAAAAGTGGATGAAAAGAGGAAGAATGTGCAATTAGTTGTTGGTGACTTGGTAATGATCCACTTGAAAAAGGAAAGGCTTCAAAAATTTGTCCCTAGCAAGCTTCAAATGAGAATGATTGGACCTTGTAAGGTCTTGGCCAAATATGGACAAAATTCTTACAAAATTGATCTACTCGGGGACATAGCTTTGTCTCCTATTTTCAATGTTGCAGACTTGGTGCAGTACAAAGGTACACTTCTTGAGGAATATAGTAGAGTCTTAGATGTCTCTCAATCACTTTCAGACCTGCCTTTTCCACCTCCAACCATGCTACAAGCAGAGAAGGTGTTGGATTCAAGAATTCTCAAGAAGACTAGGCATACCACCTATATGGAGCATTTGGTTAAATTGCACCATCTTCCAGAATCTGAGGCCACTTGAATACCTAAAATAGACTTTCCAAAGGTTTGAATTGGCCTTTCTTTGTTTCCTCAAGGAGTCACTTGACTTCTTTTTCATTGGGGGAGTATGGTGCAGGAGCACAGGAGGTTTCTTGAGGTTTCTTGATGAACTTTCAAATTTTGGAGTGAATGATCCTCATAGGGTCAATGATTGAATAAAGGACTATTGAAGATTAAAAAAGTGTGTTTTGAGGTTGATTTTTGTTTGATTGTCTTTAGTCTTAGCTTGTTTACTCAGTTTTGGCCTATGTGCCTTTGTAAGCCTAAAAAAGCATCATATAGAAAAATTATGTAAAACTCTTTGTAAGGACTCATGAGGATTTTGGAAATGTTTATTTGATGTTAGGAAACCATCCTAGGGGGTCAAGAGTGTGTAGATATGCAAAAATTGTAAAAATGCATTGTGGAGGAAAAGTTGTCATGTTTGCTTAGCAACGTTTTGCAACAATGTGAGCATTTTTTTAAAAATGCTCAAATTGGTAGTTAGAGGACCAATTGGTGGTTGGTCTTGGTTGAGTAGGAATATATAAGGCCTCTCAAAACTTTGTAGAAGATTTGGAAGATAAAAAGATTAAATTTTGAATAGTAACTTGAGACAATTTCCTAATTTCTTCAATAAATTTGCAAAATTGTTTGTTGCAATCCGTACAAGATGGATTGATTTTTGTACTATATCTTCATGGATGCTTAGTCTTTGTTTTTTTGGTTCTTAGAAATTATTTGTGTTCACTCTTTATGCAGGTTTAGTTGGTGTAAATAAATTTCTTCTAGTGTAGTGTCCACCCTCAACTTGACTTGTTTTGACTAGAGTTGACTTTTAATTCATGCATGATAGGCATTATTGGGCATAGGCTATTTCAGATGATTTATATGATGTTAATACTATCATTATTGATCATGTGATTTATTAGTCACTATGTACTTATTATGTGATTAATTATCGAAAGATTATATTGATCATGTGTTTTGATGAGCACAAGTGTTGATGAATTTTACATGCTTTACTATAATCATGAACTATACTAATCATGCACTTGATGATGTTTTTATGTACTGACCATATTTAATGATTATCTATGATGAGTTGATCGTATACTGTGTTTGATTGTTGTCTGACTGTCTTTGGGATAGAGACAATGCCACATCACTCATTGCGAGAGAGATGTGTCATTGCAACTCTCTAACCCTTGTCTGTTATAATATATATATGCATATGTTGTATAGTTCTTTGTGGATGCAGGATTTGCAAGTACCAGATATCGACTCCACCTGGCTCCACAGGTTTGAGCGTGTCTTTAAATCCCAAAGGTATGTGGTTCAGAGTTCGCATAATTTCCCCTCACATACTCTAGATCTAAGTTGTTCACTGTGAGTCATTAGTGTCTTGGCGCAAGTCGTCATGATAGTTAGTAAGATGGGTTTCTTCTGTGTTGTGAGTATGTTAGTATTGGCTGATTATTCCTTTTATGTTGAGATTAACTATTTGATTATTGATGCAAGATTAAATTTTTTGGTTATTTGATTATTTGATATTTAAATGTTTATTTATTTTAATGATGATTTAATATTTATTTAATTTTATTGTTTAGCTTATGATGTGTTTTATATTTATTTGTAATTTGACCTTTATTGGTATTTATTTATTTATTTATTTATTTAATCGCCTATGGTTTAATATTTATTTGGCTTTTAATGTTTGTCCGGTTCATTAATTCATTTATGAGCCTTTGGTTTATTTAATTTAATTTCCCCATTTGATCTATTTAATTGTGGCTCATGTTTTATTTATTAGTTTGACTTTTATATTAAGTGGGTTGTATAAATAATAAAATGATAAAACATTCCCACCAAATTGTAAAAAGCATGATTTATATTTACCTTACCTACCCTCTTCTCTTATTAGTTGAATTTAAAAAGGGAGGTAAAATTATATTATATGGTGGGGTTGGTAAAATATATTATAGATTGGAATATTTTGATTGGTTGAGATTGAGGCTAAGGTTTTTGGTTAATGTTTGTCTTTTTATTTTCTTTCCTGTGAAGGGTTGGTTCCTCTCTGGAAAATTTTCTCCAGCAAGTTTTCTTCTTGGTTTTGGTTTTCTTCTCTCTTGGATTTTGGCTGAAGCTTGGGTTGGATTTGGTTTGGCTGGTGGAATCTCTTCTTCATCTTCTTCCATAACACGGGTTGCAGGTTGGAGATGTATTCTATCTTTTTTTATTTTATTTTACAGTTTTCTTGTATGCTTCATGTCTGTAGATTGAATGTGTGAGCTTGGGGAAATGAATCTAAAATTTGTATAGTGAGGAAGGAAATATATGAAGGCATAAATTTGTTGTAAGGTTTTATTCTATAGTTTGTGGGAAATATTTGTATTTCTAGGTTTGCTGAAAGTCTTCTATGTTTCTGAGTCTGTGTCGTGCATGGAGTTTTGATTTAATATTGGCCTTCAAGTGTTTATTATTTATTTAATGTTGAAGTGAATTTTATTTATTGGGTAATATTGTTTTTACCCATTAAGTAATTTAAAAGGGGGTAATTTGTATTCTTTTATTTAAAAGTCATTTTCACCCTAGGTCAATGGTTTAATTTATTTTACCTACCCTTGGATTTGATTGGCTGGAAGTTTATAGTAGGTAGAAAATATATTTTATTTTCTTGAACTTTGGGAAGGTAGGTATGGAATATAATGTTTTTGGAATATTTTGATTGGAGGATGGTTTTGCTTGGTTTTGTTTTTTTTTATTTTTTTATTTTTTTATAAATAGGCCTTCCTGTGCATTCACGGGGGTTGGTGTCTTTGGTGAATGAATTTCTGAGATTGATTTGGAGATTGTTGGTGGTTGGATTTGAATTGGTTTAAAGGCTTGGATTGCTTTTTTGGATTCTACATCAGATTTTCATCCAATTTCTGCATTTTCCAGTTTTTCATGTAGGTTAATTTGCTAGTTGCTTGCTTGTGTGGTACTTTCCGGATTAATTCTTGTACCAGAGGCATTGTTGAGGGTGTTGATAATTTATAGTTTTATATCTGATTTTATTTGATGTATTTTGTTGGTTTCAAGCATATTTACCTTCCTATGTTATTGGGGAAAGAATTGTGCTTTCATCCATATTGATGTGCTATGATTGGTGAGTTAGAAGTATTGTTGTTTTGGGGCAGCAACTGAGTTGGCCTTGTTGTGGTTTTACTTTCATTAATGATAGTAAATTTTATGGCTTGATATGCCTATGTTTATTGTTTGCCAAGAGGCTCGTTTTTTTATGTTGTTGTAGTTTTGACCGTGTCAAGTTTCCTTGTCATAAGGCTTTATGAATATGAGTTTGGTTGTTGTTTTATTTTTAGTTTTGTCTCATATTTAAATAAGATATGAATTAAAAGGCTTTTATGATATTTGTGATTCTTTTGATTGATGGTTAATTATAGTTTTTTGATGTGGTATTTCCAAGAGGTTCATTGTGATTTTGGCTACTTGAATATCCTTGTTTTGGAGAGTAAGCCATTGGATGCATATGAGTGTTATGTTGCCGATTGGTATTTTGTTTTAGAGCCTCTTGTGATTTATTGTTGGGCCATGTTAGGAGGAGTGGGCTTCCTTGTGATGACCAGGGTCATGAGAGATAAACTAACATGAGGTTCCTTGTAAGGATGCATGAAGTCTAGACCACCAGGGCACATTGGAGTTTTTCCATGATTTGTAAGCAAGTGATAACATTGATAATGAATTAATTGGGATGGGAAAATTATAACTCATTTAAACAAGATAATGAATAGTTTTGAGCCTCGTGGCTTAGTCCTAGGGAGGATGTTTTAGGATAAGCATGAGAAGGTCGTGAAGACGGTAAGCTAATCTCCCTTGGTCTCTCATAGGTTGAGATGGCTCCACATGTCCATCAGGCTAGTGCCTTGTGTTATTATGTTATGAGGATGGCATGTGATGACAATCCACTCCTACATGTGTTCCCCTTTATGATTTATGATTATGCTTATTGGATGCATTTATGTCCTTATGAGTTTTACGCCTCTGGGAGTTTATTCTTGTGGCTCTTTGTGAGTTCTTGCTTGAGAGTCCTTGTTGGTTAGTCTCTTTGGTTTTGAGTGTCAACCTAGATGTAGAGTGTGTGTTGGAACCTTGTGTCATCTCCTATCACGGGGGGTGGTTCCTTTGGTTCCACATGGTTGGGTGGTTGGTGCTTTTAAACCATTGGGATGTTCCTATCTTTAGATTCTTCTTGTGTGGATGAGGATGCTTCTTTAGATAGTTCATGGATAATAATTGCAGCAAGAATGTAAATGATGGTGTGATTTATGTAATGAAATTCTTGTGTAATGGTTGTAAAAGAAATCATGCTTATGAGAAATGATTATGTTGTTCTAGTTATAGTGATAGGTTTTGGTTATGGTATGTGATTGTAATGATGAACCTTGAGTGGTATTGTAACGCATTTATATTAAATGAAATGGATGCATGAGACGTGGATAAGTATTGGTGTTCAAAACTAAATGATGTATTTTGTATTCTTGATGAACCATGTTAAAACTAAATCGGGTAAATGTTATGATAATGGTATTAGATTTGAAATGATGTCTTTAACTAATGATTTAAGTAGAAGCAATGTTATGTCTTGATAGGATGTATGAGTTTGAGTAATGTTGGAAGATATCTTAGCACGTGTTTATGAGTTGTGATTAAAGAATTTGAAATTATAGTATCATACTTCGTAGTTAGTGATCTAATGGTAGGATTGAAAATCTTATAATGTTTAGGATGCATTTGAATGTTCCTTATGAAAATATTGTATGGATGTCCTTAGTGAATGAATTGCTAATCTTATAAATAGAAATTACTAGTAAGTGTATGGGTAGATGGTAAAATGAGTGCTTGTCTTTTAGGAAAGGATTAGAATGTATCATGTGTTATAGTTTAAGAATTATATCTCCATTTGGTGGATGCTATTAGTTGTTATGGAATTAGGATATTGTACCTTAATTTGTGTTGAGATGAATTCGTGTAGTTACTTAATTTGTAATAAGATGGTTGTTGGTTAATTGATATAGTGTAAGAGATTTTAGGAGTATTAAATGAGCTATGGATTAAATGTTTAGGAAGACTCTGTGATTATTGCTTTATGTACTTTAGGAATCATGATGAAGTAATAAGTACGCTAGGAGTGTAGAATCATAAATGATTATGTGGAAGATAATCATAAATGGAACTGGTGCTAATGCAATGTAAGGGTTAATCTTGGTATGTGTATGGTGATGTTTATAGTCAGAGGTTGGTTAATGATAATAGGAACATTTAGACTTGGTGTATAAAATGAATCTAAGTGAAAAAGGAAATAGTGGTGCATTGAAAGATAGGATCTCATATTAAATGAAAGATTAAGAAGGTTGCATATCATGAGTGTTAGGTATTGCTATGTTGCACCTATGTGTGTATAATGATTAAGATTATGAGGTATTGAACTGGAAAAAAGTAAATGCTTATTTCTTATGTAGGTAGATTAAGTAATGACATTGAGATACCCTAGGGAGTAGTAGAAATGATTTATTGTATTCCGCTTGTGTAATTGTTTGAATAGATTGAGTGAATTATTCTATGTTCATAACACTTAATTGTTGTTGTGTGCTCACTGCATTTCTTAAGTGATTTTATATGTTGTATTGTTTTTAAAAAAAATTAAATTAGCATGTTTTTAGCTATATTTCTCTAGGGTATTTTGGTGGGCATTACATCTAGTTTACACTACTCTCAGCCTAAGTAAGGGGTTAAAGCCCTAAAAATGGCTCCAACTTGAATTCCCTTTGTGGTTTCTCTATGCCCTTTGGGATTCGAGTAATGGAGTCGGTATATAGTGTAAATATTCCATTTTGTGCCTTGGAAGTTGCTTTGTATCATTTTACCATCATGTCCTAGGCGAGCTCTGCCATAGCCCGACTAGGGAACATGACTGTTATTTTTACTATTGCTTGCAGGCATGCTCAAATGTGATTGAGCCAAGTGATTGGAAAGGAAGATGGTTGTCTTTCAGAGTCTCAGTGTGATTATAGAGGTTGGACAGGGTGTGGAGACCTATAAAACCCATTTGTGAGAGCATACAAGCCTAAACCCCTTCAAAAGAGCCATTTTGGGGGTCATACCTGTACGGACAAATCAGACCACCTCATCCCTTAAATCTTAAAGAGTGTCCAAATGGGTATCCAAATCAAAAAATATTCTAGGGGGTTATTTGGATTTTTTTTATCACAAAAGAGTAAAAATCGTGAAGGTAGGGCTAAAAGGGGCTCATAGGGCTAATAGGCCTTGAAAATAGGAATCTATGAAAGTGATATAGAAATGAAGGGAAGAAAACTTCAATACCACATGGTAGGAGTTGTCAAACCATCTTAGACTCCTCCTAGCCCCCTGCAAGTGAAGGATAAATAATTAGACATGTTGGTGGTTAGACTTACTCCTGTGAGTCCTAACCTTGATTGAGTAGCTTATGCAAACACACTGGTAGAGAGTTCTCCAAAGGAGTTTGGGGTTGGTGTTGAATCAAACAAGGAAAGAAGGGCATAGGATAAACAAGGAAACCCATAATGAGACCTATTCCTAATGTATGAACCAAATTGTACTTCTTTGTGAGAATCTCCCTATCACCTGTGATAGCTTCTTCGTCCAGTGGGAGTCCTGCTAGTTAACCTTACACTAGCAATCTAGTGGCCTACTCATACGTCACCTCCGATGTTGATGTGATTCAAATAACATTCCACCTCTTCATCACAGTCAACAACCCATCATATAGTCTCTTCATTTCGGTTGTATGCAACACCATATCAACAACCCTTTTACTGAGTGGTCACTTTATTGCACCTCTAGCATACTAGTACACACTAGTTATTCCTTTTGCATGAAGATGGTCACCTGGTTGTCACCAATGACAACACATCAACTCTTCTCCCATACCAGTCCATCTTCTATTCCGGTTGACATCAAACTCTAATGTCAACAGCCTCTTGTTCACAAGTTGACATCAATGTCAGTGATACCAGTAACATCCTATATCGGTTGACATCAATGACAACACAATGCCAACAAATTCTTCAAGTACTCCTTATTTTTCTTCCACTCAAACCAAATCACTATCTTCTCTCAAAAATACTTCTTCACCATAAGAAGTACTCTTAGGTGATGATTGGGGGTCTTTAGAGTTTACACCTTTTTTAGGAGAATATAAAGTCCCTTCAAGAGATCCTAAGACTAGAAAGGAAAATGATATGGTAGAAACTAAAAAGCAACCCACTTTGTCTAAACAACTTGTATATACCTAAAAATAGTCTGAATATAATTAATTAAATAAGCAATTATTTAATTAATCCCCCCCCCCAATTTAATTCAATTCATTAGGAACTTGATTAAATTCTCCTTTTCATCTACATATTAATAAATCTAAGGATTTATTTAATAGGTTCATTTCAATAGTCTCTTTTGATTAATTAATTCTTCCCCATCAAAATCATTTCTTCTAATCTCCTAATTAATTAAAACAAATCAATTTATGAGTTGTTGAAAGTTAATTATCCTTTTCCTATTATTTGAATTTCTAAATTCAAATTACCCACATGCCTCCTAACTTCTAACCACCTAACCTAACGACTTCTAAACCTATCCCATTTCATCTAACCCTGGGTTTGATTAAACCTACCTTCGCTTGCACATCCTAACCTCTTATGGTGTGGATACTCTCCCCTTGACACACATGGCATTCTTGGGCCACATGTCCCCTCTCTTGGAAGCCTCTTGACACTTGTCACCATAGAGATGACAAATGCTCCCTTTCATCCAACCTCTCTTGGAAGCTTCTTGACACTTGTCACCATAGAGATGACAAATGTTCCCTTTCATCCAACCTCTTTTCCAACCTCCTCCAATTTCACCATTGATATCTTTAGACTTAATCTTGACCATTGATTCCTGCCACCTCACCCTTGGCCTTGAAAATCCTATAAATAGACCCCATTTTGGAGCAATAATCATCCCATCTCATTTGCATTTTGAGCATTGTTACTATAGGCATATTAATTTTAGTATATCATTTGAGCATTGTTATTGTAGGCAATTGAATTCTTAGATCTAGCTTATTTTCTAGCATAATTGTTGAATCATGTAGCTTAATCATTCTCTTTTCTAGCTTAAATACATCATTATCATCTTAACTCCTCAATCTAGGTGTAGTCAAGTCACTGAAATTTTCTTATCCAGATCTAAGAGCAAATCTACACTCGCATTTATTAGGAGGCGATAGATCGATTAGCCATCGTTTTATCTTTCTTTGTTTTAAATTTGCTAACCATGCTTGTAATGATCTATTGAGTGTTTTGTGTTTCAGCTGCAGGTATACACTTCACAGGCATGACACAACTAAGTAAAAATTTTGTGGTTTCTTATAATTCAAACAATTCTTCAAAATCTTATTCTAATTCACCTAATTATGGCATTGATACCTATGAGGCCCCACCATATATTTCTGATCTAGCATCCCTGATACAGAGTCCTACACACACACCTAAGGACAAGTCCAATAGGGTTATTCTTTGACCCTTGAAATGACCACAAGGGCCCTACAAGGAAGGACTCCACACCTTTAGTTAGAACTATTCACAAATCCACTAGGCTAACACCTCCTCAAGATGAGTAAAAGGCCTCAACACCTTCAATACACCATTCCATTATTCCTACTCTTATGGGCTTTGGAATTGGTCCATTCATGACTTCTAAGGACTATTCCAAGCATTGGTTTAAGTTTTTGTCTTCAAATCCTTATACCTCCTTTGGAAACCTACTCCCTAGGCTAGTAGCCCTATTTAGTGAGAGAATTGACCTTAACTCCAAAATATTATACACACTCTGAAAAACTACTCACCATTCTAGATACCCTTTTGGGAGTTACACTCATCCCCAAAATGGGTTGGCAAGATCTGCACTTTCAAGGTCTGAACCCCTTAGAGGCCTAGAGACCTAATTAGGGCGGTTAGGCCTATTTTACAAATCAACTACCATTTCTTGAATCCAAGATGAAAAATCAACATCATGAGCATGTGGGGGATGGTGAATAACCTCTAATTCTAGGGTTGCATGCCTGGAATCCACCATTACAAAGTTTTATGATGACTGTCCTAATTTTGCTTAAGGTAGTCACATGGAGATGCCTACCTAGATTTACCTCTTTCTCCTCACAACCAAGTATCCCCTTAAAAAACCCATGAAAACCCTAGAATACATAGGCCAATCATGCACTCCACCAAAGGAAGAAGCTTCCAAATGGAAAGAATGCAAGATATGGCCATTTTGGCTAAAACCCTAGCCAAACCCTTACTTTCCAAGTTACAGTCAGAAAAATGAAGGGTTCTCCCTACTCAGAAATGATAAAAGCCTCATACCACCACCAAAATAAATCTTATTCAAGCCTCCAACTACTCCATGAATGGTTTTTCTCAATTCAATCCGTACAAGGACGTACAATCTCTGCAAACTCAAAATTTCTAAGAAAACTCAATTTTGTTTGTGTCTTATTGCATCAAACTTCAAACAACAACCTCTCCAACCTTGTGAATCATGTCCACAAGGATTATATCTTTCTCCCATTTTTACCAACCTAATTTGGAAGAGTTTGGAGCCATTGAAAGGCTTACACCAATCGCATTTTGAAAAGTTGCACTTTTGCTCTCAAAAGTTGCATTTTTGCATAAAAGTTGTCAAACACTACAAGTTTGGGATCCACACAACTTGGATAAACCAAACACCACTAAGACATCCTAAAAACCTATAAAACACAAAAACAAACATCCTACCACCCCTATGATAGTTCTAATAGTTAATGTAAGTACAAATCCAATAGCCAACAAGATGAGAGGGGGGGGTGAATCATAAAAACTTAATCTTCCATAAAAACATCAGATTCAACCTCGGTAACATATACTTCAGTAATATAACCAAAATTGCTAAACATGCAAACTCAAAAGCATATAAACATCATATCACTCATAACACCAGATTTAACATGGAAACCCAAATAAGGAAAAACCATTGTGGGATTTCGGACCCACTAAGAAATATACTCTTCTAGAGTATGCTCGGTTAAAAGCAAATCCTGTTAAAGATTACAAACACATTGCTAGATGTGACCCGGTTAAGGGATTTCCCTTAGATCTATTAGGATCTTCACCTTGTTAGAAGTGACCTTGTTAAAGGATTTCAAACACTCAATCAGAATGTCACCTTGCTAGAGGGTTTTACAAATAAGACTGTTAAGTCCACTCGGTTAAGAGATTTTATGTCACTTTCACAAAATAACAGTAATAAAAATCTATCTGCAACTTCACATCTAAAATGCTAAAGCAGATTCTTATTTTCTCAATACAATCTAGACATAGAACTAATCTTGTCCATCTACTGGGCTTCTATACTCTGTTATTCAAACACGTCTTCAAGCTTCTGTGCTCAGTAATCACTATGTAGCATCCTTGTGCATACATTTGCCCGCATGCATTGTTTATCAACAACTCCCTATTTATAAACAATTAGCTAACCGCTTAATCTCTTTGATCACATTTCCCATGATAAATCATAGCCATCAAATCTTCAATCTTGTCCAGGTTCAATGTATCCTTCGATCTGAAAAATGTTTTACCCTACCTTGGAACATGCATACATTTCTTGGAACTTGTGCTAGGGTAATGTGGTTCAATCTGCGTTGTAGATCTTCATGCTGATTTTCCTTTGCCATAGATTCATTAACAAACTTCATGCATGGCATACCAATCATTTAATTAGTTCTAGCTCATCAGCTTCCTTAATTAAATAACGCATGTAACCATTTAATATATTCTGTTACAGCTCAGTTACAACTCAGTAACAACTCAGTAAATACTAAACTTCACTCGGTAGACATTCTGCCTTCATTAACCAATAGCGATAACCTTAGGGTTTATCGACTAGGTTCCTTAGGGTTTACCGACTAGGTTCTTTGCTTGGTAACATAGTATAGTATTAACCTTACAATTTACAACATATGTATGATGTTAAAACAATCTAAACATCATGATCTCATCATTGTCTGACTCAGTAATAGTTGCCCATTGAATACCTTATTCATCCCCTTATTCATCATATTCTTTCTGTGTCTTTTACCGACATCTTTATACTCATCAAATCATACTTCTCAAGATATGGCAACATCATACTGAATTAGAAAATCAATTTCTTGACATCAATGACAAAATAATAATATTAAGACAGTAAACATCCTTAATCAGTTATATCCATAATCATCAACAACCTTCTCAATATCCTTATTGAAATACCAACAATCTCCCATTGTCTGTTATAATGGCAAATGCCAACAATCTCCCCCTTTGGCATTGATGGAAAAACCAATTGATTTGACCTAATTGATTCAGATTGCTGTGAGTTGTTTGTGATATTCTGAAATGCTCTCTTCCTGTCATCAGAATTCTCCCACATACATTAGACTTCTCCTCTTTTCTTAGTCTTTCTTTTCTGCTTTTTTCAGTCTTCTCTGTCTTTTCTAGTCTTCTCCCCCTTTGACAACAATGCGAAAAAGTAAAGAACTAAAACATAATTTCTTCCTATATGAAGTGAATTCCTGCTGTAATGTGTCAACTTAGTCTCGGTCAGAGCATTTTGTCTTCAATTCCTATTTCCTGTATTGTATCTGCATTGTTTCCTGTACACCTTTAGAAAACATCCTAAAGTGTGTAAATCAACATCAACTCCTAAAAGATATTCTATAGAGTCATCGAATTGATGCTTTCACCGAACTCAGTCAGTGAGTAGAAGATAGGGGTAGGACCCCTAACTTACTTCTGAGATATTCAAAAGTGTCCCTTGGTAGTGGCTTGGTGAAGATATCTGCTATTTGTTCCTTTGTGCTAACATACTCCAACACCACTTTCTTCTCTTGAGCTTCTTCTCTAAGATAATGATATTTGATAGAGATGTGCTTTGTCTTAGAGTGCATAACAGGATTCTTTGAAATGTTAATGGCACTAGTATTGTCACAGAATATAGTTACTGGCTCGATAACTTTCTTATTTATACCTTCCAACAGTTGTTTGATCCATGCTATGTTGGTACAATTCAATGTTGCAGCAACATATTCAGCTTTTGTTGTTGACTGTGAAACACATCCTTGTTTCTTGCTAAGCCAACTCACTAGTCTTTCTCCTAAAAAGAAAGCTCCTCCACTTGTGCTTTTTTTGTCATCAATGTTGCCTGCCCAATCAGCATTAGTATAAAATTTTAAATCAAAATCATTTCTTTTCTGATATACTAAGCCATAATCCTCAGTGCCTTTCAAGTATCTAAAAATTCTTTTGATTGTTGTCATGTGTGTTTCCTTAGGATCTGCAGAGAATCTTGCAACTATACCTACTGCATGTGCTATGTCTGGTCTGCTGTGAACAACATATTGTAGCTTTCCAATCATGGATCGGTAAAGTGTCTCATCAATAGATGCAGATTCATCATTCTTTGATAGTTTACAGTTGGTAGTCATAGGAGTACTTACTGGTTTTGAATCCTCCATTCCAAATTTCTTCAAGATTTCCCTTATGTACTTGGATTGAGTAATGAAAATCTCATCTTTCATTTGCAATATCTGTAAACCTATAAAATACTTTATCTCACCGATTAATGACATCTCAAATTCTTTGCTCATTTCATTTCCAAAGTTCTTGCATAAAGAGTCATTTCCACAAAATATAATATCATCAACAAATATGGCTGAGATCAGTATTCCATTTTCATCATTCTTCATGTACATATTGTTGTTCTCACTTGTCCTTATAAAACCAATCTTAATCAAATAAGAGTGCAATCTTTCATACCATGCTCTAGGTGCTTGTTTCAGACCATATAATGCTTTGTTCAATTTACATACCTGATCTTTACTCTTGTCTTCAACAAATCCTTCAGGTTGTTCAATAAAAACTTCTTCTTCTAATATTCCATTTAGAAATGCAGATTTGACATCCATTTGATATACCTTGAATTTTTTGAAAGCAGCATATGCCAACAATGTTCTTACTCCTTCAAGTCTAGCCACAGGTGCAAAAGTTTTAGCATAATCAATTCCTTCTTCTTGAGCATAACCTTTGCATACTAGTCTTGCTTTATTTTGAATGACCTCTCCTTTTTCATTTAGCTTGTTTCTAAAAATCCACTTTGTACCGATTACATTTTTGTCCTTCGATCTTGGGATTAGTGTCCATGTGTCATTCTTCTTTATTTGATCAATCTCTTCTATCATAGCATTTATCCAATCTTCATTGTTAAATGCCTCTTTCACTATTCTTGGTTCAAATTCATATGTCAGACGTGTGTTTTGTCTCAGTTTGTTCCTTGTCATCACTGGATCATCCTTATCTCCTATAATTTGACTTGGTGCATGATGTCTTTTGACATACTTGGCTAATACAAGCTCGGTAGGCTCTGTATGATATTCTTCATCACTCGGTGACTGGATATTCTCTTCATTTTCTTCAATAGCTTTCTCGGTAGGACTTGTCGGTTGAACATAGACAAATTCATCATAATCTTCTGGTTCTTTGGAATTTCCTTCATCATTTCTTTCTGCAAATTCATCAATTTTCAAATTTGCACTTTCTACTATTTTGTTAGATGATTTGATCAGACATTTAAATGCTTTTCTTCTAGAGGAATAACCTAGAAATGTTCCTTCTTCACTTTTTTGATCAAACTTGTCATTTCTATCATCTTTGTGTGCATAGCATCTACTTCCAAATATTTTAAAATAACTTACATTAGGTTTCTTGTCATACCAGATTTCATATGGTGTCTTCAAAGTACCTTTCTTCAATTGTACTCGGTTCAGGGTGTAAACTATTGTGCTTATTGCTTCTCTCCAAAATGTTTGTGGCACTTTCTTTTCAATCATCAGGGTTCTAGCACAATCCACAATAGATCTGTTTCTTCTCTCAGCAATTCCATTATGTTGTGGAGTTCTCGGTGCAGAAACTTGTCTTTTAATACCATGATCTTTGCAGAATAAGTTGAACTCATCAAATGTGAACTCTCCTCCTCTATCTGATCTAAGACATTTCAGTTGTCTTCCTGTTTCATTTTCAACTCTTACCTTGTACCATTTAAACATTTGAAAAGCTTCTGATTTTTCTTTTAAAAACATTACCGACATCATCCTTGAGTAATCATCCACAAATAATATGAAATATTTGTCACCTCAATAACTTTAAACTTTCATAGGACCATAAAGATCAGTATGCACAAGATCTAAAATTCCCTTAGAGGTGTAAGACTTACTTGTAAAGCTTGATCTTGTCATTTTACCCATCTGGCATCCTCAGCACATAGCATTCTCAGGTTTTTCAAGAGACCTCTTACTCAGTGCTTCTTACTTATTTTGATCAAATTATCAAAATTTAAATGACAAAACCTTTTATGCCATAACCAGGTATCATCTATCTTTGCATATAGACACTTGTTCCGAGTTGAGTCAAGGTGAAATGTGTTACCTTTTGTTTGTGTCCCGGTAGCAGCTAAATTTCCATGCTTGTCATGAACTTTGACAATTCCTTTCTGAAATTCTATTCGGTAACCTGTATTGTTTAGTTGTGCTACACTCAACAAATTGTATTTCAAACCTTCAACCCAATAAACATCATTGCATCTTGCATTGTCAAGAAGTGTTATAGATCCTTTACCTCTTACTGGACATGGTGCATCATTACCAAATCTTACATAGCCTCCATCATAATCTTCTAAGATAACAAACTTGTGTTTATCACTTGTCATATGATGTGAGCATCCACTATCTATGATCCAAGAATCATTAGTATTTATGTGAGAAATTAGGGCTTTTTCTTCATACCTTTCTTCATCTGATCCATCTTTGATAGCCACATAAACTACTTCCTTTGTATCAGTTTCATCTGATTTATCTTCATTGGATTCCTCATCGGCTATTAAGCATGTCTTTCTATCTCTTCTTCTGAAGTCTTGGTGTCCTCTGTAATGATTATCTTTCTGTCTGTCATCTCGGTAATCTCTCTTTTCAGTAGAATCTTTGTCAGGATAGTTAGAAGCCATATGTCCTATTTTATCACAATTGAAACATTTCAAAGGTAGTTTTCCTTTATACTTACCTTTGCCTCTCGGTAACCTTCTGGCTAATAGTGCTTCAAACTCTTCCTGCTTTCTGATTTCCTCATACAGTTTGTGTACTTCTTCCATGTTCTTACGAAATCTTTCACTTGCTCCACTGTGATCTCCTTTAGAGTACTTATACTTTCTTTCATTGTAATCATTAGATTCATCAAGATGAAAAGAACTAAATGCAGATTCAACTTTATTTACCGAAGATCCACTGTTATCAAAGTTACTTAACTCAAATGCATGTAGCTTACCAATAGTAGCATCTAAAGAAACTGGCATATTAGGTACAGACCTCAATTCATTAATTGCAGAGACTCGGATTGCATAAGCCAGTAGAAGAGTTCTTAACAACTTACTTGTTATATCCTTTTCTTCAATAGTTCCACCTGCTCCTTTGATTTGATTGACAATCTCCTTTAGTCTTGTACTGTACTGGGTTATGTTCTCACCTTCATTCATCCTCATAGATTCAAGTTGTCCTCTTAGACTATCTACTTTTTCTCTTTGAACATGTTCATCACCACCATATATAGATATGAGCTTGTCCCACATTGCCTTTGCATCATTGCTGCCTTCTAGATCATTAAACTCTGAGTCGGACAATGCAGATGTTATTTCAATCATTGATTGGATATGTTCTTGCTTTACCTTTATTTCTTCCATAGTCAATGGATAGGTGCTCGGTGTGATGAAATCATTCTCCAGATAATATACAACATATTCTCCAATTCCTAATAGCTGCAGCTTCATCCTTTTCTGCCATGTAGAGAAACTTGACTTGTTCAACTTCGATGCATCCCTCTTATACATCTTTGGATCTTTGCCTCAAGTACCTTTAAACTTTTTCTTCTGGAGTCCAAAGCTCTGATACTAATTGATAGTTCTGATACTTAATTTAAGTACAGATCCAATAGCCAACAAGATGAGAGGGGGGGGTGAATCATACAAACTTAATCTTCCATAAAAACATCAGATTCAACCTCGGTAACATATACTTCAGTAATATAACCAAAACTGCTAAACATGCAAACTCAAAAGCATATAAACGTCATATCACTCATAACACCATATTTAACGTGGAAACCCAAATAGGGAAAAACCACTGTGGGATTTCAGACCCACTAAGAAATATACTCTTCTAGAGTATGCTCGGTTAAAAGCAAATCCTGTTAAAGATTACAAACACATTGCTAGATGTGACCCGGTTAAGGGATTTCCCTCAGATCTATTAGGATCTTCACCTTGTTAGAAGTGACCTTGTTAAAGGATTTCAAACACTCAATCAGAATGTCACCTTGCTAGAGGGTTTTGCAAATAAGATTGTTAAGTCCACTCGGTTAAGAGATTTTCTGTCACTTTCACAAAATAATAGTAATAAAAATCTATCTACAACTTCACATCTAAAATGCTAAAGAAGATTCTTATTTTCTCAATACAATCTAGACATAGAACTAATCTTGTCCATCTACTGGGCTTCTATACTCTGTTATTCAAACAGGTCTTCAAGCTTCTGTGCTCAGTAATCAGTATGTAGCATCCCTGTGCATACATTTGCCCGCATGCATTGTTTATCAACAACTCCCTATTTATAAACAATTAGCTAACCGCTTAATCTCTTTGATCACATTTCCCATGATCAATCATAGCCATCAGATCTTCAATCTTGTCCAAGTTCAATGTATCCTTCGATCTGAAAAATGTTTTACCCTACCTTGGAACTTGCATACATTTCTTGGAACTTGTGCTAGGGTAATGTGGTTCAATCTACACTGTAGATCTTCATGCTGATTTTCCTTTGTCATAGATTCATTAACAAACTTCATGCATGGCATACCAATCATTTAATCAGTTGCAGCTCATCAGCTTCCTTCATTAAATAGCACATTTAACCATTTAATGTATTTTGTTACAGCTCGGTTACAACTCGGTAACAACTCGGTAGAAACTTGGTAGAAACTTGGTAAATACTAAACTTCACTCAGTAGACATTCTGGCTTCATTAACCGATAGCGATAACCTTAGGGTTTATAGACTAGGTTCCTTAGGGTTTACCGACTAGGTTCTTTGCTTGGTAATATAGTATAGTATTAACCTTACAATTTACAACATATGTATGATGTTAAAACAATCTAAACATCATGATCTCATCATTGTCTAACACGTTAATAGTTGCCCATTGAATACCTTATTCATCCCCTTATTCATCATATTCTTTCTGTGTCTTTTACCGACATCTTTATACTCATCAAATCATACTTCTCAAGATATGGCAACATCATACTAAATTAGAAAATCAATTTCTTGACATCAATGACAAAATAATAATATTAAGACAGTAAACATCCTTAATCAGTTATATCCATAATCATCAACAACCTTCTCAATATCCTTATTGAAATATCAACAATCTCCCATTGTCTGTTATAATGCCAAATGCCAACACCCTATTGACCACATTTTCCCAATTGGCTTATCAAGTTGCCTAATCAGTGACATTGGTTTACATGGTGGGGTCCTTATTGAATACATGAAACTTGCATAAACACAAGACACTATGATCCTAGTATTCATCATCAGATCCATGATTTTCTTGTTGAAGAGGTGCCCCTACATCATACTCCCTAGGAGAAGAGATCTCAAGCCCACTTGAGATCGGAGTTTGGAGGTTTGCACCATGGTTGGAAATTTATTTATCTGTCATCAAAACTGCCTCAAAGTCTCATTTGTCCTACCAAGCCACTAAATACTCAATGTAATCCTTGTTCCTTGTCCTCTTTGCGATTCTAGTGTCTAGAATCTTGCTCAACTTTGGTGATTCATGCCTTGGAATATCATTGTCTACTGCAACCTACATTGGTTCCTCCACTTTATTGCCATCACCTTTGAAAAGTGTAAGATCACACACATTGAAAATGGGTGACAATCCAAGATCAGGAGGAAGTTGGATTTCATAGGCATTCTATCTACATTTCTTCAAAATCTGACATGGTCCAATCTTCCTCTGCATGAGCTTGGTGTTCTTACCCTTTGGGAGTCTCTCCTTCAAATTTACCCATACCAAGTCCACAACACTAAACTGCACATCCCTCTTTTTCTTATCAGCATAAGCCTTGTACTTCATTGCAAATTGTTGGAGATGAGACTTCACTTGGTCATGGACCTCCTTGATGGCTGATGCAAAAGCTTCACCATCTACACTAATGGTCTCTTCCTTGGGTAAATATCTCAACTCCAATACACCCCTTTGGTGGATGCCCTACACAATTTGGAAAGGAGACCTCCATGTGCTCCTATTTATGGTGTCATTGTATGAGAACTTTGCCTGTGACAGTATGTTGTCCCATTTTTCTCCATGTTGTCTAGTCAAACATCTTAATAGGTTCCCCAAGGACCTATTGACAACATCAGTTTGCCCATCCATTTGAGGATGGTAGGCTAAGGAGAAAGCTAGGTTAGTTCCCAACTTCTTCCAAAGGGTCCTCCAAAAGTGACCTATGAACTTCACATCCCTGTCTGAAACTATGTTTAGAGGCAAACCATGTATCCGGACTATTTCTTTGAAGAACAAGTTTGCAACATATGAGGCATCACAAGAGGTTTTACATGGCAAGAAATGAACCATTTTGTTAAATCTGTCCACCACTACAAAAACACTGTCAAATCCCCTCCTTGTCCTAGGCAGCCGAACACAAAATCCATGATTATGCTTTCCCATGGCCTAGAAGGAACGGATAAGGGTTGGTACAAGCCTGCATTGGTGGATTTTCCCTTGGCTTTTTGACAGATTACACATGTCTCCACAAACTTCCTTACATCTTCCTACAACTTAGGCCAGTAGTAATGTCTTTTCACGAGGTCAAGGTTCTTGTCAAGACCAAAATCACCTGCCCTTGCTCCACAATGCTTCTCCCTAATGATATTCAGTCTCAATGAACACTTAGGAATGCATAATTGTCCACCTTTGAATAGCAATCCATCTTGTATCAGAAATTCAAAAAATTTAACATGATACCTCTCACCAAAAGTTTCACATACCTTGTAGATCTCTCCAAAGTCTTCATAAGCATCGTACATGTTCTTCAAGGAGTCAATGCCAACACTTTCCATATTGATTTGATTGATAGTTAAGACCCTCCTTCTCAAGGCATCTGCAACTTTGTTCTTGACCCCCTTCTTGTTCTTGAGGGTGAAGGTGAAGGCTTGTAGGGTTTCTACCCCCTTCATGTGTCGGTGTTTTAACTTCTCTTGATTTTTTATGAAACTAAGTGCCTGATTATCAGTGAAAACTATAAACTCTTTAGGAAATAAAAAGTGCCTTCACTTCTTCAATGACTGAACCAAAGCATACATCTCCAAGTTATAGGATTAGTATCTCCTCTTGGCATCATTTAGCTTTTCACTAAAAACGGCAATTGGCCTTCCTTCCTGACTGAGAACTGCCCCAATAGCCATGTGGCTTGCATCACATTCCACCTAAAATATCTTGTTGAAGTCTAGTAAGGCAAGGACTGGTTGTTCTGCAACTTTCTTCTTCAAGGTTTGAAATGAGTCATCTACCTCCTTGGTCCAACTAAACCTACACTTTTGTCCTCCTTTTATGGTGTCAACCATTGGTGCACAAACATGACTAAATCCCCTTATAAACTTCCTATAAAAAGTTACTAAACCATGGAAACTTTGGACATCATTCATGGTTTTAGGTGTTGGCCAAGATAGTATAGCACTTACCTTCTCTTGGTCCATTTTCAACTCACCTTGTGAGATTACAAAGCCCAAATAGATGATCTCCTTCTGCATGAACAAACACTTATCCAAATTTATCATAAGCTACTCTTCATGTAACCTTTTGAGGACCATATCTATATGTTTGAAGTGTTCTTCCCTTGAGTGGCTAAAGATCAAGATATCATCAAGGTATACTATCACAAACTTGCCTATGAACTCCACCAAGACCTCATTCATCAACCTCATAAAGGTACTAGGGGCATTGGACAACCCAAATGGCATGACTTTCCATTCACACAACCCCTCATTAGTTTTAAAAGTTGTTTTCCATTCATCCCCTAGCCTTATTCTAATCTGATGGTATCCACTCTTTAGATCCATTTTGGTGAAATATTTTGCACTCCCCAAGAAATCAAGTAAATCCTCTATCCTATGGATTGGGAACCTATACCTTATAGTTATCTTGTTAATGGCCCTTGAGTTTGTACATAGCCTCTAAGTGCCTTCTTTCTTGGGTGCAAGGACAGCGGGTACTACACATGGTCTTAAGATTTTGCCAATTAGCCCTAATTATAGAAACTCCCCAATTTGTCTTGATATCTCTACATTCTGATCTGGAGTAAGTTTATATGCTGCTTTGTTTGGTAAGGTAGATCCAGGGATCAGATATATGCAATGGCTTATGTCTCTTGCTGGTGGTAGGGATCTTAGCATTCCATCTGAGATGATGTCTTTGTATTTGTCAAGAAATTATCTCACCACAAGGTCTATGTGACTTTGTCCTTCTTCTTTCCTTTCTACAAACTAATCCTTCTTTGTCACCTTGGGAGTAGGCATGAGGGCATAGCAAACTACACCTTTCTCTGCAACCTCCTTCATGAACTGCTTTCCTTCTACCATCAACACTTTCACATCTTTCCCCTTTGGTTCCACCTCTTCCTCTATTAGAGGTAATATTTCTATCACCTTGCCATCCTTGGTGATTGAATAGGTGTTTCTAACCCCATCATGATGAGCCTTCAAGTCAAACTACCATGGTCTTCAAAACAAGAGATGACATGCATCCATCTTGGCTATGTCAAATAGCAATCTATCTTTATAAGATCCAATCTGAAACTCTAGCCAAGCCTACTCTTCTACCACTTCTTACTGACCTTGGGTGACCCATGAGACCTTGTAGGGGTAAGGATGAGGCAACCTTCTCAGTTTAAGCTTCTCTACCATTTCATGTGATACAAAATTTTTAGTAGACCCGAAGTCTATCAAGACCTTGCATACCTTTCCTCCTACCTTGCAGGTAGTCTTGAAAAGAGACTTTCTTTGTGTAGGCTCCTTTCCAGGTACCTTCATGGTGGTTACTTCTCTCCTCATCATCAAAGTCTCTCCTCTTTTAGGGTAGCCACAGCTATCAGGAGCATTCACACTTTGATAATTGTTTGCACTTGCCACACTTTGGCAATTAGATTCCTCCACCAAATTGCTCCTCCTTTCTCCCATGGAGCTTGTAGACTTCTCTGGACATCTATTGGCCATGTGCCCTTCTTGGTTGCAGTTGTAGCATCTAGGAGGTCCTCTACCTTGGGATCTTCCTCTAGAGAATGGTCTTCTACCCCTAAAGTTCCCTCTTTGATTGTAGCCTCCTCCTTGGTTGTAACTACTCTCTCCTCTGGTGCCTTCTTGATTAGACTCACCTTGGTATCCAAAACCATTTCCTTTGCCTCTAAAAGGACTTTTTACCCCTCTTTGTTGTCTCCCTCTACCTCTACTATTTTTTTCCTTCCTTCTCTTTAGCTTCTCCTCCACCTTGAGTGCTAACTGAAAACATTTTTAGATGGTCTCTGGGGTGTGGAGGTTCAAATCTTCTTGGATGGAAAATCTCAATCCATTGAGATATCTCACCACCTTCTCATCTTCACTCTCCTTTACCTTATTCTTCATGCACAACTTCATGAACTCATTTGTATAGGAACTCATGTCCATCTCCTTCTGCTTCAAATTTTGTCTTCTCTTATGCAATTGGACATTATAGTCCACTAGAACATAGGCTTCCTTCACTAAAGCCATCATCTTCTTCCAAGTAGCCACTTTTCTCTTTCCCTCTTCCACCCTCTCATCTTGGATGAAAGTCCACCAAGTTAGTGCAGCCCCTTTCATTTTGGATTGGGCCATCTTCACCCTTTGGTGATCTAGTATGTCTTCACTCTCAAAGAAATTATCTAAGGAGTCTATCCACTCCATCACTATATTAGGGTCCATATTGCCTGCAAACACTGGTAGATCCAACTTCACATCCATTGTTCTTCTTTCCATGGACTTGAGGACACTCATCAGGGGTCTCTAGTCTGCAAGAACCTCTAGTTCTTCCTTCCTAGGGATCTTCTCTTCATCCCCTTCTTCATCTCCTCCATAGTCTCTCTCTCCCCTCTCTACTTTTCCCTTCAACTGGTCCATTTCAATCCTCAAGGCTTGATTCTCAACCCTGGCTGCTCTTCTCTCTACCATCTGCTTCTCCACCAAGACAGCCAACTCAACATTGGTCATCCTTGATGGGATATCTTGGGATCCCTCTTCCTCTAACATCTTGTCTTCTTCTCCCCTCCAAAGTACACTCCTAAGCTCTGATACCACTTGATGCAAAGTCCTACACATACACCTAAGGAAAATTCCAATAGGGTTAGGCTTTGACCCTTCAAATGACCATAAGGGCCCTACAAGGAAGGACTTCATACCTTTGGTTAGAACTACTCACAAATCCACTAGGCTAACACCTCCTCAAGATGAGTAAAAGGCCTCAACACCTTCAATACACCATTCCATGATTCCTACTCTTAGGGGCTTTGGAATTGGTCCATTCATGACTACTAAGGACTGTTCCAAGCATTGGTTTAAGGTTTTGTCTTCAAATCCTTATACCTCCTTTGGAAACCTACTCCCTAGGCTAATAGCCCTATTTAGTGAGAGAATTGACCTTAACTCCAAAATATTCCACACACTCTAACAAACTACTCACCATTCTAGATACCCTTTTGGGATTTACACTCATCCCCAAAATGGGTTGGCAAGTTCTACACTTTCAGGGTTTGAACCCCTTAGAGGCCTAGAGACCTAATTAGGGTGATTAGGCCTATTTTACAAATAAACTACCATTTATTAAATCCAAACTGAAAAATAAACATCATAAGCATGTGCAAGATGGTTAATAACCTTTATTTCCAGGGTTGCACGCCTAGAATCCACCGTTACAAAGTTTTATGATGATTGTCCTAATTTTTCTTAAGGTAGTCACATGGAGATGCCTACCTAGATTTACCTCTTTCTCCTCACAACCAAGTCTCCCTTGAAAAAAACCTTGAAAAACCTAGAATATATAGGCCAATATTTCACTCCACCAAAGGAAGAATCTTCTAGATGGAAAGAATGCAAGATATGGCCATTTTTGGCTAAAACCCTAGCCAAACCCTTACTTTTGGGGTTACAATCAGAAAAATGAAGAGTTCTCCCTACTGAGAAATGATCAAATCCTTAGACCACCATGAAAAGAAATATTATTCAAACCTCCAACTACTCCATGAATTTTTTTCTTAATTCAATCCGTACAAGGATGTACAGTCTCTACAAACTCATAATTTCTGGGAAAACTCGGTTTTGTTTGTGTCTTATTGCATCAAAACTTCAAACCACAATCTCTCCAACCTTGGGAATAATTTCCACAAGTCTTATAGCCCTCTCCAATTTTTACCAACCAAATTTGGAGGAGGTTGGAGCCGTTGAAAGGCTTACATCAACTGCATTTTGAAAAGTTTGCTTTTGCTCTCAAAAGTTGCATTTTCAAAAGTTGCATTTTTGCATAAAAGTTGTCAAACACTACAAGTTTGGGATCCACACAACTTGGATCAACCAAACACCACTAATACATCCTAAAAACCTATCAAACACAAAAACAAAAAATCCTACTACCCATATTGACAACATTGTCCCAATTGGCATATCAAGTTGCCTAATCAGTGACATTGGTTTACATGGTGGGGTCTTTATTGAATACATGAAACTTGCATAAACACAAGACACTATGATCATATTCTTCATCCTCATATCCATGATTTTCTTATTGAAGAGGTTCCCCTGCACCAATCCCTTTATGGTTTGGGTTTTCAAAATTTACCAAAGAGTGGATATAATGGCAATGGTTGTGTCATAAATGAACAAGGGATTAAGTTTCCTTTAGAAAATAACATACTTGAAGCTTAATTTGAACTTGGATATAATCCTTCAAAACCCACAAAAGCATCTAAAATACCATCACTCAATGTGAATGTTGTATTTATTAGTGATGATGACTTCATCTCAACTAGATCATTATCTACATCTCTCAATACTCATCCCATTAATAAGGAAATTATGGTGATTGACAAGTCTTTTTATGAATCTCCCCAGGAGATTGACAAACCCACTTATGAGGCTTTACTTTCTATTCATTCCAATACCCTCTCTTATAGAAATAAGGCCCTAAATAATAATACTTGTCCCTCTCCTAAGGTTTCTTGTGTGCAAGAGGAACATGAATTAGAAGCATATTCTTCTCCTAGAAACTACTTTCTTGATCAAGAAAATTCAATATTTATCATCTTATACATGTTTTTACTCTCATTTATTGTAGAGAATTTAACATGTCATATTCAAAATCTTCATCCAATATATCATATATTTAAATAATATTAGTGGTTGTTATGTTTCTCTTTACCATGTTCCATTCATAGCTCACCTATTGGGGGCTCATTGTCATTCATGATAGTACAATTTCATGTGCAATCATACTTTGGAAGAAACATAATACCCTATTTTTGTCCCATCTCTTGTCTCTATGTATGGGGGAAAGAATGATTTCAAACATCTCTAATTCTTAAGATTAAAACTTTCCCTTTTGTAAAGTAGTGTCTTCTATAAGGATATCTTATTGATTATGGAGGTGTATATCCCCATTGGGGGATCTCCTTCCTCTTATTTGAAAAAGTATACCTAATTAGAATCTTAAGTATATATTCTTAATTGTGGCCTCTTCCTTAGTGTTGAAAGTCCATAATAATTCATCAAATCCTTTTCTTCATTGAGTGGTATCTTTTATAATGAACCCTTCTATATGGTGGACGTGCTTGTCCTTGATGAGGATCTCTTTCATTATCTTAGAAGAGTGTTTATTTTATAAATGATCCCTCTTTGATGTCCTTTCCTCTATTATTGGGGTGAAAGGTGATATTTAATCTTCTATCTCTTCTCCCAATTATTCACCTTTCCTTTGTTGAGTTGCATCTTTCATTTGATGTCATTTCTTGCATAGAATATGTGTGCTCTTTGTTTTGGACCTATTCTATATTTGAAATAATACATCTTTCATGAACAATCTCTCCTTAGTGAAAGTGTGAAATCCTTCATTAAGAATCCTCTTTTCCTAAATATTGGAGAAGGTGTGTATTCTTATTTTCCTTCTCTTCTTTGTAAAGATGTTATCTTTATCAAGATCCCCTCTATTCTCGAAGCTGGATGTCTTTGGATAATTATCTCTTCCTCCTTTCATCTATCAAAAAGATCCCTTTATACTTGTCTGCATTTTGCACTTAATCTTTCACATCTTGTGTTAGAGAACTTTGATTCTTACATACTTGATTGCATTAGAATTATGATTTAGATCTCTTTCTTACCAAATGATTCTTCATTAGTTTTGATCTTGTATCAAACCTTGTTGTGAGCATTTATCATCAATTTTCCTTCACAATTTGACGTGGTAAACATGATACCCTATTTCAACTCACTAATTAGCAAGCTGAAACAAGGGGGGCATATAGCTACCCTTGAATTTCATCACTCTTAGTAAGAATTTAGGTGATTTTGTGATTTTAACTAACAATGTGGTTTTGTAGGATGTGATTCCTAACATTTTACTATAGATACCACTGGGGGCTTCGTTCGACATATTATGGACATATTTGTTTTCACATCAATGTTTACTTTTCTATACTTTAGCTTGCATATGCACGTAGTGTCATATGATGCTAAAGTGCGGGCTAAATGTATCGTCCTAAATTGTAACCCTTGATTAGGGTTGTCCAATTTTATTCTTGGGTTAGCACCTGCCTTAGTGTGTTGCACTTGAATTTTAAATTCCTTTAAGAATTTAATTAAATCTAAAATCCTCTCTCATCATTCCATACATTATAATATTGAGCCCTTAACCCCAAGTGTACCCCTTTTTATTTTATCTTCTTTAATTAATTAAAATTAAATCCTAATAGAGTCCTATTTTGACCTTCAAGGCTCATTTTCGCATATCTAAAAAACTTGGATTGATGCACCGAGTTGGATTTGACTTTGTAATCATGATATTTTGCATCCCTAAAAATTTGGAAAAATGTTGATTGGACCGGTGTGAATCACATTGGTCCCGACTTTTTCTCCCTGAATTTCAAGGTATTAGTTTGGTAGTATTATAATGTTCAATTCTAGCTTTGTGCAAAATTTGATCAATTATAGGTTGGCCTATGATTAAAATTAAAGTTAGGGTTTCATATATATAACCTTTTCTTTCCTCATTTGAAGGATCCATCCTCAAGCAATTGAAGGAGACTCTTATGAAGTGAAAGTACGGGTTCATGTGAGGTCTACAATCAGAAAATTCATCATCAATCAAGTCTTCATCAACCTTTTTCACCAATCATGAAATTTTAGGAGATATTGAAGAATAATAAGGAGATCACCGATTGTTGATTGGATTGTACCTCTCCCTTAGGGTTTGGTATGATTTCATATTATTTTTATATCTATGTAGGGTAGAACTTTAGTTTTGCATTCTAGCTCATTATGAATCTTACAAACACATGAGATTATAGGACACACACACTTTTCAATACTTTATTGGCTATTTGTGGAGGTGGAAATCAAAAAAACAAGGGATTTGACTAAGGAAAAACCCTATATAGCCACCCATACATCTTTTTCCATCTTGCAAGTGTTGGCATTTTTGATGTTTATGTTGTGATTGTCATTGATGGACACACACTTGTACTAAGATCCCCTTTATATGTATGAGCTCATGCTCAACCGGTATTTGTTCCAACTGATATGTTGTATTCTAGTCTTTAGACTAGTAGTGATTTTGTAGAATGTGTTTCTTGGTCTGAAGCGGCATGTCGATCCCAAGCGGTTCGCAGATCACAAGCGGTACGAGGGAGCAAAGTGGCACAACACATTCTTACCAGTCTTCATTTTTGTCAAACTGGCAACCTGTATTTTTTATGAACCAGTAATACTCTGTGATGAGTTACCAACTGGCATTTTGTGATGAGTTACCAATCCACCGATTGTTTGATGGTGCTGACACATTAATGGTGATTCCTGTGTCATGTTACTAAGTACGTCTAGGTTCATTGAACCTAAGAAATTGTAAAGAAATCCTATTGGACCGACATGAAATCAAATTCCTTTAAAAGGACATCATGTCTAGGGTTTTTGGTTGTTGCGAAAAGGGTTAATGTTGAGCTAGGGTTTAAGGTGGATGTTGAGTTGTTGGAAGAGAGATCTTATCTGAGAAGACTGAATTAATGTTGGAATGCATTAGCTGTGAGCAATACTAGATCTAACCAAGTAGTTTGTGCTATTAGATAGATCAAACACTTGTTGATTACTCACATCTTTAACAAGTCAGTAGCCCCTAACCGGGTAGGCCTCAAAGCCTTTGTAAAATCCTCTAACAAGGTAGTCTTTAATCGGACTTATCTCCTAACAGAGATTGAGATTCCTAACAAGATCTGTTCTGGTGAAGAACATTGTAAGACCTTAACTGGTCTAGTTTCTATTCTGCAGATAGTGACTTGTGAGTTCCATCTCACCGTGGTTTTTCCCAATTGGGTTTCCACGTCAAATATCTTGTGTTATAGTTGTATTGCTTTTGTGGGTGAATATTTTATTCGCATTTTGGTTTGTATGTGTGGTAACCGGTTTGACTGTCAGACTACTTTACCGGTTTATCTTTAGACTGTGTAAGTGATTTAGTGCAAAGATTTTTGGCATACTAATTCACCCCCCCCCCCTCTTAGTATTCATCAATTGGTATCAGAGCCAACATTTCTATAATTTTAACCACTTGGAAAGAGATATGGGGGAATACACCTTGAGGGAACTTACTCAACAGCTCACTAAGTCTGAGCAAGCCTATGATGATCTTATGGTCAAATACAAGGAATCTCAAGCAAAAAGAAGAGAACATGCAGAAAGGCTGATGGAACTATCTGAAAGTAGTTCTGAAGATGAAGCTAACATGGAAGCTATGATTGCTGAAGTGAATAAGCTGAATGATTCAAACTCCAATCTGAGAAAGGAGTTGGAAGGATTGACTATTCGGTTCAGTCAAGAGCTTGAGAACCGGAGAAAAGGTGAAGATCTGGTAAAAGACAGAGATCGTGAGATCTCCAAGTTGAAACATGAGATTAGTGCACTAACTGCTTGCCTTCATGAGAGTAGAATGGAAAAAGAAGACATGCAAGGAGAACTGAACATTGCCATCTCTGAAAATGTAAGTCTTATGGAGATAAACACTGCTATTTCCAAAGAACTCTTTGAGTCAAAGGAAATACTTGCTAAGTTTGGCAAAAGTACAGTCAAGCTAGAGCAAAAGCTTGAGTCATCTAGACCGGCAAAGAATACCAATGGTCTTGGTTTTTCTAGACATGAGGAAGGAGAATCCTCAGGAACAAATGTTGAAGCATCAAAGAAGCAACTGGCACTCAAAGGAAAAGCTAAGCAAAAATTCAAACCTGTTTGCTTTAACTGTCTTAAAGAAGGACACACTGCCAATGTATGTAGGAGAAAAGCCTACAATAATTTTCCTTATTTTATCAACAATGTACCTAGATTCAATAAGTTCAATGGTCATTGTTATGCATGCAACAAGTTTGGGCATAGAGAATTTGAATGCAGGTCTGTAGTGGATAACACTAGAAGATATCCTTAGAGGACCCAAGGAACTGGTCCTGAATCTTTTATGAACCGGAACCACAACTGGTTTAATGACTTCAATCATCAGTCAAGAAGCGGTGGTCATCAAGCGGCAACCGGATGGAGAGAAAGTTGTATGATCTATCATGGTCATGGTCACACTGTTGCAACATGCAGAAGGAAGAATGGAAACATGTACAATGGACCTTGGAGAGCACCTAGACTTGTTTGCTATCACTGCAACAAACCGGGTCACATTGCAAGATTTTGCAGAAGCAGAAAAAGTATATCTGATGATATACCGGTCACTTAGGAAGGAGAAATAGATGTTGAAAAAGTTCAAGGAGACATGAAGAAAACATGGAAGAAGAAACCAACAATGTTGGAAGAGGAACCGATTTCTGCACCTAGTGTGGAAATATTGGAACCGAAAAACTAAGCCTCAAAGGCTTAGGGGGAGCAAATGGCGAAATGCTTTCGAACCCCCGGTTAACACCGGTAAAAGACCTTAACTGATATGCTACACCTGTCGCTTGGCAGAAGACTGGAAACGGTAAAAAGGAAAATTAGGGTTTACGCCCTAATAGAGGAGCATTAATGATGGTAAGTGAAAGACATGTATAAATGCATTTTTCAAATCATTTCTCACTATCTATTTTCGAGCGAAGAAAAGTTTTCAAGTGCAGAGTGAAGAAAAGGCAATTTGAGCTTAGATTTCAAGAAATTGGATAACTTTGAAAGAGATTCAAATCTAGTTTGCAAGTGGTAGTGGAGAACTCAAAGCAGTGATTTGGCATCCGACGGAGAGTGAAGTAAAGCAAAATCAGGAAGCCCTAAATTCGCGTTTGAAAGGTATTTTTCATGTTCTTGAAAAACTCTTCAATGGCTTCTGCATCTCATACCAGTTCAAGCACATCCATTGAGTCAGAAAGTTTCATTCAGAGGAAGTCCAAGTATAATGCTTTGTCACAAGTTCCAGCTAGAGTCATACTCGAAGAAGGAATTTCAAATTATATTGATTGCAAGATAGAAGACCTAGGGTCCTTAGCCATTCATACTCAATTAGGTCTATTTTGTGGAAAGGACAAAAGGATCAAACTGGAGTTTAGTATCTTAGAGAAGAAGAAACTCCATAATGCGGTATATTTTTTGGAAGACTTCACAGAGGATCACATCAGGATCATCTTGAGCAGAGTCCATGGTGACAAGATGTACCTAGAGAGAACGCATGATATCACGCCTGAGGCAATTCATGCAGTCACCAATTTCTGCAACACAGGGGAAGTGCCAGCCCTAAGAACGGTAAACAAAATGAAAATGACCAAACTCACCGGTTCGACAAGTGATTCACGAGGTATGACAGTTAATCCTATCAAGGATGAACTGGTAAAATACGCCTGCATGGTGATAGGCTACAAAACATTCTCAGCCAGCAGGATTAATTTTGTATCTGTTGCAGTGGTAAATGATGCTTACCTGATGATTATAGAGCATAAATCATTTGACATATGCACTGGTATGCAGAGGCAGCTCCTGTTAAATCTTAAGGCAATCAAAAAGGACAATTCACTAAGATTTAAGTTTGGACAACTACTGGTAGGGTTGTTTTTCTATTTCCAAGGCTACTTTATGGGTGTAGGAGATGTCCAGTGGTCCCCTGACCAACCGGTAACCAAGCAGATAAAGGAAAGTGTGCAAGCCATTGGAACTGGCTACCCTGAGGTACTGAACAAATACTTTGATGAGTTCAAAAGAAAGATGAGTTAGAGGGTACGAATCTCAGGTGACATAGTGAAGAAGTATGAAGATGAAATCTATTTCACTATTCAGGTGGACAAATGTCTAATGGAGGTTGTTGAGCCTAGAATGGAGGAAGTGGAGCCTATGGGCTATGAGGTCAAGTTTGACATGCTGGAAGGGTATGCTTCAACCCTTATTGCCTCGCCTCTTGATCCAAAGGCTAAGCAAACCAGAACCTACTTGGAGAGGATCACACTGGTTGAAGAACCATCGGTGAAGAAGGGAAAAGAACTGGCAGCTAAGAAAGCTAAGGCAGTGCCTGCAGCATCAGCACCAGCTACCACTGTGACTCCAAGAATGACCAAGCGGTCACCGGAAAAGAAGAAACCAGAGGTAACACCGGCAAAAATCTTCGAAAGAAAGAGAAAGACTAAGGCAAATGAACCGGACTCCGAAGAAACCGAGTCTGATGAACAGCCAAAGAAGGCTAGATAGACCAAGAAGATGAAGAAGAATGAACCAGCAACATCCGCATCAGCAAATATAGATATCTCCTCTTACAAACCTTTGACACATTGTTAAAGAACAGTAAAGAATATTAGGAGAAAGTTACTTCATGATTTAATAGATTATTATGATGAATTCAATAGTGAAGAAAAAGATGAAGCACTATAGGAAATCATTCTTTATTTATGTAAAAATGACCAGTCACCATCAGAGATTAAATTTCAAACATTGGATTCATTATTTAAAGCATTGGATAACAAATGGTGCATTGCCATTGAAAAGGAACAAGAGATTAGGGAGAAAGTTTTTGCACAGTACTTCCCTGAACTCTCAAATTCAGAATTATTTGATGTATTGGATCAAAATAAAGGTCTCTTCTTCACAAGGAGAAGAAGACTCTGGTTGTTGGAGGGGAGAGTTGATGATGTAGAAAAGGATACACATCAACACATGGCCCATGCTATCAGCTTTCACAAAGCTTGAATGGCCAACCTCCAAGCGGAAAAGGAACTGGTTATTTCCAAACCGGATGAGGTTTTTGATGAGGGAGGAAACCTAGTGGAGGAACCAATCGACAATAGAAGATGTCACTCAGGACATACCTTCTGAGGGACCTGAACAGGGGCAATAGGCCGATCAGGGTGGTGAACAAGCTGTGGACACACAGCAAGCGGCAAAAGAACAGGAAGAGAAAAAGAAGAAGGATGAAGATGAGAAACAGAAAAAAGAGGAAGAGAAGAGAGAAGAGGAAGAGGAGATAAGAAAAGATGAAGAGAAGAAGAAGCAAGAAGAAGAAAGGAAGAAGAAAGAAGAAGAGGACAAGGAAGAAAAGAAGAAGAAGGAAGAAGAAGAAAAGAGAAAGCAGGAAGAGGAAGAGAAGAAGAAGAAAGAAGAGGAGAAGAAGAAGAAGGAAGAGGAAGAGAAGAAGAAGGAAGAGGAAGAGAAGAAGAAAAAGGAAGAGGAAGAGAAGAAGAAGAGGGAAGAAGAGGAAAAGGAAGAGCAGAAGAGGAGAGAAGAGGAGAAGAAAAAGGCAGAGGAAGACAAGGAAGAAGAGAAGAGAAGAGAAATGGAAAAGAAGAAAGCTAAAGAAGCCAAGGAACGAGAAGCAGCAAAAAGCTCTCAGGTGGAGACTCTGAAAGTGACCGAAAGTCAACCCTCACCAGTTGATCTCTCTAGTCCTATCAATCTCCAATCTACAAGTGAGTTAGAGCTTATGCAGAGCATCAAGGTTGCTCAAGAGCACCTTGAGATCATTCACAGGAAAAAGGAACAGGACATCATTCAGGCAGTTGTAGACACACTTACCGATTTAATCCCTGGTACTAATCTTCCTGACACTGATTCATCACTAGCACAACTCAAACTTTTGTGTACTATAGTGGATGATCAGGTGCAGGGTCTAGAAGAAGCAACAGAGGCCAATGTAAAGAAAGAACACCAAAAGGCTCTTAATGTTTCTCTCATGAAGAAATTAAATGAGCTTAGGACTGAACTGCTAAAGGATCAAAAGGACATAGGGAGTGCCTTGGATGAGGGAAACTTGCTACTCAGCAAAATCTGTCAACCTCATCTATTCTGTGATGATGTGCTAGCCAAGAAACAACAGCTTCAAACAGACTTACAGTCCTACTTGAGCACATTCAAGACTCCTTACGACTCCTTTGCAGCATATGGGCAAACCATTCACCGGTTCCAGATCCAGTCAGCCAAGATAGAGCAAGAGATCAGCACAAGGTCTAGGGATTTGCAGGAGCTTCAACTGGTATTACTTCCACGACTGCAAATTCTCCAGAAATGCTATCTGAACCTGGATGCCCTGACAGTCACACAAGAACTAAGCACAATAGATGCCATGGAGGAACAGGTATCACAAATGCAGACAGAGAAGGAAGTGGCGACCTCCCTACTTGAGTCCTGGTCTCTTTCCATGAAACAATTTTTGAAGGACTATAAAGCGGTTTTTGACAAGTATTATTCATTATTGTCATAAACTCTTTTATATATATATATGGAAACAGGTTTTTCAGAGGTACTTTGTCATTGTTGGCAAAGGGGGAGAAGTATATCTGGTTTTTGGTTTTAAAATTTTGAAATTTTGATATATGCTGTGATATATGCTATATGCTCTGAATGCAAAATTTCTATACACTCTGTTGATTAAGGGATAGTGTATATGCTTAGGGGGAGCAATTTTGTTAATGGCAAGTTTTTGTTGTAAAACACTTAGATGTCAAAATTTTATTTTCCTAAAGTGTTGCCATCAATGCCAAAGGGGGAGATTGTTGGAATTTTTTATGTTTATGTTGTGATTGTCATTGATGGACACACACTTGTATTGAGATCCCCTTTATATGTATGAGCTCATGCTTAACTGGTATTTGTTCCAACCGGTATGTTATATTCTAGTCTTTAGACTAGTAGTGATTTTGCAGAATGTGTTTCCCGGTCTGAAGCGGCATGTCGATCCCAAGCGGTTCACAGATCACAAGCGGTATGAGGGAGCAAAAAAGTACAACACATTCTTACCAGTCTTCATTTTTGTCAAACCGACAACCGATATTTTGTATGAAATGGTAATACTCTATGATGAGTTACCAATCCACCGATTGTTTGACGGTGTCGACACATTAACGGCGATTCCAGTGTCATGTTACTAAGTATGTCTAGGTTCATTGAACCTAGGAAATTGTAAAGAAATCCTATTGGACCGACATGAAATCAGATTCCTTTAAAAGGACATCATGTCTAGGGTTTTAGGTTGTTGTGAAAAGGGTTAATGTTGAGCTAGGGTTTAAGGTGGATGTTGAGTTGTTGGAAGAGCGAACTTATCTAAGAAGATCGAGTTGTAACTGAGAGAGATAGAGAAGACTGAAGTAACGTTGGAATGCATTAGTTGTGAGCAATACTGGATCTAACCAAGCAGTTTGTGCTATTAGATAGATCAAACACTTGTTGATTACTCACATCTTTAACAAGTCAGTAGCCCCTAACCGGGTAGGCCTCAAAGCCTTTGTAAAATCCTCTAACAAGGTGGTTCACACATGTGAATCTAAAATCCTCTAACAAGGTAGTCTTTAATCGAAATTATCTCCTAATAGAGATTGAGATTCCTAACAGGATCTGTTGTGGTGAAGAACATTGTAAGACCTTAACCGATCTGACCTTAACCAGTCTAGTTTCTATTTTGCAGATAGTGACTTGTGAGTTCCATCTCACCGTGGTTTTTCCCAGTTGGGTTTCCACATCAAATATCTTGTGTTATGGTTGTATTGCTTTTGTGGGTGAATGTTTTATTCACATTTTGGTTTGTATGTGTGGTAACCGGTTTGCTGTCAGACTACTTTACCGGTTTATCTTTAGACTATGTAAGTGTTTTAGTGCAAAGATTTTTGGCATACTAATTCACCCCCCCCCCCCCCCCTCTTAGTATTCATCAGCAAGTACATTTGAAAGTTTTTGGCAAAGCTGCAAACTTTCGAGAAGATAAAATCAATAAAAATAGATCTAGATTTAGAAGCTCAGCTCTTAGATCTTTGGGACTAGAGCACCCAGTACTCTAGTCCAAGACCAGAATGCCCAACACCCTAGTCCTCTACATTCAGTGACAAGTTTTAGCAATTCAGGCTTTTATGACTTCAATTTGTGCAAATTTCTAAATCTCAGTACAGTATCAAGGACTAGAGCACCCAGCACCCTGGTCTTGCTTAATCAGACCTAGTTTCAAGTACCATGTGCACATCAAATTTTCTTTATCAGATTTGTACTTTGTGTCTCAATTTCATTCTTGTATCATTTTGTTATTACTATTGTTCTACTTTCTATCATTCATCCTATTAGCATAGCTTTGCATTCTCCTACATTTGACTCATTCCTCTTTCATAACAGCAAAGGAATAGAAACCCTAAAAGTATTCCTTGACTCTCTTTCACAAGAGGAAGTCAAATTGAATCACTTCCTTAGGCTTTTCATATTCCAATGTATGAATGAGAGTGGGATTAGGGCTTAGTTTACCCAATCCCATTTTCATCCATCATATTTATATAAAAGGATTTTCTAATGGACTAAGTGTAGAACTTACGAAGGTGCATACTATTGATAGGATCTTCAAGCAGTTAACCTTCAGGATAGATAGTTGATATGTTCTAAAGTTGTATACTACTATAACAATGTAGGGGCTACTACTTATTGCTCATTTGAGCAATCAAAATAGAGAGAAGATAAAATCCACACAAATCTTTGTTGTCATTTTGCATGTCACAAGGATATGTGGAAGTTTTGTGGAGAATCAAAAGCATGATCCCACTAGGTTCAAAGAAGAATTTTTTAGATAAAATAAGAAAGAGCTAAGTGACAACTAAATCATGAAGCCCCAATTTCAAGAAAGAACTTTAACCATCTACAATCAAGCTAGTAGAATGGACCTAGACACCTAGCAGGTTAAAAGCATAATCAAATAGCATAAGATTCCAAATGGAAAAGCCATGCACAAAAACATTTCACCCTAAAATGATGAAAGGTCCAGATGTAAGTCATGCCTAAGCCTAAAGAAAGAATCATTGTAAATATTCCTCATGCAAGGAATTAAAGTAACAGTCATGATTGTCGGGGACATGCAACAAAGATGCAAAAGAGAAGATAGTTTGTTAGTGGGTTAGTAGCTTAGTGGTTTTTCTCTTCTTTCTATTAGTTATGTATTACATGGTGACTTTCTATCATGTTTACATCATTAGACCTCATAGGTCTTTTACATAGCTTTTACATGAGACCATTTTGGTCAATTACAATAAGATACAATATACATCTTATAATTATTACATATAATTTCTCTAAATTATTTGTCTTCAAATGTGTCATCTCCATTTCCATCAGACGAACCTCGAACATATGACCCAAGCATTTTATCTGCCCAACCAAATGAAGCTTGCACTTCCTAGATGCTCATGATAAGCCCTCGTCCCTCACGATGGATTTCCTAGCAAACCGGAACCAACTAATGGGAATGGAACCTGTGCATGCATGTAGAGCTAACAACCAAACCATTGAACTAACTACATGTGTTATGGTAGGAAGAAAAATTAATAATTTATTGGCCAATTTAACCCTATTGGGGTGGGTGAAAGAAAATCACCCTTCCCTAGTTAACCCATAATCAAGCACACTTTTCCAGTCATCCATCGCAGATAAAAGAATTAAATTAACCCCTCTTGAATCAATAAAATTTATCTTTATATATTTTAATTTGTTCATAATCATTTCCTTTATCTAGTAAATACCCAACCCCTTTTTACACTTATATATCTAATCAAAGTTTAATATTAATCAAAAGCATGGTAAGAAATCTAATTATAGTTTTTAATTGAAGTTAAGCGAAATCGGTAAACCCACTATCTGTAAAAGAAATACCTCTGCTAAATATGTCAACTTGGTCTAGAGGAGAGGAATATGCAATCATTTGCTAAAGTCAAAATAAAAACAACTTTGACAACCCAGCCAGGAGTGGAGTAAGGAGGAAAGAAAGAGGAGAGGAGAGTACCATTTTTTCCAATGAGCATCGATTCTTCCTGCCAAACAAATCTTTCAGTGGAATAAAGATCAATTCTCAAGCATTGCATGATGAAGGAAGTGAGGGGAAATTACTTCCCTCTAACCCAATATCGCCCTACCAAATTTGCTACACAACACAATTTGGGTGATTTAGATCTGCAAAAAGAGAAAGAGAAAGAGAGAGAGAGAGAGAGAGAGAGATTGAGAGATTCCTCACAAACTTGTAATCAACAAACCAACTCCTCATCACCTCCCCTAAATTCTATCAAAAAGAACAATTTGGAAGGTTTTAGCCAGGTTGAATCCCAAAGGAAATCGATGATTAGCTAGAAAAAAGATCTAACTCAATTTGTGTTAAGTAGGAAACTAGAATTAAAAAAACAACGATTCAACCAGATAGTCAATTCTGCATGAAGTGGTAAAGGAAGATGGGTAGTCTGCATAAATAAAGAGAGGAGGCGTTGTCTAAGGCAACACATTGTCTTTCGTGGCTTGAATGTTGGTAGAAACGCCTCCCAATTACCTTGGTTGAAATAGAATGAAGTTGATTTGGTTATACCAAATCGATACTGCAACCAAAATGTTAATTTAACAATACATATAACCAATGGATATGAAATCAAATTGTTTCGTCTTCAGCTTACAGAGAAAATCAAAAAAAAGAAAAGGATGGTCGATGAGAAATAAAAAGAAAACAGATTACCTTCCAACTTCTATCGTGGAAGAGGAGGTTAAAATCCAATCAGCTTCTCCAAAAGAATTTACAGGGAAAAGAAAAATAATAATTCCAGCCAGGTTTGATATGTGATATGATAATCCAGTTCCTAAATTTATAATTGATAAGACTAATATTTTGTTGAAATGCATGGATTTAATTATTTAAAAATTCAGATAATAATAAGTTTTACTGATTTAAAAATTTGAGATTAAAAAGATTAACTGATTGTAATAATCAGTTACGAATGCATGAAGTATGCATTCAAGGCCTAATTCCCTAAAGTCTTAGTTTCAAGGACTCTTATTTTTTAAAATTAATCCTTTAATCTTTTATTAATTTTATTATTTAATATTAAAACTACGCATAATTACTATTATTATATTTTCTTTAATTTTAAGATTACTCCATGCATGTCATTTAATATTATAATTTTCTTATAAATTTTAATAATTTATCTTTCAATCATTTTTTTTCTAAATTAATATTAAACCCACGCATGCCAATTTTTATATTTTAATATCATAATTTACTAATTACAACCATTAATTTAAATTTTAAATTTTAATAATTCAATTTTCTAATAAATTAATTATTTCATTTTATTTCTTTAATTTAATTCTTCAATCGATTTATTTATTTTATTTCTTTAAGTTTAATTTATTTATTTAATTATCTAATTTATGTTTCCACAGGGTCCCATTCCGTGAGTCATTGTCGGTGAGCTAGAAGACCCCTCCTTGGTCATATGTCTGCCTTCAACGGTCAACCCTGCAACCACCTCACACTCGACAAAAGAATGTCAAATCATGATAAAAACACATCAAAAAAATCATTAACATTAAATATCATCAAAATCATCTAACATCATTAATCACGTCAAGAGTAAAACAATGTTATTATGCACATTTATTAACATAATAATGTCGACAGTATCAGTCTCTGGCAAGTAAAAGTAATCTAAAACTAAGTGGTCTAAATCAGGTCATGACATCCTTCCCCACTAGGAAGAGACATTGTCCCGATATCTTATTACAAAACAAAACATGCATGAAAATAATAACTAAGTCATCAAAGTAAATGCGGGAAAGAACACTCAATATCCTCAGCGTTTTCCCATGTGGCATTGTCCTCAGAATATTGGTCCCATTAGACCTTATACTACAAGATCTCTCTCTTGCACAACTGAATAGTGCATCGATCAATGATTCGAGTGGGCTCTACTAACACCACCCCTGGGTATTGTACCTGTAGTGTACGCCAATCAAGAATGTGAGCAATATTGGGATAATAGGGCTTAAGAAATTAAACATGAAAAACATTGTGGATCTGGGCAAGAGCGGGCGGTAAGGCAAGTTAGTAGGCAACTCGATTAACCACTTCTAAGATGTCAAAAGGCCCAACATATCTAGGTACCAATTTTGAGGACTTCCCAAAAGAAATAGAACTCTTATGAGGTCTCACCCTCAAAAAGACCCTATCCCCTTCTAAAAAAATGTCAAAAGGTCCTATTCTTATCTGCATAGCTCTTTTGTCTATCAAATGCTTCCTTAAGTCTAGCCTTTATTGGCACCATTTGTTCTTCCATCTCCTTGAGTAGTTCCAGTCCAACTAAAACTTTGTCTTCTACTTAGGTCCATAAAGAGCCTCAAACAGTGTCATGCCTATAGAGGAGTAATAGGAGTTGTTATATACAAATTTAACTAAGGTAAGAAAATCCTCCCATTTTTTACTATTGATCCATATAGTTTACCCTCAATAAGTCCTCTACTACCTAATTTACTCTCTCAGTTTGTTCATATGTTTGAGAATGATAGGTTTTGATAAAGTTCAACATTGTCCCTAAAGATGAATTCAAAGTGGTCCAAAACTGTGAAATCATTCTCACATCCCTGTCTGAAATTATTGTCTCAGGTACTCCATGTAAGCAGAAAATTTCTTGACAAACTTTTGTGCCAGAGCTACCGATCCATCCTTGAGATTACCATGTATGAAATGAGCTACCTTGGTCAACGTATCTACTACCACCACTATCATATCATGCTTATGTCTAGACATATGTAGTCCTTGAATAAAATCCATACTGATCACTTGCCATTTATAATTTGGCAAATGGTGTGAAAATAACAACCCTATCAGATGCATATGCTTAGCCTTAAATTATTGGCATTCAAAACATTGCCACACATAGGCTATCACATCCTTCTTAAGTCCCAGCCAAAAGTATAAGGGTTTCATATCCTCAACCATCTTATTCACACCAGGGTGCCTAGAATAAGGAACATTGTGCATTTCCTCCATGATCAAATCCCTTAATCCTCCTTTGTTGGGAATACACATCCTCCTTGTATATCTAAGAAGTCCATCTAGTTCTAAGGTGTATCCCTCAAAACGATGGTTAGAAGGATTAGTATCTAAGGCACTTTTGACTAAGTCATAGTGCTCATCCCCTTGAATATTATTCAACACCTGTTGTCTCAAGGTAGTCCTTGTGGTTACTATCACTGCTAGGTGTCTTCTTCTGCTTAAAGCATCAGAGACTTTGTTTTCTCTCCCTTTGATATAGTATATCCCAAAATCATACTCACTCAATAATTCTAACCATCTTCTCTACCTTGCATTTAGATTTGGTTGGGTAAAGATGTACCTCAACCCATGATGATTAGTTTTTAGCTCAAATGGCTTACCTAAAATGTAGTGTCTCAACATTTGGAGGGCATGGACAATTGTAGCTAATTCTAAGTCATGTGGTTCATAGTTGACTTCACGTTGCTTCAACTTCCTGGACTCATAAACTACCACTTGTTCATTCTGCATTAATACTCCTCCTATTACTTTTCTTGATGCATTGGTGATAACTTTAATGGTCCATTTGGGTCAGGTATGATTAGTATAGGTGTTGAAGTCAACTTTTGTTTTAGTGAGTTGAAGGCCTACTCACATTCTTCTATCCAATCAAATTGTCTTCCCTTCCTTTGGAGCACAGTTATAGGAGCTACAATTTTGGAGAACCCTTCTAAAAAATTTCTATAAAGCTATAGACCTCAGGAACATTTCAAGAGGTTGGCCAACCTATGATTGCTTTTATCTTCTCTAGATCAACAGAGACTCCATCTTCAAAAATGATATGCCCTAGGTAATGGATTTTCTTTTGGAAGAAGGTACATTTAGACAATTTACCATAGAGCTTATGTTCCCTTAATCTCTGCAAAACCAACCTCAAGTGTTTCTCATGCTCCTCTATTGATTTGGAATAAATAAGGATATCATCTATGAAAATCAGGATGAAGTCATCTAGACAATCTTTGAAGACACTATTCATAAGGTTCATAAAAGTTGCCAGAGCATTTGTCATTCAAAAGGGTACCACCACAAACTCATAATGTCCATAGCGAGTTCGGAAGGTCTTCTTATGTATATCTTCATCCCTTATTCTAAGCTGGTGGTATCCGGACCTAACATCAATCTTGGAGAATATTGTTGCACCTTTCATTTGATCAAACAACTCATCAATTCTAGGGAATGGATACCTATTCTTGATGGTGACTTTGTTCAACATTATGTAATCAATGCACAAACTGATTGTGTCATCCTTCTTCTTGACAAAGATTACGGGTGCTCCCCAAGGCGGTCTTGGTTTGATTAGGCCCTTGTCCATTAACTCTTGCAACTGTACCTTTAGCTCATACAATTTTGTAGTTGTCATTATATAGGGTGCCTTGGATTCGGTTCAGTCCCTGGGTGTAGATCAATAGTGAAATCAAATTCCCTCTTGAGTGGCAATCCTGGCAATTCCTTGCGAAAGACATCTTGGTACTCTCGAAGGATAGGGTGTGTATCAAGTCCAATTTGATCCTCCCCTAGATCCTTGATATGAATTAAATAGATCTCACAACCCTTCCTTTGGGCCCTCTTAAGTTGCATTGCTGAAATTTGTCTAAGTTGCAAAGGCTTCTTATGCCCTTGTATCTCCACTTGATTGCCTAAATCGTCAAGGCACTCTACAAGTTTATCCTTACAATTTATTATGGCCTTATGCTCAATCAACTAATTGATTACTAAGATGACATCATAACTTCCTAATGGATCTACATAGAGATTTACTTTTGTTAGGAAGTTGGGAAGTTGTGATTCACTACATGCCAAACATTTGTCTACCCTTCGCTCTACCCTGTTCCCATATTGAACATTCCAAGGTTTTGACATATAACCAGGCTTAATATTTAACTTGGATACAATCCTAGGATCCATAAAACATTATGTAGCGCCTGTATCTATAAGAATGGAAATTGTATGACCAAAAATTTTACCATTAAATTGAATAGGTGAAGCTTGGAAGTCTGCTTGATGGTTGTCAACTGTAGCATGAATCTGGTGTTGCAGCTACCTCTTTCCTCATGTCTCAATTGTGCATTGGTTTTACAGGTTAGCATAATGGTTTCCTCCACAAATGAAACATCCACCTCTAGGTCCCTTCTTGTACTCTGGCTTATCCTTCCCATTGTTATTCCTGTTGTTGTACATGTTATTGCCATAGTTATTATCCCCTATGTTATTGAAGTTCTTATTGAAGTTTTGTCCCCTACTATCCCCAGTATTGTTCTTCTTTGAGTTTCTGATATGCAAAGTTCCACCCTTCTGATTATTGTTTTGAAACTTCCTCTTCCTGAATTCTGAGTTCTTGTTCCTAGCTTCATATATCTATATTAATTTCTACTCCTGCATAGTTGCCTTCTCAAATGTTGTTGCCATGGTTTCAGGACTATGCATTTCAAATTCTGCTCCTATCTGAGGTTTCAGTCCTAAGATGAACTTACGGACCCTGAAGTTCTCATTCATCTAATATTGTGGCACATACTTCAATAGATGAGAAAACTTTTCCCAGTATTGAGTCATTTTCATGTCTCCTTGAGTCAATTTCTGAAACTCATTTAGCTTACTGTTAAAGAAGTATTGTGGAAGCCACCTCTTTCAGAGAAGTTGGAGAAAAATTTCCCAAGTGAGTTCCTTGGGTTGAAAGTTGTTATATGCTCTCTCATTGTCCCACCAAGTAGCGACTTCACCTGAAAGTTGGTAGGCAACCCATATTGCTCTAGTCTCATCAGATAAGTCTCTAAGCTAGAAGTATTTTTCCATCTCTATGATCCATGCTTATGCTCCATCACCTATGGTTTTCCCATCAAATTTGGGTGGAGTAACTTTCTTGAGGTCCCTTCCCATTTCTTCTGATATTTTCCCTTTTCTAGATTCCTCTTTCACTCTAGGTTGCCTCACATCTTTTGTCCTAGGTGATTCATTAGTAGGTTTTTCATTAGCATCTAGCTCATTCCTACGATTCCAATTGATAACCCTTTGCATTTCTTTCTCCATGCTATTCATTCAGGTCTCTTGACGGTTGAGGAGCTTAAATATCAGATCCAACCTCTCACTAGAGTTATTGCTAGGTCCACTACTACTAGGTCCATCTTTGTATTAATGGTTCTGAAAAATGTAAAAATTGACAACACTTGATGAGAGAAAAAAGTTTTGTAATCCCCTTATTTGAAAAATAAAATTATATTTCAACATGTAGCAAATTGGTGCTTATGATTTAACCTTAGCATGTTAGTTCTTAGTATGGGCATTGGACTGTGCCATGTTTGCCTTTCTTCTGCTTCACTCAAATTAGTATGTTTTGTGTCTCTTAAGTGCAGGAGCACCTATTGTTTACTCATTTTGAATTTTGAATTTTAACTAATCCAAGGATAATGGTTCATCTAGTGGAATTCATTCTGCTATTATTCTTAGATTTGGAAATAAACTATGCCAATCAAAAATATATATTTTATTAATGGTTAATTATTGTGAAAATATCAAAGAGTTGCTTTGTTTTCCTTCCAGACTTGATAGATGCAATTAATGAGAGGATTTTAAAGTGATACCTTATGTCTATATGACTTCGTGCATCTCATTCCCCTTTCATCCAGTGAAAAAATTATGATGTCATATGCCCATTTCTAGAAAGCTAGTGTCTATCTTTCCTTTTGCAAAAAGGGAAAATCTAGAGTGTTGCAAAAGCTTTGCATCTAGCATGTTTCCTTTGTTTATGTTTTATTTTTTCTCTCCCTTTTCCGCCTCCCCTTTCAAAATGAAGAAATGACTTCTCAAATTTGGGAGGTTGTTTCACCGAGCACAAAAAAGGTCCCACATTTGTGAAACTTCTTAACTACCCTTACTTAAGGTAAAAGACTTATTGGGGATCAATAATATTTTGTTGGCATGCTTAGTGGTACCTAGCCTACGATGACCTAATTACTTCTATACTCTTATGCATTCATGTTCATTCTATTAGTTCCCAAAACCACAGATTGGAAATCAAAGAGTTCTGCCATTTCTCTTAATGACTTTCGAATCAGTCTTGGCCAAAAAATGGGAATGATCGATAGATCAAATTCCCCTACACTTTAGGCTTCACTAAACCAAGGTGGGTGAACCTATACTTGAAACCTAAATCTATAGGTTAAAGGTTTTTATATAGCAGATTTAAAAGAACCAATAATTTTAAGATGGCAATCTTTCTTAACTTCTACCTAGTTATAATACTTGCTTATTGAAGACTAAAAAATGCTTATTCATAAATGAAAGATTGTAAAAGGTATGCTTATATGAATTTGGAGTATGCTTCCTTTAATGAAGATTTCTCTAAAAAAACCAGATTTAATCACATCAAATCAACAAAAGACCAGTGCCTTCATCCCTAATTAATTTCACACCACTTCAATTGAGAAATCTTACGTATAACCCTGGAGACAGTTTTGATAACTTGTTCTTATAACAAGACCATCACTTCAAAGGCATCTATATGAGTTGTAATTAGAATATAATATGCATTTTAATCTTATTGAATTTAACTTCTCTCTGAAAGACCAATAAGACAATCTGAAGTTTTCCAATCACCCCTTCAAACTGATATTCAAAATGAAAAATAAATTGAATCACAAGTACATAAGATAGCACATCAAATTAATCTAGTTAAATAGATTTATCACAGGGAACTGATCAACCAATTGAAAATGTAGATACCATTAGAGATAAAGAAATACTTGATTTTTTATATTGAGAATGAAAGATGAAATCAGTTGGTCTCAACACATATTGTCTTCCTCCAACTTAGTATTTCCATAAATAACTTGCATAAGTACTACATAAGAAATTGTCTTGAAAAAAGTAATAGAAAAATGAACGTTGTCCCCTCCCTTTTTGCTTTCTAGATAGATCCCCTATATGTAAATGAGGATACAGTTCCATAGAGAAAAGGCATACCCCTTCGTTTGGAATCCACCTAACTAAAAACTAAAAAACTAACTGACTAAAACTAACTTGACTTCTGGACTCATTACATAAAAGCACTTGAAAACAACAGTTTGAAATATTTAAGGATAATTTTAATCTTCAAGGACCTCACCACATTTCTGAATATGCTCCAAGTATTCTCTTGATTTGTAGGTGTCTGCATCTTGGGTCAGGTTCCTAACAATGATCTCCCATGTGATAAACTTATCCATATGTTCCATAGTCCCTTTTAATTCAACACCATCAATCTGAGCAATATCGAGGGCAGCATTGAGAAGACTTGTCCCTATCTTTAATCTCTTTATTCTGATCAATCAACTCTGGGAAACCATGTTGCACTATCTGCTTACATTCATCGTATTCATAATATAACTGTTCATCAAATTCATTGTTTTGCCAGTAATCTTTCTATCTTTTCAATTTCCTGAGATTCTTCTTTGGTCATTGTCCTATCATGCAATATAGTTCCCAGCCTATTTTGGATCCTGTTATGCGAAATTGCATTATCCACATTCTTCTGAAAAACCATCCAGGAAAACCTTGTAGGGTCTCAGATCTTTTGGTTAGAAATACAGAGGCAGAATCCTCTCTTACAATCTGCATTTGTCTAAGTAACTTTTTATTTTCTTGTTACAACTCTTCGTACTTCTTCTTCCACTGTGCGTTATTAGGAAAAAGAACCATCGGTACTAGTTGTCCACTCCTTCTTAGTGTTTCTTCATACAGTCCTTTATATTGGTCTCTTTCTCTTACTATCCTGATCATTTGTGCTTTGTTGAATTTTGAAATATCACATTCAAAGGTAAGATTCAACTCCAATATTTTCCCATAATCATTTCTTCTCGTCTTCAGGGTGATTTTTTAGAAAGTTCTTTTCCATATCTCATTTCTAGCATGGAGGAGTATTTCCATGTATTCCCTTCCCATTTTTTATGAAAATGGAGAATATTATCCACATATTCTTAAACTTCTCAACAAAAAGCCTATTATGCTCCCAACTTTCTAGAATAAAGTAGCTCCAACGATAACAGTATCGAAGAGATCATGGAGAAATTATAGGATCAATTAAGTTCTATTGAATCGAAAGAGTTGGGATATCAAAATAAACTTCCCTATGATGTCTTCTTATGGCAAAAAAAACAAGCAAGACAAAGAAGACAAGATCAATTGTATTCTGTCAAGATTACTACAGAACATCAAAAAAATATTGCATGTGAAGAAAAGGACCTTGAGTTAGGTCCTACTCAAGGAGATCAATGTTCTTTATCATACTTAGGAATTTCTTTCCTCCACAAATGGTCATTCCAGACACCATATCTCTCTTTAAAAGTGGGAAGATGGTCTGAAGATCGAGATAGACTAATGAAGAAGGTGAGGGGAGACATGAGGAAGGTAATGCCATGTGTTCAAAAGAAAGCAAGGAAGGAGGAAGATCTATGCCAACTCCAAAGATAATCTTTGAAATGAAACAAGATGAAGTGGATCTTAGCAAGCATCTTTGGAGCAATATGAGATATAAAGACAAAGCAAGTATCAACAAGAGAGATGAGGTCATCACCAAAAATCCTAGAAGGTCCCTTGAGGATTCTACAAAAGGAGAAGAAAGAAAAGAAGAGATGGAAGAAGCTAAATTCGGGGATGAATTGGAAATTTTTTGTGTATCATTAGAAATTAGAACATCATCCCAAGAAATGAGAGATTATGAGAAACAAAAAAGAAACTTTGTGCCTGAATCATCAAAAGTGCCTAAATATGTAAGTCACATGAAGAAAGTAGAATGCAGTTATGAGTGCAAAAATCTAGTACTTTCAAGGAGATGCCCAATTCGGTATCTTGCTTGACATGGGTATTGCCAAACCCCTTTTGTCATGTTCATCATAGGACATAAAAATAATCTCAACAAGGAAGAAGATGTTCCTTCTCCATTTCTGAAAAGCGGCAAGGACAAGAGAGAGGCTCTTGTAATCCTTGGTTTACAAGTGGTGGTTAAACACTTCACAAGTTATTGGTCTCCATTCACACTTCTCCCTTCAATTCAAATGCATGGGAGGTAAAACATATTAGGTAAGAAGGGAAGTAATTTTGAAAAGTTAGTTAATGGTTTCATTTAAGCTCAATATTTTTGTAGTAGAATAGGATAAGAATGGGTTAGTTAGATACTTTTCCTTTCCAAGAAGTCTTGTTACACATTTTCCTCATCCAGGAATTTCTTTTCTTTTCTTTTCTACAACAGTTTCTACAAGTGTTGGTCTGTAAAGATCATTTTCAATTTTTTTTGGGTATTTTTCTTATTGGTATGAATTGTGAGTGTTGTGTGTCACCATTAATCCATGAGTTCAAAAGTCTCTCTATGCACACCTTCCTATCCTAAGAATGAGACATGCTAAGGTTCAAGCATACATTCTTATTCACATAATTATTCATTCTTCATTAGCAAGTACATTCTACCTATCACCATTTCCTATATGCAATGTTTTAGGTCTTTAATTTTGAATGCATAATACAAAGAAATTGTCCATTTTACATATTACCCATACATTTAAACTTACTTTACTATTAATGAAAATCAAAGACAAAAGGCATATCACATGCATAAAATTTTCTACAAAATTTTATGATATCAAACTCATGTATATGTTTATATATAAGAAATTTTGTACAAAATATACAAAGGGTCATATGCCCTTTTCCTTTTATCATTGAAAATTTTCAAAAATGGGTTAAGCAAAAAGGAAAAAAGAAACTTTGTTTTATGATGGCACAAGGTAGGAGTGAAATGCAGTGTCAAGCTATCTAAGGCTATCTCATCCAACACTACTCTCTCCTTCATTGGCATCCTTGTGAGGTCCCTGTCTCCAACACCTCCCTTTCACTAGGAATGTCACTATCATCATCCTCACTATCTGTCACCCAATTTTCTACTAGGAACCTATAGCCCTCTAACCATTCTTTATCAAAGGTGGGTTCCTCTCCAGTCACCTTTTTAAGAAATTCAAAGGCATAACCACATCGTGCTCGGTGATCTTGGGGTGAGTAGCTCCTGAAGTTGGCCATAAAGGGTTGTCAAAGCACAACTGCATCCTTTTCCAAGTATGCCTTCAAATCCATTGTCATAGGGATACCATTTCCATAGCGAGCCACCTCCAAGACTTGATCCAACCTGCTAGTTATGTATTTTCCAAAAAACCCTATGGTTAACCTTGCAATTAATTCCTTTGGAGTCCCAAGTTCAAGCAAGGATCCCACAAAGCATGACACAATATAAGAATTCACCCAATACCAGTCCTTGCGTACTAGAAAATCTTTCCAAAGGACCCATTTTATAATGGCTAGCACCAATTCACTATCCATATTTATTAATTGTTCTAGCCATGTGTCACCTATCATGCCTAGAAAGGCCCTTTGCGATTTTTTAGTAGTTAATCTAATTAGAGTATCCATTACTACTCAAACCCTAGAATTGTGCTAATTTTTTTTATAGGCCTAATCTTCAAGTTTAGAATACTTTTTGTTGATGGACTTAATGCCTTTTATAGATGTAATGAAGGCCACTCTACGTGCGGACTACTATGCACCCATTTGTTTAAGTGTATAATCATGCTCATTCCTAGGTTTCAAGATATCTTGAGAGCTACGCTTGGAGTTTCCATATTCAGTGTTAAGTTTATTTGAATGTCCTTTTAATGACAACAAGGATGTTTGCATTACTCTTTCTTTTAAAGGGAAAGTGGAAATTTAATGCATTTATTTCTCCTATTTATAGCTAAAAATTTAGTTTAATATTTGTTGTACCAATTAGGTCCTATCATTAGCTATGTGGCGACATCCATGATATCATTTGTGAAAAGAAATTATTTTTTCTTAATGCAAAGCATTTAAGAGACACATACTAGCATTAAGTGAAAAATCTAAAGGTTTCCCTTTCTACCACTCTGGTTTCCAACCTAATAATATGATGTTATTATTGACAAAAAATTATGTGATTGAAAAGCAAAGCAAAAAAATAAAAAGAAAAAAAAATTAATGTTGCTTTAAAATGTTATAGGTGACGTAGATAACTCTACTGGGGCTATTGATGTTTGACTAACAATAAAGCAATATTCATCGAAAACCAAAGCGATATCCTTGTTGGGGCTATTGATGTTTATCTAGCAGCAAGGCTCTATTTGGTTGGCAATGAGGCATTTACCAACTATGTAGCTTAATGATAATGTGTCCTTCTTGTTTCACCTTAAGAAAAGGGGTAATTAACAACCAAATGCACTCACGATTGATTGTATTCCATGTCTAGTGTTGTGACTTTTCTGGTACAATTTATTTCTTTATATAGGGTTTTTATCCTTAGTTGAATCAACCCAATTATTTTTTTATAACTACGAGGATTCAATGCATTCATCCCTTTTCTTTCTTTTAAAAAGAAAAAACCTCATGTTAACATTGCTAGAAATAAATAATTAACATAATTATTATTGAATGTTTATATGCCCAAGTGGTCCTCCATCTTTTCTACCTTTAGATTTTGTTTTTCATAAGTTTTCTTTGTATCACTTGTTCCTTGTGCTACCCATGTGTATTTCTAAATTATGAAAATTCGGATATATCATGATTGCAGGATAATTTTGAAAATTGCTTTAGAATGGGGAGTTTATGATTGACTCGGGTAAGCTTGATATTTAAAAGTTTCTAAGAAAGTGGCTAAGGCTCAAATTTTATTTATCTACGGGGCTAGAAAAAGGAGTAAGCTATGATACATGAACCAAGTACCATATGTAAGAAGATTAGTGGTTCCTAAATATCAATGCAACAGTTCTGTAGGAGAAAGCTTCCCTTATACAATCATCAACAACCGATCAAAGAGAGTTTCAATGGTGGAGATACATTTTAAGGCTAGTATGCAGAACCGGAAATTTTGAGTTCATCCTTCTCAAGCAAAGGACCCATGTGAGTCACCAAAAGTTGTAGATCTTATGATTATAGCTAGATAAGTCGAAGCTCGATCTATGAATTCATGTCTCATGCGATTTTATTTTCTGAAGGTGTGGGCTCTTCCCAAAGGTCGACCACATGGAGGTACTGTAGAGGTTCAGTTTCTTAAAAGGTAATGGTTACAACTTCTTTATGCCCAAGGGCCGCGTGTTGAAAAGGATAATTTCATTGTCTACACTTTTTCCTAAGTCCTTCTAAAAATCCTCGAGGAAGCTTCATAAGGAACTACCACTTGTCACCCATTTGGGAAATCAAAATAGAGAGAAGATAAAATCCTCACAAAGCTTTACCATCATGTCATGTGTCACAAGGATACAGGTAAGTTTTGTGGAGAATCAAAATCATGGTCCCACTAGGTTCAAAGCTGAATTTTTTATAAAGAATAAGAAGAGCCAAGTGACAGCTGAATCCCGACGCCTCAATTTCAAAAAATATTATTAAGCATCCACAATCAAGCTAGTAGAATGAACCTAGATGCCTAGCAAGTTAAAAGCAGGATCAAATAGCCTAAGATTCTAAATGGAAAAGGCATGCACAAAATTGTTTCACCCCGAAATGATGAAAGGTCCAAATGGAGGTCATGCCTGAGCCTAGGGAAAGAATAATTGTAAAAATTTATCATGTGAGGAATTAAAGTAGTGCTCATGCCAAGGACACGCAACAAAGCTGCAGAAGAGAAGACAGTTGTAAAATCCCACCATCTTTGGTAAAAAAATTATATAAAAGCAGAGGAGCATCTTTGTTTTCAAAGTTCTAAAAAATGTAAAAATTGACAACACTTGATGAGAGTTGAAATTTTTTGTAATCCCCTTCTTTGAAAAATAAAAGAATGTTTCAACATCTAGTAAATTGGTGCTTACAATCTAACCTTAGCATGTTAGTTCTTAGTATGGGTATTGGACCATGCCATGTTTGCCTTTCTTTTACTTTACTCAAATTGGTATGTTTTGTGTCTCTTAAGTATGGGAGCACCTGTTGTTTACTCATTTTGACTTTTTCATTTCAATTAATCTAAGGATAATGGTTCATCTAGTGGAATTCATTTTGCTAGTAATCTTAGATTTGGAAATAAACTATGCCAATTAGAAATAGATCTTTTATTAATGGTTAATTGTTGTGAAAATATCAAAGAGTTGCTATGTTTTCCTTCAAGCCTTGTTAGATGAAATTCATGAGAGGATTTGAAAGGGATGCCTTATGTTTGCATGAATTCATGCATTTCATTCCCCTCCCATCCAATAAAAAATTATGATGTCATGTGCCCATTCCTAGAAAACTAACATCTCTTTATCTTTACACAAAAAAGGGAAAATCTAGAGTCTTGCAAAAGCTTTGCATCTGGTGCTTCACCTCCATTTAATTTTTGTTTTCCCTCTCCCTTTTCCTCCTCCCCTTTTAGAACAAAGAGTTGGCTTCTCAAATCCTAGAGGTTATTTCACAAAGTGCAAAAGAGGTCCCACATTTGTGAAACTTCCAAACTGCCCTTACTTAAGGTGAAAGCCTTATTGGGGATCAGCATGTAGCTCATGTAATTTGGTTTGTATTTCCTCATGCTCTAGACATATAAGGAGAGTAACATCAAGACTTCTACAATAAAGAGTGTTGGCAATAATAATTTAATAAGATTTTTGGCGAATGAAGATGTGTTGTTGCAAAGGTAGGAGAAAATGTCACCATACCAAGGGGAATTAGGACCAACAGTTCACACATAAGCTCAGACGGAAGGATCTCATATATGGGAACTAAGAGATTATCCACCAAGAACTCACAATGGGTTGTTTTGTGCATCATATCATATCATATCTTATGTTGGTCCTCAAGTGCGATCTTAATTTTATTATAGTTAGAGAATCCATCCATGACTGATAACATTGTGTGTCCAACTATAAGATTGAAAATTAAGTCTATGTTGGGTAATGGAAAGTCATCCTTAGGACAATATCTTGATTCGATTGTCTAGGTTTAGTACAAGTACAAGGTTTAAAATCCATTTTGGGTAATCCATTGGTCTGATAAAACTAACATCTAGTAACTTCTCGAGTTCTATTTTGACCTAAAGCGCTACTTGCATATTCATTTTTCTCAATTTTTACTTTACCAATTTTGCACCTAAAGATAACTATTAGGTGATGCATAACAAGATTAGGATATAATCCAAACATATCCACATATGACCATGCAAATTTGATTTTATGTCCCTTGTAAAACTGACAAAGTTGGGATGTTATTGTTTTGTCAATGACGCTACAAGATAGATGTTATGAAGATCTTGTTTGGTTCTAAGGTTGGTCATAATTGTCTCTTCTATTAGCATAGATGATCACTTATGATATGTTCTTAGGGAGAGAGTGTCAAACCTTCCATCCCTTGGCGCCTCAAAGAGGTTTTCACCATTGGATACGTCCTTTCTTTACTTTTTTCATGGTCTAAAACCACCACAGTGTGGTTTTCATCAGAAGACATTTTATTATTTATTTTTATAGTTTTGCAACTAAAAGGCTTGGAACCCACTCCAAAATAAGCCACATTGTTGAGTTCAATGACTAGTATTATTGTATGGTCCCCGATAAGAAGATCATCTCAAAGTCCAAGTTAATTAATCAATAATAGCCTCATTGTTTTGGAATCTATCGAGTTGTGGATGTCCTTGTTGGTCCCAATTTTATGATTTGAGGGTGGACAAATGGAAGACCATAGATTTGGTCAAAGTCAAAGGTAGAGATGGTAAAGACACATGAGTCTTCATAAATGTCTATGATATCATCAAGGTCATCACTAGTACTCTCCTCATCAATTTCGATTGTGGAGGTAGTTTGATTGACACTACTAGAAGGACATTCAACAATGAGAGTTCTCACTTTTCATGGTTTAGACCCTAAGCCTTGAGACATAGAGGGTTCAAGATCTCAAAATGTTTTTATCCATGCTTCACCGCTAGCATTATTATCTTGAGGGATGGAATGGTTTTCTCTTGGCATGATATGTGTTTGTCCAACCCTGAATTTTCTTCAAAAGTAGTCTCACTAAGTTCTCTAAATGCTTCCTCAAGATCATAATCACTAGAGGATTTGTCTAAGCCCCATTACCATTCATTAGAATCTATGGATGGATGATATTTATCAGGTGGTTCATTATCATTAGTGGAACTAGATGAAACTATTTGTAATGCTTCTTGAGTTTTAGATTTAGGACCACATAATCTCAAAGATGCATATCCTATTCTTTTGGTCCTTTGTTTCATAGGTACTAATTCAAGTTGAAGAGGTTCCATGATTCCTTTTTATAGCAATCTAAGAGGACCCTTACCATCATATCCCATTTTATATAAAAATTTACAACCTTTACCATAGTTTTTGATAGGTAATTTGATATTATCTTGATCTAATTATTCCTCTAGGTCCTTAAATAACATTTTTAAAAGGTCCCTATCTTTCATTCCACCCCATTTGGTTAATGTTGTGGGATCCCATTTAATAGTAACTATTGTTACAAGTTCCGATTCCTATGATCTCCCATAAGTCTAAGGGGATTTCATAAGTTGTATAAGCTACGTGGATTGTTGCAAACTATATTCTCCCATTCCTTTGTTCGTCACCTTAGGCTTGATCTTAGGTTGCTTGGAAGTAGAATCTTTTAAGGATGCAGGATCAACATAGGATGAAGATGAACTAGCTTCTCAATTGATACATATAATATAGCTTTTATAAGAAATATGGCAAAAATAGAAGCTAGAATAATCAAAAAAAATAAAATACGTGCTTCTTCACTATTTCATTGGTTTAATGAATTACATATTTATAGGAGTTTTAGTTCCTACATTATAGGAAAAACTCACTAATTATTAGAGTTGTTCTAACAACTTAACAAACAAAAAAAACTCAACAAATTATCATAAATAGCTATGTCAGTTGTGTTAACAACTCACATTATGTGAACACTAACAATACATTTCCCAACATCCCCCCCCCCCCCCCACCCTTAGTGTGAACATGGTAAGAACTCACACCCTTCATCTGCAATAAGCCCAACTCTTGTGGGTCATGATATTGATTCAAAATGAAAGGCACCACCCATCAATCTTTCATGGTTTTCACACAGGTTTACCACAAACCTAGACATGAACAAGAACCCACAATTGTCCACCTCCTGTGATTTTTTGGATCCTCCCACAAACCGTTTCAAGATTGATGAATTGACTGACTTTGTTTCTTTTGTTCACCACTATGCTTGTACATCGAGGAAGTTATATAGAAAATAAACATACATATCACAAACCTAAAAACCCCATACTAAAAAAGGTTTCACATTACATTCTATAAGAACACAATATTCTTAATTGTAGTTAGTATTATCAATTGATGCCACTCAATCTCGAACAACATAGACAAACGCCACTGCCACTGGAAGCTACCCTTGACTTTAGTCATTTTGGCATGAAATGGGGATGGAAAATTAGTTATTTTTCCCCCCACAATGTGAAATTTTTGTTGGATTGGTTGAAGGACAAGAATATTGAGAGGGGGTGAATCATTATTCCCACAGATCTTTAATATTTTTACCAAACTTAAACCTTCTTCTAATAAAAATCAAATTCATCAATTATGCATTATATAAATGAAACAACAAATGTAGAGTAAACATGAAGATCATAGCCACACAAAGAACACTGGATTTTATACGTGGAAAACCCAAATGGGAAAAACCACGGAGGGTTAACTCTTAAGAAAATATAACTAGTTATATAGTGTTTTACAAAGAGATGGCTCACTGCCTGATTACAAAAATAGCTCACTACAAAGATACAACAATGGCTTACAGTCAGAATGCTCACTGCAATAGGAAAGATTGAACTGAAAGGGATTGCATCTCCAAATGCATGAGATCAATTCCAAGATTAAGCTCATATCAGAATTCGCAAACACTACAGCATATTCAATTAAAGATCTTACAAATACTATCCTGCAACAAGTTTGGTGAAGGACTACTGCAACACTACAACACTAGCTGCCCTCTGACTCTGTCTTCATTATCCGCAAC